>NC_057847.1:10000000-11250000 GCF_910594005.1 Cervus elaphus | reverse complement strand
AGGAGGAGGGCATCCGCGTGGTTCGTTGTGGCGGCAGCGAGTTGAACTTCAGGAGAGCGGTGTTCTCTGCGGATTCTAAGTAAGAGGCCATGGGTAATTGCCGGCCCCACTGAGGGGCGTGAGTCCACGGGTGGTGGGGGACGAGAACTGCCGGGCGCGTCAGGACAGGCCAGCCGGCGCTTCTGGCTCGGGGCGGGTACGCGCGCGGAGGGAGCCGGTGTCCGGGTGCTGCAAGAGGAGTCAGAAACCCCTTAATCCAGAGGCGCAGCCGGCCGGGGCGCGCTCGCTTCCCGGCTTCCCGGACCTGCAGGTAGGTTGAGGGGGCCCCCGGGCTGACCCTTGCGTCTAGAATCGGCTCGGCATTGGAGAGGCTGGAAAATGGTTCAGGCACAGATGTGTACGCCGCTACTCTTGGAAAACCACGAGTAAACAGCCTTCTTTCGGACCGAATCGTGACTTGGGTTGCTGAACGATCGTAGTTTCCTATTTCTTTGCCCTTCCCTATCACCTGAAAAATGCGTTTTGGCAGCCTTTTTGGAGCTCTGCGTAAAACCTGGTATTAGATTCTGTGTGAGATAAACACATGCGTAAGCCCTGATGCCCTTGCTCAGCAGTTCAGTGTAGCTGAAAGCGTAACTAAGCCCGGTTCATTGATTGTGTGCCCTTCGCGAGGTTCTTAATCTTTGCCTCAGTTGCCTCATCTATAAACGGCAATAATATTTAGTAGTTCATTTCATAGGGTTGTTAAGAGGATTAAATGCCTTAATACATATTGTTCAGTCCTTCAGTCGTGTCCGACTCTGCGGCCCCATGGACTGCAGCACACCAAGGTTTCCCTGTCTTTCACGGTCTGTTGGGAAATTTGCTCTGACTCATGTCGTTTGAGTCGATGACACCACCCAGCCATCTCATCCACTGTCACCAGCCCCCCTGCCCTCAGTCTTGCCCAGCATTAGGGTCTTTTCCATGGCTCTTCACATCAGGTGGCCAAAGTATATATAGAGCATGTCAAACAATGCTTGTCGTTGAATGGCTCAATATATGTTAGCTCTTACCATCCTTGCTATATTGTGAACATCATCTAGAAATGACACAATATAAAAAGAAGGTTTCCAAGTCACTCAGGGATAGACACTTACCAAACACTCTTTCTGTCTTGGAAAAGCAGAGGTAGTATCTTATGAAAGTTTGTATTGCCACAATATCTTATGGGTGTATGGCAACAGTTATCGAATGCACGCATGACTTAAAGAAACTTCTATAAATTGACTTAGAGTAAAAAAAAGGGGGGGGGGATCTATCTTTTGGTCTTTAAAATAAAAAGGGCTTTGTTGATACTCAACTTGCGAATCAGGAGGAAACTGAGGCTTCAAGAGATTGCCAAAGCTCTGCCACTTTGGACTTATATCCAAAGTACTCCACTGTACTATTTCTACAATTTAGTCATTATATTGGGATCTAATGTTTCTCACTTCCTTAGTTGTGCAGTTAATTTTTAAGTGTTTACCAGCTATGTGTTTGTAACAAACTGAGATTTTGAAAACTAATATAATTCCAGGATTGATCCTACCTTCCAGAATTTCAAACCTAATGAGGAAGAGAAGCTAACCAGTAACAGATGTTTCATACAGTGGCACTTTGGAAGCCCATAAGAAACAGTGTTTCAGACTGAAAGGATGGAGAAGGTTGATGAGGAAGTGATGTTTAGGCTAGACAGGGATGGAAAAAACTCTGGAAGATGGTGAACAACAGGAAAGCCTGACTTGCTGCAGTCCATGGGGTTGCAAAGAGTTGGACACAATTTGAGCTACTGAACTACAACAAATGGATGGTATCATGACTAGAGGATATAGATGGAAGGCATTCAGGATAGGGGGCACAGTATAAGCATGAGAACTGTGTGCAGTTAGCTAGTAGGAATGGTGTTTGGAGAGAGCTGGGGGATGTGAGTTTCGAATGGAAACACAGAATCAGTTCTAGGTGGTTGTTTGGTCCAAACAGAGTGTATTTTTTTAGTTCCCCAGATAAGGTATACTCAGGCAGGGGGTGGTAACATAAGATTGTGTTTCAGAATATGAATCTGAAAATTGTATAAGGCTGTATAATACATGGTGGAGAGATGAGAGAGGGTCTTCAGCAGTAGGATCTTGCAGAACAAGATATATTGGGGTATATTGGGAGGCGGGGAGATCAAGCAAAGCAGACAACTTAAATTGGACTAGGCGGAGGGTTGTCATGGCCGTGGGGTCAGTATATCTGCAGGATAGGGTGAAGGGAAGTGGTGGGAGAAGAGTCTAGAAGGTTTTAGACCAGGGCTCCGAAGGCTAATGCAGGCATCCAAGCAAGGGATAACTTTGGCCAAAATTAAGATATTGAAGGTGAAGAGAAAAGGCAGAGATTTGGAGTGCTTTAGCAAATAGGATTAACAAGGAAAAGATGTTGGGTTCATACTGGGCCCCTTGAGTTTAAAGTATCTCGAAAATAAATGTGGATGTAGCAGGTGTTTAGGTAGAAATTCAAGATAGGAACTTGGTCAAGATTTAGAGATACTTTTTTTTCATATATATATGTGTGTGTATATATATATAAGCTAATAATTTAAAGCCAGTTTTCTTGCAAATTAACAAGGTTATAATGAAATCACTGAGGACTTGAATATTATCTAAAAGCTACTCCAAGGAGTTGGCTAAGTTATACAAAGAGGAGTAAGGAAATGTTGTATTTTACTTCAAAGAGTTTATCAAAAAAGCTGAAGTAGTAAATGAAACGACAGAATCGTGGAATTTTAGCAGCATTGTTTTTCCTTCCCAGCCCTTAAATCATACATTCTTCAGAACCTCATGTAAATCCTGTTTCCTGCTTGAAAACATCATTTATTTCTTCAACACTTTATCAACAAAGATGACTTGAGTCCTCTGTGACAGGCACTGTGACCGTGCTTTATGTGCATTCCTATCTGCATGGTTTAGGTATTGTTATCCTCATTTTACAGAAGTATTTATTGAGTGTTAGCTGTCTGTGCAAAGCTTGCACTTGCACACATTGTTTCAGTGTACCTTTATAATAATCTTATAATAATCCTTATAATAACCCTGTGGGTAGAGAATAGTGAGGTTTAGAGAGATTAAGTTCTCCAACATCATTCAGCCCATACATGGATAAAAGCTGACATTCAAACCCATCTGGGCTTGACTTCTTTAAAATGCATTCTTTTCTACCACGCTGTATTTCCATTATTATTTGTAATAAGTAAACACAGTTTCTCCCCTCAAGGAGCTCATAGTCTGTAGGGAAGGTCTCTCATACACTCTGTGGAAAATGCTGGAGTGGAGCTGAGCCCTGCACCCTGTAGAAGCAGGTTAAGACAGGCACTGATTTGGAACAAAATGAGGGAAGGTTTCCGGTGGAAAGACACCTGAGCTGAATGTTGAAGACACCGAAAATGTTCTCATTCTCCGTGGATAGCAGAATGTGCAGAAGCATGCAGTGTTCCTCTAGGAGTTTGTATTCAAATGTTGATAGTTAAACCCATTGTTCTCTGCTGAGGAGCAAGGAGAGAGGAAATGACTTTCCTCTAGAGAAGAGTATCAAAACCAGCTAGGGTGAGTTTTCAGTCCCCCCTCACCCACCATCATCTAAAGGAAATACTGCCTAAAGGACCCGTTGATGCTGATTTGGGGGGGAGGGAGGTTAGGCAGGTTGTCAGAATTTTGAACCACTTGGCCTCTGTTCAAGTGAAAAAGTTCTAGGCAGACTGGAGTCAAACTTAGGAATTTGGATCATATCCTCAAAGCAGTGAAAAAACCTTGAAGGATTTTAATTTAGTCTTTATTTAAGGAAGTAATATGGTCAAGTTTGTAAAAATTAGTCTGGTATGAATAAGAAAAGTGAATTGAAGGGCCACACCTGGAGACCGAAGGGAGCCCTTGAAAGAGTGGTCTGGGCTGAAGCTGGTGAGAACCTGGGTGCGCATGGGAATGGAGAGGAGGAAGCAGCAGCAGGGGCATTCATAGACCTCGGCCGCTTCATTGCTTGTTCTTTGTTGATCTTATTAAACCGTTGAACACAGCTCTGTCCCCTGGTCACAGCACTTGGAAGAGGCATCTTGATTTCAGAGATGTATGTGTGAAAACTCAAGTGCTAGAAATGATAGCAGCCCTAGTCAGCATAGGGCTTTACCTATTGATTATTTTGTAATAATTTTTTCACTGGTTCATTTTATCTAAATAGTTTATAAAATCTTTGAAGATTGGGCAAGTTCTGTTTGAATGACTGAACTGAACATTGGAAATCAATAGGCCTCTGCCCTACAGGAGCTTATGGCTACAAAGGGAGATGGATATTTAGATAAATGAGGAATTTCAACACAATTCAAAAATACTGAGATCAAATGATTTGGGATCACAGAGTAGAGAGAGGTCCAGTCTAAGGATTCTGTGGGTTTTACCTTCTATAGTATATGAGGAAGCACCATGTTAGACATGTACAGTGTCAAATCTAATAGGCACAGAAGAAACATTTTTTTATTTGATAGATACTAGAATATTTGCAATTCTGAGCTTTGTCTTATGGTTATACCTGCTATGAAAAAAGTCAAATATTACCCCAGATTAACCACAGTTAATAATTTAGTAGCCTCTGCTACATGGAAGAAAGCCACAAATCTAGAAAATCAAAGGCAAAATCAGCATTTTGGCAGTAAGAAAAAGAACTACCATAAAGTCTTTATACTTTGCTATATGAGAGACCTCACTGGGTAGAGAGAATCTTTGACTTTGTACTTGTAAACTGGTGTCCGCCATGAATGATGGAGTGTTGGAGGACAAGGAAAGACGGCTGTTACACGCCACCACAGAATAGTAACTGATAGTGCCTAACACAGTCTCTGCATCCATTAGTGAGCAGGCAGCTTGGTTAGGTCAGCTGTTTTTGCAGGATGATTCCATACAGCCTCTGCCCCTGGCACAGGCCAGAGATGGGATTTTGGCATCATTGATCTACTTTTGAGAGTTAATGAACTAAATGGTCTGAGATGTCTCCATAGGTGTGAGCAACACAATTTGAGTATACAGTTCTTGCACTTTTAGTGCAAGTTTGAATGAAATCTCCATTGCATGTTTTAATTTTTTATGGACAATAGACAGATTATACTGTATGGAGAATGTGAATCTTGTTTTTCTCTCTTATTTCCAGGTATATCTTCTGTGTCTCTGGAGACTTTATTAAAGTTTATAGCACAGCTACAGAAGAATGTGTGCATATATTGCAAGGGCACAGAAATCTGGTGACTGGAATCCAGCTCAATCCCAACAACCATCTACAGGTGTTAAACAATTCACAATTGAATATTTTAATATTGGTGTTACTGTTGCCAGGATAATTTAAATTGAATTTGGCTGAGAAGCTTTCTAAGTGACAATCGAGGAAATATCTATTTTGGTTTTCTGATTCAGGATATTTTTCACTTATTCTTAATTATTAAAATAGGATCACAGCCTAGAACTACATTGTTTATGAGATGAGTTCCATGTCCTACTCCACCATCTTTCTTGTAAATCGTTTTCACAATAATAGCACACACAGAAGTTCAGTGTATCCTTAGTAAAACTCAGTCCACTGAAACAAATAAAAACATGTTACTAAGGCATTCTGGTGTTAACCAAAGTTTGGCCCGCAGACTGTTGGTTACAGGTCTGCAATGAGATAAGTGTAGAGATTGATTGTCTGTTACAACCTACATTCCTTTGATACCTGTGCAAGATAAAAGTAGTTTTGCTGATAAAGAACTGGGCTCTGGGATAATAGTCACAAGCTCCCAAGAGTTCTTTATTACTTAGTACCTTATCATCTCCCTCTTGAAGGTAGAGGGTTGACTTTTTTCGTTCTTTTAATTAAAATTTGATAGGTCCCATTTCCGCAAAGAGCTGTGATAAGATTTTTTATTTTGCAAAAACAGTATAAATGACTTCATGTCTTTAAAGCTAATAACGGATTAATGAATAGGCAATGCCTTCTGTATCGCATTTAAGTTACTTGATAATTTTATTGTAGTTCTTTTTCTTAATCAGTTTTGTACTGTTTTTACCCTTTTAGCTGTATTCTTCTTCCTTTGATGGCACGATTAAACTGTGGGACTATATAGATGGCATTTTGATAAAGGTACGTGGGTTGAGTTTCCATTTTCCTATGTGAAGAGGAATGGCAACATAAGACAGATGTATTTTGTTACTTCTCTAAGGTCTCAGCTTTTAGATAGCCTTCCTAAAATGTCATGAAATTCACTCGTGATAAAAGATAAATTTGACTATATAAAATTTTAAACTTTTTTAACCAAAAAATGAGCAGTGAAAGAACATATTTACAAGAGATATTATCGGTGATACACAAAATTACCAAAAACCAATAAGGAAAAACTAGTGACCCCACATGAAAAAAAAAAGTTGGTATAGAGTAGGAATATGTAATACACGAAAAAGAAATAGCCAATAAACATGAAAAGGTTCTTAACCTTGTTAATAGTTAAATGTAAATTAAGAGATAACACAGCATTTTTCCCTGTCAGTTTAGACAGATTACAAATTGAAACTATATGTGATAAAATATAGAGAAATAGACATTTTTGTGTATAGTCGGTATATGAAACTGAAAATGAATACCATTGCTTCAGCAATCTCACCCTTAGGAATCTCTTGTTGGAATAATGGCAGGTACATATGGTTCTTAAAACATTAAACATTGTTCATGGTAGAAAAAAGTTGAATTTAATCTTGAGTTAAATTTGGATATTCATTCAATAGAATACTGTGCACCCATTGAAAAGAACCAGGTAGATCTAGAGATACTCACTTAAAAGGTTATTCAGTAAATACATACTGAGTGTCTCCCTAGGCCAAGTTTTCTTCTGTAGTTGGCAGTATAACAGTGAGCAAAATGGATTAAAAAATCCCTCCTGTTATGAAACTTTTGCATGGGATGGATAGAATAAATAATATGGTGCTCTTTATCTTTCAGACCTTCAGAGTTGGATGTGAACTTCATGCCCTCTTTACTCTTTCCTGTGCTGAGGATTCTGTCTTTGTTACAATAAATAAAGAAAAACCAGGTATAGTAAATTAATATATTTTGATTTGTATAACTTTGAGAGGCTTTTTTTTTTTTTTTTTTTTTTTACAGTGTCTCAAATTTAACATTTCCATTTTAGTCTGAATTCCACAGTTTTTGGAGCTGATGTTTAAATTGGTTTCATCATTATTGCAGTCATTTGGGGGAGGGTTTGTATTACTTTCTGAAGTGTTGATGAGAGAATGATTATTTAAAATATGGTTGTGCAGCATGTATACTACCTATGGTGAAACAGATCACCAGCCCAGGTGGGATGCATGAGACAAGTGCTCGGGCCTGGTGCACTGGGAAGACCCAGAGGAGTCGGGTGAAGAGGGAGGTGGGAGGGGCGATCGGGATGGGGAATAAGTGTAAATCTATGGCTGATTCATATCAATGTATGACAAAACCCACTGAAATGTTGTGAAGTAATTAGCCTCCAACTAATAAAAAAATTAAAAAAAAAAAAAAAAAAAAAAATAAAATATGGTTGTGATAATGGACAACCTAACTAATTTTAAAGCTGTTTTGAGCTACAGTGTGTCTTGCTACTGAACAAATGTCATTTTTAAGCATCCCTGTCATTTTACCCATCCTCGAACACCTCCCATTTGTTGACCTTGAATCTGGAAGAAATGGTATAGAAAACAAATTATTAGAAACTAAGAGAGTGGCTAAATTATTTTTATATTTTTGTTATCATTGGAACATTATTCACTGAAATTTGCCATGTTTCAGAGCATTTTAGGAAATCGAGAATATCTTCAGTGGTTACAAGTAGTTATCCTTTAGCAGTAAGTTTAATACCCCAACATTGATATAAAGAGTATATCCAAAACATTTTTCTAATCTCAGACTTTAAGAATCCCAGTGCAACCTGTGTTTGTCCTCCTTAAAGTAGAGTTGTATTCAGAATTCAAAGAAGCTTTAAATTTGTTACTGGGTGGTCAGCTAGATTGGCTCACAACTCATTAAGTAATCCTTTCCATGGTGGGAGTGGTTTGGAAGTTTTGGGGGGTTTTTTGGTTTGTTTTTGGGGGGTGTTGGTAGTTAGATTTTTGGGATTTGGGGAGGGGGTTGTTTCTTTTGTTGAAACAGTTTGCAGATTGTTAATGTCATGGACTTTTAAGTAACTTGAGAATAGTCACAACTGTGAAAGTGAAATCGTTTTTAGTTAGAAGTCATTTGGTACCAAAATGTGACATGAAAGAATAAAAAGCTATGAGTTTTCTTATGTGACCCATAAACCATCTCTAAGGGACATTTCAAAAAATGTTCTGGAAATGGCAATATATTTCTTAAAATGATTGTTGCCTTATCAGGTGACTATTTAAAATAGCACTTTTCAGTATCTAGGTTCTGCCTGTACATAAGTATGTGAATTCTTAATGTCTGTTGTTTAGTCACTCAGTCGTGTCCAACTCTTGTGACCTCATGGACTGTAGCCCGCCAGGCTCCTCTGTCCATGGGATTCTCCAGGCAAGAATTCTGGAGTGGGCTGCCATTGCCTTCTCTATCTTAATGTCTATCTTAATTCTTAATCTCTATGCTTATTAAAAAAATTAATGTTTCTAAACTCTGATTCACTGGGTCTGAGATTTGGTCTAGGAATGAGCATTTTTTGTATCTTCCTAGGTGGCTTTGCTCATCATTGTGGTTTGGTAGCCACTCCCCATACTCACCGCATGATTCCTTGGTTGAAGTGGGCAGTGGTGGGGAAGGCTTAACTTTAGAAAAGAAAATACATGTTTAGGATTTAGGCATATTAAGTTTGAGATGACTGAAAAGGCTGTAAGAAGGACTGGAAAACAGAAGAAAATAGTAGATCAATGTGTTACAGAATTTTATATTCATTATAAAGTCTAGGGGGCATCCTTGGTAGAGAATAAGGAAGAAATGGTACAGTGAAATATAACTGTTTGCTGTTAAGGAGAAGCTATTTTAACAGAATGCAAAAAGAAAAGCGTGCCAGTTTACAGAAAAGATTTATTCTGTGTATGTGTGGCAAATCCATAGCATTTCTGAAAGCTCTCAGATGATTTGTTCTTGTGGCTGCTCATTTATCATATTCTGTCTCCGTTTTAAAGCTCATCTCAGCACTTTGGAAAGCAAAATGCACCAGTAAAAGAAATTGTTTCCTATTTCTACATATATGATGCTTGTGTGTATACATAAATTACTTGTGAGATTAGACTTCTGTTAAAACTTGTATATTCAAATGAAGAATACAGCTTGTTCAGAGAACCTAGAATTATGATCTTGGCATCAAGTGAACTCTGGAGTTCTGATAAACGGTTTTATATGAACAAACACACATGCTTTCTCTGGAGAAACTTTCTATTAATATAACTGCCTTTGGCTAGATGTCTTTCAGCTGGCTTCAGTGAAACTGCCAAAATCATCAAGTCAGGAAATAGAAGCTAAGGAGCTCTCCTTTGTTTTGGATTACGTAAACCAGTCACCCAAGTGCATTGCCTTTGGAAATGAGGTAAAATTTGCTTTGTTGGTTTTCTTTTGTGCACATAAAATCTCTTTCCTGCAGTCTTGCCTCTGAGTATTTTATGTTACAGTCATTTAATATTGCCTTGAGTTACAGTGCCTTTGTTAGTAACTAAAAAAACTGTCTTGCGACTTTGGCATATGTTTGCGGTATAGATTTTTTTAGGGCGATTCTCATTTTATATATTGTGTCTTACTACTCTTATAAACTCTGTAATTGTTCAGAAAAATCAATGGTTTGACATTTTTTCTGTACTTCTTAGCCTGTACCACATAAAAGCCACTTAAATCCTTTGATTATAGGTAAGTGTCTTTTGAAAATATGACCTCCATGTCTATAAATAATATGCCTTTACAGAAAAGTAAAGTGAAATCTCACAAGCGATAATATTTGAGAAATCTTTTTCTAGACCTTTTCTTAAATATGTATAAAATAACTTCCCAAGCTGAATAATTATCTGAGGGCTTTATCTTTTTTTTTCTTCACTTAGCATTGCAGCATGTGTATACTTAAATTTTTATCTGAAACAGTAACTGTATGATGTTCATACAATTTATTTAGCTATCACAAATCAAGTACCATAGAAAGCCCCTAGATATCATTGTGATGGCATGTTTCTTTAGTCTTAAGTTTTGTAACATTATTTTGGCTTTGTTCTAAAAAGGATTAATTTCTTAGAGAAAACACTTTTAACATTATAAATGTCATTACTCTTCAGCATCATAGTCATCAGTTAAATACAAATGAAAAGCACAATGAGATACTACTTCACGTCCACTAGAACAGATAGTGGCGGTAAGGGGTGGTGGCTAATATGGGGTAAAGTTAAACATGTGCCTTTACTGTGACCCAGCAGTTCTGCTCATAGGTAGCAACGTGAAAGCATGGCCACAAAATGACACGTATGAGAAAGTGTGCATCAGTAAGAGAGTAAACGATTTGTAATACATACATGTATTGTATGTAATACATATGCATTCAGTGGGAGCTGCTTCACAATAAAAAGGAACTAATGATACGTGTAAGAGCATGGGTGGATCTCAGAAAGGGAATATTGAGCTACCATTGGAATGTATTCAGTTCAGTCGCTCAGTCGTGTCTGACTCTTTGTAACCCCATGAATCGCAGCAAGCAAGGCCTCCCTGTCCATCACCAACTCCCAGAGTTTATTCAAATTCACGTCCATCGAGTTGGTGATGCCATCCAACCATCTCATTCTCTGTCGTCCCCTTCTCCTCCTGCCCCCAATCCCTCCCAGCATCAGGGTCTTTTCCAATGAGTCAACTCTTCGCATGAGGTCGCCAAAGTACTGGAGTTTCAGCTTCAGCATCAGTCCTTCCAGTGAACACCCAGGACTGATCTCCTTTAGGAGGGACTGGTTGAATCTCCTTGTAGTCCAAAGGACTCTCAAGAGTCTACTCCAACACCATAGTTCAAAAGCATCAATTTTTCGGTGCTCAGCTTTCTTCACAGTCCAACTCTCACATCCATACATGACCACTGGAAAAACCATACCCTTGACCAGACGGACCTTTGTTGGCAAAGTACTGTGTCTGCTTTTTAATATGCTGTCTAGGTTGGTCATAACTTTCCTTGCAAGGAGTAAGCATCTTTTAATTTCATGGCTGCATTCACCATCTGCAGTGATTTTGGAGCCCCCCAAAATAAAATCTGACACTGTTTCCACTGTTTCCTGATCAATTTGCCATGAAGTGATCGTACCAGATGCCATGATCTTAGTTTTCTGAATGTTGAGCTTTAAGCCAACCTTTTCACTCTTCTCTTTCACTTTCATCAAGAGGCTTTTTAGTTCCTCTTCACTTTCTGCCATAAGGGTGGTGTCATCTGCATATCTGAGGTTATTGATATTTCTCCCTGCAATCTTGATTCCAGCTTGTGCTTCTTCCAGCCCAGCGTTTCTCATGATGTACTCTACATATAAGTTAAATAAGCAGGGTGACAATATACAGCCTTGACGTACTCCTTTTCCTATTTGGAAGCAGTCTGTTGTTACATGTCCAGTTCTAACTATTGCTTCCTGACCTTCATACAGGTTTCTCAAGAGGCAGGTCAGGTGGTCTGGTATTCCCATCTCTTTCAGAATTTTCCACAGTTTATTGGGATGTATTAGATTGGTGCAAAAGTAATTGCGGTTTCAGACCATGAATTTTAAATCATTATAATGAGGCTGAACTGCATCATTATTAATCAAAATAGGGACCATTGCAATCAGAACATTTTTGCCAATGAGAAATAAGTTTGCTTATTCCTGTATCATAAAAATCAGGATGTGTCAAACTCTTGGAAAGCATTTTCTCCCTCCTCCTGGTTGTGGAGCATTTTCCCTGCAAAAAGTTGTTGAGATGCCAGAAGAAGTGGTAGTCGGTTGGCAAGAAGTCAGGTGAATGTAGTGGATGACGCAAAACTTGATAGCCTAAATCATTCATTTTTTGAAGTGTTGTTTGTGTGATGTGCAGTCAGGCATTGTCTTGGGGAAGAATTGTGCCCTTTCTGTTGACCAGTGCCGACTGCAGTCATTGCAGTTTTCACTGCATCTCATCAACTTGCTGAGCATACTCCTCAGATTTAATGGTTTCACCAGGATTCAGAAAGCTGTAGTGGATCAGACAGGCAGGAGACCACCAAACAGTGGCCACGACCTTTTTTTGATGTGAGTTTGGCTTTGGGAAGTGCTTTGGGTCTTGTCAGTCCACCCACAGAGCTGGTCATTGCTGGTTGTCGTATACGATCCACTTTTCCTCGTATGTCACAGATGGAGAAATGGTTCATTGTTGTTGCATAGAATAAAAAGTATATATAGATATATATATATATATATATATATATTTTTTTTTTTTCTTTTTGGTCAGCTCTTGAGACTACTACTCGTTGACCTTTTTCACCTTTCCAATTTGCCTCAAATGCCAAACAACCGTAGAAAGGTTGGCGTTGAGTGCTTTGGCAACATCTCACGTAGTTGTAAGAGGATCAGCTTTATGATGGCTCTCAGCTGGTCGTTGTCAACTCCCAGTGGCCAGCTACTCCCCTCCTCTTCCAGGCTCTCGTCATCTTGGCAAAACTTCTTTAACAACCATTGCCCTGTACATTCAGTAGTCATTCCTGGGCCAGATGCGTTGTTGATGTTATGAGTTGTCTCTGCTGCTTTATGATCCATTTTGAACTCAAGAGAATCACATAAATTTGCTTTTTGTCTAATACCATTTCTATAGTCTAAAAATAAGTATAAACAGCAAGCAGTAAGTCATTAGCAAAAAACGTAAAGTGAGAAATATGCATTAAAATGATGTACAACATAACCACATTTTTTTAAGAATGCTTCCCAATATCAAATGGCAGAGTTCAACAGTGCAAAACCACAGTTCCTTTTGCACCAACCTAATATTTACCATTCTGTTCTAGAACAGGCCGAGGGGTAAGCTGTGGTGATAGCTGGCAGGGGTAGGGGCATTGGGGATTGACTGGAATAAAGAACAAATGAGCATTCCTGAGGCAAAGAAAATGTCCTAAACCTTGATTGTGGTGGTAGTTAGTGGTTATATACATTTCAGACATTGCACTTTACTGTTTATAAATTATGCCATAATAGAGAAAAGTTTTAATCATTATACTTAAAGTTCGAGAGTCTAGTTTTAGGATATAGGACCTACATTCATCTTTAATTTTCTGATTATTGTAAAAGTAGGAGTATCCTTTCCATACAATAATCATGTTGGTAAAGAATCAGCCTGCAGTGCACGAGACCCCAGTTCAATTCCTGGGTCAGGAAGTTCCCCTGGAGAAGGCATAGACTACCCACTCCAATTTTCTTGGGCTTCCCTGGTGGCTTAGATGGTAAAGAATCTGCCTGCCCTGTGGGAGACCGGGGTTGGAAAGATCCTCTGGAGGAGGTCATGGCAACCCAGTATTCTTGCCTGGAGAATCCCTGTGGACAGAGGAGCCTGATGGGCTACAGTCCATGGGGGTTACAAAGAGTCGACTAAGCAACTGCACATCCTTTACATTGTTAAACTGTAATATATTGTTTCATATTAATATACTCTTGATCAGCAAAACAGTTCTGTTGCTTTGTTAACTATTGTGATGAGAATATTTCTTTTTAAAGGGTGTTAACTTTTTATGAATGTCATCTTCTCTTTGCAATACCAGGGGGAGTATGTTGCTGCAGTACGGGACTTCTACTTGTCTGTTTATTTTTTCAAAAAGAAAACAACAACAAGGTAAGAATTCCTTTTTGATAGCTTTATTTTATTTACTCAAGAGTTCATTGTAATTTTATCTATCTTAGTTTTATTCATCCTGTGACCCAAAAATATTTCTATACCATATTAAAATTATGAAACCACAAGATACAAAGGTAGATTTTTTAATCCACAGTGAGTTAAAATTATTACGCACAAAATCCTAGGGAGCTTGTCTCCCTAAAACCCCATCCACACATAGATTTCTGCTGTCAGAATCGGGATATGGTTTCCAAAGTCTTTTCTAGATGATTCTCATTGATTTTATGGCTATAGGAATGAATACAGGCTTTCGGATATCTGGGCTTAACATGATTCAAATTAGTTCATAGAACCTTCTTGCACTTCAAATTAACATACATTTTAAATGGGGATGATACCATTAAATGGGGATCATGAACTCCTTATTGCAAAATTCAGACTTAAGTTGAAGAAAGTAGGGAAAACCAGTAGACTCTTCAGATATGACCTAAATCAAATACCTTAACAATTATACAGTGGAAGTGGCAAATAGATTCGAGGATTTAGATCTGATAGAGTGCCTGAAGAACTATGGATGGAGGTTCGTGACATTGTACAGGAGGCAGTGATCAAGATATTCTGCAAGAAAAAGAAACGCAAAATGGCAAAATGGCTGTCTGACAAGGCCTTACAAATACCTGAGAAAAGAAGAGAAACTAGAGGCAGAGGAGAAAAAGAAAGATACACCCATTTGAGTGCACAGTTCCAAGGAATAGCAAGGAGAGATAAGAAAGCCTTCCTCAGTGATCAATGCAAAGAAGTAGAGGAAAACAATAGAATGGGAAAGACTAGACATCTCTTCAAGAAAATTAGAGTTATCAAGGGAACATTTCATGCAAAGATGGGCACAATAAAGGACAGAAAGGGTATGGACCTAACAGAAGCAGAAGATATTAAGAAGAGGTGGCAAGAATACACAGAAGAACTACACAAAAAAGATCTTCATGACCCAGATAACCATGATGGTATGATCACTCACCTAGAGCCAGACATCCTAGAATGCGAGGTCAAGTGGGCCTTAGGAAGCATCACTAAGAACAAAGCTAGTAGAGGTGATGGAATTCCAGTTGAGCTATTTAAAATTCTAAAAGATAATGCTGTGAAAGTGCTACATTCAATATGCCAGCAAATTTGGAAAACTCAGCAGTGGCCACGGGACTGGGAAAGGTCAGTTTTCATTCCAGTCCCAAAGAAGGGCAATGCCAAAGAATGCTCAAACTACCGCACAGTTGAACTCATCTCATATGCTAGCAAAGTGATGCTCAAAATACTCCAGGCGAGGCTTCAACAGAATGTGAACCGTGAACATCCGTATTTTCAAGCTGGATTTAGAAAAGGCAGAGTAGCCAGAGATCAAATTGCCAACATCCGTTGGATCATCAGAAAAGCAAGAGCATTCAAGAGAAACATCTGCTTCTGCTTTATTGACTATGCCAAAGCCTTTGACTGTGTGGATCACAACAAACTGTGGAAAATTCTTCAAAAGATGGGAATACCAGACCACCTTACCTGCCTCCTGAGAAACCTGTATGCAGGTCAAGAAGCAACAGTTAGAATTGGACATAGAACAACAAACTGGTTCCAAATCAGGAAAGGAGTACATCAAGGCTATATATTGTCACCCTGCTTATTTAACTTATATGCAGAATACATCATGTGAAATGCTGGGCTAGATGAAGCACAAGCTGGAATCAAGATTACTGGGAGAACTATCAGTAACCTCAGATATGCAGATGACACCACCGTTATGGCAGAAAGCAAAGAAAAACTAAACAGCCTCTTGATGAAAGTGAAAGGGGAGAGTGAAAAAGTTGACTTAAAACTCATCATTCAGAAAACCAAGATCATGGGATCTAGTCCCATCACTTCATGACAGATACACGGGGAAACAGTGACAGACTTTATTTTTAGGGGCTCAAAAATCACTGCAGATGGTGGCTGCAGCCATGAAATTCAAAGACACTTGCTCCTTGGATGAAAAGCTGTGACCAATCTAGATGGCATATTTAAAAGTAGAGACGTACTTTGCCGACAAAGGTCCGTCTAGTCAAAGCCATGGTTTTTCTAGTAGTCTTGTATGGATGTGAGAGTTGGACTATAAAGAAAGCTGAGCACAGAAGAATTGATGCTTTTGGACTGTGGTGTTGGAGAAGACTCTGAAGAGACCCTTGGACTGCAAGGAGATCGAACCAGTCAATCCTAAAGGAAGTCAGTCCTGAGTATTCATTGGAAGGACTGATGTTGAAGCTGAAATTCCAATACTTTGGCCACCTGATGTGAGGAACTCACTCATTGGAAAAGACCCTGATGCTGGGAAAGATTGAATGTGGGAGGAGAAGGGGACAACAAAGGATGAGATGGTTGGATGTCATCACCAACTCAATGGACATGAGTTGGGTAAGCTCCAGGAGTTGGTGATGGACAGAGAATCCTGGCGTGCTGCAGTCCATGGGGTCGCAGAGTCGGACACAACTGAGCAACTGAACTGAATAGAGTGTAAGGATGAATGAGATAATATATTTAAAGAGGCTGGTGCTAAGCGTGGGACTTCCCAGGTGGCACATTGGTAAAGACTCTGTCCGCCAATGCAAGAGATACTTGAGATGTGGGTTTGATCCTTGGATTGGGAAGTTTCCCTGGAGAAGGAAATGGCAACCCACTCCAGTATTCTTGTCTGGAAAATCCCATGGACAGAGGAGCCTGCTGGGCTACAATCTGTGGGATTGCGAAGAGTCAGACAGGACTGCGCACACCACACAGCAACGCAGTGCTAAGCATGAGAAGTCACTCTTCAGATGACGCTGTCCTCTAACCCTGCCTTAAGATTAACATTTGTTTTCCCTTGCAGTATAATAAGGATCCTGACATCTTTGAACAGATTATCCAGTTGTCTCAGATATAATTTCTTAGGGTTATCCATATGTGATACTGAAAACTTAGCTTAAACACGACATTTTAACAAACTTTGGCCAGGTAGAAAACCATGAAAAGGACTGTCTATTCTCTACTTCACTCTCAGTGGCCTCCATAGATTAGTTATTGTGGTAGAATGTTATTCACATGAAGTTTATATTGTGTAATAATAAATGTTTATAAGACACAATTCATGATTCCTGGTCACAGTTTTTCTTAAAAATCGTACATTTATATTCAGTGCATACTGAGAGCTCACCAGTTTGGCTTGATAAGGATGGGCCTCCTTTCTACCTAACTATATCACACCCACCAAGCCTTTAATAATCAAAGTAAAATTTTTTTCTTCTAGGTTTACCTTATCATCATCAAGAAATAAGAAACACGCCAGGAACAACTTTACCTGTGTAGCCTGTCACCCAAAGGAAGATTGCATAGCAACTGGTCACAAGGACGGCAAAATTCGTCTTTGGTCAGTTCACTCTTGAAGAGCTTGACGGTCATTTATTTCTTCTGGATTAGTCCTGCAGAACAGGGGTATACCTGGGTACAGGGGAAAGGACAGAACCGAAAAGCAGCAGCTGATAATAGAGATGAGGTTTTGCTGGCGTCCTCCCTTTCTTGTATTACTATACTCTTCGTTGCACAGACTTATTATTTTAAGATTTCCACCCTTGGCCTAGGAGTTAAAAAAAAGTGCATTTTATTTATAAGAGAGCTTTTTGTCAGCTTTTAAGTAAAATGGAAAGAGTAACAACAGTGAATATTGAACTCGTAGGATACTATGATGGCCTGTTGTTTGCAGAAGTAACTGGTTTAGAAATAGAAAGTGTTCTTTTTGCACGTTAAAACCAGTGAGCTTGATAAACATACTCCTTTGACCAAATTAAGAATTTTGGTTTTCTCCAACAGGAGGAATTTTGATGATGAAAAGAAATACACATATACGTGTTTACATTGGCATCATGATTTGGTTATGGATTTGGCTTTTTCAGTGACAGGTAAGTGCAGATTTAACAATTAAAATGAAGTTTTGAAATGTGTGAACCAAGTGTTTTAATTCACTGTATTTATAGTCTGAAAGATTTAGAATTGCCTAGGCCAAGTGAATTTTAAGCACTTACATACTACCCGTGTTTTAGGCACAGTTGGCACAATGCTTATTGCACAATACCATTTGCTTAAGGTTTCAAAGCCCTTCAGCGTATCAAAGTGTACACCTGTGATAAAGCCGCCTGTTAATACACACCTGTTTAAATTATATTACTTTTTTGTTTTAATGCATGTGCACATTGTCAGGTGCTTGTTGTCCATGAGTATAACTAAAGTTTATCAAGAGCAAGTGACTGCTGGTGCTTCACATCCATTATGTCATTTAATCGTTGACTCCGAAAATAATAGGCACCTTTATTCTCATGGTACAGATGCCATAAATGAGCTTTATAGTTGAGAACTAACTTGCTGAAAAGGTCACATGGCTAGTAAGTTCGATTTGGACCTAGATCTAGTTCAAAAGTCTTTTTTTACCTATAAGATCACCACATTCACTGTTTGAGGTTAATTCAGTCCTTTGTTCCATTTAAGCTGCATGAAAGTGGCTGTAATGAGTAAAAATACCCCTTTGGAAATAGGATGACCTTCAATAGAAATTTGGGGTATATTTTGCCTTTGATTACTTTAGCATCCCTACACCTGTGTGCTGAAAATCATGTCGTCATATTTTGACTGGTTCCGAACAATGCAGGGGAGGGGTGCTAGATGCCTCAGAAGTTGATGTACCTGGAGAAGGTGGACTTTCTTCCTGCCAGTCTTCCTAGAGGTGCCAGGACAAGTCTTAGCACCGCGTGCTCTGGATTCCTGCAGGGTTGCTTGGGTTTAACTCCCTGGAGCCTTGGGAAGTAGAAGGTACCCTCAGCCCACTTGTGCTTTTGATTTTGGGGGCTGGGGAGTGGTATGTGGAAGGGTGGGACCCAGCCTAGTACTTTCTTAGAGTAGTACAACAGGAGTCCGGCCGTGACATACGGGAACTAAGAACAAAAGGAGAACGAAGAGGGCGTTAACCCTGTGGATGAATCACATAGGCTGTCCTATCTTTAACCCCACCCCCTCCCCAGCCCCCAGAGTACAGATGAGGGTGTTTGTGGCATTTTGTGTATATGCATCTGTAATGTTCCAGGCAGGGTCTTTATTCTTTCCTGACCCAAGGTGGTTTCTTTTGCCCTTTCTACGCAGTTTGTTTTTCTCCGCTGTGGTCCCTGCTCAAAGCAGGACCAAGATCAACTGATAAATATTGTCCTTGTGACTTTTCTCTTTTGTTGTCCTTAGCCATCCTGCCCACCTCCTATCAAGTTAGTTATTAGTCATAGCTTTCTTGATGGCCTTACTTATCCTTAAGCCCTGGAACATTCAGGATCGGCCTTTTCAGGTGGGGTTTAGGGAGAAGGCATAGTTAGATTAGTTGGCACTCAAAGAAAGAAGAAACGAATACCAAGTGCCTCTCCTGTGAAACAGGGCTTTCACACCGGAGGTACTGCAGGTCATCGTGGCTGATAGAGAGTTGAATTCTCGATGTCATTTTTTTAAATCACATGAATGTTTGTAAACAAGAAGTAATGTAGTACATGGTTGTCAGTGAAATGGTAGAATTGACCCTGAATATGTATAAGAGTTAACTGAAGAAAGAAATTAGTTGTCTGTGCAAACAGTTTTTAGAACTGTTTATAAGTTAGGGCAAATATTAACTATATAAACTGTTTTGGCTCTGCTTTGAACCCAGTCATGTTGTCTGTGAGCATCTAATTTTTGTTGTTTTTTAAATTATGAAAATAAGATAGCACATTTACAGGAGACCTGGAAAATACAAAACAAAGTTACATGTAGTTTCACCATATATATTACAATTGTCACTTCTAAGTCGATAAATTAAGATTTTCAGTTAAAGTTTCAATATCAAACTCTCAGAAATAATGAATGTACAGAGGAGTACAAGAATATAGTAGACCTGAAAAGCACTGTGAACCAATTTGATGTAATTAAGATTAATACAGTTTTCACACAACAGTAGGATACAAATTTTATTCAAGTTCCCATAGACTAGAAACTAGGAGATATATCCAGACATAAGACCAGGTGCAAAACTTTTTAGTCATAAAGTATTGATATTACACAGTCTGTTCTCTTTTTACTGTGGAATTATGTTAGAGATCAATATCAAGAGATATTTGAAAATAACCCACATGTTTTCTTCAAGTGCAGTGTGACCTTTACCAAGAGAGATCTTTGACTTGGCCATTGAAAGCCTAGTAAAGTTAGAGGACTGAAAAAACGCAGAGGGTGATTGCAGAGAATCTTTTAAATGAGAAATGAATAGCAAAGCTGCTTTAAAAAATCCCGTATGTTTGGAAATTAAATGTTCACTTTTGAATGAGGAGTATATATCTAAGATGCCATAACAAGGAAAATTACAAAATATTTGTGATAGAATAAAAGTGAAAAGAGAATTCACCAGAATTTTTTGTATGCAGCTGATACTGCTCAGTGCAATTAAATACAATGTAGAGTCTTGAATAAGGTATGAAAACAAATAATGGACACTAGCGTAAAATTTTGTGAGATGTGAACAAAATCTGTACTTCAGTTAATAATACTGTATCACATGTTAATTTCTTTTTTTTTTTTTAATTTTTACAATGTTGTGTTGGTTTCTGCCATACAACAATGCAGATCAGGTGTGATTACACATACATCCCTCCCTCCCCTAGCCTCCCTCCCCTGCCCCCATCCCCTCCCTCTAGGTCATCACAGAGCACCAGGCTGGGCTCCCTGTGCTACTCACAGCTTCTCACCGCTGTCCGTCTCACACCCGATAGTGTGTATATGCTGATGCTGCTTTCTGCATTCGTCCCCCTCTCTCCCTCCCCTACTGTGTCCACAAGTCCATTCCGTATCTACATCTGCATCTCCTTTCCTTCCTTGCAAGTAAGCTCATCAATATCACTTTTTCTAGGTTCCAAAAATATGTGTGTTAATGTACTATATTTGTTTTTCTCTTTCTGACTTACTTAACTATAACGGATTCTAGGTTCATCCACCTTGTTAGCATCTGATTTGTTACTTCATTCTGATCCTTAAGCCTTTCTTATTTCAGTGCTCTAGGACCTCAGGTTAATGTTGAATAAAAAGTGGTATGGTGTTCCCAACACAGGAGGAAGGTTTTCAATATTTCACCACTAAATTACTTGTAGGTTTTCTATAGGTATTTTGGTGAAATTTTAAAGGTCTCACTACTTGGTTACTGAGTTTTTATTATGGGTCTAGAATAATGTCATTTACGTTCTGTGCATCTATAATAAAATACTGATGATTTATTTTTCCTTTATTCTCTAAGTAGAGTTCATTACCTTGGTTTATTTTTCAAATGTTAAAATAACCTCACATTGCTGCAATAAACTTTACCCTGCAGTGATGTCCTGTCTTTTTAGTGTATCATTGGATTCAGCTTGCTGTTTCATTTGGTAGTTTTTTCCTGTTAAGAAATTGGCTTGCACTTTTCTTAATAGTGTACTAGTTTTGGTGCTGAAGTATGCTGGTCTTCAAAACAAATTGGGAAGTGTTCTTTCTTTTTTGTTACCTGGAAGAGAGTAAAACTGGTTTATTTCTTCCTTAAATGTTTGGAAAAGTTCACTAGTGAAGCCATTTGGGCCTGGAGGATGTTTGTGTTACCCAGTTTTTCTGGTTATTGACAGAATTGGTCAGCAACAAAGTAGTCACATATTACCAAAAAGAAAAAAAAAAATCCCTGGATCAGTGATCTTTAAATCTTTTGTCTTCCAAGAGTATTAAAAGATATAGAGACACTTGTTTGCATATTTTTAAAAATATTTCTCTAACATAGGAAAAATCACAACATTGATTGTATCTTCCTATTTTTTCTCTGTCTTTTTTGTTTCTTTGGGTGGATGAGAAGGCAGCAGCCTGCTGAGCGGGGGCCGTGAGTCTGTCCTCGTGGAGTGGCGTGAGGCAGCAGAGAAGAATAAGGAGTTCCTGCCCCGCTTAGGAGCCACCATTGAACACATCTCAGTGTCACCAGCCGGGGATTTGTTCTGTACTTCACATTCCGATAACAGTAAGTCTGAATGAGTTGTCATGAGCAAATAGGATTTTGTGTAATGTCATAGATTAGCTAGCATCTGTAGGGAATGGAAAATAGCAAACTAAGTAGCATAGGATTTAACCAGCACTTTTTTCTCTTCCATTTCTCATCTTTTCTCCACCCTTTTCTTGCCCTTAGATGCCACCAGAATCCTACATTTCCAAAGTTGTTTTTATGAGAGTGTAGGGCTAAGTGTATTTGGTTATTGTTGTGCCACTTACATTTAAAGATCTTTTTCATGTGGAATGATTGGGGGAGTAAAAGAAGGGTTTTGAAATGGGCGTTTGTGTTTTTACAATAGAATGGCATTTTCGTAAGAATGCTATGAGATTTTCCTGTGGTATAACCATTATCTCAGTGTGAGAGCTGTTATCTCAGTGTGGGATTTTGACAGAAATGGAGACAGTCTTGTGAGTCCTCCAAAGCATTTAGTCATCCTGTTGTAACTCAGCTGAGATGTGAATCCCATAGCCCACTGCCTTGTTTGCCTTCAACAGAGAGCATGGCTGAGCAACCCATTAGTGCAGTGATTCATTTCAAAGTAAACTGGAACCATCTCTTTTGGGGCAAATAAGTTTCTGAATTAACATTTTCAATGTAGTCATAGTCACAGCAGAAAACTTAGAGGTTCCAACAGGGACTGAAAGGTGGGATGAAAAGCCCTCATCCCACCCCTAGTTTTTCTGTTAAATAACAAACTATAGTCCTAACTCTGCAATCACACCCCAAGAACATAACTCAGTTGTCTTTTGTATTCTGGTGTATATCAGAAAAATATAAATTCACGTTTTTCTTTTCTTTTTTTTGCCTTGAAATTTGACTCATGTATGTTTAACTGTTTGTTCTTACCACAGAGATAACAATCATCCACCGAAACCTTGAGGCGTCTGCAGTAATTCAAGGCCTAGTGAAAGGTACAGCAGACCTTTGGCTGTGGAATGGTGTACATTTTTTTAAGTGAATATTTTTCTGATTTCAGCTACTGTTCATCACTTCTTTTGCAGACAGAAGTATCTTTACCGGTTTGATGATTGACCCAAGAACTAAAGCTTTGGTTCTGAATGGGAAACCTGGCCACCTGCAGTTTTATTCCCTCCAAAGTGATAAACAGTTATACAATGTAAGATTTTGATGCATTAACTGATCTTAAAACTAGTGAAAGTTTTATAGCACCCACTGGGGTCAGGTAACTTTTGTGACTTCTTAAGATGCTGTGCCTGTGTTATTTAAACATTGTATTGTCAGTTGTTTACAGCATGATCCTAATGAGGCCACTGTTGCAGGTGAAGTCTGCCTGTAAAAGCCAGTCAGCGCTGTTGTGTAGGCTCTTATTTTATTGTTTCAGACAACACTAATTAACTGTTAGACACATCTCTACCTTTGAGTCACAAGGGTGGGATATGCGAGTATGTGGACTGACAACACAGACATGTCTGTGTTTTGTGGCGAAACAGTGTCGTATGTGCGTACTGAAGGTAAATTCAGTGTAGATGAAAGAGGAACACTTTCTGTAATCCTAATAAATGCAGTCCAGACTTTCCACTTTTTCTTTTGTGCCCCACAGTACCCTTTATAGATTTCTATTACAGCCTCTCAAACACTTTGTCTCTTTCCCTCCAACACCTTTTAACCTCTCAAAGAAAGAAAGCTTACTGATGTTTGTACATTTCTAATACAATGCCTGGAAATAGTAGACACTTAATACATTTTTAGTAAGTAGATGTAGATGAGGAAATAGAATAAAGGAAACAATTATAAATGCTCGTCTGTTTACAGTATTGTTCTTTTTTCACTCCTTAAAAATTATAGGTTTTATTTTTGCTCTCTTTGTTTCTAGTGATGTGAAATCTAGAGATTTTATATAAAACTATTTGAAACAAAAGAAAAACATTACTGTAATCTAAGATTTTGTTCTAAGATCTATAAATGGAGCATAATCATTACTAAAATTCAAGATCATTGAAAAATTATCACCACTGAATTTATGTTATATAATATGCTTCATTTTTTATTGGCATTTTTGATCACCATAAGTAATGGTTAGTTCATTTTTGTCTAAAAGCCTGTTACTGTAGATTCCAGAAGGTATCTCTGATGTGGTTAATTAATATTCCTTGAATGCTTTAACATTTACATATTTACATTAATAAAAATTTTTGATTTTTTTTTTTTAACCCACCAGTTAGATATTATACAGCAAGAATATATCAATGATTCTGGTCTGATCCAAATTGAGCTAACAAAGGCTGCATTTGGCTGCTATGGTAATTGGCTTGCAACGGTGGAGCAACGTCAAGAAAAGGAAACTGAACTTGAATTGCAAATGAAACTGTGGATGTATAATAAGAAAACACAAGGGTAATATTACCTATATAGCTGTTTAATTTCAGAACAGAAAATTATTTGACTTTCCAGATTGTGGTTTTGATTATTGGTCTTTCTGATACATTTATATTAAGAGAAATGAAGGAAGTGTTACTCCTCTAATACAGCCTTTCAGCTTTCTGCTCTGAGAAAGCAGTGGTGTCCTCCACGGTATGAGTCACCTCATTGCATGCAGGAGGAAACATGGAGAAGTGACAGCCCCCAGGACACACCTGATGCAGGCAGATCCAGGACTAGAATGCAGCTGTCTGTCCCTTGGCTCTCTTACTGATGTTATACTACCTTCTTTGGGAAAAATGACAGTGTAGGTGGTGGAAGTGTGGTGTGCTGTAGTTTCGACAAGATAAGGAACCCACTAGTTTCTCGCAGTATGGCTGTAATAGCTGTTTATCAAGTCCTTGCTTGTCAAGAACCAGGCTCAGTGCTCTGTGCCAGTGATCTTCTGAATCTTCACAGGAGAAGCCTGTTGATGCATTTTACAGGTGAGGAAACAGTCCCTCCATACCACTCTCATAACCTGGACTTTTTAAAGATCTGTCAGCCCGACAGGACCACTGCCCTGATAGTCCGGAAAACAGTGCTAGCATGAGCTCCTTTCATTCACACCAGTGTTGTGTCGAGGCAGAAACTTTGGGAGGTAGTTTGGGTGACTTACTAAATACCGGCCAGGGCAGTTTGAGATAGTAGTGTTGTTTCTGTACCTTCTTGCCACAAGGAGGTGCTTTATAGCCGTTTCCTTTTTTGCTTTTTTTCCAAAATAGTGAGGACATGTGTTCTACAGTTTTCCTGTACTTCAGTGTAGTAACCTTTCAAGTATCATGTTTTGACAGACCCCTATTTTATACTCATTCTGTACCAGTAAGTTGACACTACGTAATCATCTGTGTTAATGTAAGTTACACGAGGCCAGAGGTAATGTGCTGGGACTCTCTGCGTCTTTTGGCTGTTAGTGACAGAGCACTCAATTGTTGGTCATTCTGGGTGGTAATATATAAGTTGCCTATTCTTAAAGATTCTGTTGGAAAATGTGCAACTTGTAAGGAATTCTTAATACTCAATGATAGTATATCGTATTGTCCTGATATAAAAATAAATTGGTTTCCTTCCTACTAGGTTTGTCCTTAATACAAAGGTTAACATGCCACATGAGGACCACATCACAGCTCTCTGTTTCTGTAATGCAGAAAAATCTGAAAATTCCACGTTGGTTACAGCAAGTAAAGATGGTCACTTCAAAGTGTGGATATTAACAGATGATTCTGATATATACAGTAAGTTGCTTAAATATAGTATATGCATATGTAGTTTACAAGTTTAAGAATTGATATGTTTAACTCTCATGAAAATTATATCCATTCTGGGAGGATTTTTTCAGCTATAATTCTGTAGACCATTGCCTAATTTCAAATGATTTGAGAAATAACATTTTTACATTCCTTCTTTCCCAAATCTTTACTTATTTTATGACATTCTTGATTAATTGTGTGCTAATTCTCCATTCTATGAGGGAAGAGTTTTAAAAAAAAAAGTTACTCCCTTTTGCAGTTACACCCTTTACTGTTCCACTAGAGGAAGGCCAAGGTCTCTTGGAAGGGATGCAAATTTCATATCAGTCAATAATTTGTAACTAAATTTGGGGGAGGAAAGTGTTTTGTTGTTTCCTTGTTTTTTAATGTGTGTCTAATAAATTCCCTAAAATACTGTCTAGCATTATACTGTGTCTATGCTCTACATTTCCGCAGAGAAGGCTGTCGGCTGGACCTGTGACTTTGTGGGCAGCTATCATAAATACCAAGCAACCCACTGTTGTTTCTCTGAAGATGGCTCCTTACTAGCAGTTAGTTTTGAAGAAATAGTTACAATATGGGATTCAGAGACTTGGGAACTTAAATGTACATTTTGTCAACGAGCTGGGAAAATAAGGTAGGTAAATAATTGGGAGAGTATAAACTACTGGATTTTTTTTAATTCAAACAAGTCTACATAAACGTGAATAATAATTTACGCTTTCTCCAAAGGTATCCTCTGTGCCAGTGGTGCCAGCAGCTCACCACAACACTGGGAGGCTAAGAAACGCTGTTTGTGAGCCGTGCGCACTAGTTTTCTTGGTTGTGCTACGCAACAGTAGATGCCATGCCTCATGAGCCTCAGTAGATCAGACAGTTTCTCTCATCTTCATAAAAGCAGTGTTATGCTCAAACTTCATTATTTGTAATAATGGCAAGGGAATTGATAATAATATCTTCCATTTTATTTCAGGTCACTTGAGCGTTTGAGGACAGAATGCCTAATTGTTTCTAATTTCTAACATATCTAATTCTGAATTTACTTTATAAAACTTCACAATTCATACTGCAAACCTGCCTCTTGAGGCACAAAAAAAAGCATAAAAGGTTTTAAGTAACTTGGTATGTTTCACATACATGTTCTCTATATGTGCCAATTACTATACTGTACAGCATATTAGAAAAGAATTGGTCATCAAATCTGTTTTCCTAAAGAAACAAAATAGCCTTTTGTGCTCCTTACCCCCTTTTTCTGCAGGATAATTATGAACAAAAACATGTGTGTGTATCTAAAAGTCTGCATCTGCAACTGAGTATGGTAGAACTAACTTGTTACCTTCCTTGTTTTAATATAAAGCAAGAAGTCAGCAGTCCTTTGTAACTGAGTATAGCAGAACTAACTTGTTACCTTCCTTGTTTTAATTTAGGGTGGGAAGTCTGCAGTCCTTTGTAACCGAGTGTGGTAGAACTAAATTGTTAACTTCCTTGTTTTAATCTAGGCACCTTTGCTTTGGGAGATTGACTTGTTCCAAGTATCTTCTTGGTGTCTCTGAAAATGGCATTCTGTGCTGTTGGAATCTGCTCAGTTGTGCATGTAAGATATTTTTTTGCTATAAAGTGGTATCAGAGCACATAGGAAAATTTGGAGTGCTATGCCTGTAGTAATAGACTTTGATTACAGTTGACTCTTGAGTGATGCAGGAGTTAGGGTCATTGACCCTCTACCCAATCAAAAATTCATGTATAACTTAGAGACAACCCTCTGTGGATTCAACCAGCCTTGGATTGAACAGTGCTGTTGCATTTGCTGTTTTAAAAGTCTACATATATGTGTGCCCGCTCTGTTCAAATTCGTGTTATTCAAGGGTCCACTGTATTTATAAAGGGCTTCCCAGGTGGCACTAGGGTAAAGAACCCACCTGCCAACGCAGGAGATGCAAGAGACTCAGCTCTGTTCGCTGGAAGAAGGTTTATTCCCTGAAGTAGGAAATGGTACCCTGCTCCGGTGCTCTGGCCTGGAAAAGTCCATGGACAGAGGAACCTGTCAGGTTTGCAGTCCATGGGGCCACAAGGAGTGGACATGACTGAGCACACACGTGTAGATCTGCTCAGTTCAAATCCATGTTGTTCAAAGTCAGCTGTGTTTATAAATTGCCTAATTTTCAACAAATAACTTCCATTGTCCTTGCTTTTTCCCCACTGTCTTCAGTGTGTGACTGCTGCCCTCCATATTCTCCATCCTCAACAATTTGTGGAAAGTTTCTCTAACTCATAATGCATATTAACCTGCAGTGCCCCTGTCAGCATTAAATTTGAATGGAGCCTATTAACAGTCCTCCTAACAAACATGGACTCTGGCATTTTACTTATTCAAGTATGTTTGGAAGGCATGGTGGTTGCTTAGTAATGAATGTTTATAGCTTTTTTTATATTCTCTACAACTATTCTGGTTAACATTTTGCCCACATTTAGCAGTAGTGGAAAAGCATCAGACCATGGTTGCACTGAAATAATAACCATTTCATTGTATGTGGAAGAAAGACTCTGTTTTTTTGTTTCCTGCCCCTCGTCTCAATGCAGATTTCCACAGATAATTTCAGTATGTTGACTGTGTATTAATCTGGAAGCATAAAATCCCTCTTCCTGAGAATAATAAAATTGATTGTCCCAATAAATATTGAGTACCTACTTTAAGAAAGCTTTTGGTAAATCTCTTCTTAGAATTGAATCCCTTTTTCCCCCAGTGGAATGGAGTACGAAATTAAATGTGAGAGTTATGGAACCTGATCCCAATTCAGAGAATATTGCTGCAGTCGCTCAGTCTTCTGTGGGTTCAGACTGTAAGTACACACATTCTTTGACAGAAGAAAACTGTTACCTAAATTTTCTTTTTAACATCTTTCATGTAATGTGAGCTAAACTTAATTGCGGATCAGAAAACACTTGCCTGACCCCTGCTCTTCCTTGAGTTCCAGCTTGAAGACGTCCCTTGTTTTTCAGCATGTCATCTCCTGCTCAGTCTTCAAAATCCAAGAGAGGTTTCGCCTCTGAAGGATTTTGAAACCAGCCCCCACGCCCCAGGGAGCTTTAATCGTTCCTTCTCTGTGACCTTGAAGCTTCACCGATCTCTGTTCTAGAGCTTAAGACAAAAGTACTTGTGTAGGGTCTTGGTGTCTGTTTTTTGCAGTTGGCTCTGCTCTCAGAAATAGGAGTTTTTCTCTCTCTTTTTCATCTCCAAAGCCCTCGTTCCTAACCTGCTTGACACATAGTAGGCATCACATAGATACTTGTTGAATCAAAGCCTAAAATAATCATGGCCTGGGTCATTTACTCCATGGGGTAAGTCCCAGGGTGAGTGTGGTCCTCCAGTCTGAGACTAGAACTAACCTTTGCAGGCAAAATGTTATTGTCTGTTTTTTTTTCCTCTAGTGTTTGTATTTAAACCTAGCGAGCCAAGGCCATTGTATATTCAAAAGAATATCTGCAGAGAGGAAGTCTTGTGGGGAGTGTTTGTTCCCCGAGATGTTCCTGAATCATTCACCTCAGAAGCTTACCAGTGGCTCAACAGATCCCAGTTTTACTTCCTAACAAAATCACAGGTAACCATCCACCTCAGAAAAGGTGGTCATTTAGTGTGTGTGAAATAGTTTTATTAAGGATTACCCCTTCTTTCCCTACCCACCTCAACCCACTGCCACATCATCTAATATGCGCAATACAGTCGTATTACTGGTGGGACTATATTAGCCCCCACCTTTAAGGCTCTTTCTTGTATTCATTCATTCCGTGACAGTAAAAAGATATGATCTAAAAGATAGAGTATTTTGAATTGTATTTGTTAGAATGGCCTTTTTTAAACTTTTTTATTTGATTTACCATAAAGAAATCAGTGGCTTAAATTAGATCCATCAGTTGATTTTTTTTTTTTAATATATGATCTTTCAGAACCATCTTACAACTGTCACAGCAGTTACTAAATACATTTTCTGTGAGCATATATATATATATATCAGCAGGAAAGGTTGACATCTTTTTCTAACTTTAATATCTACAGTTTGTATTTTGCATCATGAATTGACCTCTCTTTTCAGAGTTTATTGACGTTCAGTACACAGTCTCCAGAAGAGAAACTCACACCCACAAGCAGACAGGTACGTTCTGCTCACTTGTAGCTCAGATCATGCACATTGCCTCCCTGCAAAGTTAAGGTTATCTTTCAGAACTCGGCTATGACAAAAATGTTTTACCTGCCCTGAAGTGGAGTTTTAAATTATATAATTAGAAACTACTTGCTTCATTTGATGTCATAGTGGTCTTCGAAAATGTAGTTTTAATTTGTAATATCAGTAATATATGCTTGTGATCCAAAGAATCAAATAGTTTTATGAGACTTCTGTGAGAAAACTTGAAATTTACCACCAAGTGCCATTATCCACAAAGATACTCACTCTCAACTTTTGAGTTGAAGTTTTTATTTACCTCCCTGTCTCTAAGAAACATGTTTATATTGCTAATTCTGGATTTTTCAGATCTAGGCATTAGATTTGGTATTTTCTAGTTGTGATCTATTGAAGTCGAAATTTCTTTCACACCTCTCCCCCCAAATACACAACATACACCCACATACATTCTGTCCCTAATCTTTCCAGTGTAGGTAAATCTTAAATTTATCTTAGATGGCTGTTCATCCTTAAAAATGTTGACACAATTCATAACTGGGCCATGCAGTAACAAACAGGTTGCTTTTCCTTTTGTGACCAGCTGCTTTTGCTTTTATCTGGAGTTAATGATTGCTTATCTTTTCATTTGCTCGGTTTCCTGTTCTCATCTAGTGAGAGTGAGAGTGTTAGTCGCTCAGTCACGTCCAATTCTTTGCGACCCCATGGACCGTAGCCCACCAGGCTCCTCCGTCCATGGAATTTTCCAGGCAAGAGTACTGGAGTGGGCAGCCATTCCCTTCTCCAGGGATCGTCCCAGCCCAGGGATCAAACCTGGGTCTCCTGCATTGCAGGCACCTAAGTCACCACCAAACTCTATTCCTAGTTGTGTAAGTCCTCTCATGGTTTTCATATTAGGTATTCTGAGCCTTGAAGAAATATTTTCAGGAGCCTCTGGCCTGCTTTATTCTGCACTGACTGCCCTGTTATAAACCGAAAACCTGCTGCCCAGCAGTCGTCTTAGGATCTGCATTTGCTGCTCTTCTGGGGTTCAGTCACCTCTGCCGTAGTAGATCCTGTGGTTTATCTCTTGCTCTGGTTACTCCTTTGCTTTGGTAAATATCTCCCTGTTGGTGCATGGGAAGTAAATTTAAGACTAATTGCAGGTTTGGACTTGTTTTTATTCTCTCCCATTTGATTGGTTGGTTATGTAGAATTCTAGGTTGAAAATCATTTTGTCTTAGAACTTTGAAGATACTGTTACACTTTATCTGTAACCTGACTTAGTTTTCTCTGAAAATTCATTGAATTCGTTCAGCATTTTTTTGTTGATCAGTACTGTGTGCTCTAGACATTTGGGGTATCAGTGAATGGAAGGGTCAAGTCTCTAAATTTGTAGTGTTACAGTCTAATAGGAAGATACAGATAAGAAACATGAAGTAAAATACATAGTATTTTAGAAAGTGATTCTTTTTTTCCCCTGTTTTTTATAGTATGAGAGATTTCTTCTTGTTTTTCATCTGATCTTATATATATATATATGTTTGGGGCTTTTTTTCCCCTCTCTCTTGTATGGTTTGTTTCCATTAGGTTTTTTTCTTTTCAATCTGTTTTGGAGATTTTCATCAGAGTCTGATGATTCTTGGTTGTCTGCTTTGAATTAAAAGTGAGCAAGATCACCATTTGACAGTTCGCCTGGATGGAACTTGACCTCTGGTCTCTACTAGCTGACTGAGCTTTTAGGAGAAAATCTCTGAAGTCATCATTTTTAGAACTTTTTCTCTTAGGCTGGTCGTTATTACCCAGAAAAACTTCTTCCAAGTTCTTGCCTGAAAGATGTCACCTGACTGCCAGCATTGTGGGAAGCACCCTCTGTGGACCACAGCTGCCTTCAGCTGTGCACCCTCACCCCTCCACACGCCAAGCTGTCCAGTCTAAAGACACACGCTGCTTTGCTCTTCAAGGAACATCCTGCCAGCCTTCTGCTGAGGCTGAGGAGGAGATACGGAAATCTGAGAGCTCTCAAAATGGACTTTAACCAGGCTAACTGGTTTTCTTTCTTTTTTTTTTTTAAGCCTTTTTCAGAGGTACTATTAGTACCAGTTCTTGAGCACTGTGAGATTCTACAGCATGCATTTGGAGAAGGAAATGGCAACCCACTCCAGTATTCTTGCCTGGAGAATCCATGGACAGAGGAGCCTGGCAGGCAACAGTCCATGGGGTCACAAGAGTTGGACATGACTTGGTGACTAAACCAGCACCACCGTAGCATAAATTGGGGTGCTCTTAAGTAGCTTCCTCCACCACCAGCTTAGAATCCTGTTCTCTTGGGTCTGCTGGGTTAGTTACCACCTTCAGCCTGCTTTCCACTTTCCCCTTCACCCAGTTTCTTTATTACTGTAGATTTATGCCCTTTTGAAAACCCCTTTGCTGCTATTTTTGTAGGACTGGGGGAAGAAGTAGTGGTAGATGTACATTTTGTTCTGTCATCTAAGTGTCCGCTGTTGGCTTTTCTCAGAGTCAATGGACTAGTCTCAGTTGCTTTACTTGTGAAGTGAAAAAATCATACAAGATAATACCTACAATTCCTCTCATCCCTGTTATTTATTACTGTAGTAATTGGATCAGAGGCAGTTCCTCCTTTTTTATTGAAACTATTTCCCTGTCCTTTAACCCTTACAGTTACTAGCAGAAGAAAGTCTTCCAACAACCCCATTTTATTTCTTACTGGGAAAGCACAGGCAGCAACAGCAGAATGACAAGTTAAATGAAGCTCTGGAGAATGAGCTGGTACAGCTGCCCTTAACAGAAAACATACCTGCAATTAGTGAGGTAAGTAATTATTAGTTACGTAAGTTTATTATAATACTGAAACTAGTAGTATAAATTAATTGTTTATACCTATGTGACGTGGGTTAAATGCAGTAAAGCACTTTAAGGTTGGAATTTTTGTATAATAAATCTGTAACAAATAATTTTTGGATTTTGGATTTTTTTGGATTTGTATATTGTGCAACTTTAATTCTCAAACTAAATGGCATAAAATTTAGGATTTCTGATGGGGTTGGAGAAGGGGTTGTTGCATAAAAGTAGGGGTTCTTTGGTTTTTCATCAGCAGCCTGGTGTTGATAAAAGCCTTGGCGTTTCCTCTTTTTAAACGAAACCGTTTTTCTGCTTTACTCCAGCTTCTTCGCACTCCAGCCCACGTGCTGCCATCTGCTTCGTTCCTCTGCTCCCTGTTTGTGAACTCACTGCTGCTGTCTAAGGAGACTAAGAGGTAAGGCAGCTCATTAGATGTGTTCCGATACTCTGAGAAACAGGATGGTTTGTGATAGCATTGATCAGAATATTCTTTCCCTGTGTTTCTCTTTCAGCTTTAACCTGTATTTACAGGGTATAGAATTACTAAGTCAAATAAATAAAATAAAAGTGTATCAGTAACAAGAATTTCATTAATTTTGTTCATATGATTTTTTTCATAAGTATCTTAAATTAGAAAGTTATTGTTTAGAAATATTTTTCAATAGTAATTACATTTTATTCTGTTATTGTTAAAGTGCTGAAGAAAATCCTGATGATGTCGATATGGAAGAAGAAAAAGAAAGTGATGATTCAGATGAAGAAAGTAATTTCACTGAAAAGATCCAGGATATAAATAACACAGATTTGGAAGAAGACGTTATACATCAGTTGTCAAAATCAGAAGAAAAGGAACTGAAAAAATTTAGGAAAGTAGACTACAGCTGGATAGCTGCTCTCTGAGCCTTGGAGGGTAGGGGAGGGTTTTGCACTTTGTGTTTGTGTTTTGATTTGTTTCCATTGTATGTCGATACTCCCCAAATCTATTTAAATGTTATTTCTGTTCTTGAGATGTTAAATACTAACAGGCTTTACTCTTAAGTAACTGGTAATATGAAGTGTGTTTACATCATATTTTACAGTTGCCATATACATCATCATCTCATTTCCCCTATCAGCCTTAAAGGAGAGCTGCAAGTTGAACTTGTACAGCATAAGTCCCTTTATCTGCAATTTGGAGATATAAAAAGTTTTTTTAAGGTTTTGTAGATAGTGTTTTAATTTCAGAATTTATTTGGTGGCCAAGTATGACTTGAACTGATGTGAGATTCTCGACAGTCTTGATTCATCACTCTTGTATATTTCTCATAGAGAAATTTAGGGAAATGATTTGATTATGGTAGTATTTCACAGATTTCACTGTGGATGTTATATAATACAAGCTGCCTAAAATCTGAAAAATTCTAAATGCACATCATCTGATTCCATACCTTTCAGAGAAGGTGTCTACTAGTAAATACGGTTTTCATGACAGCCTTAGAGCCAATAAGAAGAGCTAGTGTTACTCTGTTACTGTGTCTACTGAGTCACATAATAATCACTTTGGAGTTTTCCAATTCAATGATACTCCTCTATAAAATCTATATTAAAAAGGTAATGCAAAAACAAGTGTACACATCATAGGCGCACATCTCAGGGAATGTTCAAAAATTGCTATAAGTGGCTATTTTTTAATATTTTTATTTCTTTAGATTCTGTTTCTACTATTTTGGGAGTTTACACTTTTATATTGGTACTCATTGAAAGTACCCTTTTAAATTTTTATAATACACTTAAACATCTATATGGTTTATAAACTTAGAGAGTGTCTTCTACTGACTATCTACTATGGTGGTTAAAACAGCACATTTAACGTCCCTTCATGTCTCTTTATGGCCTCTCCAGTTATTTGGTCATTTTGTTGGTTTTCCTGGATGGTAAACACTGTTGAATAAATTCATACAAAGCAGAACAATTAGGGATCTTTTTTTCTCTTGTCACACAGTGTCCCTTGCTCAGTTCTTTTCAGATAGGGTTGTGGAAAATGATTACAGATTTGATCCCTGCACTTATCATCTTGTAATTTTGTTGAAAGTTCTATTTTGAGGTTCAGTTCAACTTCTTGAGGGTATAGCTTGTGATCTTAAAATTGCCTTTATATTTTCTTAATTTTTTCTCTCACTTAATTCATTAGCTTCATTGAATACATCATTTTTTCTAGTCAGAAGATGGCAGAACTGAGGTCTCTGGCCAAGGAGCTACTAGGAAAGAACATAGGAAATGGAGTATCCTTGAACATTTTGCTCTTAGCCATTCACTCCCTTGGAGCCTCTGCTCTATTTTCTCTTCTGATCTCTGTTCCAAGTGAATGTGGCTTTCAAGATTCAGGCGAATGTTTATTTTATTTTTAAAAATTAGCATTGTAAGTCTTTTTTTTATGCTTTAACTTATTACATTCTTTTTTTCCTTTTTAATATTTTTTATTGAAGGATAATTACTTTATAGAATTTTGTTTTCTGTCATACCTCAACATGAATCAGCCATAGGTAAACATACATCCCCTCCCTTTTGAACCTCCCTCCCACCTCCCTCCCATCCCACTCCTCGAGATTGATACAGAGCCCCTGTTTGAGTTTCCTGAGCTGTACAGCAAATTCCCGTTGGCTATTTTACATACGGTAATGTAAGTTACTCTTTCCACACATCTCACCCTCTCCTCCCCTCTCCCGTGTCCATAAGTCTGGCCTCTGTGTCTGTTTCTCTGTTGCTGCCCTATAAATAAATTCTTCACCAGCATTGTTCTAGATTACATATATATGCATTATAATACTATTTCTTTCTTTCTGACTCACTTCACTCTGTATAATAGGTTCTAGGTTCATCTACCACATCAGAACTGACTCAAATGTGTTCCTTTTTATGGGAGTAATATTCCATTGTGTATATGTACCACAGCTTCTTTATCCATTCATCTGTCAATGGACATCTAGGTTGCTTCCATGTTCTAGCTATTGTAAACAGTGCTGCAGTGAACAATGTGATACATGAGTCTTTTTAAATTTTAGTTTCCTCAGGGTATATGCCTAGGAGTACGATTGCTGGGTCATTTGGCGCTTTTATTCCTGTTTTTTTTAAGGAATCTCCATACCGTCTTCCATAGTGGCTGTATCAATTTACATTCCCACCAACAGTGCAAGAGCGTTCCCCTCTCTCCACACCCTCTCCAGCATTTATTTGTAGACTTTTTGATGAGGGCCATTCTGACCGGTGTGAGGTGATAGCTCACTGTGGTTTTGTATTCCTCTAATAATGAGTGGTGTTAGCATCTTTCATGTGTTTGTTAGTCATCTGTATGTCTTCTTTGGAGAATCTGTTTAGATCTTTTTCCCACTTTTTGATTGGGTTGTTTGTTTTTCTGGCATTGAATTGTATGAGCTGCTTGTATATTTTTAAAATTAATCCTTTGTCAGTTGTTTCATTTGCTATCATTTCCTCCCATTCTGAGGGTTGTCTTTTCACCTTGCTTATGGTTTCCTTTGCTGTGCAAAAGCTTTTAAGTTTAATCAAGTCCCACTTGTTTACTTTTGTTTTTATTTCCGTTACTCTAGGAGGTGGGCCAAAGAGGATCCTGCTGTGATTTATGTCGGAGAGTATTCTGCCTATGTTTTCCTCCAAGAGTTTTATAGTTTCTGGTCTCACATTTAGGTCTTTAATCCATTTTGAGTTTATCTTTGTGTGTGGTGTTAGGAAGTGTTCTAATTTCATTCTTTTACAAGTGCATGTGTGCGTGCTACGTCACTTCAGTTGTGTCTGACTCTTTGCAACCCCATGGACTGTAGCCCACCAGGCTCCTCTGTCCATGGGATTCTCCAGGCAAAAATACTGGAGTGGGTTGCCATGCCCTTCTCCAGTCTTTTACATGTAGCTGTCTAGTTTTCCCAGCACCATTTATTGAAGAGGTTGTCGTTGCCCCATTGTATATTCTTGCCTCCTTTCTCAAAAATAAACTACCCATAGGTGCATGGGTTTATTTCTGGGATTTCTATCTTGTTCCATTGGTCTGTATTTCTGTTTTGTGGCAGTACCATACTGCCTTGATGAATGTAGCTTTGTAGTATAATCTGAAGTCAGGAAGGTTGATTCCTCCAGCACCATTCTTCTTTCTCAAGGCTGCTTTGGCTTGGTCTTTTGTGTTTCCATATGAATTGTGAAATCTTTTGTTATAGTTCTGTGAAAAATGCCATTAGTAATTTGATAGGGATCGCATTGAATCTGTAGATTGCATTTGATAGTATAGTCATTTTCACAATATTGATTTTTCCTACCCAGGAACATGGAATATCTCTCCATCTGTTTATGTCATCTTTGATTTCCTTCATTTGTGTCTTATACTTTTCTGTGTACAGTTCTATTGTCTCCTTACTTAAGTTTATTCCTAAATATGTAATTCTCTTTGTTCCCATGGTGAATGGGATTGATTCCTTAATTTCTCTTTCTGATTCTTCATAGTATATAAAAATGCAAGTGATTTCTGTGTATTGATTTTGTATCCTGCAGCTTTGCTAAATTCACTGATTAGCTCTAGTAATTTTCTGATACTATCTGTAGGGTTTTTTTTAATGTACAGTATCATGTCATCTGCAAACAGTGAGAGCTTTACTTCTTTTCTGATCTGGATTCCTTTTATTTCTTTTTCTTCTCTAATTGCTGTAGCTAGGACTTCCAGAACTATGTTGAATAATAGTGGTGAAAGTGGACACCCTTGTCTTGTTCCTGATCTTAGGGGGAGTGCTTTCAGTTTTTCGCCATTGAGAATAATGTTTGCTGTAGGCTTATCATCTATGGCCTTTACTATGTTGAGGTAGGTTCCTTCTGTGCCTGTTTTTTGAAGAGTTTTAATCAAATGGGTGCTGAATTTTGTCAAAGACTTTCTGCATCTATAGAGATGATCATACAGTTTTTATCTTTCAATTTGTTAATAATGGTTATCACATTGACTGATTTCTGTATTTTGAAGAATCCTTGCATTCCTGGAGTAAACCCAACTTGATCATGGGGTATGAGCTTTTTGATATGTTGCTGAATTCTGTTTGCTGAAATTTTGTTGAGGATTTTGCATCTATGTTCATCAGTGATATTGGCCTGTAATTTTCTTTTTTCGTGTTGTCTTTATCTGGTTTAGGTATCAGGGTGATAGTGGCCTCATAAAGTGAATTTGGAAGTGTTCCTTCCTCTGAAATTTTTTGAAAGCGTTTTAGAAGGATAGGCATTAGCTCTTCTCTAAATGTTTGCTAGAATTCTCCTGTGATGCCATCTGGTTCTGGGCTTTTGTTTTTTGTGAGATTTTTGATCACAGCTTCAATTTCAGTGCTTGTAATTGGGTTGTTCATGATTTCTATTTCTTCTTGGTTCAGTCTTGGAAGATTGAACTTCTCTAAGAATCTGTCCATTTTTTCCAGGTTATCCATTTTATTGCCATATAGTTGTTCAAAATAGTCTCTTATAATCCTTTGTATTTCTGCACTATCTGTTGTAACCTCTCCTTTTTCATTTCTAATTTTATTGATTTGATTATCTCCTCTCTTTTTTTCTTCATTAGTCTGGCTAAAGGTTTATCAATTCTGTTTATCTTCTCAAAGAACCAGCTTTTAGTTTTATTTATCTTTACTATTATTTTATTTCTTTTTCAGATACTTTTGCTCGGATCTTTATGATGTCTTTCCTTCTACTAATTTTGGGATTTTTTTGGTTCTTCTTTTTCCAGTTGTTTTAGGTATGAAGTTAGTTTGTCTATTTAATGTTTTTCCTTGTTTCTTAGGTGGGAGTGTATTGCTATAAACTTCCCTCATAGACCTGCTTTTGCTGCATCCCATAGGTTTTGAGTTGTCGTGTTTTCATTGTCATTTTTCTAGATTTTTTTATTTCCCTTTTGATTTCTTCAGTAACCTGTTGGTTATTTAGAAATGTATTGTTTAATCTCCATGTGTTTGTGTTTCTTACAGTTTTTTTCTTGTTGTGGTCAGAGAAGATGCTTGACACAATTTCAATTTTCTTAAATTTACTGAGGTTTGATTTGTGACCTAAGATGTGGTCTATCATGAAGAATGTTCCATGTGCACTTGAGAAGAAGGTGTATCCTGCATTTGGATGGAATGTCCTGAAGATACCAACGAGATTCATCTCATCTAATGTATCATTTGAGACTTATGGTTATTAATTAATTTTCTTGTTTTGATGAACTGTCCATTGGTGTGAGTGGGGTGTTAAAGCGTCTTACTATTATTGTGTTACTGTCAGTTTCTCCTTTTATGTCTGTTAGTGTTTCTTATGTATTGAGGTGCTAGTATGTTGGGTCCATAGATATTTACAACTGTCTTCCCCTTGGAATGATCCCTTGATCATTATGTACTGTCCTTCATTATCTCTGATAATATTTATTTTAAGGTCTAGTTTGTCTGATATGAGGATTGCTGAATTTGGCAATAAGGAGTTCATGATCTGAACCACAGTCAGCTCCTGGTCTTGTTTTTGCTGACTATAGAGCTTCTCCATCTTTTGCTGCAAAGAATATAATCAATCTGATTTCGGTATTGACCATCTGGTGATGTCTATATGTAGAGTCTTCTCTTGTGTTGTTGGAAGAGGGTGTTTGCTATGACCAGTGTGTTCTCTTGGCAAAACTCTATAGCCTTTGCCCGGTTTCATTCTGTACTCCAAGGCCAAATTTGCCTGTTACTCTAGGTATTTCTTGACTTCCTACTTTTGCATTCCAGTCCCCTATAATGAAAAGGATGTCTTTTTTGGGTGTTAGGTCTAGAAGCACTTGTAGGTCTTCATAGAACCGTTCAACTTCAGCTTCTCTAGCATTACTGGTCGGGCCATAGACTTGGATTACTGTGATATTGAATGGTTTGCCTTGGAAGTGAACAGAGATCATTCTGTTATTGCCAAATTCAGACTTATATTGAAGAAAGTAGGGGAATCCACTAAACCTAAATCAGGTATGACCTTATGATTATAATCCCTTATGATTATACAGTGGAAGTGACATATAGATTCAAGGGATTAGATCTGATAGAGTGCCTGAAGAACTATGGATGGAGGTTCATGACATTATACAGGAGGCAGAGATCAAGACCATTCCCAGGAGAAAGAAATGCAAAAGAGCAAAATGGTTATCTGAGGAGGCATTACAACTAGATGTGAATAGAAAAGAAGCGAAAGGCAAAGGAGAAAAGGAAAGATATTCCCATTTGAATGCAGAGTTCCAAAGAATAGCAAGGAGAGATAAGAAAGCCCTCCTCAGTGATCAGTGCAAAGAAATTGAGGAAAACAATAGAATGGGAAAGACTAGAAATCTCTTCAAGAAAATTAGAGATACCGAGGGAACATTTCATGCAAAGATGGGCACAATAAAGGACAGAAATGGTATGGACCTAACAGAAGCAGAAAATATTAAGAAGAGGTGGCAATAATACACAGAAAAACTATACAAAAAAGATCTTCATGACCCAGATAAGCATGATGGTGTGATCATTCACCTAGAGCCAGACATCCTGGAATGTGAAGTCAAGTGGGCCTTAGGAAGCATCTCTAGGAACAAAGCTAGTGGAGGTGATGAAATTCCAGCAGAGCTATTTCAAGTCCTAAAAGACGATGCTGTGAAAGTGCTGCACTCAATATGCCAGCAAATTTTTAAAACTCGGCAGTGACCACAGGACTGGAAAAGGTCAGTTTTCATCCCAATCCAAAGAAAGGCAATGCCAAACAATGCTCAAACTACCGCACAACTGCACTCATCTCACACGCTAGTAAAGTAATGCTCAAAATTCTCCAAGCCAGGCTTCAACAGTATGTGAACCATGAACTTCAGATGTTCAAGCTGGATTTAGAAAAGGCAGAGGAACCAGAGATCCAATTGCCAACATCCACTGGATCATCAAAAAAGAGAGTTCCAGAAAAATATCTACTTCTATTTTATTGACTATGCCAAAGCCTTTGATTATGTGGACCACAACAAACTCTGGAAAATTCTGAAAGAGATGGGAATATCAGACCACCTTACCTGCCTCTTGAGAAAGCTATATGCAGGTCCAGAAGCAACAGTTAGAAGTGGACATGGAACAACAGACTGGTTCCAGTTAGGGAAAGGAGTATGTCAAGGCTGTATATTGTCACCCTGCTTATTTAACTTATATGCAGAGTACATCATGAGAAATGCTGGGCTGGATGAAGCACAAGCTGGAATCAAGATTGCCGGGAGAAATATCAATAACCTCAGATATGCAGATGTCACCACCCTTATGGCAGAAAGTGAAGAACTAAAGAGCCTCTTGATGAAAGAGGAGAGTGAAAAAGTTGGCTTAAAGCTCAACACTCAGAAAACTAAGATCATGGCATCCAGTCTCATCACTTCATGACAAATATATGGGGAAACAGTGACAGACTTTATTTTCTTGGGCTCCAAAATTACTGCAGATGGTGATTGCAGCCATGAAATAAAAAGATGCTCACTCCATGGAAGAAAACTTATGACCAAACTAGGCAGCACATTAAAAAGCAGAGGCATTACTTTGCCAACTAGATGCCAAGATCCATCTAGTCAAAGCTATGGTTTTTCCAGTGGTCATGTATAGATGTGAGAGTTGAACTGTAAAGAAAGCTGAGCACCAAAGAATTGATGATTTTGAACTGTGGTGTTGGAGAATTCTTGAGAGTCCCTTGGACTGCAAGGAGATCCAACCAGTCCATCCTAAAGGAAATCAGTCCTGAATATTCATTGGAAGGACTGATGTTGAAGCTGAAACTCCAATACTTTGTCCACCTGATGCAAAGAACTGACTCATTTGAAAAGACCCTGATGCTGGGAAAGATTGAAGACAGGAGGAGAAGGGGCGACAGAGGATGAGATGGTTGGATGGCGTCGCCGACTCGTTGGACATGAGTTTGAGTAAACTCTGGGAGTTGGCAATGGACAGGGAGGCCTGGCGTTCTGCAGTCCATGGGGTCGCAGAATCAGACAGAACTGAGCAACTGAACTGAACTGAGGATTGCTACTCCAGCTTACTTTTGCCTTCCATTTGCATGGAATATATTTTTCCATCCTCTCACTTTCATTCTATATGTGTCTTTAGGTCTGAAGTGGTTTTCTTGTAAACAGTGTATATATGGGTCTTGTTTTCGTATGCATTCAGCCAGTCTGTGTCTTTTGGTTGCAGCATTTAATCCACTTACATTTAAAGTAATTATTGATATATATGTTCCTACTGCCATTTTCTTAATTGTTTGGTGTTCATTTTGCAGATGTTGTATTTCTTGACTATGTAAGTCCCTTTAACATTTGTTGTAAAGCTTGTTTGGCGGTACTGAATTCTCTTTACTTTCGCTTGTCTGAAAGCTTTTTATTGTTCCATCAATTTTGAATGAGATCCTTGCCAGGTAGAGTCATCTTTGTTGTAGATTTTTCCCTTTCAGTACTTTAAATATATCCTGCCATTCTCTTCTGGTCTGCAGTTTCTGCTGAAAGAACAGCTGTTAAGCATATGTGGTTTCCCTTGTGTGTTACTTGTTGCTTCTCCCTTGTTGCTTTTAATATTCTTTCTTTGTGTTTAGTCTTTGTTAGTTTGATTAGTATGTGTCTTGGCATGTTTCTCCTTGGGTTTATCCTGTATGGGACTCTTTGTGCCTCTTTGAGTTGATTGACTATTTTCTTTTCTATGTTGGGGAAATTTTCAACTATAATCTCTTCAAAAATTTTCTCATACACTTTCTTTTTCTCTTTTTCTTCTGGGACCCCTATAATTCGAATGTTGGTGCATTTGATATTATCCCAGAGGTCTCTGAGGCTATCCTCAGTTCTTTTCATTCTTTTTACTTTATTCTGTTCTTCAGAAGTTATTTCCACCACTCTTATCTTCCAGTTCACAGATTCGCTCTTCTGCTTCAGATATTCTGCTGTTGATTCTTTCTAGAGTATTTTTAATTCCAGTAATTGTGTTTGTCTCTGTATGTTTGTTCTTCAATTCTCCTAGGTCTTTGTTAATTGATTGTTGCATTTTCTCCATGTTGTTTTCAAGGTTTGTGATCATCTTTACTATCATTATTCTGAATTCTTTTTCAGGTAGTTTACCTGTTTCCTCTTCACTTATTTGGACTTCCATGTTTCTACTTTGTTCTTTCATTTCTGTAGTATTTCTCTGCTTTTCATTATTTTTTTTAACTTATTGTGTTTGAGGTCTCCTTTTCCCAGGCTTCAAGGTTTTCAGTTCTTTCTTCCTTTTGGTTTCTGCCCTTCTAAGGTTGGTGCAGTGGTTTGTGTAAGCTTCCTATAGGGTGAGATTTGTGAGTTTTTGTTTGTTTTTCCTCTAATGGGCAAGTCTGAGTGAGGTGGTAATCCTATCTGTTGATGATTGGGTTTGTATTTTTGTTTTGTTTGTTGTTTAGATGAGGCGTCCTGCACAGGGTGCTAATGGTGGTTGGATGATGCCAGGTCTTGTATTCAACTGGTTTCCTTTGGGTGAGGTCTCACTATTTGATACTCCCTAGGGTTAGTTCTCTGGTAGTCTAGGGTCTTGGAGTCAGTGCTCCCACTCCAAAGGCTCAGGGCTTGATCTCTGGTTAGGAACAAAGATGCCACAAGTGGTTTGTTATGGCATTAAGTGAGATGAAAACAAATATCCAAAAATGAGAAACCAAAGATGAACCCCAGACAAATGGCAATTACAAAATCAGGCAAACAATAATTAAAATAATGGCATATTCATGTACACCCATGAGCAGAGTCAAAACAGTCCAACAAAAATTACAGTAGATTGACCCAGCAAACAAAGGAAATCAAAAATTATATTTACCAGTTAAGACCAGAACTAACTAAAGCACAAACTGGAAAACAAAACTAAAGCAAGGTGCCAAGTGGGGAATAAAGCAATGAAAACAAAACTAACAATGTTGAGAGGAAAGGAAAGAAAGACATGCAAAGTTAAATAGAGGTAGATGAAGAAGATTTATATACATTAAAGTTTAACTGCAAGGGGGAAAGAACAGTAAGAAAAGCAAAGGAATAATGGTAGAAAAAATATAATAGATTTAAGAAAATTAAAAGTTAAACAAAAGGAAAACTCCACAGAACTGCAAAAGTCCAGCGTAGAGGCAGAGGTTTATAACAACAATAAAAAGAGACTGAATATACACCTATACATATACACCCATAAACAAAATCAAAACAGTCCAACAAAAAGTATAATAGATTGACCCAGCGAACAAAGAAAACCAAAAATTATATCTACCAGAACAAAACTAACTAAAGCACAAACTGGAAAACAAAACTAAAGCAAGGTGCCAATTGGGGAATAAAGCAATGAAAATAAAACTATTAAGTATGCTGAGAGGAAAGAAAAGAATACATATGCAAAGCTAAAGAGGTACATAAAGATTTATATACATTAAAGATAACTGCAAGGGGAAAAGAACAGTAAGAAAAGGTAACAAAGGAATAAATGTAGAAAAAATGATAATAGGTTTAAAAAATTTGAAAAAAGGGAAACCACAGAACTGCAAAAGCCCAGGATAGAGGCAGAGGTTTATAACAATAAAAAGTGTGACTGAGCAGAAAAAAAAAAAGCTCAAAAGCTTAATTAGATTTCATAGTGCCAATAAAATCAACAACTACAACAGAGCAGGGGAGAAAAGAAATCCAGAAGAATCTACAGAACAAGTCAAAACATAAGAGTAGTATGTGTTTTTCTTGAGTCACTGCTGTCAGAGTCCTTTCTCTCGCTGGGAGTCACAGCCCACCTCAGCTCCCTAGGATGCCCTCCAACACTGTGCTGGCTCTGGACCTGCTGTGGGGGCAGCTCAGACTCTAATCTGGTCCTACTCCTGCGTGTTCTCTCCTCCAATGCCCACAGCTATCAGAACTAGTGCGTTTTCTTTTGTGGGAGCTCTCAGTGACCTTTTATAGATTCCATAGACACAGAGTCTGCCTAGTTGATCATGTGGGTTTAATCTGCAGCTTGTACAGCTGGTGGGAAGGTTTTGGTCTTCCTTAGTCACACTGCCCTTGGGTTTCAACTGTGGTTTTATTTCCACCTCTGCATGTGGACCGTCCACTGGGGTTTGCTCCTGAGGCTGCCCTGGAGGACTTGGTCTGTCCCTGTGAGGGCCGGGTGTGGACGCGATGCAGCTGCTTGGGTGGCAAGGGTTCTGGCAGCACCAGGTACTCAGGGGAGTCGGTGGCTAGGGCAGCAGGAAATATGGTGCTCCAGAGGGTATGACAACGAGTACTGGCCAATACGCTCTGGTATTCTTGCCTGGAGAACCCCACTCCCTGACAGAAGAGCCTGGCAGGCCACAGTCTACAGGGTCGCAGACTCGGACACCACTGAAGTGATCCTGTGAGCATAGACGCAAGACTTTTTTTGCCTGTGGCAGCTCTGCCCCAGTGAGAGTTGAGTGTGAAGGTGGCGCAGCTGCTTGGCTTGCGGGGACCCTGGCGGCGCCAAGTGTGCAGGGACACGGACTGCCTCAGCCGCAGGAGTTAACGGCCCTATCAGAGTCTTTTTTTCCAAGCCTCTTGTAGCTGGTGATCAGAAGGCCTCTTTGCCCAGTCTTTGTCTGTAGCTCTGCCTGTTCAGGCACTTAGAGGGCCTGGGGTCCTTCTCTGTTGTTCCGTGCGTCAGGCACATAGAGGGGCACCCCCTGGGTGGGGTCTTCTCTATAGATCAGCAGTGTCAGGCACTTAAAGGGGCACCCTGGGTGGGGTCCTCTCTGTAGATCAGTGCATCAGGCACTTAAAGGGGCACCCCTTGGCTGGGGTCCTCTCTGTAGATCAGTGCGTCAGGCACTTAAAGGGGTACCTGGGTGGGGTCCTACTCTGTAGTTCAGCGTGTCAGGCTTTTGATGGTCCAGCCTTTCTATTGTTCAGCTGCCAATGCTGGCCTGTGAGAGAGAGGCTATGGTGATGGCTCCACCCCCTACGCGTGACTCAGCAGTATCATCTTGCTTCCATGGCTGCCTGGCTTTCCTCCACAGGCATTTCCAACCACAGTCTCCTCCCTCACATCCCCTCCATCAGTCTCTCCACAGTCAACAGCAGCCCTTGCCCTGGGATTGCTCCACAATCCCTAAACACCAGTTCCCAGCTGCTGCGGCTTCCAGGGGACCGGCGTCACTGTCCGGGGTTGGTATGCCTGCGGCAAGGACTGTGTTCTCATTCCATTTAGGCTGCCAAAGAGCAGCTGTTTCACTCTCAGCCTTAAATGTTTCCCCTCTGACTCAGACATTGCCCCCAGTGTGGGGATCAGACCCCCACTCTAATTCCCCCACCCGCCAAGGGCAGATCCAGTCCTACCGACACTCCTGTTTCTCCACCTAGCTCTTTAGTATGACCAAGTTTTGCGTGGTTCTATACATTCTTTTCCTCTGGTCAGGTACTCCGGCCCGCTTTCAGCTGGTGTTCTGCATGCACTTCTGTGCCTGAAGGTGTGTTCCTGATCGTGGAGAGAGATGTACTCCACATCACCTACTCCTCCACCATCTTGTTCTCTATAAGTAGCTTTTTATGTCTGTTTCAGTATCCAAGTAAGGCCTACACGCTTCATTTAAACAGCTAGACTGAGATATAAGTAACTCACAAACTGTACAGTTTGCTCATTTAAAGTGCATAGTTCAGCCATTTTTAGTATATTCAAAGTCATGTACCATCACCACAGTCAATTTTAGAACATTTTCATCACCCCCAGACTCGACTCATTACCAGTCTCTCCCCATTACTCCAAACCTATGCCACCCCATGCCATATGCAGCCACTATGGCACTATAGTCAGCAGTTTCTGTCTATAAATTTGCCCACTCTGGACTTCATAAACATTTGTGTGATATGTGGGCTTTGTTAGTACCTTCTTTCACTTAGCATTCATCCTGTAGCATATGTCAGTACTTTCATTTCCTATTTTAATTTCACCTGGTTACATACCTAGGAGCAAAATTACTGAGTCAATTGGTAACTAACTTTCTAAAGAATCGCAAAGCTATTTAACAAGCCAGCTGCACCATTTTCCATTACTTAACACTATTTGCATTGTGTAGGACATAAATTGTTCCACACTCTGATTCATTAAATTTAGGTCCCTTTTCGAGGTTAGCTAATCTCTGAGGCCAGTGTTTGAGATTCCTGGGAAGACTCCTTAGCTGACTCTTCTGGTTCTCTTTGGTAAACTAGCTGGTTTATGGATTATCTTGCTGCTCTGCTAGAGCTACTAGCCTTTTAGTTGCTTACCACCAAAATCGCCATTATTTTCAAGAATGCCTTAGCCTTGAACTTCACTCTATTTAAAATAATGTCAGAACTCTTTCTGTAACAGCTCTCTCTTGTCCCTGGGCAAAACCTCTCAGCCACCCCTCTCAGGATGTCAGAAGGACACCTCTGCTTTACAAACAGCAGAGACAGTAACCTCTTGTCTTTGTCTCGCCTGATGTGGAACCTCTGCCCTAACTAGCTGGGGCAAGGCCAGCGAGGTGACCAGTATTCTCAGCCCAGAGAGTAGAGCTGACCTAGTTAGCAGTTAATTATTTTACCATACTCAAACACTGACATGGCACCTCCAGGTTTAAGAAATGCTTATTTTTTACAGTTGTGTTTGAAAGGTTTCATACTTTCAAATCAAGTTATTTAAATTTAAAGCTTTTTAAAATGATTAGTAAATAATCTGAATAATTGCTTTGTAAGTGTGGAGTTTTCCAAGGAGTTGATCTCTCACAATAAAACTTGACAACCTTGTTATTCTAATACAACCTTGTTATTCTCCAATACCAGAAATAAATTAAAAATTTCCCAAAGACTGCTATGCAGATGAAAGGGTAATAGGCACTCTTCCTTAAAATCTGGATTTCTGTCCAGCAAATCTGCAGTGCCATCCCTCGGTTTCTTTCCCACCATAGTGAGCAGACCCGTAAGGATTATTCACCTCCCAGCCTCCCTCACGTATCTAGTTACTCTGTCAAAGCACGAATCCATTACTTGATGCTGTCATTAGGGCATCCTGTACTTCAGAAAGTAGGCAGTTTCAGCCTCACTGTGGGTGGACCACGTGTTAACCCACCTACCATGTCTGCGTATTCCACACATCACATTTGGACTCCACCAACTCCATGTCAGATATTTACTCCAATGGGACACATGAAAACTGGCTCCATAGAGAGCAAGTAACTGGTATCTAGGTCACTGGGTTTTCAGGAAGTGGGGCTAAAGTAGGAGCCCCTCATCCGTCAAATACCAAATCCTATGCTCTGTATAGAACAGCACATTGTTTCCCAGATGCTTTAAGCAACTAATTAGCATGTAAAGGTATCTATAATGGGGAAGGAGTTGTGATAAAAATTTTTTAGATGAATAGCTCAGATTTAGGGCCAGTCCCAGCTGCAGACAAGAGCTCTCTGGCTCTGAGACCAGGCTGTAGTCCTTTAATCTGTCTGAGCTTCAGCTCCCTCCATCTGTAAAATGAAGTGTGCCCTCCCTCTTTAGGTGTCTGGCTAGTACTATTATGTTCTAAATATAAGAAAAGTATAATTGGATATTGTATGAGATTATGCAATTGAGTCATGGGGGAGGTCATGTATTAGGCACTCGGTGGTGCCCAACTCCTTGTGACCCCATGGACTGTAGTTAACCATGCTCTTCTGTCCATGGAATTCTTCAGGCAAGGATGCTGGAGTGAGTTGCCATTCCCTTCTCCAGGGGATCTTCCTGACCCATGGATCAAAGCTGGTTCTCCTGTATTATAGGCAGATTCTTTACTGTCTGAGCCACCAAGGAAGCCCCCTTATGCACTTGATTATATGCCAAATTTTAATGAAAAATCTAGGCTAATTAAATAGCTGCATATTAATTAGATAAGGCTCACTGTTCCTATGCTGAAGCAATTCCTCTTTATTTTTGTTCCCTTTTCACAGACTAGCACTCAGTATAGAAATTATAGAATGTAGTATGTATAATGTGTCTTAAATAATTTCAGGTCTTGCAGTATGACTAGAATGGAGCCTTTAAAAGAAACGTATTAATTACTTTTAACCAAATGGTTATGTTTAACTTGAGTCTTGTACATGGCACTGATTTTTCTGTGAGGCCACTTTATCTGAACTACAGGAAACTGTGCTTTCTCTGTCAGCTTGAGTGCTGCTTGATAGCCATGAAAATGACAAGATTATCCTACAACATCAAAGTCAAGATTCTGTATCACCACGCAGGCCTAAATGAAACGGTAAAAGATAAGCCCCAGGAAGGCCATGTGATCCCAGGAAGATTACTTACCACTGAGATTAAAGAGAAATGGAGCTGGGATCTGATAGCATACCATGCAGGGAGAGTGTGAATGAAACACAAGCCAGCAGAGGGATGCAGACCTAGTCAGTGATTAAATTGTTTAAATTGCATAATTAGGCAAAATGACCCCTTCTAGCTGCAATACTCTGACCACAGAACTAAGATGTCAGACTGGTGTGTTATAGCCCCCACCCCCACCTCACGCCCAAAACACCAAGGATCTGGTCTTACAAATACTAATTTGTGGCACCTGTTATGTAAACAGGTAAGCATGACATGCCTCTGGCTTGGAAGCTTCTTTGGAGATTAAAGCACTTAGTTCACAAAACGAAAGCACCAGACGTGAAAGCGCAGGAGTCCCTCCCACCGCGGGGCTGAGAGTCGATTAGCCTTTCACTCAGTGGTCGCCTCCTTTAACGGAAGGGTGAATCTAAGTACTCTGAAAACAAGCACTTTAAATGCAAATATTGATCTTATATTCCAGCCAACGTAGGAAGACAAATTTAAACTTCTTGTTCCCTCAAAAATGCCTGTCTGCAGTTGTAAAATTTGAGCCCCTTAGCCCAACTTCATTTAGTGAGCAGTGTTTCATGCCGGAAAGACCACTGCCCTAGGAGTCAGAAGACCCCCATGCCAGCTTGGCCTCTTACTAGGTTTCTGCTTGGATTAAGTTTATTTGAGGCCTTAATATTTTTTTTTAATCTCTAAAATAAGAGAACTGTGTTTCCCTAGATGGTCCTCTGAGGCCCATTCTTGTCTCTCAAGTTGTAATTTTCCAAAATGCCCAGAATTCTATTGGCCCTGCTCACACAAGTATGTGGGGCTTAGCTGCTTCCTTACAGCTTCCACTGGTGGTGGGGAGAAGAGGAAACAGCAACTAAAACAGATTCCATTTCTGAGTAAGAGAGAACTGCACCTCTAAGCAGTAAGAGAAACTGCTTAGTTTCAAGATGCCCCTGGCCTAAACCTGCAGACTCCACCCCAGACACCAGATTAGAATCAGCTCCCAGCAATTTTCCAGGAAATTGTGAACAAAAGTAAAAAAAAAAAAAAAAAGATAAATGGCATGAAGGAACAGCAGGCCATGTGATACACAAGAGGCACTCACATTTGTTGAATGAAATCATGAGGAAGGTAAGAGAAGAAGACGGTTTTTACTTATATTCAAAGTCAAAGTGAAAATAAAGAGCCAGAGATGCCCTATTTAATCAAATCTATTTCCCAGGCTCCAAGTGCTCCCAGAAACCACTGAGGACCTCTATATTTTGCAACACAAGTAGCCCAGTCCATGAATTTTAGTCAGGTGGTGGAGTTAGCAGAAGAACATGGGATATTCCAGTCTTAGAATACAGAACTTCCCAGGATGTCTGAGCCCCGAGCACCAGGATGGGAGGAGGTCAGCTTGATTTGTTCCACACTGACCTTTAACAAGGATGCTATTTCATCCTGTGTAGGAGCACATCTTTGAGTTTCTTACCCTCACCCTCATGGCTTTTATCTTGCTTTTTCTGGTCTGCTTGTGATCTTGCCCAGCAATCATCACCTCCAGCTCTTCTATAATTTTCACTGTCCTCTTTCCACTTGGCATAAGAATGTGCTTACACTTGATACTGTCAACTTTTAAAACATAATCACACAGCTTACACTGTGTCACATTACAAATGTCAATGTTGGCATTTTCTTTCATCCCAGTTGCATATGCTTCCTTTTTTCTTATTTTTGTTGTTGTTGTTAAATCATATGTTTTCTGTAAGCTGTTTTAAATCTTTAGACTTGCATCTAAGGACATGGCAAATATTCATATGTTAGAACAGGTATCATAGCCAATTTGTCATCCTGCATCTAGCAAAGTAATTCCAAATGGAAGTTTGAGAATTCAATGAGCATATGAGTATCTTAATGTATCAGGTAACATAAAATTAGAACAATAAATAAAAATGATATTTTTAAGATTGTCCCTCATTCTACAAAAATTGTTGCAGCTTTCAAGATCTCAATTAATCTGAACTCTCTGATAACACAGTCTTGCTAGTGACCAATGCTGAAAACAATCCCCTTTCTCAGGCAAACAGGAAGGTCGTGTACTAATATGTATGGTTGAAAACTACTCTCAACAAGCAAAGGACAGTGAGTGTGACTAAGGTTTGGGACTACCCTAGTCTCCTCTCTGAGGCTTTAGTCATCTCACAGTGTCATGTGGTTACTAACATTCAGCAATATGTGAACCATGAACTTCCAGATGTTCAAACTGGTTTTAGAAAAGGCAGAGGAACCAGAGATCAAATTGCCAACATCTGCTGGATCATTAAAAAAGCAAGAGAGTTCCAGAAAAACATCTATTTCTGCTTTATTGACTATGCCAAACCTTTGACTGTGTAGATCACAACAAACTGTGGAAAATTCTGAAAGAGGTGGGAGTACCAGACCACCTGACCTGCTTCTTGAAAAATCTGCATGCAGGTCAGGAAGCAACAGTTAGAACTGGACATGGAACAACAGACTGGTTCCAAATCAGGAAAGGAGTACGTCAAGGCTGTATATCGTCACCCTGCTTATTTAACTTATATGCAGAGTGCATCATGAGAAACGCTGGGCTGGAGGAAGCACAAGCTGGAATCAAGATTGCTGGGAGAAATATCAATAACCTCAGATATGCAGATGATACCACTCTTATGGCAGAAAGTGAAGAAGAACTAAAGAGCCTCTTGATGAAGGTGAAAGAGGAGAGTAAAAAAATTGGCTTAAATCTCAACATCTTAAACCAAGATCATGGCATCCAGTTCCATCACTTCATGGCAAATATATGGTGAAACAGTGGAAACAGTGGCTGACTTTATATTTTTGGGCTCCAAAATCACTGCAGATGGTGACTGCAGCCATGAAATTAAAAGACACTTGATCCTTGGAAGAAAATTTATGACCAACCTAGACAGTGTATTAAAAAGCAGAGACATTACTTTGTCAACAAAGGTCTGTCTAGTCAAGACTATGGTTTTTCCAGTAGTCATGTATGGATGTGAGAGCTGGACTATAAAGAAAGCTGAGCACTGAAGAATGGATGCTTTTGAACTGTGGTGTTGGAGAAGACTCCTGAGAGTCCCTTGGACTGCAAGGAGATCCAACCAGTCCATCCTAAAGGAAATCAGTCCTGAACATTCATTGGAAGGACTGATGTTGAAGCTGCAACCCCAATACTTTGGCCACCTGATGTGAAGAGCTGACTCATCTGAAAAGACCCTGATGCTGGGAAAGATTGAGGCCAGGAGGAGAAGGGGACAACAGACGATGAGATGGTTGGATGGTATCACCGACTCAATGGATATGAGTTTGGGTAGACTCCAGGAGTTGGTGATGGACAGGGAGGCCTGGCGTCCTGCAGTTCATGGGGTCGCAAAGAGTCAGACATGACTGAGCGACTGAACTGGACTGAACTGAACTGAATGATAAGTTCTTCATAAAAATACAAATTGTTGTATAAAAGCTGAGCAAACTAGATGGTATATTTAGCCACACTACTTAAAATGTATCCCCTTGAACAACAAAAGGATTTCAGTTTCACTTGGAGGATAAATTACATCAAGAGTACATCTCACTTGAGGTTAACACTTGACATGTACATTGCCAAATGTATCTGTTTTTCAAATCCATTCTTTAAGAAAACAAAAGTGCAAAGTATAAGCTCTAGAATAAAAAGAACTGGTAATCAGTAGCAGAAGCCAGCCCTCCGTTTCCTGAAATGCTATATGGAGCACAGAGTAAGGTAGGATTTTGAGATGAATGCAGTTTATGTCACGAGGGGTAGCACAACTGTCAGCACGGCCCTGGTTCACTGAAGAATCGTCCCATTTGTTCTCTTCAAAGCATACTCAAGATGCAAGCAGAATCACAGAGGGCTTATAGGACTTTGCGGTGCACCATGACTTACTGCAAAGCTTGCTGTCCACCAAGCCACCTATGCGGTACTCCAACAAAAACAGTTTAACCTAAATCCAATCATGAGAAAACAGGCAGAGATTCTGCAGAACAGCTGAACTCAGGACCCCAGAAGATAGGGAATTCTTGCAAATTAAAGGAGACTAAAGCAGATGTAGCTCAAATGATAAAGAATCTGCCTGCAATGCGGGAGACCTGGGTTTGATCCCTGGGTCACGAAGATCCCCTGGAGAAGGAAATGGCTACCCACTCCAAGTATTCTCGCCTGGAGAATTCCATGGACAGAAGAGCCTGACAGGTTACCATGGGGTAACAAAGAGTTAGACACGACTGAGTGACTAACACTTTCAAAGCAGACATAACTAAATGCAACGTCTGCCCCTTGGCCAGATCCTGAACTGGAGAAAGAGATACAAAGGACATTTTGGGAACACCTGGGGATATTGGAATATATACAAATTTTAGACATGGAATTATATCCATGTTACAGTTCCTGAAAGTGGTAAGTGAACTGTTGTCACACAGCCATGCCCTTGTTCTTGCGAAACAGATGATGAATGTTCAGGTGTGAAGTGTGATATAGACAATTTAAAATTCACAGATAATGTAAGTGGTTCAGGGGAAAAAAAAAAAGGTGTGTATGTGATAGACAGAGGCAAATCTAGTGAAATGTTAACCATTGTATAATAAATCCAGTAAAGAGTATATGGACACTCAATGTATTTTTCTTGCAAATTTTTCATAAGTTGAAAGCTTTCAAAATGAAAATACAAAAAAAGTTTAAAATTATATAAATTTTCTACTTCTGCTGTTTCTATTATTGCAGGACCAAATCTTTGCAGCTCTGTTCAGCTATCTTTAGTTTGTCTCCAGAACTACTGAGATTCTTCACTTGGTAAGTCTCTTAATTAAAGAGTTCATTCTGTCCTGGAGTTTTACAACCCATGGTTTTCCACCATTTCCCCTTAAGCAATTCATCTCGCTTCAGCTCTGATAACACCACCCTTTGGTTATTCACCTTACTCTCTGCTCCTTTGGCCTCCTTGGCATTTATCTTGCTCTCCTATTCTATTGCATTAGGACCAGATGTCATCGTCCAAGTTGACTTCTGAGATCTTGACCTTTCCCATTTTTCCTGCAGGGTCACGAAGCACCCCTACTCACATGGTTCTCCTTCTGTGACACAATCTGTTCTATGTTTCTGCTTTATCTTTAGGCCCATAACCTGGAAGATCTTTGGAACTCCTGCTAACTGAATATGCCTAAATCCATTCCACTCTATCCCTTTGGAGTATCCGACCTATGTAAAACTCTTCTCATCCCCCCAATTCATAACCTAGATAGAAAATATCCTATTGACTATATAAGCCAACTTAAAGGAAATAATGAACACCACAAAATATACTGATATGTTCATGTCACTAAAATAAAGGATCATGGGGATATGATTGGCTATTAAAGCTAAACTACCCAGAAAGTGCATCTTTACTGGTATGTCCAATAATTGGGAATATCTCGAACCAAGGACAATAAATCACCATTTTACATTTTACCTCAGTCTCTTAACACTTCCAACTTTTAATGGGAACTTCAGCCACCCTGAATATCTCTGCGTCATTTGGAAGATCTCCAGCAGGAGTAATCTATATGCCCGTCACTGTAGATCTGTACTTCCCATTCAGGATGCTATAGCCTCTCCCCTGCGAGCAGCTCTCGAAGGGCAAAGAAAGCATAGCTCAACCCTCAACTCAGTCACAACTGGCTCTGCTGTCTCCATCTGTCCCTACACCTTCCTTGTCACATCCTACTCCCACTAAAAAGTTTAATAGGAATTTTTCACTGTGCATTGCTTTGTTTTAATAAACAATTTGCAGTGACAAAATATTAAACTTGCATAAGCATCTGTTTACTCATCAGTGAGGCAGGAGAAGACTGTCATCACTGACATACTTTCTAGCCCTGAGAGTCCCTGATCACAAGAATGCTACATAAAATCTTCTGCAATTAAGATGGTAATACCTTGATAGGCTTCCCTGGTAGCTCAACTGGTAAAGAATCTGCCTGCAATGCAGGAGACCCCAGTTCGATTCCTGCATTGGGAAGATCCCCTGGAGAAGGGATAGGCTACCCACTCCAGTATTCTTGGCCTTCCCTGGTGGCTCAGTCAGTAAAGAATCTGCCTGCAATGTGGGAGACCTGGGTTTGATCCCTGGATTGGGAAGATGCCCTGGAGGAGGCATGGCAACCCACTCCAGTATTCTTGCCTGGAGAATCCCCATGGACAGAGGAGCCTGGAGGGCTGCAGTCCATGCGGTCACAGAGTCAGACACAACTGAGGGCCTAAGCACCCATGCGTTGATAGCAATAATTCATTGTTGAATATACTAACAGACAAATGGTGTGCAGAATTCTCTATACAATTAAAGGGAGTCACAATTCAACAAATACACCTCCGTACAAGCCACAGAGACGCACTCCTGGCCCTGCCCTCCCAGTGCTCTAGTCCAGACACATGTGCACGTGCATGCTGATGGAGTTGGGAGGGTGCAGGGTGCAGAATGGGAGAGGGAGGGTCAAACATAAAGCATCGAATCACATTGAGAATTCCACCTCTCTGTCTTAGGGACTTCAGAGGTATAATGATAGGAATACCTAACATGTTTTTAGGGCTCACCACGTGCCATTTAGTCCATGCCTTAGCATGTTAGTTGCATGTTAAAATGCAGTCTTGTTATCTCTAATTTTCAGAGTAGGACACTATGAATCTTAGTAGGATACTAAGATCCAGGAAAGTGAGGTGAATTGCCAAAGTCCCTAGTACTAGTAAGTGGCAGAGTGGATATTAAGCTCCATCTGGCTCCAGGACCTGCTCTCTTAAGAACTACTATGGTCCCCAAAGCCAGCAAGTGGGTTTCCTCACTACCACCCTGGGGCCTCCTGCAAATTTAGCACCTCCTATATGAGGTATATTCCCTCTTGTGATGCTGGGTCAGAGCTGAGGCCTCTGTTCTTCCTCCATTGTTGTGCCGTGGTCTAGCAATCCCCACTTCTGCCTGCCTCCCCACCCACTGGAGGCTCTTTGGTCTCCTTTGTACCTCTGCCCAACCTCACCGTAGCTTCAGTGGACTGGCAAACCCAGGGCATCAATTGTCCTGACGTTGCTCAGCTGGGTGAATGCTTGGCCGCTGTGCCCCTGTGGAAGGTGCCCACCCGCCTCAGCAACAGAATCATTGCTGACCCAGCTGGTACGAGAGGGGCCATTGATGTCCTCTGTGTACAGAGCAAGAGTCAGAGGCAGTGCAAGGCTGCCTGCACCCCTTTGCATCACCATCTTCCTCGTGGCTCTGCTGAGCCTGCTCATCTGCCAGGTATAACACCTTCATAGCAGACAAGCAGTCCACGGTCCTCCTGGGCCTCGCCTCTGGGATTATCTTTTCCATCCCAGTCCTGACCCTAATCCGCATCCACTGGACAGCCCACATCATCCCGACATTGACAAGCATGTGGGCTGGGCCATCCCCGCCTCCGGCCCTTTGCTGAGTGAAGATGGGAGGCTGCTCGCTCTCAGTGCAGCTCTGAGGGCCCCAGAGCTCCAGCCCTTACCCGGGGCCTTGCTCTGCCCCTTCCGGCACCGCTTCAGGAACCTCTGAACATTCAACTAAGAATTATCTCTGAGCAGAACAGAAGACTGAAGACTCTCAACAATGGAGGCTTCCTCTCTTGCTAAACTGGAGTCGTCAGAGAGAGTGATGCTGTGAGGCTGATTCTGACCCCACTCTGGGCTGCTCTGCCGGTGTTCCCATCCGTGGATGCTGGAGCCAGAAGAGATACTCTGAGGTTTCTACATCTTCATCCCCCTTCCACCTCCTGGAAGGAGGAGCTCCTGTTCACATCCTCCCCTTGGCAGCAGAGCTGAAGCCGAGGACCCACCACGAAAGGCAGCTTTCTGTCCTGACAAAATAGTCTCTCTGAGAGGACCGGCTGTGACTGGGGGAGGAGGCTCCCTGGGCCTGAAGGGACACACACCCACCTCCCTCTCAACCTCTGGAACACCCCACTCCCATCCAGGGGCATGACTCCTAGAACTTCAGCAGGTAAGTCACCAAAGCGCCTTCACCTCCAGGACCTCTGACCTCGGGTTCCTGTGTCCCCTCCAATCTGTCACAGTGTGCCCTTGGAGAGTAGGGTCTTCCACCCCTTCCCCCAAGTCCCGGCTGGGCTTCAGCCCCTCCACCCTTTCACTTCCCATTCACTGTAAGCTTCTACTTACGCCCTGCCCCATACTCAAGTTTCTCCCTGAATAAAGTTCCTAGCCATGCGTGTGTGTGTGTTTTTGTGTTTGCTTGATGCTGGGAAAGACTGAGGGCTGGAGGAGAAGGGGACGACAGAGGATGAGATGGTTGGAAGGCATCACCAACTCAGTGGACACGAGTTTGAGTAAACTCCGGGAGCTGGTGATGGACAGGGAGGCCTGGCATGCTGCAGTCCATGGGGTCACAAAGAGTTGGACATGACTGAGCGACTGAACTGAACTGAAGTTACTTCAGTCTTGTCCAACTCTTGCAGTCCCATGGACGGTAGCCCTCCAGGCTCCTCTGTCCATGGAATTCTCCAGGCAAGAATACTGAAGTGGGTTGTCACGCCCTCCTTCGGGGATCTTCCCAACCCAGGGACCGAATCCACATCTCTTATATCTCCTACATTGGCAGGAGGGTTGTTTACCACTAGCGCACCACCTGGGAAGCATGTTTTAAAAGGAGGAATGAAGAGACATCTACAGTCCAGGGGGTATCTTTACCATCAGTGAGCTGGGTTAGAAACTCAGCAGATCAGTTTATAACTACGGCAAAACCATTGAGATTTTCAATATTTATCTTTATCAATTTTATCCTGAATATGAACATGAGGCATTCTGGATCAGTGTTCATATAAGAAATACACTGCCCCCTCCCCCTAGGGTATTGCAGTGGTCAAGTGTCTCACACAAGTAGCTGGTCACTCTGTAAGGGAGTGAAGACGAACAGCGGTTTTTCTCTTTTGCTTATTAAAAAAAAAGGGAAGTACCCGTCCCCCTCCCTTCCTGAAATAGTCTCCTTTAGAAATATGTCTGAGTCCTTGCTCCTTATGTGACTAAAGTAACTCCAGGAGCCATATAACCCCATTTATGAGCTAGAGACGTCTCCAAGGTCTGGACTGCAAACCAGAGGAGACAGCGCTGCTACTGGTCATCCCAGCACCCTGGGGCTCAACCTAGGGACCTAGTCTGTGTTGTAACAATTCAGCTCTCTCAGGGACATAAGAGAAATTGTATTATCACTTCAGATCAAATCAATTACCCAGACAAGTGGATCCAGATCTAATTCTCATGGTGCGTGAAGAGCACCGGGAGGCTTGAACTTTTTTGCAGGGCACCCCAAAAGCCAGGGAACCTTTATCTCCCTATAAACACTCACCATGTTCTAACCCAAGGAGTGCCTAGAAATTTCTGATGTTCAAAAAATTAATTTCATTCAATAAACTTTTGAATTTATACTTTGTGAAAAGGTAAGATGTAGTTCCTAATTTGCAATGTTGCATGTGGTCAAGTTATTACAGGCCAATGGGACTGGAAACTACTGCTGACACAGTTTCAGAGCAGATCCATCAATATCACAAACAGGCAGGCTAACTGTCAAATAGCAAGAAAAGATTCTAACCAGATATTTTACCTCGGATCAACCACATGAAAATTGCTGCCTCACTGTCACTGCACACAGAGGCCCTGAAGACCTGTACTATTAATAGAAACTTATCCAGCCGGACCCTCTGCAGTTCACAAAGTGCAACGCCCATAGAACAGCTCATTCATCTCCATAAAAATCAGTCAGAAGAGTGATTAGTATAGCCCAGAAGAAGTGAAGTTTCTTGACCAAAGTGATGAATAAAAAATGGAAATCAAATTCTGATTCAGATCTTTGATTACAAAACCTGAATCCTTTTCACAAAGTGAATTCTATTTAATTCTATGTAAGTAATTAATAATGTTTAAAATATTATAATGTTAATTAATGCAATAGTTACAGTATATCTCATCCAAGTTCTGATGACATGAAAATGTTAAAAATTCTTAAACTAGACCAGTTTAAGAAATTGTAGAAGAATTCGCTGAAGTCCTACTTGTTACCATATGGCATAAGTCAAATACTGGAAAGTGCAGCAGAAAGTGGGATAGTAGAGTACATGGTAATCTAAGATGACATCACTTTATTTTTAATTCCTCTCCTGAGAATTCCTGGCAACCACCTATCTTTTTACTGTCTACATAGTTTTGTGTCATAGTTGGAATCACATTATACAGCCTTTTCTGATTATCTTCTTCCACTTAGTAATATGCATTTAAGTTTCCTCCGTGTAATAGCTTCAGAGCTCATTCCTTTATAGCATTGAATAATATGCTATTGTCTTACTATAACACAGGTTATTTACCATCCACCTTCTAAAGGCATCTTGGTTGCTTCCAGATCTGGCAATTATGAGTAAGGCTACTGTAAACATCTATCTGCAGGTTTTCGTGTGAGTTTTCAATTCTTGTGGGTAAATACCAAGGAGTGTGTTTGCTGGATTATATTGTAAAAGAATGTTTGGTTTTATAAGAAACTATCAAACTGACTTCCAAAGTAGTTTTGCATTCCCACCAGTAAGTTCCACATCCTAGGCAACACTTAAAGTTGTCAGTATTCTGGATTTTGGCTGTTATAACAGGAGTGCAGAGGTATCACACTGTTGTTTCAATTGGCATTTCCCTGGTGTCTTATGGTGTGAAGCATCTTTTCACATGCATATTCGCCATCTGTATTTCTTCTTTGTGAGGTGTCTATTAAGGTCTTTCACTCATTTTTCAATCAAACTATTTTCTTACTGTTGAGTTTTAGGAATTCTTTTAAAATTTGAATAACAGTACTTTACGATGCTGAAAAGGAGTGGTCAGATATAAGCCTTACCTTATATCTAATCTTAGTGAGAAAGCATCAATTTTCTCAGCATTAAGTATGCTGTTAGCTGTATTTTTTGTTTGTTTGTTTGATTGGTTGTTTTTGTAGATATTCTTTATCAAGTTGGGGAAGGTCCCCCTACTCATAGTTTAACTGAGTGTTTTTATCATGAATGAGTATTGGATTTTGTCAAAAGCTTTTCCATCTATTGATATGATCATTAGATTTTTCTGTTTTAGTGACAGAGTAATATTAGTCAATATTTAAATGTTGAACCAGTCTTGCATATGTTGGACAAATTCCACTTGGTGGTGGTGTATAGTACATTTAATAGTTGGTCCTCCATATCCATGGGTTTCATATCTACAGATTCAAACAACCCTGGCATCAAAAATGTTAGAAAAAAATACAGAAAGTTCCAAAAAGCAAAACTTGAATCTTTGGGGCATCAGTAACTCTTTTTTTTTTTTTTTTTTAACTTGGTACCCGGCTGCCAGCTCCTTTTTTTCTTTTGTAGTTTTTTTTTTTTTTTTTCATTTATATATATTAGTTGGAGGCTAATTACTTTACAATATTGTGGTGGTTTTTGCCATACATTGATATGAATCAGCCATGGATTTACATGTGTTCCCCATCCTGATCCCCCCTCCACCTCCCTCCCCATCCCATCCCTCTGGGTCATCCCAGTGCACCAGCCCTGAGCACTTGTCTCATGCATCAAACCTGGACTGGCGATCTGTTTCGCAATTGATAATATACATGTTTCAATGCTATTCTCTCAGATCATCCCACCCTCGCCTTCTCCCACAGAGTCCAAAAGTCTGTTCTATACATCTGTGTCTCTTTTTCTGTCTCAGCAACTCTTTACTTAGCATTTGCACTGTATTTACAACTATTTACATGGCATTTACATTGTATTAGGTATTATAAGTAATCTAGAGATGATTTAAAATATACAAAAAGATACATGTAGGTTATCTGCAGATGCTACAGAATTTTATACAAGGGACTTGAAGATCCACAGATTTTGGTATCTGCAGTGGGTCCTAGAACAAACCCCTGGTGGATATTATAGCACAACTGTATGTTATTGAATTTGATTTGCTCATTTCTTTCTTTCTTTTTTTTTTTTTTTTTTAGGATTTGTACATCCATGTTCATGACAGACATCAGTCCATAGATTTCTTTTCCTATAATGTCTTGTCTGATGTGGTATTGGGGTAATGCTGACCTCATAGAATGAGTTAGGCAGTATTTCCTCGTATTCCCACTATTTCTCTCCTTTGAGAGAAATGATAAGCAACTTGTATAATTTCTTCCTTAAATGTTTGGTGGAATTCACCAGTTGGCTCATTTGAGCTTGGTGCTTTCCATTTGAGAATGTTATTAATTATTGATTCACTTTCTTTAATAGATATAGGTCTGTTAAGATTTTGTATTTCTTGTGTGAGTTTTAGCAGAATTATGTCTGTCAAAAAATTGGTCCACTTCATCTGGGTTATCAAATTTAAGGGCATAGAGTTGTATGCTGCTGCTGCTGCTAAGTCACTTCAGTAGTGTCTGACTGTGCGACCCCATAGATGGCAGCCCACCAGACTCCCCCATCCATGAGATTTTCCACTGGAGTAGGTTGCCATTTCCTTCTCCAATGCATGAAAGTGAAAGTGAAGTCGCTCAGTCTTGTCCAACTCTTAGTGACCCCATGGACTGCAGCCCACCAGGCTCCTCCGTCCATGGGATTTTCCAGGCAAGAGTACTGGAGTGGGGTGCCATATAGAGTTGTATAGTATTCCTTGATTATCCCTTTAAGGATCATGGGATGTATAGTGATGTCTCTTCTTTCATTTCTGATGTTAGTAATTTGTGTGCTCTTTTTTTTAACCTGGCTAGACGCTTATCAATTTTATTCATGTTTTCAAAGAAACAGCTTTTGGTTTTACTGATTTTCTCTGTTTATCTCCTATTTTTAATTTCATTTATTTTTGCTCTGTTTTTGGATCTTTTGGAGCTATAATTGACATCCAGCACTGTATAAATTTAAGGTATACTGCATAATGATTCCACTTACGTACATCATGAAATGATTATCACAATAGGTTTAGTAAATATCCATCATCTCATACAGATAGAAAAGACTAAAGAAATTGAAAAGGTTTTATCCTTGTGATGGAACTCTTAAAATTTACTCATAACAATTTTCATATACAACATAGAGCAGTACTAACTTTATTTATTATGTTATACATTATATCCTTTGTCCCTATTTATCTTACAACTAGGAGTTTATACCTTTTAACTATCTTCATCTGATTCCCTCTCCCCCTTCCCCTGCAACCATAAATCTGATCTTCTTTTGATGAGTTTGTTCATAATTTTTAAAATTTTAATATAATTGAGGTATAGTTGATTTGTTTTGAATACTAACTAAACAATACTATGTTAGTTCCTGGTGTACAACATGGTAATTCAGTATTTTTATACATTTCAAAATGATCGCCACAATAAGTCTAGTTACCATCTGTCACACGAAGGTGTGACATTATTATTGACTGTATTCCCCACAGTGTACATTTCATACCTAAGACTCATTTATCTGGTAGCTGGAAGTTTGTGCCTCTTAATCTCTCTCACCTATTTCTCTCATTTCCCCACTCCTTTTCCCTTCAGCAACCACCTATTTGTCTCTGTATGTATGATTCTTTCAGTTTTGCCATGTTTGTGTTTTAGATTCCACATATAAGTGAAATCATTCAGTATTTGTCTTCATCTGTCTGACTTATTTCACTTAGTATAATACCCCTTGGGGTCCATCCATTTTGTTACAAATGGTAAGATTGCATTCTTTTTTTTATGGCTGAGTAATATTTTATATATATATATGCTATTAACTGGTACTTAGGTTGCTTCCATATCTTATTGTAAATAATGCTGCAATGAACAGAGGGGTGCATATGTCTTTCCAAATTAGTGTTTTTGTTTTCTTCAGATAAATATCAAGAAGTGGAATTGCTAGATCATATGGTAGTTGTATTTTTAATATTTTGAGAAACCTCCAGTTTTCCATAGTAACTTCTTTTAATTTCACTGATGCCTGCTCTAATTTTTATTATTTCTTTTCTTCTGCTTACTGATTTAATTCATTCTTCTTTTTCTGGCTTTCTCAGGTAGAAACTTAGATTATTGATTATAGAAATTTCTTCTTTTCTAATATGTGCTTTCACTGTATCTCACATAAGTTGCATTTTAATTTTTATTCAGTTGAAAGTGTTTTTTAAAATCTTGTGAGTTATCTTCTTTGACTAATGTGTTATTTAGAAGTGCTGCCTAATCATAGCATATTTTGGAAATTTTCAATTACCATTTTTTTTTCTTGATTTCTAGTAGATTCCACCATAATCAAACAGCAGACATTTCATTATTTCTATTCTCTTAAATTTGTTAAGTTGTATTTCAGAATGTGGTCTTGGTGAATGTTCCCTGTGAGATTGAGAAGAATGCATATTTTACGGGTTTTTTGTTTGTTTGTTTGTTTGTTGTTTTTTGTGGGGGTTTTTTGTTGTTTGTTTGTTTTGGCTGTGCTGGGTCTTAATTGTCACATTCAGGATCTTTAGTTGTGGCATGTGGGATCTAGCTCCTTGACCAGGCCCAGGATCCCTGCATTGGGAGCACAGTCTTACCGCTGAACCATCAGGGAAGTTCTTGTACATTTTACTATTGTTGTATGAAGTGGTCTGTAGATGTTATTACATCCAGTTGATTGGTGGTTCAACTATGGTTCAACTGATTGAGGTCAACTCTGTCCTTACTGCTTTTTTGCCTTTTGGATCTGTCCGTTCTGACAGAGGGACACTGAAATCTCCAATTACAATAATGGATTCATCTACTTCTCCTTGTAACTCCCTTAGCTTAAGCTGTACATGTTCTAATGCTGCATCACTTTTTTTAAGCAAAGATATCCTGTATAATTTTTAAAATTATATGAATACTTTAATGCAAATGCTTAGCACTTAAAATTATCGAAGCTTAAGTAAAAAAACTTCATTAAATAATGATGATTAACTCCAATAATTAGTTCATTTCTGCTATATAATGCCGATCTTATGCGATACAATAACTGCATTGTCACTGTTCATTTTTTCCACTGCTCTTCTGAATTCTAAAGGGCAGAGGAGGGAGTAATCAGAGAGATACAAAGCAAAACACAGTCCAAATATAGTGCTCCAGAGCTGGTAAGTTCTGTTTTTACAGCTTAGTAAAAGCTTTATACTAAGTACTTAGTGTACTTAGTAAAAACTTTGTCACAGTTTAAGAATGCATGATCTTTAAATAGAAATTACATATATACATTTAGTGTCTATAAACACTAGAAATATGTTAGAAAGGGTGGGTCAATGTATTCCTCAAAAGTTGGGTAGGTTTTAAAAAGGATGAAGTAACACGACTTTCAAGGTCCAGGGGAATCCTGCCTGAAGGGTTTATCTTCACTGTGCAGGAGTTAAGGCATCTCTGGGACCCTTAGGGTTTGTCCAAACTGGATTTTCTGGTCTTCAGTATAGCAAGTGCATCTTTCACTCTGTGGTAAATGACATTCTTCACTTTAATTTATCTTCATGATTAGTATAAGTCTGTGACAGATACCAGAATTCCTGAGTTAGCCAGAAGCATTAACATGCTCTGGAGAAACAAAATCTTCAAACACTTTGATGTGACTACGTAACTTATGAACCTTACATGGAATTCCAGTTGGGATAAATGCCACATCTCTAGAAACTGTATAAACTGTATAATAGCCCAGCCTTGAATTCCATATTCTTTATGAAGATATTTTCTTAGTGATCAATCTAAATACCAGCTCTAATCACTGATAGGATCATGGCTGCAGGGTTTTCTTGAACATTCTCTTTTGATGCCTTTTTAAAGAATCTTCATATCTTCTTCGTGTCTTCATTAACATACATTGGCCAGAAGGCTCCTGGCTTCTCTTCCAATAAATTGCTTTATTGTGAGTTCTTGAGAATTTCCATCTTGCACAACTCTAAGGACTTCCTGTTCACACTGTCCTTTGAGAATTCCCACATAGACCTCAGAACATTAGCTGTATCTGATGTCTCAGTAAAGACATTGCTCCACATTTTTAATCTTCTGGAGTAATTAATCCATAAGCATTATGGACCCCATTATGGGACCTCAGTCTGACCAAATAAAGTAGTTAGGCAGCCTAGAGACAAAATTCAATTGTCATCTCACCCTGTGTATTCAAGTAATGGGATGCTGGCTTTGATTTGATCATCAAACCTGGAGGACATGGTATCTCTGAACTCCCCCAATAGCCAGTCCTTAAGTATTAACATCATTAATTCTTTTTCATTTTCCAAGAGATTTGGAAAAGCTTCAAATCCATTCCAGAAGTATCCTACTGTGGCTTCTGTGACGATTTCATTGTTCCTTGGTACAGACTGAATGTTTGTGTTCTCCCAAAATTTGTATGTTGAAACCTAATCCCCAAGTGTGATGGTATTTGGAGGTGGGGCCTTAGGTTTGAAGGCAGAGTCCTTCAATGGGATTAGTGTCCTTATAAAAGAGACCCCAGAGAGTTCTACAACCCTCTTCCATCACATGAGGACACATGAAGACAGCCACCTATGAACCAGGAGGTGGCCCTCACCAGATACCAAATCTACTGGTGCCTTGACCTTGAACTGCCCACCTTCCAGAACTGTGAGAAATAAATGTTTGTTTTTTTTTAAGCTATCCCGTCTATGGTATTTTGTTATAGCAACTCGAACAGTCCTACAATTTAGTAGATCTACTTCCTGGTCACCAAACTTTTTGCTGAAGGACTCAGGTTTCCAAAATTCAGTGTCCAATTTATGATGGCTCGTTGCCCTTGTTTCTAGTACTCTCTGAACACAGTCCAGATGCTCTTAATATCGGGATCTTGCAAGTACTGGAAGCAATTACCCCCGCAGTCAGTAGTAAAGAGCACAGAATGCCAGGTATGTCATGTGTCCTCGAAGTTCTTACATGAATCAGAGAAAGGCATTTTCTACCAAAGAAGGAAAAATGTCATCAAGGATTTTTACTGTGCTCCTAAGTTCATTATCTGTCTTTTCCCCTCCCTGTGGACATGCCAGGTGGTTGGATCTGACAGCAGTTTAAGGGGAAGCGCTAACTGGACAGGCTGATTTCATGCTGCTAGCTGGCTGGGAGGCTGCGCCCCTCCTCGCAGATGCTCATTCCAACACTGAGAGATTCTGAAGGAGCAAAACACCAAGAATTTTTTTTTTCCCCTGACTAAGGCACTCTGTTTTATGTCTTCCTTTGAGACCGGCTTTGTAAAGAGTTCAAACTGCCTGTATGAACAAGGACAATTTGCCTTACTACTCTTACAAAATGAACAGACTTCAACATCATAGAGAGTTTTTCGAAGAGTGATCTGTGTAAGCATCAAGTTCCCTGGTTCATGTATTTAACTCTTCAAGCATCTCAACCAAGAAAAAGTCTTGTAGGTAATACCCCATTGGCAGTCTTCCCCCTTCATCCAGTAGCAATTCACACAAACGCCAAATTCACACTGAGGATACACTCAGTGCAAACTGAAGACGGTGGAATCACACACATCACACGTTTCCTGAACGCCTTGGACAGCTCACTCCTAGCAACCCGCCAAGAGACCCTCTTAATATATGCTTGCACTGTGGGCATGGCTTCCTTTTCAGAAACTGCCATTTGATACAGCTGTCTCCAACACTGGCCAGGATGTACTTTTCTATACCCACATCAGTCCCTAACATTTTTGGTTACAGGTACCCATAAGCTAATTACTTCATTGTTATTAGAAACATTTTGACAAAGGCAAGGTTCTAATAACCTAGTAAATAAGAAAGTTTTCTAGAATCTGTGTGAAGAGACTTGTAATCATACAGCTCCCTTTTCTCTTCCATCACTCACCTCAGAGAAACACTGCCTAGGATGACTAAACTGACATTATTTTAAGTGTACTAGACCAGGAGTGCCTTGGGAAGCAGAAAATCTAACTAAAGAATGTAGAGATTGGCGGTCATTGATGTTGGTCAACCACTAAGCCATGTCATCAAGAGCCTAGGCTTTATTGCTCCATCATCCTTAGCTGTGTGGCTTCCCAGGTGGTGCAGGGGTAAAGAAACCACCTGCCAATGCAGGAGACACCAGGAATGTGGGTTTGATCCCTTGGTCAGAAAGATGTCCTGGAGGAGGACATGGTAACCCACTCCCGTAGTCTTGCCTGGAGACAAGGCCCATGGACAGAGGGGCTTGGCAGGTTACAGTTCATGGGGTCGCAAAGAGTTGGACACAACTGAACATGCATGCACAACCCTGATCCTTAGCTGTTAGCATTACATCTTTGTGTCTTTCAATTTATGGTCTCAAGATGCCTACTGAATTTTTAAGCAAAGAAGAAGAGGGAAAGACCACTTCCAGTCCCTACCATGCCTTTTATCAACAAAGAAAAAGCTTTTCCAGAAGTCCCCAGTAAACATCTTTGCAAATTTCTTTGGCCAGTCTGGGTCATTTGGACACTCCTACCTCCAAGAGAATCTGGAAATCAACTGTATTGAAAAGAATAACAGAATGAGCTTAGATCAATTATGATTCATCCTCTGGAGCTGGGCAGACTGTTGCCTGTATTAGTTGGCTATTGCTGTGATAATGCTTGATAACAAGCAACCCCAAATTCCCAGTGGTTTGCAAGAACAAGCATTTTGTTTCTTAACTATGAGCAAGTAGGTCATTTGTGTGGAGTAGGAAATGGCAACCCACTCCAGGATTCCTGCCTGGGAAATCCTTTGGACAGAGGAGCCTAGTGGGCTATAATCCATGAGGTCACAAAGAGTCAGACACGACTAAGTGACTAACACACACAGGTCATTTGTGACTCTGCTGGTTTGAGTGGGATCAACTGGACTTGAATGTAGGCTGTATATGTTTTCATGGCCACTCCATATATCTTCTTATTCTGGCACTACTGGCCACATAGCATATTCTTCTCATGGCAAATGACAAGTGCACAAGAAGCCAGGTAAAAATCATACCAACACACTTAGAGGATCTGCTCACATCCTGTCCAGTAACATTACATTTGCCAGACAAATCACCTGGCCAAGTCCAATACAAGCTAGGCAAGAATATATGCTCTGATATCCCAGTGGAAAGGGCTACAAAGTCATGTGCCAAAAGGTATGTTAATAGATGTATAATTCTGTTATAGAGAATGAAGGATTGGGAACAAAAATTCAGTCTGTCCCCTAATTCCACCAACCTGGGGAATGAGAGAGAGAAAGGAATGGCTCTTGGGTAGGCATCGTACAGAGTCTTCCCACCAGAGTAGTCAAAAGAAGCCTTAGAAACTTATTGTTCTGATTTAGAGAGGGAAGAGGGGAAAGTAAGGAAACAGTAAAGTTACAAACTGCTTTCCTGGGCAGGGGTTTCCAGCTATGACATTGATGGATAGTTGAATAGACTGACATAGACTGTTTAACAACTCAAACTCTCGGTTTCACAGCCTGACTGCCTGTGGTGCCAGGTATGACACTAAGTATTTTGAATGCATTAACTCACTTTATCTTCACAACAAATTTATGAAGCTTTTTCACTTTACAGTTAAGTGGTCAAGGGACTTAGGCAGCTGCGCACACATGGCAAAACTACCACTGAAGCCCAAATCCCTCTGATTTCATTCACTCAGGCAGCTATTATTTACCAGGTGTTGACTGAGGATGCAGGCCAATAACACAGTCCCTGACCTCCAGGACTTCAGATCTCAGTCTCAAAGTTTCCCAGCCCACTGGACTTTACATGTCAACTTAAAAAAATGAGTCCAACTGGAAGAATCAACCTGCCTGACCTCAGGCTCTACTACAAAGCCACAGTCATCAAGACAGTATGGTAATGGCAAAAAGACAGAAATAGAGATCAATGGAACAAAATAGAAAGCCCAGAGATAAATCCACGTACCGACGGACACTTTATCTTTGACAAAGGAGGCAAGGATATACAATGGAAAAAAGACAATCTCTTTAACAAGTGGTGCTGGGAAAACTGGTCAACCACTTGTAAAAGAATGAAACTAGAACACTTTCTAACACCATACACAAAAATAAACTCAAAATGGATTAAAGATCTAAATGTAAGACCAGAAACTATAAAACTCCTAGAGGAGAACATAGGCAAAACACTCTCTGACATAAATCACAGCAAGATACTCTATGACCCACCTCCCAGAATATTGGAAATAAAAGCAAAAATAAACAAATGGGACCTAATGAAACTTAAAAGCTTTTGCACAACAAAGGAAACTATAAGCAAGGTGAAAAGACAGCCGTCAGCATGGGATAAAATAATAGCAAACGAAGCAACAGACAAAGAATTAATCTCAAAAATATACAAGCAACTCCTGCAGCTCAATTCCAGAAAAATAAATGACCCAATCAAAAAATGGGTCAAAGATCTAAACAGACATTTCTCCAAAGAAGACATACAGATGGCTAACAAACACATGAAAAGATGCTCAACATCACTCATTATCAGAGAAATGCAAATCAAAACCTCAGTGAGGTACCATTACACGCCAGTCAGGATGGCTGCTATCCAAAAGTCTACAAGCAATAAATGCTGGAGAGGGTGTGGAGAAAAGGGAACCCTCTTACACTGTTGGTGGGAATGCAAACTATTACAGCCACTATGGAGAACAGTGTGGAGATTTCTTAAAAAACTGGAAATAGAACTGCCATATGACCCAGCAATCCCACTTCTGGGCATACACACCGAGGAAACCAGATCTGAAAGAGACACGTGCACCCAAATGTTCATCGCAGCACTGTTTATAATAGCCAGGACATGGAAGCAACCTAGATGCCCATCAGCAGATGAATGGATAAGGAAGCTATGGTACATATACACCATGGAATATTACTCAGCCATTAAAAAGAATTCATTTGAATCAGTTCTAATGAGATGGATGAAACTGGAGCCCATTATACAGAGTGAAGTAAGCCAGAAAGATAAAGACCAATACAGTATACTAACGCATATATAGGGAATTTAAAAAGATGGTATATGCAAAACCCTATATGCAAAACAGAAAAAGAGACACAGATGTACAGAACAGACTTTGGGACTCTGTGGGAGAAGGCGCAGGTGGGATGTTCAGAGAGAACAGCATTGAAACAAGTATACTATCAAGGGTGAAACAGATCACCAGCCCAGGTTGGATGCATGAGACAAGTGCTCAGGGCTGGTGCACTAGGAAGACCCAGAGGGATGGGATGGAGGCGGGAGGAGGAAGGGGGGATCAGGAAGGGGAACACATGTAAATCCATGGCTGATTCATGTCAATGTATGGCAAAAACCACTACAATATTGTAAAGTAATTCGCCTCCAACTAATAAAAATAAATGGGAAAAAAAATGAGTCTAAGACAAATGTGTTTTATTTTTTAAATCAATATACTTTATGCCAGTTAAACTTCTAAAGGCTTATCATTTTATATTCCAATAAACCATCATGCCTACTCTTTGAGATAAGTACTATTATTCCACAATTTAAGTATGAATAAACTGAGATCCTGAGAGGTTACCTTTGTTACCTTTGTGAGAGGGAGTGTTCTCACATCATGTATGGATGTGAGAGTTGGACCGTAAAGAAAATTGAGCGCTGAAGAATTGATGCTTTTGAACTGTGGTGTTGGAGAAGACTCTTGAGAGTCCCTTGGACTGCAAAATCCAACCAGTCATTCCTAAAGGAAATAAGTCCTAAATATTCATTGGAAGGACTGATACTGAAGCTGAAACTCATCTGATGCGAAGAAATGACTCGTTGGAAAAGACCCTGAAGCTGGGAGAGGTCTGAAGGCAGGAGGAGAAGGGGACGACAGAGGATGAAATGGTTGGATGGCATCACTGACTTGATGGACATGAATTTGAGCAAGCTCCAGGAGTTGGTGATGGACAGGGAAGCCTGGTGTGCTGCAGTCCATGGGATCTTAAAAGAGTTGGACATGACTGAGAGACTGAACTGAACTGAGAAACGGATGGAGCAGGATTAGAAACCAAGCCAGTTGACTCCACAACTCACCTTTTCACCACACCTGCCATGCGCAGTCCATGATCAATAGAATACAGGTTTCTGCAAGTAAAGTAATAAATCAATACAGCTTTTCCTGATGCATTTTCTCATTAAAAGATACTAGTTATAAACTTATTGCATAAAGGCCTGTTAACTACTTTATGTTAAAAAGGGTTCCTCACACTTAACACAGGCTTTCCAGGTGGTGCTCAGTTCAGTTCAGTCCAGTAGCTCAGCCGTGTCCAATTCTTTGCGACCCCATGAACCGCAGCACACCAGGCCTCCCTGTCCATCACCAAATCCCGGAGTCCACCCAAACCCATGTCCATTGAGTCGGTGATGCCACACAACCATCTCATCCTCTGTTGTCCCCTTCTCCTCCTTCCTTCAATCTTTTCCAGCATCAGGGTCTTTTCAAATGAGTCAGTGTTTGCATCAGGTGGTCGAAGTATTGGAGTTTCAGCTTCAGCATCAGTCCTTCCAATGAACACTCAGGACTGATTTCCTTAAGGACTGACTGGTTGGATCTCCTTGCAGTCCAAGGGACTCTCAGGAGTCTTCACCACCACAGTTCAAAAGCATCAACTCTTCAAAAGCGCCAGGTGGCGCTACTGGTAAAGAATCCGCCTGCCATTGCAGGAGATGCAAGAGACGCAGGTTCGATCCCTGGGTTGAAAAGATCCCCTGGAGTAGGAAGTGGCAAACCTCTCCAGTATTCTTGCCTGGAGAATCCCATGGACAAAGGAGCCTGGCAGGCTACAGTCCGTGGGGTCACAAAGAGTCGGACATAACTGAGCATACTTTAAACATTTGGGGTCGTGGGTCTGGTATTTTTTAAGTGTTTCAAAATTATAAACTAAGAGGGAAGATATTAAAATATAAAATGACAGTTGTAATTTCTTTTTCCTTAAATCCAGAGACTGGATTTCATTGATTCCACTATTTTATCTGATTGATGTTCACATAATCCTTTACAACTGCTAATTAATCACACTACATTTTAGCAATAATTATTAAACTCACCTCGTATGGGGGTGCTGGAGGCACCTCTGGCGCCCTCTTGCCTGCCGGTCCCACCGAAGAGTCACAAGTGGGGCGGCAGCCGGTCACGCCGGCTCCTGGTCCCCGGCCACCGGGCGACCCAAGTGCGGGGCGACTTGTCGGCACCCGGGCGGCGCTGCTGAGGTTCCTCCTGGATGAACAACAACCAGTCCTCCTTCATCGTCCAACAAGTTGGAATAATGTGTGAGCATCTCTTAAAAGACTAAAAAGATCATATTTGGGAAGGGTATGAGCAAATCCTATACAGCTAATTAGCAGAATGGTATGACCCTTTTGTGAAATTCACACATCGTGAGATTATGCCACCAGATGGGAGGAGGCCAACAAATTAAGTGTCCTGAAGCTTTTTGCACATCTGGGTACCAGGCCATAAGAGAGATGGCTGGTATGTACTTTTTGCAGCTGGTTTGGTTTCGCATTTCACTCCAACTTTACTACATCCTGAGAACACTTAAGTGTTTCTACAGGTCCTCTTTTTGAACTTAAACTTTCTGATTGCAACAAGGATCTCATTTCTGTTCGCCCAATAAACAGCCATGCCCTACTGGGATAGATTTTCCAAACAAAACACTTGGAGGAACAACTTAGTAAAATATACCTTCAGCGGCATTTAACGAATGGAGTTTCCCCATGCACAATTCTGTAAAACGTGTGTGTGTATCTTTTACATTATTGCTTGTTTTGTTCAATTAAAAAAAAAATCCTTGGGGATTCTGGCTGTGAATGTGACACATGATAACTATGGTTAAAAGACTATGATCTTCTACAGACCATTAATGTTTTGTGACCATGTATTTAATACCTTGCCACAGTGGATTCTGTGTAGGAATTATGGTTAAATACAGGGGCTGTTTCCAGGCACAGAATGTGAGTCATAAGTTAGTATGGACATCAGATGTTCTTATAATGATACAGCAAAGTCTGTGGTCCTAGGTCTGCAAATGCATGGTGGGGAAGTAGGACAAACCAGAAATGAGCCACTGACAGCTGGATTCTCTCTAGCTGGTATTAGGAAAATACTTTGACTCCAACACTTAAACACCCACGTGGCGCCTGCGTTCACTTAGTCGCATAAAGAGCTCCCTGGACACTGAACCTCTAAAAAGAAAACACTTCCTCTGGAGTGAAAGCATCAGGATTTATTTGGGAGCTTAGCAGAGGTGAGCATAGGGTGGGCCTGATTCAGGAGGTATTGCTGCTTGGCAGAAACCACTTGACCTTTGTATCTGTTCTAAAAATAGAACTTGGATTCTTTGGTCAGATTCCCTCAAATTCTTCTAAGAGGTGTCCACATCCAACTGGCTTGAGCTTGGTTTCGGCAGCCCTTCCATAAAATTGCTTATGGATTGTTTTCCACATTGTTTCCAAGGCAGAGAAACAGAAAGCAGCCTCTGCTCAGAGGAAGTAGAAGTTAAATATACATTTATTTATTAACAATGACTTGTTCAGGACCACATTTTATAAAATGCTTTGTTTCTTTTATTATTGTTTCTAGAAAGAAAAGTTCTATTAAGACTAATAGTTTCAATATGGAATAATTTTTTAAATAGGGCTTATTTGGGGACTTCTCTGGTGGCTCAGTAGTAAAGAATCCACCTGACAATGCAGGAGTCATGGGTTCGGTCCCTGGTCCCGGAAGATCCCACATGCCAAGGAGCGGGTAAGCTCTTGAGCCACAACTATTTAGACTGTACTCAAGAGCCCTTGCTCACCAACCAGAGGAGCTGCCACCATGAGCAGCCCGCCACCACAGTTAGAGAGCAGTCCCCGCTCGCCACAGTTAGAGGACGCCTGCACACAACAGTGAAGACCCAGTGTAGCCAACAATAAATAATACAATTATTAAAAATAATAATAAAGTGAAATAGGGCTTGTTTTGAAAAATTGAGTTTAACTCCAATGGGGGAAAAAAATTTAAAGGTAACCTTATTGATAAATACAGTTGCAAAATTCCTAAATAAAATATTCACAAACTACACTTGAAGGAAAGTTACAGGCTCAAAATAGCCTGGAGTTAAAACTCCCCTCCGGATCCTCCCCACCATTCTATGCAAAACAAAGAACTCTCTTTCTCGAAGAAAGAAATGGGCGTTAAGGTTGATTACACCCAGCTCCCAGCTGGTCCCAGCCTCTGGCCGATCTCCAGAATTCCTTACCCCAGCTTTTTAAGAGATGACTAACCTGAACAACCTTGGAGAAGAACAGGCCCCCTTAAGACAGTAGATCTCCACATTCATGCCTATATATACTTACTCTTTTCTTGGGTTAGGGCAGCCGCTCACCAATCTGACTGCTGCCCCTTCTCGCTCATTAAAGGTGATCTGTTCCTGTAAAGTGAAGGTCTCCTTTTTCTGAACCTCGCCTTCTCTGACTCCCTTACCCTACAACACTCTTCACTGTACAAGAAAAAAACACTACATCATAACCAACGGTGCATCTAGAAATGCAGGGATTTTCCAACACTGGAAAATCTATTTATGGAGGCGACTGAAATATAAATAATGCTTAAGTCCTTAGTAATAAAGGAGATTCCCTAAGAAAGACAAAGTAGATAAAGTGATTCCCAAGAATGTGATCAGCAACATTTAAAACGTATGCAAAGGAGATCTGAAAGGAACAGCCAGTTAAATGAGGGTGGAACTGGCAAGACGGATGTGTGGTATCCAGGCATTGGAGAGAAGAAAGTGTTTCAAGTGGTCAAGCCTTGAGACGTCAAGTAAGATGAGGACTGAGAACTATTAATTCAGCATGGCACTGGTCATTGTTTCTGGGATAATCACAATTTCTGTGGAGTGATGGGAGAGAGACCTCATTAGACTGGGTTACGGAAAAATGTGAAGTGAGAAAACGGAGCTCAGACTATAGAAAATTCTTTTAAGAAGTTAAGAGTTGAAGGGAACAGATAAATGGGGTGGTAACTCGGCTCTTTTAAGAGGAATTGGTAAAAGAAAGGTGTTATTTCTTTGTATATTGTTTTATATTTGTTGGTGTTATTTAAAGATGATAGGTACTGGACATATTTTATACCAAAGGGAAAAAAATTAATGAGTAAAAGTTTGATGATGCAGGAAGAAAAGACATAATTATAGGAGCAATGCTTTCTCCCTCTTCCAGGAACACCTTGCCAAACTCCAACTCAGGTGAAAATCAACTGTCTTCCATGCTTCTGAGCTTAGTAGGGGATTGGGGGGGGTGGGGGTGGGGGGCAGGGGTACTTGACTACAAGTCTCAAAAGAACACTTAACACTAACCAACAATCCTTCCGCACTTTGCTAATAAGATGACTTCGCCTGTCTCCAAAATAACTACATCACTCTTCTCTCTCCAAAAGCATATGTTCTTTTCTCCCCCACTAAAATAGGAGCTGTTAGGTAGACATCCTCTCATCTTCACACCACCACATCTGCCTGCTTTCTTGCACCTATCTTCTTTCTTCTCTCTGTGTGGTCTGGACCCCACTTCATTATAATAGGACACCAGTTAAAGGATAACTGAAATACGCAGACTTTCTTAGAAGAAAGCCTCAGTCCAAATAAAGCTGAAAAATCACTAAAACTGTACATAATAAAAATGTGACTGAAATTAGTGGAAAAATTCAATCTCCTTGAAAAAGATGCACAAACTGACCTGGGAAAATTAGATTTGGTAGTAATAATGCACCCAAATAAAGGTCCAGTGTTATGTGTCATCAGCAATAAAAATCTTTTTTAAAGATTCCACATAAGTACAGTATTTCTCTGATTTACTTCACTTAGTAAAATACCCTCAAGGCCCATCCATGTTATTGCAAATGGCTGTAATAACCTTTCATGTTCTTTAGAAAGAACCTCAGTGTCTTTACCGAGAAACAAATTTCAAGCCATTTGCTGCTTTGCATTTAAATAAAGAGCTTGGCCATAGCCCTTTCAACCTAACAACAAGTAAAAAGCTATACACACTGAAAAATCCACAATCTCCTTGGATCCATAAAAAGGGGAAGGACACACTGCAAACTTCTGCCCCCAAGATTGGAGAGACAGACAGCAAATACAGAGTTACGACTCACCAGACCAGAAACCCCCTCGGGAAACAGTTGCAGGCTAGGAAAGCTGGGCCTGTAACCGATGCGCTGATGGAGGCTCAGTGTGGACCACTCTGAGAATTAAAAACTTCAGGGGACCCAGTCATAGGGAGCCCCCACAGTATGGTGAGATTTGTTTCCAGGAGCTCAAGCAGGTTCACGTAGTAAATGTTGGAGAAAAATCCTCTCCTGTTTCCAGCAGCAGGTGGGGAAAGGGGCCTGTTTTGAAATATGTCAGCACGTTCGCAACTAGGCCGGCCCTCAGGTTTAACAGAGTTAACCAGATCCCGACATGCTGGAGTGTTATTAAAACCTAACTCACCTGGCTGGGGAAGGAAGCCACTCCAGTCAGCTCCAGCCTTCCTCACAGGGAGCGGAAACAGCCAGCCCCAGCCCACTCTCGCCATCCTCTCCCACCTAACTGAGAAACACGTGATGCTCACAGTCCAGAGGTGCAACCTCACTGGAAGACTGAGAGCTAATCACAGGGCTGTAGAATCCTTCCCCTACACCATATACCTCACCACGGTCTTACTAAAGGCCCAATTCAGCATTTCCTTTTACCCAGTACATCATGTCTAGTTATCAGAAGAAAAAAAATTACAAAACATACTAAAAGCAAACACCACCACCAAGACCTACATAGTATTCTAATAGAAGAATGCATTGTATTCTACTTATACAGCGTCCTATCTATGTTTAAATTTTCCACCATGCTAAAATGATAAAAACTCTTGTGTATATATAGATATTTATAATTTGATATTTATAATCAGATGATAAATTTCCTTAGGATGCATTGCTAAAAGTCATTTGCCAAATGTTTGAAAATAATAGATTATCAGCTAGTTTAGTAAACAAATACTGTATAATATTATTTATACATGGAATCTAAAAAATACAACTAGTGAATGTAATTAAAAAAAAAAAAAACAGACTCATAGAGACCAAATGGGTGGTTACCAGTAAGGAGGGGGGAGGGAGGGAGCAATATGTGCATGCGTGCTTAGTCACTCAGTTGTGTCCGATTCACTGTGACCCCATGGACTGTAGCCCACCAGGCTCCTCTGTGCATGGAATTCTCCAGGCAAAAATACTGGAGTGGGTTGCCATTTCCTTCTCCAGGGAATCTTCCTGACCCAGGGATCGAACCCAGGTCTCCCGCATTGCAGGCAGATTCTTTACTGTCTGAGCTACCAGGGAAGCCCAGGGGCAATACAGGAGTAGGGAATTAAGAGGTACAAACAATTAGGTACAAAATAAGCTATAAGGATATATTGTACAGGAAGAGGAATATAACAAATATTTTATAATAACTATAAAATTTTTGAATCACTATACTGTATACCTATAACATATAATAATTTTTTAAAAATTCAGCCTCTGGCATAGGAGAGAAGAGCATGGGCAGGGTGGGGGAAGAGGAGAAAATAAGTCAATCAAGACAAAGATATGATCAACCTAGACAGCATATTAAAAAGCAGAGACATTACTTTGCCAACAAAGGACCATCTAGTCAAAGCTATGGTTTTACCAGTAGTCAGGTATGGATGTGAGAGTTGGACTATAAAGAAAGCTGAGCCCTGAAGAATTGATGCTTTTGAACTGTGGTGTTGGAGAAGACTCTTGAGAGTCCCTTGGACTGCAAGGAGATCCAACCATCCCATCCTAAAGGAAATCAGTCCTGGGTGTTCATTGGAAGGACTGATGCTGAAGCTGAAACTCCAATACTTTGGCCACCTGATGTGAAGAGCTGACTCATTGGAAAAGATCCTGATGCTGGGAGGGATTGGGGGCAGGAGGACAAGGGGACAACAGAGGATGAGATGGTTGGATGGCATCACTGACTCAATGGACATGAGTTTGAGTAAACTCTGGAAGTTGGTGATGGACAGGGAAGCCCACCGTGCTGCAGCCCATGGTGTCTCAAAGAGTTGAACACGACTGAGTGACTGAACTGAACTGATCTGAGACTTATGAACACATTTGTTTCTCTTTTTAAAATGTTTATATTAATGTTTTGAGTATGATAAAAATATCCTTGGATTTCAAAGAATGTGTGGAGAAAAGTAAGTCTGCCTCTCAAAAATCTCCCAGATCCTAGTTTTCTCCCTAGTTTCTCTATCCTTTTAGATATCAGGGTGAACCAAACCAAAAAACCCATTTTTGTAGATCAAACACAGTTTAAAGTTTTTCAGAAATGCAATATGGTTCCACCTAATATGATATACATGTCCATTTACTTTTCCAAATATATAACCATAATATGCTCAGTGACGTTTTTATATATTTCAGGAAGTTTTGCTGTCAACTTCTCTCCTCAGTGGGGACAAAGAAAGTGAAGTCGCTCAGTCGTGTCCGACTCTTTGTGACCTATTGGGCTGTAGCCCATCAGGCTCCTCCATCCATGGAATTTTCCAGGCAAGAGTATGGAGTGGGTTGCCGTTTCCTTCTCCAGGGGATCTTCTTGACCCAGGGATCAAACCTGGGTCTCCAGCATTGCAGGCAGACGCTTTACCATCTGAGCCACCAGGGAAGCCCCTCAGTGGGGACAAAATATCCACAAATCAGGTTTTAAAAATGAAAACTGCCAAGGGACATCAGATAAGTGGAATAGAGGTCTTGGGGGTGGTGTCATTCATTTTCTTAAAATGAGAAATTGTTTCCTTTAACTTGAAGAGAGAGCAACACTTTTGAAGTCTATAAGTTACATAAACAAATGATAAGAAAACATACCGTGTGAAGAGTATCTCCCACTATCAAAGCCCAATGACTTCCTACAGTAGGAGAAAGCCCAGCCTCAGGCTATGAAGGCATTCAGGCTAGAGGGTGCTGTGGTTCTTCCATGCTTGTTCCTATAGCCAGGATTTGGGGATAAAATTGCCTAGGATAGTTTTTATACCATTAGAGGACCATGGGTGAATAGTGTGTCTGTTACAGCGCCGCTTCCTGAAGTACCTTTCCTGATTTTTTTTAAAAAAAAAAGAGGAATTTATTAAAAATACTTAGCTATGTAAGTAAAATAACATCTTTTCAAGAAAAATGCAGATTATAGAACTGGAAGAAACCATGGAAACTCCATGGTTCTTAACAGGGAATCATATCCGTTTCACCATGGCATTTTGGCTAATTGTTCAAGGACAGTAAAATGATTTTTTTTTTTTTCAAGTTTGAACCCGGATCTTCGGACATGGCAGCCTTGGAAAGTGATCCTTCCTATTTTAGTTGTCCAGCTTTTCTGAACAACAGCTCAGTCACCTCTTCAAAAGGCATTCCTTATCATTCTCTCCACAGAGTGCATCTGGAGTTACTATACCCTGATCAACTCTGCTAACCTATAAAATGCATCTCCTCACTCCCAATCTCTGAAGTAAAATTTTCCCTGTACACAGTATAAATTCTGTCTCTTCATGTATTGGGTTTAATTTGACCTTCCCCTGCCTCTGTGTAGTGTCTTCAGTTTCCTGTTAAGAGCATTTGGTTGTACGTTAGGCTGTTTGTTTCTCTGGGAAAGTATGTTCTTGTGTCAGTTTAGAAAATGGTGGTTGGGCTTCCAAGCCAGAAAACGATTCAATCTATAATTTACCTCAACCATGATGCTGACGTCCCCCTTTTCAATTATCCCTCCATTCCATTGAGCAAGCACTGACGCGGTATGTACTGGAAGATCTTATTGTGCTCCTCATGCGGGATACTAGCAACAGAATTTCTCTTAACTTCAACAGGAAGCATGCCCACTGGCTGCAGAGTCAGAAAGAACCGCTGGGCATCGACCTCAGGGTTCACTCACTGTATCTGAAGTGCCTCTGGTCCTCAGGGATACTCTTGTTTTCAATAAACAACTGTTCTGAAAAATAGCATGTAATCAAGCTAATGAAAACATGGCAAGATTCAAGTGGGAACAGTTAGTTCAGACAGTATTTCGTCTAGTAGTTAAATAAGTGAGCCAAGGTAAGTCTTTCTACAAACCGTTTGCTTTTATTTCAAGTTAGCAGCAGATACGCAGGGAGCATTAGGGCAACAGCAAAAAGGAAACTTAGAAGACTGCTCTAAACATTGCCAGTTCTTCAAAATGGAAGTAAAAGCATGTGGGGAGAAATTAACAATGGAGAAGATAGAAGGGTTATCTGGGTGCCTTCCATGAGAGGCAGCACCTGTTCCTACAACTTGGTTAGGTGTGGTTTGTTCTGGTTTATTTATAAGTGGTTTTATGAGGTTTTCCTAAAAGCAACAATGATGTCGCTACTGTGTTATCAGTTTACATCATCTCAAAAATAAGAACACCCTTGCACAAGACTCAAGACTCCAGGTCACACTTATATCCCTAACCCTCTGCCAAGTGTGTCTCAAATTACCTATAAGGTCACCAGCAATGAGGCATGTAAAGTGGATGGCTCTGTGAAAAGCCACTATCACTAATGAAAACAAATTCTAGTGTCAGGCCCAATGTCAATAAGCCAGTCACATCCTATTTGGAAGGAAAAGACAGAATTTATTGTGTGAACAGTGGTTCGTTAACACAACTCTTTTTTTTTCCAGAATATTAGTTTGTTTGCCTGTAAGTGGATACATTTGCTGCACAAAGACGAATATTTCCATGCTGAGTGGAAGGTAAACACTGTCGTAGAGTTTTCTCTCTTCGATGAGCTTTGCTGTATGGGAGGAATATGGAGGCTGATGGGAAAACAGGGAGAATGATTATGGAATAAGTAGCAAATATTTTCCGGTAGTTGGTTTACATAAGATTCAGTTCAGTTCAGTTCAGTTGCTCAGTCGTGTCCGACTCTGCAACCCCATGAATCGCAGCACGCCAGGCCTCCCTGTCCATCACCAACTCCCGGAGTTTACAAAAACTCATGTGCATCGAGTTGGTGATGCCATCCAGCCATCTCATCCTCTGTCGTCCCCTTCTCCTCCTGCCCCCAATCCCTCCCAGCATCACGGTCTTTTCCAATGACTCAACTCTTCGCATGAGGTGGCCAAAGTATTGGAGTTTCAGCTTCAACATCAGTCCTTCCAATGAACACCCAGGACTGATCTGCTTTAGGATGGGCTGGTTGGATCTCCTTGCAGTCCAAGGGACTCTCAAGAGTCTTCTCCAACACCACAGTTCAAAACATCAATTCTTCAGTGCTCAGCTTTCTTGACCGTCCAACTCTCACATCCATACATGACCACTGGAAGAACCATAGCCTTGACTAGATGGACCTTTGTTGGCAAAGTAAATGTCTCTGCTTTTTAATATGCTATCTAGGTTGGTCATAACTTTCCTTCCAAGGAGTAAGCATAAGATTACATAAGATTAAGTACAGTTAACCTGTTCCTCTGACTCACTAGAAGGCTTCTCAGTCCAAGAGGCAAGGACTGCACCTGGTATTTGAGGGAAGTCAAAGACCTTTCTAATTACTTACCTCCCAGAATATCCATTAGCACAGATCATGTGTGTTAGTCGTTCAGTTATGCCCAACTCTTTGTGATCCCATGAAGTGTAACCCATCAGGCTCCTCTGTCCGTGGAATTCTCCAGGCAAGAATACTGGAGTGAATTGCCACTCCCTTCCCCAAGGGATCTTCCCAATCCAGGGATCAAACCTGGGTTCCCCCGATTGTGGGCAGATTCTTTACCACCTGAGCCACTAGGGAAGTCCAACACAGATCATGTGAGTGGGTTAATCCATCGGCAACTGTGGCCATCTAAGAAAAAATTTCCCTAGAAAGTAAATCGACCTTGTTGAGACTGAGATGTTATAACGGATGGTAAATGCACTAAAAAGAGAAAGAGGATTAACATTAAAGGACAGTTTCCTTAGTTGAATTCAGGACACATTGTGTCAAACTAAGAAATATGAATTTATAGTAACACCAAGTATGAGTTCTCTGCTGGAAAAACGTAAAAGATACAAAAAGGGCTAAGATCTTTGAAGGCAGCTTACCTCCTCATAGAAGCTTCAGGCTTAAATCCCACAGGCTTATTTTGAAACAAAAAGAATTATATACTTTTAAAAATATTACTTCATATTTCTGCATATGTTTTGCCAGGGAAGACTTCAGGTTACCATCAAACAGAATCAATTCTATTCTTGCTATTTGGTATCACATATAAAGCCATATATTGTCATATCTGGAGATGGAACACAAACTTTCCAGTCCTACTGTGTGATCTCACTCAGTAAGAATCCATTTCTGGGCCTCTCCAATGGATCCGATCATGACAAGCTGTACCAACTATAGAGATGCTAAAATGACAACAACAAGAACAAAAACAACAACAAAGTTCAACTATATTTGACCCAGTTGAAGATATTTGTTTAATGTTTGACCATTTTTCAACTAGGAAGAAAATTACAAAATAATAAAACATTTGTTTAAACATGTTCAACTTTTTGGTAATATATCAGTAACAAAGGAATTTAACTAGTTATTTTCAGCATTTGGTATACAGATGCCACAAATAATATATAGGGGCTTTTAAAAATAATGACTCATTATAATGAAAATTCTCTTTACAGACTCTCCCATGCAGACAACAGACTATATTTTTAGAAATCTCATTTAAAAGCATGATTTCTCTAAATCATTGACTATAGGACAAGATGATTTTAGACTAGAACGTATTTACAGAAAACAGAGACAAATGACTTTTCTAATATGATTCTGAATTAAAACCATCACACTTACTTTTTTCTGGTTTTTTCCCAACTGCTGCTATTCACAAAAACTTTCTAAATTTAGACTCCTGAATTTTCTTAGTAATACAAAACTTAATCCTATGCTTAGATTAGAGAGGAACTTTCAGCAGAATATTAGTAGTTTTAAAGCACATAAACTTTTATTTGAGGCAATGCCAGTCATATTGTTTGCACTGTGTGCTTCACCAGTATCTGGAGAGTCATCCTCAATGTGGAATTAACAGATTACCTCTCGGTAATGCATTCCACTGTCATCGGGATATAAACAGGAAATCATTTTTTTGCAGCTTACCAAATCAAATCCATGTATTTTGTTATAGTAAATTTTCCTATGATTATAAATGCTAGGGAGTCTATAGATGCCATTTCAGTGTAAATGAATTAATCTTTATTTTGTGAATCTATTTTTAAGTCATCTATCTGAAATCACATTATGCATTTCAGAAACGTGTTACTGTTTATTTTAGAGCATGGAAGTCAATGTTTTAAAGTCTGAAAAAACCATACCCAAAACACAAAGGGTTTTGCTTGATTCTTCTCTATTCATTCAGAAAGAATCTAAATGAGATTCTAAAATGTTCAAGGATTTTTTAAGGAAGAAATATCTTGTTGTCAGTAAGTACACATCATTTAAAACCCCATCTTTTAAAATATGTTGAGTTGCACAATAGCACAGAATGTTTGGCAAGCAGTGTTGAAACTTACAGGGCCTGATGTTCCCTCATCTGAGATATCTGGTAAGCAAAATCTCCTTGATATGCCTTCATCCAAGATCTGGTGTAATGTATGTAAACTAGAAAAGAATTGGCCACACAGAATTAGCTGCCAGGATTCCTCTATCCTAAGACGTACTTTTCCCCAGTTTAACTTTTCTTAAATCAAATGGTTTTATGTTAGTGTGATTATATTTAAAATAGTGTCATGTTCTTTTCCAGTGAGCTGGGAGGATTTTTGTTTGTTCTTTTGTTCTGCCTTTTTTTTTTTTCTTTTTTTTAATGAATTCCCTCTGCTTTCAGAGAGATTTGGTGTGGACTGGTACTGCTGGAGTGCTCAGATCCATCACCTCCTGCCAGCTTTCCGTGCGTGCTTTGCCATGAAAAAGGAAGGAAACTATTTTCAAATTAAGGGTGAATCTTATTAATACAATGGATGTTGTCTGGACAAGTGTCTTTACTTTACAAGTATATTGAGCATGCTCCTTTTAACATCTTTTTTTTCTTCCTGAAACCCCACAGAGAATGTGTTAATCATATTAAGATATTGGTTTCAGAACTATGACCTAAGTTTATAGGTGACTTTCAAGGAAATATTTATATAGCCAAGATTTAGATTATAACTGTCACCATAAAGCTAGCTTTAAGGGGGAAATCACTCTTGATAAAAATCTAAATAAACCAAAATCAAAGAGCTTCATTTTCTGCACTGTAATTCTTTTTTTCATATTTTTCATTTTTCAGTAGTAGCTAATAGGCTATTTAAGACTAACAAAACTTGAATTCTGAAATGAACATCTAAAGTCTTTGTAAATCAAATATCTCTCTTCAAGTATAAGAAAGACTGATACAGCTGGAAGTATTCTCCTAAATTAGGAATGGGTGTGTGTGTGTGTGTCTGCTGTGATATATTTTGTATATGTAACTGTGATGAAAGCTACATCATTCTTGTGGTTTTGTTAACCACAAAAGTTCGACTTCAGACTTGACCAAGTGAAGAGAAGCCAAGAGCAATTACTAGTACTGGGAAAAGACAGAACTTGGCATTGCAAAATCTGGGATGAAGTCCCTGCTCAGTCCCTTGGGTTAGTCCCTTAATTACTCTAAACCTCATTTTTCGACATCTGACATTAAATAATATGGTACTTCTTAGGATGGCTGCGCATCCAAATGCCATAATGGAAATATATATACTTTACAAATTATAAAATGCTCTACAAATGTCATTTTAAAACATTTGAAAAATAAAATCTGAGACAACTACCCAGCTGAGCAGGGCCTTCGGGAATTATTTAAATAATCAGAAAAGAAGAGCATTAGAAGGTGAACTTGGCACAATTAAGCATGAAATAGTCACAATTCATGCTGACTTACCAAGCCAGTGTTATTAACTCCAGGATCCTCATGCCCTTGGCTGTGGAAGGAAGCCTCAGTCTGTGGACCTGGGAGCCATGGGGAAAATTTTCAGGTTCCTGAATGACCAGGATGAGTTGGTTTCTTCATTCATACTCTGTACTAGGCTCTGGAGATACAGAGAGGGCTAAGAGCCAAGGCATCTGCTCTTTTGGAACTTAGAGTTCAGTAAAAGAGACACAACTCAATCAACTAATTACCTAAATACGTTAAAACAGTGAAAAGCCTTTAAGAGTTCAGGTGGCTCTGAAGCATATGAAATGCAGACTTAATTTATTTTGGTTTTGTCAGAAAGCTTTCCTGAGGAAGTAACATTTGGGCTAATACATGACAGCAACAATGAGATGAAGTTGGGGGCAGGATGGAGAGGATCATAGCAGAGAGAAATATTTTAGCAAAGACTTTGAGACAGAAACAGCTGAAAGGAGGCCGTGTTGAAGGAGCCTGAAACTGGAGGAAGTCAAAGAAATAAGCAGGAGCCAGTCTTCATCCGAGAGCAGAGACGCGACCTTATTACTTTCTTGAAATAACACTGTGGAATGAATTGGTGGGCTGCGAGGCAAAAGTGAAAAGCAGTAAGTTTGATTAACATGACAAGTTTGATTCAATGGAGAGAATTTGCTTGTTTCAAAAGAGGTCTGGGTACCATCCCATATCTGTGGATGTAGATTAAGAGAAAAGGTTCAGGAATAAGCCTTGAGGGGCTCCAACTTTTAAAGTCTCAATAGAGGAGGAGAAGTCTAGAAACAAGAGGTAGAAAGATAAGAGGGGCATTAAGAGTCAGAAGGGGGGAAAGTTGCTTCTGAGTGGTCTAGTAAGGCGAAGCATGAAAAAATGCTCATTGGTTTAGTGACATGGAGGGCATTAAGTCAGTGAAAACTATATTGGAGGAGAGATGGGAACAAATGTCAGCCAAAGAGTGAGAGGAAATAAAGAAATGGGACTAAGTTGTTTAAGACACTTGGTTATGAAAATTACAAGTAAAAGACTGTGGTAGCTGAGGGGGGAAATAGGGAAATATAGAGGGACATTTTGCCATCCCCCAAATCATCAGCTGGTCACTCACTCTTGGTGTAGAATTTCTCTCTCCCTTAAATTTAGGATGTTGTTGGTCCTTAGAGAATATTTGAAGAGGAGGATGGACAGTCTAATAAATATAGTCTCCAAAATAAATAAATAAATGGGTTATTAATTTTCTCACTACCTACCATCAACAAGTCCCACACCAGCATTTATGAGTTCTAAAAGAAACTTTCAATGATATGGTACTGGAAGAAGGAAGAAAGTAAGATGTAATATTTCTCAATGTAAGTGTGGGCTTTCCTCTCATTCAAAGACTTCTTTTCCCAGACAATTATTTAAAGCCATGTCCTGTTCCTTCCTAACACCTCTTGTGGGTCCATTTAATCCATCTCTGTCTTCACTGGCTTGGAAACGTCTCCTCTGTATTAGGCCCTAGACAGGTATGGCCCCAGGGCTCAGGGGAGATGTCATCATCTTTCTACCCCAGTCGTCATTCCTCACCCCTCATCCTCTCACAGCAGAGACTTCCCCCAAGCACCCAGCCACTGGTGTTATGCTGGGCTGTGCTGAGGTTGCTCAAGATGAGATTCCAGCTTCTCTTGCCACTGGAAGTTCTCTGCCTCTCAGTGATAGTAAACCGCATACCACAGGCTGGCAATTGGCACTTGTCTTGCAAGCCTGCTGAGTCTGGCCCCCAAACATAGGTTTAACATCTTCTAGATCCTGCTGCCTCTTTTTGGAAGCTTTCTTCTAGCTAAACCTAGATGCTAATGGGCAGTGTATTATATTCTACAACCGAAATGTATTTTTGTCCAAAAGTAAATGTATTTTCCATTACTGATCTAATTTAGTAACCATTTAACTGAAATAATTAGAATTGCTGTGTATGGGTCTGACTATTGGTGACCCCGTGGACGGTAGCCCTCCAGGCTCCTCTGAACATTGAATGCTCCAGGCAAGAATACTGGAATTGGTAGCCATTTCTTTCTCCAGTGGATCTTCCTGACCCAGGGATCAAACCTTGATCTCTTGCATTGTAGGCATATTCTTTACCATCTAAGCCACCAGGGAAACCCAGTTAGAATCCCTAAGGATCACCAATACTTGATAAAATTTTTTTAAAAATTTTGAGAATGTTCTGGAAGCTATTTCTCTTTTGCTGTGTAGTCAGGTGACTCTTGAGTACAAATAAAAGGATTACATCTGTAGGACATATGTTGCCATCTGTTTGAAATGGAACAATGACAAATAACTTATATATGGCATCAATGTATTTTTCCAATTTAAAAATAACTGAAGTTAGAAAGCTGTATACTTTAAAATACAAAGCAGGACAGAAGATGTGAACAGATGTTTCGCTGATGAGGTATATGGATGGTAAACAGGCACATGAAGGGATATTGAACATCATTAGCTATCAGATAAATGCAGGTTAAAATGACCATGAAATATCACTGTATCACTGTACCTATCAGAACAGCTGAAAAATAATTAGTAACAACCAAATGCTAGTGAGGGTGGGCAGAAAGTAGATCACACATACGTTGCTGGTAGGGAGTGAAAATGTATAGCTGCCCTGGAAAACAGCTGGCTGTTTCTTATATAACTAAACAAAGAATACCATTCAACCCAGCAAATACATTCTTGGGCATTTATCCTAGAGAAATCAAAACATATGCCCACACCAAATGCTGTACATGAATTTTCATTGCAGCTTTATTTGTAATCGCCAAAAAGTTAAAACAACCCAGATGTCTTTCAACACAAACAGTGGTATATCCCTACCATGGGACACTTCTAAACAATAAAAATAAATGAACTATTGATATTTGCAAGGGGCTTCCCTGGTTGCTCAAAGAGTAAAGAGTCTGTGTGCCTGCAGTGCAGGAGACCCAGGTTAAATCCCTGGGTCAGGAAGATCCCCTGGAGGAAGGAATGGCTGCCACTCCAGCATTCTTGCCTGGAGAATTCCATGGACAGAGGAGCCTGGCCGGCTACAGTCCAGGGGGTTGCAAAGAGACACGACTGAGTGACTAACACTTCCACTTTCACTGATATTTGCAACAACTTAGAGGGACCTTCACAGAATCATGCTGAGTGAAAAATATCAATCCTAAAGGTTACATCATATATGATTCCATTTATATAATATTTTTTAAATGACAAAATTTTGGAAATGCAGAATGGATTAGTGTTTGCCAGGGGTGAGGTATAGGGTGAGAGGTATAGAGGGGACAAGAGGGGATATGGTTATTAAAGTGCAACGGGAAAGGTACTTGTCCAGTATCATGACTGGTGACAGATACAGGAAAACCTACATGTGATAAAACTGTATACAACTAAACACACATGCTCGCACACAAGTGAGTAGAAGTAAAACTGGGGACATCTCAATAAAATCAGTGGATTTTATCCTGTTCCCAGTTGTGATGATACACTAGAGTGTGCAAAATGTTACTACAAAGGGAAACTGGGAAATGTATAAACAGGGTCTCTCTATATTACCTCTTACGACTGCATGTGAATCTATAGCTATTAATATCTCAATTAATTTCAAATAAAAAAGTCTTTATTGTTGCTTAGTCACTAAGTTGTATCTAACTCTTTGGGACCCTGTGGACTGCAGCCCGCCAGGCTCTTCCGTCCATGAGATTTCCCAGGCAAGAATACTGGAGTGGGTTGCCATTTCCTTCTCCAGGAGACCTTCCTAATCCAGGGATTGAGCCCTCATCTCCTGTGTCTTCTGCATTGGCAGGCGGATTCTTTACTTCTGAGACAGAAGGGAAGTCCAAAAGTCTTTACCACAGTTTTTTACCACCATGAGTTTCTTTTCTTTGTGAGGTAATCCTCTAAGCAAAATGGTGATGAGCAAGTGAGTATTAGTGAGCACACGCTTTGCCACATGAAGGTTAAAGCAGCTGTGTCAATAGAATGGCTGGAAAATGATAGTTCAAGTAGGTTTTATTCAGATAGTCAATGCGTACTTTATATTCTTTTCAAATAACATCAGGAGCCAATTTACTGTGCAAAGACCACTACTATTAATTTTTCCCAAACCTTTTTTTAAAATTTCATAATCCACTTCTACGAAAATTTAAGTAGGAACCTCCATCTGGGTGGGAGTTTGCAAAAGCTCTGTAATTTGCCTAAAAAAATTTTGACCTTGCTTCTTAGCTATGAGGTGACTATATGAGGAACTCCTATCCATTTATAACTCAGAATCTTGCAATTTTGGAGTAGGTTTGGTTTTGAACCCTCTTCTTTGCTCTTTGTCTCACAAGCTCATCTGAATCCTGAGGGGGTAACTCATCGCCCTAGCTTCTCAACAGCTTATCACTGCAGCAATCAGATCACATTTTAAAAATGCATTTCTGACTTACTCTAACACAGATATGGGGCTCCCCAGGTGGCAGTAGTAGTAAAGAATCCGCCTGCCAATACAGGAGACACAAGAGACATGGGCTCCATCCCTGGGTTGGGAGGGAACCCCTGAAGTAGGGTATGGTAACCCACTATGGTATTCTTGCCTGGAAAATTCCGTGGACAGAGAGGAGCCTGGTGGGCTACAGACCATGGGGTCACAAAGAGTCGGACACAACCGATCAATGAACACAGCACAGACATACTTTCACAGCACAGCTTAACATTTCCTTTCTATTTTAGAAAGGTTTGTGATAAGAAATAACCATCTGAAGACTGCTTCTGCATCTCCTCAAACTGTGAATTGAATGCACTGTCTACCATATTATTAAATGTCTCCTATGTAATAATTTCTGTGACAAGTTTTTCAGAGTACTGGAGAAAATGAAATGTCCCTTTGAATACAAAAGTATAATTATATTAGGTCACGAGAAATATAGAATCTAACATGATTTATTTCTGTCCTACCTAGAAACTCAGATCTAAGCTTTGTTCTCATTTACTACTTTTACCTAACTAGAGATATTTCTCTCTTCCTCATACCTGTTTACTTTCAATATAATTTGTCTTAAAGGTTGTACTTATTAAAATTTTATCAAAGATCTAAGCCAACTCAGGTTCATTTAATTCTAGCAATTTAATAACATCACTATAATACCACTTAAGCATTATGTATTTTAATTCTTTTTCCAAAAAGATAAACAATGTACTCTAAGGAAATAAAACTAGCAAAAGGACACATGCAGGATTACTTAATATATCTGTGTTTCCATTCATTTTAAAACTTAAGACTCAGGGATATTTAGTTCCCTATTTTAACAAACTCATAAGTTCTCTTGATTTAAGAAAAATTGGTTGCCTGTATCTAAATTCAAATTGCTAAGTATAACTCATATGATAGGCATTAAAAAGGAAAAAAGCCCATTCTGCCAGAAATTCCTTCAAATTGTTTTTGGTCCTAAATAGAAGGAATGACTTTTACGTAAATGTATTTTCTGCTCAGGTGTAAGCAAAGGCCTGGGTAACCATCTTTTCTCTTACCCTCTGCCAGAAGCCCAGGATACATTATCATTGTGTACCAGCTGGTCCAAGCTGGCTGTCTCTTTGTCCCAATTTACTTCCATCTCTACCCCTCTCTTCTCTATCAAAAGTGACTTCCACTGGAATTTCAGAGAAAGCTGGACAGAGAGTGCCAAGCCATGCGGCCTCCTGGCCTGGCTCTTCCAGGGGCCGTCTCCTCTTGGGGCTCTTAGCTGTAGCTTTCCTTGGTTGCTCTGTTAGTTCCCAATGTCAGCAGTTCCAGATGTGTGATCGCAGACAGTTCTCTGGTTTACTAGGAATTTTCTTGATGACTGCTCTTGCAGGTGATAGTTCCAATCAGTGACGCCCATCCTACTAGCAGCGTTGGCAGTGTTCTCACTTTTGTACACGTCTACCATGACCCTATGTCTTAACTGAGACTGACTGATTTATGCAGATACAATCAATGCCCAATAAAGGAGAAGCCAAGTGTCGTTACTCTGCTCATGGCAAAAAGTCCAGACCTAGACCCCAGCTCCAATACTCTGGCCACTGATGTGAAGAGCTGACTCATTAGAAAAGACCCTGATGCTGGGAAAGATTGAGGGCAGGAGGAGAAGAGGGTGACAGAGGATGAGATGGCTGGATGGCATCACCAACGCAGTGGACATGTCATTGTTGTTGTTCGGTCACTAAGTCATGTCCAACTCTTTGTGACCTCATGGGCTCTAGCATGCCAGGCTTCCCTGTCCTTCACCATCTCCTGGAATTTGCTCAGACTCCTGTCCATTGAGTTGGTGATGCCATCCAACCATCTAATGAGTTTGAGCAAACTCCAGGTGATGGTGAAGGACAGGGAAGCCTGTTGTATAGCAGCCCATGGGGTCACAGAGAGTCAGACACGGCTTAGTGACTGAACAAGACCCCTTCACTACTGTGAACTCCTCTTCATCTTGTTCCTGGACCCTGAGATTCCTTCTTGACTTTTGGATCCTGACTTTTTTTTTTTTTTTTGACCCATAGCACTCTTCCTTAGGTACATATTACAGACTAGCTCTCTGGATGCCTCTGACCCACACGGGTTAAATAATAACTCCCTTGAGTAGTGCTGCATAGGCCTATCTTACTCTGCCTTCAACTCCATTATGGAGCCAACAGCTCTTTCAGGGGTTACACTCAGAGCCTCTTAAATGAATGCTCATTCCTGTGCCTCCACAGAAGGTGCCCCTAGTAAGGCAGAGAGGAGAATACTCAGAGCTGCTTCACAGACTTTCTCCTGCTCTGTTTGGAACCAGAGACTAAGCCTACTCTCGTTGCAAATAAGCCCTCGAATATTCTGGAATGTCCACCCAGGGGCTACTGTGTGGAGTCCATCACTTCTCCATATCCAATTCAGCATGAAGACAACTTGAAGAAACACCTAAATTCCATTTCACTTTTTTGACTCACCCAAGACACTAATCCAAAGCAGATCACAAGAGCATCCTTAGCTATTTCATAGTTCCCCAAGCTGGATCAATTTATTGAATTCTAATGTTCAAAGTGGTCACTGCTTATACTGATCATTTTAATTTATACTATAATTTTAATTATTAACTAGCTAATTTTAACTATTAACTAATTTTAACTATAGCACTTAGATGGTTCCAATCACAGTGTTCTCCTTTCAATTCCTCAAATACACCAAACGCCTGGTAACAGTACTTACTTGGCCTTACATAATCTAGCTTCTGCCAACTTCTCCATCCTCATCTTTTACCACTTCCTTTCCCACTTCAGTCATGCTGAACTTGTTTCGGTTCCTCGAATGCTCTTACTCGGATTCGCGCTATTTGTGCTTTTGTCTGACACTATTTAGCCCCCAGCTTTTATTCACCCTTATAACAACACCTCCTTAGCCCAAGTTTGTATCATATGGTCTATCTGTGTACATGCCTGGTGGGGAGCTATATAGTATCATGATATAATGGGAATTAAAATTACATTTGTTTAGCTTTTTCAAAGTGTTTCCTGGTTATGTCTGTTTACTTCATGGTCTCTACCATTAGACTACAAACTTTGTGAGGTCAGAGGCCGTGTCAACGTAGTAAGTGGTCAATTCATATTTGTTGAATGAATGAGCCATCGAACTATAATTTTCCAATAAATCTCTTCAAATGAAGTGCACTTAGATTGTTATGTTAGTTATAGTCACACACTTGTGAACATGGAAAGCCTACGCTGCTGAGGTTGCCTCACTCCATATCCCTATATCTCACAGTCTCACAGCTGAGGTTTACATATTTTGATAGTGAGAAGTAAAACAGGGCTGCCTTGGTTTTACTGGTGGATTAATTCCTAAAATGAGGGGAAAAAAGAAGCTCAGACAGCAAATACAACATCATGTTCACAGACTAGGCATTTAGGCTTCAACGAAAGGTACTTGAAAAGCCATCTCATTCTTTATTCTTATGTATGAAAGTATTGACTGTGACTGTGTGTAGTCCAAAGTACAGAAACTTCAAATTTGGCAGAGAATGTTATCTGGAAGGTGATGTCTGGCCAAATACTGAATTATTATGTCAGTACTCCCTAACAGTCACTTTTGCTGTGATTCTACCATAAGCTTCAAATTGAGTGAATATTCAAAAACAGCCTGATTTGCCTTCTTCAGACAACTTTAAAAGCAGTTATCTTTGAGAGTCAGTGGAAGTGGTACTAATAAAAAGATCTGAATTGTTTTTCCCCTGACAACAGCCATCCCCATTTTTGTTAAATCACCAACCATGCTATGCTTTGCTTTTTTTGCTCTCATTGAAACGTGTTTATGTATCTTACCAAAATAGAAACACTGTAATCAGTTCCTCTGAGAAGGAAGTAAACTTTGGCTCTTCCCGCATAAGACAAGGTTCAGTTCAACAGTAAGTCCTGACCAGAATACAAGGAGTGCTGACTCTTTTTTAAATCAGATTTCTATGTAAGAATAGGTTTCAACTATTCCATAAGGCTCAATACCTGTTGAAGAATAAACTATTAATTTTTCTCCATGTTTTTTTCCTTGAATTTATTACACCTAATTAATAGGTTCATTTAATCAAACATTTGAAGATACCATTTTATTCTTAAACCTTTTAACAATGAAAGAAATAATAACCATTTCAGCTTCTAATATCTAAAATCCAGATTATCCTTCAAATAGTTTTATCAATAATCAAGACAACTGCCCAAGCAAATACTTTAATCCTATTCAATGTCTTCAACTATTCAAAGACTGACTTGAGACCTGAGATCAAAACAGGCCTGAAAACTCTCCAGGCTTCTGAGACCCTGGGACATGCCTAAATCAAGACTCAGTCAGTGCAATTAGGTGTGGGGTGGGGATGGCTTGGTAGAGAGGTCAGTCCTGTGGGAACAAGATACAGAAAAGAGAAGTGTTGCTGGTAAGGAGGAAGAAAATATGGCAGATTCTAGTCTTGAGTTGAGCCACAGATTTTTTTAAATTGAGATAACATTGGCTTATGCCATTATGTAAGTTTCATGTGTATAACATTGTATTTCTACTTCTGTAAACAGTGTGTTCACCATGCAAAAAACTAGCTTATATCCAACACCAAACAGTTGACCCCCGTTTACACCTTTTGCCCTCTTCCCTGCCCCTTCTTCTCTAGTAACCATTACTCTGTTCTCATTATCTACATGTTTATCTGGTTTGGTTTATTCATTTATTTTGTTGTTTGTTTGTTATATTCCACACATAAGTCAAATCTTATAATATTTGTCTTTCTCTGACTTGTTTCATTTATCATGAAACTTTCAACTTCATCCATATTGTTGAAAATGGCAAAATTTCTCTCTTTTTATGACCAGTGTTATTCCACTGTATACATATTCCACTCATCTTTATCCTGGGGCTTTCCTGGTGGCTCAGTGGGTGGGGAAGATCCCCTGGAGAAGGAAATGGAAACCCACTCCAGTATTCTTGACTGGGGAATCCCATGGACAGAAGAGCCTGGCGGGCTGCAGTCCATGGGGTCGCAAAAGAGTTGAACGTGACTTAGTGGCTAAACAGCAACAATTCGGACACTTAGGTTTTTCCCATATCTCAGTTATTATAAAGAATGCTGGGATGAACATAGGGGTGTATATATTTTTTTCAAATGACCATTTTTACATTCTTTGGATAAATATCCAGAAGTAGAATAGTCAGACCATATGGTAGTACTGTTCTTAATTTTTTGAGGAGTCTCTATATTGTTTCCACAGAAGCCATAGGCTCTCTTGAGATACTGACCCAGAGAGAGAGATGTCTGGGATAGGTAACTCATCAGCCTTCCTAAGTTGTTACTGCCATTTGACCAAGGAAGGCAAGCTCCAGTCATGGGTTGTTCTGCTTATTGTTTTGAGTGAAATGATCTCCATTCTTACCTATTGCACATGTCTGACACACGTTCTATCTCATTATGTAGCTATCCTTTTAAGCTTCTTGAGGCAAGCATCTGTGAATTATAATATTCTATACCATCACACATCTGTGCCTGGCACAGTGAGGTGAAGTCGCTTAGTCGTGTCCGACTTTTTGTGACCCCATGGACTGTAACCTATCAGGCTTCTCTGACCATGGGATTTTCCAGGCAAGAATACTGGAGTGGGTTGCCATCTCCTCCTCCACGGGATCTTCCTGACCCAGGGATCGAACCTGGGTCTCCTGCATTGCAGGCAGACGCTTTACCATCTGAGCCACCAGGGAAGCCTGTCACAGAGCACTATGCAAACGAGATTTGTTAAATCAATGAATAAGTTAATTTTTATAATGCTTGAGGTTCAGTGTAACAAATCACTGAGAAAAGCATATCTTCAACATAGTTCAGTCTGTACTATTTATATGATGAACAATATACAATTCACTACCTATTAATACTTCTAAATGCATAAATATAAAGAAAACATTAATTCACCAGCACAAGATGCAAGGCAATGTCTTCTTATTTGGAATATGCTGGTAATTAAATGGATCAATAAGCTCTGGGAGCTGGTGATGGACAGGGAAGCCTGGCATGCTGTAGCCCATAGGGTCGCAAAGAACCAGATATGACTGAGCAACTGAACTGAAATGGAACAATAGTCAGCATTTTGAATTGCTTAGTTTGAGACTAGTTCTGCTTCCTCATTTTTGCTAACCATCATGTTTGTCATACGCAGTCATACTCTGTATTTATTCCACAATATTAGTTCATCTGTAAGCAGATATGGTGTTTCCCCTCTTTGACATCTTCTATTTCAACTTCCTCCACAACACATCTGTGCCAAGCAGAGATGCATGGTTGTGCACATTATTATAAGACACAGATGCTTATCTCAAGAAGCTTAAAAAGATAGCTATATAACTAGATGATACCTAAATTGTTTCTCACCTTCAAATTGTTCAACAAAGCATAAATAATAAAAAATAATATTCATTGAGCTTTGTTATCCCTAGAACATGACAATAAATGTTATATTATTTAATTTTATAGCAACATTTTACAGCTGGGAAAAAACTAGAAGTTCAGGAGCTTGTATAAATGGTCTATAGTCATATAGAGGTCAATGCTACTGTCACTAATGCCTAAATAGAGCGCAAAAGAAGAGGCAATGTAGGAGAAATAGTGTTGATATTGGCAGTTGATGGCACAGTGGTAATTGTTGATAGGGTGGGAATGCATGAATCGACTATCTCAGGGAGAGAACATGAATGTGAATAAGCAATTCCAAATTAATCCTGGGTGAGGAAACAGAAAGAGTGAGAGAAATTGAGAAGGAGCCACAGAACAGGTAAGAAGAGAACTAAGAAAAGGTAACACTGTAGAAATCAAGAAAAAATGACCAATAGTGTTACTGCTACAAAGAAGTCAAGGAAGATAAGGCCTAAAAACAGGTTCTGGATTTGTCAGTAATAAAGTTATTAGCAATCCTAACCAGCATATTTTCTGAGGGGTTGTGGTGATAGAAGTCAATCTGCAAAGAGAGATCAGGAAGTCAAAGAGAGAAAATAGAGACAAATCTTCTACACATTCTAGTGTCAAAAGGAAGAAGATAAAGCAGAACAGTTGGCCCTCCATGTTTGTGAGTTCCTCATGTGTGGATTCTATCAGACTTGGATAGAAAATATTGGGAAAGAATTCCACAAAGTTACAGAAAGCAAAACTTAATTTGCTGCACACAGCAACTATTTACACAGCATTTATATTGTATGAGGTATTATAAGTATTCAAGAGATGATTTAAAGCATGTGTGTTAGGTTATATGTTAGATAAGGGACTTGAGCATCTGTGGATTTGTGCATTTTAGGAGGATCTTGGAACAAATCCCCCACAGACACCAAGGGATGACCATAGTTTGAGGCAGAGGCAGAAACAAGGGGCGATTCTTTAAGTCCTTTATGGCTCTAATCCTTTTATAAGGGAGAGAAAAGATTCCCTCAGGGAGACAGAAACAGCAGAGGGAGTGGTGGGTGAAGTTATCCAGGCTGGAAGGATAGGAAAGGGAAATAAATGGGCTTCATTGTATCTGTGACTTAAGAGATAAAGTTGTATACCTAGAATGAGAAGATGAGTAAGATAAAGAGTTGCAGAAACTTTGAAAATAATTGGGACCATTGCAATGAAGAAAAAGAAATGAAACTTTTAAAAAAATAAAGAAAGGAAAGAATATCTGGAAGCGCTAAGTGCTCAGAGGGAGGGTGGACTCACCATAAATTCCTTAATTTTCCCAACAGGACTCAGGTCAGCAAGTTTTCTGCCCACCATGGCTCTTAAAATCAACCCTTCTTTCTAGTAAAATGAAATTGAATATGCGAAACCAGATTAGCCAGATTTGAGCAGGGGAGAGGTTATATTCTCCAAAATAAACTACACTCAAGATAGAGCAACGGTTTCAAAACCAAGTTGTGAGACAAAATAAAAGCTTCTTTGTATCTTTACCCTCTCCACCCTCCAGTTACTTTTCCTTCTCCTGGAGAATACTTCACTTTCCTTTCCTTCTGCCTCACCTATTTTTCTCAAACTCGACCCACGTTGTGCCATCTGCTGAATTCAGAACTGAAAAATGCACTTGTTATTTTTTTAGTCCAAGCATCACATGATTGGAGAATATTTCATTTTTATTTCACATTGTCTCAGGTCAACGTGCTAGGTTAAGGCTGTCACAAGTCTCAGAGATCACTCCCGAGAACCGCAAAACAAAGAACCCTGTGACAGAAATGCTGACAACGTGGAAAGACTTTGTGATTTGCTGAGTCACTAGTCAGACCTTGCAATTTTGAATACTTTCTTTTGGAATTAAAATCCCATATCCTAACATGCCCGTCTCTATATATGTATATGGATTAAAAATCATTTAAAATTGACTTGCATTTGTAAATGAAATGGTAAATTATGTTTTTGAGTACCTCTCCCCCACCATACACATTCAACTTTTAAAATGGTCAATTTCTCATTAATTCAACCTTTTCTTTTACTGAAAATTTGGTGTAGTTTAGAAGTGACCTAGTTGTAAACTTCCGTTTTGCACATCTTGCAAGAAGCAAGAAGAGTAAACACAATTTCCAAACTTATGTTTACTCGAATGGACAAATTGTGTTGAAGTTTGGAACGAATATATGCCAATGGAAATATTTCTATATTTCCATGAATGAAATGCCACATATGAATCAGTGCCACATTGTCTAACTATGGATTTGCTGACCATTCTTCTATATTCCTTAAAAACAACCTCTACTAGAATGCATGTTAACTTAGATGCAGGTCCTGTCTCTATCTGAAAGTACAGTTGACCCTTGAACAACAAGAATTTGAACTGTAAGTGTTCACTTATATGTGGATATTTTTCAACAGTAAATAGTACAGTAATACAACAGTAAAAACTGCATAAATCATGGTTGGTAGTATCTGCAGATATCCAACCTCTGATATGGAGGAACCACCTATATAAAGGGCAACTGTTAAGTTATACTTGGGTTTTCAACTGTGCAGAGTTGAAAACCTGGGGGCGCTTGGCGCTTCCAATCTCAAGTTGTACAAGGGTCAAATGTAATAAAATTACATTCCTATTTAAATGTTTTATTGGTTTAAGTAGTATAATAATTCTAATCAGCCTTGATCATAATTACTAAGTATATTAATATAACCTTATGTTTATCTTACTTCTACCTTTTAAAGTATACATTGTTCTTATTCCTATGAAATTCCTGAAAACAAAAACATTTATTTCACCAGTGTCAGTCTAAAATGCTTCTTTAATAGCAGATCAGAGGTAGTATTTCAAAAGGAACAGTTCTCAAAGGCCTTGACAGTTCCTGCCACATAGCTGAGTTAAAATGAAGGGTCACCATCAGGCAGCATTTTGAAAGCCTAGTATGAGATATTTTCTCTACTTAAAAGTAAAAAACAGCATCTGCTTAAAAAAAAAAAAACTTTACTATTTACATTTTGCATTAATTTTGACTGGTTATGTGTTATTTATTAATATACATAATTGTTTAAGACTTTTACTATAGGTTGATCTTATTTAAAACAATCTTTCTCTTCCATCTATTTCAGAGTAATTGGCTAGCACTGACCTCTCCAAATTTGTAATTTCTGGAATCTGCCTTAATTCTGTTTATCTCTGATAAAATGGTCCAATGTTTAGAATTCTCTCAGTGCTACAGACTTAGTTGTGCTGCAAATATATATAGCTATCAAGGCACTACGCTGGGTGTGATAATCCAGAAAGGCACTCTGCACTGGAGGAACCGACATCTGGCCGAAGGGTCCAGTCAGGGTCAAGAACCTGCGTGAAGCAAGATGACCTTACAATGGGTACACAGTATGCAGAGCTGAGGGGAGCAGCAGTCACAACTTGGTGAGATCAGTGTACGGGACTGTTTTACAGGGGAGGTGATGCCGAGCTGGGTCCTAAAAGAAAAGGTCTTGAAGATCCCTCACAGGTGTGAAGGAGGCCAGCCCGTGCAGGCAAAGGCCTGGGGATACAATCCCCCGAGAGCTATAGTGATGTATTAGAGGACCTGTATGGCTAGACTTTCCAGGGCACAAGAAAAGGGCAAGGGCTCATTCTCCCTGACTTCATAGTGACCAGAAGATTGGACTTCAGTCCTAGATTCAAATTGCTTCAACACTGAAAAATATCTGTGATCCTTTGTTCCTCTGCTCTTGAATGTCAGATGTTGTAGAAATGGTCTGTAAACAGGCCTTTCACTTTGGGAAAGGAAATGTTCAAAGAGCAAAATTTTAAGCTACGGAGCCCTTCTCAGAAGGAATGTTCTATATATAAGAGGAAGCCAAGGCTCAGCGAGCTTGTGGGTTGAGAGAGAAGGAGATGGGGGTCAGGACTCTGCATGCTTTCTTGTAAGGCTCCAGACTGGGGTGACTGTGGCTGGTTGTCCCAGAAATGTTTTCTAGTCATGAAGGAAAGTCATGTGAGAGACTGTCTCCTTCCTGACTGTTTCACTTTTAACTCAACAGAACAGCTAGAAAGCAGATTTCCCAGACACTTCAGAAGGAGATAAACAGCCTGAAGAAAATCTGACATCTGCAAATCAGCAGAGACTAGCTCTTAAATATTTTACATGAGTAATAAATTAAAAGAGCAGCCAAGCAGGACATGGCAGATGAAAAACTGGGTGGAAAACTGAAGCCTGGGCTGAAGATAAGTACCCAATAAAAACCATTCTTTTCAAAGAATGCCAAGAACTCAGATTTGAAGATTGGCCTTGTAAACACTTTAAGTCTCTGATTCCTCTCAAGAAAAGATGTGATAAATAATTAAGAGTGAATTATAATGAGCACATCCTTAAAAGCATTTTAACCTGTATTTGTCCCACACAGAGAAGTCATGGAGGGTAATTCTTCAGTCACTTCAAACTCATCACTGACTTCTCTGATAACAGCTGACTAGTACTGGTAACATCTTTTGACATCAAGAGCCAAGAAAAGCCTCTCAAGATCATTTGTCTTGCTTTAGGTTGACTATTGATGTCACTCTAAGTATTTTCAACTCTTTGAGAAACTGTTCAAGCTAAAAAAACATGATAGCCTTGATTACTTCCTTTCATTGCATTTCTTCAATTGCTAATTCAACGTTGGCAAATGGATTTCTTGCTAGGCTAATAAATGAGCTGCTGAGAAAAAAATTATAATGAGCATGTTAGTGGTTATCTATAATGAAAAGTACTTAAAAGCAGTTCTTTTGCGCCTCTTAAATGTTTGGGTGTGGTACTAATTTACATTATAAAGAAGATGACTAACTTAGCAAATGCACACATGGGTCTAGCCAATTACCACAAACCTGAAGTAGTAGAGGCCAAAGTAATGGCCTGTCCTGATGCATGTTTGCTCACATGCATCATTTGAAGCTAGACTGCAGCTTTTGAAGCTAGATTTAAAAGCAAAAACCTATTACCCTTCATATGAGGCTCCATCACTTATTAATTAAAGATTACGCATTCTTACACATTAAATACATATGCACAAGGCCTCATTTTAAGACAAAAATAAAACTTCATAAATAGACTGCAAAGTATGACCAACCTCCCTAGCCAATTGGCTGGGTTGCTCCCTGTTGTGAAAACATCCCAGGAGAGGAGTCTGTCATCTGTTAGGAGGCGTCCAACGATCTGAGTGCTTGGGAGGCAGAGTTCTTCTCTAGCTCTGGGAATCCTAGCGCTGGCTGGGGGCCAAATCAGGAATTACTGTGAAGCCCTTAGGTTACTTGAAGCAGTAACCTCAAAAGATACAGTAATCTGAAAAAAGATACACACAAAAAAATCTCTCTCAGGTGTTTCATATTACAAGTTTTGGGTGGAGTTCTACAGACAGCAGATCCAAAACATAGGTGAGGCTCTAACAAAGCTTGGTGATAAGGCAGATCAGTATACCTTGCTGATGATTTAAAAACCTAATCCAGAGCATTGCCTCAAAATTAAGAATTAAAACACTAACACAAACCTAAGTTTTTAAAATTATTGTTGAACTCTGCTTCCTAAGAAAGATCTTTCAGAGGGATTTCCCTGGTGGTCCAGCGGCTAAGACTCTGTGCTCCCAAAGCAGGGGGCCCAGGTTCAATCCCTGGTCAGGGAACTGGATCCCACATACTACAACTAAAGTTCACACATGCCACGGCGAAGGGGGAGGATCTCGAGTGCCTCAACTAAATAAACAAATAAAAAAACCCAAAACAAAGATCTGTCAGAATCCTTTGAATCTCTTAGTTCTAAAGGGCAGTATTTAATTTGTCTAATGTCTAAGTGTGGTCACCATTTTATGGTTGGCAAACATAAAATCAGAGAGGTAAGGAATTTTCCTTACATCACACAGTGGGTAAATGAGTTTGTAATAGAATTCAAGCATCTTCCACCAGTAGCTAGAAACGACAACAATCATATAGCCAATTTTTTTTATTATCAGGGTTTTTCATTCTTCATGTGACTTTTTGTGTTTATTTGATTCTATAACCTATAAGGTAGGTACTACTGGCATTTTCTTTCCACATGTGAAAAACCAAAGCACAGAGAAGCTATCTGACTGCTCCAGCATCATACATTGGCCGGCAAATATGCAGGCAGGAGGGACATTTACAGTCCCTGCTCTTAACCACTGTACCAAAGTGGTTTTATTTCTCTACCCACTTCTACCTCTTTTTCAACCTACTTCCCTACAAAAATTTGTGGGTTATTTGCCTATCAGATACCATGAAGGAACTCACCATAGAGTAAGTCCTCCCTCTAGACCCAAAGGCAAAACAAAACCACAAGGGTAACTTTTGGTCTGACAATCTGTGACCCAGGATCTGCCAAGAAGAGGCACCCCCTTACAATTCCTGCAGAGCCTCTGTGGTTGAGGGCCTTGACCCCAAGACTCCCTAATTCCACCAGCATTCACATTAGTTGTAATCAAGCATTCTTTCCATGTACAACATTGTTTGTTTTGTAGAAATGTAAAAAACACATTTCAATTACTCATCTGTTGCTTAAATCTCCTCTATGATATTCTGGCCAAGCGGTCTGGAAATTTGAAACCTCCCATGTTAGCACATTCCATCTTGGACAGCTTTAACTGAGAAATGTCTTTTCTCATATTGAAAAAAAAAATCTGCCTGTGACTTCTTTTTGTTTTTCCAATTATAAGTATTAAATCTGTTTATTTGTTTTTGAGGAGTTAATGAACTATATAGACCCTATCCCCAGAAGAAACAATGTAGACTATAGCCATACACAAAAAGGCTGACAAGTAGCCCTCTGAAGGCATACAATGGTCTGTGAACCTCAAGGTTAGAAACCCTCTTCAATAACAACCCTTCAAATGCTGTGAGTGAGAGCGCACTCTTACCCTCCGTGCTGTGAACCATGTCCAAGAAAGGACTTGTGTTCTTCTCTAGCCACTGACTTACACCGGCTTGGATTGTGGTCATTCATGTAGCCCAGGGAGACCTTCCTGAACCCTGGCTCTGTGATCTGATCTATTCACTATGCCTTCTTCAAGTCAGCTCTAGTCTTGATCACCACAGCCCTGGCAAAGACCTCAGACAGGAAATAGCTGGAGATAAAACCCCAAATGAAAAAAAAAAAAGAAAAAAAAAAAAAACCCCAAATGACCGGATAATCACCCTATGAGGTGGGAAGTGTCCACTACATTTTTCTGCCAAGATCATATACTGGGACTTGAGTCTGTGAACACACAGGGAAGTGTGCACACTTCAACAAACAGAATATAATCATATGCCATCAACTTTATCCCTCAAGAAACCTGCTTTTGTTTCATTTCTTCAGTGTTGGGTTAGTTCAGGACCTAGACTAACCAACTCAGAGGATATGAAAACACATGAGAACCACATGATTGAGGGTCTAGGTACCAATTGCAAAACTTCCTTTTACATCTTAGAATGTGGCCTCAGGAAACCCAAGTATTTTCCCAGGTCTAAAGTCCCTCCAACTACAGTTTTCCTAAATAAAACAGAGTAGCTGCCTACGGGCTATCTCTTTGGTGTGAAGAATTCTCACACCAGCAAGTTTACAAATGCCAAACAGCAAGTTTACAAATGCCATGTTGTGTACTAGGGTTTATTTGTTTGTTTTTTTTAATGGTTTAATTTACTTGTTTTTAAATGAGTTTTTTCATGCCTCAAGGATACCTCGTAGTGTTCTAGCATTTTGAAGACAAGTTGATATTGACCTTGAGTATTTTGTAGATTTTAGAAATTAAATCATATCACTTCTAGTGTTTGTCATTTCAAAACTAAGAGCTTTAATATAGCCAGCATTAAAGAAGATTGGAAAAGAATTGAGTCAGAGGATCCCACTCTGTCTTTTAACTACACAGGTGTTAACAAGCAATTCTGTCCTTTCTGGGCCTCTTATTTCTCATGCATAAAAGTTACTTCTCCAGTTTTCAAAAATCATTTTATTCTAATTTTGTTAAATTAGATGGATGCGCTAAAGCATAAAACCAAGACAAACAGCGGTATCTGGATAAGGCTCAAAGTATGATTTTAACATACAAGGGCGTCACAAAATATCTTTTCACTCTAGTGGTGATGCATGGTGGGTCACAGGACACAAGGCCTCTATTCCAAAGGTTCCTAAACTTTGGGAACTAAAAAAAAACTCGTGATACCTAGATCTCACCCCAAAATGTTCCAAAAGGCACGAGATTACCTCGACCAGTAGAATTATAAAAACTTAGAAAATGTATAAAAACTTAGAAAACATAAAAACTTCTTCAGTTTAGAACCCTTGTTCCATTCCAGCTTTCAATTCTGAATGTATGTAAGAATCAACTGATAATTTTTCAAAGCCTGCCAGTGCCTAGGTCCACCCCCAGATTCTGACTCAATTGGCCCATGGGACGAGGGCACTGACGTGTTTTAAAACTCTACAGGTTATTGTGATACACAAACAGGGGTGGGAACTACTCCTCTAATCTCTGCTTCACATGATCCTTCTAGTTGATCATCCTGACATCAGGCCCACACCGGCCACTCAACAAATGAAAAATCTTTGGACCTTATTACAAGGTACAGCTCCACCTCCACTATATCAACCTGGTGTCATAACTTCCTGCTTTTTCTATAGGACCATAACTTCTTATCTTGTCAATTAACCAGTGCTCCCGGTGTTCTGTGACCTGAATTTCCCAGCTATGGGCTCCCAAGTGTTTCTTTCAGGTTGTAGTCCCACTTCTTTCTATCAACTTCTGTTTGCCTTGTGCATCAATTCTCTCAGTGCTTTGAATGCCCTTGCCTTCTCTTCCAAATGTCCTCTATATCTTGGATTATTCTAATCAAATTTCTCCTATGATCCCAACTAACTACTATTAAATGGAAGACAGAAGGATATATCCAACTGAAAAAAAAAATCTGCCTAATTTCGCCAATGGCTGAGCAAATCCTAGGCATAAATATCAAGGAAATTGGAAACACACACACATACACAATTTCTAAAACTAGAGCACTTTTTTCCATTCTACACTGGCTTCAGTTCTGGCCAAGTACTTAAGAAACACAAGAATCAATCTTGGAAAACTACAAAGATGAAAACTGTACATTTTCAAGAGAATTAAGGAGTTACCAATAGAAGGTGAAAGCATAGATTAGAACCTCAGTCTAGAAAAATGAAAGCTGATGGAGAATCATTTTTTAACAGTGACTAAAACAATATTATTTTCTCAAAAAATGGAACATAGAAGCTGAAAGAACAATGTTCTAGGAAAAATGAAATACTGCATAGTAATTATTAAATAAACAAAAGGAGTTTATACAGGGTAAAAATAAATAGGTTCTCTGAAGTCTTAGATAAATTTGGTAAATAATTGAGATTGTTCAGAAAAAAAGCATGTAGCATTTGGGGAGTAATTTACAAGTTTTTTAAGTGCTTTCATATATATGTTCTTATTTGAGTCTTGTAAAAAATCAGAAATTAAAACTGTTCTGAGTATATTCTGAACAGTTTGAGGCAGTATTATAAAGGGATCCAACATCTGCTTTGATGAAAGTTTCTTTGAGATGCTATCTGAGAGTGAGCTGGCCAGATCTTTGCTCTAGTGGCATTTATACTCTTTATGACCAGAGGTGGATTTTCCATAAATCTAGTGAAGTTTTAAGCTTTAATCGCTTCTCTTGCAAGGGTTTTTTCCAAGCCTTAAGAGAAGCCCTGGCAGTAGGTTCTCACGGTTGTGTGTTTTTGTCACATAACCAAAGTAAGTTATCATTTGCTGTGACTTTTTTCTTCACTCTACTTATTTTTGTACATTCTCTGTATTGGAAATTTTATATTCTTTTTCTTAAATATGAACTGTGGTGCCTCTCCTGCTTATGAGCTCCTGCTACCCACTGCAGGGCCCTTAGCATCCTCTTTGTCTTCCCATTCTTTTTCCATCAACACTCAGCCTTTGAGCTCCAGCTTTTCCTTGCTGTCTCCTCAGCCATGTTCCTCATTTCTGATGACCATCTCCTCACAGGAAGTGTCTTCCCCTGGAAGACTCAGCATACCAGGTCAAGCTTTCCAGTTAATCCCTTTCTCTTCCCTGGACCGGTTCTCCTCCTTTTCCTCAACTTTGGAGGTTTCTCAGCCTGAGAGGACAGTTTCTACTTGGAATTCTGTCCACAGGGTCCTCCCAGCTTCGCCCTTTTGTTTCAGGCGCCGGAAAGGGCTGCTGCTCGGAACCTTCCCTGCCGCCTCTGCCCACACTCAGCCCTTTCGGCAGTGACGGTCTCCTTTAGTGGTTTCTCCTTTCTAGATTTTCATTCCTTAACCACCAGGGGAAAATACACTACATACTGGGAATGCCTTTTATCTTGAGCTGCTTTGGCACAAGTGCCACAGAAGTGCAGGAGAGGAAAAGGTTTGTGGCAGCCGCCCCCGGGCCAACCTTGGGAGCTGCGCTTCCCCACCCACCGCCCACCCACTGTGGATAAGCTGTCAAAATAGACACTGGGAAATGTAAACAAATAAAATAAAAACACAGGTTTTCTTTCCATGAAACGTGGTTTTGCACACCTGCAGTTCTCAGGTCAGCCTGAGGGAGGCAGAAAGAGTAGCGTGGGGCTGTGCGTCACCGAGGGATCCATTTACAAGCGCGCACACGACGTAGAACATGGGTCAGGTGTTTCAGGATGACTTCAGGAGCTTAGCTGCGAGATAAAGATCTGCTCGAAATTACCCACCCAATAGAGGAAAAGGGACATTTTTTATTTTACAAAGATTTCGATAATGCAGGTTTAAGCCCAAAGAACAATAGCACTCTGAAGTTTATCTAGAAGATGTAATTAAATGTAGACCATCTCAGTCAGTGAATATTTTAGTTATCATGTTTGTTTGTTTTCTCATTTAAGTAATACTAAATAGGGATTCTGAAAAAGATTTAAAATATGTTATATTGCTATGGTATCCTAATACTCCTCCCAGAAATCCTTCTAATGGGTTAAATAAGACTTAAGTAAAGATGTTAGTATCAAGAAGCATTTAAATGAGCATCCTGGGCAGGATCAGCATTGTGTTTAAATAGAGATACACAGAATTGGCAAAAAAATAAATAAATAAATAAAATAAACAAAAACAAAGAGGAAGAGATTTAAGCTTTGCCTTAGATTTCAGTCTAGGAATTTGCAATACTTTAATGCTACACATTTTGTTCAACCTACAAAAACCCACAATATTTATGGAAGCTCAAGGGAGTCAACTTCTCACTTCAGGTTCTCAGTACAGTAAAACACTAGTGCTGTGCAAAAATCATAAATTTTCACACATACAGGAGAAACTGTGCTGATTTCCTGGGTGCAAAAGATTTAGTAATAAAAATAAATGAAATTATAGGTAAACACATAGCCCCAGTATTTTTTCACACCTATCATTTTCATATCTACTAATTTGAGGACCCATGTCTGGGGATATCTTTTTGCGGAGAAGAAACAACCATGTACAAATAATAACCAAGTCCTGTGAATTCCTGACAGTTCTAACATTTTTGACATAAAGATTTTTAGTTAGATATGTATGCCTTGATTTTATCCTATCTCTTATCACCACCCTGGGCATTCTCTTTCTTTCAATAGTTCAACAGTATACACTCACTGAAAATGCTGAATCACAGTGATATGAGCTAATCATGCAATCTCCTGCTTAGGATTACAAATAATGAAGAAAGATCAGTTATGATTGGATGAATAAGGACCAATATGGAATTTAGTCCACTACCTATATTGGCTGTCTTTTTGTAGGGGGGATTCCCTGATGGCTCAGCAGGTGAAAGAATCTGACTACAATGCAGGAGACACAGGAGACTCGGGTTCAGTCCCTGGGTTGGGAAGATCTCCTGGAGGAGGAAATGGCAATCACTCCAGTATTCTTGCCTGAAAAATTCCACATAGAGACGAGCCTGGTGGGCTACATTCCAATGGGTTGCAAAGAGTCAGACACGACTGAGCAAGTAAGGAAACACAAACACTCCATTTTTAAGCCAAATTCCACAAGGCCACACTGCCTCGGGCATGAGGAAACAACTGGCCTAACAAAAATACCGATCAGATTCCTTACAATATTAGACCAAAGCTTAAACTATTAAAAAAAAAAAAAGGCTGAAGGAAAAGAGAAACATGACAACAGTTTCCCAAAAGGATTGGATTAGCTTCGTTGAGTCATCACAGAGAAAAAAGGACTCACGTTCGGCAGCAGCATCAATGCCTCTAACAAGCATATGCAGACTGAAAAAGCATCATAACCCAAGCAGCATAGAGCACACACAGAAAAAGTTGGGCAGACCCTCCTTCTTCAAGCAGGGGCCACAGCAATCATCTTTCAAATGTCAGAGAAATATCCCAGAACCCTCATATTCAAATTAGTAAATATTTGTTCTGAGCATTAAAAGAACTAGTTTCATGTAACCTTTCTCTTCTTTTCTTCTCACTGTACCTTGCTGTCCTTCTACTCTATTACCTCTGTGTTTGGCACATAGTTGAGTTTTACATATGAATAAACAAATGGTAGAAAAGTGAGTATCCTGGGGTATGGTACGGCTGGATTTAATTCTTAAAAATAAGAATTCTTAAGGATTCTTGAACTGGGAAAATTTCCCAGAAGGGGCCCCTAAAGGATGACCTATTCTCAATGCACAATAAAGTTTCATTAATTATTTTATTTCTTCATTTATTCAGTAAATATTTTTTGTCTGTCTTCTGCACACCAAGAATTGTTCTAGGTTTCTGTGATTTGCTAAAGAACAGCACAGACATGGACACTGATCTCATAGAATTTACCTTCTAGGGTGGAAGGAAATAATTAAAAAATAAAAAAGGAAACACAGGAACACATGAATAACGATATAGTTTTGATTGTGATTAGAGCCAAAATGGAGCTTTTTTGAGAAATGGAAAGGTGACAGCCAGATTGTACAGTGTCTTATAAACTATCTCAAGGATTTTCTATTTTATCCTAAGATAAGTGGTAACTATTGTAAAGTTTAGGAATAGGCTATGGTTAAAATTTTATTTTTAAAAGACTATTCTAGGCGTCTATTGAAGAAGGAATTCATAGGGCCTGAACTCCATCTCAGGCCTGTCCGTGCTGGCTGTGCTCGACTGCCTCTCCAGTGGACTCTGAACTCTCTGCTGAGTGCCTGTGAGGACGACAATGGAAGGATAAGACCCCCTCCAGACAGAGGAATCCTGAAGATCACATCCAGGCTACTCATTGCCTAAGAGGAAGCATACCGTAATCACACCTGTCTCCGGACAGGTCATAAACTTTTTTTCGTATCTGTCAAGATGTAATCACAGGCTTATCGATTATTAACTGGTTGGAATGTAACTGCGGGCTTATTGACTATTGACTGTTTAAGACACGTACACATGGGGCAGGAGGTGGGTTTAGACACGTATGCATGGGGTATAAAAGATTTTCACAAATGCTGGACGGGGTCCTTGGCTGAGAGGAGACTCTGCCTTGGGCCCGCCGGCGTAATAAACTGCGCTCCACTATCTGCATTGTCCTTCTGAATGAGTCTGTTTCCCGGAAAGCGTGGCTATAACACTATAAGTAAAAAGAATTAGAAGAGATGAGAAAAACATGGTTATAGCAGATGTGAATGAGAGTAAAGGTCCAGTTGGGGAGGCTACTGCCGTAGTTTAGGCAAAAGATGATGACAGTTGAGACAGAGGAGTAGCTGTGGGTACCTGCAGATGTAACCAGATTCAAGATTCATCTGGAAGGTACAAGATGCTAATCAAGGAGATAACAGTCAAAGGTAATATCAGCGTTTCTGTCATGAGCAACTTGAAGCATGGGGGATAGGAAGACTGAAAATATTAAATGAAGAATAGATTTAAGGGATAAAATGCTGGAGATGTAACCAAGAGGAGATAGCAAGTAAATGTATGAACAGTTTTGTAGCTCAGAAGGGAGATCTGTGTTGGAGAAAGCAACCCCCGAGTCATGGTGAATATACAGTATTATTTATAAGCTGTGGAAGTGAATGGGAGCTCATGGGAAACGAATGTGAGGCAAGAAAGAAACAGGGTCCAAGACTGATCTTTGAAAAACCCCAGTTGCTAAGCAGAGGAGGAAGCTCTACCAAAGGTGAATGAAAAGGGTTGTCATGATGGGTAGAAAAAACAGTAGACTGTGTGTGTGTTACACTAAGTTGTGTATTACAGAAGCCAAGCAAAAGAGAATTTCAGATAGAGAAAGTGATCACACAGGAAGTCAAGTAAGGGGAGAATTTTGCAATGGGGTCACCATTGAGATCTTAGCCAGGACAGCTAGGGTTATGGTAGTTTGGAGAGAACTGAGCTGTGAAAGGGAAGTGAAGGCATTAGGAAAATGTGCACAAAATTACTCTTCTTAAAAGCCTGATCATAAGCAGAATTTTGAGGTTCTATTCTCAGTTACAAAGTCTTCGCTTCCCCATCCACAATGTGAGTGTGTAAATATAATCACATTCCGAAAATAACTCAGAAATGCACGGGCAAAGTCCGGTGATCGGCATCACTCCATTCAGTTGAGTTCAAATAATATTTATTGAGCACAAAGATGAACAGGACAAGGTGCATTCTTGCGAAAAGCTTATGGAGGAGACAGAATAACTCATACATTTTTTTTAAAGGCAGTAAATTTGAAGATGAAAGTTTGCATGCTGTGCTGTGGGAGCAAGGAAGGAGGGCATTTACCCCAACCAGAATATTTGAAAAATTTCTGGAGGAGAGAAGACACATGAACTAAACTGTGGAGGAACAAATAGGAAAAAGCCCAGTGGTGAGAGGAAGTACAGACACACCACAGAGGAAATACATGAACGTCAGCAAGGGTCCAGGGAGGTGGAACACAACTTAAATTCTCTGTACATCCTGCCCATGATTTGCTTAGAGCCTCTACACACACATCGGCTACTAGAATATAAGGCAGAGTGTGAGAGTTAGGTCCAGAGAACTAGACAGGCCAAGCTCATGAAGAATTTGTGTGCCCTGTTAAGATATGACCTGAGAGATGCAGGCGTAGAAATCGGACATGTAGGCACGGAGGGGAAGGGACGGGTGGGGCAACCTGGGAGATCAGGCCGACATGCACACACTGTGTGTTGGTCGCTCAGTCCTGTCTAAGTCTTTGTGACCCCATGGACTGTAGCCCGCCAGGCTCCTCTGTCCATGGGATTCTCTAGGCAGGAATACTGGAGTGGGTAGCCATTCCCTTCACCAGGGGATCTTCCTGACCCAGGGATCAAGCCCAGGTCTCCTGCATTGCAGGTAGATTCTTTACCGTCTGAACCATCGGGGAAGCCCACATATATACACTCCCATGTACAAGACAGACAGCTGGTGGGAACCTGCTGTATACCGCAGGGAGTTCGGCTTGGTGCTCTGTGATGAGCTGGAGGGGTGGGGTGGGGTGGCGTTTGGGAGGGAGGTTCTAAAGGGAGGGATATATGCACATGTGTTAGTTGCTCAGTGGTGTCTGACTCTTAGTGACCCTGTGGAGTGTAGCAGGCAGGCTCCTCTGTCCATGGGATTTCCCAGGCAAGAATGCTGGAGTGGGTTGCCTTGGCCTTCTCCAGGGAATCTTCCCAACCCAGGGAATGAACCCTGGTCTCCTGCATTGCAGGCAGATTCTTTACTATCTGAGCCACCAGGGAAGCCCAGATATATGTATACATATAGCTGATTTGGGCCTCCCAGGTGGTGTGAGTGGTAAAGAATCTGCCTGCCAATGAAGGAGACATACAGATGCAGGTTCCATCCCTGGTCGGGAAGATCCCCTGGAGGAACGCATAGCAACCCACTCCAGTAGTCTTGCCTGGATAATCCCATGGAAAAAGGGGCCTGGTGGGCTACAGTTCATGGGGTTCCAAAGAGTCGGACTTGGCTTACTGACTGATCACCCCCACATGCATAGCTGATTCACTTCATTGTACAGAAACTGTACAGTGTACAACTGTAGCAGAAACTGACACAACATTGTAAAAGTAATTATACTCCAGTTAAAAAATAAAATTTACATTTAAAAATTAAGAAAAGAAAAAGACTGATTCAAATTTAAGATCAACCACCTATTAGTTCTGGGCCTTTGGACTTGGTGGCTCAGATGGTAAAGCGTCTGGCTACAATGTGGGAGACCTGGGTTCGATCCCTGGGTCAGGAAGATTCTTTGGAGAAGGAAATGGCAACCCACTCCAGTATTCTTGCCTAGAAAATCCCATGGACAGAGGAGCCTGGTGTCTGTGGGTTCACGAAGAGTCAGACACGACTGGGCAACTTCACTTTCTCTTTCACTTGGACAATTTACTCAGTCTTCCAGAGCCTCGATTTCCTCAATGAGAGTTTTTATTTTTAGTTTCCTTGAATTAGAGTTTAAATAATATTTACATCCTAATGTGAAAACTCACATTCATGAACTCACAATTAGGGTTAAACATCAACTAAGCAGGGAGCAAACTTAGACTCACCCAATCTACTTATTATACATATAAGGGAACTGAGTCCTGAGGAGATTGATAGTTTATCCAAATTCATGCCTTTAAGAAGGAGGAGAACCTACAGCAAATCTAAGTTCTATTATCTGACAATATGACAATATTGAGGGGTTCTCAAGTGGCTCAAGGGTAAAGAATCTGCCTGCCAGTGCAAGAGACGCAAGAGATTCAGGTTTGATCCCTGGGTCAGGATGATCCCCTGGAAGAAGATATGGCAACCCACTCCATCATTCTTGCCTGCAAAATCCCATGGAGAGAGGAGCCTGGCAGGCTACCATCCATGGGGTCTCAAAGAGTTGGACACGACTGAGCGACTGAGTATGCACCCACGTAAGACACTGTTAAACATTCCTTTCTTCTTGGAGTTAAAGTCTGAAGTAAGCAGAAAAAGAAAGGGGCAGAAGACAGGTTGTCAAATGCCAAAGTGTCAGGGGAGATGGCATTTTCTGATGATGAACAATAGACTAAAGGTTGAGAAATAAGACAGGCGCAAGGGCTGAGGATCTGGTAGCCACATCTCCAGATATCTTTCTTCCTGGTGTAAATAACCATGAACTCACAGCTTGCTACATATATTGCAAGAGGCCTGGGTTTTGACAGAAACTAATCCAGGTTCATATCCCCGTTCTGCCGTCTACTTGTTGTGTGACTTTTTTCTATATCTATAAAATATGAAAAAATGCTTTACTGATTTCTTATGAAGCTTGAATAAGTTAATGTATATGGACATGCTTAATATGTTGCCTTACCAAATGTGGCACCTAAATATTTTCTTTATTCCTTCTGAAAATAACACATGGCACACCAGCACACATACAAGTTGAGTCCATTTAACAACATGTCCCCACCCAATTTTTTCTCAAGACCTCCAGAGAATCTGAAAGTGGAAGAAAATATACTATTTGATAGGCTGTGCTTTATTTTCCAGATTTCAAGCTGACTTGCTATGTCCTGGACAGCCGATGACAGACTAGTCAACAGCTCAGAGACCAAAGATCAGAGTCTGAATTGACTTGGTGGAGCTTTTAGTTAACAAGAAAGGGTCATGTGATGGGTTAGTAGGACAGGTGTGGTGTCTGTGATAGAAATAAATGTAAGCGCAGGTAAGAAAATTAAAACTGGTGAAGTAGAGAAAGAAGCCGTCACCCAACACATCATCGTCTCAAACATAAAAATGGTCTAGCTAGGCAGCCATAAAATGCTTTCTCTGTAATTATTAACAGCTGTTGCCTGAAAATTATTTTGCATTCACTCCAATGTCAATAGTAAGACAGGAAGAGTAAGCACTTTTCTTTAACTGCATGACCTTTAAGGAAGAAAGCTTAAGATTTGTTTAAAGTAGCCATGGCACTAGCTCTATCATCTTCACATGACTGGGTGCACTCCAGCTCCTGATGAAGACTGCAGGGGTCCTGACAAGGAGCCCCAGGGAGGGGGTACATGAGGATTTTGAGCCATGTTTCATTGCCACCTCTTTCCTTCCCTGAAATTTGCTAACTTCTCTGTTTGGGGCATTTGGTAACATGCACACTTCCTGTTGAAACAGCCAGATGAAAACAAAGGCAGACTAAGCTCTTCCCATGCTCATAATCTTGAGCCTCACAAGTATTTTATTTGCTCAAGTCATACCCTATCATGTCAGCTCTCTTCATCTTTCCCAATCTAAATGAATTTGTCTATAACTCCCTCTCACTTTTACTGTTTAAGAAATTCTGATAAGAAGAAATTAGGAAATACAGAGGAGTCTTATTTACTTTTCAACTACTCACCGAGGACCTCAAGTGGGTCAGATGCTCGGCTAGATACAGGAGACACAAGGATAGTAGGACACAAAAATCTTACCCTCAGGCACTCTCAGTCTCATGCAGAAACAGACATGAAAACTAATCACTGTACTACAGTGTAACAAGTGTAATGAAAGAGGTAAGCCAGGAATTAAAGGGGGCTCATCAATATCCAAGGCAGAGGACGGAAACATTCATGAGTTGTCAAGGTAGAAGAACAGGACTTTGCCAGAGAAAAGGGGAAAATGGCAGTTGTAACAACACTACAAACATAAGGAGATGTGGAAGAACCTGGCAAATTTGTGTATCTGCTAATAGTTTGTTCTTAATGGAATGACGGTACAACGGAATGGAAGAGGATTGGGGAAATGAGACCAGAGAAGGCAGCAGAGACTAATTCATGAAGGGTTTCATACGCCATGATAGAAGCTTTTTAACTTTATCCAAAAGGTCATAGATACCCATTGAAAGGTATTAATCCAGGGAGTGAATAAATAGATTTAAACTCTAGAAGGATCATCTTCACTCGGGTGGAGGTGGGGAGAGGATTGGATGGGGTGAAGAGTCAATATAGGATTCCCAGAGAGAAATTACTCTACTGGTTCATGCAGTGGTGGTGGGAACCTGAGCTGGAAGGCTGGCAACGGGAATGGAGGAGAAGAGGCATATTTGTGACGCATTTAAGACCAGCTAGCTAATAAAATACGTAGAGAGAGGGCCAGGGAGAGGTGATGGAGCATGAACACCAGGCTGGACCTGTACCTCCTGGGTAGGTGGTGGTAAATTTAGCTGAAGTAGAAACATGGAAGGCTATTAAGGGGAAGATTTGTTTGTATTTGTATTTAGATTTTTATTTTTATTGCGTTAAGAATACTTAGAACACAATTCAGCTCATACCTACTTTTTAATGTGAAATACAGTATTGCTGACTTATTTGTACAATGTTGTTCTAGAACTTAAATCATCTTGCTCAACTGAAACTTTATGCTTGTTAAATAGTAATTGCCTATCTCCTCTTCTCTCTAGTCCCTGGCAATCGCTAATCCACTCTTGCAGTTTGTGAATTTTACTACTTTAGATCTCTCATATAAGTGGAATCACGCAGTATTTGAAATCAGAATCTCAGACACGTCAGCACATGACACATTAGTCCATGTTCACCGCAGGTCTAGTCGTAATAGCCAAGGTGTGGAAACAGTCTAAATGCCCATCCACAGAGGAACGGATAATAAATGTGGTGTAAATATACAACAGAATTTTATCTAGCCTTTAAAAAGAAGAAAATTCTAAAATATGCGGTAATATTAATGAATCTTGAGGACATTACGCTAAGTGAAATAAGCTACTGTGAACTTCCCATAGGGCACTAAGTTGGTGCTGTCCAATGAGTCCCTTAGATATACATATAGATCTTCAACTGAAGTAGCAAAATAATAGAACAAAACCAAGACAAATCCTAAAGCTAAGAAGGCAATGAAAAAATCATGCATGACATTCTCTGCCTCTAGAAGTCAGACTTGTTTAGGAAATCGAATAGGAACCTGTTTACATCTTACTATCAAAACAGGAACAGAAGAAGACTGGAAACAAAATTGAGGAAGACGTTGCATGTTATGTATGAGAGTTAAGAGTGTAAATCCTGAGTTCTTATCACAAGGAAAAAAAATTTTTTTTAATTTTTCTTTTCTTTTGTAACTTTTTGAGATGATGAGTACTCACTATTCTACAGTGTTAATCATTTCATGATATATATAACCAAATCATTATGCTGTACACCTTAAATATACAGTGATGTATGTCAATGACATCTCAATAAAATTGGAAGGAAAACAATTTAAGGAAAATAGAATAATTATCCTCGAGAATGAGAAAAATTTCCTAAAAGGAAATATTAAGATCTTCATGGACACCTTGACAGATTTAAATGAAGTCTGAAAGGCCAGAAGAGACTGATATGAAAAAGGGTGCTCCCATGTCTAACTGCTTTTTTCAAGGGTTTTAGAGAGGGGAATAATGAGTCAGCTGCTATCAAATCAGAAACTGTGGCCTGTAACAGCTCTGGGAAGACAGAAAACAATTGAGAAGCATCTTCTTAAAGTCACAGACCCTGAAAATAACTTGGGGAACTTGAAATATTGAGAGAAGGGTACAAAGTGGTTACTGAATATATCAACAGATATGATGGGGGAAGATAAGGAAGACCAGCCTAAGAGGTGCAGGGTCAGTTCAGTTCAGTTGCTCAGTTGTGTCCAACTCTTTGTGACCCCATGGACTGCAGCACCCCAGGCTTCCCTGTCCATCACCAACCCTCGGAGCCTACTCTAACTCATGTCCATCATGTTGATGATGCCATCCAACCACCACATCCTCTGTTGTCCCCTTCTCCTCCCTCCCTCAATCTTTCCCAGCATCAGGGTCTTTTCAAATGAGTCAGTTCCTCACATCAGGTGGCCAAAGTATTGGAGTTTCAGCTTCAACATCAGTCCTTCCAATGCATAGTCAGGACTGATTTCCTTTAGGATGGACTGGTTGTATCTTCTTGCAGTCCAAGGGACTCTCAAGAGCCTTCTCCAACAACACAATTCAAAAGCATCAATTCTTCGGTGCTCAGCTTTCTTTACAGTCCAACTCTCACATCCATACATGACCACTGGAAAAACCATAGCCTTGACTAGATGGACCTTTATTGGTAAAGTAATGTTTCTGCTTTTTAATATGTTGTCTAGGTTGGTCATAACTTGTCTTCCAAGGAGTAAGCACCTTTTAATTTCATGGCTGCAATCACCATCAGCAGTGATTTTGGAGCCCCTAAAAATAAAGTCCGTTACCGTTTCCACTGTTTCCCCATCTATGAAGTGATGGAACCAGATGCCATGATTTTAGTTTTCTGAATGTTAAGCTTTAAGGCAATTTTTTCCCTCTCCTCTTTCACTTTCATCAAGAGGTTCTTTAGTTCTTCTTCACTTTCTGTCATAAGCGTGGTGTTATCTCCGGGTAATGAAGTAGAAACAATGAATAAGCAGAAACTCTGGGCTTGTATGAAGTAGAAAAATAAGACAGGATTAGAGGTAACAGCTGATTGGTGTTGACAAGAGTAGTATAAGCAGTCAAAAAGAAGCTGAGTCACTGTTATGATGGAGAATTGACTCAGTCTTTCACACTGAGGAAGCCACAAAATAACCCAGTTCCCAAGTGTGTTTCGCCTCCATGAGGACCACTTAGAGTGCCATTCCTGTGTTCCCATGAAATTTGTATTACCTTATTTCTACAAATATATTTACAATAAATCCCTCAGTACTTCGAGATAGCTTGAGATCATACTGTTTTCTCTTTTTCTGGCAGCAAAAATGGCCTAAGATACTGCTCCAACTTTTCAAAGCAGCTTACTACACCCTTCTTATAGTGTTGCAGCAAGAAATGAGTGGAATATGTCATATAGCCCAATAAATGATCTCTCTATCCAGGAGAGAAATGATCACCCTCTCCTCTCTGAACATCATCTCGTTTTATTAGCAGCCTCATCACACTGCTCATAATGATTTTTCTGTCAATTAAAAGCTTCAATTCTTTTATTATATACCAAGAACTTCTATTATGTACCAAGCACTCTATATAAAAGGAACCAGAGGATATAAAAGACTAAAAGCAAAAACAGATGCCTGTCTTCATGTAGTTTAGCATCTAATGGGGGAGACAGGCACTGAGCCAATAATCACACCCATGAAAGTACCATTGTTTACTCACCTAATGGTGGCCTAGGACCACCTATACTCCCCATCAGACAGCCTTCCCTTGTGCTTTGTCCTTCAATGGCAGGAAAAAAGAGGGCGCTCCACAGCTTCCTCCCAAGAGAGGCTAATAGTCTTTCTATCACTATTTACACTTTGTCCCTGTTTACTGTAGTCAGCACAAAAGGTCCCAGTTTCAGGAGATCCCACAAACCCAAACCCTAACCCCAGAAGGCTCTGGTTCCAGCCCCCACCCCACTTCTTACTCCTCAAAATCTTCTGCTGCCTGCCCCCTCATGAATACACAGTCCAATATTATTAACACCACCAATAAATAAATTCAGCCCAGCTCAGTCACTCAGTCATATCCGACTTTGTGACCCCATGGACTGCAGCACGCCAGGCCTCCCTGTCCATCACCAATTCCTGGAGCCCACTCAAACTCATGTCCATTGATTGAGTGATGCCATCCAACCATCTCATCCTCTGCTGTCCCCTTCTTCTCCTGGCTTCAGTATTTCCCAGCATCAGGGTCTTTTCCAATGAGTCAGCTCTTCACATCAGGTGGCCAAAGTATTGGAGTTTCAACTTCAACATCAGTCCTTCCAATGAACACTCAGGACTGATCTCCTTTAGGATGGACTGGTAGAATCTCCTTGCAGTCCAAGGGACTCTCAAGAGTTTTCTCCAACACCACAGTTCAAAAGCATAAATTCTTCGGTGCTTAGCTTTTTTTATAGTCCAACTCTCACATCCATACATGACCACTGGAAAAACCATAGCTTTCACTATATGGATGTTTGTTGGCAAAATAATGTCTCTGCTTTTTAATATGCTGTCTAGATTGGTCATAACTTTTTTCCAAGGAGCAAGTGTCTTTGAATTTCATGGCTGGAGTTACTATCTGCAGTGATTTTGGAGCATAAGAAAATAAGATCTGTCACTGTTTCCATTATATCCCCATCTATCTGCCATGAAGTGATGGGACCAGATGCCATGATCTTAGTTTTCAGAATGTTGAGCTTTAAGCCAACTTTTTCACTCTCCTCTTTCATCAAGAGGCTCTTTAGTTCTTTGCTTTCTGTATAAGGGTGGTGTCATCTCCATATCTGAGGTTATTGATATTTCTCCCGGCAATCTTGATTCCAGCTTGTGCTTCATCCAGTCTGGTGTTTCTCATTATGTACTCTGCATATAAGTTAAATAAGCAGAGTGACAATATATAGCCTTGACATACTCCTTTCCTGATTTGGAACCAGTCTGTTGTTCCATGTCCAGTTCTAACTGTTGCTTCTTGACATGCATACAGATTTCTCAGGAGGCAGGTCAGGTGATCTGGTATTTCCATTTCTTGAAGAATTTTCCACAGTTTGTTGTGATCCACACAGTCAAAGGCTTTGACATAGTCAATAATGCAGAAATAGATGTTTTCCTGGAACCCTCTTGCTTTTTCAATGATCCGACGGATGTTGGCAATCTGATCTCTGGTTCCTCTGCCTTTTCTAAATGAAGCTTGAAATAAATAAATATATACACTTAAAAAATCCCAGTACCCTCAAATTTTCCATGAATGTTCATATTGCCTTTGTGTTCTACCCCAAATCTCCCACTACCCTGAGGAATCTGCTTTCCCTATAATCCTCTCTGGTGGTGGCTCATCTATCTCTCTGGGTACGGAGGTAGGAAATGTGTCCTCCTCGATTGTCTTCTAAGTCTTTTCTCTCTCACTCCTGATTCCCGCCCCCGCCCCCCCCACCCCCACAACTTCCAGGCTCCATCTTTGAAATCTCCTGTCATCAGACTATACAACTATAAAGAAAGCTGAGTGCAGAAGAACTGATGCTTTTTAACTGTGGTGTTGGAGAAGACTGTTGAGAGTCCTTTGGACTGCAAGGAGATCCTACCAGTCCATCTAAAGGAGATCAGTCCTGGGTGCTCATTGGAAGGACTGATGTTGAAGTTGAAACTCCAATACTTTGGCCACCTCATGTGAAGAGCTGACTCATTGGAAAAGACCCTGATGCTGGGAAAGATTGAGGGCAGGAGGGGAAGGGGACGACAGAGGATGAGAAGGTTGGATGGCATCACTGACTCAATGGACATGGGTTTGAGTGGACTCCGAGAGTTGGTGATGGACAGGGAGGCCTGGCGTGTGTGCTGTGGTTCATGGTGTCGCAAAGAGTCGGACATGACTGAGCAACTGAACTGAACTGAACTGAACCTTCTTCCAAAGAGCCTCTGGTTCACCTGCCCCCTTTTTTTGTTTTTTAACCTTTAAACTTCCTCCAACATCTTCATCCCACCCCACTCTTTACCCTGCACCCAGTCCAATCAAAGTTTTGCCTGGGTCCCATAGTCACAGTCCTTTTCCAGATCTCCAGTAACTGCCAAAATTCTGAATCCAATGATCAGTCATTGTCTTTATCTCATTTTACTTATCTTTGGCACAGTCAATCACTACTTTTTACTTGAAATATTTTTATCACTTGACTTCCAGAACATTATACTTCCTTGGTTTTCCTTCTACTTCACTGGACTCTCCTTCTTACTGTCTTCTGTTGATCCCTTCTCAACTTCCTCACTGGACACCTTGGACATTTCATCTTTAGTTCATTTGCTCTCTGGACAATATAATCGAATCTCTCAAGTGGCTTTTATATGCTGAATGTTCACACATTCATATCTATAGTCCAGACCTGGGATAACCAATTTATCCTAGTTTTCCCAGGACTTTCTTGGTTTTAGCACCAGAAGTCCCATGTCCCAGGAACCTCCTCAATCTCAGGCAAACCAGGATGGCTGGTCACCCCACTCAGATTTCTTCCCCAAACTGTAGATTCATACATCCAACCACCTACTAACTCCATTTAAAATGTACTAGGCATCTTAAAGCTGACATGTCTAGATGGATCTTTCCATGCAGATCTGCTTCTCTCACGGATTTGCCCGTCTCAGTAAATGGTGACTCTATTCTTCCAGTTATGCCATTAACCTTAATGTAATCTTTGATAGTTTTTTCTTTCTCCTATAAACTCATATTCAATATGTCAACGTATTCTATCATCTTTCCTTCAAAAATATCCAGACTCTGACCACTCCCTTCACTTCTACTGTTATTACCTTGATCAAACCACCATCACATCTTGTCTGGATTAGCACAGACAAGTTCCTAACTGCTATCTCTGCTCTATTCCGACTCTCATCCACACAGAATGTTTACTGCCCACACAGTAGCCAGTGCAATCTTTTGGAAACGTATGTCAGATCACGTCCTTTGTTCAAATTGCATAATTATTCTCCACTCACTCAGACTGAAAGCCAAAGTTCTCACATTGACCTTTCAGGTCCTGCTTCACCTAACCCCTCTCTGTCTTCATCTGTTATTTGCATTTCCATTTATTCTGCTCCAAACACCCTGACCTTCATGCTGTTGTTTAAACATGGTAAACATACTTCTATCTCCAGGCTTTTGCCCTTACTCTTCTCTCTACCTGGAGCAGTCTGCCTTTAGGTTTCACTCTCTAGTTCAAATGCTACCTAATCACTCAGTCTCTAGTTCAAATGTTACCTAACCACTTCCTTCCTGACTGTTTAAAATAACCTGTACTCGGGCACACATAGGTGCTGTCTACACTCTCTGATGTGCTTTTCTCCATAAGGCTTAACAGTAATGAACATCCTTTATGTTTTATTTGTTGGTATCTCCTCCATCACCAAATGAAGATCCTTAGGAAGGAACTGATTTTTAAAATTAATTTTTACTGATGAATAGTTGCTTTACAATGTTGTGTTAGCTTCTGCTACATAGCAAAGCAAATCAGCTGTATGTATTCATGTATCCTCTCTTTTTTCAGACTCCCTTCCCATGTTGGTCACCATAGAGAGCTGAGTAGAGTTTTCTGTGCTGTGAAGCTTCACAGTGTGTTCAAGGAACTGGAGGAAAGCCCATATGACTGGGATACAGATAACGAGGAGGAGATTGCTGAGACAAGCCTCAGGAGACATGAACAGACATGTTTTTTATTTGTATTGGAAGCACTTAATCTGGGGGTAGATGTGTATATGACCCAAGCATATTTGCATTATGAAAAACTACTAAGGCTGGTGTGTGAGATGGGGTGAAGGGAGCCAGATCATAAGCACGGAGACCAGATGGAATATACTGATCATGAGAAATGGTGGCCCTGTGGACGAATAAGATAGTGGTGGAGATGACAGAGTGACAGATTCTGAGATTTTAGGAGTTAAAATGAATGAAGTCTGGAAAGGAGTTAAGATGGGGAGGAGGGAGAAAGAGGTATCAGTGATGATGTCAGATTGGCTAACGGCACAGAGAGTAGGAATATTTGCTGATTGAGAGTATTGGAAGAGGACCTAGCTTGAACAGGATGCTTTGAGTTCAATCTTGGACAAGCTAAGAGTGAGGAGTCTTTCAGATATCCAGCTCCAAGAGAAATTGGTTGAGTTATTGAATATACAGGACTGTAGCTATGTAGAGATCTAGTCTGGAGAAGAGTCTTTGGAAACTATAATTTTAAAGATGGTAATGAAGACTTGAAACTGATAAGACAGCTGATTTTTTTTTTTTTTTTGGCGTGAGTTCCTACTAAGCCACATCTTTCCACCTTTATACTCATAAAGATAACTTTTCTAACAAAAGTACAGTTATGATTTTATTCTTATTTAATTTCATTTTATTGGAGTCAGATTATTGCTGTCACCTGTTACAATGCTTTTTAAAGTTCTCTTTCTCAATTTCCCCCTCCTCTTGCCATCTTTGCATATCCTGCACTAATAATAATCAGTAGTAGCAGCAATGTGGCATGAACATCTCTAATCCATTAATAAAAACATGGAACCAAACAAGATTTAAATGTTTCTCTTGGTACTCCACTTGGAACCTCTCTCCAAAGAGGCACTAATAGAGGCAAATACACGTCAGGCCAGTCACAGCAACAGTTTAAGGTTCATCCAACTATTCAACAGTCCCTGTTGTCTCCCAAGGATAGCATGAGAACTTGTAAAACTATTTTTGCATCAGGCAACTTCAGAAACATTACAAGCATACTCTTAAACCTAGTGTTCAGATCCCACTTCCTTGGTTTGCTACAAGTTTGAGCAAGTTGCTGAAACTCTGGGTTATAGTTTCCATTTATAAAATACTGATCATAATATCTGCCCCACAGATCTACAAAGAGGATTAAATGAGGTGATGCATGCAAAACATCTGGCATCTAATAAGTACACAAAACAAGAGCTTGTTTGTTTTTATGTTAGTTTTATTACTACCATCTCCCCTGAATCTGTATGCCCTTAATGTGCTACCAGGGTATATCTTTTTTTTTATAACTTAGTGGGTTCAAGTCATAGCCTCAGCAGCTATGAGGCTGCTTATCTTATTCCAGCAGATAATAGCAACATAAGAAATTATATTTGTGCAAAGTTGGTCATAAGATGGGTGAAAAGAGTTATCTGGGAATAAACTACCATTGAGAAATATTTTTAAATACAGCATAGGGAATGAAAGGACATTGTTGGTGGAGCATGAAAATAAAACTTTACAAGGATTCTTTTTGTTCAAACGTTGGAGAGTATAGTCACGTACCTTTATTATCCATTTAATGCTGAAATATTTACTACTAGCTAAATGTCTTAGGTACCTAGAAAAATGGGGTATTTATAGAAATTCATGTTATAGAAAATATTGACTTTTAATGGAAATATAACTGGTAATGCAATTTTACTAAAATCTGGTCTTTCTCTAAGAAAGTATGGAGTGGGAAACCAAGAGGAAGGTGAGTTTGGGGAGAGTGGATACACGCATGTGTATGGCTAAGTTCCTTTACTGTTCACCGAAACTGTCACCACACCGAAGAAAGTAGGGAAACCACTAGACCATCCAGGTGTGACCTAAATCAAATCCCTTACGATTATACAGTAGAAGCGACCAATAGACTCAAGGGATTAGATCTGATAGACAGAGTGCCTGAAGAACTATGGATGGAGGCTTATGACAATGTACAGAAGGCAGGGATAACGACCATCCCCAAGAAAAGGAAATGCAAAAAGGCAAAATGGTTGTCTGAGGAGGCCTTAAAATAGCTGAGAAAAGAAGAGAAGCAAAAGGCAAGTGAGAAAAGGAAAGATACATCCATTTGAATGCAGACTTCCAAAGATTAGCAAGGAAAGGTAAGAAAGCCTTCCTCAGCAATCAATGCAAAGAAGTAGAGGAAAACAATAGAATGGGAAAGACTAGCGATCTCTTCAAGAAAATTAGAGATACCAAGGGAATATTTCATGCAAAGATGGGCTCAAAAAATGACAGATATGGTATGGACCTAACAGAAGCAGAAGATGTTAAGAAGAGGTGGCAAGAATACACAGAATAACTATACAAAAAAGATCTTCATGACCCAGATAACCACGATGGTGTGATCACTCACCTAGAGCCAGACATCCTGGAGTGCGAAGTCAAGTGGGCCTTAGGAAGCATCAGTATGAACAAAGCTAGTGGAGGTGACAGAATTCCAGTTGAGCTATTTCAAATCCTAAAAGATGATGCACTCAATATGTCAGCAAATTTGGAAAACTCAGCAGTGGCCACAGGCCTGGAAAAGGTCAGTTTTCATTCCAATCCCAAAGAAGGGCAATGCCAAAGAATGTTCAAACTACTGCACAGTTGCATTCATCTCAAATGCTAGCAAAGTAATGCTCAAAATTCTTGAAGCCAGGCTTCAAAAGTACATTAACCGTGAGCTCCCAGATGTTAAAGCTGGATTTAGAAAAGACAGAGGAACCAGAGATTAAATTGCCAACATCAGTTGGATCATTAAAAAAGCAAGAGAGTTCCAGAAAAACATCAACTTCTGCTTTATTGACTATGCCAAAGCCTTTGACTGTGTGGATCACAACAAATTACAGAATATTCTTCAAAAGATGGGAATACCAGACCGCGTTACCAGCCTCCTGAGAAATCTGTATGCAAGTCAAGAAGCAACAGTTAGAACTGGACATGGAACAATGGACTGGTTCCAAATTGGGAAAGGAGTATGTCAAGACTATATATTATCACCCTGGTTGTTTAACTTATATACAGAGTACATCATGAGAAATGCCTGGCTGGATGAAGCACATGCTGGAATCAAGATTGCCGGGAGAAATATCAATAACCTCAGATATGCAGATAATACAGCCCTTATGGCAGAAAGTGAAGAGGAACTAAAGAACCTCTTCATGAAAGTGAGAGAGATGAGTGAAAACACTGGCTTAAACTCAACATTCAAAAACCAAGATCATGGCATCTGGTCCCATCAATTCATGGCAAATAGATTGGGAAACAATGGAAACAGTGACACACTCTATTTTCTTGGGCTCCAAAATCACTGCAGATGGTAACTGCATCCATGAAATTCAAAGACGCTTGCTCCTTGGAAAAAAGCTATGACCAACCTAGACAGCATATTAAAAAGCAGAGACATTACTTTGCCAGCAAAAGTTCATCTAGTCAAAGCTATGTTTTCTCCAGTAGTCATGTATGGATGTCAGAGTTGGACTATAAAGTAAGCTGGCACTGAAGAACTGATGCTTCCCAACTGTGGTGTTGGAGAAGACTCTTGAGAATCCCTTGGACTTGCAGGGAGATCAAACCAGTCCATCCTAAAGGAAATCAGTCCTGAATATACTTTGGAAGGACTGATGGTGAAGTTGAAACTCTGATACTTTGACACCTGATGTGATGAACTGGCTCACTGGAAAAGACCCTGATGCTGGGAAAGATTGACAGCAGGAGGAGAAGGGGATGACAAAGGATGAGATGATTGAATGGCATCTCAACTCAATGGACATGAGTTTGAGCAAGGTCTGGGAGTTGGTGATGGACAGGGGAGCCTGGCGTGCTACAATCCATGGGGTCATAAAGAGTCGGACATGACTGAGCAACAACTGAACTGATTACAATATTGTTAATCAGTTAGACTCCAAAATAAAATAAAAAATCTTTTTAAGAATGAAAGAGCACAGATTTTAGAGTCAGACCTAGGTGGGTGTTCGAGCTCCCTACTTACACCGGGTTGCCGTTAGCAAGCTTTGCCATGTGCCTGTTCTTCAGTTTCCTCATCTACCAAATGTGAACACTCATGGCAATGTCACAAGGGCTTTGAGCGCATGAAGTGACTTATCATATGCAAAGTATTCTCTACAAAATAAGCATTTAATAAATGTTAGTTTTGTTTTCCTAAACAGTGCTAGCTAAGCAAAGGCAAACAACAGGGAAATAAAAGCTTTATTTTGTTCAAATGGACTTAGAACCCAAGCTGTTCTAATAATGCACTCTGCAAACTTCTTCCTATCTTTCATTTCAGCACTTATCTTTGCAAACCTGTTTTAAGGGCCCTACCATTCATTAGAGCCAGGCGAATACAAAGAAAGAGTATCTATTTTTAAATACTTGTTAAATGATGCAGAAAGGAAAATTCATTTCTAATGATTTTGTGCTTAATCCTATGACACTTGGTAGATGAAAAATGAATTCATTCTTTGACTATATAAATAACTGTTCTTAGAAGTCATTTAACTTATATATTAATCAATATAATACATGCATGTGGTAACAAAGAAAATAGGACTCATGATGAAAGCAAAAATAATATTCTCATCCTTCTCTCACCTTCAGTGCACACCCCAGGGGCATCCTTTTTCAGCTGTTTCTGTTTTCAGTTTTGGTGGTTCCCTCCCTAATTCTAGATATTATGATTTTATCTCTGTTTTGATTCATCTACTTTAGACATAGTATCTCGTGAATCCTGTATGCATGCATGCATACTAAGTCACTTCAGTCCTATCTGACTCTGTGACCCCGTGGTCTGTAGCCTGCCAGGCTCTTCTGTCCATAGGATTCTCCAGGCAAGAATACTGGAGTGGGTTGCCATGCCCTCCTCCAGGGCATCTCTCTGATCCAGGGATCAAACCTGAGTCTCTGACATTTCCTGCCTTGGCAGACAGGCCTTTTACCACTAGTGCTACCTTGGAAGACTGAATCCTGTATATGAGAGCTTAACATTCAGGTCACTTACTCATCTCTACTCAATATATGTCATTATGATGTTAGTTATCTTTACATCTTTAATAATAATATATATAAAGCTCTATTTTTTTATTTCAGTATTTTTTGAGATTATTTGTGTCAGCCTCATATCCTAATGGCATAATGTATGGGAAGCTCCCTGGAGGTGAGAAGTTCTCTGATGTTTTTCTTTCTGTTTCCCAAGTGTCTAGAACAGAACCTATACCCAACAGTTCTCAGTAAATTTTTGTCAAGTGAATTAGTAAATGACTACACAAATGATATTAGTATATTAGCACCCTTACCTTTCCTTCTACAGGTCCTTCCTCCCATCAGCTTGCTTACTTTTTCACATTTTACAATTATTATTATTTATATATTGTCCTGCAAACACAGCAAAGGCTTCCACATTTTGTCCATAAGTGATTCAAGGCTACTCTTCTTTCCCCAAATGTTGTTCAGTTTATTTAGTTGGGCTTCCCTTGTAGCTCAGCTGGTAAAGAATCAACCTGCAATGCGGGAGACCTGGGTTCAATCCCTGGGTTGGGAAGATCTCCTGGAGAAGGGAAAGGCTACCCACTCCAGCATTCTGATCTGGAGAATTCCACGGACTGTATAGTCCATGGGGTCTCAAAGAGTCGAACACGACTGAGCGACTTTCATCCGTATGCCATCTGCCTATCTACTGGTTTGGGAAAGGAGGATGGAGGTACCCACTGGTGGCCACAGTTTCATCACAGACCTCACATGAATCCTTTGATTTCAACTCGAGTTCTCACTTGCTTGTTGTTCATCCTGAGGCCAGAGACTCTGGGATTCTGCAGAGCAGATCAGCTGTTATCTCCTTGTAGCTCCTTATCGTCTATAAAAACATGACTTTTCCATCCTGTTTCACTTATCAAGACATACTTGTTCATTCCCAATCTCCCAGAAACTTGATAAAATCATTTGTTTGTTGAATTTGTTCATCCCCAGTGTGGTTTTCTTTAATGTTAGTAACATGTTTTTTTTGTGTGTCTCCACTGTTATTTCAGTAGATGTTAAAATGAAAGTGTATGTCATTTGCCGTCTTAAACCAGAAATGTTAGAAGCGATTTCTTAATGTTTTATTTAAGTCATGTGTATGTGAAGGAAATTATGGGATACACATTATTTGTCATAGACAACTTCTCTTTGCCTTTCCTGCTCTAAGAGTGACTTCTCACATGGAGCATAATGTGGTCAATATACGATTGTTGAGTCTGTTAACTTTTCTTTCTTATTTAAAATTGAATTCTGAGATTTATGCCAATCCTGTGATGCATATTTTAAGCCACATTAAAACCATTTTTTAGCAAATTCATTTAAAAATAAGAAAAAACAAATACCTCCTTTCCCTCCCACACATACTGTTCAGTTCAGTTCAGTTGCTCAGTCATGTCCTACTCTTTGCAACCCCATGAACCACAGCACGCCAGGCCTGCCTGTCCATCACCAACTCGCAGAGGTTACCCAAACTCATGTCCATTGAGTCGGTGATGCCATCTAACCATCTCATCTTCTGTCATTCCCTTCTCCTCTTGCCCTCAATCTTTCCCATCAGGGTCTTTTCTAATGAGTCAGCTCTTCACATCAGGTGGCTGAAATGTTGGAGTTTCAGCTTCAACATCAGTCCTTCCAATGAACACCCAGGACTGATTTCCTTTAGGATGGACTGGTTGGATCTCCTTGCAGTCCAAGGGACTCTCAAGAGTCTTCTCCAACACCACAGTTCAAAAGCATCAACTCTTTGGCACTCAGCTTTCTTCACTGTCCAACTCTCACATCCATACATGATCACTGGAAAAACCATAGCCTTGACTAGATGGGCCTTTGTTGACAAAGTAATGTCTCTGCTTTTTAATATGCTGTCTAGGTTGGTCATAACTTACCTTCCAAGGAGTAAGCATCTTTTAATTTCATGACTGCAATCACCACCTGCAGTGATTTTGGAGTCCAAAAAAATAAAGTCAGCCACTGTTTCCACTGTTTCCCCATCTATTTCCCATGAAGTGATGGGACCAGATGCCATGATCTTTCTGAATGTTGAGCTTTAAGCCAACTTTTTCACTCTTCTCTTTCACTTTCATAAAGATGCTCTTTAGTTCTTCTTCACTTTCTGCCATGAGGGTGGTGTCATCTGCATATCTGAGGTTATTGATATTTCTCCCAGCAATCGTGATTCCAGCTTGTGCTTCCTCCAGCCCAGCATTTCTCATGATGTACTCTGCGTATAAGTTAAATGAGCAGGGTGACAATATACAGCCTTGATGTACTCCTTTTCCTATTTAGAACCAGTCTGTTGTTCCATGTCCACTTCTAAATGTTGCTTCCTCACCTGCATGCAGGTTTCTCAAGAGGCAGATCAGGTGGTCTGGTATTCCCATCTTCTTCAGAATTTTCCACAGTTTATTGTGATCCACACAGTTAAAGGCTTTAGCATAGTCAATTAAGCAGAAATAAATATTTTTCTGGAACTCTATTGCTTTTTTGATGATCAAGCAAATGGTGGCAATTTGATCTCTTGTTCCTCTGCCTTCTCTGAAACCAGCTTGAACATCTGGAAATTCATGGTTCATGTATTGCTGAAGCCTGGTTTCGAGAATTTTGAGCATCACTTTACTAGCATGTGAGATGAGTGCAATTGTGCAGTAGTTTGAGCGTTCTTTGGCATTGCCCTTCTTTAGGATTGGAATGAAAACTGACATTTTCCAGGCCTGTGGCCACTGCTGAGTTTTCCAAATTTGCTGACATATTGAGTGCAGCACTTTCACATCATCATCTTTCAGGATTTCAAATAGCTCAATTGGAATTCTATCACCTCCACTAGCTTTGTTTGTAGTGATACGTCCTAAGACCCACTTGACTTCTCATTCCAGGATGTCTGGCTCTAGTGTCTGGTGAGTGTTTGGTGAGTGATCACACCATCGTGATTATCTGGGTCGTGAAGATCTTTTTGTGGATGAGGACAAATCCTATCTCAGAGAGGAATGAAGAAGAGGGAGCAGGGAGGACGAGTGAATGAGCCACCGTGACATAACTTCCTCTTTATGTGGCCATAGAGCCAAGTAATTGACTCAGACAATATTTTCCAAAGGGAGATGAGCATGGAGAATTCTAGAAAAAAGGTCCAAGAGTTACCTACACTTAGTAGCTCTACTTGAAGAGAAGTAGATCTCTTACCAAATTCATTCATCTAACAAATATTATTTTGGAAGAAAAGAGTCTATATTTATTGATCATACCATGTTTTAACTCATCTACCTATATCACATTTTTTCATGTTTACAAGAAACATGAAATAGGAAGTAGATATTATAGCAGACTCTTATCATTTGAAGATTTAACATTAGAGATTTTAGCTATTTCTAATAATTCCAAAAATTTAGGACTTAGCATTCTCTAAAGCACTCACGTGAAGATGATGCCCCCTTGGAGGCTGAGGTCATGGAGCAAATGATGAACCAATGAGTGAGACAGGGTTATTGGGAAGCATCTCTGTCTCCTTTTCAGTTTGCTTTCCTTACATCTCTTCCCTATCTGTGTAGCTTTTCAGGAGTGCTCCAGTAGTCTTCCTGCACTTAAACCTGCTATGTCTCAAGATTATCCCTTGAGTATTTCAAGGGTTTATTACAATCAAGACAAATGTTAATGCCACAATGTTTACCCAGGAAAAAATGACAAACTGGAACTTGAGACCATTTTTCTAGACTCTAAAATTCATGCTCTTTCTTAGTTCACCCTAAGTTTCCTCTAATGCTGGGGAGAGATCTATAGCAATAACTTTTGTCCCCACAAGTTTGAGGCCCCATAAGGAAGGTAGGCTTCACCTCTCCCAGCAGCAAACTGGGCTTCAGGCAGGTTAGGGGTCCTGTGAAGATCAACCTCTTAACAAAGAAGCTTATCTTTTCTTTGTTTGAAGGAAGATAGAAAGCTGACTCCCTCCTGAGGACCAACAGAATAAGATTAGCAAACACAAGTTGTTCAGCTGAATCAGTCAAATGACAATGTAATAACAGGTAAAGATGTGTGACCTGAAGAGAATATGAACTTATTGTGAAAAATTGACAAAGAAGCCTAAGTTGAGTTCAGAAACAATGGTCTTAAGTTCTGCCATACTCAGAGAGAGTCCTTGACTCAGACAGCCCATGGTTCACCAGCTCCATAAACAGTTGATGGAGTTTTCTACAGTTCCAATGTTCTAGTTCATAATAAGGTAAAACAAAGTGTTCCAATTGTTTTTAGCAATCCCTAAATCAGTGTCTGTGCATGGGAAATATTTTGTCAGTGACCAAGTATGCTTCTCCCTCCAAAATATCTCCTCAACATGTTTTCTTCAAACCAATTACTCTGTTTAGTAAGAAATTTTCTGAAAATGTCTTTAATTAGATTAATGAGATCAATTCTTCCATGAAACTACCCGTGTCTCATGGGGCCCTAAGTGCCCTTCCTCTGATTGAGACTCCAACAGATACAGTTTATGAGCATTTCCTGCTTTGTGTGGCCTACTCGCCTTAATCTGAATGTTTTAATTGTTGTTCTGATTTGGGGGATTTTTTTTCTCCAAGAAAACTGTTCAAAAACAATTTATTAAAGCCTAATAGTATCTGGACCCCAGGCAACTCAGATAGCTGAGATGCCCTTAAATAAGTATTATTGTATAATCATTTAGAAAGTACCTAGACCAGATAATTAGTGAGATTATTATTGTTTTCTCCTAAAGTACACAGAAAAAAAGAAAAATCTAATTCCATTCCATTTGCACAAATAACAACTAATACATTTATAAGACACTTCAGAATTACAGCATACCTTCCCTTCAGAATTACAGTGTACCTTCATATCCATTACTTCACTTAGTTCCTATGAAGTTCTTGTGAGATAGACATCATTCTCTTGTTTAACAAGTTGAGTAATTTGCCTGAGGTGACTCAGACGCTACGTGACCAAAGTCAACTCCATATTATCCATATTATCCCTTTATTGCGGACAAATCAGGTGTCCCTACTGAAGTGCTAAGGTTACAACAATGAATGAGACAGTGTCTTTCTTCACATTGTGTTAGTAGTGTATGTACACATATTCTCAGTAAAAAGTCTAACACTTGCAGGAATGAGCTAGAAATTAGTCTCTTCCAGCAGATAAGAAAACTATAACCAGTCATAGTGCCAATTCAGCCTACCTGCCCTCCTTCAGCATTGGCCTTGATTGATCATAAATCATGAGAAAAAATACTCAGTTGCTGTATCAATTCTGTTTTTGTTCAGATCCATACAAGTCACCAAGAAAGCTTTTCAGCTTTTCAGCAAATCAATGTCTCAGATTGCTGCTATGAAGGCAGTTAATGTCGGTAGGTGCCCAATATGCTTCTGGAGATCAGTGGAGCAATAACTCCAGAAAGAATGAAGGGATGGAGCCAAAGCAAAAATGACATCCAGCTGTAGATGTAACTGGTGATGGAAGCAAGGTCCGATGATGTAAAGAGCAATATTGCATAGGAACTTGGAATGTTAGGTCCATGAATCAAGGCAAATTGGAAGTGGTCAAACAGGAGATGGCAAGAGTGAATGTCGACATTCTAGGAATCAGCGAACGAAAATGGACTGGAACGGGGGAATATAACTCAGATGACCATTATATCTACTACTGTGGGCAAGAATCCCTTAGAAGAATGGAGTAGCCATCATAGTCAACAAAAGAGTCCAAAATGCAGTACTTGGATGCAATCTCAAAAATGACAGAGTGATCTCTGTTCATTTCCAAAGCAAACCATTCAGTATCACGGTAATACAAGCCTATGCCCCAACCAGTAACGCTGAAGAAACTGAAGTTGAACGGTTCTATGAAGACCTACAAGACCTTTTAGAACTAACACCCAAAAAAGATGTCCTTTTCATTATAGGGAACTGGAATGCAAAAGTAGAAAGTCAGGAAACACGTGGAGCAACAGGCAAATTTGGCCTTGGAGTACGGAATGAAGCAGGGCAAAGGCTAACAGAGTTTTGCCAAGAGAACGCACTGGTCATAGCAAACACCCTCTTCCAACAACACAAGAGAAGACTCTGCACATGGACATCACCAGATGGCCAACACCAAAATGAGATTGATTATGTTCTTTGCAGCCAAAGATGGAGAAGCTCTATGGGTCTGCAAAGACAAGACTGGGAGCTGACTGTGGCTCAGATCATGAACTCCTTATTGCCAGATTCAGACTTAAACTGAAGAAAGTGGGGAAAACCACTAGACCATTCAGGTATGACCTAAATCAAACCCCTTATGATTATACAGTGGAAAGGGGAAATAGATTTAAGGGACTAGATTTGATAGACAGAGTGCCTGATGAACTATGGACAGAGGTTCATGATATTGTACAGGAGACAGGGATTAAGACCATCCCCATGAAAAAAGAAAGCAAAAAAGCAAAGTGGCTGTCTGAGAAGGCCTTACAAATAGCTGAGAAAAGAAGAGAAGCAAAAAGCAAAAGAGAAAAGGAAAGATATACCCATTTGAAAGTAGAGTTCCAAAGAACAGCAAGGAGAGATAAGAAAGCCTTCCTCAGCGATCAATGCAAAGAAATAGAGGAAAACAACAGAATGGGAAAGACTAGAGATCTCTTCAAGAAAATTAGAGATACCAAGGGAACATTTCATGCAAAGATGGGCTCAATAAATGACAGAAATGCTATGGACCTAACTGAAGCAGAAGATATTAAGAAGAGGTGGCAAGAATACACAGAAGAACTGTACAAAAAAGATCTTCACGACCCAGATAACCACGATGGTTGACATCCTAGAGCTTGACATCCTGGAATGTGAAGTCAAGTGGGCCTTAGAAAGCATCACTTCGAACAAAGTCAGTGGAGATGATGGAATTCCAGTTGAACTATTTCAAATCCTGAAAGATGATGCTGTGAAAGTGCTGCACTCAATATGTCAGCAAATTTGGAAAACTCAGCAGTGGCTACAGGACTGGAAAATGTCAGTTTTCATTTCAATCCCAAAGAAAGGCAACGCCAAAGAGTGTTCAAACTACCGCACAATTGCACTCATCTCACAGGCTAGTAAAGTGATGCTCAAAATTCTCCAAGCCAGGCTTCAGCAATATGTGAACCATGAATTTCGAGATGTTCAAGCTGGTTTTAGAAAAGGCAGAGGAACCAGAAATCAAATTGCTAACATTGGCTGGATCATCAAAAAAGAAATAGAGTTCCAGAAAAACATCAACTTCTGCTTTATTGACTATGCCAAAGCCTTTAACTGTGTGGATCACAATAAACTGTGGAAAATTCTTAAAGAGATGGGAATACCAGACCATCTGACCTGTCTCGTGAGAAACCTGTATGCAGGTGAGGAAGCAACATTTAGAAGTGGACATGGAACAACAGACTGGTTCCAAATAAGAAAAGGAGTAGGTCAAGGCTGTATATTGTCACCCTGCTTATTTAACTTATATGCAGAGTGTATCATGAGAAACTGGGCTGGAAGAAGCACAAGCTGGAATCAAGATTGCTGGGAGAAATATCAATAACCTCAGATATGCAGATGACACCACCCTCATGGCAGAAAGTGAAGAGGAACTAAAGAGCCTCTTGATGAAAATGAAGGAGGAGAGTGAAAAAGTTGGCTTAAAGCTCAACATTCAGAAAACTAAGATCATGGCCTCTGGTCCCATCACTTCATGGGAAATAGATGGGGAAACAGTGGAAACAGTGGCTGATTTTATTTTGGGGTGTTCCAAAATCACTGTGGATGGTGATTGCAGTCATGAAATTAAAAGAGGCTTACTCCTTGGAAGGAAAGTTATGACCAACCTAGAGAGCATATTAAAAAGCAGAGACATTACTTTGCCAACAAACGTCCATCTAGTCAAAGCTATGGTTTTTCCAGTGGTCATGTATGGATGTGAGAGTTGGACCATAAAGAAAGCTGAACGCCAAAGAGTTGATGCTTTTGAACTGTGGTGTTGAAGAAGACTCTTGAGAGTCCCTTGGACTGCAAGAAGATACAACCAGTCAATCCTAAAGGAAATCAGTCCTGAATATTCATTGGAAGGACTGATGCTGAAGCTGAAACTCCAATACTTTGGCCACCTGATGTGAGGAACTGACTCATTTGAAAAGACCCTGATGCTGGGAGGGATTGGGGGCAGGAGAAGAAGGGGGTGACAGAGAATGAGATGGTTGGATGGCATCACCGACTCAATGGACATGGGTTTGAGTAAACTCCAAGAGTTGGTGATGGACAGGGAGGCCTGGCATGCTGACGTCCGTGGGGTCACAAAGAGGCAGACACGACTGAGCAACTGAACTGAGCTGAACTGAACTTAAGATCCCCATCTCCTAATCTCCAGAACCTGTGAATATGTTACCTTCCACGGCAAAAGGGCCTTTATAGATGTGATGAAGTTAAGGATCTTGAGAAGAGGAGGTTATGCTGGGTTACACAGATTGGCTCAATACAATGGTCTATACCAGGGGAAGAGGGAAGCAGAAGAGCCAGAGTCACAAAAGAAGCGGTGATGAAGGGAGCAGAGGATCAGAGTCAGAAGAACATTAAAAGATGCTATGCTGCTGGCTTTGAAGGTGGAGGGAGAGGCCACAAGTCAAGGAAAGCAGGCAGCCTCTCAGCACTAGAAAATGTGAGGAAATGGGTTTTCCTCTAGAACTTCTGGAGGGAGCACAGCCCTGCCAACACCCTGATATCAACCCACTGAAACAAACTGCACACTTCTAATCTCCAGGACTGGAAGATCATAAATTCATATTTTACCCCATTTGTTGTTGTTGTTGTTTAGTAGCGAAGTCATGTCCAACTCTTCTATGATCCCATGGACCGTAGCCCACCAGGCTCCTTTGTCCATGGGATTACCCAGACAAGAATACTGGAGTGCATTGCCATTTCCTCACCAGCAGATGGTCCTGACTCAGGGATGGGATCTGCGTCTCCTGCATTGGCAGGTGGATTCTTTATCACTGAGCCGTCAGGGAAGCACTATTTGTGGTAATTTGTTTTGGCAGCAATAGAAAGCTAAAACAGTTTTCAACATTTAAAAACTCAGAAGTTTTGACACTGAAAAAACTATCTTTCTTAGAGAAAGATAAATACCATATTCTAATGCATATATATGGAATCTAGAAAAATGGTACTGAAGGATTTATTTACAGGGCAACGGTGGAGAAACAAACATAGAGAATAGACTTATGGATATGGGGAGAGGGGAGGAGAGGGTGAGATGTGTGGAAAGAGTAACATGGAAACTTACATTACCATATGTAAAATAGATAGCCAATGGGAATTTGCTCAGGAAACTCAAACAGGGGCTCTGTGTCAACCTAGAGGGGTGGGATGCGGAGGGAGATGGGAGGGAGGTTCAAAAGGGGGGGGATATATGTATACCTATGGCCGATTCGTGTCGAGGTTTGACAGAAAACAGCAAAATTCTGTAAAGCAATTATCCTTCAATAAAAAAAATCATTTTAAAAAATCTACCTTTTTTGCTTATCTTGGAAAATACTGTCCACACTCAACCTACTTTCCATGGCAGAAATCAGCTGAGGAGCAGCTGTCTCTTTTAGGAAGAGATGGGTATACAGGTCTTCCTCACCCCTCTCCTCCCTGTGTTCCCAAGTGCAGAAGCAGAGTCATCATCCCCAGCTTGGCACTGTGGCGGATGACTGGTTGCTTTAATCAGTGCTCAGTCATCACTGTGGCCACACAATTCTTCCCCTACCTTTTTACTGACTTGAACAATTGCCTAAATGGACAGTCATTCCTTGTTTTAAAAAAAATGCCATCCCAGTTTTAAAAAACTGCCCATGGAAGGCTACCGATTTTATCTTCACCTCTGAAACACACTGGACAGAGACTTGGAACAAACCAGGGAAAGGAGATAAATGAATCTGCAGGCAAGCTGGGAAGAGGAGTCAGATCATCATGGTGTCACTGCTGAGGCCCCATATCCTCTTGAGTTCAGACAGATTTATTTTGGCAGTTTTATTTCATGGGTGATTTACAGTAATTGCATACACACATACAGATTCTACAGGTTATAATCATGGAAAGTCCTGGCTTTGTTTAGTTTGAGAGAAGATGAGCCTAAATTAGATTTTAGAATTTTTGGCCAGTGATGTATTTATATCATTTTATAAAATCATATTTTAAATTCAATGGATGTTAGCCAGACTCTAGCTTGTTTTTTCTGGGAAGAAAGCTCTGGCCACAAACAATTCCTAAAGCTCTTGTAAATAGAAAGTCATGATTCTAAATGTACATAAAAGGGTACCCAAAGTATCGCTGCCTTGAAAGCCACCCACTCAACAATTTGACTCCTAAAAAATGTTTCCACTGTATAGGGGGAATCTTTTGCCAAGCCAGGTACAACCATGATGAGCTGTAAATGTCTAAAGTTACTTTTCAAAAGGCTACTTTATAAAACAGCATTGGTGTTTTTTTTTCCAATAACACTGAATATCAAGTCAGCATGAACAGTACATTTCCAGAAATCATAATCACTTCCTTGGTTGAAAACATCTATTCAGAGCCTTCACTTGTTAACAGGCAACTTCATCTGACTTTATTTTTATAACATTTTGTAACACCTCTGATGGTTTGACTATGCAAAGGCCAATCATTGTAAACAGGCCAGCTCTATTATTAGTCTGGTTGAGAAAAGTCTGTAGCCCCAAATAGCGGGACTAGTGGAAGAAATTTATTCTCCAAAACTAGCTGTTCCCTCTCAATGCAAACTTTAGTCAAAGAACTGTTGCCTCTGGGAAATAAGGCAGATTTGGAATATGAAGTAGATTTGTGAAGTGAAGCAGTTTTAAAGTGCTCAGGTAAACACATTTTTTTCCAATGTGAACTAAGTCACTCTGTTCTCTGTGGTACGTGAGATTTCAGTGTATATCCCCTGGAGAAACACTTTGTTGACCATTTGCTTATAGACCTATGTTAATTTACTAGAATGGCTATAACAAAGTACCACAAATGAGGTAGCTTAAGCAACAAAAATGTATTGCCTCACAGTTTATACCCTGTAAGTCTGAGATCAACGTGTAGGGAGGGTTGGTTCTTTTTGAGGGCTGTGAAAGTGAATTTATCTCTAGCTTCTTTCCTAACTTTTGGAGGTCTGCTGACAATTTCTGTCATTCCTTATATTTGGCTGTATCACTCTAATCTCTGCCTTTATCATTATGTGATATTCTTCCTGTGTGTGTTTTTGTCCAGATCTCCCCTTTTATGGGCTTCCTAGGTGACTCAGTGTAAAGAATCCACCTGCCAATACAGGAGACACGGGAGACTTGGGTTCGATCCTGAGTCAGGAAGATCCCCTGGAGGAGGAAATGGCAACCCACTCCAGTATTCTGGCCTGGAAAATTCCATGGACAGAGGAGCCTGGTGGCTACAGTCCATGGGGTCTCAAAGAGTTGGACACAACTGTGTGACTGAGCATGCATGCTCCCCTTTCATAAGGACTCCAGCCATATTGCATTAGGCGCCCACCCTACTCCATTATGATCTCACCTTAACTTATTACAACTACAACAGCCCTATTTCCAAATAAAGTCACATTCTGAGCTACTGGGGCTTAGGATTTTAACATAAATTTTGAGAGTTCAGCCTATAACAGGACCAAATCCGTTGGTTCAATTGAACCAACTTTTAGAAAATTATATGAACAGAAAAAGAGAGAAGTTGCAAACTAAGGCTACTCCCTCACTTTTCTCCTACACGCCATACCCTCTGTTCTTGGCATTTGGAGGATTTATGAGTGATAGGCCTTTATTAGGGTAAAAGTTACAGAAAATTTTGTTCAATATTTGAGCTTTGTAATTAGATTTTATCAGGGACTCATTTCCAGGGACTGGAAATGGATAAATTAATATTATTACATTTTAAGAGCTAAAATAAAAGAATGAGAGCATTTTAGATAAGAGAGTTAATCTTGTTTCTTAAAAATGGAGGTAACTTGGCCTGGGGGTGGACTTTTGCTATAAAAATCTGAGAGACTGTCACCTCATCGCTGTGGTAGTCTTTGCCATTGTCAGCTTTCTTCCTTATCCCTTGGCTTCCATGCCTAGCTCTCCAGTGGTTTGGGGGTTTCTGTCTATGTTTTTGCCAGGCTGTGTAGCATGTGAGATCTTAGCTCCCTGATTGGGATCAGACCTGCCCCTGTGTTGGAGGTATAGAGTCTCCTCCACTGGATCCCCAGGGAAGTCCTTCCGTTTTGACTCTCTTCTCGCCGCCTTCTCTCTCTTTGCGATCCTCAGTGTGTCCCAGTCCTCTTCCGAGACAGTGTAGGGTTTTCTCCACATTATACTCCACTTCTGTCCTCTTTCCCTACTCTATCTTGTGACGACCTTTACTCTTGGTTCCAATGATCAATTTTAGGTGCCTGATTCCTAAGCTGGTATTCCTAGCCTTGACTTCTTTACCTCACTATAAACTCACAAGTCCAGTTGTTGTACCTGAAACTCAATAAAACTACAACTGAAAAGATCATGCCATCCTTCACCCTAAGTCATCCTCTCCTCTGCATCACATTGTTTCTGTTAATTTATTATTCTTCTGCTTAGCCAGGCTTGGAAACTTGTGATCATCATATATGCCTGTTCCTCTTCTCATATATCCATCTTTCTAGAAAATCTTTTGCCTCTACTTCTGACTTATAATGGTGTTCCTCTGACTTGTCCTTATCCCATTTTATTTTTTCATCTGAGGATTTTAAATTGTTTCCTGTTATCTCAGGCACTCTCTGCTCCTCGCTAAACTTTATCCTGCTTATTCTTCTTCCAAAAGTTCAGCTGAAAAATGTAATTGATTCCCTCATTCTCTATAAATATTAAACTGAGGCCAATTTAAACTGGCATCTGTGACCTCTATACAATGGATATACTCTTCTGGTTTCCTTTATTTCCAGCCAATGTTGTACAGGTACCCACATCTTTGACCAAACTAAACTCCTTGTTATTTTCTTTTCAAAAATAGATTTGACAAAAATGGGATTTTTCCAAACAGTGCATTCTTTAAGGCTAAAGACTTATTTATTCCATATTCTCTATGAAGTCATTTTCTGCTCATCCAACAGGATCTCTGTGGCTTAGCATTTATTTGGAACCTCTACTGTTCCACTTAACCCCACCCTGACAGAAGGATGGGCTCATGGTATACACTCAACAAACATTTTAACTGACTTTTTCCCCCCCATAGGCCTTGCCTTAAAGTTATGGGCATGTTTGTGTTATCCTGTCTACTAGATTACAGTTATAAAAACTGAATATATAATCCGTCTCTTTTTACCCCATATGCTCTTCCAACGGCTCGTTCTCTGCTTTAATTAGACTACTAACTAAAGACTATCAATTTAAACTATAAAGGACACTGAGAAATCAACCTGACACACCAAGAAATTCTGTTAGAAACTTCCCAACCAACTGATGAGCAGAAAGTTGCAATTATTATTTGACCTAACTATCTATTTTGTTATTTACATTGATTATTTGAACAAACTCAAGGAGATAGTGAAGGACAGGGAAGCTTGGCATGCCGCAGTCCATGGGGTCACAAACAGTCAGACACGACTGAGCAACTGAACACCGATAACATTGATTACTAGATTAAAGAGCCTTATCTTCGAGACATCATAATAACTCTCTTGTGAAGGTTCCTTGGGCTGCTAATGACTGAGGACTTGGAGGAGAGCGATGAAGAATAGCAGAAGGAAACTTCATGTCCCCACAAGCCCTGCTGAAAGTGAAGGAGAAGAAGTAATCTCAAATCTTAATCTTAAGAATGTCTCCATGACAAAATTTTCACATGTGCCTGTGTCTGTTAGTCTTTAGTACAAGATTTCGGGCAAGAGACCAAGGCTTGGTTTTGTCTCCTAATTTCATAAATTGAACTTTCAGTAGTAATGAGAGACGTCCTTGTTTGTGCTTTCTTACAAGCTCACATTAAATCATCTAAGTCTATTTTTTATTTATCTTGAAAGCTGAGTTTACTTATAGAGAAATTGAAGGTTCTGCTTTCTCCTCCTTTCTCCTGAGCTGGTGTGATAGTCAGTTATAATGATACTGGAATTTCTAAAAATGGAAAGAAATTTAACACTGTCACATTTTTCAGATACCTTGCTTGAAAGAAATGCAGTCTAAAATATGAATTTACAAAAATGGAAAATATTCACCATTTTAATTTATTTGTATAAGAGGCATAGGGATCCCTTTCTGCTGTAAACTACTCTAGCCTTGAATTATTTTAAAATGTAATTTGAGTTGCAAAATCTGACACTTTTTTTCCAGAAATGTATATTAAGTAAAGATTATTGAGAAGCTATTGTGTGTAAACAACTGTTTTATAGATTCTATTGCATAAAATTTCAAGCCACAACTAGAACCAGTTAGATGAAAGAAGTTGTCTAGGTCTTTCAGAGACTGATACTAATATCTGGGATAACTGAAGTTTACAGCAAAGGACAGTCAAAACCACATCAGTCCTGAGTGCTTGGATTAGCTCAGTGTTTCAGAGGCTGAGCTCTGAGGTCAGATGACTAGGCTCCAATCCCAATTCCATTCCCTACTAAACGCATCGCTTTAACCAAGACATTCAACCTCTTTAAGCATCAAATTACCAAGTGTGAAATAATAATAATAATAATAACATTTCCTTCCTCATAAGCTTACTATGAACATTAAGACTTTATATAAACTGCTCTCTCTGAAGAAGCCCCTCAAGCTGCCTTAGATATTATTACCCATAGCAATTAGTTACACTGTCAAATTAAATTGATAATTATGGTTGGTTTTTTTGTTTGTTTTTGTTTTAGGCTGTAAGGTATCTGGATTTCTCTGACTTTTTAAAAATAGCTTTATTGAGATATAATTCACATACATTTCACCCACTTAAACTGCTCAATTCAGTGGTTTTTAGTATACTCGTAGATTTGTGCAACTATTACCACAACTTGATTTTAGAACATTTTTTGTTTGTGCTTTGTCCAATAAGTTTGCATGTCTCTTTCTTTTTTAATTTTTGTGCCCTAACTACTTTTTTTAGAATTCTTCCTAAGTCCCTGTAAAGCTATGTTTGAATAGTAGAAGGAACCATTTTATTAATGGAATCACCAGGATTTTTAGAGTTGGAGAAGTGTAAAAATTTAATTAACATGAAGGCAATGCTGGATGATATTAATATCAGTGTTTCTGGCTGTCTCATACGAGATATAAGATCAATCAGGCTGGTAGAACAGAGGAAAGCAATGGCCTGATTATTATTTTTTTCAACAGTTGGGTTGTAGGTTGGCATATAAGTTGGACTTATGCCCTAAGAATAAAATGAATCCCATTACCCAAATATCCATGATATTGTTGAGGGCTTAGAGAAGGGGTGATACAATCATACACCTGTTCGGGGTATAGAGAGTAGAAAAAAAGTGTCACAGGATGGGGGACCATCAACCTCTAAAATTCTGAGCTCTGAAGGACTACTCTGGGTAAAAAGCACCTTGAGATACATTCTGTAGGAGAGGAGCGCATTGCAGTTCATTTCACCACTTGGCTAAGCACAAATTAACTAAGACCAGCTATTCATGGCTCGGTATTTGAGGCAGAGGGCTCTGTTTAGTGTTACCTTGAACAGGGCACAGAGGGTAAATATCTGGGCAGGAAATTAAACCCTAGCACTGGTATTCCAAGGCCATGCTTCTGAAGTTGAGGTAAGATGGGCTGAACATGAGATCAAATGGTAAATGTAGGAAAACTGGGACCACTTCACAAAATTGCCTAGTTCCTGCTCTGCTCAAAACACCCACAAACACACATCAAGCCATATTCAAACTTCTTGGCTCATACACACAGAGTGCTTTGGGGTTTTTTTTAAGAGTGAATAGGTTCAGAAGAAGCGGCACATGTATGTTGTTGCCAGTCCCCAAAAGTTTCTTGGATGAGCTCAGGCTACAGCTGCATAAACATTTCTTATATTGGCCACCTGCCCCACTCCACTTCTTTGCAGGAAAGAACACATTTTTTCCAGTTCAGTTTACTGCTTGTATCTTACGTGGATTGACTGAAGAACATTATTTCTAGAACTAGAAATGTTCCAAGCATAACTATGACTCCTGGCACCTAGAGATACACTACCAGACAATTTTTTTCCTTCTGTCTGGCTATTCCTATTCATCCTTCAAGACTTAGCTCAGAATATTCAGTATCAAGAAATGAAAATGACCTATATGAATAAAACTATAAGTCCTTATTAAATAACACAGAAAAACACTTGAATAAATAGAGTGAAATACCTATTTAATGGAAAGAAAGATTCAAAATTCAATTTTTCTTAATTAAATCTAGTCTCTATCATAACAATCAAAATCTCAATCAGCTTGTTAGGAATTGATAAAATGACTCCAAAGTTCATCTAGAAAAAAACACAGAATCAGGAAAATTCTGAAAAAGAATGACAGAGCTTGTCTACACACAAGATAAAGCTAGAATTGGTACTGTCTCACGAATTTCTAGATTTTAGTGAATGTAACAGAAGAGTCTAGAAATAATCCCATATAACATGTGAATTTGGTATCCAATAATAGCTACAATTTAGTGAGCTAAATCATCAGCTCTTGAATATCCCTTATACCTTATTTATGCTATTTTTTCCTGTATTAAGCTCAGAGGTTGGAAAGAGCAGGCACCCAGTTGCTCAACCATTTGGGAGCTCAAACAAACATCTAGTAAAGTAATATATTGTGCAGGACAGTAGTGTGAGTTTTATGACACTAAGATACTGTTTTTCCCATTGGTTTTAGTGAGATAAATACATTGTGCAGAAATGCAAAATAACACCTTTTTCAATGGAGCTCTCTCCCTTCAAGCAAGACACAGGGTCTCAATGAGTTAACCAACATCCTTCAGAACACTTCTTTGAGCACTGCTGTTTCGGTTGTGAGTGCCTGACACTGATTTACTGCTGGAAACATGTCTCACTTTCTGCATCTGCAAACTGGGAATGAGGGTAATTTGCCCAGCAACAGACATCTACTGCCAATGACGGCGGGGGCGAGGAATAGCTATCAGTGTTTGCTTGAGAGCCTTGCTTTAGGCATGCTTTCTTTCAGCTCCAAATTTTCCAGTGAACTCTGTCTCTATTTTGACATTGGAAAAATGTTTTGGCACTGAGCAGCACTCACAAATGTTTCACAATAAGCTCTTCTTATCAGCCTGTTGACATCATCATGTGAGGTTTTCCACAAGCCAGACAGCAAACACATTCTGGAGTTAATGCTTTGGAACTATAGCAGCAGATAGGAATTGTAGGTAGACATGGTCCCTGACTGGGCTTCCCAGGTTGATCAGTGGCAAAGAATCTGCCTGCCAACATAGAAGACCCAAGTTTAGTCCCTGAGCTGAAAAGATTCCCTGGAGAAGGAGATGACAACCCACTCCAGTATTCTTGCCTGGGAAATCCCGTGGACAGAGGAGTCTGGTGGGCTACAGTTTAGTGGTCGCAAGAGACACACATGACTCAGTGACCAAACAACAACAAATAGTCTCTAATTACTACTATATTATAGTTATCATCAGATAGTAATATGACATTTTAAATACGTGAAACGGGGAGTAAATAACATATCAGATACTGCAAAGGAGTCCTCTAAATGGAATTAGTTAAAAACAGAGAGACTAAAAGTCCATATTCAAAGTGTTAGGGTATTCCTGAACATATTCTAGAGGACAGTGTTAGTTTTGGTGTTGATGGTGCTATTGTTGCTTTAAAAAGCAGCAGACAGAATGGTAGTAAATAAGCTTTAGCCCCCAACACACCAACTAGAGATAATCATTTCACATAATTTGTAGGTATTCAGGTGGCTATCTCACCATTGGGTTTGTTTGCCTGAGTTTAAGGTGGGTGTAATTTTCACATGCTCTTCCAGCCAATGGAAGCACCAGCTGTTAATGACCACATGTAAACTATGACTCCTATTTTATAAATATTGACACAGATGTGGGGGTCATGCCTTCCTTAGTGTTTGTTTACTTAATTTTTTGGAAATTAAGTTTGGAATTTCTACACGTTAAGCACGTGTTATCATTTTAATCTTAATATAGTACAGAAAAGCTTATTAAGACATATGCATTACTAAATGTTTATTTATTTAAAATCAATGGTCCAAAAGTTTTATTTATTTATTTTTGATGTGGACCACTTTTAAAGTCTTTGTTGAATTTGTTACAATATTGGTTCTATTTTGACCTCAAAGTATGTGGGATGGATAGTTCCTCAACTGGGGATCAAACCCACAATCCCTGAATTAGAAGGCAAAGTCTTTACCATTGTATGGCCAGTGAAGTCACTCAAAGTTTTGAGAAATGTAAAACATTGGGGAATATGAATGAAATACTTCCAGGGAAAAGAAACAGAGAGAGAAAGTTAAAGAAAGGATGTTTAGAAATAAGCATGAAAAAGAAATATTAGACACAAGGAACATACAAGCTATAGTCAGCACAATTATATATGACTATAATTTATAGCAAGGTCAGGAGGGGAGGCCGTGAGAAGATACCCCTCGTCCAAGGTAAGGAGCAGCGGCTGTGCTTTGCTGGAGCAGCCGTGAAGAGATACCCCACGTCCAAGGTAACAGAAACCCAAGTAAGACGGTAGGTGTTACAAGAGGGCATCAGAGGGCAGACACACTAAAACCATAATCACAGAAAACTAACCAATCTGATCACAGGACCACAGTAGTGTCTAACTCAATGAAACTAAGCCATGCCATGTGGGGCCACCCAAGACGGACGGGTCATGGTGGAGAGGTCTGACAGAATGTGGTCCACTGGAGAAGGGAATGGCAAACCACTTCAGTATTCTTGCCTTGAGAACCCCACGAACAGTAGGAAAAGCAAATTAATAGGAGACTGAAAGAGGAATTCCCCAGGTCCGTAGATGCCCAATATGCTAATGGAGATCAGTGGAGAAATAACTCCAGAAAGAATGAAGTGATGGAGCCAAAGCAAAAACAATACCCAGTTGTGGAGGTGACTGGTGATAGAAGCAAGGTCTGATGCTGTAAAGAGCAATATTGCATAGGAACCTGGAATGTTAGGTCCATGAATCAAGGCAAATTGGAAGTGGTCAAACAGGAGATGACAAGAGTGAATGTCGACATTCTAGGAATCAGCGAACGAAAATGGACAGGAATGGGTGAATTTAACTCAGATGACTATTGAATCTACTATTGTGGGCAAGAATCCCTTAGAAGAAATGGAGTAGCCATCATAGTCAACAAAAGAGTTCAAAATGCAGTACTTGGATGCAATCTCAAAAACGACAGAATGATCTCTGTTCATTTCCAAGGCAAACCATTCAATATCACGGTAATCCAAGCCTATGCCCCAACCAGTAATGCTGAAGAAGCTGAAGTTGAATGGTTTTTTGAAGACCTACAAGACCTTTTAGAACTAACACCAAAAAAAGATGTCTTTTTCATTATAGGGGACTGGAATGCAAAAGTAGAAAGTCAAGAAACACGTGGAGTAACAGGCAAATTTGGCCTTGGAGTACAGAATGAAGCAAGGCAAAGTCTAACAGAGTTTTGCCAAGAGAACGCACTGGTCATAGCAAACACCCTCTTCCAACAACACAAGAGAAGACTCTGCACATGGACATCATCAGATGGCCAACACCGAAATCAGATTGATTATATTCTTTGCAGCCGAAGATGGAGAAGCTCTATAGTGTCAGCAAAAACAAGACCAGGAGCTGACTGTGGCTCAGATCATGAACTCCTTATTGCCAAATTCAGACTTAAACTGAAGAAAGCAGGGAAAACCACTAGACCATTCAGGTATGACGTAAATCAAATCCCTTATGACTATACAGTGGAAGTGAGAAATAGATTTAAGGGATTAGATCTGATAGACAGAGTGCCTGATGAACTATGGACAGAGGTTCGTGACATTGAACAGGAGACAGGGATCAAGACCATCCCCATGGAAAAGAAATGCAAAAAGGCAAAATGGTTGTCTGAGAAGGCCTTACAAATAGATGTCAAAAGAAGAGAACCGAAAAGCAAAGGAAAAAAGGAAAGATATTCCCATTTGAATGCAGAGTTCCAAAGAATAGCCAGGAGAAATAAGAATGCCTTCCTCAGTGATCAATGCAAAGAAATAGAGGAAAACAACAGAATGGGAAAGACTAGAGATCTCTTTAAGAAAATTGGAGATACCAAGGGAACATTTCATGCAAAGATGGGTTCGATAAAGGACAGAAATGGTATGGACATAACAGAAGCAGAAGATACTAAGAAGAGGTGGCAGGAATACACAGAAGAACTGTACAAAAAAGATCTTCACGACCCAGATAATCACAAAGGTGTGATCACTCACCTAGAGCCAGACATCCTGGAATGTGAAGTCAAGTGGGCCTTAGAAAGCATCACTACGAACAAAGCTTGTGGATGTGATGGAATTCCAGTTGAACTATTTCAAATCCTGAAAGATGATGCTGTGAAAGTGCTGCACTCAATATGTCAGCAAATTTGGAAAACTCAGCAGTGGCCACAGGCCTGGAAAAGGTCAGTTTTCATTCCAATCCCTAAGAAAGGCAATGCCAAAGAGTGTTCAAACTACCACACAATTGCACTCATCTCACATGCTAGTAAAGTGATGCTCAAAATTCTCCAAGCCAGGCTTCAGCAATACATGAACCGTGAATTTCCAGATGTTCAAGCTGGTTTTAGAAAAGGCAGAGGAACCAGAGATCAAATTGCCAACATCTGCTGGATCATCGAAAAAGCAAGAAATTTCCAGAAAAACATCTATTTCTGCTTTATTGACTATGCCAAAGCCTTTGCCTGTGTGGATCACCACAAACTGGGAAATTCTTCAAGAGATGGCAATACCAGACCACCTCACCTGCCTCTTGAGAAACCTGTATGCAGGTGAGGAAGCAACAGTTAGAACTGGACATGGAACAAAAGACTGGTTCCAAATAGGAAAAGGAGTACATCAAGGCTGTATATTGTCACCCTGCTCATTTAACTTATATGCAGAGTACATCATGAGAAACGTTGGGCTGGAAGAAGCACAAGCTGGAATCATGATTGCTGGGAGAAATATTAATAACCTCAGATATGCAGATGACACCACCCTTATGGCAGAAAGTGAAGATGAACTAAAAAGCCTCTCGATGAAAGTGAAGGAGGAGAGTGAAAAAGTTGGCTTAAAGCTCAACATTCAGAAAACTAAGATCATGGCCTCTTGTCCCATCACTTCATGGGAAATAGATGGGGAGACAGTGGAAACAGTGTCAAACTGTATTTTTTTGGGCTCCAAAATCACTGCAGATGGTGACTGCAACCATGAAATTAAAAGACAGTCCTTGGAAGGAAAGTTATGACCAACCTAGATAGCATATCTAAAAGCAGAGACATTACTTTGCCAACAGAGGTCCATCTGGTCAAGGCTATGGTTTTTCCAGTGGTCATGTATGGATGTGAGAGTTGGACAGTGAAGAAAGCTGAGCGCTGAAAAATTGATGCTTTTGAACTATGGTGTTGGAATAGACTCTTGAGAGTCCCTTGGACTGCAAGGAGATCCAACCAGTCCATCCTGAAGGAGATCAGTCCTGGGTGCTCATTGGAAGGACTGATGCTGAAGCTGAAACTCCAATACTTTGGCCACCTCATGCGAAGAGTTGACTCATTGGAAAAGACCATGATGCTGGGAGGGATTGGGGGCAGGAGGAGAAGGGGACAACAGAGGATGAGATGGCTGGATGGCATCACCAACTCGATGGACATGAGTTTGAGTAAACTCCGGGAGTTGGTGATGGACAGGGAGGCCTGGCGTGCTGTGATTCATGGGGTCGCAAAGAGTTGGACACGACTGAGTGACTGAACTGAACTGAACTGATAATTTATAGCACATTATGGCATATATTTCCTGGAGTAGGAAATGGCCACCCACTCCAGTATTCTTGCCTGGAAAATTCCATGGATAGAGGAGCCTAGTGGGCTATAGTCCATGGGGTCACAAAGAGTCAGACATGACTGAGCCCACATGCATGGCATATATTTATAGCATAAATACTGCAATTAACTTAGATATGAATCTAAGGTAACACAGCCTTTTCTTTCCACTTTACACAAATATGCTTTTCACTTTTAAAAGAAGGCAGCCTCTGGGGCTTCCCTGGTGGCTCAGTGGTAAAAAATCTGCTTGCCAATGCAGGGGCCATGGGTTCAGTCCTTGTCTGGGGAAGATCCCACACGCCTCAGAGCAACTGGGCCCTTGTGAGACAACTATTGAGCCTGAGAGCCTGGAAACCGCTTCTACTGAAGCCCATGTGCCCTAAACGCCATGCTCTGCAACAAGAGAAGCCTGCATACTGCAACTAGAGAAGATCCCTGCTCTCTGCAGCTAGAGAAAAAGCCCACACGGCAACGAAAACCCAGCACAGACAAAAATAAATAAATTTATATAAAAAAAGAAGGCAGTCTGCTACATATTCAGTCATCAATGGCCATTAACATATCACAACAATAAACTTTTGAAAATGTCTGTTCATGCCTTCCTAAACGTGTAAGTTCAAATCAACAAATTATCCTCTAAAAATTTTGATCAATGGGCTCATTGGGAGTTATTTGAGAAGAACTGAGCTTATTAATAAATGTGTAGATAAAAGACAGATAGTTACCAGGATGTGCTAGAGAGGCTGATAGTAAGCCAGCTACATCTAATTCTCAAACTACTAATTTATCCCTGTTTCTCGGTTTAGCGACCTAAGACAATATCTCTCCATGACCTACTACGACAGAGAAGTGATTCACTCCTTGCTTCTCCCCTACCCCTTCTCCCAGGTTTGGTTGGTTTCTTAGCTCTTTTTATTGGTTACATAATTCATATAATAAGAATTATTTCATAATTTCATATAATTGCAAATAATACAATGCATATAATTTCAAATAAAATGCTTACATTATTGTTTAATTATTTTAGACAGTATCTTAATTCTCTTTCAGTGGGATGGGGGAATAAGACCCCTACATTACCTTTACCTTTCTCTAACCCCAGCTTCCCAGCTTTGTCAACTACACCAGAACTTTTAAATTATCAGTATTTAGAACAATTATATCTACAGCCACCCTGACCTTGTTTATAACTTGTATGAAAGACTCTGAGCTTTGTTTAGAGGTTAATTCTAAAAACTAAAAACAAACAACCAGTACAACACCATTATTATGTCATTATTATTCATTGCAGATTCAAGTATGACATTTGAACCTCAGGGGAAAGAAATGTAATCCTGTGTAAGGAAAGCTTTGCCATTCAAAGAAAATGATCAAAGAATTAAAGTAAAATTAATTCAACTGGAATCATGCACAGTTTACTTTGTTTCATATATGTAAATGACTTTCTTATAGAAGTTTTAGGTTTTATTCTGAGTTTTCTAGTTGTATTTTTTTCCCCCTCTAATAGGGGGAAAGGATGCAAGGAACATATGCATCCTTCCTCATATTATTAAAGCAATCCAGTTTCTTTTCCTTCCCCTCCCATTCGCCTCCATTTTTCTGCTCCTATTACTTGATTTCTTTACCAACTGAGCTATCAGCGCAAAGAGTCAGACACAACTGAGCGACTGAACTGAACTACTTGATTTCTTAGTAGAAAGATGTTTGGCATCCTGGATTAATTCTTAAGGTCACCTGTTTTTTTCTCATTCTATATTTTTGTCTCACTGCTCTACTTTTAGATTCATCTTGTCATTGAACTTAGGGGAACAATATTTTTCATTCCCAATCATTTTTTCCTGTTCTCTTCTTGCATACAACCTGATACTTTCTTAATAGATGCCATCCTTTTTAAAAATCTTTCTGAGGATATTAACTAGAGTTGAGAAGAAGTCATTTTCTTACCTGAATTACCACTTCTTTTGATTCTCTTTTAATCTGCCACCTTCTTTATTCATCTTAGTTCTATTATCTGGTGCTGTTGCTTACCCCCTGGTATCATCTGTTCATACTCACAAAGGAAAGGCTGGGTTAATGGACTCAAGGAGTTTGGGTGGATTTCCAACACTTTTAAGTAGGTGGTTTTTTCCTCAAAAGGTGCTACTGACTGGGAAGATTTCAAGGTAAGTGGGCAAGTCATGCTGATGGGTAGGCTCCTGTAAGATATGTGAGCGAGAACACAAAGGCAATCAGGGTTTCACTCTCAATATAAGAGCAAGAGGCTCTTTTCTACCTCCCACACCCTCACTAAGAGACTTTCCAAGGCTAATTAGCACTGCAAGCAAGCTCCACACACAGGTCTGCATAGATGGGAAGGAGCCGCCATTTTGTATATTAAATACAATCCATTTGCCCGTTCCCCTCACTGGGGACCCAAGGCTTTCCAGGAAAGATGGCTTGCATCTGTGCTGCAGTTTGGGACTTGTATGTCAATATATGTCAAAATGGCTTATATGACATTTGACATAATCAGAAATCTATTTTTGATCCATTAATGGTTCTAGGCGAGCTTGCTTTTAAAAGAAGGTGCTGACATGTTTTGGTACTCTTTTCTTTTCATATCACTGGCATTTGAGGAGTTCAGTTCAGTTCAGCTCAGTTCAGTAGCTCAGTCATGTCCGACTCTTTGCGACCCTAAGGACTGCAGCACGCCAGGCCTCTGTCCATCACCAACTCCCAAGGTTTATTCAAACTCATGTCCATTGAGTCAGTGATACCATCCAACCATCTCATCCTCTTTCATCCCCTTCTCTTCCTGCCCCCAATCCCTCCCAGCATCAGGGTCTTTTCCAATGAGTCAGTTCTTCACATCAGGTGGCCAAGTATTGGAGTTTCAGGTTGAACATCAGTCCTTGCAATGAATATTCAGACTGATTTCCTTTAGAATGGACTGGCTGGATCTCCTTGCAGTCCAAGGGACTCTAGAGAGTCTTCTCCAACACCACAGTTCAAAAGCATCAATTCATCAGCATTCAGCTTTCTTTATGGACCAACTCTCACATCCATACATGACTACTGGAAAAACCATAGCTTTGACTAGACAGACGTCTGTTGGCAAAATAATGTCTCTGTATATAAAAATAAACTGTCTAGGTTGGTAATGACTTTTCTTCCAAAGAGTAAGCATCTTTTAGTTTCATTGCTGCAGTTACCATCTGCAGTGATTTTGGAGCCCAAGAAAATAAAGTCTGACACTGTTTCCATTGTTTCCCCATCTATTTGCCATGAAGTGATGGAACTGGATGCCATGATCTTAGTTTTCTGAATGTTGGGCTCTAAGTCAACTTTTTTACTCTCCTCTTTCACTTTCATCAAGAGGCTCTTTAGTTCTTCTTCACTTTCTGCCATAAGGGTGGTGTTATCTGCATATCTGAGGTTATTGATATTTCTCCCGGCAATCCTGATTCCAGTTTGTGCTTCATCCAGCCCAGTGTTTCTCATGATGTACTCTGCATATTAGTTAAATGAGCAGGGTGACAATATACAGCCTTGACACACTCCTTTTCCTATTTGGAACCAGTCTTTTGTTCCATGTCCAATTCTGTCTGTTGCTTCCTGACCTGCAAACAGATTTCTCAAGAGACAGGTAAGGTGGTCTGGTATTCCCATCTCTTGAAGAATTTTCCAGTTTGTGGTGATCCACACAGGCAAAGGCTTTGGCATAGTCAATAAAGCAGAAATAGATGTTTTTCTGGAACTCTCTTGCTTTTTTGATGATCCAGTGGATGCTGGCAATTTGATCTTCGGTTCCTCTGCCTTTTCTGAAACCAGCTTGAACATCTGGAAGTTCACAGATCACATGTTGTTGAAGCCTGGCTTGGAGAGTTTTGAGCATTACTTTACTAGCATGTGAGATGAGTGCAATTGTGTGGTAGTTCGAACATTCTTTGGCATTGCCTTTTTTGGGGATTGGAATGAAAACTGACCTTTTCCAGTCTTGTGGCCACTGCTGAGTTTTCCAAATTTGCTGGCACACTGAGTCAGCACTTTCACAGCATCATCTTTCAGGATTTGAAATAACTCAACTGGAATTCCATCACCTCCACTAGCTTTGTTCATACTGATGCTTCCTAAGGCCCATTTAACGTCCCATTCCAGGATGTCAGGCTCTAGGTGAGCAATCACACCATTGTCTTTATCTGGGTCATGAAGATCTTTTTGTACAGTTCTTCTGTGTATTCTTGCCACCTCTTCTTAATATCTTTTGCTTCTGTTAGGTCCATTTCTGTCCTTTATTGAGCCCATCTTTGCATGAAATGTTCCCTTGGTATTTCTAATTTTCTTAAAGAGATCTCTAGTCTTTCCCATTCTATTGTTTTCCTCTATTTCTTTGCATTGATCGCTGAGGAAGGCTTTCTTATCTCTCCTTGTTATTCTTTGGAACTCTGTATTCAGATGAGAATATCTTTCCTTTTTTCCTTTGCTTTTTGCTTCTCTTCTTTTCACAGCTATTTGTAAGACCTCCTCAGCCATTTTGCTTTTTTGCATTTCTTTTTCTTGGGGATGGTCTTGATCCCTGTCTCCTGTACAATGTCATGAACCTCTGTCCATAGTTCATTAGGCACTCTACCAGATCTAGTGCCTTATATCTATTTCTTACTTCCACTGTATAATCGTAAGTGATATAACTTAGGTCATACCTGAATGGTCTAGTGGTTTTCCCTACTTTCTTCAGTTTAAGTCTGAATTTGGCAATAAGGAGCTCATGATCTGAGCCACAGTCAGCTCCCGGTCTTGTTTTTGCTGACTCTATAGAGCTTCTCCATCTTCGGCTGCAAAGAATATAATCAATCTGATTTCGGCATTGACAATCTGGTGATGTCCATGTGTAACGTCTTCTCTTGTGTTGTTGGAAGAGGGTGTTTGCTATGACCAGTGCGTTCTCTTGGCAAAACTCTATTAGCCTTTGCCCTGCTTCATTCTGTACTCCAAGGCCAAATTTGCCAGGCTTTTCTTGACTTCCTACTTTTGCATTCCAGTCCCCTATAGTGAAAAGGACATCTTTTTTGGGTGTTAGTTCTAGAAGGTCTTGTAGGTCTTCATAGAACTGTTCAACTTAAGCTTCTTCAGTGTTACTGGTCAGGGCATAGACTTGGATTACCATGATATTGAATGGTTTGCCTTGGAAATGAACAGAGATCATTCTGTCATTTTTGAGATTGCATCCAAGTACTGCATTTCGGACTCTTTTGTTGACTATGATGGCTACTCCATTTCTTCTAAGGGATTCTTGCCCACAGTAGTAGATATAATGGTCATCTGAGTTAAATTCCCCCATTCCAGTCCACCTTAGTTCGCTGATTCCTAGAATGTCGACATTCACTCTTGCCATCTCCTGTTTGACCACTTCCAATTTGCCTTGATTCATGGCCCTAACATTCCAAGTTCCTATGCAATATTGCTCTTTACAGCATCGGACCTTGCTTCTATCACCAGTCACATCCACAACTGGGTATTGTTTTTGCTTTGGCTCTGTCTCTGCATTCTTCCTGGAGTTATTTCTCCACATGTGAGGCATAGAATGGATAAATAGGCATACTACCCTGTTTACTATCTGTCATTGACTAGCAACGTGGGCTGGGAATTCCCTCCCCACTCTCCCCAATACCCTTCACTCCTTCTTCTCTCCATCTTTTCCTTTAACCTTTTCTTTTACAGATAATTACCTGGAAGTATAGGAAATGATGTTAGATATATACCCAGGAATGGAATTGCTGGATCATATGGCAGATCTATTTTTTGTTTTATGCAGAACCTCCATACTGTTCTCCTTAGTGGCTACACATCTACATTCCTACCAACATGGTACAAGGGTTCCTTTTTCTCCACATCCTTACCAACATTTGTTATTTGTTATCTTTTTGACAATAACCTTCCTGACAGGTGTGAGATGATACCTTATTGTAGTTTTGATTTGCATTTCCCTGATAATTAGCAATGTTCTGCGTCTTTTCATGTGCTTATTTGACCATCCTTATGTCTTTTTTGGGAAAATGACTATTTAGGTCTTCTGCTCATTTTTAAATCAGGTTGTTTGTTTTTCTGATATAGAATTGTATGAGCTGTTTATGCCCCTGGGTATATATTCAAAGAAAGAGAAAACACTAATTTGAAAAGTTACCCCGATATTCACAGCAGCATTATTTACAACAGCCAACCGCAATAAGGAAGCAACTTAAGTTCCATCAATAGATGAATGGATAAAGATGTGGTATATGCCATGGAATAGTAGTCATAAAAAGAATGAATTTTGCCATTTGTCACAACATGGATGGACCTGGAGGGTATTATGCTTAGTGAAAGAAATCAGACAGAGAAGGGCAAATACTGTTGCTCTCACTTTTATGTGGAATCTAAAAAATAAAATAAATACACGAATATAACAAAACAGAAACAGACTCACAGATATAGAAAAGAAACTAGTGGTTACCAGTGGGAACAGAAATGAGGGGAGAGGCAAGATGAGAGTAGAAGGTCAAAGAGATACAAACCATTATGAATAAAATAAATAATATATAAGGATGTAATATACAACAGAGGATATAGCCAATACCTTAATGACAGCTTCAAATGGAGTCTAATCTATAAAAATCTTGAATCACTGTATTGCACACCTGAAACTAATACTATATTGTAAATCAACTATACTTTAGTAAAAGTAAAAAACAGTGATGAAAATTTTCCTCCTTTTTTACCACAGAGGTTCTTTATAATGACCACAGTAGAAATTTCAGCTGTTTTCCAAAGAACAGAAAGTAAATAATTCAGTTTCTTTATTTTAAACAAATCTCTGCAGACTCCTACTATCAAAGAAAATATGTCATATTTGAAGGAAAAAATTGACAGGTATATTTAACTAAATAGTTCTTCCAACATGATGCTTTGCATAAGAATAATTCATGTAACAATAAATATGTTGAAACAGAAAATATCCTTAATTATTCCTCATATGAATTTAAGAAACACTTTGGGGTATATATTTGGTACTTTACTAAGAGTTCTAATCCCCCATATGTTAGGTATTAATATTCCCATTATGTGAATGAAGAGCAGAAGCTCAGGGAAGTTTGAAAACATTCCCAGAGCACAGAAGCTAGTAATTACTAACAGCAAGGCCAAAATCTGAGCCCAGATCTCTCTGCCATTCCTCACTATTTCTGTATTCCACCTTGTATAGGTATTGAGAAAGTCCCAAAGTATTGTAAGCATTGCACAAGGACCAACGAACACATTTAAAACGGGACAGTTATGAATACCGGAGAAACTTGAGCTGTCTGGAAAAACAATTAGAAATTCTCATGTTCAATGAGTCAGTTAACATAGTTACACCCACTTCATTATGTAAATTAAAATGTTTCCCATAAATATATAGACCCCCTTAGGATTTTCTGACCTTTCCCATTAGAAAAAAGAAAAAACGTGCTGGAGTTGTGTCATGAAAGAAAGAAGACAGCCTTTGGAGACAGACAGAAATGATTTTAGATTCTATTCTACACTTACTTGCTATGTAAGTGCATGATACCCTAAGACTCAGTTTCCTCATCTATAAAACACAGATAATAATACCTTCTTCACTGAGTTATGGTGAGGATTAAATGAATAAAATGCTGACAAATACAGATATTAAATATTATTTCCTTTCCACCATAGTGTCTTTTACTTAAACAACTTAGAACTAATAGAAAAGATATATTATGTATATATTTGGTCAATACATAGTACTAAATAAAAATAAATCATAGAACAACCTTTCTTTTGAGAATATATATACACATTAAGCTCAAATATTCTTTTATGTATGATTTATTATGTGACCATGTCCTGTTCATTAGGGATCATTTATCATAAGGTCTTTGAAAATTAGTTCTTCAAAACATATATTTCTCCTGAAGTGTTGTAGTTACTATAAAACGTATTTATCCTCTTGCATCTTCAACCTGTTTAATTATTTTTGCATTATCATTGCTACAACTGCATACATAAGTTAAGGACAACCACTTTCTAGGACAATTTTGAAAGTAACTATTTCAAGAAGTTTGCAATGCACTTTTATCCTAGTGAAATGCAATAAGGAAAATGTTCAAACTGGAAGATATGTAATAACTTACATAGAGCTTAGGGTGAAGAACTGGAAAAAAGTACTTGAACTTTGCACCTCTCATTTGTCCATTCTTTAGATAAAATACCTGCTCTTTTGGACTTGGAAAATGTAAACAAGTACCCATATAAGGTATAAAATTTGTTTAGCTTTCCAAGTGTGACTAAATGTAACCAGTTCAGACTTGTTTGTAATAAAAGTGTGTGTGTTGTCACAAGGCTCTTCTAACATTTCAACTCTATTCTTGAATTGCTATCTTGTAAAACAAAAATGTTCTGATAGCAAAGATTACTCTGAATGGTGGATAAAGAGGGAAAAGGGAAGACATTATACATGGAAAAGCAATACTTAACTGAAGTAATAAGAGTTTCAAGTAAGTGTCATTTGAGGAGAAAAAGGTAAAACTCAGTGGTCTTTTGTCTTGCTGAAAGGACTATCAGACTAAATCTACTTCTCAATGACAATAACATTAAACTTGGCAATTTGTATACCTATGTCACTTTTTAAAGTTTATAATTACTGTATCAACACCCTTAATGCAAACATGACTTTAATAGAGCCCTCTGAATCTGGGGGGGAAATATACATTGGTTGACTGATCAAGCAACAGACAAATAATGATATAATCTTGGTGAACAAATGATATAACAAGTTATTTTTGAAACTTTCATTAAAAAATTCTCTGCAAGTATACACTAAACTATTCACAGTGGGTACTGGGGATTTGAGGAGCAGGGTAGGAAGAGAGGAATTGAATAAAGCCTGTGCTTTTTCTTTTTTAAAATAGGAGCATATTATGTTTATACTTAAGACAAACTTTTAAAAGTATTTTTAAATTAAATTGTCATTATCCTTTAACACAACTGTATAAACAACACATGGAATAAGGGACAGTGGGCAGAATTCTCACTGACATCAATATGGCAGGTAACAAATGCATAGATTATTTGATCTTAAATGATCTCTAACAAAGGATGCCTAATCTCTTAATGTTTTTCACCATTAATGTTTGCCAAGTTCATTCTTGTTCTTTGTACTCCACCAATTTTGTATATATACCTCCTATTATCTATACATTTTTCAAATACCATTCTCTTGCAAACAAACTGTCCTCTTAAAGAAAAACTTTAAAAATGGCACCCCATGGATGGCTCCTCAGTAGCCTACGGATATACTTGGTTTGGCTAGAAAAATGTTTTTAGTATTTTCAAGTTACTTGCCAGAATTGAAGGATTTGGAGATGTCACACAAAATTTCAGAATCCCAGCTTCTCTTGAAAGATGAAAGATATGACTAGAGAAGCTCACATTCCATGTTGCTTAGCTGTTCCTTTATCCTGGTTATGTGCTCGCCAGTTCGCATACCCTATGACCTCCCCAAAAGCATGGTCAGGGGTTTAGCTCCCCTCTTGTATTGTTTTTTCTTACGGTGAACAGGAAAGTTATTTCTTACTTACACCTTTTTCTTTCTTTAAGTGGGTCAGGGAGCAGGAAATGAAAGGAATATCAAGGAAGCCAGATGCCCCAAGAAAAAAAGTGAGAATAGGCGTATTTCTTTAGGAAATAGTTTTTCCTATGCAAAGGATGTCTATGTGGAAGGAGTCTATTTTAATAACCACAAGAAGCCTGCATGGGAATTGTGGTGGTATGTGGTTTAGTCACTAAATTGTGTTCGACTCTTGTGACTCCATGGACTGTAGCCCACCAGGCTCCTCTGTCCCTGGGACTTCCCAGGCAACAATACTGGAATGAATTGCCATTTCATTCTTTGGGAGGATCTTCCCGACCCAGGGATCAATCCTGGGTCTCCTGCATTGCCGGCAGATTCTTTACTGACGGAGCCAGAATTAAGAAGAAAAAAAATGGTAATAATTTGTTTTTAAGTGGGAATAAATAAGTGATACTTTTGAGAAATGCAATTACATGTTAAATGTAAGACTGTTTTCACTTCACTCCTTTGTATTACCTATTGACCTTGTAGCTATCTGAGTTTGCCTCCCTATTAGGAAACATGCCCAGATTGACACACATCATCCCCCCAGCCCTAGTATGCCTGGGGCAGCACCCAGCAGAGGCTGCCTTGTCCAGGAGTGCTCTTCCTCCATTTCCCTTCTCCTCCTGCTCAGAGCAACTCTCTGCAAAGATAAGGGCAGCACCTATAAACACTTCTGTTAACTAACTCCACTTCCTTCCTCCCACACAGAGCCTCTCTCACCAGGCCCACAGTCTGGCAAAATGCCCACATTAAGAGATGAGACCTTTCTTTGCTAAGATGGTTTTACTCATTCTACAAGGTCACAGGCCTTCAATTACAGCCACACTCAGGGCAGACCTCCAACCCTAGCTCCACCCCTGCGGGAAGAAGGAGATGACCTGTTCAAGATAGCAGCCAAACCTAACAGAGGCATCTACTGTCTACTCAGAAGTCAGCAGCTGCTCAGTAATTATGGGCGATGACAGAAGTCCTCACGCTCCCAATTTTGGGGGGAAAAGAAAAGGAGTCTCTGATCAACCATGTTTTGAGTCAAATCTGCATCTCCAAGACCAATCAGTCTGGGACACAGATTGGTTGTTTAGTAAACATTTGCTGAATAGAGAATGTGGCTCTACTCTCTCTGTTATTAGTTAGACCCGACTTCTAGTAATTTTATTACTACTACCTTGTCGTATAGTCCACAAAGTGCTTCTACAAGAAGCTCCTTACTTGACTCAATCAGGGAAACTGTTATGTAGGTACGGCTGGTTTTATAATAACACTTCCAATTTACAAAAGAGAAAATAGAACTCAAGAGAGTTTAAAGTGACTTCTTCAAGGTCAAAGAATGAGTTCTGGGGCTCATGTTTACTATACTGTTATCCAAGCCACCATAAACTAGACATATGAGCAGGGAGATAACACTTAAAATTGTGAATTATTACAACATTATAGATCTTTAGAGAGAAACAGATACTATATACTATATACTATCTAAAACAGATGTTCTGTTAACAAAAGCAATATTAAACAACAAGGGAATGCAACTCAGGAAAAAGAAGTCAAGATTTTTTAAAATGTTTTTATATAGAAATATTTTACAAAGATTTTACAACATAGCAAATCATTACATCATACTGTAGAAAGAAGAAAAAGATTAAACCTCAAGAAAAAAGAAAGTGCTCAGCGCAATGTATTGCAGTCTCCATGAAAGTGCATGAACGGTTAAGGCAAAGTATGCCGCTGGTATTGGCATGCTGCAAAATGACTTGCAAAACAGTTTTGAAAAAATATATATAAAAAAGGATTTTTTTCCCTCCACTTTTCTCAAAGACGTTTGAAAGGGATACATTTATGAACAGTTTTGCTCTACGACTAGGTAAAAATAACTCCTGGGTACAAAACAGTAAAAGTAAAAATGTTCTACCGAGCATGTTAAAAGTAAATCAAATGATTTATAAAAACAAAACCTTTCCAAATTTGGGCCTGCTTTCTACATTTAACTTGCCAACTCCCTCATGTTCCAAGACAGAGATCATGAAGGATAGTTGTATGAGTTAAGTCCAGATCTTGACCTTCATGTGACTTTTAACTCCTAGTTTCTATGGCCAAACTGCAGGCACGTTTGAAGTCCTCATGCCTTCACTGTATTATAAATCTACCCTATAGCTTTGCTTTTACCTGTAGCTTACACAATAACCATTTTATGAAGTGCTACATATGCTTAATACAATATTTTGCCCTAGCTGATAAGAAAAATACAAAGGTGCTCTCTAAAGTTAAACCATAAACCCTATTAAAGAATTCTAGTTAAGTATTTCATTTCTCCACATATATGTCAATCCCTTAACAGCAATAGGACCAACAGGGATAATACTGGTTATCAAACTTTAATCTTCAAACTTGGAAGAGAATTTGTTTTTATAATACAACTGAGAATAAGCTTTTTTAAAAAGTAAATTAACTAGACTTGAACAAGAGTGTTCGGGCAAACTGACATATCTGAATTCTAGTACAGATAATAAATATCTGCCAAAAAATAACTTAATTCACCTGACTAATCCTTCTTCTATGGAAAATTTTACACTCTTATGAGAAACAGGGAAAATCAGTGTTACTATTCTAGTCTCTGTATTTAAAATGAGTTTCTCTTTCTCTATTTTTTTTTTTTCCTATCCTTAAATATAAGGGAAATTAACCAGCTCATTTCTCCTGGCTTGTTTCCTAACTAGCTTTTGGCCCTCAAGGCATAGCTATGGTAAAACCAGAGAGAGACACCCAGCAATTTATTGGAATTCTGAAGAACAAAATACGCACATGTGCTCTACATAATCTAGTAACATAATCTAGGGGTGGCAACAGCTGAACTGTCTTACACGTCAGAAGTATTAGCTTGATCTGCATCTGTAACTTCTTTATCATCACGACCACAGGCAAAAAGCTGGGAGCCCAGAGTTTTCTGGGCAAACCGGAAATACATGATGTGGCCCATTGCCACAAAGGAGACTGAAATCAGCACAAGCAAGCCGAAAGCTTCAGGATTCGGAGCCAGGATGACCATGATGAAATGCAGAAGATCAAGAAGATAGTTCATGGAGTTCTGTACACCATTTATAATGCCTCTTTCAGATTCAACAACATTTTCTTGCAGCAACTGTGTCACAGTTAAATCAAAGGACCAAAGACCTAAAATAAAAGATATTTCTTAGAAACTTAATTTTAACTTAGAGCCATACATTTCAGACCTATACATGAAATATCTGTTGACATATACAAAATACATACTTAACACTATTACCTTAAAATCACCATATGTATATATATCATAGCTGAATTTTAGAGATTTTTCATTAATAAATACTGTGCTATTACTGGTTTCAAGAAATTGTTTTTACAGCCATAAGAAACAATTCTTTTCTGTGATTATTCATACTCTGAAAGCAGAACTCTGAAATCAGAGACATAATAAATCCTATTATAATTACTAGTATTTTTTAAGTTTAAAATGAACGGACCTAATATATTGTTAGGTTTAAAGTGTAAGGAAACTTTAGGCCATTAATACATTTACTGCTTCGGTTCTAAAGCCCCTACAATAAAGCTGTCTTGCTTTAATATTAATATACTTAATTAATTAATGAACTGCTTTGTATCACAAGATAAATATGGTTTCATTTCAAGAACGAATTCAGACAGAGATAATTCATCAGTCCTCTATTAATGATTACTCAAACTTTCCTTTGTAAGAGGTTTTTACATTATGCCTCCTTTCAGAGCTATAAAAACCATCTGTTTGGCAAAGTATACAACAAAGAAACATCAGCTAGAGAAGAACTCCGAAGGATTTTTCTCTATTGTGTCTTATTTTTTTAAATTTAAATCCCACTTTTTTTAACTTTATTGCATTGAACTATTTGCTAAATTACAGTCCTTTTGGTAGAGTTATAATAATAAAAAGACTCTAAATTACTAAAATTATAATCATTATTGATAATATCGTTTTTAAAATTAACTAAATTACATTAAAAGAGAAAGATATCCACTCAGTAAAAATCTTCAAGCCCTAACCATGTTTTAAGAAAGTATATATACATACACACTCTACAAAATACAGGTTCTTTTAAACTATAAAGTTAAATTTTCATAATAAATGACTGGACTATACCTAAGAATAGAGTGGATTTTGCTTAAATTAACATTCAGGGAATATTTTAGCCCAATTTCTGCTGAATTATCTGAACCTCCATTGCAAAAAGACACTTTAGTTCATGAATAGACAAAAGGAGACTTCTTACCGATTCTAGCAGCAATGACGCCTGCAAACAGCAGGCTGACAGAGATTATAGGCACGGATTCAGAACTCATCTCTGGGACAGTACTAGCAGGAACAGACCCGTTTGACATGTGCGCATCAGCTGTAGAGATGATTTCAGATATTTTTGTAGGTGTAATTGAAAGGGGTTCTGTTTGAATGAACCTAGTACGGATATCTTCAAAAGGTGAAACAGACAAGTCCAAGGGGCTTCCAGGCATGAACACGGAGATCACACACAAGATCAGACAGGAAAGCTGCGCGATTCCTGAGATCAGACCAGTCCGAACCAGGCCACATCTCCGACGCAGCCATGTAAAAGCCACAGTTCCCATTATTCCAGTTATGGCCGATGCGCCCATCAAAATACTAAGGATGGACCCGCTCAGCCCCTGAGTGTAGGCGTACCCTGTAGTGATGCAGTCAAAGCCCAGGACAGTCATATAGAGGAAAGCAAGACCCATGCCCGCCAGAAACACAGACTGGTTGTAATAGGACACCCATCCATCTCGGAAGGTGCGGAAGGGCTCAGCCATCTGAGAGGCACAGCTTGGCTCTTGCTCATGTTCAAGTTCATGGATGTCAGGGTCTTTCTCACCCATTAGATGAGTTCCCTCCAGGGGTTTTGGCTCAGATTCTGTTAATAAAAGACATTATTATTTGAAGGAGGGGACATGGAGGAAAAAGCTAACTACCTTTTGCACAGTAATTTTCTTCTCCCCTTTCCCTCACCCATGGAGGGCATCACCCATGGACTCCCTCGGCTACTACAACATAATATGTATTTTCTTTTACTCATCTAAGGATTTCAGCCAAGGAATAAACTCCAAGTATTTACATTATAAACAAAATACTATTGATACTTCTCCCCTCCCCATTCCCCCCTCTCTCTCAGAAATTATAATCCCACCAAAGTAAACAGCAGGAAAACTTATCAGATAAAATATAATAATTGTCTGAGAAAATACACAACCTTATTTTGGGGGCCCATTTAAGATTCCATTTGCTCAGAAGCCCAACTTCCTCTTCTCTTCTTGAAAAATGTCCACCTCATATCCTCACTCTCTTCCACTGTCCTACAAAGGGCATGTAACTCCCTTCTTTACAGACTTCTAGGAATTCTCTTCTCTTTCCCCCAGTGCTCTTCCCATTACTATGCTCAACTTTGCCCAGTCCTCAATTAATTGCCCCTCTGTGCCTGCTATTCATGTTAAAAAAAAGGGCCAGAGGCCCCATTCCAACTCCTTGAGGTTCAACCTAGATTTGTTCCACAGATCCTCAAAAGACTGGGTTTTAACTTATTACCATGTTGATATGGTTAACCTCATGCAGGCCATCATTAAGAACTAAACCTGACATAAATTCAGAATTATTTTGGTCCCAACCAACATATAAGATCTGCAAATCAAAATAAAGGGACTGAACATTTTGTTGAGTTTACCTTTGTATAAATTCAGCCGTTTCAACTCAGTTTCCTCTTTAGGAGGAGCCTTCACAGCTAGAGCAGGGGTTTTCTGGTAAACCTTCCAGAGCAGAAAGTATTCCACACACATGGATACCAAATTCCATGCCGAAATGAAACCACAGCCAATGACTGCAGAGCCAAATGTCATAATCTGGCCAACAGCCATGGGGGCCAAGATGTTGGTTAACTGGTCAATCCTTCGTATTGTAGCATTCATATCTACAGAGAGAGGTGGAGAAGGCAGGGAAGTGTGCAAATCTATCAAAGAGAGACTGCCCACTTACATAATACAACTCATAAACCAAGAGTATTGATTCCTAAGATGTAAATTTCTAAAAGCACTCTGCAAGCAAACTATTTTGTTAGAAAATCAATTGCTGTTTGGAGCAAGTCACATTAAACTTGCCTCAAAAATCATGGTTCTCTAGAATTATATAAATTAGTCTAACATCAGCTTTTTAAAAACGAATTCAATAGTAACTCTACATTCATTTATTTCAACAAGCACTTAGTAAATGCTTATCATGAATTAGGCTATGACAAAAAATGAATACCCTTCCTGTCTTCATGAAGTTTATACTTGCATGGGAAAACAAAGACAATCAACAAGCATATAAGTACACAGCAAGTCAGAGGTTCATTAAAGACTAGAGTGAAAAATAATGCAGAAAAGGGGCATAGACAGAGTTCAGGGGAAGGGGAAAACTTCAGTTCTGTATATGGCAAGGTCAGGGAAGAACTCACGGAAAAAAAAGAGAACATCACAGCAAGGCATGAAGCAGCAGGAGGCAAAAGAGTGAGTCCTGTGGGTATTAGGGAAAAGACAATCCCAGGCCAAGGCAAGTGCAAAAACCCTGGGACAGGAGGAGCATGCCCAGAAGAACAGCGAGGAGGACAGTAAGACTGCAGCAGAATGAGGAAGGGAGAGGATAAGAAGAGATGAGGTCAGAGAGGGAGGGAGTGGCCCAATCAGGCAGGATCTTAGCCTACTACTTGGAAACCAATTTTTATGCCGAATGACTCAGGAAACCTTTCGAAGCTAATGAACAGAGAGGTGATACCACAGGACTTGTATTTTTAAAGGTTCATTTTGGCTGCTGTGATGAGAAAACAGTGTGCGGGGTGTGTGTGTGTGTGTGTGTGTGTGTGTGTGTTTGGCTGCTGTGATGAGAAAACAGTGTGCGGGGTGTGTGTGTGTGTGTGTGTGTGTGTTTGGCTGCTGTGATGAGAAAACAGTGTGCGGGTGTGTGTGTGTGTGTGTGTGTGTGTGTGTGTGTGTGTGTTTGGCTGCTGTGATGAGAAAACAGTGTGCGGGTGTGTGTGTGTGTGTGTGTGTGTGTGTGTGTGTGTGTGTGTGTGTGTGTGTGTGTGTGTGTGTGTGTGTGTGTGTGTGTGTGTGTGCGCGCGCGCGCGCGCGTGGGTGGGGGCGGGGGTGTGGACAGCAGTGCAGCCAAGGAGACAGGTGGGAGACGATGTGCGGGGAAGCAAGACAGTAACAATGGAAACAGAGAAACAGACACTGGATATAATTTAAAGGAGAATCAGGAAGACTTGAACACAGATTAGATATGGTATGCGAGAGAAAGAGAGGAATTAGAGATGACTCTAAAGTTTTTATACCGAGCAACAATTGGAAGGATAGAGTTTCCACTTACCAAGAAAGGGAAGACTTCAAACGAATCAGGTTTAGACAAAAGAACAAGCATTTGGTTCTAGAGATGTTGACTTCTCTAGGTATACTGACATTCAAGAGGCTCTGTCAAGCAGACAATTAAACATACAGGTCTGGAGTCCAGGGAAGAAGCAGGTACCACATCTGCGAGTCACCACCAGCTGCTTGATTTTTAAACCAAAGACACTGGCTGAGACCAAGCAACTGAGTATAGACTGATGAGGTCTGCGGACTGAGTCCTAGGCATGCCACTGTTCAGAGGTCAGGAAGATGAAGAGGAACCAGCAAAAGAGGAGAAAAACCAGGAGAGTGTGGTGTCCTAAACCAAGAGACAGCAATGTTTCAAAGAGGAGGAAGTGATCAATTGGCAAGCAATGGTGTTAAGTCAAGAAAGATAAGCATGGAGAAGCAGCTCTAGACAGGTCACATGGTCGGTACTGAGGACCTTAAAAGGAATAATTCTGGTAGGCAATAAGGGCAAATGCCTGATTGAAGCTGCTTAAAGAGGCTGGTCATTGGAAAAGACCCTGATGCTGGGAAGGATTGGGGGCAGGAGGAAAAGGGGACGACAGAGGATGAGATGGTTGGACGGCATCACCGACTCAATGGACATGGGTTTGGGTGGACTCCGGGAGGTGGTGATGGACAAGGAGGCCTGGCATGCTGCGATTCATGGGGTCACAAAGAGTCGGACATGATGGAGCGACTGAACTGAACTAAAGAGGTTGGTGCCAACTCCAGGGGACACCATTTCTATTATATTCTAAGTGAGTGGCACAGCCTAGCTTCACAATGTGAATGTTGCACCCCCCTCCACCAGCCCCGGTATTATGGAAAGCAAGGCCCCAACCAAGCAAAGGAATTGGAAAGAGTGAGCACAGATATTTCTTTTTGTTAAGTTTTGTTCAAAAGAAGAATAAAGAAATGGGAGTGATAGAGGGGGTAAAGAAGGGCATTTTTAAGATGAGCAATGTTACAGCACGTTTATATGCTAATGTGAATGATACAGTCGATGAGAAAGGATAGAATCTGAGTCTCCTCACAGGCGGCAGAGCCGTTCTTAGATAGGACCACAAGCAATTCACAAGTGTAGGTCACGTAAATGGCTGTAGGTACAAGTGGGAAGAGGCACATGAAGATGGGAGCACATGGAAGTTCTCTTCTCATTTTTCCATTTTCTCAGTAGAACACAAGGCAAGGTCATCAGAGAAAGTGAGGATGGGCGAGGCGGTACTGAATGTACGAGGAAAAAGTAAGACGCTGTCCTTTAGGAAAGTGGGAGGAGGAAGGGACCAGAGGAAACTGTATGATCATACAGCAGCACGAAAGGGCCAGCTCGAACCCAGTGGTCATGAATTTTAAGCGAGAGCAGTGAGCAAAATTGTGCTTTTCTTTTTTTCACCAGCCATGTGCTACCATGGAGAGTTGGACTTAAGCAGGATCTTATGAAAGGAGTAACAAAAGGAGAGGAGGCCAAGTGAACTGAGGGTGTATACTAGGAGGCATTCATATGGTTGGAATGACTGAATTTGGAATTTAAACTGGGTAGAGAGGAGACAAGAGGGGGTCATTGATGCCTTACAGGTGCCAACCAGGCTGGCGCATTGCTGTGACTGGGGAACCAGGAGGAGTGAGCTGATAAGGCAGGAGGTATAGTTCAAGTCTTGGATGCCAAAGATTGAGATTAGGGAAGGGGAGGGTTTAGCAGTGACAACAAGGTCTTTGGGTATGACCATGGGAACATACAGCTGAGTTAGAGTGGAGGACAAGACGCATAAAGGAGAGGAAGTCAAGAAAATAGCCTACTTTCTCATTTTCTGTCTCACAGAGTAGAGTGAAAATTGAGAAAGTCCTTATCAATCACGTGGGGCACCTTGGAAAAGCATTATATGACTAATGAGCACATTAACAGAAAACCGTCATTATTCTTTCTCTCACTCTTCCTGGTCCTCAACTGCCTTCCAATTAGTCCTATGCATGCAGAACGCCTGCATGATAACAGGAGAACTTTGACATATTTCACCTTTCACTTGAGAAGCAAAGGCAGTTTTCATTGATCTTATACATAACCAATTTTGCAGAGGCCTCATTAACTTCCATCTGCCCCTGCTAATAATTTCCTAACATGGAAATGTAGGATTGCTCCTAATAACTCAATAACTTGAATCCAAAAATCAAATATTAATGAAAACATACACTTGAATCTGAAGGCCTCAGAACAACAATGAAATGTAATTAAAATGATTTGTTACTTTTTCACTACCTCCCTTTTCAAGAGCTCATGAAACTTCCTAATGCCACCAATTTCTTTTCTTTATTATCAAAATTTAGAAATTTCTATCTGAGGAAGCTAATCATGTTTAGATGTAATGTAGTATCAGAAAAGAGATTTCATTTTTCTGAAGCAGAATTAATTAAATAAGTTTTGAAAAAGACATAAACGTTTTACTGGTAACACACTAGAGAAGAACTGGTCCTCTCAATGTGCAAACATACTCTTTTTCACAGGCTTGTATTGATTCTTACACAAACACACAAATGTGTGCTCATTTAATTCCAATTAAGTGTTTTCAGCTGCAGCTGTGACAAAGCGGACATCAGTAACCACTTGCTGTTATAAAGGGTATATATCTTGTAGAATAATAAAGAACATATTTGCTGAGTAAATAGCACCTAGCAGGTTTGTCTACCTCAAATACGAAGACAATTTTCAGTCAACGGAGTCCAAACAAGAAATATATCTACCTTACTTGATCAAGCCAACCAGCAGATGTTTCTCTAGAATGATGGACAAGAAAAATCTCATAGACTATGAACAAAAAGTGATTAACAAAGGAAATGAAGAAGGAAATAAAATAACAGATGGAATAAAAAGTCAGGGAAAGGAAGTTTCAAACAGATTTGACAGGCTAAGGGTCATGATTCAAGAGAAGGCTTTAATAAGACACTAAATCAAGTACTTAGACAAATGAGTTGACAGATTAATTAACAGTATTTATGTGGAGAAAGTACCTTTCCTGGAGCTGTCTAAACTGGATGGTAACAACTATATTTTGACCTGATGTCACTGAAATTAGAAAACTTTTCAACCTTCCAGGGAATATCTCTCTTGTTCTTTACCCTCAGTGATACAACTTCCAATTTTATAAACTACTCTGAAAACAAGAAACATTGGGGTGAGGGATTGGGAGCAACTAGCTTCCAGCTGACAACCGTCCCTCTTCACGGGCACACCCTTACCCCGTCACGTACATTTTACACACACACACATGTGTGCGTGATGCACATGAGCTCAGCTGGTCCCACCCAGCCTCCTGCTTGGTTTTAGCAGTCTTTGCCAGCAACCTCAAAAATCGGCCTGCATGAACATAAATTACTCCTGACCGGACAGGTGTGTATCTGTGTACAGAGACACAGAACCAGAGGTGCCGCGGGGGCAGCTGGAGTCCCCTCCTGCCACACCTTCCCCCCCTTCTCTTCTGCTTTTCCTTTGCCCTCCTCTTTTCTCATCTGTTCTGTACCTCTGCCTTATAGCAGGAATACTACCAAAAATCCATGGTGAGAGCCTCGCTGACCCCCAGGATGGAAGAATTATCTGTTCCTATTTTGAAGGACCATTTTCAATTAGTTTTTAAACAAATATGGAGGTCAAAACTTGAGGAAAAACAACATGGAGGTTTCCTTCTTTAGGCTCTATCCTGTACTTGCGGCCGAATTTGAAACAGCACCACTTCCTAAACTAATTCACAGTGGACAAGAGTTCAACAGGCAGCTTACTTCCTTTCTTAAACTCCAGAAACTCCAGAAGGTTAGAAAACAGACTGGTTAGCCTGGATTCTTCCATTATGAAATGATTCCTCAAATAAAGAAAGACAGCTGAGAAGTGGCCAGTCATATTTTTGTTGCTTTCCTGGAATATCACTTTATAGTCAGAAAGGTCCCAGAAAACTACATGGGATCTTTGTTTTGTTACTTATTTATTTATTTAGATATTTAGCACAAATTAAAGATTCTGAGTAACTTTCTCTTTACTCAGGGCTTTTTTTTTTTCTCCAATTATAGACTCTATAGACTTCACAGAGTCAGCATGAGTTAAGAAATTCAGATAAGAGAAAGAAAATCATCTTAAAAGCTAACTTTTTCCCCAAATACATTTCAACAGATATATGTGATCTATTTTTAAAATATATCCTTTTGTACCCTTTGAATTTCAAAACATTGGCATACATTAACATCCTTAAAATAACACACTAAAAGAGAAAGAAAATAACAGGAGAAAACACCAAAAAAAGGACAAAATCTTATCTTTTAATTCTATGTGACAAAAAGAGATGGAGTTATTTCCTGTTGGTAAATGATCACAGGAAGAAAAATCAGTGAGAATCACTACTTTAGCTCCAGAGAGAATTTTCTGCAATACAGGCTTTCCTGTGCTAAATGCATCTTCCATACTCACTGGCCTCTAAAATCACTGTGGTATCTCTATCTGAAGCGGTATTATTACTGCTATCACAAAGGGATGACTTAAGCAAATCCTTCTTTTTCTTCATGTAGACCTTTCACAGATTTTGCTCCCTTTCTCTCAACTTCCTGTCTTTTTCTTTTAACCACGTGTCTAGTCAAAGTTGCTTGCTAACCCCAGTACTTAATCTTGCCTCTGTGTCCTGGGATAAGCCACTAAAGTGATCCGGAATGGTCTTGTCAGTCAGGATGGCTGGCAATGAGTTTGTAATACCCATTAATCTTAGTGACTAGCAGAGTTGACTCAGCTGACCTGATCAGTAAATAAGTGTACATTCCTCCTTTACTCTGCGCAATTTCAATCCATCTGTGTCTGGGTGCTGTATGGAGTAAGGGGTGAGTAGGGAATATTCAGTAAGGTAGGTTACTCTAAGCCCAAGTATTACTGACGTAATGGATATATTGCTTTGTAAGCATTCTTCAGCCTTTGCCCTCTTGTACATTTCCAATGGACAACTAAAATGCAAGCTTTGGAAGACCTACATTCTATCTATACTTCTTTAGTGTTTATAACAGCTGTTACAGTGCATCATACATAATGTAGTTAGAGTTATCAATTAGAACTTTAAAGTTGAAGGAATTAATGTCCAGAGTCTATCCTAGAATCGTGTGTGTGTGTGTGTGTGTGTGTGTGTGTGTGTGCTGCATATTCAGTCACGTTCAACTCTGCCACCCCGTGGGCTGCCATGTGCCAGGCTCCGTCCACGTAGTTTCCCGGGCAAGAATACTGGAGCGGACTGCCATTTCCTTCTGCAGGGGCTATTCCTGACCAGGAATCAAACCCACATCTCTTGCATCTCTTGCATTGGTAGGAGGGTTCTTTACCAGCTGAGCCACATATTTGTTTCTATTTGTTTGGATAAAAATAGTATCCACAATATGACCAATAAGTACTGAAAATAATAACCATAGTATGAAGATAAAATTCATGTCAAATATTCACTGTTTTAAGTATTTGAAAGAAAAAGCTCAAAAGAAATATTCTTCTATTTGCCAGGTTTTCACAGAATAAAAGAGGTCACTAGACTATAAATTAGTTTCTTAACAGTGAGATAAATCTTTGCCAGGTTTTCATAGAATAAAAGAGAAGGTCACTAGCCTATAAATTAGCTTCTTAACAGTGAGACAAATCTTTGTGCTGAAATTGATAATGTAAGAAAAAGACTATGCTTTCAATTTAGTATTCCTTAAAATTACTCAGAAAAAAGGCTTAAGCCTCAGTTATTACCACTGATTTTAAAGTGAATCCTAATATAAACCATTTGGTAGAAAGAGAAAAGCGAATTACCTGCTAATCTGCCTCTGTCTTCTCCTGCAACAACAACAATCCAATCCCTTTGGATTGTGATTGCGGTAGCAGTACTGGCCAAGTTTGCAATATTTGCGATCGTGATGATCAAGATATAGCATGAAGTCTAAGGAATTACAGGAAAAACATTAAACTGTCAGATTTACCACACTGTACCTACTGGTCTTTGGTAGCATAATAAAATTTTAATTTAATTTCATAAATTCTAAAAAATCATCTTACTTGTAGACATGAAACAAGATAGCAGTGGTCAAGTTAAAGGGCATAATATCTTTCTAATCTGCATCTTCTGTGGTACAAAAACATGTTGAGTGCTCAGGCATGTCTGACTCTTTGTGACCCGTGGACTGTAGTCCACCAGGCTCCTCTGTCCATGGAATTCTCCAGGCAAGAACACTGGAGTGGGTAGCCATTCCCTTCTCTAGGGGATCTTCCCAACCCAGGGATCAAACCACGTCTCCTGCGTTTCCTGCTTTGGCAAGTGGATTCTTTACCTCTGAGCTACCTGGGAAGCCCCATCTGTGGTATACATGATACAAAATAGTCATATGCACACTTATATGACCTAGTTATCACAGAGTGTTAACCTCGGGGTAGTTTTTAATTCCTCCCACAAATATGTCCTTTGGAAGAAACACTGAAGGGGAAGTGAAAGGTCTTGCATTTAAATCAGAGTTCTGACATTTTCCAGTTGCATGACAACAGGCAATCAGCTAACATCATCACCTTGCCTCACTTTTTCATCAACAAAATGAAGGGAATAGAGTAGAAGGTTTCTTGTCCATCTAGCTTTGGAACTCTACAATATCAATTCAAATATACCTAAGAAGATTTACTAGTGACACCAAATTTATTGTTTTCCACTACACCCATCTCTGTGCTCTTTTCCGTCAAGCTATCATGAAATTAAAGTGTGAGAAGTTATCTACTCCATGTCCTCAAATACAAATACCAATTATTATTGAGGACCACAATCATGACTGATTTATATACATGGATAACATTTCTTATATGGTGTGAACAAATTGTAGGTTAATACTGATGACCTGAAAGCTAGCAACTGGATTATGTAATAAACTCTTTGAACTGCCATTAAAACACAAAAGGAAAGAAAACTAATAGAATAAAATTTAAATTCAAACAACACACAACGAATGCCTGTTATGGGCAAAAAACAAAAACAAAAACAAAACAAAAGTGGTAGGGGATATTAAAGTAACATGGATCACAGCCTTGTCTAACTCAATGAAACATGAGATTAAAATTAACCTATTTGCAAAATGACATTCCCTAGCCTCAGAGAGTTTTCCTCTTTTATCTCTAACAGACACATCAATTTTCTGCCATCAAGAATCTTGTTGAGAACTTACAAGAACCCATCCATGGTACATAGTCAGAAGCTCGTTCTTATGTAGGAAAACCATCATCAGGATGACTCCACACAGGATGACTGAAACATTCTGGATCACCAGTGAAGTCTGGGCCACTATACAGAGGGAGAAACAGTGTTCACACACCAAAGTATCTCAATGGAGCTGCTCCCATCCATGTATCACTGTTTTACTGTATTAATGCATATGCAAATTACAAGAAATAGAAACATTCCTACCTGAACTATTTCTAGCAAGACCCAGCATATCACATCAGATCAGTAAAACTTGCAGACAGAATAAAGAAGTACTTCGCATTTTCCCTGATAAAGCCATTCATAATGACCGCATTTTCATTTATTTTCTTGAAAGTATACTGTCATAAACAGAACTATATTAGATAAACAAGATTCATGTCTCAGCCCTTTGTAGCTTAGGCAAAAATAAGAACGTGGAAGAGGCTAAGGAAGAGGTCATGGAATTCATGACCTCCTAGATGGTGGGCTGAATTTGATAAGATCGTACAGATAAGTAGGAAAGATATAAAAAATTGCCAAGAATAAGGCAGCAGTGTGTTCCTTTTAGAACACTAAAGCTATTTGCTTTGCTATGAAATTCTAAACTACATCTTTCCTCAGAGAAAATGCCAGCTTTCTGAGAGTGAGGCATCCGTGTAGACAAGAGCTGACATAAGCACAGGTCAGGATCCAGGGAAGTCTTTCTTTTGCCACTCGCTGCAGCAGATGATCTAGGGCAGCATACTTAAACCCTTGTGTCTGTGTCTATAAAGTGAGGATATAATACACATCTATCTGCCTTCCTCACTTTATGGGGTCATTATGATGCTCAAATAAAATACTCATGAAAGCACTCTGAAAAACACAGAGGGTTGTATATGAAAGGTATAATTATAGCTCTTGCCTTGAAGGACAGTAAAGCTCATTCTGGCTTGGAAGGCTATATCAAAGCCTCGAGACAAAACAAACTGCTTTCTGAAATTAGTATGAAATAAAATCCCAACATATAAGTCATTCTTTTATTGTACAAGGCTTAAATATCAACTGAATGAGATTCTTGGCTTTCAGAACCCCACAGACCACAGGAAGGGTAGACACGTGAACAGATAATTATAAGAGCATAAGTGAAATAGCAGAGGTATTAACAAAGCTTTAATGGGACTGCAGAAAAAAACAGTGTCTCTAGTTAACTCAGCCTAGAGACATCAAAGATTTTCATGGAGGCAGACACGAGTTGATTACATCGAATAAGTGCAAGATTGCTATCCCACTGAACTCCTCTTCATCCAACTCAACATTCTTTCCTAACTTACAATTTCACTGTTCAACAATCATAAGATTAAAGGTTTCTATATATAGCATTCCCATGCCCCTATGTATAATGATGTAAATAACTGGGAATTTTTTCTAGGACACAAAACCTTTTTCTATATGTTCTTTGGTCTATTGATTCTCAAAATAAAATAACGTCCATCTTGGCCATTTTACTGATAGCATCAAGTCCTAGAGTTTGATAATCCAGTTGCTTTCTAACCAGGGGCCGTCATCCTGCATTGAAAGAAACAGATACCTCAATCTTTCCCCGATGACTAAGACAGACATGGCCAGGTCTTAGCATTATCAACTGAATAATTCTGGGAAATTCTGCCCTGAATTTTATCCAAATTGCTCTTATATTCTGAATAACTGAACTGTTCTCTTTTTCTTATACAATACTTAATGATTTCAGTATTAATGCTCTAATGTCAGTATACTACCATTTCTTCTTTTTTCTTAAAAAATTAATAATTCAACTCTCTGTGATCAGATGCTCTTTTTTAAATCCATTGTTTTCACTTCCCCTACACACCTGCCTATATGAAACACTGTACCCCAGAGGACAGATGTTAAAGCTGTCCCAGGAACATTGTATTAAATGAACTCCAATGCAAGTCCTGGTTAAAAAGATGCCAGAGTTAAGTAAACTTTTAATGTTTAACATGGTTCACAGAAAAGTGCTATGATGTTAACCATTAACATTCCTAATTTATGAACAGCCAAAAAAGATCCCTCCCCAAATCTATAAGCTCAATACCCTGATATCCCATCTTTCTGTAGGAGTCCCAGGACCCTCCAAGCAGGGGTGCTGCCACTGAGCACCCCACCACTCAGAGAGGGGCTGCAGAGGGTTCGCCACTGGGGTTTCTCTCCAGCGCAGGCCCTGGTCCCATGAGCACAAAGGCTCCTATGACACCACTCACCCTTCAGTCTGGCATTCTTATCCACCCAGTCGCCGATGATGGCTCCCAGGACCAGCACAGAGCCTGCCACCACCAGCCCGTAGACCGCCGTCAAGAGCAGGCTGTTCCCATAGAGCTCCACCAGGAACACAGACACCGCGAAATGCCACATCCGGTCCCCCTGGGGTCGGAGGAGAGAGAAGAGGTGTTCATAGAGTTTGGGGGTGCGAGTTGCTAGTCAATCATACTCAAAAAGCTGCTTTCCTGACAGAGGAGCACTTTCCGGCTACATCAGGAGATTTTCAAAGTCAACAATTCCTCTATGGATTCAATGTGGTCAGGTGTTAAAACTCTTCATCCTGGCACAGTGGAAAATATTCCTGCCCAATTACTAAGTAAACCTGAGAGGAAAAGCATATTAATGGAACAAACATACTTATCATTCCAGAAAAGCATACAGTTTCCAAGTTCAAGGAGGATTTTTTGAGGTAAAACCTGTTCCCTTTTTTTGTCAGGTTTCTAGCCAGGCCTGGGGGTGAGAGGCATGAAGAAGTTTGCTACTGAAGCAGAATGAAACTATAGTATTGTAGTTTACAAACATCAGTATGCCTTGGATGTCAAGTAAAAGCTAGTTTCCCAATTTGTAAATGCTAAGAATGCACTACATTACCTTTCAAGTTTCTTTTACCTATAACATTCTAAAATCTGTGTTCTACTTCACAAATAAATTTCAAAGACCTAAAACATCAGGACAATCAAAAAGATGAAGTTAATATGTTCAAATTCTGGCACCACATGAAGATGTCAGAAATAAATACATAAATAATTTTAACATTTTGACATAGATGAGTTTTAAAAGGGGGAAAAAAAAAAACTATTTCTTCTCTCCAGAGTATATAGGAAAATCTGGAATTCACTGCTGCAAAACAAGTAACAGAAACTTTCAAATGAGTTGAGCCAAATTAATATGTAAGAAGTCTAAAATGGACTTTATTTTGAACTTTTAGGCCCCATTCCTGACTTGTAAGGTTAACCTAAACCAGGACAATAACGTTCTATCATAACCTATCCCTATGAGAAATCACTACAGGAAACTAAATTCCCAGGCTAGCCTCCATAGTTACGGATTGGAAGTAGTACTACACTCCTAGTTCTTTCCAACGTCTTAACATCCTCTTGACAAATTTAGTGTACAAGGAGCAATGTATTATCCTGCTATGTCATATGATTTTAAACATTTAATAAAGCCAAGACAACAATCTGATGCATCTAAAGTTAAACGGATATGCATACTGTAGCAACCATTTACAATAAGCTTCATGTAGACCAGTATTTCTCAAATGGGGGTGATCCTCCAGGGATCACTTAGCAATGTTTGGATCTATTTTGGGTTGTCACAACTGTGAGGGTGGGTTTACTACTGGCATCTACAGTCCCTACAACAAAGAATTAATCAGGCTAAGACGTCAATAGTGCCAAGGTACAGAAACTTTGGTGTAGAGGGTTTAGAACCTCTATTTAGAACCGCAGTTGAAAGTTAACATAAGAGTAGGGCCTTGAGGGATGGGGTGAATAAGGACAAGTAAACGTCTGGAAACCAGTGGAAACAGCATGTTTGAAAGACTGATTCTCACTTGATGGTCTGGAATGTGAGCTCCAGCACAGGGCAAAATCCCAGACTAGAAACACAGCAAATAACCGTGCAATCAACAAAGTGGACGCGCAGGGGGTCCTGGCTGTAAATGAGTGCAGAGTGAGACTAAGTTATCAACTATAATGTTCTGGCACACTAGATCTGTTATATGAATGTTCCAGAAGTTTGAGGTTTAATTAGTACCATAATTCACATTTCTCATACAGCTTTTTAAAGTTTGCTTTGATAACAGAAAATGTCTTCCACTTAAGTAGGAATAACGTTTCAAATACCATTGTACTAAATGACTAAAAATATATGATACAGCTTGTTTGAAAACAATAAAAAGACAATTTATACAGTAAGATAAAAATGTCAATAAGAGTAACAAATTAACCTATTTTCTTAACCTTTAACATGAGAAGTAAATTTAGATTTGATTAGAATAAAATGGGATGAGGAGAGCAGAGGTGCTTTATCCTAATCTCAATCCTCTAAAAAGACAAAAACACATAAATGCCTCAAATGATAGCCTGCCTCCATGAGAGAATGTCCTCTTTCCTATCATAAAGAATAAGAAATATTATTCCGATTGCTTCTTTCTTTCCTTTCTTACACTTATTCTATTGAAGAACAGTTGACTTTCTATGTTGTGTTAGTTTCTGGAGTACAGCAAAGTGACTCAGTTACACATTCTTTCTCACATTCTTTTCCATTACGGTTTATCACAGGATATTGAATATAGTTCCCTGCGCTATGTAATAGGTTCTTCTTTCTTTCTTTGTTGTTTTACTCCTATATTTTTTTTCCAAAAGAATCTGTTTAGGTTTTTTTAAAGAAGGACTTTGAAACAAGTGCCACAAAAGTTTTCTCTCTTGCCACCTCCCTGATGGAGAAGAGTAAAACTGCTCCACTTGCTCCAATTTCCAAAGGCTTAGGCTTTAAGAAGTAACAGACTCAACATTCACCAAGCGCAAGAATCAGGTAAAGTCTCTGTAAACATTGACCAAGCGCAATCGCAGGCCCACCCACCCATTCTTTCCTAACCTCCATTTCCTGCCCTCCCACAAGCTCTCATCAAACTTTGAGGATTTGTTTACATGTTCATCTACTTCCAGGGCACTGATCCAAAGGCCAAATGAATGTCATTACTGCACTGAATACTTTTTGAGAGGCTCCTATGTACCCAACCATACTGCAGGCATTAGAAATTCAGCAGTACACATAAATCAAGATCTATATGTTCATGCTGCTTGCATCCCAGTGAACAGAGACCTAAAGTAAACCCAGAGTAGGCCAGGTGGTACAAATGCTAAGTGGAAAAATAAAGTAGGGTAGAGCAGGAAGGTGGCATTTTGCATGAAGCAGACCTATGAGTAGAAATCCAAGGAAGTAACAGCTGGCGCCATGCAGACATCTGGCAGTAAATGGAGCCAGTCCATAGCATGATGCATAAGATAGTAACACTGGCCACCTTTTTTCACTGCCTTACACTGTTATCTTTTTGTAATTAGATACATTGTTTAAAACCTACACCAAATTACATCATAAGTTTCTTGAAAACAGGATTCACTTCTTACCATATTTTGTATTCTGATAGCACAGAGTAAAATATATTGATCCACTGGCAGAAAGAAATGAAGTAAGAAACAAAAAGCATTCAACTTCACACAAATCTAACTCAATATAACCTTCTACCTTAACACCTATATACTCAGAGTACAGGAAACCGTGGGCGATGGATAGATAGATTTGTATACACATGCATATATAATAAATAAGCACATATATTTTGTTGCAATAAAATCAGGCAAAGCGTCAAACAGGAGACAATACTCAAAAGGCAGAATTATCTAGCCTTAGAGAGCATTCCTTTTTTGCACTCTTCTGCACCAAGAAGTGAAAACCCACTAAACCTTACCCGGCTGTAATTGCTGTGTTTTGTTTTAATCCAAGTTTCCCACAAGAACTCCTTTTGCTCAATTATCTTTAAGACTGGAGTAAGCATCTGTCATTTTTCTTTGTGTTTTGTAAGACAAAAAACAAATCCTCCTGGAACAATCACAGTTCCACTCTTTTGGCAAATCTGACCTGTTAACCTACTAACGAAAGGTCATAAAAATCTAAAACTTAATCAGTATTTGGAAGTTAGGCACCTTCTTCCCCTAAGAAATAGGTCCAGATCACAAGATAAGCATTTTAGACACTTACGTCTATCACTTACCACTTTTTAAAAAAATACTCAATACTACTGAATTAAATTGGAAGAGTAATTTAATTGGATTTAAATTAATTAAGGGCAGTTTCACTCAATTTCTACTTAGAATCATCAGTTACCGGAAATGAAACTCAGGCCAAGTCTACTTTGTGTACATGTATTTGCAGAGTCATCCCTGTCTAAGCCTCTGGGGAGATAGAAGCTGGCCTTTCTAAAAAGCCATCTTTGAACTGCTCTTTCTTAAAGAGCTGATAACCTAGCTTAATAATTTCCCAAGGGCATGGGTACGGATTTCCTCATACTATAGTTTGCATTCATGTCTTAAGGATGATCCAATAGCAGTTTCCAATTTAAAAAGAAAATAACATTCACAAAATTTACTCTCAAAATTCCTTCTCCTTACTTACAGTTCTGTAAAACAGAAACTTATGGTTCTGTAACTATCACATATGACACATGAATAGAATATATTCAGATTTATTGCTTTAAACAGTAAGACTAACTGTTTAATTTAAAAGATTTTATCCATCAAAATGATTTAATAATCAAAAACACATCTATCATCCTTTGGGGATTATTCTTTGGGGTCGGGGGATGTTGGTGAAGGAACCCAGGCCTACAGAAACAGTGGGACTCTTCCAAAACCACATAAGAAGTCAGAGGGTGACTTATCAATCAGCTGCTGATTTTCATTGGATGATGGCTTTTAAGATAGACTGAGATGTCTCACACATATCTAGCTACAGATAACATTTGAAAAGACCAGAATTTTCATCACTCATATATTTGTTCTTGGGGTCCATTATATTTACATTAATCTTAGAACTGCTATTTTTAGCCTGTTAGTCATGCCATTATTCTACTGTATTTTCATAGTGTGGTATGCTGGAACTTATCTTAACAAAAGAAAATAGAGAAATACCTTAAAATATGTAAAAACAGAAAGTAATATCAATGAGACATTCATCCATTCTTAGTAGCAGATATTACCCTTTACTAAGCCTTGTAAGGCAACATACAATACAAGATAATCCTGCCTTTTTTAATCCTGTCTTCGGAGAGCTGTTGGTCTACATAAAGTATGATAACCTAAAAATTAAGTAGCATTCACCAACACCTATAGGAAAACATCTTTGGTGAAAACAACTTACAGCATGTGTGTCCAATTGATTTCTTCAGATGCATGACAAAACTGGAAGATGGCTTAATACAACTGGCTCAAATGAAAGGAAACAAGAAATTGGGCAAGTATGTTGTAAGAATTACTGTAGGTCATCACTTACCCAAGTAGACAGAGAATGACCAAGATAGAGAAGGAATTTTGCAGAGGTCAGGTAGTTTGCCAAGGAGCCTGCAAAGATACACAGTGGGGAGATAAAAAGCATGTTTAGTCCCTTGAGTGAGCTGAGGTTGGAATGCTCATTCATTTGCTCTTATTAAATACAATTATTAAAAACTGCTTTGTGGGGCAAACCATGTAGATTTCATCAAGCCACCTAGAAACTGATGGGGAGATGAAAAATTCAGCATGACCTATTATTGGTCAATACCTGCAAAACTTCACATACAGTGACCAATGCTCTTGTTTCAACAGTCTTAAACGCCATTCTATTTTTAACAAGGCAATCCCAAACCGTCCAGTCGATTCCATCCTCCTTTGTGTGCAAACTCCTTTCCCAAACCTTGAAATTCCTTTCTTCCTTAACCTCCACCAAAACAGGAGTCAAAAGAGCTGCTAAGCACGCTGGTTAAGAGCTGAGCCACATTCCTCCAAAACCTGCGTGGAGCTGCAGGTCTCCAACGAACCAACCTGTTTCTACCCCATGCGTGGGCTCAACTCACCACAGCATCCTCCCTGACGGCTCTGCTGGCTTGTCCTGGTCATGGCACCAGACGCCCCCCGCTTGTTCTTCTGCTGTTCCTGCTGAGGCGTTTGTCACCAGGAGTGCAAGAAACTGAAGAAAGCACCGCCGAAAACACAACAGCTCTGTGCAAAAAGCCTCCGACGACGACTGTGATAAAAACAAAAAGGAAAACGGCCGGGGGTCTTCTTTTAGTCTTCTTTCCAAACTTAGCTAACACTGTAGCTGAAGTTGGAAAGGCAAAGCCTTATGGAAGCGGGTGGAGGGGGCTCAACAGGCCGTCCGAACCGACTCGGGAGCCTGCACCGCCGCCGCCGCCGCCGCCGCCGCCGCGGGCCGGGCCCGGGCCGCCACTTATACGGGGACGGGGGCGGAGCTCCGGCCGCCGCCGCGGCGCGAGGCCAGGCGCCCCGCAGCCTTCCACGCCCTTCCTAGGAGTCGCCGCCCACCCGCGGCCCTCGGGGCCGTCTGGCCGCAAACGACCCGCGGGCCTGGTGGGGCCTTCGCCGGACGAGCTGAGCTCGCCGGCTTCCCCGCCCTCCGGGAGGCCGCGAGACGAGGTCGGGGAGCCCGGGCAGCCAGCCGGCTGGGCGGTGTCGGGGCAGGCGAGAGCCAAGGCCGGGGCCGGGCTGCAGAGCCGCGCTTCGCACCGGCGGCCTGGTCGGTCGGGGAGCGGGCTGCCGCCGACGGTCGACGGTCGTCGTGCAAAGCGCCAGTCTGGGCTTGGAGGTGTGGGGGAACATCCCCCCCCACTTTTTTTTTAAACGAAAATCATTTTTAATATAGATAAATAAATAGAATCCGTGTCACGAAGGCCGTTTTCCTGGCCTTCCCGTTCCGGCCCGCCTGCGGGCAGAGAATGTCTTTCCTTCCCAGGACCTCATAGTGGGGCTTCCCTCAAAGAACCAGAATCAAAGGGCAGGAAGGGGCGCCAGGATCAGAGCCCAGCCCTCTTCAGAGGAGTCAACGGAGCCTCTGGAAAGGTGAAGTCCCGAAACGACGTAGGGACCCAGCCCCAGCCCAGAGCTGGGGGCTCCATGTCCTTCCTGGAGGAAGCACCCAAGCGCTTCCTTCACCAACAACCTTGCTTCTCCCTCGGCGCCCTCTGAGCCCTGCCCGCACCCACATGGCCATTCCCCACCTCTCCTCCAAGCGGCCCAGGATGAGATAGGCAGTGACCAGGAATACCGGTTATCCCAGTTGTGTCCCTGTCCAGATAAAGCCATTCGGTGGCCTCCTGGAGGGGCTGGTGAAAAACTCTAAAGAACACCAGACTTGAACCTCCCTTGACTTTTCCACCCCATCCGACCACCTCTCTGCCAAAATCCCTGGAGCCCCTAAAACCCCCAGGTTAAACTTACCTGTCTCAGTCTCGCCGAAACCTGGGGGCTGGACTCTACACATTGAAACCCCAGCCAGATTCCACTCCCTGCAAAGGCCAGACTGCCACCCAGTAGTGAAGGAGACAAGTGAATATGTGCCCTGTATCTAGACTCTCAGTCAGGAGCCCCAGAGGTCGCAGGGGCGGGGTGCAGCCGGACTCCGTTGGGATGTGGTCTGGAGGTCAGAGATAGGTGATTTACAGTTTAGCTACTGCTGTTAACTGCCTTTATCCTTTTCAAGCCCTCTTTCCCCCCGTTTCTTTCACAACATTTTCAAGTCCTTTCTCTTCACTCCTAGAGAGGTTTTGGTTTGTCTTCTAAAGTTGGAAAATAGGGTAATGTACCCACACGTCCTTGAGAAGTAAACCAAGGCACCCTCACATGAGGCACACGCAGAAGAAGGGAACTGAGGAATCAAACACCTCCACATCATGGCAGTCTCTTCCAGGAGATGAATTTTGTTGATAGGTCCTCAAGCAAGGCACCAGAGGTTCACCGCAGAGTCTCTTAGCAATGAGGACCCCCAAGTGCTTTACGTTAATTTGCACTTGCCACCAGAGAAGTGTTGTGCTGCCCCCAACTTCCAGGTAGCTTAAAGGAGATTGGGTTGGTTAAATAAAAAATTACTTCCGGCCCACACTGTCTGAGAAATGTTTGTTGGAATAGTAGCTAAGTCATGCACATTTCACAATGTGATGTGGAGACTCTGTTTTACATCGTCGTCAGGGAGTCCTCAGAAGTCAAAATGAGAGAATGGGGACAAAAAGAAGAGGTGGGAGACTACCGTGAAGCATGTGGATAAGAAATTTGGAAAGAAAGCAAGCAAGATCCATAACACCACAACCACAACCAGTCCTTATTAGTGGAAATGGCTAAGATAATTAGTTGGGGCTTATGAAATGGAAAGGCATTGAGAATGAAAATGGAATAAAACTCCTCAAAATACACACAAAATACAAAATGACAGTAATCTCCTGGCCTTGACAGTCTAGATTACAAAGCACTGCTGAAGTCACAAGACCCGATAGGCTATTTATTCCTCCTTCTGAGGAATTACTTGATTGGTTGAAAATTAAGATTTCTTTCAAGTTGTATGTATCTTTTCCAGAATTTAGACAACACAAGTTTCCTGTCAATATAATCATAATGAAGGAAGTCATGCAAGTTTTAAATCAGTTTACCAAAAAATGCCCTATAAAATGTTTTCTAGTTCATTCTCCAAGTTTTTAAATTAAATAGGTTACCTAACTTTTAAAAAATTCCAGCCAGAATAAAATGTGTATTTTAATTTAAAATTGATAAGTAGTTATGGCTACAAAAAAAGTTTTATTATTTTAAGTTGTGTTTAACTTACCCGTCAGGCATCCTAAGTTTCCTCTGCTGTATCTGATGTGCTCACCAGGACAAATAAATGCGGAATAAGCAATGGTCACTGCAACACTGCTCTAAAGAAAAGTAATAGGGTTATCATCAGCAATTACAGGAAGAGCTTGGATCCAGGACAGAGCTGCTGTCGGGTGTGAAACTGTTTAGCCTAACGTAGGAGTGATAAAGCCACACTGCCACTCAAGAACCTTTCTCAGTGTTGCAGGCATATCTCAAGAACTGTTGGCCATTCTTGAACCTGTAATTGACTGGACCCTTGAGGAATTTACCTTCAGATATCTAGTTTAAGTTATGAACAGCTAATTAAAAAATAAGTATCCTCCCATGTTTCCATTTTGTTGTATTATTTCACAAGATTTTACCTTGCAAAGTTTCTCATGAATGCTCACTTCTCACTCTCTCTCCCTCTCATACCCACACACACAACAGATACACTCAGTAGTCTTCTACCTCTAGTTGTAAAATTAAATACAGAATTCATAAGATTCCAAAAGAAATACATTCCTAAGACAAATCCATAGAGATAGAAGGTGTTTGAGGGAGAGGAGTATAGGTAGTAACTGCTTAACGGGTGTGAGGTTTCCTTCTGCGGTGATGAAAATGTTCTGGAATTAGACAGCGGCAATGGTTGCACAATATTTGCATGTACTAAAACTTACTGAAATGCATGCATTTCGTGTTATGTCAGGTTTACCCAATTTTGTTTTTTTTTAAGAAATGCATTCATTTATGGAAAGTTTGCCATTTTTCAATAGTAGTATTCATTGGGATAAAAGTAAACCAAAAGTGGTCTTAGAAAATCTTGAAAAGAAAGAGAATTTGAAGGAGAAAAAGAGACATTTTGTCCATCACACTCACTGGAAACCCAAAAAAACATGGCACTGCATTTGCTGTTTAGTTTCTCTATGTGCAGCCAGAAAATACATACAAATTTCATTTAATGAATGTTTCAGCCTCTCAACTTTTGCCATAGGTAGTTTCATTTGCTGTCAAATCTGTTTCTCTCATGTTACCATTAGGGCCCATTTTCTTGTATGCTGTCTTTAGAAACAGAAGACAAACACTTAGCTCCACAATATTCCCTTCATATTCCCCAAACCTCGCTTGGCTTCACCCAGCCTTGCCGTCCTCGGCTTAAAAAAAAACAGGGATGGATTTCTCTGGTATTCAGTCATTTTAACTGATCTTCTTGGTAACCCTTTTCAATTGCACCATTTGCTTGCAAGGCCTTCCCAGGAGACAGCACATAGGGCCTAACTCATTTGAGTAGAGTTCCCATGTCATATAGGCTCATATTCTCAGTCATCTGCCTCAGACACTCCACACTGCATCCCTATTTCTGGGCATCACCCTGAAGCTGATTCCCACTAAGCTGGCCATACACTTACGCATGAAGTTTGCATTCTGGACTGAACAAAACTTTCAGAGTTCCTAACTATGTCCCTTTGGAACATAGTCCACATGTCCAGTGTAAGAGTCTCTGTTTTCCAGCTCCTTCCCCACCCCAGTCTCTTACTGATGTGATCATTGTGCCTGCTCTTCTGTTTGGTTTTTATTTCAGTAAATACCACTTCCATAGTGTTGATTTGTCCCTTAACAGTTTCATCAGATGCCCAGTTGTGACAACATGTCAGTTATGAGTGCAGCATAGTAAAAGATAATGGTGTCTCACAGCCATAAAATCTTTAATGGTATCCCTCATCTTGGGTCCTTGAATTTGCACACAAATAGACCCTAATATGATAAATAAGACCCTTATCATGTGCCCTAGACACAAACCTCCAGTTTAATGCAATTAGAAAATATTAACTAGAGTGATTGTTTAATCATTTAAGGGTAATTAAAAATACAATGAGAAGGTCTTCACAAAGGTGTCTGCCAGAAATGTTTTACTGCAATGTTACCTGCATTGAGCTGCATGTATAATAAAAGGTATCACATGTGGAGCACCGTGGCAGATATTAAACAAGGGGCTTATCAGATATTATCTTGTCTCATCTTCACAACACCCCTGTGAAGTATACTATTATTATCCCCATTGTACACAGAAAGAAATTGGAGACTCAGAGAGGTTAAATAACTCATCTAAGGTCACTCAGTTAGAAAGGATTCAAGCCTAGACTTGTCCAGTTGCAAAGCCTTTGCTCTTTCTGCTTTGTTATTCTGCCTGTCCCCACCTAATAAGCTTGGGACAACGCAGGTGATGCCAATAAGCATAAATAGGGCTTTTTCCTGCTGGCTCCCTTAGAGATGATGGGGACTCAGGCACCAGTAGGGAACTGGAACTAAGCATTGACCAGTGGAGGCCTATGTAAAACTGGATGGGAAGAGTATATCAGGAGTAATTCTATCTCTTTCATGGGGTTATTGCTAAGTTGCTAAGTTGTGTGCCACTCTTTGCAAGCTACGGACTGCAGCATGCAAGGCTTCCCTGTCCTTCACTGTCTCCTGGAGTTCGCTCAAACTCATGTCCTTTGAGTCAGTGATGCCATCCAACAATCTCTTCCTCTGTCACCCCCTTCTCCTCCTGCCCTCAATCTTTCCCAGCATCGGGGTCTTTTCCAATAAGCCAGGTCTTCACATCAGGTGGCCAAAGTACCGGAGCTTCAGCTTCAGCATCAGTCCTTCCAATGAATACTCGGGGTTGATTTCTTTCAGTACTAACTGCTTGGATCTCCTCGCTGTCCAAGAGACTCTGAAGAGTCTTCTCCAGCACCACAATTCAAAAGCATCAATTCTTTGGTGCTAAGTCTTCTTTATGGTCCAGCGCTCACATCCATAATGACTACTGGAAAAACCATAGCTTTGAATATACAACCTTTGTCAGCAAAGTGATGTCTCTGCTTTTTAATACACTGTCTAGGTCTGTCATAGCTTTTCTTCCAAGGAGCAAGCAGCATTTAACTTCATGGCTGCAGTCACCATCTGCAATGACTTTGGTGCCCTAGAAAATAAAGTCTGTCACTGTTTCCACTTTTTACCCATCCATTTGCCATGAAATTGGATGCCATGATTTTAATTTGTTGAATGTTGAGTTTTAAGCCAGCTTTTTCACACTTGTCTTTCACCCTCATCCAGAGGCTCTTTAGTTCCTCTTCACTTTCTGCCATTAAAGTGGTATCATCTGCATATCTGAGGTTGCTGATATTTCTCCCAGCAATCTTGATTCCAGCTTGTAAGTCATCCAGCCTGGCATTTCTCATGATGTACTCTGCATATAAGTGAGATAAACAGGGTGACAATATACAGCCTTGAAGTCCTCCTTTCCCAATTTGGAACCAGTCCATTGTTCCATGTTTGGTTCTAACTATTGCTTCTTGTCCTGCATACAGATTTCTCAGAAGACAGGTAAGGTGGTCTGGTATTCCCATCTCTTTAAGAGTGTTCCACAATTTGTTGTGATCCACATAGTCAAATCCGCCTGCAATGCAGAGTCAGCATGCAATGCGACAGACCTGGGTTTGATTCCTGGGTTGGGAAGATCCCCTGGAGAAGGGAACAGCTACCCACTCTGGTATTTTGACCTGGAGAATTCCATGGCCTAGTCCATGGGATCCCAAAGAGCTGGATACAACTGAGTGACTTTCACTCACACAGTCAGAGGCTTTAGCAAAGTCAGTGAAGCAGAAATAGATTTTTTTTGGAACTCCCTTGCTTTTTCTATGATCCAGCAGATGCTAGCAATTTGATCTCTGGTTCCTCTGCCTTTTCTAAATCCAGCTTGTACATCTGGAAGTTCTTGGTTTATGTACTATTGAAGCCTCGCTTGGAGGATTTTGAGCATTACCTTGCTAGCATGTGAAATGAGCACAATTATATGGTAGTTTGAATATTCTTTGGCATTACCTTTCTTTGGGATTGGAATGAAAACTGACCTTTTCCAGTCCTGTAGCCACTGCTGAGTTTTCCAAATTTGTTGGCGTACTGAGTGCAGCACTTTCCCAGCATCGTCTTTTAGGATTTGAAATAGCTCAGCTGGAATTCCATCACCTCCCCTGGTTTTGTTTGTAGTGATGCTTCCTATGGCCCACTTGACTTCACACTCCAGGATGTCTGGGTCTAGGTGAGTGGCCATACCTTCATGGTTATTTGGATCATTAAGACCTCTTTGTACAGTTCTTCTGTGTATTCTTGCCACCACTTCTCAACCTCTTCTGCTTCTGTTAGGTCCGTACCATTTCTGTGCTTTATTGAGCCCATCTTTGCAGGAAATGTTCCCTTGATATCTCCAGTTTTCTTGAAGAGATCTCTAGTCTTTCCCATTCTATTGTTTTCCTCTATTTCTTTGCACTGATCACTGAGGAAGGCTTTCTTACTTCTTGCTGTACTTGGAACTCTGCACCAGGTATTGCTTTCCCTTTCTCCTTTGCCTTTCACTTATTTTCTCAGCTATTTGTAAGGCCTCCTCAGACAACCACCTTGCCTTCTTGCATTTCTTTTTCTTGGGGGTGGTTTTGGTCACCAGCTCCTGTTCAATGGTATAAACCTATGTACCGAGTTCTTCCGGGACTCTGTCTACCAGGTTTAATCCTTTAAATCTATTTGTTGCCTCTACACTATAATAGTAAGAGATATGATTTAGGTCATGACTGAATGGGCTAGTGATTTTCCTTACTTTTTTCAATTTAAACCTAAATTTTGCAATAAGGATAGTCAACAAAAGAATCCAAAATGCAGTACTTGGGTGCAATCTCAAAAATGGCAGTCTTTGTTCATTCCCAAGGCAAACCATTCAGCCTCACATTAATCCAAGTCCATGCCCCAGTTCCTGATGCCAAAAAAGCTGAAGTTGATGGGTTCTGTGAAGACCTACAAGACCTTCTGGAACTAACACCAAAAATGATGTCCTTTTCATCATAGGGGATTGGAATGAAAAAGTAGGAAGTCAAGAGATACCTGGAGTAACAGGCTAGTTTGACTTTGGAGTACAAAATGAAGCAAAGTTTAACAAAGTTTTGTCAAGAGAATGCACTGATTATGGCAAACACCCTCTTCCAACAACACAAGAGATGACTCTACACATGGACATCACCAGATGGTCAATACCGAAATCAGATTGATTGTATTACTTGCAGCCAACGGTGAGAAGCTCTATACAGTTAGCAAAGACAAGACCTGGAGCTGACTGTGGCTCAGATCATCAGCTCCTTATTACAAAATATCTGCGTAGGTCTCTTTAGTCTAGAATGTGCTTTGATGTTTTCTTGCTTAATCGTCTAATAATTGTACAACATTTTGATCATGGCCATCATACATCAAGTTAATCCCAGAAGTCCATTGCCTATGCTCACACACACACACACACACACACACATGGTATGTGTCCCTCTAGAAGCAGGAATGGTTTTCAGTGATGGGAGCTCGTAATGTAGGATATTATGGGTTTGGAAAGGGGACTGGGTTAAAGAGAATTTAAGGGGCAGAAGATAAAAGTGAAAAAAAGAACAGGGAGAAAGAGAGTGGGCAGCATGGTACATCAGAAACAAACTTCAGATTGGAAATCAGGAGACAAATTTCCATCTTTCCTAATTGGCAGCTTTGTGTCCTTGGGCAACTTACTTTACCTCTATCCAAGGTCTGTTTTCTTGTTTGTAAATGAAGGCTTTAGTTGATCTCTGAGGTCAAATTCATCAAAATTGTCTGATTCAATAACAGTAGTTAGCCTCAGTGATTTTTATTTTCCTCTCAATAATTTTCCACATAATGAGCATGTATTACTTACATACCTTTATAATGAGCATGTATTACCTATATATTCAGAAACAAAAAGATTAAACTTTCTGTGGTCTAATTCCTTCAACCACAGAAAGGCTTTCTTATATCAGTTTATGCCACTTCAACCTTTGAACAGGACTAAATGTAAATTATCTTCAAGGACAATGATCCATAAAATACTAATTAAATTAATTAAGGTTTTTTTTTTAAAAACTGAGTTGCAATAATGTGTTTGAAGTAACTCTCAATAAATTTTTCTGCCACATATATGGTATTATTTTATTCAAGAGGAAAATGGATGATAGCTTTCGAGTTTTAATATTGCACTCAAATTGATTTCATTATTATATCTCTGGGGAATTTTGAGCTAGTTATTAAAGTAATGTATGATCCTTGTTTATTTTTAGACTACTTTACTTATCTACTGGGTCCAAATATTTATAAAATAGAAAGTAATATCACCAACTAAGAGATCTTGGTTTGGTAACTCTTTTGGTGCTTCTATAATTTTCTTTTTATTGTCTAGTCCATCAGCCATCTGAAATTAACAATAGATTTTTTCTTCCTGAAAAACATTGTATTTACATGTGAAGACTGGTTTTCCATACATATCTATAGTTGCCAAAAATATTAAAAAAATATGCTGCTAGAACTGATGGACAAAAATATTTTCAAGGCTATCACTCTCAGAGAAGGTGTTCTCGAACTTTTGGGTTTCCTTTGGTTTTGGAAGTCCAGCTTAGGCCAGCTTCAGCTTCTTCAAGAGTTGTTTTCTTAGGTTCACCTGACCCTCCATCAACACTGCCCGTGAGTCTCCCCTTTTCCACCCCCACCCTCTCCCTCTGATAGACATTAATGGCCAATTACTGTGCTGTGGCAAGCTCAGCATCCCATTTCTTGTGGTCATGAGGTGTGTACATCTTGTCATCTACTTTGTGTTCCTAGCATTAAGATGCGTCCTTAAGAAGTCACACTAGAAAACATTAATGTTTTGACTAATTTAAAACTACAAATGAAAAACACCTGGGCTACAATTATCAGTTTATGAGGACATAGGGTATCATTAAATGAGTTTGCTTGTTTCTTCTCAGCACCAATTACTTAGACATGCCTAATTTGTTTTTCTTCATGTGAGCAATCGATTGCCCTTTAAGGTAAAGTGGACTGGCCTATAATGATGATTAATTTGTGTCAGCTGTTCACAGGGTGGACCATCTAAGCTAAAGTTGAGTACTAAGGATAAAATGGTTGAGGGAAGGTTCATATTTACATCATAGAAATCTCTTCAGTCCACTGAAAAAAAAGTCTCATTACAGTTAGTAGTTGACCAGCTCTTTAGCAAATTAACTACATTCACTTACCTATTGTGAACTTATACTGAGTTGGTGGATAAATATTTAGGAAATAATTCCTCACTGAAATCTCATGAATTATATTAAATTAGTATTTATCTTTATTTGATTGTGCTATATGGTACCAAGGGAAATCTGGCATATTTTCTCTTTCAACTGTTGACACTTTTTTAAAGTAAAAGTATATGACAACTCTCCTGATTTATTCTATTTCAAAGGCTGCTTGGCTCATCAGTGCCATTTGTTCCAAACAGTTTTGCAAACCATAACAGTATATAAAGGTCCCAAGGGACAAAAGTCCCAGAAGTGCCCTAACCATGCCTTTTGGTCAAATTAAGTAGCTATCTTCTTTTAGAAAAAGATCAAAATAGTTGTTTGATACTTCCAATTCAAAACACTTTCATGTTTGTAAAAAGACAGTTTGGCTTACATTACTAAACCTAAAAGTCCAGCCAAATATATAAACCTAAAAGTTCAGCCAATGGCTCAACCAACAAAAGAGTGGGTAACCATTTCTGGGGTGTTTATAAGGATTACTGGTCAAAATATCTCTCTGATAAATTTCCCTTTATCTATATATGTTCAGGTCAACTCTGGGTATAAATTTTGTTCAAATTATCCCTGTGTAACTTACTTCCTCAAGGGAAAGGAAACATCGCTACTGAAATCCATTTATTTTGAAATTAAAAGAGAAAAGAAGATCCTTCTGATACTTAGTCCAGATTCTCTGAACTTAAATTTTATTTGCTGGCTCTGCTGTTAAGAAGTTAGACCCTGTTGTTTAAACTATTCCCGAGAACAGGACTCTAAATATCAGAAGGAGCTAACCTGGATCCAAGATTTAGTCTTCAACTTTGGAACAAAAGGATAATTTGTAAGAAGATGACAACAGCTTGCTTCTTTGTCTTTAAGGAAGTATTAATAGTAAGACATAGGGGTGGGACATGCTGTTCTTCACTAGACAAATCTGAGTTCAATCAATCTACTTCCTGTTAACTATGTGATGAGATTACAAACTCTCTGGACTTCAGCTTCCCTTTTGAATAAAATGGAGATAGTGGTGTCTCTTTGCATAGGCAATGGAAGGAATAAATGAAATGTCTTTGGTACATGGTGAACCTCAAATGTCAACTTCTGCATCAGAACTTAGAGATAGACACCTTAGAAACCTGCTAAGAGTTATATTTTCACTGATCTCCACATTTCCTCAATCTGTATTTTAATTTTGTAACATAAGTTTATTATCACTCCCTATCTGCAAAAAATAGTCCATTTGTTTACATTCATTATTTTATTTACCTTGAAATCTCATTTTCAAACTGTCAGAGAAGAATCCTGATTAGAGTCCTTAAAAGTTGTTAAAGTTCATGCTCACTTGTTCTGCTTTCTATAATTTCATTGTCTTCAATAATTCCTCCTTTAAATCTTCCTATTTACAAATTAAAGTCCCACATTAGGGGTTAGAACTCATTGAAAAATTATCGACCAGTCTTCCTTCTGTTCTTATTAAGGAGTTGGGTAGTACTGACGGGCCAAACCTCCTACATAATTTTACAAACAAGATGTGGGCTGTAAAATGGGTGTGCACAACCTGGCCTAAAAGCAGGGACGCAAAGGCGGGTTGATTCGTTAGCCACTGAGTTGAATAACTCACCCCATTTCACTCGAATTGCAGGAAAACATGTTTGTCTTGCTTAACATTGTGTTTCCAGTGTCTAGCAGAGTGATTATCACATGGCAGCTGCTTAAAAAATGTTTGTTGCCTGAATCAAGGAATGGGCAAATAGATGCCATTAAGAATGGACCTATGTATACTCTGTTCAATGTTATGTGGCAGCCTGGATGATGCGAGGGGAGTTTAGGGGAGAATGGATACATATATATGTATGGCTGAGTCCCTTCACTAATCTCCTGAAACTACCACAACATTGTCAATCGACTATAACCCAATACAACATAAAAAGTCTTAAAAAAAGAATCTACCCATGTGTTTGCTTTCGTACTATACTATATGTTATACCTGGTTATACCTGTTAATAATGCTTTCAACTGCAAGTCAGAATGCCTATCCAACAGTGGCCTAAATAAATGAGATTTTCTCCCCCTTACAGTTTGGAGAAAGGTTGTTCCAACTATGTTGGCCCAGTAGCCCTGTGAAGTCTGATTTAGAGCCTCTGAGAGTCCTTGAACTTTTCTGGCTGGCAAGATTGTTGCAGGAGTCCCAGGCATCATGTCTTCCCAGGAACATGTGCAAGAACAGATGTAACTGGTGGTACAGAGCAGAGAGCTTATCAGAGAGGAAAATATTTCATAGGAGACCTCTAGGGAATTGCCCCTTACACTTCATTGGTCAGAATTGGGTTTCATTCTCACTCCTAGGCCCAGAAAATAGGACCACTTTCCCTGAGATCATTGGATCTCCAGCTAACATCTGTGAGCAAGGAAGAAGAAATAGAATGGCTTTGCCATCCTCAAACCTACTCTGGAGGACTTGTTAAAACTCAGTGATCTGTTCATTTTCCTCAGCTATAGCTAGACTAAAATTAGTGCTTTTAGTTAGCACTGCTAGAAGTGAATGCAAAACTAAGGCAATGTTAATTAATTTGTTAATCTTAATAAAATAATTTAAATAAAATACTGTGTATAATTCAAGGAAAGTAACTAATAATCCTTCAGATTTTTTGTCAGCGTCTGTGATGTTGCTACCATTTCTGAAGATGTATATCTGAATGGCTTTTTGTATTCATAAAGGAAATAAGATCTGTTTCAACAAATAGAAATAAATTAAGATCTGGACTGATTCTGAAAACTTGTCTTTTATTGTGAGCGTAAGAATATTGATTTGTGTTTGTCCTACTAATCAGTGACCACAAGAGTAAAATCATGAATCATAAAGTGAAAAATTCAAACAGCTTTCTAGTATCATAGATGCCTTAGATATTATATCTAGTATACAGTATCATACAAGCCATCAAAAAAGTGGAATCCAACCTTTTCAAATTTAACTTAGTTAAGCTATATTTCAAATCCTAAAAGATGATGCTGTGAAAGTGCTGCACTCAATATATCAGCAAATTTGGAAAACTCAGCAGTGGCCACAGGACTGGAAAAGGTCAGTTTTCATTCCAATCCCAAAGAAAGGCAATGCCAAAAAATGCTCAAACTACCGCACAATTGCACTCATCTCACACGCTAGTAAAACAGTGCTCAAAATTCTCCAAGCCAGACTTCAGCAATACGTGAATCATGAACTTTCAGATGTTCAGGCTGGTTTTAGAAAAGGCAGAGGAACCAGGGATCAAATTGCCAACATCTGCTGGATCATCAAAGATGCGAGAGAGTTCCAGAAAAACATTTATATCTGCTTTATTGACTATGCCAAAGCCTTTGACTGTGTGGATCACAATAAACTATGGAAAGTTCTTCAAGAGATGGGAATACCAGACCACCTGACCTGCCTCTTGAGAAATCTGTATGCAGGTGAGAAAGCAACAGTTAGAACTGGACATGGAACAACAGACTGGGTCCAAATAGGAAAAGGAGTATGTCAAGGCTGTATATTGTCACCTGCGTATTTAACTTATATGCAGAGTACATTACAAGAAATGCTGGGCTGGATGAAGCACAAGCTGGAATCAAGACTGCCAGGAGATATATCAATAACCTCAGATATGCAGATGACACCACCCTTATGGCAGAAAGTGAAGAAGAACTAAAGAGCCCCTTGATGAAAGTGAAAGAGGAGAGTGGAAAAGTTGGCTTAAAGCTTAACATTCAGAAAACTAAGATCATGGCATCCAGTCCCATCACTTCATGGCAAGTAAATGGGGAAAGAGTGGAAACAATGACAGATTTAATTTTCTGGGCTCCAAAATCACTGCAGATGGTGACTACAGCCATGACCTTAAAAGACGCTTACTCCTTGAAATAAAAGCTATGACCCACCTAAACAGCATATTAAAAAGCAGAGACATTACTTGCCAACAAACATCCATCTAGTCAAAGCTATGGTTTTTCCAGTAGTCATGTATGGATGTGAGAGTTAGACTGTAAAGAAAGCTGAGTACTGAAGAATTGATACTTTTGAACTGTGGTGTTGGAGAAGACTCTTGAGAGTCCCTTGGACTACAAGGAGATCCAACCACTCCATCCTAAAGGAGGTCAGTCCTGGGTGTTCATTGGAAGGACTGATGCTGAAGCTGAAGCTCCAATACTTTGGCCACCTGATGTGAAGAGCTGACTCATTGGAAAAGACCCTGATGCTGGGAAAGATTGAGGGCAATAGGAGAAGGGGACAACAGAGGATGAGATGGCTGGATGGCATCACCGACTCGATGGACATGAGTTTGGGTAAACTCCGGGAGTTGGTGATGGACAGGGAGGCCTGGCGTGCTGCGGTCCATGGTGATGCAAAGAGTTGAACAGGACTGAGCGAATGAACTGAACTGAAACTGTTTATGAGAAGACAAGCTCAGTCTCAAAATATCATTCTCAAATTAAACCAGAAAGTACAAAGTTTTAGAAATTAGTAGTCTATGCAGTATATATGATCTAGTAGGGTTTTACTTTGTAAGGTTCTCCAGATTGTTATTACTAGTGAGAAAAAATGTTGCTTAGTTTTCAGATTTACTGTTTTAGGTGTTGCTCAGTGTCAGTCATGTCTGTCTCTTTGAGACACCATGGACTGCAGCACACCAGGCTTCCGTGTCCTTTACCATCTCCTGGAGTTTGCTCAAACTCAGTCCACCAAGTCGGTGATGATGTCATTGAGTCAGTTTCAGGTGAAAAAATTTCCTGTGTCAGAGTAAGATGTCTCCTCAGGAAAAAAAAAAAAAAAAAGCACCTGTTTCCAGTAATTTTTAATAAGTATTAAGGATTATAAATTGGGTAAAAGGATAAAAACTCAATTTGTTAATTGTTCATTATAACTGTGCTCCCAAATGTCCATCCTTAGTCACTTCAGTCATGTCTGACTCTTTTGACCTGTAGCCCTCCAGGTTCCTCTGTCCATGGGATTCTTCAGGCAAGAATACTGGAGTCGGTAGTCATTTCCTCCTCCAGGAGGTCTTCCAAACCCAGGGATCAAACCCGGGTCTCTATTACAGGCAGATTCTTGAGCCACCAGGGAAGCCCCAAGTGAATCTGTATTTAAAATTTATTAAAAACAGACATATATCAGGGTAAACCTGGTTTTTAAACCAAAAAACTCACTTCTACCTTTTAAAAAATACCCAATAGTTACAATTAAAGGTCATTTATTTTTAAATGTTACATGCTGTAAAAGGTAACTACTAAAAATATCTTCAGTTATTCATTGGTAGACTTTCCACACTTTTTATACTATGGGCCAGGAAAAAAGAGGTGGTAATATAATTAATTGTAATGTAATTAACTTGTAATATATAATTAATTATAATATAATTAACTTGTTTTGCCACTCTAGTCCATATTAAGCATTTATTCAGATATAAAAGTTGTTTATAGAATGTAAGATTTTCCTGGTAAGATTGGAACAATTCCACGGAATACAGGATGGGTGGCACCCTTAGAGCTTCCTATTCAGTAGATTATATAAAATCTGAAAATTTTCAAATTTGGTTCTTTTCTCTTTTATCTGCTTACTCATTCTTTTTTTAGAACTTACCTTTTACACTGCAACTTACTGGGTGTTAGATCCTTGTAAGAATTTAAGGGAATGTCATTTCTGAATCTGTACTTATGAGATGAAGCCTATCTCAATCAACTTGTCAACTGAGCTTTAAAATCAATGACTGGCAATGTGTTGATTAGTTGGTCAATAGATTCATCTGTGTATTTTCGGCAGGTGAATTTTTGTTTATATATTTTTCAGGTAGGGTACAAACCCAAAGGACAGGTCCCCATGCACATGAGCATTGAAAAATGGAATCTGGAGATCATAATAGCTCTGGGCTGAATTGTGTGTCTCCCCCCATTCCTATGTTAAAATCCTAGCCCCAGTACCTCAAAATGTGACCTCATTTGGAACAGTGTCATTGCAGATGAGGTCATACTGGAGTAGAGCAGGCCCTTAATCTAATATAACTGGTATCCTTTTATAAAAAGGTAAATTTGGACACAGACACACAATAAAGAGAATGTCACATGAAGGTAAAGGCAGAGCTCTACAAGCCAGGACCACCACAGACTGCTAGCAAACCACCAGAAGCTGGGACGGGGTAGAGAACGGATTCTCTCTCTCAGCCTTCAGAAGGGATCAACCCTGTGGACATTGTGACTTCAGACTGCTAACCTCCCTAACCATGAGACAAATACCCTTCTGCTGTTCTGACCACCCAGTTTGTGGTACTTTGCTACAGCAGCCTTAGCAAACTAATACAATAAATAGTCACAATTAATTAGAAATATCTGAGGCTCTCCTAGGGGTGGAAAGTCTCTCTAGAGAGATTAAACTTGATAAGGAGCTGATCCTACTCAGGAGAGAGAGAGAGAGGAGAAAAGAAGGAAGGAAGGGAAAGGGAAATTGATTTGTCAACACCATCCAAAGAAAAGAGAACTACCTGACAAAAAGCCCTAGAAAGATCATAATAGTAGATATGAGACTCATTTGGCTTTGCCATACTTACTCAAAAAATCCTTTAAAGCCATCCAATTCACTTTCCTTTCACTTAGTTCTCACCAAGTAGTCTAGTATTTACTAATTTAATATCACAGATCACATAGTGCTGGCTAGAGGGTGTACTAGGGTGGGATTCTTTTCCCTAAAAAGGATACGCCTCTCTGCAAATGAAAACAATGGCAGAAACCAGCATCTCTTGGGTTCAGCAAATATAATCTACTTAAAATAATAAACAATAATAATAGCTAACATGGAGTTCTTGCTATGTGCCTCAATTCAGTACAGTTCAGTTCAGTCGCTCAGTCATGTCCGACTCTTTGCGACCCCATGAATCGCAGCACGCCAGGCCTCCCTGTCCATCACCAGCTCCTGGAGTTCACTCAAACTCATGTACATCGAGTCGGTGATGCCATCCAAACATCTCATCCTCTGTCGTCCCCTTCTCCTCCTGCCCCCAATCCCTCCCAGCATCAGGGTCTTTTCCAACGAGTCAACTCTTCGCATGAGGTGGCCAAAGTATTGGAGTTTCAGCTTCAGCATCAGTCCTTCCAATGAACACCCAGGACTGATCTCCTTTAGGATGGACTGGTTGCATCTCCTTGCAGTCCAAGGGGCTCTCAAGAGTCTTCTCCAACACCACAGTTCAAAAGCATCAATTTTTCGGTGTTCAGCTTTCTTCACAGTCCAACTCTCACATCCATACATGACCACTGGAAAAACCATAGCCTTGACTAGACGGGCCTTTGTTGACAAAGTAATGTCTCTGCTTTTTAATATGCTATCTAGGTTGGTCATAACTTTCCTTCCAAGGAGTAAGCCTCTTTTAATTTCATGGCTGCAATCACCATCTGCAGTGATTTTGGAGCCCAGAAAAGTAAAGCCTGACACTGCTTCCACTGTTTCCCCATCTATTTCCCATGAAGTGATGGGACCAGATGCTATGTGCCTCACACTTCCCTAAATACTTTACATATACTAATCTGTTTAATTCTCATAGTAAACCATGAAGTAAGCATGATGATTATGCCCACCTTACAGACAAGGAAACTGAGGTTTAGATCCCTTGAGGAGCATTTTACTGAGTTTCTAGGCCTGAGGACTAAGAAACTAAATCCTTGACCAGTAATGAACCCCTAATGTACTCTACCTTCCAATACTTGGCTGGAAACAATCTCTCCAGTCATATTACCACACAGGTAGAACTTGCACAGTCTCAGTAACTCTGTACATGGTGCAGTTTTCTCTTGAGAATTAAGATGGCAGTGAAGAAATGCAAACAGAATTTACATCTTATCTGGTCAGCTGTGAATGAGTGATCATGCGAGCTGCCATTTACCTAGCATCCACTGAGTACAGACAGTCTGAAACAGCATAACTATTCAGGATGCACATATTGCATGCAATTTTGTGCTCACACTGTTACATTGTGGGGTTAGAAGCAGTGCTGTATACCCAAGATGTCAGCCTTATAAGGACAAATTTCTTCTGCAAGTACTACATATTTGAATTGCAAGTTCTTAAAACTCACCACACAGTAAGAGTTTTCCTGCCTCCCTTGGAACCACTGTAATTCCACAAAGTATATGACTAAAAGTTAAATTTGAGGTGTGACTGCTTCTTTTTTATAATTCTGAAGATCTTTAATAGATTAACTGAAAATAAACACCAACAAAGTGTAAGCACAGAACAGTTCCTTAACTTTTATATTTGACCAACAAGTCATTTAAATTTTGTTACTCTGGTCAGAAGAAGATTTTTTAGGAGCTAAGTCTATGAAATGGGGCTTCAAGTATTCTGTTACATTATCAATGTTAAAGAAGTTAACATAAGCTAATCAAAATAGAGAGCAATGAAACAAGAGGTAAACTGAGGAAATACATGAGGCATGGCTTTCTAATCTTGCTATAGTTTTTACCTCATAAATCTTGAGGCATCCAAAGAACCTGGGAGAAGAGATAAGAGGACCTGGTGCTTACACTGAGGTTGGGGGGAAGGGGGTGCAGAGTTGCTTCTACAGGTCCTGGACAGCTCTGGGAAGGGTCATCCTTGTGGTTGTGAACACTCATTCAGTTCAGTTCAGTCGCTCAGTCATGTCCGACTCTTTGTGACGCCCTAGACTGCAGCACGCCAGGCTTCCCTGTCCATCACCAACACCCAGAGCTTGCTCAAACTCATGTCCATAGAGCTGATGATACCACCCAACCATCTCATCCTCTGTTTTCCCCTTCTCCTCCTGCCTTCAATCTTTCCCAGCATCAGGATCTTTTCTAATGAACCAGTTCTTTACATCGGGTGGCCAAAGTATTGGAGCTTCAGCCTCAGCACCAGTCTTTCCAATGAATATTCAAGACTGATTTCCTTCAGAATTGACTGGCTTGATCTCCTTGCAGTCCAAGGGACTCTCAAGAGTCTTCTCCATCACCACAGTTTAAAAGCATCAATTCTTCGGTGCTCAGCTTTCTTTATGGTCCAACTCTCACATCCATACATGACTACTAGAAAAACCACAGCTTTGACTAGATGGACCTTTGTTGGCAAAGTAATGTCTCTGCTTTTTAATATGCTATCTAGGTTTGTCATAACTTTCTTCCATGGAGCAAGCGTCTTTTAATTTCATGGCTACAGTCACCATCTGCAGTGATTTTGGAACCCAAGAAAGTAAAGTCTGTCACTGTTTCCATTTTCCCCCCATCCTATTTGCCGTGAAGTGAAGGGACTGGATGCCATGATCTTAGTTTTGTTTTGTTTTTTTAATCTTAGTTTTTTGAATGTTGAGTTGTAAGCCAGCTTTTTCACTCTCCTCTTTCACTTTCATCAGGAGGCTCTTCCCCTTCACTTTCTGCCATAAGGGTGGTGTCATCCACATATCTGAGGTTATTGATATTTCTCCCAGCAATCTTAATTCCAGCTTGTGCTTCATCCAACCTGGCATTTTGCATGATGTACTCTGCATAGAAGTTAAATAAACAGGGTGACAACATACAGTCTTGACATATTCCTTTCCCAACTTGGAACCAGTCTGTTTTTCCATGTCAGATTCTGACTGTTGTTTCCTGACCTGCATACAGATTTCTCAGGAGGCAGGTAAGGTGGTCTGGTATTCCCATCTCTTGAAGAATTTTCCACAGTTTGTTGTGATCCACACAGTCAAAGGCTTTGCCATAGTCAATAAAGCAGATGTTTTTCTGGAACTCTCTTGCTTTTTCGATGATCCAACAGACGTTGGCAATTTGATCTCTGGTTCCTCTGCCTTTTCTAAATCCAGCTTGAACACCTGGAAGTTCTTGGTTCACATACTGTTAAAGCCTCGCTTGGAGAATTTTGAGTAGTACTTCGGTAGCGTATGAGATGAGTGCAATTGTGCAGTAATTTGAACATTCTTTGGCGTTGCCTTTCTTTGGGACACTCATTTAGGCAGCCACCTACTTGGTGGCAGACATTAATCCAAGTAGTGAAATACAGAAGTGAGTATAATAGACAAGATCTCTACCCCTATCAGACTTACATCCACTATGACAACTCAGGGTTTAGAATATTGATCCCTTATACCTGAAGCAGCTGAAGCTGAAGCTCCAGTACTTTGGCCACCCGAGACAAAGAGCCTAATCATTAGAAAAGACCCTGATTCTGGGAAAGGTCGAAGGCAGAAGAAGGGGACAACAGAGGATGAGATGGTTGGATGGCTTCACTGACTCAATGGACATGGGTTTGAGCAAGCTCCAGGCGATGGTGAAGGACAGGGAAGCCTGGCATGCTGTAGTCCATGGGATTGCAAAGAGTCAGACATGACTGAGTGACTAAACAACAATGGAGCAGCAAAGTACGGAGGAGTGGATACAGACCGAGAACTCACATCGTCTGCTCGCACACAATGTATCAGGCTCTAGACTGCACCATTCTGCGTCCAGCTGACTTGTGAGACTAACAGATAAAACTTTGAGAGCACCTGAAAAATCCTCATCTCCTGCCTGTTCTGGATCCTAAGTAGACAAGACTACACTATGGACTATAATCGGCAGTCTATGAAAATAACAATCACAGAAATACCTGGAATCTTCAAATTGAGGCAGTCTGAGCACATAGAAGGCACTCAGTAAATACTTTTAGAATGAATTCATGATTAATCATCATTTTTTAAACTGTCAAATACTCAGCATCATTATTTACTATGACACTGTATAAAAGTGTTTGTCTTTCCCTGTTAAAGGGAACAATACCTGGATATTGCCTAAATAAAGAAAATGCTTAGAGAATTCAAAGTAGGCTGAAGGGCTATTTTCAGAAAGCTTAAAAGGATATATAACTCTAGTCTCTTATATCCATGAGAATTCCTTATAAACAAACAACATGAAGTCACAAGAGGTCCTTCACCTGAGCAGCACCAGTTATCACAGCAGATTCCAGATTCTGACCCTTACCTTCAAAATGAATGATGCTGAGAATCTAAGAAATAAACAAAGGGGATAGCACTCCTTTCTGACCTCAAGGGATACACGCTTTGAAGTGAAGAAAAGAGGAAGAATTTCATTTGCTTCGTGAAAACAAATGAAACTGTCCAGTGTATTTGCCTTCTCACTGGAATAAGTGAGCCATGTCCAGACAGGCATAGTACAGAGAAAAGTTTTTTGACTGGCTAGATAATTTCAGTGGAAGAAATCCAGTACTGAGAAAAAGAAATATAATTGCAAAATTTTCTATCACACATGAAAAATCCTCAAATATAGTAAAAATCTGTGATTAAAGAAAATGAATAAATATTAACTGCTCCTATTATCGACAGCGGTACACGTTTTTTTCTTTGCACAGGCTCATGATACTAATTTCCTGTTTAACTGCTTCCTCAATAATTTTCTTACAGCCTACCAAAAACTAAGGGGAAAAGATTTTAATTACCACTATTTAGAGTAAAAATTTTAATTAACCTTCCTAACAAACATGGAAGAGGGACCAACAGCAGGTCATCTGGATGGGAGTGGAGGAAGTCATGGCTTAGGCTGACAATGATGTTTCTTTAGACTAGGTGAAGATGCTGGCCATCGCAAACATAAGGTAGTGAGTGAGTGATAGTTGCTCAGTCATGTCCGACTCTTTGTGACCCCAAGGACTGCAGCCTGCCAGGCTTCTCTGTCCATTGAATTCTCCAGGCAAAAATACTGGAGTGGGTTGGTAGAGAGTGAGGAAATAAGCAAAAGCCGATGTCATGAAAAGCTGGCAATTTCTGTATTTTAGGAGTCTCAGCTTCATGGTAAAGCTTCATTATTTTATCTGAATTTTTGTAGATTTTCAGCATGACATACAATAAAATAAAGTTCAAAACACATTCCAGAGACATGTGTAACCATATAATCACCTCTCTTAATTATCCCTGATAATAGGGAACATAGTGGTAAAGACCACCCCAAATATCTTTATTTGGACACTACCTTTCTGTGGATTTAATGGAGTTTGAGATGTAATTGCATACATTATACTAGTTTCAAAGGTACAGTATAATAACTTGATATTCGTACACATAGTGAAGTAATCAACACAATAAACCTGTTTGACATCCATCACCATATATAATTAGAGAATTTTTCCTTGAGGTGAGAACTTCTAGGATCTACTCCCTTCAGAACTTTTAAATACGCAATAGAGTATTATTAACTATAGCCAATGAGCTGTATATTATGAAATTTTTTAATTAGAAGTTTATATATTTTGGTTCCCTTCACCCTTTCCTTTAGCAACTACCAATCTATTCCAAATATTTTTAAAAAACCATTTAAATTAGGCTATGAATATAGTACAATATCAACATAATATAAAAAGTTGATGAGCAGTAAGAATTTCTACCTTGGGTTTGTTTTTTGTAACTGCTTCTCTCATTTTTCTGAGAAGTTTTTGCTCATAATAGATGGACACTGAAGAGACATGATGCATCCCTGGAAATAAATTAGGGTCTGAGGGAACATGAAAGCTGTGACGTTTCCATTTCTAGGGTCTCTTCCACTCTAACATTTAGGAATCTGTGTCTGGAAGACAAAAAAGTTAACAAGTAATCAGTGGATTACCTATTATACAGAAAAGGGAAAAGAAGTTTTCTAAGAACGTTTGATCTTCAAAGTCAGAAATAAACATTAAATAAATTTATGAGAGGAAGCCAACTATGGGGAGTGTTTTGGTGGCAAGAACCAGCTGGCTTAGAACCAACTGGCTCAAGAGCAGAGAAAAATATTTCAGGGAAAATAAGAAAAGAAAATTTAAAAGAAAGATGATAGTATATTTGACTTGTCAATATTTTAATATTTGAAAACTTATGAAAGGGCATTTCTACATATTCACATTAAAAAAAGTCCTGGTCCCACCCAAATATCCACGCACAATTGTATTTTTAGTGTATGATACACAAATAGCCTAAGCAAATCTAGCTCTAAACATATTTCTCAGGTATATTTCATGACAAATTACCAGGCTGAAGGCAGAGTAAAACTGAAGAGGCTACTGCCCCTTCCATGATAACCATGTGGGCAGCTGCAGGGTGATTAGGTGAACATAGAATGGCTATGAGCTTCTTGTAGGCAGAACTAGATATTACTCACTTTTGGAAACCCTGTACCTACTATAGTGCTTGATACATAGTCACTACTGGATCACAGTTGACTAATAAACATACACCTTATGGGTGTATAATCATAGGTGGCTACCTGGATTGGGAATAAGTCACAAATTGAAATTCAAGTTATGTTGGTAACTTGTTCTGTGAACTTCATAAATCAGTTCCTGTCCATTCAGTCATCTAGTAAAAAGGCTGCCTGTTGGAATGTTTAATGATGTATCTAATGTGCCTTGAAGTCTCCATATAAAAGTACTAAATTACTTTTATTATTAACTAAAAAACCCATTCTTTGTATTTACCAAAATGCCTTTCATCTTGAAAGCACTTCCAATCATGGCAAATTACTCCTAATCTAATATTTTTTCTAAAACCTTGACACATTCTAAGGACTAAAAATACATCTATAGCTCTCATTTGTAATTATTGTTTTTATCCAGTTTTATGTAGCTTCACTGTAATAATTTTAAAGCCTTTCTCTGGTCTCTTACTTTTTTCAGGATTAATAAAGTATTTACATCAGAAGGGGTACTAGATAAAAAGGAATAATGTAGAGGCCCTTACACTCACGATTAAGTTCACGGCAAAAAGACTTTAACTCTGTTCATTGTAGCCAGATTCAAATAAATCTGAAGAAATCATTGGCCATTTTCCAGATCTCAATCTCTGGACCATTACTGTCCCTGGGGACGTCGGTCAGTTCTAGTACTTAGGTGGCCCAGGAACACCAGGGGACATCCACTCTCAGTGAAAGAAACTTAAGTCCTTGGGAATCGCTGGACTCAATTAGTTCTTCTCGCACCTGAGAAGCCGGGTGTGGGAGGGGTGAGGGGCCAGGATGGTGCAGCGGGAGCTATCAATAGGACATATTCAAGGTCCCTGTGAACTTCTGCTGTTTAAATCCAGGCCAGTCTTGGCTACTGGGACTTCAGCCATTTACAGGCATCCCACCAAGGGTCATGTGTGATGATAGCACACTGAGGTTCAGTTTCACAAATGGTACACACTTAGGTGTCTTCATTGCTGACAGAGGGAAAATGCCAAGAGAAATTTTTGAAAAGCAGGAACCAATAATTGATTCAGGATATGGTTATGTCAAACAAGGCCCTTTATATGTAAATCTATTAGTATTGTCTTCCCAGGCTTGTATTTAACATAAAACAATGATCATTTTGAAAGCAAAACACCTTTAGTATTTAAAGCATATAACATGAGGACATTGGTTGGAAAAGGAAAAGTTGAAAAGGAACTTTTGTTGGAAATTTGAAAATGACTAAATAGAGATCTTCACATCAAAATAGTTGTAAAAAAAGGTTAAAATTGTATGACTGACAAAAAGAAAAGTCAACCTCTCTTTCTTTTCCTTCTCTTTGCCTCATGTATCAAAATTAATAAATTCCCCCAAAGTGAAAATTATTCCAAAATACAGACTGTTTGTAAATTTTGATTTACAAATAAAATACATGTGTTGTTATGTTGCTCATTGTTCATTGATTAAAATGCACTTTGCTTACTTAAAGTTTTATTTTGTTGCACATGCATTAATTTAGGAAAAAAATAGATGGATGCTATATCTCCTCTAACGATTACTTCTTTCTTGGCTTTCCAAAGGAGGGAAAAATAAAGTATGAAATTTAGCAAGATCAAAGGCAAACCTATCCTGTACTTCATCAAAATCATCTATCGATACCACATGCATAAATATTTATGTGAATGGTGGCTCAGACAGTAAAACATCTGCCTGCAGTGCAGGAGACCCGGATTCAATCCTTGGATTGGGAAGGTCCCCTGGAGAAGTATATGGCAATCCACTCCAGTACTCTTGCCTGGAAAATCCCATGGATGGAGGAGCCTGGTAGGCTACAGTCCATGGGGTCACAAAGTCAGACAAGACTGAGCGACTTCACTTTCACTTTTCATAGGAAGCTATGTCTTTCTTGTGACCCTTTAGAACATTGCCAGAACTATTTTTTGTTTGTTTTATAGATACTCAATCAATAGTGATTAAATACCTTCCATCAACATAATGTGATTTTTTCCCTAAATTTTGATAACTGATCCCAAATAAATTAATAAACTTTAACGTGTTTTTGAAAAGTATATAGTTCTTATACAAAAATAATTTATATCAGTAAGTAACAGTGGGGTGATGTCTATAGCTTGGAGATACAGCAGCAATGCAGAGATAATAAGGGTGACTAAACACAGATTACCATCCGTGTCAGTTATTCTTGGTTCCCAATTCACTTGTCCTTTACCACAAAGGCAAGAAAAGCTAAAAACTCACTCTCCCAAGGCCTTACAAGTAGATGTAGCCATGTGACACAGTTCTGGCCAATGAAATGTAAGGAGTCTAGAGTGTGTTTAGGAAAATCTTCCTTTTCTTACTGTAAGGAAAGCCATATATGGCTTGCAGCTGCCTACTTCCTGCTTCCTGCTTCCTGCCTTCCCCTGCTTCCTGAACTGAGAGCTGAGGTGATGCCTGGAGCTGTAGCAGCCATATTGGAATCAAATGGGAACAAACAGGGCAATCAGTGATGCTGGTGCTGACATCACTAAGACAAGATGCTGACATATTTCCGTGAGCCACATCCTCCCAGATTTTGTGTCATGTGTGAAAAATCAAATCCCCTATTTTTAAGCTACTACCATAATCTCTGTTGCTCAACATTGAAAGCTTTTGTAATGGATAAAGAATTAATAAAGGTGTTTTTAAATACACAGACAACCCCCAGAGGTTCAAAGAAGGAAATGACATGAAGCAGAAATACAAAGGAAACATTTGGAAAAGACTGCTGCTGTTATGTAGTTACTAAGTCATGTCTGACTCTTTTGTGAACCCATGAATTGTAGCCCGCCAGCCTCCTCTATTTCCTAGGCAAGAATACTGGAGTGGATTGCCATTTCCTTCTGCCGGTGAAAAAGACTTGGCATTTGTTAAAAGCACAATTGACTGGGATAATAAAGTAGGGTGAATTTCAGGTAAAAATTGTGTTATGGGCAAAAGCCCTGAGAAAAATGTAAAAACTATTTGTTCTTTTTTCAAGCCATCTGTTCACAAGCTCATTTTGCTTAGCTTTATTTAAGGCTAAGGACTGATTTATATATCTAATGCTTACCAAATACAACACAGTCTCAGTAATACTTACAATATCACAAAAATAACTGATTTACTTTGTACTTTTGGGAAAAAAATTTCTGCAAAAGTATAAATAAGAAGTATTTTGCAGTTTTAAACTCCACATGATATTATTTTTTATGATATTATATTTTAAGTGCTATTTGCATAACTTGTGTTTATTAAATTTATTTTACATTTATCTTGTTTTTCTTTCTTTACTGTGTTTCTATCAACTAGGGAAACAAAAACATCCTAATTCCACTTAACCATGATAAATTATTATTTATTACAAAAAGAAACTATCAGTAGGCAATGAATCATTGCACGCTTCATAAACCTGATTGTTACATACATATTATAAAAATAAATACAATAATGAGCTCCTTGCCTCTGCATAGATATGGGCCTCATAATTATAAGCCTGTGCAGGCTTGAGGTCAAATCCCTGATGCTAACCAACCCAGGACAAAACTGCTGATTAAAAAACAAAATTAAATAGCAACAAAAATCCTATGCCAGTGCAGGGGAATGTATTTTGACAAATTGCTTATTATATTGAAATATCTTTTCTCAGTAAAGATGCACAAACTCACTAAAAGACAAAAATGAAAGCCTGGTGAGAGTTCTCCAAATTAAAAATAAGAGTTCTCCAAGTTAAAAATAAGCGTTCTCCAAATTTAATTCAAGGTTAAGGATGACTAATTTAGTTATCTATTCAGAGTGCAAGAACACTAGATAACTGATGTTAGAGGGGAAAATTGATTTTTATTCTCTGAACTCCTCTCCAAATACATAATTTTGGAATTATCCCAATTTATACACTCCCTGGTGGTTCAGATGGTAAAGAATCTGCCTGCAGTGCAGGAGACTTGGGTTCAATCCTTGGTTGAGAAGATCCCCTGGAGGAGGGCAAGGCAACCCACTCCAGTATTCTTGCCTGGAGAATCTGCACGGACAGAGGGGCCTGGTGGGCCACAGACCACAGGGTGGCAAAGAGTCAAATAAGACTGAATGACTAAGCACAGCACAGCACATTTCTGGAAACATGATTCATTGTGCAGTAGTAATAACTATGGATGTTTTGTGTCAAGACATCAACACCAAAAAGTCTACTGTGTCTCAGTCTTCTCAAGCAAATTAAATAGTCTTAATAAGTCACTTTAGTGTGAGTTGAATATTAAGGTGAATTACATAAGAAAAATAAATGCATGATGATGCATAATGAATGGTCTCTGTATGTGCTGCATGTTGCTCTTGCGTTGCTGGCAGATTCTTTACCACTGAGCCACCAGGGAAACTCATAATGGCTTCTAAGATAGCTATTATTTTTTAAATTCTGAATAGTCCAAAACCAAAATGACAGATTAAACATGCTAACATAAGTTTCCTATGTAGAGTAGAGCTATAAAATATGTGAAATTATTTTTAATAAATAAACTATTGTTATACTGAAGTACTAAAAGGGATTAAAACTATGACAAACCTAGACAGTGTATTAAAAAGCAGAGATATTACTTTGCCAGCAAAGGTCCATATGGTCAAAGTTATGGTTTTTCCAGTAGTCAGTATGGATGTGAGAGTTGGACCATAAAGAAGTCTGAGAGCCAAAGAATTGATGCTTTTGAACTGTGGTGTTGGAGAAGACTCCTGAGAGTTCCTTGGACTGCAAGGAGATCAAACCAGTCAATCCCAAAGGAAATCAATTCTGAATATTCATTTGAAGGACTGATGCTGAAGCTGAAGCTCCTTAGAAAAGACCCTGATGCTGGGAAAGATTGAAGGCAGGAGGAGAAGCAGACAACAGAGGATGAGATAGTTGGATGGCATCACCAACTCAATGGACATGAGTTTGAACAAGCTCTGGAAGATGGTGAAGGTCAAGGAAGCCTGGTGTGCTGCAATCCATGTGGTCACAAAGAGTTGGACACAGCTGAGCAACAGAACAACAACAACTAAGAGGGAACTTACTGGAAAGATGCCCTATTTTACTATGTCAACTAATGGGAATCTAAAAGAAAGGAAACCAAAAATAGCTGTGTATTTGTCATTTTAATTAGTATTTATTGTAAACCCTTAACCCTGGAACGTACATAGATATGTATGTATGTACATACGTATCTGTGCATATATTGGCTTTATTGTCCCTTCATAGTTTCAGGAAGTTGATCTATTTATAGTTAAAACATATCAGCCTTGGGATCTGACTCTTGATAGTATCCTAGGGTCAAAGACTAACTTATTTTACTTTTGAAGATTTTTAAGCCTCTGAAGATTATATGCATTTGCTGTGTCTGTTACATGTTGAATTTTATTCAGTAAACACTGCACAGCTGAGAGCAAGGGTCTGACCCAGACATGCCCCTCGTTCTCAAACCTCTCTGACCTCCAAGCTTAAGTACCCTATTTTTTAACAAAGCCAAGGAATCAATTTGTTTCTTTCCACCTTTCTTTACCAACAACAGTCGATCCTCTGCAGTGAAGCTGGCAAACCTCCCAACAAGGCAGCCAGTAGGAAGAGGGTATTCTGTCCCCATAAAAGAAGCAGTGGTTTTTCTATCCACCCTTGGCTGACAGGTATGGGGACGGCTAGGCAGTCCACCAAGAGCAGATCCACAGTGTGTGTGCCCAGATATGTCTGCACACTTCTCTCTCCCCTACTCCCTCTCGGTTTCTTTTCTGGGTGGCCATCAGTCTTTAGTAATCCGGCTCATGAGGCAAAACTGATTTCAGTATAAATGAGGGAAACCCTAGTAAGTTAATGAACTCAATTTTGATACCTAAAGAGTTTAGCCAAATATTTCTAAATTTTCCGAGTCAATTGTAGACATTACTTTCCTGTTTCATTTCTCTCAACCTAATCGTCCTGATCTTTCATATACCAGCACTTTTCAGGGGAAGAATTTCCATTATCACTGCCTCCTTGGTGAAAAGTCCACATTCTTAAGTCCAGACTTCTTTTCTTTTTTAAAGTAGACTTTATTTTTAGAGCAGTTTTAGATTCACAGCAAAATTAATCAGAAAGTACAAAGATTTCCTATATACCTCCTGCCCACCGCCCACACGTGCATAGTGGCCGCCATTACCTATATACATTCCCCACAGAGTGGTATATTTGTTATAACTGATGAACCTACATTAATATATCATCAGCCAAAGTCCATAGTTTTATACTAGGGTTCACTTTTGCTGTTGTACATTCTATGAGTTTGGACAAACGTACTTGACATTTTAATCCTCAGTAACTATCCAAGTTATTCACCATTACAGAGGGAAATTTTAATAAACATATACATTTTAAGAACTAATTCTTAAAACCAAGTTAATCATAATCAGATTCCTTCAACTTTTGGTGGATTCACAAAAATTCACATTGCTGTTGCCGATAACCTGTTTTCTAATGCCTCAAATTTTTTGACAGAGTTAACTGAAAGGCTTAGTATTTGTTTGGGATTTTTTTGTTTGTTTGTTTTGGCTAATTTTGTTTACATTTTTTAAACAACAGAATAAAATAGTCAAATTGAAATAATATTTTCCTAAATTAATCATCTGCTTAGTTGAACTAATTGACCAGTTTTAATAGTGACAGTGTTATTAAACATAGTATAAAGTACCCAGATTGAAAATTAAATTTGCTCAAAATATAGAAATTCAGAAAATGTAACTACAAGTATTCATTGCCTGTGTACAGCAAAATTTGCATATCATTAATAGATCTTCATCAGACAAAAAAGTAATCATACCACAGGAGTGTTTAAGTGACAATACAGTGTGCTTTAAAAGCTTTGAATACATGGAACTATACAGAATAATATTTATGTTACTAGACAATGTGTAACAAGGTGTGGCTCTTAAGTGCCACATCAATTGTTATTTAGGTTCTTGAGCTTGTTCAGACATCTACCATTTCTTACAAGGATCAGGAAAGAAGCCAGACTGAGATCATGGCAGGCTGCTGCTCAGTGTGAAGTAGGTTGCTGTGGTTTTCAGAGTCCCCTTCCCTTTGCCTGACCTTCCCCACGTGAATCTCCCACGCACGCCCCCCTCATTCCTTCTCCCTTATAACCTTCCTCTCTCTCAAACCAGCCTCCTCACCCCTCACCTATACTTCCTCCAGGAAATGATGGGATAGACTCACCTTCATGTATAAATAGCTGACAAAGCTTCAACTGTTATCATTCCTGAATTATATAAATTTTAGATAAACAACAAATAAGCAAAGAATAAAACATTTACTTCTTGAATTTCAGGATCCTGGCAAATGAAGCAAATATTTTTGCAGGGTGGTGGGGGAATAGGCTTGGCAGAGAGTGGGCATCTTCTCAGTAAAAGGAATGGAAAAATTTTGTAATCTCACATTATTTTCACAATTGCAGTAAATAGTCCTATGTACTTAGGTCAGGTGAAACATTTCCCCATAAAATGTGTCTGCTAGTATTTGCTTATACCAAACAGCTGAGTAAGAGTCCAACCTACAGGCTGGTAACTTAAAGTATAATTATTTACATATAAGTCTCATTTTATCCTGAGTCATCCAGAATTACTGCAATCTACAGAAAAATATCTGGTTGTCCACTGCACACAGATGTTGATTTGTCATCTTTCACACTATCCCTGGTACCTGTTTCACTCAGTCAACCCCGATGCCTTGGTTCATACACAAAAGAGAGGAATTCCTTTTCCTCATCCTAGTATTATTAATAGAAGGATGAAAACAGTACCTTTGTATTAGATAAGCAAGGAACAGATCGAGAGACAAAGGGCGTGAAAATATGTGACAATTAGGAGAATTGCATGAAAGTATTGATGTCGCCTGACATGATGAGGCTGTTGGCTCAATCCTCCCCATACTTCATGAACTACATAAAGAAAGAGCAACTTCCAGAGCAGCATTATCCAAAATTCCAGTTCCTGTGTCTTGTCTCTGGCAACAGACATAGAAAATAGTATAAGATGCATCTGCCAGGTTTGAGAGCAGCTAATAAGAGACGCTTTGTGCATTTAACCTTATATGTTTCACAAGCACCAAGGGTCACTGGTGCTAAAATGCACCAAGGGCATTTTAGGCTGCACTGCTGTGATATAGTTTCCTTCCTTCCGTCCTTCCTTCCTTGCTTGCCTACCTTTCTTCCTTCTTTCCTTCTATTTCAAAACTATTTTCTATTTATTGGCTTTCCACCTCGACCCAGTGGCCCTTCAATGACCCCTACTGTGGTTCGGTTTCCCAGGAGAGGCCACATAAACAGGGCAAGAGTTTCTGGAGGCTCCCAGGAATTTATGCGGAGAGAGGAGCGTTGCCTTGGCTGAGCAGGACATTGAAAAATGAGCTGTGTGTGGAGGAGTCTAAAGGGTTCTTCCTAATCTGATGCCGCTTCATTCTGACGATGGAGGCCCCCACAGGTCTCAGGGTAAGAATTCAGATAAATCACACATGGGCAGATCTCCTGGATGAGGCACAGAAAGGTGTTGTTGTTTTTTTTTCTGACAAGCCTCAATAAATAAAAATGTAATTGCACAGACTAACAGAAACCAACAAAACGATGTTTACTAGAAGGCAGGACAGTGCAGAAGGAAGAGCTGGGGAAGCAGGAGGTGGGCTTCTGATTCCTCGAGAGTCCCGTGGCCTCAGACGTGTTGCTTACTCTGTGGCTCTGTTCTGCCAGTCTGTAAATCAGGTGGGCTGTGTCCCAGGATCATGGGTTTTTTTATTGCTTAAACATTTCATGCTACTAAGACTAGAAAAGTTGAATTAAACATCCTATGTGTATTACATTTTTATTGCTGGGTAAGAAATGACCACAAATTTAGCAGCTTAAAGCAACACCTTTAGTATCTCATATTTTCAACAGGTCAGGGGTCAGAGCTCAGCAAGGCTCTGCAGGGGCTGCCATTCGGTGTGCAATCTTGATTCTCCTCTAGAAGCTTAGCTCTCATCTGGAAGCTCAGCTAGTGGCCGCTTCCAAGCTCATGAGGTTTTGGCAACACCCGGTTCCTGTGGTTGTAGGACTGAGGCCCTGGCTTCTAGCTTGATGTTAGCTGGAAGCCACTGTCAGTTCCTAGAAGCCAACCATAGTTCTTTGCCACAGGGCTTTCTCCATAGGCCCTCGGATAGCATAGCAGCTTGCTTTCTCAAAGCTGGCAAAGGAGAAAGAGAGAAAGCCTTCTAGCCAGATGGATTCTTATATAATGTAGTTGCAGAAGTCACATCCCATCACCTTTGCCATATTTTACTGGTTAAAAGTTAGTCACAGGTTCCAGCCACACTCCTATGGCTGATTCATGTTGATGTGTGGCAGAGGCCAACACAATATTGTAGAGCAATTGTCCTCCAACAGTTGTACTTTGTCCGATACTTCTCAATGTTGTACAATCTTAATATTTGATAATTTTTAAAAATACAGAAAAAAAAGCAGAAAAGTGGGGGAGGGGAATAAGCAAGCACATGAACACCAAGATGCAGTGGTCAGGGAGACCATCTTAAAGTCTGTCTGCCACACTTTTGCATTTTTTAATTGTTTTGTATTTTCCCCACTCAGTCTTTCAGCAGATTCTGTCAGTTCAACATCCAGGACATACTCCATCTGCCACTTTTCATCACCTCCGTTTCCAACTCAGCCTCCCTAGTCTATGTCATCATTTTCTCTCATTGACACTTCTGCTATAATCTCTTGTCTCCCTCTCTGTTACTCTATTAGGTCAGAACTTTCCAGTGGACTTCCTGTTATATGTGGAATAAAACCCAAATGCCTCACTTGCATGACGTGGCCCCTGACTACTTCTGTGACCTCATTCACTTCTATCCCCACTTTTTCTCATTCCATGTCTGCTACCACCAAGTCCATTCCCGCCTCAGGAACTTTGCACATGCTTCCTTCTGACAGAAATGTTCTTCCCTAAGTCTTTACAGGGTGGTTCCTTCTCTTCATCCATTCTTCACTCAAATTCTGCTTCCTCACAGACCTTCCTAACCACGCTAATCCTCTACCTGAGTTAGCTTACCCTTGTCCTACTCCAGGCATTCTCTGTCCTGACACTCCACTTTATTTTCCGCATAGAACTTGCTGCCATGTGAAATATATGTTTTAATTGTTCAAAACTTGTGTCCTTCACTTAGAATGCAATGTCCATGAGGACAAGTCATTATGTTTCCAATAGTCCCCAGTGTCATAAACACTGAATGAAGAAAACAATGAAAAAATCCAAACTCAAATTTCAAAAATTAATTGAATAAAATTGGCTATCTGAAATGTGGACAATTTTATTGGACAATTTACTATATTGTCTTAATTTTTGCAGTTTTCCATGAACTAATGACAGGTTTGTCAACAATTATCACATATTCCTATCCAAGTTTTTGGAGACCATTACATTATGACACCATCCTTAAGGCAGAAAGTGAAGAGCAACTAAAAAGCCTCTTGATGAAGGTGAAAGAGAAGAGTGAAAAAGCTGGCTTAAAACTCAACATTCAAAAAATGAAGATCATGGCATCCAGCCCCATCACTTCATGGCAAATAGATAGGGAAAGAATGGAAACAGTGACAGGCTTTATTTTCTTGGGCTCCAAAATCACTTCAGACAGTGACTGCAGCCGTAAAATTAAAAGATGCTTGCTCCTTAGAAGAAAAGCCATGACAAACCTACCAGTGAACCAGCAAAGTCACTCAGTCATGTCCAACTCTGTGACCCCATGGACTGTAGCCTACCAGGCTCCTCCATCCACGGAATTTTCCAAGCAAGAGTACTGGAGTGGGTTGCCATTTCCTTCTCCAGGGGATCTTCCCAACCCAGGGATCAAGCCCAGGTCTCCTGCACTGCAGGCAGACACCTTACTGTCTGAGCTACCAGGGAAGAGCATATTAAAAAACAGAGACATTATTTTGCCAACAAAGGTCCGGGTAGTCAAAGCTATGGTTTTTTCAGTAATCATGTATGGATGTGAGAGTTGGAACTTAAAGAAGGCCAAGCGCTGAAGAACTGATGCTTTCAAACTATGGTGTTGGAAAACACTCTTGTGAGTCCTTGGACTGCAAGGAGATCAAACCAGTTAATCCTAAAGGAAATCAGTGCTGACTATTCATTGGAAGGACTGATGCTAAAGCTGAAGCTCCAATACTCTGGCCACCTGATGTGAAGAGCTAACTCATTGGAAAAGACCCTGATACTGAGAAAGACTGAAGGCAGGAGGAGAAGAGGATGACAGAGGATGAGATGGTTGTATGGCATCACTGACTCAATGGACATGAGTTTGACCAAACTCTGGGAGATGGTAATGGACAGGGAGGCCTGGCATGTTGCAGTCCATGGGGTCACAAAGAGTCAGACACAAATGAGCAACTGAACAACAGTATTATTATATCAACTCAATAACAATTGTTTCCTTAACAGAGCCCTGCACCAAGTCTAAATATCTGGTGAGTGCTTGGGAAATAGATACCTTGAGTGATGGACTGAAAAAGGATGCACAAGCTTTAGAGCAAGATGTATAGGAGGGGTCTTCCCTGGCGGTCCAGTGTCAGACTCCATGCTCCCAATGCAGGGGGTTCAGGTTCAATCCTTGGTCATGGAACTAGATCCCACATGCTGCAACTAAGAGTTTGCATGCTGCAACTAAAGATACCACATGCCGCAACAAGGACTCAACACAGCAAAAAAAAAAAAAAAAAAGATGTACAGATAGCCATACTTCCAGGCATTGGGAAGAAACATCTTTTCCTCTTGTAGGAGAAATTGCTAAAACTGGTCACTTCTACCTGTAGAGAGTAACTGAAACTGATATGCAAAGGAGGTACGGTGGTACAGGAAAAAGAAGATTGATCCAGAAGCCAGGAGACCTGAAACCCAGACCTCATTCTGCAGCAAAAAAACCCAATTTAGAATGTCATGTATCGGCCCTGAACCTCATTTTCCTCATCTATAAAAAGACAGAATTCAGCTAGATTTCCAACGTCCTCCAATATTAAAATTTTTTGAAATATATAAGTTCTATCAATCCATGAAAGCCTATAAAAGGATAGCTGCTGAGTTGAGCTATTGACCACTAATCACAGCATCTGTAGAAAGGAAGAGAAATGATCACCAACAGTAACAGTTAACAGCAACCAAAGATGGTCCACCCTGTTCCTCGGAAATCATTCACATCGTCTTTCCATTGACAGTCCTATTACAGTGCTGACACTTGTCTTTCAGCCTGGTCATATGTTACCATCTCAACAATAAACACCCGAGCGAGACGTCCCTGGTGGTCCAGTGGTTAAGACTCTGCGTTTCCACTGCAGAGGGTATGGGTGCAATTCCTAGTCAGGGAACTGAGATCCTACCTGCCACATATCCCTCCCGTAGATGAAATAGAATAAAATAAAATAAACACCTGAGCCAAAGGCTAGGAACTGTTTCAGCTCTCCACATTGTATTCTAAAAGCTCCTTACACTACAGCTACTCATTTTGGAATTCTGGCAGCATGGAGGAAAAGTGTCTTTTATCCAGTCCACAGAAATAACATATTAAGACACAAAAAAGATTTACCGGTTTGAAGGCCAACAAACTAGTTGGGTGACGTAGGCATGACTTTCTAGAAAGCTCTGGGAATCTCATTTTTCTAGTAATAATATGTGAGGGCTTCCCTGGTGACTCAGTAGTAAAGAATCCTTCTGCCAATGGAGGAGACAGGTGTTCGATCCCTGAATCAGGAAGATCCCCTGGAGAAAGGAATGGCAACCCACTCCAGTGTCCTTGCCTGAAGAATCCCATGAACAGAGGGGTCTGGTGGGCTACAGTCCATGGGGTCACAAAAGAGCCAGATACAACTGAGTGACTAAAAATAACAACAATAATACGTGGTCAATACATTAATTCATAGCACTTCAAAGTGGTTCCACTTGCCATGCTAATTTTGTCTGTCATTTCCTAAAATTGTACTATTTAAGGTCATTCGTAGTCCATACTAAAACATTGCATGATATTCTAATTAATAGTAAAAAGTCAATTAAAATTACTTAAGAGGAAATTCATCAGTTTTTATTTTTATGGGTTGCCTAGTAACTAAGTGAATTAAAGAAATGCTCGCCTAAAGAAGTTAATCTTCAATTTGCTTATGCTTAATTTGCTTAAGGTTAGACCAGTTATAAAAACAACCTACAGTAGTTTCCTCAAAGATAAAACTATCAATTCAGCCTTCTACTTGAAGATAGCACTGTGGTTTGACATAAATAATAGACCCTACAAAAACAAACAGGAGAGACTGACAGAGAGAGACTGACAAAATCTGGCAGACAATGCAAAACTAATGCTTCTCAGGAAAAAGAAGAATAAACTTGCTTTTTAAAAAGCCCTTGAAAACAATTCTAAAATAATAAAAAGGCAACTATTTTATTTCACAGTCTCCAAATATTTCATGACTGTGTCATTGGAGTTTCTGATTCATTCCAGTGACCATCTTCCTCTGCCTCTGCCCTCATTTGTAAGGCTTCAAAGTGTGTACAGACCACCCTGGTGTGGTTGATGGTGAAGATGTGGAAGACATTGCCCTGCATGCTGCTTCAGTCTGTCATTCATGTGCTAATGAGAAACTGCGGGAAAGGATATGAGGCCCGAGAGAAAAACGCAAGAAAAATTACAAATACAACACGTTCCTGCTTCCCTGGTAGCTCAGCTGGTAAAGAATCTGCCTGCAATGCAGGAGACCCTGGTTCGATTCCTGGGTTGGGAAGATCTCCTGGAGAAGGGATAGGTTACCCACTCCAGTATTCATGGGCTTCTCTAGTGATTCAGATGGTAAAGAATCCACCTGCAATGCGGGCGACCTGGGTTCAGTCCCTGGGTTGGGAAGGTTCTCTGGAGGAAGGCATGGCAACCCACTCCAGTATTCTTGCCTGGAGAATTCCCACGGACAGAGGAGCCTGGTGGGCTACAGTCCACGGAGTCACAAAGAGTCGGACATGACTGAGCGACTAAGCACACATGTAACTCAGACAACAGGGAAAGAAAGAGAAGGGAATAGATGTGGGGAGAGGGCATAAACATGAGCTGACCCGTCATAAAAGCCTGTGTTGGCAGTGAGAAGTCGTGTGAAGTGTGCGTGTGCTTTCATCACTACCAGGTGAGCAGATAGTAGCTCCCATCTTCCTGTTCCTTCTGCCTATGTGTTCACAGATCCGTAGCTGAAAGTGTGAGATGGATGTTCTCTTCCAGAGGATCATTTACAAATCACAGCTCATTCATCACATGGAATGATTCTAGAACACTCTAAAAGGTTGCGATTTAATATCCCCATCAAATTAAAATGCCTCAACCCTCTCCTAAGGGCATCAAGCACTGTTGCCATGGTAAAAATACTGAAGCTGGAGGTGCGGACTCCACTGTGATGATGTGGTTATTTAAGGCTATAGGAATCCACTGTCATCTGTGCCCCAACTTGTCTGGGCGTTAAGATTATCTCGAAAGCTCTAGAATATGCTGTTGTAAAAGTCCCAGTCAATTTCTGCCTAGATTGAAGACCTAGAATTTGTTTTTGTCCAAAAAGAACCACTCCTAAGAGTCTTTTACTCACTTAGCTGTGCGGCAGTAGGCAGAAATTTCCACCATCTCTCTCTGGGGCCTGGACTCCAAGTCATAGAGGTGCCAAGGGCCAAGGGTGAACAGGTCCCTGCTCTGTGAAGCATGTCTGAGATCAAGTCGTTTAACCAACTCTGGCTTCATGCTTCTGGGTTCATGCTTAGGCCAGCGACCTGGCAGCTTGACTGTGTTTCTAAGAGAAGAGCTGAGAGGAGGACCAGCAGTGTTTCTTTTCAAGGCCACATGAGGGGGTACACAGTGTCTGAAGCACTCCTGAGGCTGCTGGAGCAGTTAACCTTCACAGAGGTCACTAGTGATGAGGAAGCAACACACCGCGATGCCAAAAGGCTGAAGTGGGACAATCTAAATTCTTCCTCTGTGGCATATGTGTTGTGGTGCTTTGGGACTCTCCTGGTGGTATTTGCAGAAAGAAACCAGCTGAATATTGGACTTGGGCCAGTCACATAAGTTGAAAGTTTGTGTCATGAAAGTCTGTATACAAAGGGGGAATTTGTGATCTTACTTTAGTAACAGGTTGAAGAGACCGGGGACATATAGTCCAACATCTATGTAAGTTTCTTGACAGCAGACATCTCTGTGCCTTAGTTGATCTACAAATATGAGTAAAACATGGGTTTGAGGATTAAATGCATGTATAATTTATAAAAATATAAATTTTATATTTAAATCATATATAAATGTATGTTATATTTGTATGTTATCGTGTTTATGATATATTGTTGTTGTTCAGTCACTAAGTCATCTCCGACTCTTTGCGACCCTGTGAACTGCAGCATGCCAGGCTCCCCTGTCCTTCATTATTTCCCGCAGTTTGCTCAAACTCATATTCATTGAGTCAGTGATGCCATCCAACCATGTCATTCTCTGTTGCCCTCTTCTCCTGCCTTCAATCTTTCCCAGCATCAGTGTCTTTTCCCATGAATCGGCTACTTATATAAAATTTTATATGATATAATACATATTTCTATATGAAATTAAATGACATATATATAAAATCATTAAGTATTTGGCCACAGTTAAGAGATCAAAAATAACTAGTAGCATAAAAATGTATATATTCACCCCCCTGCACAGAAGGAAAGAAGGGAGATAGGAAGAGAAAAAAAGAGAGAAAAGAGAGGGATACAAGGATGGAAGAAGAAAGAATGAATGCATGAACAAGGGCAAATATTCCCTTGATGTGTCTAGAGAACAGTGAGAATGTGCAGGGAAATAGTCTTAGCGAAATAATACAGAAAGTACACGTGTAACTAAAACAGCTCCATACGACACCGATTAACCCACCTCCTGTTTTGACTGTGGACAGTCCACATAACACTTTAGTGCCTACATACACAAATAGTACATGACTGACAAGAGCTGGGCAACAGGAGCAGCGAGGCATCCCAGACCAGAGGGGCTGCCTGGGCCTCTCAAGGGGGCAGGCCTGTGTTTCTAGTCTCTGGTGTGGGCCCGGGAGGCAGCTAGTGGGGGAAAAGATGATGACTCTTCAACTGAAGGCTCCGTGTCACTAATCATCTGGTCAACATACTCCGAGGAACTCTCAAAAACACCCAGAAGGGAAACGAGTTTCATTTGAGCAAGCCAATGGGAGTTCAAATAATTTTGATTTATATATTAAGAGGAAGGACAATCGCAGAAGGTGGAAAATATAAGGCACTCCAGTTGCCCTTGGGTCATCTTCAGTGTTCTACTCAGATTCCTTCTTGATGACTCCAGAGTCACATCATGACTGAGTGTAATTTTCTAAAAGCCTGACAAATGCTAAATTTGCTAAAACCAATCTACTTTCTTTACTTGAGGAAGAGAAGATAACTGTTTGTAACTGGAGTCCTTACATGTTCAGTACTTCTTTGTAACCTCAGAGAATGATGGAAGGGAGCTCAGAAAGAGAAGAGAACTAACATTTACTGAGCACCTGCTAAATTCCCTGGAGAAGCAAATGGCAACCCACTCCAGTATTCTCACCTGGAGGATTCCATGAACAAAGGAACCTGGCAAGCTACAGTCCATGGGCTTACAAAGTCGGACATGACTGAGCGACTATCACTACTAAGTTTCAAGTGCTTTATAAACTTTGTCCTCATTTAATCCATAGCAATCTTCTGAAGGAGGCCTTATAAATCCTATTTTGTAGATCAAGAAATTAGGGCTCCTGTTAACTCATCTGCCCAAGATTATAGTGTTCCTCATGCTTGAGTAAAGAACTGTTGTTGTTGTTTAGTCACTAAGTCGTGTCCGACTCTTTTGTGACTTCACAGACTGTAGCCTGCCAGGCTCCTCTGTCCATGGGATTCTCCAGGCAAGAGAGAACCTGGAGTGGGTTGCCATTTCCTACTCCAGGGGATCGTCCCGACCCAGGGATCAAACCTATGACTCCAGCGTGGCAGGCAGGTTCTTTACCACTGAGCCACCTGGGAAACTTTAGTAAAACATTTTTATTTTTTTACTAAAAATAAATCATCAAGAATATGCCAAGTCCCTGGTTTAAAACATACTGATCCAAGATATGTTTTTAAAGGGCTTTTTGGTTATACATTACAACTGTGAGAAAAATATTTTACTCATGTAAGGGTAAATAATGATTTTCAATGTCACCATGGAACTAAAAAGACATACCATAAAATACAAGGACCTGAAAATAATGTCTTTAGACCTCTAGGTGTCCACAGATTCTTGAGAAACATTATTCTCTCTTTTACTATATTCTCATCATTTCAGACATCCATGAAAGAATTGAATGGTGCTCTATACCAGAATAAGTAGAATGTTCCATCATTAGAACTAATTTTTAAGCTTACAGTCTGCCACCTGACATAAAAATCCATATTCTTGATTTCCAATTTGCATACAAACTTGTACAATATATATTTGCCGTCTTTGCAAAGCTTTGTCAAAATGAGTCAGCCTCAGAAAACCAAAGTCATGACACCCTCATGCTGGGTAAGGCCATTATTTTTGGACCTGGTTTCCCCCAGGGTGCAACCTGCTCCTATGAGCCATGTTCAACTGGTCTGAACAGCCTGAGACTCTTGCTGCCAAGTTGATCTGGCCTTTCTGCCCCTCCTGTCACAAGTCTCCTGGCTCTGGGCTCAATTTGAACAAACCAGTTATGACTGGCTCTCTATATCTCTTACCCCTGCAAAAGCAATTACATATACAAATTCCAAGGTTCAGCTCACATGTTGCAAACTTAAGTGTGAGAAAAAATGGGTCCCTTCAAGCAAGAATTTCCTTTATCCCAGAAACTGTGCCAACCACCACAGCAAAGATGTGACTTGGCCATCTTCCAGGACTCCAAGATGATCCTTTTTTGCACTGCTGGAGACAGACATCATAGCTGAAGGCGAAACATCTATGTGAACAGATAGAAAACACATCGTGTGAAACAAGGCCCAGGTCAGTGCCTTCTTCTTAGGAATTCAGACTTTATCGTCTTGAATTGCTTTTATAGATATTCATTAATAACTTAAAAAAATACCTATGACACCTAGATGTTAAATCCCATTAAAGAGAATACAGGGAGAATTATTTCTAATTGGGAATCTGGCCCCTTTTCCAGTTGAGATTTCATTTGCTCCCCTTTAAGATAACTAATTCAAGTGGATTGAAGAACCTAATCTATTAGTAGACATTTGAATTACAGAGAAACTAGGTGAACTAACTTAGAGAACTATTAACAACATTTTTAACGTGCACCTATTGCCAGTTGGGGACTAATTAGACTGTACGCTTTACCTACTTATCTCATTGAATCCTCACTGGTCATGTGGGGTAGCTATTACTGCGCAATCCTAAAATCTCCATTTCACCTAGACAACCAAATATTGCAGGGGAGGGGAGGTCTGGAATCTGTCTATGTGGCCTTAGGAGACACAATAGAGGGGAATTGATGGACTTGTCTTGAAACTACATAGCAAGCACAGTTCTGTTTTTGTTTTTTTAACATTTTTATTGGAGTGTATACTGGCTTTACAGTGTTGTGTTGGAGAAGGAAATGGCAACCCACTCCAGTCTTCTTGCCTGGAGAATCCCATAGACTGAGGAGCCTGGCAGGCTACAGTCCGTGGGGTCCCAAGAGTCGGACACAACTTAGTGACTAAACCACTGCCCAGTGTTGTGTTTGCTTCTGCTGTACAGAAAAGTAAATCCGCTACATTTATATATTCCTTGGATATTTAGTTGTAGCTGGGAGAGGTGGCTGCAAGTGATGTGGGAGAACTCAGTGGCCCCTTCCCCAGTCCTCCAGACTGACCTGTGGGTAGTACTGTTGCCTTGTGAAGACAGAACCAGTGCTCTGGGAGGACAGGTTCACCATGGATCTTAGGATACACATGCTAAAAATGCTGAAATACACATGCTAAAACTATAGGACACACATGCTAAAAACTGTAGGATACACATGTTAAAATACACATACTTAAACTATAGGATGAACACTCTAAAAATGCATGGGATAACTTTTAAAAGAAAAAAAAAAAGGAGTTAGGAGAAAGTCTAAATTGCATTTTTCCAAAAGGAAAGAGCTGGTCGTGATACTGTAAAGACATGAGGTTTTCATCGCAGAATGGGAACTGTGGCTCACGTTCCCCAAGGGTATTTTTTCAGTTGCTTTCCCTGCATTACCGAGCAACTTACTTTCTGACCCAGATCTTTTCCATCTAAAATGTCAAGACATACCAATTTAAAACATGGTGTCAGCAGAAAATGAAGTCCAAACTGTCTATTTTTTTTTCCTCTCACCATCAAGAGCTGAGCCAGCTGTTCTCATGTGCCCACTTTGGCAGGGAAACTGGATGCAAGTTTGTGGAAGAGAAGGATTGGTGTCAAGGTTCACATAGGCCTGCTGAGGCCATGGTGCTTTCAACTCGCTTCGATTCCCCTGTGAATACTGGAAACCTCACTAAGTGATTAAAACTACAAAAAGAGTTTGGATTATACATGATTCTTGGACCTCTGTCTAAGGAAAAAAATAAACATTAAATCAGTCCTGTATGACATTTCATCTCTTGTAACCCTGGCAGAGCAATTTACAAAAAAAACGCAGAGATAATAGGTTTCTTTCTTCCCCTCCCTCCTTCCCTTGTCTCGTCCATCTCTTCTTCCTTTCTTTGAAACAGAGTCCCAAACCATAAATGTGTTGTCCAATACCCACATACTGATTATTAAATTAATTAAGAAAGATGAAACCGACAAGAAGTTTTTTTCCTTGAATACTGAAGTCCAGCCAGCGTCTGAGCTGTTTTCGGTTCGGGGAGTGTTTGTTTTTGATGAGTGTGAGTCTGCAGTCTCTGGGACTGCAGCTGATATCTGGCATACGTCACTGGAGGTGTCAGATAGTGAGAGTCCCAAGCCCGTGGAAGGCTGAAGCATACAAGGCCGGATCTCCTCTCCACTCTCCACCAGCCAGCTCCACTTCCTGCAATTCTTCTCTCATGTGCTACTTTGTTATTTTGCAACTGTTGACCAAAAATGTCAAGATTGTTTGCTATCTCAAATCCCAAAATACCCATGACCTTAAATAGAATATACATGATTTCTGAAAGGGAAATGGTAGCCTTGATGGCAAACTTTTCTATATAGTCTTTTCCTCCCACGAAATCAGAGCTATCTTGAAAGAACTTAACAAAAATGTTATATTTTATTGGGGAGTCAGATGATAATAATTTGAATAAGACCCAGTTAAATCAACCAACTGAAAAATATTAACTTCAAAAGTGCTAGGTTGAATTAGAAATTAGATTTCTAACTTCCCCTCTCCTTTCCCCCAATAATAAAATAAGAGGCAATATATGAGCCAATTATACAATGGGAAACTTACAAATGTTTATCATCTCAAGCAAAATCTCAAGGATAGTTTAAACATTCACCAAAGGCAGGCAATTCTGTAGTGAGAAAGATGAAGCTGCTACCCACTTAGAAATATTAATAAAGTAAGTTATCAAACCAGGAGCTGGCCCTATAAGCGATTTTGAAGTGTGCGTGGTTTTGTACACTTCCTTCCCTGGATTTCGGGTCTGCGCTCTCCACCCTCCTAACTGCAGCCCTTCCCCCTTGGCCAGCTGCTGGGTGGTTTGCACCAGTTTCCTGCACACGGCTCAGCCCTCTCCAGAGCTGCTCCCAAGGAGGGCTCATGGAAGAAGATTTCAGTCAGTATCTCACCGCTGGGACAGTTTGAGTAAAGTTGTTAATCTCATGAAGTGTGTTTTGAAGATAAGAAGAGTCTTATTTATGGAATAAAAGGCTTCTCTTTTTTTTTTTTTTTTTTTTGCTTTTTTTTTTTTTTTTTTGCTTTTCTTTGTTAAAAGAACTTTTGGCCTCATTGTCCAGGTTTGGGATGGTGGTAGTTAGCGGGCGGAGGATTCCCTATACTTCTCTTCAGAATGACTTCTGTTCTTAGGAAGATCCAGCCCCAGAAATGGCGATGAGTCTACAAAACCATGTCTTATACCATCTGCGTTTGAGAGAAATGTATGTGTTTATGACACTGGTACTTTGTAAGCTTCCATTTCCCTGGCAGTGTAAAAACATCTTTTACAAACTGCCTTTTCTTTAAAACAAGGATAGTAAAGCTTTCACCAAAACGTTTTCATAGTCAGCAGCCTCATAATAACCAGTAAGGCAGACAGAGCAGGTCTTGTTCACCATTCTACAGACTGGGAAATCAATATTCAGAGAAATTCCAGACCACGGTAAGGGTCAAAAGAACCCAAGGATTCTCAGAATTCTTCCCTTTGCAAGGGAACCTAAACATAAGACTCAGATTCCTGGATCCCACTTCTAAGAGGCCTGGAATCGGCCTGGGAACCCACATGACTATAAAGATTTCCCCAGTGATTCTGGTGCTCAGACAGGTTAATTAACGAGGCAATAATAAGCAGGTGGGTATGGAGAGGAAAAATGACGCGGCATGGGTCTTCTGCAGTCACTCCTTGGTCAGCTCTGTGTTCAACTGGATGGGTCTTTGACAAAGCAGACCTCAAAAGGGTAGAAGAGAGGTATAAAGAAAAACAGAGAATCCAGATTTGGTGAGAGAGCAGAGAGCTGAAGATTAATTCCTAATTTGTAGTCTACAGTCCTCTCTGTACAAAACATTGATTCAGATTCTCCCAGCACACCAAAGGAAGGAGTCCAGAGTTGCTATGTTGATCCTTCACACAGTACTAGGGTAGAAAACCTGGGGAAATTCCTTCCAGGAACCCAGCGAGTCACCTTGGAGAACTGAAACCCCTTCCTTCAATCCACTGCAGAGCCACTCCACATTCGGAAAGCACAAAATGCTCTCCTTCATGCCAGTGCTTTAACAAACATATAACTTCAAGTCATCTGTTGGATTGTGTAGGATTCGAAAAGTAAAAATCATCCTGAGAATAAAAGTCACTCAGCAGCAGGAAGTCACCTGCAAGGTGGCTTTTTCAATCACTTAACAGGGTGTTTTTGTCCCAAGGAGCAATTTGATGAAGAGCAAGGAACTGGGAGCCAGACTGCCCAAGTGCAAATCCCAGCCCCACGACTTAATAGTATGTAAACTAGAGCCGGTTACTTTACCCCTCTGACCTTCAGCTTCTTCATGTCATAGGGCCACTGTGAGGATTAAATAGGCTATTCTAGAATGAAGACAAGCACTTAGTCAACGTTATTTATTAGCTGTTACAATTACTATGCCTAGTTTTAACAGGTAGTAAGAAAACAATAGAATGCTTGTTGTTTCCATTTTAATGAGACACATAATCAGCAAATCTATCACCTAGTGTTCTTCAGGTACAAACACCATAAATCTACCCTGGTTAACAAAAGGAAGTTTTCCGGGAACTTGGAACAAATTGGAAGTCACAGGATAGCTCACAGAATAGAAGGCAAATTGAAGAACCTGGTCTGAGAAAGGAGAGGACCCAGGCATTTATGGAGGTTTAGGTGCCAGGAACCAGCTGGCAGCCTCTTTGGGGCCCTGACCTTGGGATGAACGAGCCACACTCATTATTTCAGATGGTGTGTTGCTCCTTTAAGAGTCAAATTCCAGAGCATCTATTGGCTCAGTTGGGGTCATATGCCATTCCCTGCCTAGGAAACAATGAGACATTCTAACTAGAACTCCCACTAAGACTCCAAGGGCAAGTAAGGAAAATCAGAGTACTGTTAACCAGATGGAGAGATGCAAAGAGGACTGATATCCATCATTTTACCATCTGGTTATATTCAGAATAGTCTTTTCTATAATGGTGAGATGGAATCTGCTTACATTTTGCTTCCCTGGTGGCTTAGATGGTAAAGAATCCCCTTGCCACACTGGAGACCTGGGTTCGACTCCTGGGTTGGGAAGATCCCCTGGAGAAAGGAATGGCTATCCACTCCAGTATTCTTGCCTGGAGAATTCCATGGACAGAGGAGCCTGGCGAGCTAAGGTCCATGGGATGGCAAAGAGTGAGACATGACTGAGCGATTAACACTTATTTTTCACTTTAGTTGGAATCTGCTAACATTTCACAACAGATACCAAGATATGTGTGATTAAGTCCTCTGGCTAGCCCCCAAAGGAAGTCAGTTTAACTTACAATGTGCCAGAAACATTAATAATATTCTTTAGTCAAAGCTCCACAGAGATTCTTAAGCCTGACCTTAAAATTTAAGCCCTTCCCTTTCAAACCTATGTAAGTATTGAGGAAAACAGGGTTAGGAGCACATAGCCCACCTGAAGGTCCTGGGTACTGGCCATATTAATTCCATATTGATGTAGCAAGGTAATAATACCCCACAAAAAGGGTGGGCAAGGCCTGGATTCTGTGCCTCATTGGAAATAGCAATAGATGCTTCCAAAGGGATATAAAGTTTTCAAAAAGTTAAAACTTGACTCTTATAAATAAAAAATTAATACATCTCAAAGATTTTATTCAACTCTTTAATTAATGAGAGAGCTAGGAAACTGGTAAACTGGTGCACAGAACATTTTGAGGAAGAATGTTAGAATATGATTTCTAGTTTAAATATTAAACTGGTGAATGTCTCACAGAAAAATGATACCTTAATCACCATAATCATAGGACTGCCTTTTATACTGGACAAAAATCATTTGCATCTTTACTGGAAACAAATCTATAAATAAACATGTAGCTTCCCAAAGTCTGAGCCTGTAATCAGTAGAAGAATGAGCTTCAAATACAGGTGCATGCCTCAAAAATAACTAGGGAATCCTTGATGTGAACGAGGGCTGGAGGAGGAGACATGTTCACTCCCCTGGATATTTTTTTTTTAAAACAAGGGGATGTCAGCAGAGAAAACAAGAATTCAGTGGCAAGAAAAGTGCTCTGATTGCGGGGGTATCACAGGTAGAAAAGGTCTTTTCCCAGTGTCAGGGGACAGGAGGGGAGGCCTTTCATGTGTTATATGAGGAGTCAGGAACACATGTCAGCCGTTCTTGAAGAAAAAACCATAATGAACACTTACAACCGTGACAAGTTGTGGGTGGGTACTGTATAAATAAAGAAGACCACTGAAAGGCTTGTGTGGATTACGTACTAGATTAATTGCATCATTAAAATGTTTTGTTGATTAAATACCCTTGCTACATGTCTGATGCTACTCAAATTTTACTGTCTACTAATTAATTATTTAGGCTTCTGTCCCTTTCTGGGGGGGGACAGAATGTCGAAAGCATTTTTCTTTCTTAGCTCTTTTAGGTTTTGAAATTCCTAAAAATCAGTCTTTTGTCTTTTAAGTCCTGTAATTGAAGGACAGAGCAGCAGAATTCCAATAATATCTGCTTTGAAACTACCATTTTAAGTTTATTATCCTAGAACAGAAATATCTTAATATTTAGGAAGTCATATTTCTCAGGACATCAAAATGGAATGAATTTTTACTTTCTAGAATTGCTTTCTTCTGCTATTTGACACAAGGAATGGATTAGATGACCTCTAGTATCCTTTATGTTATTTCAGTCCCAGGGTTCTATATCAAATAAATTTCCCAAATAGTCTTATAACGCATTTCAGGGTCAGATCGTTAAAACTGTACACTGTGGCAGATTGGAGCAATTCATTTTTAAATTTCCTGTTAACAACATATTTTTTTTTCATTTATTTTTATTAGTTGGAGGCTAATTACTTCACAGTATTGTAGTGATTTTTGCCATACATTGACATGAATCAGCCATGGATTTACATGTGTTCCCCATCCCGATCCCCCTCAACACATTTAAAATACAAAATATGTGCTAAGAACATTTACCATACTTTGTCAGCTAGCTTATAGGTACCTTAAGAGCTGGAATCCTATCATCTTGTGCAAATATAAGTCTAACATGATGCTTAATATACTGTACATGTTCAATAGTTATTTTTAAGTGAATTAATGAATATTGTTAAATATCCAGAGATAGATATATTCATTTGAAAAATTAGTAAAATTATCACGTTGCTAACAAGTGCTCAGTTGTTCCTGACTCTGTGACCCCACAGACTGTAGCCCACCAGGCTCCTCTGTCCATGGGCCTTTTCCAGGCAAGAATACTGGAGTGGGTTGCCATTTTCTTCTCCAAATTATTGTGTTAGTCTCCCCAAAATTGAAAAATCACCCTGAGAATATTGACAAGGTGCATGTTTAAAAATCTATCTTTTCCCATTTAAGACTAGTTTATATTTTAGAATATGAAAAAGAAAAGACAGAAAATAAAATCCTTTGCTATTAACTGCTACATGACTGGTAAAGCAATGACTCAAATATTATCTGTCCATATATACACATGTGGATTTCTCTATATCTCAGATGGTAAAGAATCTGCCTGCAACGCAAGAGATCCAGGTTCGATCACCGGGTCAGGAACATCCGCTGGAGAAGGAAATGCAATCAACTTCAGTGTTCTTGCCTGGAAAATCCCAAGGACAGAGGGGCCTGATGGGCTACAGTCCATGGGGTCACAAAGAGTTGGACACGACTAAGTGACTAATACACACATATATGCACATAACTGAATCACTTGGCTGTATGCTTGAAACTAGCAGAACACTGTAAATTAACTATACTTCAATAAAAAAAATTTTAAGGAAAAAATAATAAAATGGATAAACAGTAAGATCCTCCTGTATATTCAATATCTGTAATAACCTATAATAAAAAACAACATGAATATGCAGTAGGATCTTGCTGTCTATTTTATTATGTTTTTAATAGTTTATGTTTTAGAATATCTAAAAGAAAACAGAGAAAACAGAATCTTTTGCTATTAATTGCTACATTACATGTAAAGCAAGGACTCAAATATTATCTGTCTTATATATATTTGCTATATGTCAGAAACTAACACGATATTGTAAATTAACTATACTTCAATAAATAAATTAATTTAAAAATAACAAAAAATTGAAAAATTTCAAAAATAAAAGTAAGTTTAAAAATTACTGATAGGGTTAGATGTCTACACAGTAATCTTCTCCAAGATGTTTCTTCAGCATATTTCAGAGCATCTAAACTATTTTTTACTATGTTTTATCTCATTTATTCCTGGTCACTATCTGCAACTATCACAAAATTAAGAAGTTTTTTGTCTATTTTTTTCCTGGTTTTTTTTTTTTTTTTTTTTGCCTTAAAGTAGTAAAGAATTAACTTCCAACCTTCTGGGTCACAGTTCTCGGGGAAAACATTATGCTCCTCTTCTAAAGCTACTTAAGTTCTGCTTTAACAACCTTTCAATGTGTGTCTTCTGGAGAGCCATTTAAAATTAAAAGCAGATGGTGAAAAAAATTCTTTGTCTGAGACTAAACTATAAAACTTCTGGAAGTCTAACTGTGGTTAGGTAAAACAATAAAATTTCATGTTAAAAGCTGGCTTCCAGGAAAATGATTCCATTTTGTTTGGAAAATGCTGTCAGAATTCATACTGATGAACTCAGGCAGTGTATTTATGAACTATCTCTTTTCTTGCTTTTAAAGAGGGGCATAGAGCGTGAAACTGGGGGGTGCACTGGAGAATACACTTTTGGATCTACAGAAAAGTTCCTAATTCATTCATCCAATAAACACCATTTCCATCTTCTCAGACATTGTTTCAGGTGCTGGTGATAAATAGTGAACTAGATAGACAAGTGCCCAGCCCTGAAGACTTTACAGTCTCATAGCTGAGACAGATAATAAACAAGTAAACCAACAAATCAAAAAATTTAATTTTAATTGTGGAAAGTAACATGAGAGAAGTAAAAAGAGTTCATGATACGTAGTAATGGGGAAAGAGAATCACTTTAGATAGGTTCATCAGGAAAATCCTCCCTGCACAGCTATATTGATCAGAACTCTTTGTGTTCTAAATAACAACCACAAAAAAAACAAAACAAAAAAAACTTGGCTTAAAAAGAATTTATTGCCTTGTCTGGGAATAGGCCTCATTTCCTGCAGGGTTTGGTCTAGCAGCTCAAAGTCCTTCCAGCAGATTTTCAGCCCGCCTCCCATCTGTGCGGTCCTCGCTGATGAGATCATCCAGAGGGCCTCACAGTCACTGCTCCCCACTCCTTACCCCACCTCTCCCCTCCTACAGGAATGCACAGGTATGCTTCCATTCCAGAGCAGAACTACTGTTCAAGAACCCAGAGGAAAAGGGGAGTCTCTTTCAAAAACTCTCAATGAATAGGAATTAAATTTTCTTTCTCAGAAACCCTGATAAACATCTTCTCACATCTCCTTGGTTCTGACTGGGTTACAAGCCCATCCCTAAAGCTCTCACGGTGGCCCAGGTAAGGGAATATGCTTATTGACTTACACCAGTTGGGACCGCACCTGGAGCTGGCCATGGGGTCCATCCCACCTAAACCTCAAGCTTGAAAGTGGGATCAGGGTGGAACTCCAGAGGAAAATTGGGTCACTCTTTTACCAAAAGAAGGATGGATGGATGTTGGGTACAAAACAACTGATGCCTCTATAAGGAGGTAACCTTTAAACTGAAAGCTGAAGAAGCCCATCATGTTCTAAGTCAATAAGGCAGGATTCCATGCACTGGAAATAACAAGTTGAAACATTCCAGGCAGAAAAGAAAGTGGCATCTTTAAGGCACAGACAAGTGTAGGTACTTATAAAATACATAAGCTAAGATACTTTGATCAAGAACTCATCTAACTACAAAAGATAACTGCTTTGAATTTGCTTTCCCATAATCAGATATTGCCCCTTGTGTAGTAAATAGCTTACATGAGCTACTTCAATAGTACAAAACCATAATATGTCACAGAGCCTATTAGCGGCAAGATTTTTTGGTCTTTTTACCGTGATTATCAGGGCTTGCCTGGTGACTCAGACAGTAAAGAATCTGCCTGCAATGCAGGACACCTTGGTTTGATCCCTGGGTTGGGAAGATCCACTGGAGATGGGAATGGCAACCCACTCCGGTATTCTTGCCTGGAGAATTCTACGGACAGAAGAGCCTCCTGGGCTACAGTCAGTAGGGTCACAAAGAGTCAGACCCGACTGAGCGACTTAACACTTTCACTTTCACTGTGTTATCATAAAGATAGATGGTAGGTAGAAAGAATACATATAAAATATGTAGTTATAAGAAGATCAAACTGTCCTATAGCTTACATTTTTTCACTTAGGAAAGCAAATATATTCCTCTATATCAATATTCATTCATTTATTTAACAAAAATTTATTGAGCTCCTACTACATACTACATGCTATTCTGGGCACTTGAGATAACGTACATTTAGATGAGTAAATCTTCATACCTAATAAAAGGAATTTTTCAGACTCAAACTGATGACTTACCTATGCCTTATGTAAACTTTGTTTTGTTGACATTGGGAACCTGAACTTGATATGGGCCAATATGGTTAGAAAAGAAAGACTTCCTTGGAGGTACAAGTATCAACAGAAATCTAACAGAATAACTGGCATTAGGTCCTCAGAAACAGTGTATTTTCTTGCATATTGCAATTCCAAGGTCAAATTGATCCTGTTTTATTACCACTTTCCGCCAACTGGAGGATCAGGGGGTTTATAGGGAGGATCCATTGTAGAACCCTCAGATCAAAGGTCATAGGATTTCCTGGTCCACCTCTGAATTCCAAACACAAATAGGAGAGGAAGTACAGTATAAATTAAAACATGTAACTTCAGAGTTAGAGGAGACATAAAAACTCAGTTAGTTCCTGTCTTTTATTTTCTATGTAAGGAAACCCACAAATGACGCAGAGGTCCTGACAATCTGTATTCATGTAAGCACTTGGTTTATATTAAATTATTGAGTCATATTTCCTCACTAGACTTTATGCTTAAGATTACAAAGCATGCAAATTGGGTCCTCTGTGACAACCTAGAGGGGTGAGATGGGGTAGGAGGTTTAAGAGGGAGGGGACATAATGTCTACCTACGGTGATTCATATTGATGTATGGCAGAAACCAACACAATATTGTAAAGCAATTATCCTCCAACTAAAAAAAATAAATTTTGAAAAATTATAGAGCATGACAACTGAGACAATATGAGGATTCCTAGCCAGATCCCCTTCTTACACAATGGTGTAAGGTGAGGTCAGGACCTCAACCCAGACAATACAACTCTAGAGACAAAGCGCTCAATTACCACCTTCTCCACCATTTGCAAATGGTGACCTTTGCAAATTTCACCTCCCTAAAGCTGTTTCCACATCCCCAAAAGAATTCTTCCCTCATGGGGTTTTTGTAATTATTGATCAGACACATATAATACTTTATCTAGAACTTCAAAGAATCTGAGATTTCACCTTCCTTTCAAGTCAACAAGTTAGCCATGGAGGGTGGCAGAAACCATGAGACTCCTGAGTCAGAGCAATGAACAGCTTCTTGCTCACGGGAATAGTAGTGCCAGAATATTAGCATTTGCAAAAGTTCCCTCAGCTCTAATTCTGCAGGGACAAAGGCCAGGTGTCACTTACAAATGCAATGGGTTATGTTACAGAAGAGGAACCTCAAATACAGTGAACTGAATTATTTTACAATGGTCAATAAACCTGATTTCTGCTCAGGTTTTTGTATGAATTCAGTTCAGTTCAGTCGCTCAGTTGTGTCCGACTCTTTGTGACCCCACGGACTGCAGCATGCCAGGCTTCCCTGTCCATCACCAACTCCCAGAGCCTACTCAAACTCATGTCCATTGAGTTGGGGATGCCATCCAACCCCCTCATCCTCTGTCATCTGCTTCTCCTCCCACATTCAATCTTTCCCAGCATCAGGGTCTTTTCCAGTGAGTCAGCTCTCCACATCAGATGGCCAAAGTATTAGAGTTTCAGCTACAGCATCAGTCATTCCAGTGAATATTCAGGACTGATTTCCTTTAGGATAGACTGATTGGATCTCCTTGCAGTCCAAGAAACTCTCAAGAGTCTTCTCCAACACCACAGCTCAAAAGCATCAATTCTTCGGTGCTCAGCTTTCTTTATAGTTCAACTCTCACATCCATACATGACTACTGGGAAAACCATAGCTTTGATAGATGGACCTTTGTTGACAAAGTAATGTCTCTGCTTTTTAATATGCTGTCTAGCTAGGTTGGTCATAGCTTTCTTCCAAAGAGCAAGCATCTTTTAATTTCATGGCTGCAGTTAGCAGCCATGCAGTTAGCATCTGCAGTGATTTTGGAGCCCAAGAAAATAAAGTCGGTCACGGTTTCCATTGTTTCCCCATCTATTTCCTATGAAGTGATGGGACCAGATGCCATGATCTTTGCTTTCTGAATGTTGAGCTTTAAGCCAACTTTTTCACTCTCCTCTTTCACTTTCATCAAGAGGTTCTTTAGTTCTTCTTTGCTTTCTTCCATAGGGGTGTTGACTCGATTCCATCTCTCTTAGGTTAAGACCTAGGGGTAGGATTGCTGGGTCATGTGGAAAGTTTATGTACAAATACATTTGAAAATAGTCAGGAACAAAGGCAGGCAGTGCCTCTGCTTGCAAGACTTGCACAAATGTGAGAAACCAGTTAGATGGCATACAGCAAGTGTTCAATAAACAGTATTTATTACTAAAAAAAAACATTGTTGCCTAAGACTAGTACTGGACAAGCCATGAGGGCATCTATTCATTCCAGGGAAAGAATCAAGGTTCCTCAAGGGATGTTACCTACTTTCATTCCTTTAAGTTGAAAGCATCATTCTAATGGGAGATATCCATTATGGGTAGAAAGAAAAACCTCCTAGAAGATCACAGATATAAATCAATAGATAATACCAGGTTGATGGTGGCCACTTTCCTGACATTTGATTTCTATAATACTTCCCCACACTGAGCTACTTAGTCAAGTGACAAAGTTGAGGGTGTCTCTGATTACAAGTTATAAGCTTCAGCTCAAGCCATACTCATAATCTTCTGTTCCCAGTTGCCTGAAGACAGCAAGCTTCTGCTCATGCCCATGAAATTCCAGCCTGCTCCAACCTTCCATTTCTGCCCAACTGATTTGGGGCATGCTTAACCAGCCCCTGCAGTGATGTCAGTGAATTTCTTGTAAAGGTCCATATATATGCATATCCATGTCCATATATAAATATATACCCTCCTAGTTATGCTTCTCTGGCCAAACCCTGAATGATGCAGAACTTAGTACCAGAAATGGTTCCAGGGGAACAGAATTTCAGGATGGGTTCTCTGAATCAGTCCTGGGTTTTCTGGAGTTGGTTCCGGAATTCTCTAATATAATTAGGCGAATGACCCTGCTACCAGTGGTAAAGTGGGCATAAGGAAAGATTAGTAAGGAGAAAGCAAGGTAATTGGGCTGTTCAGGGTATGAGTTGGAAACTGGACTTTCAACTTTACACACAGACTTTCAACCAGTCCCTCAGTACTGGATTCATATCTACACTGCTCCTCATCTGGTCCCGCAAATCCAAAGTCTCCCAAAGTTTGCAGAGTGAAGCCCTCCCCACAGGAACCTGAACTGGTGAAGGACCAGGAGACTTCTAGCAGATCAGCAAGATGGGCCTGAGGGAGCTTAGCCTCCTAGAGATGGGGGACGCGAAATTCAACTGGACTGTTCCTCTACTTGTTTAATGTGGTATTGTCACAAATGGTAAAATGACAGTTTTAAGGTAGGAGGTGATTATATTTTTCCTCTGATGTGTACGTTTGAATTTTCCATAATGAAAATTAAATAACTTCAGTAATAATTGAAAGATGATGTATGCCTCTTGATGAGAGGGAGACAGAGCCAATGGGCCATTGTTTTGACTTGGGAAAATGATAAAACCAGAAGAAAAGTTGCATGCATATACATCCATGACCCCAATTTGCCCTCTTTTAACCATAGGACTCCCTTGCTCACTCATACTCTCTTTGTCTTTCTCTGCCCAGATTGATGGATAGAAAAATAGATTTTTAGGGTAGGCTGCATATATTACAGCCTTTTTTCCCCTAGAAATACTATAGTTTGCATCTGGTTAAAAGAAAAAGATACTCTCTTTTATACATACAGTTCACTTAAACTATAATAAATGAAACACTGCTACAGAATTTTATCTATTCTGTCAAAATCTTGTCAGGGTACACACTAATGCCCATGAGGATACTTTCTTTGCCATCTAGAACAAAACTCTCAGAATCATGGGTCAACCACGGTGCCTGGGTCACCCCCATTCCCCGAGCCCCTGTACCCCCAGCCAGGCCCTAAGGGCGAGTGAGCAGGCTGGCGTCCTCGGGCCACTCTCCCCACCACCCGTCTTTGTCTTCAGGGATGCATTTTACTGAGTCAGCAAGAAAGCTTTCCCTTCTCCTCTGAGCAGGAAAATTTCTCTCAGAGAAATATTTCAGTGCAATTAGAGAAAATTAATTATTCCACAAGCTACCACATGCCCTGAAGAGGTGGTCCCCAATCTCTGTTTCCCATAACCAAGGATATTTACTCTTTCTAAACGTCCTCACTCTCCTAGTACGCTCTCTTCTGTTGGTGCTGTGGTTGGGTGTTGTTTAGGGACTCTGCAAAGTTTGGGCTCTGAGGAAGGAGGGAGTCTGCTTCAGCCCTTACAGTCCTACCCTGGCCTCTCAGAGGTGACCAGGGGCTGGGAAGGGGGTTGCCCTTGGCTTAGCTCTCCCTGCCAATTGGGAGGTATGCAGACAGACAGCAGGCAACAGGAAGGATCCTGGGTCTTGTTCACCCCTCTGGAAGAGATGAAAAGAAACTAGTTCTCAGAGGCCCTGTTCACAGGTGACAGACCTTCCCTTTCTGCTTCACTGAAGAAAAGGTGAAAGAGCTCAGGCGAGAGGTCCAGGGGTGTGAGCATGTGCACGGTGACCTCGGCTACCCGACTGCAGGATTCTCTGTACTTGGGGGGGCGGGGGGGGGGGGGGAGTGAGCGTGGTCACGCCATATCCTCATCTTCTTTCCTCTCTCTGTCAGGAGGAGGCCAAAGAGAGGAACCAACATACTCTGGAGAAGCAATCTGTATATAGTTTCATGTAGGACTCAGCTCACTTTCCACCACTGGAGTGTGGACTGGATTCCAACCTTGGTCCATAAAATTGATTCCTGTCCTGGGCCAGCTCTTCCCATCTCCTCTCCACTGCCCTACTCTACAACAAGCCAGCCCAGCTCTGAAGTGGTTCAGGGACAGGATATTTTTTCCTGAAAACTCTGGCTTCTGCATTTTAGAGCAGGTCTCCAATATCGGTGGTCCCAGAGCTGTGTACACAAAGGGTAGGGATTACGTGGCAGGCAGTATTGCTATGCTGGATCCTAGGAGCACTCAGCCTAAGATTAAGGTAAATTCACCTAAGATCCTGTCATGTTCCTCTGTCTGGGGAGCATGCGTTAAGTATGACAAATAGGTCTCCCTCTGAAATGAGCACCCCAGGGAAGGAAAACCCCTCTCAGGGGAAGCTCTTCAAGATGCTCGATTTGATGACACATTGCAAGGGCTTCCCTTGGGGCTCAGATGGCAAAGGATCTGCCCGCAATGTGGTAGACCCAGGTTTGATCCCTGGCCCAGGAATAGCCCCTGGAGAAGGAAATGGTAACCCACTCCAGTATTCGTGCCTGGAGAATTCCATGGACAGAGGAGCCTCAAGGGTTACAATCTATGGGTCACAAGAGTCAGACATGACTGAGCTACTAACACTCACGCACTGCGAGGTGAGGACATTACTCCGTAGGAGTGCTCACAGTGCATCCTCTCTGCCTGGGGGAAAAGGAGGCAGAGAGTGAACAGATGGTTTGGAATTTAATAAATAAGGAGGAAAAAAGAAGACCAGAAAGAGGGATAATCCGAGGCTAACAGACACTGTGAGCACACTGATGTCCTCCTGGAGGAAATGTGCATGGGTTTCATCTTTGAGGGCTTCCCTGTGGCTCAGACAGTAAAGAATTTGCCTGCAACGCGGGGGACCTGGGTTCAGTCCCTGGGTTGGGAAGATACTCTGGAGAAGGGAAAAGCTACCCACTCGAGTATTCTGGCCTGGAGAATTCCATGGACAGAAGAGCCTGGCAGGCTACAGTCTATGGATTTGCATATATGAATATTGTCGTGCGTGGCATGGCCCTCTCTCCTCTCTGGAGAAGGTGGCCTTATGTGTTCCTTCCAGTTACGCTTGATGACAAAGTGCAGGGTGTGCAATAGTTTCGTCATCAGGTTTCAGGCTCTGCCTTGTGATTTTCAAGCTCTTGGTTGATTCCTGGTAGATCTCCAGAGATACCTACAGTTCACGCCGGACAGGTTAAGCCCTATTCCTTGCTCCCCAGTTTCAGCAGCTGAAAGGTTGTGTTGGGCCCCTGTTCAATGCCATGAAGCCAAAGTAGTCAAAGGTACCAAGCGGGTCCTCATCTCCATGCATGTCCATGTCATCTGATCGAAGCCACAGAATTCCAGAGAGAGTGTCTGCAGTCAAAGGAGATATCAAAGGGATGGAACCACAAAGAAGGAAGCAAAGGTGGGGCCAACAAAAGGTAGAGCGAAAGGGGCCTGTTAAGACACCCTCTATACCAACACCAAATGGAAGGCCTAGGATGAGGAGGTGGGGCAAAGCGTATCATCTTGTCTCCATCCCATCTCACCACCCCGTCCAAGCTTCCAAATCATGGGCCTAAAATAGCAACCTTTATTGTTTATAGAGAGAGACAGCCTCAGAGAGGAAGTAAAGCCTACAGAGTGGCATGATTAATTCCAAGTCTTAATAATATAGCAAATAATACTGCACATCCCTCATTTTGTTTGATGCTCATAACCTGAAGTTCAGAAAGACTGAGTTACCCAATAAGTGAAAATTGTAGTACTAGAGAAACTCAGACATGACTGATAATCTGGGAACATTTGCCACAGATTCACAGACTAAAAGCATCTAACCAAGGGCTGAGTGACTGGCCTGGGGACACATTCAAAGTCATTCTTGGACCAGATTTTTTTCTTATCTCTAGTTGATATACAGGAGATGAAGCAATCAGACAGGACTGAAAAACACAGGAAGCTGGTAAGGATCTCCCAATTCTCTCTCTGCTCCTAACACTGCTGCTCCTTTCCAGGATTCCATCCCAGATGAGAATGCAGGAAGGCAAAACTGATTAGCTGAATATTGGTGGGAGAGATGAGGAGTCATTTCTCTTTTGAAATAAAATTTACAAATACTTTGTACTCACACCTAGGTCTCATAGTGTTGCTCAGTCCCAAGGGTCATAGGTCACTTTCTATAGAGATGCGCTTCAGAAGATATTGACATAGAATACAATGGGAATGGGGCTCCCTGGAGTTCAGGATCCCAAACTATATCCCACACCTAACACAAGCCAGTCAAAATGCATGAATGGGCTGGCAGCTTGGGATGACGTGGCTCTGGTCTATACATATGGGGGGCGGGGTGTGTGTTTTAATGTTATAATTTGCCATAAATTTAATGGGCAAAAAATAATATGTTGGTGTTTTATAGTTCCTGTAAGTTTATTGGCCATTTATATTTTTTAATGAATTTCCTGTTCATTAACTTCAGCTTATTTTTCTATAGGATTTCTTTCTTTCTTTCCTTCCTTTTTTCTTTCTTGTTTTTTTTTTTTTCCTGTTGATAGGCAAAATGATTAGAATTTTAACCTTTGTCTCTTATATGTTCAAATATTTCCCCAGTGTTATTTGTAGTTTAACTTTGTTTCAGAGGTCCTTTACCATGTAGAAATTTTACATTTTTACGTACCAAGTCTGCCAAACATTACCTTTTTTCCTGTTTACTTATTTTTTTAAAACTTTTAATTTTGTATTGGGATATAACTGATCAAAATCCCATGGACAGAGGAGCCCGGAGGGCTATAGTCCATAGGTTCGCAGAGTCAGTGACAGCTGAGTGAATGAGGAGGCCACGTGCATGCCAATCAAACGTTATCTTTTTGACATGGTTAAAATGTTAGAAGGTTTAAAAAAAAAAAAAAAGTTAGAAGGTTTTAAATACCAGACAGATTAACACAAATAAGTGAAGTGGTCCAGGACAGGGCTGGGTGAACTAGAAAGCATTACTTCTTTCTAAAAAAGAGGAATCCTCTAGATTATGGATATGGCTGATTTTCATGTGCTCCCAGAGCTCTGGCCAAGGTGCCACAGGCCCTGATGGAAAGGTACGTGCAGTCACGCTGGGCTTGAGGATCCCCACAGCTCCCACAGCAGAAAATGCACTTTTCCTAATCATAGCATTTATCACTTCAGAGGACAAGCATCTGCTTACCTGTCTACCGCTCTAACTACATCACAAAGACAGATGTCTTGTTCACTACTATATTCCCAGCACCTAGCCGAGCACAAAGTAGAAGCTGACATTTATTTGGGCCTGAAGGAATAATGTGTGGACGGCTCCATGATAAGTACTGCATGTGCCTTGTATTTTCATTCTGCACAGGAATTTAGGAGGCATGCTGGATGAAAAGTGGTCTTCCACGCTGGGCCAAGAAATGCCTTCTGCTTTGGCAGTGACTCAGCCTATGTGTTTAACAGAAATCTGAGAACGTGGAAAACAAACATGTGGTCATTTGAATCTATATCTCCCTGTTAGCTGGGGCAGGCTCAATTTTCATTCCAGAGGATTTTACATGTTACTCCTATTGTTTATTTTGGGCTTAAAAAAAAAAAGAAAACTTGAAAAGGAATTGAATCGTTAACATGGAACACAAACTGCTAAAAAACATCAAGGAGCGGGGGCAGGGAGGAAAAGATGGAAATAGAAAAAAGACAGTGAAAATAAACTGAATAAAACCTTGTTTCAAAGCACATTCTTCATCTGAAACAACAGGGAGCTGTCTGATGCTGGTTCTCATGATGTAAAACACTTAACAAGTTTGTTGATCTTCAAGAGAGAGAGAAAAAAAAACAACAGCTTCTTGATTTGAATCTAGACTTTTTCTTAGCTATCAAGTGGAAAACAAATGTTATCTTTCCTATTCCTCAGCAGGGGAAAGGAAAAGGAAGCCAAAAAGAAAAGAAAAAAATTCTGACAGTTTTCATAATCCAAGGATCAGGACTGCACTATATTAACTAAACATAAATACTAGGAAACAGCAAAAAGATTGGATGAACAGAATTTCAGCTTCATAATAAAAAGCAAAATTTTACCTGTTAATCTTAATGATTTTTTTAAGTGTTTTTAATGCTCTTAGGAAGGAAAAAATGCTCTTTCTTCTCTGTCCCCACTGTGGAGTTACTATTAGAGGCACTTCAGGGGTATCTGTGTGACTGCCTCCTCCCACTATCTCCCTGCCCAGCTCTCCCACGGGTATACGCCTGCTTCCCGCATTGCCCCAAAGGAAAGATGAACCTCAGGGACATGTGATGCTCTCTCCCTGACCACAGTTGATTGAAACAGGACCAACATCTTCCCCCACTATACCAGTCAAATGTATTCTCTCAATTTGAAACAGCAGGCAGATACTGACATCATTTGACTTTCATTCATCTGTCTTTACAGTTAGAATAAATCTCTGCTGCTTGAATCACTAACTTAAATACAATTCTATTGTAATATAGCAAAGAAATAAAGAGGAGGAGAGAAAGAGAGGGAGGGAAAAGAAACATACTTAGGGTTTCCATGAGTTGAGATAAACGTCCATTAACCCTAGATAGGTTCTCAAACAAAGTGATTCAATACATTTTGACCTACTGAAAGTCAAATCTTGTTATTAGGACTGAGTGTGTATAGATTCTGAACATATGTATTGCAAAGCAATTTATTAGTCTTGAAGTTTCTAAAATGGTTTTAGAACTTCAATTTTAAAATTGTATCATTTCAGCCATTATAAAATTATTCATGAATTTTGAATTTAGATATGAAACCAGACAGAAAAAAATAATGATATGGCAGACAACTGAATTCTAGGTGAGTCAACATAATTAATTATAAAATTTATACTCATTTATTCAAAATCATTTATTGAAATCTGACATATGCCAGGCTCTCTAGTAGGCAGTGGGGAACACATCAATGAACAAAATATATATAAATCCCTGCCAAATAAAGCTTACATTCTAGAAGGGGAAGAAAATAAACAAGATTAATAAAATATACAACACAAACTGTTACATGGTGATAAAAGTAATATGGGGGAAAATGAAATAAATAAGCAGGTGGTCAGGGAAATCTTCAATGAAAACTTGCCTATGAGTAAAGATCTGAATGAGCCTTTAAGTTTATCTACATAGCCTAAGGACTTCCCTGGTGTCTCAGATGGTACAGCGTCTGCCTATAAAGCGGGAGACCTGGGTTCAATCCCTGGGTTGGGAAGATGCCCTGGAGAAGGAAATGGCAATCCACTCCAGTACACTTGCCTGGAAAATACCATGGATGGAGGAGCCTCGTAGGCTACAATCCATGCGGTCACAAAGAGTCAGACACGACTGAGTGACTTCACTCACTCACTCACTCACATAGTCTAAGCTTAAATCAAAGTGATGAATTGAAGTGATACTTTTTCATGAAAACAAAAACCTGAGGGGTAAGAGTAAACATTCCATTTCTAACACAAGCACACCTTCAAGGAGCTGTCACCAAGCCTTTGTCCATCCGGTAAATGCCATCCGAGACCTGACTACCAGACTCCCTCAGACAGAGTTAAGTATTCCTCGTTGTCTGAGGACTCTTCATTATGTACAGACTTGTTTACTATACTAGGCTTTCTTCTCTAATAAATCATAGTCTCCTGGCGGTCTGTTTTGGCTCTGTTTCCCCAACATGTAGCACAAGAACTTACTCATTACAGCTACTCATTCATTTCCTTTCAGTTGGACAGATCACATGCCCCAAAGTTGACAGTAAACACAATTATAAAACAATTATAAAATTTCAGAATTGGCCAGGTTATCACTGATTCAGAGGACAGGATATTCTGGCCTATAAGTCCTTCCTGGGCCTCTCATGGCCAACAGGAAAAAGGGTCAGAGATCTTTACCAGGCATTCAAGACCTTCAGCAGTTCGCCCTTGCCCACATTCCTAGCCTTCTGTCCCACCAGTACCCCATACTCTCCCAACTCCAGTTATGCAGACAGGCTTATCATATCTTGAAAACCATGTCTCTAAGCTTCTGCTAAGGCTGTTTTCTTTGCCTGAAGTTGTTGTTCTCCTCTTATGCCTGGTAAGTTCCTACTCATCTGAAAAACCTGTCTGAGAGGAATTCCCTGGTGGTCCAGTGGTTAGGACTTTACACGTTCGCTGCGGGGAGAATGGGTTCGATCCCTGGTCAGGGAGCTATGACTTTTGTTCCTCTGAAAAGCTTTTCCTGATTTTCTCAGATAGAACTAGGTACTCTTTCCTCTGAGCCTCATTTTGTCTTTTTCATTCCTCAGCCACAATATTCATCACATTGTGGTATAAGTGTTTCCTTGTCTGGCTTCCCCACTTGACTGAGAAGTCTTTGAGGTTAGAGACAAGTTTATTCCTCTCTGTTCCCTCAGTGGATAGCAACAATGTCAGGTACATAATAGTTACCTAATACAGTCTTGGTTGAGTGAATGTTGAACAGATTTCAAATACTCACTTAAGAGCATTCAGCAAGATACTGACAGAAAGAAGATAAGAAAATAAGTCCCCAGTGTACTTGTACTATATATATATATATATATACACCACCCTGCATACAAAGTTGTGCCTCACATTTCAAAATCATGCAATCTAAACCAGGCATATCACTCACCTCAGAAGAAAGAATCTTTGAAATCATTGGTGTCAGAACATGTACAAAGCATGAGCTATTTCATATAGCATCAAGACAAATTATATTCAAAATTAGCAACATAAACAACTAAATGGAAGAACTTAAGCAAGTGGTTTTGACTGGAGACATTTAGCAATGTCTGGAGTTGGTGCAGAGGGTAAAGCATCTGCCTACAATGTGGGAGACCTGGGTTCAATCCCTAGGTCGGGAAGATCTCCTGGAGAAGGAAATGGCAACCCACTCCAGTATTCTTGCCTGTAAAATCCCATGGATGGAGGAGCCTGGTAGGCTACAGTCCATGAGATTGCAGAGTCGGACACAACTGAGTGCAAGCTAAGAGGCTAAGAAAGAGGAGTATTTCGGGGGGGGGGGTTCACAATCTGGGGGTGGACCTGCTTCTAGCACCTAGTGGGTGGAGGCCAGCGATGGGGTTAAACATCCGATAAAGTACAGGACAGCTCCCCATTACAAAGAATTATCCAACCCCAAAGATCAATAGAGGTTGAAAAACTCTGATCTAACCCTTCCACCTCAAGAAATTATAATTTTTTTCTGAGTCACTATAATAACATTGAAAGTTATGATGGGCTCTTACAGAGATATGACTTCTCTCCTAGTCAACTGCTAGGAATGTATAACTTCTAAAAATAATTGCAAAACATTGTACTCTGAACTAAGAGAAACGTTGATCTCAAGGAAGAAGGAAGGGTTGCTTTTTCATGTTCCACATTTGATCAGTAGCAATTTGAACTCTGCTAAAACAATTAGACGATAATAATCACCATACTCAATCTCAGAAACATTTGGATGAATTATTAATAAACATTCATCAAAGTATTATTGCTGATAAAATGGATGATGACTTGGAAAGAACCACTTGACTACTTAGCAACAAGATTACCAACCTTTGTAACATTTTAGCAATGCACGGGAGACTAGAGTAGTTTAAAGGTAAGGAAATACATCAAAGCATAGCAAGACAATCTGAAAGTACTCTAAATGATGGCACCTAAGGTTAACTAGCCATCCAAACCCCAGAAATATGTCAAGAATCTGGTGAGGGTGGCAATACACCAACCCTCCCTATTTTATTCCAGTGACACAGTTGCAATGTGGTGCGAAAGAAAATCTCTGCTTCTGTCTCCAACTTCTTACTGACCATGTATTTGATTGTCTACAGGTGATCTTCACTTAGATTTCCCCTTGACAAACAAAACACAACATTTCAAAACATGAACTTGTCATTGTTCCATAACAAAATGGAAACTTCATTATTTTCAACAGCATCACCCAACTTTTGACCATCTGAACTCAATCCTGTTATCTTACATTTCACTGTCTATACTTCAGGCTCATCATCCAACAACCCCCTGATTTGTATCACACCTTGCCTTTTGAATTTGGTCCTTTTCTCCATTTATTCCCTTTTTTAAAATCTATTTTTAAATCACTGCCTTAAGGCAGGTCTTTATGTATTCCTAGATTTCTGCAGCAACCTGGGCTGGTCTCTCTTATTTATTGTCTCCTTGACCCATTGCTTCACATGCTGTTGCAATAACAACCACCACAACAACACTGTGACAGTTCTAGGCTGCTGTAGCTTAGAGGTGTAGAGTCAAGTTTTGGAGTCAGCCTGCCAGGATTTTGAGCACTTCAGGATGCTGGGATTTAATCAATCCTTGTGACAGCTCAGTGAAGCGGCTATGATTATCTTCACTTTAGAAACTGAAAACTGAAATGTAGAGAGTGAAAGTCAGCTGCCAAGGTCACAGGTCTGGTAGCACTGAGTCAGGATTTGGCCACAGTGCATGTGGCTCCATAGGCTGGGCCCTAACCTCTGTGATACCCTGCCCATCCTCCAACTGCTACTACCCAGGACTCGCTGTGCCCTCCACTCATATCATAAGGCCAGTCTTCACATATCTGTATCCTATGAACCCAGCTCATTTTCTCTTTCTGTATCACTTTTGCATGTAAGGGACTAGTCGCCTTTATTTTACTTTGTATATGGTAGTGAATTGTTTTGCAGTTATCCTTATATCACTCCATATGTTTATATTTTGTCTCCTCACCTGAGTTTAAGGTTTTTTAAGAACTTTATTATTCTTTAACGTTCTTCCAAAGTGCCTATTAGAACACCCATGAGTGTGTTAAAACTAACAGCCAAAGTACCCATAAGCACCAAGTATTTTAAGATTAATCTGCTAATTATTTACTTGAAAACCCTTTACAAATAAAAAAAAAATAATGAATGGAGGTGAATAGCTAATTCTAGGTATTATTATGAATATTAAAATCAAGCTGGAGATCTCGTAAAAGATAACGAAAACTTTGGAGGCCCTGAAAATAGTGATGTCTTCCAGCTTCATCTGTTAATGAATGCCAAGTACAAGGGCTGAAAGACCAAAGGCTCTGCTTCCTTGTTTAGTAAAACTGGCCTAGTCATTCCAGAATACTCCCTAGCTTGGGGTGTAACAGCTTCCAGTACTCTCAATTCCACATGACACTGCAAATTGCCAGCTAGATTAGAAGTCAGCAGTGGTGGCCAGTTCTTACTCTCACACAGAGACGGCACTTGATTGAGCATCCCAGAGAGAACACAGGCTAACACGTGTTTCCCCAAGCACCACCATTACCACTGTGGCCACCGCTCGGAAATCTTTCATGGGAATAACAGTTGCAACAAGCCTTTGGTTTGGCTTGTCCGTATTCAGAAGAGCGAGAGAGACAAGAGGCTTAACTCACCGATTAATCTAAGCTCAGACTTGTTCACTGCAATTCATACTTGTCTGTCTTGTGTACCTAGAACAGACCTGACTCAGAGGTACTAGATTTGTTTAATTGATGGATGGGTTTAGAACTTCACATTTGCTTTACATAACAGTGATGAAAACAATATCTATCCTTATTGAATTGACAGCATGATGGTTATACACCAACTCCCTAGAGTCAGAGTGTTTGAATCTGCACGTCAGCTGTCTGTCCTTGGGAGAGTTACTTAATTTCTCAGACTCCCAGTTTCTTTACCTGTAAAGTGGGCCTAATAAGAGTAACTACCTTCAGGACTTTAAAAAGGATTAAAGTAGAAAATAATGTTATATTCTTAGTGTACTGTAGTCTTACACGTTTTAAGGACTTTAAAAATTGTAGCTATTTTTGAGAGCCTGCTCTGTGTCAGGCATTCCAGGAGGGTTTCTCAAATTTTGCATGGTTGACATTTGGAGACAGACAATTCTTTGCTGTGGGGGGGTGTCCTGTGCCTTGCAGAACATTTAGCCCGAACCTGGTCTCTACACAGCAGATACCAGCACCATGTCCCCGGTTGGGGCAGCCACAGCTGGAGAGAAAAATCAGCCCCGGCTGAGAGCCACTGCCCTAAACTGAGCTCTCTGTGGATATTTTACTGATTTCTCAAAATACTCTGACAAGGCACTGTGCCAATGGAATCTTCTCTGTTTTGTAGATAAGAAAAGGACATCTGTCACCAGCTTGCCTGGGTGGCCCAACCTGCCCAGGTTCAGCTGACTCCACAGTCTTGACTGTGTGTCATGTCTCCCAGCTGCAGTGATATTTGTCTTCATGCCCTCCCTTGGCTTTCTCACCCACGAAAGTACTTCCTGTAAGTAGAGGTCACAGCAGGACCTTCAGAGAGTAAGAGTGGAGCCAAATCTCACCTTTCCAGAGTTGTGAGGTGATCTCAGGAATCCTCATCCCGTGCCCACAACTCTTGAACCACAGTATTTCTACTCAGAGCTACAGAGTTTTGGTAAATCCCACATGGAGTAGGTAAATAACCAAGAATGGCACTCCTCAAAAATGTGAACTAGGACTTCCCTGGTGGTCCAGTGGCTGGGACTCTGCCTTCCAATGCAGGGGATGCAGGTTTGATATCTGGTAGGGGAGTAAGATCTCACATGCCTTCTGGCCAAAAAAACCAAAACATAAAACAGAAGCAACACTGTAACATATTCAATAAAGACCTTTTAAAAACTGTGAATTAAAACATTATAAGGCCTCATTTTTAATTCCTCTCTCTGTTTCCCTGCCAAGTCCCTCTCCAAGTAACATGCATACTTTTCCACTCCTTTGTGTTTCTATGAACTCCGTCTTATTCTTGGACCTCACTAAACACAACAGCCAAAATGCTTCAGTGGGCCTCACTGTACCGCTCCAGCTCATTCAGCATCCTGCTGCCTGATCAATCTTCTGCAGGAATTAACTCACCAAATTACTGTTCTACTGCGCACTGTGCTTAGTCGCTCAGTCACGTCCACTCTTTGAGACCCCATGGACTGTAGCCTGCCAGGCTCCTCTCTCTGTGGGGATTCTCCAGACAAGAGTACTGGAGTGAGTTGCCATGCCCTCCTCCAGGGGATCTGTCCACCCCAGGGATCGAATCCAGGTCCCCGCATTGCAAGTGGATTCTTTACTGTCTGAGCTACCAGGGAAGCCCAAGAGTACTGGGTGGGTAGCTAGCCCTTCTGCAGTGGGTCTTCCTGACCCCAAGGATTGAACCAGGATCTCCTGCACTGCAGGCGGATTCTTAAAAAGCACTAATGAATCCTTATTTCCTAAAGTATCAGCTTTAAACTTCACTCAGTGACATTCAAGTCCCTTGAAATACTCTCTCTCTCTCTCTCTGCCCTTTGTCATGCTGTCTCCCCTCCTCCTGCCAAAATCCTTGCTACCCTACTAACTGGCTGAGGGGAACCCTGTTTCTCTGTTCCCGGAATCCTGTGGTTTCCTTACTCTCCCTTCTCTGTGCCTCTCCATGAAAATTCTGAGCACTCTTTGAGATCCCGTTCTGGCTGAAGCCCCTTCATGAAGTGTTCTCTGACCACTGTAGCCTCATCAAGACCTTTCTATTTCAAGGTGTTCTCAGCCCTAATAGTCCATCCCACACCACCTAGTACCTTAACGTAACTCGCTGCTATCTGCTGAAGCCTCGTGTTTGCCCAAATGGGCTACAATTCTGTGGCATTCTGGTACTACATTTCACATTTACAGGCTGTTCTCAGAGATCTCCAGTGAGTCCTTACAAGCTGACTTCTAAGGAAAGCCTTCTGCTGCTATAGAAGTAGAGGCAGTTTCACAGACGTGTGTGCCCCTGACCTTACCGTGACATCTGGGGCTCCACCCTACATGAGGTCACCTCATATGGTTCACTGCCGCCTGGAGACACCATTGCCAGCACACCTGCTTTCTGCCACTCATCTCCAGCCCAAGCTCTCTGTTCGCTCTTTGCTTTCAATACTCTGGGGCTCCTTTTCCTATCACACACCTTGACTTACTTCTGCAGCACTCTCTTTGACACTGAGTTTCTTCCTTGGGAGTAAACCCCGATCACCATGCTGAAGTTAATCTTTATGGCCTCTTTACTGGAGTCTTGGGAAATGGAAATTATGACATTATCTAGGCCGATGATTTTAAAACAGAGGATAAGATCACTTGAGTGCTTATTAAATATTTTGGCTCTGTTCCAGACCTACGACATCAGAATATCCAGGATACTGGCCTGGGAACCTGAATGCTTAACAAGCATCCCAGGTGATTCTCATCATCTGATGAATTGAGGAGACACTGATCTTAAGCTACTGGGTAGTATTTTACCAGCTGATCTGATGAGATATTCAGGCCTAGTTGACAATCAACAATTAGGCATCCTTGGAGAAATAATTTCAGGGGCTTAGCAGTATTCTTCCTTATGAGTTTCCATTTTTTCCCAGCTATTAATATAAGGAGATATGTACTACTAAATGGACCACTAATACAGAAACCAACAGTGTGACCTTGAAGAAGTCACTTAAGAACTCTGAGCTTCAATTTCTCATTTACAGAAAAAAGGAAAGTTAGGCCAGATAAGTAGTTCTCTTTCATGGATGAACATTAGAATCACTTTAAGAGTTTTTAGAATATACTATCCCCAGAGATTTTCATTCAATTGATCTGAGTGATTATGTGGTACAATTGAAATTAAAATAAAGTGAACTGGGTGATTTTTAAGACACTTTCCAACTGCAAAATAACTCCATGATTTAATAGCCCTGCCATTTCTAATTCTCATGTTGACTCTAGACATCATTTATTTCATGCCATATGAAAAAAAAAAATACATACTGGTTTTTTTATTCAATTTTTTCAATAACATCTTTGTTAGGTATTTGATGTTCATTATGAAAGAGGGTGAATAATTTTAATATTCTTATGAGTTATTACTACCATGCAAAAATATTCAGGAGTATAATAAAGCCTTTAAAACTTGTCAGGCATAAAGAGCAAAAATCAGCTGCTAATTAAATCAAGTAAGGATATATCTCTCTGTACCTTCAGTATTCAAAGTAATATTGATTGCTGAGTGGCTGCTATCTGTTAGCCGCTGTGCTAGTTGCTGGGGGTACAGCAGTGTGTGAGAAAGAGTCCAAGCCCACATGGAAAAATAAACATTGTGTAAATGTTACAAACGCGATTAGGATCACAGTGGCATACAGAGAGCTACAAGAATGCATAAAGAGGGCTTAACCACTCTGTGCAGAAAGGCTTACAGTAGGAAGTGTGAGTTAAGGTGAAGCCTGATAAATGAATTAGAATTAAGAGTGCTTGCTGAGTGAATAGCAGGGTGGAAGAAACTTAGGGTAGAAAGAGCTTCCATGTACTAGAAACAGAAAGAAGACAAAAGAGGCTTGAACTAGTATGTGAAGAAAATGTGGTACAAGTGGAAGACCATATAAGAGAGTTTAGAATTTATTCTAAAATATCCAATTAGTGGAGTTTAGAATTTATCCTAAATAGCATAGAGTTTAGAATAAATTTTATTCTAAGATGCTCAATTATGAAAGCTTAGAATTTATTTATTCTAAGAGCACTGAATACTTTAACTAGGGAACTAAAGTGATCTGATGTACATATTTGAGAGTCCCCATGGTGCCTGGAGCACAGAGATGCCCACAGAGATGTGGGAGCAGAGAAAACAGGCTCCTGGAGCGCAAGATGGACTGCAGTGGTGTGAGCAGAGGTGAAGAGGAGTAGATTCAAGACATCCATCTGAAGAGACTCAGACAGGCTCAGTGACTGGTGGGCTGTTCGACACGGGGGGACCTAATGAGTCAAGATTTCACTAAGAACTGGGTGGATGACCACACATTCACTGAGTTAAGGGACGCTGGAGGAGGAGCAGGTTCAGTGGGAAACAGGGGCTCAGATCAGGACACCCTGAGTGTGAAATACCTGTGGGCCAATCAAGTGCACGTCTTTTTTTTGGCTGCACCACTCAGCTTGTGGGATCTTAGTTGCCCAACAAGGGGTTGGACCTGGGCCCCAGCAGTTAAAGCACCAAGTCTTAGTCACTGGACAATCAGAGAACTCCCAACCAAGGAGGGGTCGTGATCAAAGTGGGTCTGAAACCAAAACAAAAGACCTGGACTAAAGTGACAACACAAAATTACAAAAGTTGTCAACACATAGATGATACCTGAAGTCACTAGGGATGGTTGAAATCACCTGCTACATGCTGGGGACTACAGTAGGCACTAAGGCAGTAGATTCTTGGTGCTTAAGTAATTCACAGTCCAACAAATAGAACCACATATTTAAAAAGCTTGAATTTTAGTTCAACTGCCATGGAAATTATACTGAAACACTACCCTAAAAATCCCTATCATGGTCATAGCAGGTATACCCCCTTCTCTCCTCTACCCTCTGGAGGTTTTATCTCCCAATTCAATCCCAAACTATAAATTCACCTAAAAGTAGACTAGCCTATACTTTGTCCTAATAAAGTAGATTTCAAGAGCTTAAACCATTAAAAGATACCATTTAAATCTTAAAAATAAAATGGACCAGTTGAAATATCTTTACAATAACATAGCATGCTTTTAAATATCATTCAACATGAAAATCCAGGGACCAAATTGCAGATTTTGAGGTTTTGGTCATTCTCATGGCAATGTCAACTCTACAGTTTACAGGGTTATGATCACAAAGCCCAAGGTCTGTGAAGCTTGTGACACATATAAACAAGTCCACAGTCTAAGGGGTTCAAGGGACATGAAAAATGTACTTTGCAGCCTAAAAAAGCACTGCAGCCAACAGTTAAGCCTTCCGTCTGAAAGTTCACTCGATACCAGAAATGATTACAATGAACCTGATGGAGTTGGAGAAGGTTCAATTACCCTTTCTCTTTCTTCCTCCATTTCTTTCCTCCCTCTCTTTTTTTCCCTTTAATCTCTTCCTCCCTTGTTTCCTTTTTCTTTCTCTCTCTTTTTTTTTCATTTTCCTTCTTTCCACAATATCTTCTGCCTAAGAACTTTTATGGAATGAGACAAAGCATACATATATAACCTAAATGCCAGGTTCAGTTCAGTTCAGTCGCTCAGTCATGTTTGACTCCTTGTGACCCCATGAACCGCAGCACGCCAGGCCTTCCTGTCCATCACCAACTCCCAGAGTTTACAAAAACTTATGTCCATTGAGTCGGTGATGCCATCCAGCCATCTCATCCTCTGTCAAACCCTTCTCCTCCTGCCCTCAATCTTTCCCAACATCAGGGTCTTTCCAATGGGTCAGCTCTTTGCATGAGGTGGCCAAAGTATTGGAGTTTCAGTTTCAGCATCAGTCCTTCCAATGAACACCCTGGGCTGATTTCCTTTAGGATGGACTGGTTGGATCTCCTTGCAGTCCAAGGGACTCTCAAGAGTCTTCTCCAACACCACAGTTCAAAAGCATTAATTCTTCTGTGCTCAGCTTTCAGTCCAACTCTCACATCCATGCATGACTACTGGAAAAACCATAGCTTTGACTAGATGGACGTTTGTTGACAAAGTAATGTCTCTGCTTTTTAATATGCTGCCTAGGTTTGTCATAACTTTCCTTCCAAGGAGTAAGCCTCTTTTAATTTCATGGCTGCAATCACCATCTGCAGTGATTTTGGAGCCCAGAAAAATAAAGTCAGCCACTGTTTCCATTGTTTACCCATCTACTTGCCATGAAGTGATGGGACCAGATGCCATGATCTTAGTTGTCTGAATGTTGAGCTTTAAGCCAAATTTTTCACTCTCCTCTTTCACTTTCATCAAGAGGCTCTTTAGTTCTTCTTCACTTTCTGCCATAAGGGTGGTGTCATCTGTATATCTGAGGTTATTGATAATTCTCCTGGAAATCTTGATTCCAACTTGTGCTTCATCCAGCCCAGCATTTCTCATGATGTACTCTGCATATAAGTTAAATAAGCAGGTGACAATATACAGTCTTGACGTACTCCTTTTCCTATTGGGAACCAGTCTGTTGTTCCATGTCCAGTTCTAACTGTTGCTTCCTGACCTGCATACAGGTTTCTCAAGAGGCAGGTCAGGTGGTCTGGTACTCCCATCTCTTGAAAAATTACCCACAGTTTATTGTGATCCACACAGTCAAAGGCTTTGGCATATTCAGTAAAGCAGAAATAGATGTTTTTCTGGAACTCTCTTGCTTTTTGATGATCCAGTGGATGCTGGCAATTTGATCTTTGGTTCCTCTGCCTTTTCTAAGACCACCTTGAACATCTGGAAGTTCATGGTTCACATATTGCTGAAGCCTGGCTTGGAGAATTTTGAGCATTACTTTACTAGTGTGTGAGATGAGTGCAATTGTGGGGTAGTTTGAGCATTCTTTGGCATTGCCTTTCTTTGGGATTGGAATGAAAACTAACCTTTTCCAGTCTTCTGGCCCCTGCTGAGTTTTCCAAATTTGCTGGCATATTGAGTGCAGCACTTTCACAGCATCATCTTTCAGGATTTGAAATAGCTCAACTCAAATTCCATCACCTCCACTAGCTTTGTTCCTAGTGATACATCCTAAGGCCCACTTGACTTCACATTCCAGGATGTCTGGCTCTAGGTAAGGGATCACACCATCATGATTATCTGGCTTGTGACGATCTGTTTCGTATAGTTCTTCAGTATATTCTTGCCACCTCTTCTTAATATCTTCTGCTTCTGTTAGGTCCATACCATTTCTGTCCTTTATTGAGCCCATCTTTGCATGAAATGTTCCCTTGGTATCTCTAATTTTCTTGAAGAGATCTCTAGTCTTTCCTATTCCATTGTTTTCCTCTATTTCTTTGCATTGATTGCTGAGGAAGACTTTCTTATCTCTCCTTGCTATTCTTTGGAACTCTGCATTCAAATTTGGGGTATATCTTTCCTTTTCTCCTTTGCTTTACACATCTCTTCTTTTCACAGCTATTTGTAAGGCCTCCTCAGACAGCCAGTTTGCTTTTTGCATTTCTTTTTCTTGGGGATGGTCATGATCCCTGTCTCCTGTACAGTGTCACAAAAGTCCGTCCATAGTTCATCAGGCACTCTGTCTAGCAGGTCTAGTCCCTTAAATCTATTTCCCACTTCCACTGTATAATCATAAGGGATTTGATTTAGGTCATACCTGAATGGTCTAGCTGTTATCCCCACTTTCTTCAATTTAAGTCTGAATTTGGCAATAAGGAATTCATGATCTCAGCCACAGTCAGCTCCCGGTCTTATCTTTGGTGACTGTATAGAGCTTCTCCATCTTTGACAGCAAAGAATATAATCAATCTGATTTTGGTGTTGACCATCTGGTGATGATGTCCATGCGTAGAGTCGTCTCTTGTGTTGTTGGAAGAGGGTGTTTGCTAGGACCAGTGCGTTCTCTTGGCAAAACTCTATTAGCCTTTGCCCTGCTTCATTCTGTATTCGAAGGCCAAATTTGCCTGTTACTCTAGGTGTTTCTTACAACAATGCTAAGTGGCTCCTCAATGCAAGGCGCTTGATAGAACCATAGCATTAATATCAGAAATGGAAGAAATCTTTTCTCATATTAGACCACTTTACACAATTCATTCACCTATAAATCAAGCTAAACTTCCATGTTGTTCCACTGTTGTGCTTAAGAATCATCTTAAAGTTTATTTGGCCATATCATGTTTTACTTCACACAATCATGGCAGACACTCTTTTTATTATTTTTTATAATTTTTATTAAGTCGGCAGACCTAGGAACTGCATTAACCAATACAATTACTAGTTATGTGGCAATTGAGCCCTCAAAATGTGCCAAGTCGTAATTGAGAAGGCTTGTAAAATATACGAAGAATTCTGAAGATAGTATGAAAAGTACCTTATTAATAATGTTTGTATTGATCACACAGTGAAATGATAAAGTTTTGGGTGTATACATTAAATAAAGGGGGGATCGGGATTGGGAATACATGTAAATCCATGGCTGATTCATATCAATGTATGACAAAACCCACTGGAAAAAAAAAAAAAAAAAAAAAAAAAAAAAAAAGAAAGTGAAAAAAAAATAAAAATAAAGTATATTATTTAAATTAATTTTACCTCATTTACTTATTTTAATGTGGATACTAGAAATTTTTATATTAAATACATGGCTCACATTTGTGACTCATGTTGAACAGGACAGTTACAGAATAATAGTTGATAAATTTTTAAAAATTCATTCACATATAAAAAAGTGGATCACATGTCCTAAAGGGCTGAGAATTTAGTGTTCCTAGCTCAATAAGGCCAAATATTTAATGAACCATCCAAGGTCACATAGCTTATTAGTAGAGATGATACCGGAAGCCAGTTTGTTTGCTCATTGACTTTTTATCATAGGACAGTTCAATGAAAAAAGCTGAAATGGTTTTCAGTAGCTAAAAAACTGATTTCAGTTGAATCCAACAAACTTTTGAATGCCTCATAGGTGTCAGGCATTGTGCTGGGCAATAATAATTGGAGGGCTTAAGTTTTATCACTTTAATGTCTGAGGAATTTCCTTTCAGTTCTAAATGAAAAGCAAAGTTACTTTCATTATGTTTTTTTCACATTCAGAACTTAAATAAGACTGTATCTGTGTGGGCATGTTTTCTTGCTTTTCAGATTCTAAACTGAATATTTGATCAGTGTAAAGAAGTATTAAAAATTCTCTAAAATGCAAAATATGTTAATGAAACTTATTCTGACTTAAAAGAATATACATTATAGCCATTAGCAAAATTTTTTCCCACAATAAATAGTCTTATTAATTTGGTTATAATTTAGTTAGCTTAAAACTGAAACGTACTATCTGAAATGCACTATTATGTTCTTAAATGGTCAGATTTGAATATATATTGATTTTGTTATATGATTATGTGATTTATAAATGCTTACCTGTTACAAAATAGTAAATTTTAGCTTTTCACTATGAGCAACTCTTACAAATATCCTTGCTGAATTTAGAGTAATTACACTTTATCAAGAGTAGTTGTTGGGACCTCTGGACACTGTTGCTTATTTCCATTTCTCCATTGACATCTTGGCTTCATCTATTTGTCATTTAGGTGATTAACAAGGAAACCCACCATTTTAACCTTGAAATGAATTCCACGTCGCTATGGTCTTCTTCCACTTCAATGATGGACTTGATTTGCTAATATTTTAATTAAATATTTACATGTATATACATAAGTTTGGGGAACTTAACCAGGTTTTGATATTTAACCAGGATAACTTGATAAATTAGGACTTTCCACATAATATTTTATGAATCAGACTAGTTAAAATACAGGAGTTGTCTATTTCTTCTAGGTTTGAGAGAAAAAAAATCACTCAGTCTTGGTGCCTTTTTAAATAGTATATCTTCAATCATCTTTTAAACAAATTGTTTCTATATTTACTAGTCTTTTTTAATTTTATTCCTTTTTTGGTGTCAATTTTGTTCATTTATATTTTATGAGAAATAGTTTTCTCTAGACTTTCAAATATATTGCCACTGAATTACAGATTATATTCTCTTAAAACGTTTCCTTTTGCTTTCTTTCATGTCTGTACTCATATTCCCTTTCTAATTTCTAAATTTATATCTTCAATTTTTTTCTTTTTCTCAATCAAGTTTATTAATCTTTTCTGAGAACTCAGTTTTTTATATTTTTTTTATTAATTTAAAACCTGTTTCACAATTTCAAATTTTATCTTTATCTGTTCCTACTTGCTTTTGGTTTGTTTTGTTATAAGGTATATTTGTTATTTGTGATTTATTATCTGACATCCCAGAAAAATTGTGTTGAGTAGGGAAGGAAAAATCTAGATTCCACAATCATTCAATAATGACCTGACCACTATAAAACTTGTCTCCACTCTTTTCCTCCTTAGAATATATCCTCATTAATGAAGGATTAGCCTCTGGCTACTGGGGATGATGGAAGCACTCAATGTAAATATACAAAATGAAAATGAATTGCAAAGTGGTACTACTAATGGTACAAAGCTGCAAAGTGATGCATCATAGATCATTGGAAAAGCCTTTGACTACACAGAAAATCAGCAAGGCTCATTTATATCACAATAGGTGATTCAAGAGAAGATGCTTTGAATACCAAAATATTTAGAGTCAACTTTGAGAAAATGGATAAAGCACAAAGTACTCAAATATGTTTGTAAAATTGGCCATCTTTGACCAATTCAGGTAAATCAAATGTGAAATGAAAGATGTCAGGTTCTCATAAAATGTCTCATAGGGTATATTGCTACACTAGGTACATATGTGGGTGTACATTAGTCAGTAATCTGATAAATGATAAAGCAGTATTGTTCATACAAGCAAAACATTCTTAAATGATTAAGGAAACTGTGATATGTCAATCGGGTGCCAGGTATGTAAGAAAAACAAAAATTATATGAACTATATACGTATTCAGACATTGTTGGTATATGAAAAGTCTATATGGAAATAGTTTCATTTTTTAAAAGGCTGAATATAATAAAATAATTTGTGGGTGCTATCTACAATTAGTCAGTTCACATATTATATGACTGTGTATGCATATACATTCATATATATGTTGTTCAGCTCTGCTTTAACACACCCCTGCTTTAACTGTAAGTGAAGTCTTTTGCATTTATATCTTGCTACAATGCTATTTTGAAGAGCTGAATTGTGGGAGTAAGAAAACTTTAGTGATCTTGGCAGAAACAGAATTTAATAATTGGAAACTAAAGTACTAATCTTAGTTTATTTGTAAGATGATTTCCAGCTTATAAGTATTTTAACATAAGACGTTTCATATAGCTTCCAGCAATCCTGGGAAGTGGGTATTATTTTGCTTGTTTTATAGGTAGGGAATTTATAGCTCAAAAAATTCAGTGATTCACTTAAGGGAATACTTCAAGGGAGGAAGAAATCTGAATCTTTTATTTTCCTCCAGAGGAATTATTTATTTTTATTTGTAAATGTCCATATCAGGGAATGCAGTTAAGCACTGTAATGATGAATTCTTCCCTAGTAGCTCAGCTGGTAAAGAATTTGCCTGCAATGCAGGAGACCCCGGTTCAATTCCTGGGTCTGGAAGATCCCTTGAAGAAGTGATAGACTACCCACTCAGATATTCTTGGGATTTTCTGGTGGCTCAGACGGCCAATAATCCACCTGCAATGCAGGGAGACCTGGGTTTGATCCCGGGGTTGGGAAGTTCCCCTGGAGGAGGGCATGGCAACCCACTCCAGTATTCTTGCCTTGAGAATCCTCATGGATGGAGGAGCCTGGTGGGCTGCAGAGTTGGACACGACTGAGTGACAAAGCAGAACAATGGATTCTTACTGGCAAGATTAAAGTCATAATGTAAATATAATGTTTTCGGAGAAGGGAGCATGTGCACCTTGGTAGAAGAGCATGTTACTATAGCTTTATATTAGCAGATGGGAAAGCAGCAACTTTAGAAACAGCAGCATGAATGGCAAAGTGGTACAGAAAATCAAGGGGGCTTGTGGTACCAAAAAGACCTCAATTTGCATTTTACATCCCTTTTGACTTTCTTGCTATGTGAATTTAGGCAAGTTCTTAGCCTCTTTAACCTAGGTTTTCTTCTCTGGAAAATGGGCAGAATAACTCCTACTTAGTAGTATTTCTGTAAGCATGAAAAATATCCCAAAGAATCAAGTGTATGTGCGCAGTTACTCAGTTCAGTTCAGTTCAGTTCAGTCTCTCAGTCCTGTCCGACTCTCTGTGACCCCACGGACTGCAGCACACCAGGCTTCCCTGTCCATCACCAACTCCGGGAACTTGCTTAAACCCATGTCCATCGAGTCGGTGATGCCATCCAACCATCTCATCCTCTGTCGTCCCCTTCTCCTCCCACCTTAAATCTTTCCTAACATCAGGGTCTTTTGCAATGGGTCAGTTCTTCACATCAAGTAGCCAAAGTATTAGAGTTTCAGCTTCAGCATCAGTCCTTCCAATGAATATTCAGGACTGATTTGCTTCAGGATTGACTGGTTTGATGTCCTCAGTCTCTCTCAGGGACTCTCAAGAGTCTTCTCCAACACCACAGTTCAAAAGCATCAGTTCTTTGGCACTCAGCTTTCTTTATGGTCCAACTCTCACATCCATACATGACTGCTGGAAAAACCAAAGCTTTGAGTAGATGGACCTTTGTTGGCAAAGTAATGTCTCTGCTTTTTAATATGCTGTCTAGGTAGGTCATAGTTTTTCTTCCAAGGAGCAAGCGTCTTTGAATTTCATGGCTGCAGTTACCATCTGCAGTGATTTTGGAGCCCAAAATTATCACTGAGCCACCTGGGAAACCCAAAGGCACTCAATAGTTGCTCAGTTAGTGTCAAAATATTATTAGAATTATGATTCTATTGATTTTTGTGTAAAATTTGAAAAGGTAGTGATACATTTAATTAATACTTAGAACATTTAACATTTTAATGAGCATATTCTAAATAGTATAACATCATATATATGTAGTCAAGGAGTATATCAAGGCTGTATATTATCACCCTGCTTATTTAACTTATATGCAGAGTGAATCATGCAAAATGCTGGGCTGGGTGAAGCACAAGCTGGAATCAAGACTGCCAGGAGAAATATCAATAACCTCAGATGTGCATATGACACCATTATTATGGCAAAAACAAAGAGGAACTAAAGAGCCTCTTGATGAAAGTGAAAGAGGAGAGTGAAGAAGTTGGTTTAAAACTCAACATTCAAAAAATGAAGATCGTGGCATCCAGTCCCATCAATTCATGGCAAATAGATGGGGAAACAATGGAAACAGTGACGCACTTTATTTTCTTGGGCTCCAAAATCACTGCAGATGGTGACTGCAGCCATGAAATTAAGACACTTACTCCTTGGAAGGAAAGTTATGACCAACCTAGACAGCATATTAAAAAGCAGAGACATTACTTTGCCAACAAAGGTCCATCTACTCAAAGCTTTGGTTTTTCCAGCAGTCATGTATGGATGTGAGAGTTGGACCATAAAGAAAGCTGAGTGCCAAAGAACTGATGCTTTTGAACTGTGGTGTTGGAGAAGACTCTTGAGAGTCCCTGAGAGAGACTGAGGACATCAAACCAGTCAATCCTGAAGCAAATCAGTCCTGAATATTCATTGGAAGGACTGATGCTGAAGCTGAAACTCTAATACTTTGGCTACTTGATGTGAAGAACTGACCCATTGCAAAAGACCCTGATGTTAGGAAAGATTTAAGGTGGGAGGAGAAGGGGACGACAGAGGATGAGATGGTTGGATGGCATCACCGACTCGATGGACATGGGTTTAAGCAAGTTCCCGGAGTTGGTAATGGACAGGGAAGCCTGGTGTGCTGCAGTCCGTGGGGTCACAGAGAGTCGGACAGGACTGAGAGACTGAACTGAACTGAACTGAACTGAGTAACTGCGCACATACACTTGATTCTTTGGGATATTTTTCATGCTTACAGAAATACTACTAAGTAGGAGTTATTCTGCCCATTTTCCAGAGAAGAAAACCTAGGTTAAAGAGGCTAAGAACTTGCCTAAATTCACATAGCAAGAAAGTCAAAACGGATGTAAAATGCAAATTGAGGTCTTTTTGGTACCACAAGCCCCCTTGATTTTCTGTACCACTTTGCCATGCATGCTGCTGTTTCTAAAGTTGCTGCTTTCCCATCTGCTAATATAAAGCTATAGTAACATGCTCTTCTACCAAGGTGCACATGCTCCCTTCTCCGAAAACATTATATTTACATTATGACTTTAATCTTGCCAGTAAGAATCCATTGTTCTGCTTTGTCACTCAGTCGTGTCCAACTCTGCAGCCCACCAGGCTCCTCCATCCATGAGGATTCTCAAGGCAAGAATACTGGAGTGGGTTGCCATGCCCTCCTCCAGGGGAACTTCCCAACCCCGGGATCAAACCCAGGTCTCCCTGCATTGCAGGTGGATTATTGGCCGTCTGAGCCACCAGAAAATCCCAAGAATATCTGAGTGGGTAGTCTATCACTTCTTCAAGGGATCTTCCAGACCCAGGAATTGAACCGGGGTCTCCTGCATTGCAGGCAAATTCTTTACCAGCTGAGCTACTAGGGAAGAATTCATCATTACAGTGCTTAACTGCATTCCCTGATATGGACATTTACAAATAAAAATAAATAATTCCTCTGGAGGAAAATAAAAGATTCAGATTTCTTCCTCCCTTGAAGTATTCCCTTAAGTGAATCACTGAATTTTTTGAGCTATAAATTCCCTACCTATAAAACAAGCAAAATAATACCCACTTCCCAGGATTGCTGGAAACTATATGAAACGTCTTATGTTAAAATACTTATAAGCTGGAAATCATCTTACAAATAAACTAAGATTAGTACTTTAGTTTCCAATTATTAAATTCTGTTTCTGCCAAGATCACTAAAGTTTTCTTACTCCCACAATTCAGCTCTTCAAAATAGCATTGTAGCAAGATATAAATGCAAAAGACTTCACTTACAGTTAAAGCAGGGGTGTGTGCCTGAGGCTGATTTATGTTGCTGTGTGGCAGAAGCCAACAAAATATTGTAGAGCAACTGTCCTCCAATAGTTGCACTTTGTTCTATACTTCTCAATATTGTACAATTATAATCTTTGATAATTAAAAAAAAGACTTGATACCAATAAAAAAAGAAATAATATGTAAAGCATCAACACATATATAGTAGGTAACCAACAAATGTGAGCTCCTGTGTAAAGACTGTTTCTTTGAGAAATGAATTCTTGAATTTCAAGGAACTGACTTAAAAATCTCATTTGTAAGTTGTAAAAATAAAGACGATTCAATTCCACTAGGACTGAGAAGTTTCAACTCTCATGTTAAATGTACACACCACGTGAATCATGAGCAAAGTGCCAAGTAAATCCAGTACTATAGGGGGATGCATTTTATGTAAGGGATAAATTACTCAAGACCTCACATAAATCAAAACTTGTATAATTTATGACTAATTTCCCCACTGGAATAAATATAATGTATGAAGATGCTGGCACATAAATCTACAACCATTGTAGCATATGTCCCTTTAATGTTGCCTTTTATATCCTTGGCATTGTCCATAATATTTCATGAAGTGCTCTCTCTGAAATTAAAAGCACAATATATCACAGCAAAAAAAAAGAAGGGGTATGTGGGATTAAATATATAACACTAAATGAGTAATCATCAAAACTAAGATAATTTCTGGATGTAATGTGCTCTCACCTAAACAACTTTAAATTTTTCTGTGACATTTTCCAATTTTTATCCTTTTATGTGTGCAATTTTCACATAATTCTAGTAGCATCTCTACACTATTCCATATGTCTAGATATTTTGTGTATATTATAATGGCTGCTAGTGATTCACAGAAATAAAACCTTAAATCAGCTAGTCCTGACCTACAATTTAAAGTATTTTAGGCATTTTGCAACTAAAATGATTGTGCTACACATAATCTCTCTACGCATAGCTTATTGCTTCATTTTTAAATTATATCCTAATCAGAACAGTGGTGTGTCAATCATGTTTAACAATTGCCCTCTGTGCCGATGGAAAAGGGAAGGAGGTGGAGTAGAGAAGCCCCCATTTGTCTTATTTGCCAATTCAAGTGGTACACATAGTCCAACTGTGGCCAATTTCAAACTCCAGTGGGCAAAAACTGAGACAGAAATCAGAGCAAGAGCAATAATAAACACCAAGTAAAATTTAAGAGGTAATAACAACCTAATGAAATGAACATGAGCCAAAAAATCCCCATGGCATTTTAATATTTTTTAATTCTGGTATAGTTGATTTATAATATTATATAAATTGCAGGTGTACAACAAAGTGATTCACAATTTTTAACAATTATACACCATTTATAGTTATTATGGAACATTGGCTATATTCCCTGTACTGTATAGTATATCTTTGTAGTAACCCTTTAATTTTCTAAATGAAAATTTATCTATAGGAAGAGTGGTGATTGAAACCAGCTTAAACTGGCTGACGGGTAAATTTTTAGGGCTTTTTTAAGCTTGTTATTAAACATGACCATTATTTTGAATTAATTTACATAAATCTACAGTTAAATAAATTCTATTTTAAACAAAGGCAATAGATAGTGAAAGCTCATTGTATCCTAATTTTATTTTTTTACTATATTTTACTATTATCCATACCCTTTAGCTTTTTACATCTATAGGGTACAACTGCATATTTCTTTCCAACTCTGATTCAGTGATGTCATGCTGGTCATTAGGAACAAGGTATTAATAAGATTTTTAAAATTTAGTATTTTAAATATTGAATTTAAGAATTTAAAGAGTTGTCAATAGAGGTACAGATTTTATTATTTTCCAGTGGAATGAAAAAGTGATTATGTAGATAAAGTAAGAAGATGGCAGGTGATTTTCTAGTCTAACAGGACAGACTCAGAGTTGGGTCTTTGAGGAATAATATCGTAGAAGAATAGTAATAAGAAATGAGAAGTGAAGTGTGACCATAATGATGTGTTCAGAAAGTAGAATCTGGTTGTTAAATTGGAAGAAAGCCAACCTGGATGCAGAGGTATTTATAGGTAACAGATTTTTTAATTGTGGTGCTGACAGCAGCAAGATGGGTAGGCCTGGGATTCTCGGACTGTGCCCTGTGATGCCGCAGGGTGTCCGTGAACTCAAAGGACACCATGGGATATCCTAAATTTTGAGGGAAGTGCAATGGTACTGACATCTGTTGGACATGGCTTAACTGGTTGCTCGAGGTATTCTGTTTCAACATTAGACTGTACTACATTTATTTTGACAATGATGTCATATCTTTGCAAAGATACCTGGTGGTTTCTGAGATGAAAAAAATACCTCATGAAAATCACTGAGGAACAGAAACGAGGGTGGTGATGTTCAATCTTACTCCAAGGTTTGAGAAGCTGTGCAGTGCCCAGCAGGCATACATACCCCATTAATGACTGTGGTTACTTAAGAATAAAATGTAAATGTTATTTTCCATTTCAATTTTATGTGTATAATTTTTTCAAGTGACTACTAAGTTGCATTTTCAAATGCAAATATTTCTTAAGTTTTTGGACCTGATTACTTAGTAAAAAGAATTACTCAGAATTTTTTTGCTCATTTGTTTTTTGGCTTGTTCTCAGCTTTGGAGAGGAGAAGGCAATGGCACCCCACTCCAGTACTCTTGCCTGGAAAATTCCATGGACGGAGGAGCCTGGTAGGCTGCAGTCCATGGGGTCTTGAAGAGTCGGACAGAACTGAGCGATTTCACTTTCACTTTTCTCTTTCATGCACTGGAGAAGGAAATGGCAGCCCACTCCAGTATTCTTGCCTGGAGAATCCCAGGGACGGGGGAGGCTGGTGGGCTGCCGTCTATGGGGTCACACAGAGTTGGACACGACTGACGTGACTTAGCAGCAGCAGCAGCTTTGGAGACCATGAAAAAGTTGTGGGGACATTTAGGGTACTCTGAACTGAAAAAAGTATGGGAATGTCTAGAGGGGGCCTCAAACTCATAAAGAAAGAATGAGTGGGATTCTGGGTGCAGAGCTCCTCAAAACATAGCCATATTAAATTCAGGAAGGAAATACTGTATTAAACATATAAAAAGGGATTAAAGGTCAGAAGTAAGGTGCAGAAACAAGAATAATAAGTGATAATGTATGCAGTACTACTTGCAAAAGCAAAGGAATGGAAATAACCACAAAGTCCTGAAATAGAAGGATGACTGAATCACCGAAGGGACAACACATGATGGGGTTCTTACTGGGCGGCTGTGGATGGAAATAAGCATGAACTGCCTTACACTGTTGTGAAACCATCTCCAGGATATAATATTAGATAAGAATGTCAAAGTGCAGGAAAGTATGTACAGTATGCTACAGTTTATCTAAAAGAAGGGAAGAAAATATGAATATGTACATAAACATTTGTTTATAAGTGAAATTTAAGTTCAATTTTAAAAAAACTAGCATTAGACTTCAAGCTCCCCTTTAGGTTATGGAAAACCTGAAAGAAAATCACTCTTCCACTTGCAATAACAAAAAATGAATGACCTGCAAAATCACAACTTTCCTTGCACACATCGGAGAACTGAACTCACAGGGTAACAAACTAGGCTGAAACGAAGGAAAGTCAGGAGCCCTCAGTGAGAGGACACAAGCACTTCTTCCCTGGGTCAGACACCCCCAGACACCAGACAAGCCAAGAGGAAAAGCTCAGCTAATGTTTTCAATGAATTGCTGAAAAGTATGAGGATACCATGTCTGGGTGGCCATAGATACGAGAGAAATTCACAACCACTGGTGCTCACAAGTAAGACGTGAGCAAGACTTCTTTAAGGTGCAGGGCTGAGGAAGGGACAAACTCTTTGCAAGGCACAAACAAAGCTCAAAAAGAAACATATAACTTGTCTTACCTCTAATAAAGAAATCAAAATAATTGTTTTTAAAACACTGTCCAACAAAGAAAATTCCAGACACAGGTTACTTTGCTGGGAAATTTTACATAACATTAAGAGAAGAAATAATAATATTTATATAAACTATTTCAAAATGCAATAGGAAGGAACACTTCCCAACTGATTTCTGAAGTCAGCATTACTCTGATACCAAAATCAGAAGGGAAAAAAAAATGCACTGCAACAAAATAAAGCTGCAGACCCACAGCTCTCGTGAACCTAGATGTAAAACTCTTCAAGAAAATATTAGCAAATTGGATACAAAAAATATTAAAATGTAATTCATCATAACCATCATAACCATAATTCATCATTCAACATTTAGAAAGCAATCAAGCTAATTTCCCCTACCAACAGACTAAACAGTGTCAGGATGCTTAGGCAGAATGAAATTCAGAAGAAAGATCTGAGTGTAGTAAAATGCAGCCTGAAGGTTTATGTTTGTTGCCCCAAAGAGTCCAGCAATAAGCTCTGTAACCCAGAAATTCCTACAAATATTTCAGAGAAGGGACAACTTGTTGTACTGGATAAGCTAAAGGTCTATATGATTGCTTCGTAGTTTAACTACAGTTTGCTCTCCTAAAGAAAAATTAATTAGGCTAGGGGATTATAATACTATTATACCAAGTCACTCAGTTATGTCCAACTCTTTGCAACCCCATGGACTGTAGCCCACCAGGCTCCTCTGTCCATGAGATTTCCCAGGGAAGAATACTGGAGTGGGTTGCCATTTCCTCCTCTAGGGGATCGTCCCAACTTGGGGATCAAACCCATGACTCCTGCACTGGCAGGTGGATTCTTTATCACTGAGCCATCTGGAAAGCCCCAAACATTTCCAAACGTCATCTCTAATCCTCAGGATTAGAGGGGAACTTCAATAAATAGTGTTTGGGATAATCGGACAGCTATACGCAAAGAATCAAACTGGATTACTTTCTCACACAACACAATGACAAACTCAAAATGAATTGAAGACTTCAATGCAGGACATGAAACCATAAAACTGAGAAGGAAACGTAGGCTCTACGTTCTTTGACATCGATCTTAGCAGTATTGTTTTTTTGAATCTGTCTCCTCAGGCAAGGGGAACAAAAGCAAGAATAAATAGGACTGCATCAGACTGAAGAGGTTTTGCACAGTGAAGAAAACTCAACGAAGCAAAAACCTGCTTAATGAATGGGAAAAAATGCTTGCAGATGATATATACAATAAGGGATTATATCCTATATATATACATATATATAAACTCATACAACTCCGAAAAAAAAAAAAAGTAGGCAGAGGACCTGAGAAAACAATTTTCAAAAAAAGAGATACGAGGGCCAACTAACACATGGAAAGATGCTCAACACCACTAATTACACAGAGATCAAACTCGTCCCCTGCAGTTGAACGTTGAAGTCTTAACAATTGGGCCACTGGGAAGTCACAATTTCCAAGTTTTTGTTTTCTGTTGTTGTTTTTTTTTTAACAAAATAGTCTCCCAAGAGTTCTAACTGCCCAACATCCCTCCTCCTTTCTCATTTCCTGCCTCTTCCCCTGCCCTGTACGTATATTCTCTCTTCTACAAAAGCCATCCATGCCCCTTTTTTCAAGAAACGTCAGTCACACAAACTTATATTGATAACATTAGACCAGCAGTAGGTCTGGTTTTAGTCATCCAGAATATAATCTCAGCCTTCCTTGGACACTCAACATCCACCATAAAATCAAGAGGTACAGACACATACTCGTCCTGTTTTGTTTTATCTCACTAGGGCAAGCCAATAACCACTGCACTGCAGTGCTTTTAACACCAGAACAATAGGCAAATACATGCAGGGAAACTGAACAAACTTGCTCGTTTACATTGTGAAAGTACAAGTAGTATTTTCCTGGCTAGTGCTTCACGTAACACAATAATAAGATACACAAAGTCACGTTGTTGCCATAAACAGATTTTGGTTAACAGCTTTGTAAAACTGTATGAGTGCTAACAATCAGAACTAGATGTAAAAGTACCCAGCTATGAAAAATCCTGCATTATAATGAGGGCGTTTTATAAAGAAAAACATTATCTAAATATACATATTTATCACTGAGACATTTTAACTTTAGTTGTTTTTGTTGACTCACTCAGGCGGACTCGTTTCAACAAGTTGTAAAAGCATCAAAATGCAAATTTGGCGACAGTAAAGGCCTAATTTGCAGCTCTTTAGACATCAAACATTCATAACTATTTCATTTAACTGACTCAAGTCATTCACTGCAATCTAATGCACAGAGATGGCTATGCTTAATTCTGCCTCTCCAATAATGTAGACCAAAACTGTTAAAAATGTCCTTTGTTGTTCAGTCGCTAAGTCGTGTCCAACTCTTTGCAGTCCCCTGAACCGGCCCATGCCAGGCTTCCCTGCCCTTCACTATCTTCATGAGCTTGCTCAAACTCATGTCCATTGAGTCGGTGATGCCATCCAACCATCTCATCCTCGGTCGCCCCTTCTCCTCCTGCCCACAATTTTTTCTGGCATCAGGGTCGTTCCCAATGAGTCATAGTCTTTGGGAAGGTAGGTGAACTGTGGCACCTGCATGCAGAAGCTCTGGAAGCAGCTAATTTTGATCAACCTTCGACATAGCTGTCGAGCATGTGAAGATCCACCAGGCACGGGCAGCATGTGAAGCGTTTATCACTGGTGCCGTTCACAAGCCACAGTGAGCACTACTTTGTAAGACAGACCCACCAACAATGAAGCCTCCAAATCCAGTTGGTTTAAGAGCAAGTTTGAGACTACGATGTGGTGTTTGAGGTGCCTAGGGTGAAAAACTTAAAGAGACACTCACTTGCAGGGCCCTGAGAAGGACGGCCTCTTTAAATTGTACACCCAAGGTCCTCATTTACCTCATCCTAGTCCATATCCTGCAGAAAAGCCCCAAAGTGATGTTGTCTGGAGGAGTCAGGAGCACCTGATCTCCACATTCCATGGCTGAAGCGAACTTACGTCAGGTAGTAAAGTTTACTCATCCCCCTCCCAGTGCATGGAGACTCAGCTATTTCCCTTGAGGGATCGACAGCAACCTGATACACTCACTTCTTCTTTAGGACTACATCCCTGAGTCTTGCCAATGCCTGTGTTTTAAAGGGCTAGTGGGGTGGTGGTTATAGTTGCTAAATTGTGTCTGACTCCCGAGATCCCGTGGCCTGTAGCCCACCAGGCTCCTCTGTCCATGGGATTTCCCAGGTGAGAACACTGGAGTGGGTCGCCATTTCCTTCTCCAGGGGATCTTCCCAACCCCAGGGACTGAACTTGCATCTGCTGCATTGGCAGTCAGATACTTTACCACTGAGCCACCAGGGAAGCCCCTGTTCCACTAGTCTGGTATCTCAGGCCATCATCTCCTGCCATGATTCCTGATGCAAGTCACGAGCTCAGATTGCATCACTTCTACCTTGATTTCACCTCTGTGCGCTTTGTCTCAGATCCATCCGTATTCCCACCCTATTGGATTCCAGGGCCCCTCATCTGCTCCCAGAGACTGCCCTTTGACCTGCTAGTCCAGGCTTCTTGGCATCTGTGGGTCAGTCTCCTTTCGACCAACTCCCAGTTATTTCTGCCCCCATCGGCATTAACAGAACCAATCCAAATATTGTGACAACCAGAAGTTGTATTTTGAAAAGAATGGGCTGGGGCAGTAGTAGCCCTGCCGAGAACCACAGGAAGTAGATGAAAGGGTATATCTTCAATGAGAAACAGGTCAAGCATTTCAGAGCCTCGTTCTTTCCATTCCACTGACTCATAAATCTGCTTGTGTTAAAACCATCAAGGGTAACTTCTGATTTATCTATTTAATACATGCTTAGATACTGCTTAGTACATGCCTGAAACTGTTTAAAAAAAATACTCTACAACTATTAGCTCATTTAATCCCCACAACAACCATCTGAGGTAGGCATCATCATTACTCCCATTTTACAGATCAGGAAACTGGGACTTGAGAGTTTTAATAACTTACCCAAAGTTTCACATCTAATATACATAGAGGCTGAAATTCAAACCCAGACATTCTGGTTACAGGATATATGGTAAGCACTTTGCTCTGCAAGAGTCAATCATGTCCCATCCACAAAGCGTTGATTTACTAAATCTGGGGAAAGGATTGAGAAATCAATATGTAACTGAACAAACTTTCAGGTGGTTTTATATAGTAAGATGGTCACCCATCTGCTAACTGATATTTGGGAACTACAGCATTACTCCACACCTCATTTGGGAGAGACAAGACAACAGAAGCTTGCATGGCTAGAAACAAATCTGTGTTAGATTAAACTGAGGAAAAACAATGTTTGGGATATTATTAATTCAAAATCTTGAAAGCCAATCTAATAATATACATCACTTTTACAAAATGGTCAATATTGAACTATGTATTATTAAAGCAAATGAAGTATATTAAGAATATAGCATCAGAGGAAGAGTATGAATAGCATTAATAAATATGAATTATCCTATGAAGCAGGGTATACAGCAGCAGTGGACTCAAGTGGAAGATGCGTGAAAGAAGGAAGAACAGCCCAGCTATTTGTATCCTAGGCTCCAGACAGACAGCCCTGAACCAGTCAGGCAAGACAAATGATACCAAGTAGCCCTAAAGTATTACTTCAAGCAATACAGGAGCTACAGCAACTGAGGGGAAAGATAACAGCAATTAAATAAATGAAGAAAACAAAATGTGAAAGAACTTTGAAAATAGTTTGTCACCATACCAATATGATTACCACTGTATAGTTTAGTATTACATTATCTTGGGGTGACCTCAGAAAATAAACAGAAACATCAGAACCAAAGCAGACCCATAAGCAACAACTCTCTCAACACCACCCCTCCCCCAGAGAGGGATGAAAAACCATAGATCACTCAGCAGTGCTTCTGGCTACTCACTCCAGAAACAACCGCGAAAAGTGTTAGTCGCTCAGTCGTGTCCCAGTCTTTGCAACCCCAGGGACTGTAGCCTGCCAGGCTTCTCTGGCCAAGGAATTCTCCAGGCAAGAATACTGGGGTGGGTTGCCATTCCCTTCTCCAGGGGATCTTCCCTACCCAGAAATGGAACCTGGATCTCCCACATTGCAGGTGGATTCTTTACTGTCTGAGCCACAGGAAAGTCCCTAGAAACAACTGTAGGTCAGGGTCAATTCAAATGTTAATCAGAGCTCCCACTCTGCCAGATCCTACCACAAGAGGTGAGTTACAGAGAAGACTAATACCCTGGGAAGTTCATTCTCTAAAGCTTTACACATAAGTGCTCCATCACCCTCAAACACTAAGATGACATCCTTTGTATGTCAGGAGAAGCCCCAGATAAATTGTAGTGAACCCTAAAGGTTTTGGGCAATGGAGCCAGATGGTGGATTAAGAGAATGTCAAATTTTAGTTTTTAATTAATATACAATTTGACAATGTTTTTAAAAAAATTATTATAGGTGAATAAGACTTCAAAACTGAATGTACTTTGCCAAAATTTTAGCATATTTCAAAATTTCTTTTCAGAGCCTTGTATTACAAACTAAGGCAAATAAGATCCACTTTCATCAAAACTTCTCCAACTTGCTATACTTCCTCAAGTTTTGTCTTTCACTGTGCTCTTTCAGGTTCTGAACAAGGTGACGCTTTAGGACTCTCTTTCTCCTTGCAAAACAAGACTCATTGCATTACTGTGCACGCTGTCTTATTACCTCCCTTAACATGGTCTTAGCCCCATATTAATTATAACTTTCAACCAATTTAATAACTTCTGTTTCATAAGGGACGCTGGAGGTAGATTATTGAGAACTGTTACATGCAAGCATTTCAGCAGATGAATAAAACTCATAAGTTCATATAACACAATTGTCTATAGCCACACACATTCCTTTCTCACCTTCTGAAAGTGGCAAAAATAAATGCATACATTAACACAACTCAAAAGGATAGCCATTCTGTCACATATAAAGGCAAAAGTATATGAACTTAAAATTATGCTTTTATTAATCAATGTTTTAGAATTCAATTTTTAAAAAATCTAGTTACCAAATGATTAATCAGTAATTAATTTAATATTATCTCAGGGTTTTAAGGATTTTTGTATTATATTTAAACTTACATAGTACAAAACATGATTTCTATGGATATAAAAAATTTGTCTTAGTAACTTCAGTGAACACAAATTAACTTTTTTCATAAACTTAAATATTTTCTAGCAATACTATTAGCTTAATGAGTAAATCAATGTAAGTAGTTTAAGAAGTTCAGATTAGCTGATCTCTTCCTGAGAAAACAAATCTAATGCCTTTTTAAAAATGTGTTTGTATTTATTTACTTAATATTGCTAAATCAGAGAAGAGACACAAATGCCTTTTTTTCCTTAAACCAAAATTATTAATGCAGGCTGATTTCTCCAAAGACTCACCTTAATTATATAAACTTGGGTTCTTCAAATGTTTCTAAGCTAGTAATTTTTTTTTAAGCTTAGCACACCTAAAGCTTTAGAAATTCTATTTCTTTTTAATTTGGGGGATTTATGCAAGTGTATATGTTTGTCTATAGACCAATTAGATCAAAGTTCCTTTAATTTAAGAGGCTTTAGAATGGAATTTTTTAATACCCTACAGAATAGGAAAACATTTTACATTTACTCAGCAAAATATAAAGGCTGTTATAAATTATAGACACAGACATATAGAGAACTTACAGCTTCAGTTTTACAAACTGATCCCCAGGGTAAACTAAACAGAGAAACACAAAAGTTCACCAGTTTAGATATCAAAAAGCTGTTCATCCCAGTTGGTGCACAACATTCTTAATTAATTTGAGCTCACAAAGGACAAATGAAAAGACTAAAAACCTGGATTCTTGGTTTTCTCACTTCTAATAGAGACTAGATCTCCATCAACCAAAAATTATCACCAAAAGTGTACATGTGTGATCAGTCACTTGAGTCATGTTCGACTCTTTGCAACCCTATGAACTGTAGCCCATCAGACTCCTCTGTCCATTGGATTTTCCAGGCAAGAATACTGGAGTGGGTTTCCATGCCCTCCTCCAGGGGATCTTCCTGATCCAGGGATCAAACTGCGGTCTCCTGCATTGCAGGCAGGTTCTTCACCACTGAGACACCGGTGAAGCCCTATCATAAAAAGGTTAGGCTATAAAACCGAATTCCCAATCATTGTTACCAATGTGGAATAACTTAGCTAAGCATAAATTAGAAAGAAAACCAAAATTTTTAAAAATCAGTAAAAAGACAAAATAGACAGTAATCTTAATTCTATAACCGCTTTGGATGTACTCTAAAAGCCAATAAAAGATATTCTTGGGTTTAAACAACTCATGAGGTACACTTCCTTAGCCATAAAGTTTGACTCCATCACACGGGTTCACTTCGGCATCTTCATGAAAACTTCAGATATCCTATGTTAAAGTATACTTTTCAAAAACAGAAAATCATTTTTCCTGTACAAATATAAAATGAACATTTGTCAAAGTTTTATTCAACTCATTAATTAATGAGTTAAAAACCAATTCAAAGAGTTTATGAGAAAGTAGACATATATTGATGCTTTTGAACTGTGGTGTTAGAGAAGACTCTTGAGAGTCCCTTGGACTGCAAGGAGATCCAACCAGTCAGTCCTTAAGGAAATCAGTCCTGAATATTCATTGGAAGGACTGATGCTGAGGCTGAAACACTTTGGCCACTGATGCAAAGAACTGACTCACTGGAAAAGACCCTGATGCTGGGAAAGATTGAAGGCAGGAGGAGACGGGGACGACAGAGGATGAGATGGTTCGATGGCATCACTGACTCGATGGACATGAGTTTCAACAAGCTCTGGGAGTTGGTGATGGATAGGAAAGCCTGGTGTGCTGCAGTCCATGGGGTTGCAAAGAGTTGGACAGGATTGAGTGACTGAACTGACTGAGACATATATTAATTTTAAAAATTAGGATAGGATTGCAGAGTTAGATGCAAAACTAATTAATATCTTGAAGAACACTAAATCACAGTTTGTGGAGTTATCTGGTCTATCGGGTAGAAATTATTTTCATATCTACCAAAAATCTACCAGTTACACCCCTCCACCGCTAAAAGAATATAAATGAGCCCAGTCAATAAAAAGTCAAACCTAGAAAAGCTACGAAAGAACACCTAAGTAATCTCTTGCCTATTTCCAAGTTTGGGATAATTTTTCTCATAGGGGTGAGATATTGCAAATATTGCACAGGACATATATACTAAAATTTCATTCATTTATCTGAAATTCATATTTAACAGAGAATCCGGCATTATCTTTTAACCCTAACAACAAACTAACATTAACTTTACCAAGTCTGTACAGGGTCATTACCAACAGTGTATCTCTTAAATCTGTGTCTGGCTTCCATATTTTTGCGTAGATAATAAATATTAAGTGGTGTTTCTACTGAACTTTTATTCTTTATATTCACCACTAGGGGGCGCAAATAATTTACAGTTTACTAGATGCCACAGGGTAAAAAGCGTTTCAACATCCCATCCGCTAGGGTCCGTTCGGGACCCTAATTACTTGTGCGCACGCGCGCAAGTACTCCTCGCCCAGATCCGGACTGCGCAGGCGTTCCAGTGAGCACGCGGACGCCATTGACAGGACTCACCGGAAATTGAAAGGGAGGGGCTGGGGCCGCTGGGAGCGCAGACGCGCCGGGGCTGCGGAGGCGGAAGTGCCGGAGTGCCGCCAGGCGTGGCGCCCTGCGTGGTTGCTTCTCCGCGGAGATGCCCAGCCGAGGTGAGCGACCCGAGGACGGCGCTGGGGTCGTCCCTGCTGAGAGCTCGACCCCGCACAAGGAGGAGCTCAGCAGCAAGGTGAGGGCGGGGCGAGGTAACAGGGCCCTCGGGCTGCTCACCGCCGGAGGCGAGTCGCGGTGGCCCCGTGGTCTAGTCTCGACTTGGCCCTGCCGCCCCAGGTACAGTGAAAGGGACACCTTGAAAGTTGCCCCGAGGTCAGACCCAGATGGTAGTAAGGCGGAAGTTTAGTTGGTTCTGGGTTTTTTTTTATTACCAATTTTTAACATTTTAAAAAGTATCATACCGTAAAATTTGGCTCTTTCGTTTTCTCTATATTTAACGCGTGTGTGAATTTGTGTGACCACCACCACAATTGGAATACAGACTAGTTCCACGACCCTAAAAGACTCCCTTTATAGCCATGCTTTCCCGCGCGCAGAAACTCCGGCCGTCCCTAATCTTCTCTACATCAGGACAGTTTTATCCCTCCCAGCACATCATGTAGATGAAATCACAGCTTATGCCTCTCTCCCGCTTAATGTCTTTGAGATTCATGGTTGGGTTTTTTTCCTATGTACTCTTAGTTAAAACTTTTAGAAATTACCACCCACCCTAGATCCTAGGCTGCCTGTAGTCTCAGAAAATGTCAGCACCATCCATGCAGTTGTCCATGCCAGTAACCTGGGAGCCCATCTTTGCATCCATCACGAAGTTCTATCAGTTTCACTTTTGAGGCCTCTTTGTAAGGTGTCCCTTTATCACTGTGTACACTTTTAACCATCTTAAACCCGCCCCTTGCATCTGCCGCAGGGAATCCTGCAAAAGTTTCCCAGCTGGTCTCTCCTTATCCATTGTTACCTTCTTCCCGTCTATCCATTTAGCTGGACCTATGCTCCTAAAAATGTTATTTCATTGTTGCTCTTTTGCTCCTCCCCCCACAAAAGGGAGCCAATATAACGCCATAAATGGGGAAAAAAAAATTTTTTTTTTATTTGAAATGAGGATGGCTATAATCTTTCAGGTAATAGATGTCTGAGATAATACTTTGGTTCTGTCCCAAACTGACGCTGGCTTCTTGGGCACATCTCTGATTCCTCTGTTACAATTTCCTTGTCTGAAGTATTAAAGTATACCTGCCATTCCTAAAATGAATGGGAAAGTGCTATTCGAAGCCTTAAAAGGAACTTGTACAAATTCAGTCTTGGAATTCAACCCAATCTCTGTAATCAGTCACTACAGTGACTGGCAGCTGGAAGGCAGAAGGGTACACATCTGTGGGGAATGAATTTTCAAACTGCGCACAGCCTGCTCTGATTACTGTCATAGCATGCCACTTACACTTACATATAACAGATCCCCCAGGCGTCAGAGGTTACAAAATAACGCTGTTAGAGGCTCTAATGACACTATGTAATCAATCATGTTTGCAGTATCACTGTCATTACTGAAAAGAGCTTAAAAGAAATTTAGTTTCCATTTAGTTGAGCCCTCTTCTACTTAAAAAAGGTGAGACCTAGTTCAAGAGTGCCAGCCCTGTGCTAGCTTTTGAGATACAAAGAGGAATAAAGCAAAGATGGAAAAGTGATGAGTCATGCTACCCCTGGTGGCTCAGACCATAAAGAGTCTGCCTGCAATGCCAGAGACGTGGGTTCAATCCCTGGGTGGAGAAGATCCCCTGGAGAATGGAGGGGCAACCCACTCCAGTATTCTTGCTTGGAGAGTCCCATGGATGGAGGAGACTGGTAGTCCACGCAGTCGAAGAGTCAGACATGACTGAACGACTAATACTTACTTACCCCCCATGTAGGATACTTAACTACTACTTGCCTAGTCTGTCTGGCTATACCATTTTGTATGTAAATCATGAAAAGCATGGCTATTGGGAGGGAAGGGTCACCCACTCATTCCATTTGTTTTGTTTTTTGTTTTTTAATTTAAGATACAATTAAACCATTGAAAAATTGGTATTACTTTCAGGTCTTGGTGAATTTTTTTTTACATAATCTCTATTTTAAATAAAAGATATAAACTTTGTTTAGTAACTATAGTTCTTGCCTGAATATGAGTGTTGGTTGCCAACCCCCTGTCTGGGTATAAAGGGCCATTTAACACTTTGTATGTCTAATCACTTTTCCCCTCAACTTTCCGCCACCTGCATGTCCACACAGACTGCTGTTGTAAAGAGTCTGTGTATTCCCAAATTGCCCATTTGGACAATCAATGCTTGGAGCCCCTTATCCTGTCTCTTTAAAGGGCTCTTATTGAGCATACTTTGATCATCTCTGATTTAACAAGTTTTCTTTATTTCAATAGATTAAAGAACAAAAAGTAGTTGTGGATGAACTTTCTAACCTGAAGAAGAACAGGGTGAGTTATTAGATTTACTCTGAATACTATGTGGGAGGGTTTGATATCAATTGTATAAATCTGTGTATTAATCATAGTTGCTAATAATGTTTCCCCAACATATGCAATTGACATTACCTGTGAATCAAATGATACTGATTGTACTATGTTATCCTGGAGCTGTAGTCAATAATGGTATTTATTTTGTACTTGAATTTGGTGTATTCTCTTGACATAAATAAACTTTGAATCTATTGAGAAGAGAAGAAGCTATACAGGTGAATGTGGATAATTATTTTTTGTTTGTTCATTTTTTAAAAAAGACAAATGCTACTGTTTCCTCGCCCCACCTCCTCCTTTACTCCAAGCTTCCAAATCTCTAACACGGTTATTTAACTCCATTTTCATGAACATATTCATAAATAAGCAAGTTTCTGCTTAGTGGGTCATTGTACTGCCAAACATTGTATTTTAAAGTTAAGAAATGACTTGAGCCCTCTAAAGCTTTTGAAGATTACTGGATAACAGACAGGTTAGACAGTTCTCATATGTGGAGTAATAGCAGTTAAGGTACAGTGGATAACAAACTTGTATAAAGCAAATTGGCAAAATGTGTCAAAGTCTTAAAGCTGTGTACTATTATGATCCAGCAAATCTAGTTTGATTCCTATTTATAGGAATTGATACATTAGGAAAGTATCATGGAGTGCACGGAAATTTAGTTACAAAGACATTCACCACAAGTTTGATTTATAATAGTGAAAAGTTGACAACATCTAAATGACCAAATAAACTATAATATTATTGAAGAAAAATGGTATTAAGTATGTTCAGAGAAAAAAAAAGTTTTGCCTAAGTGTTAATGGTAGCAGTTTCTAGATTGTTGGATAATGGGTGAGTTCTTTGTTTATCTTTATCTGCCAAGGTATTGTTCTGAACATGTTACTAATGTTCAATAGTAAGCAGTAACAGGGTTCAGAGTTTTGACGTCTACCTTTTAGATCAAATCATGATATTAGCCTAACTTATGTTTTGCAGAAAGTATATAGGCAGCAACAGAACAGCAACATATTCTTTCTTGCAGACCGAACAGAAATGCTTTCTGAAAGCAAAAGTAAGTTTTTTTGGTACATTATACAGAAACAAAAAGAAATTCTTTTGTGGGCTTTCTGTGGAAATTCGTGATGGTGCCTAAATTACACTGTCTATAGCTGAATGTATAAATATATATATCTAAAGATTGGATGGTAGTATACCAGTTAATAAAATTAGTGGAATGGTTTGGTTTTCTTCAAGTTAGCCTTCCAATGGTGAGTTAACAGTAACAATAAAGTCAAATTTAAGAACTATAAGATGTGTTAGAAAGCCACAATAATTAACGTAAGCTTTAGAATTTTAGACAGATATAGGTATGAAATATTCTGCCAATTTCTGCCTTTTTGATTTTGAGTGAATCACTTTGAGCCTGCAAAGTCTTACGGAATTTAATTAAAATGATATGTATATAAACTGTGCATAGCTCAATGCCTGGGTCAAAATAAGCATTTAACAACATAAACGAGATCCCTAAATAATAAATATTCTTCATCTGAAGTCTGTTGTAAATTATTATTTAAACTAGCACAGTACATATGTGGTTCAGTCTTGGAAAATAGCTTGTTTTGCCTTTTGAATTACTAGGTAAAGCTTCAAGAATTTTTATTCTTTACTGTGTCTTCTCCCCTCTCCCACAGATATATTGGATGAGCTGAGGAAAGAATATCAAGAAATAGAAAACTCAGAGAAAACCAAAATCAAGAAATAGCCAACTTGATTTTACAGAGCAATGTGTGGCATTTGTTGTGCAGTAAGCTTTTCTGTTGAGCATTTTAGCAAAGATTTGAAAGAGGATTTACTGTGTAATCTTAAACGACGGGGGCCCAATAGTAGTAAACAGTTGTTAAGGTCCAGTGTTAACTACCAGTGTTTATTCTCTGGCCATGTCCTTCACTTAAGAGGTGTGTTGACTGCCCAGCCTGTGGAAGATGAAAGAGGCAATGTATTCCTGTGGAATGGAGAAGTCTTTAGTGGGATCAAGGTTGAAGCCGAAGAGAATGATACTCAAATCATGTTTCATTATCTTTCCTCTTGTAAGAATGAATCTGATATTTTGTCACTCTTCTCAAAAGTCCAGGGTCCTTGGTCTTTTATATATTATCAAGCATCTAGCCATTCTTTATGGTTTGGTAGGGACTTTTTTGGTCGTCGTAGCTTGCTTTGGCATTTTAGTAACTTGGGCAAGAGTTTCTGCCTCTCTTCAGTTGGCACCCAAGCATCTGGAGTGGCTGATCAGTGGCAGGAAGTTCCAGCATCTGGAATTTTCAGAATTGATCTCAAGTCTGTTTCCATTTCCCAGTCTGTTGTTTTAAAGTTGTATCCTTGGAAATGCAATTCTGGGGGGGATGATATCAGAGAATGTGTTAATAGCCTGACTGAGATTTCAGCAGCCTTGCCAACATTTGTCTTGGTGGCAGCAAATGAAGCCAAACTGTATCTTAAAGAACCTGTTGTCCCTTTAAATATGGTATTGCCACAAGCTGCATTTGAGACGCATTGCAGCAGCATTTCCAGGAGTCCGCTGACAAGAGAGACCCTTCAGGTCTTTCTTACTGATCGACACACGAAGGAAGTAGTTCAGCAGTTCATTGACGTCCTGAGTATCGCAGTCAAGAGACGTGTCTTGTGTTTACCTAGGGATGAAAAGCTGACACCAGGCGAAGTTTTGAAAACTAGTAATAGGAAAGCAAATGTTGCAGTTCTGTTTTCTGGAGGGATAGATTCCATGGTCATTGCAGCACTTGCTGACCATCATATTCCTTTAGATGAACCAATTGATCTTCTCAATGTGGCTTTCATGACTAAAGAAAAGACCATACCAGTTAATTTTAACAAAAAAGGGAGAAAACAGAAAAATCATTGTGAGATGCCCTCTGAGGAATTCTCCGGAAGCGCTGCTGCTGCCGCCGCTGCCAGCCCTGGGGAACAGTTCAGTGTACCAGATCGAGTCACAGGAAGGGCGGGACTGAAAGAACTGCACGCTGCCAGCCCATCGCGGACTTGGAATTTTGTTGAAATTAATGTTTCTCTAGAAGAACTGCAAAGATTAAGAAGAACTCGAATATCGCACTTAATCCAGCCCTTGGATACAGTCCTGGATGATAGCATTGGCTGTGCAGTCTGGTTTGCTTCCCGAGGAGCTGGCTGGTTAGTGACCCAGGATGGAGCACAGCCGTATCACAGCCGTGCGAAGGTACGACACGGCGGCTCAGGACTTCTGAGGCCTCATTTTGACCCTTAAAGCTTTTAACGCTTAAGTTGCAAGGATATAGCGTCTTTTAATTGCATTTAAACTACAACACAAAGTACATGACTTTGTAAAAATTGGGCATATTTTGCTATCTTATGACTTTGCCTTGTGGATTTTTTCTGAAAATGCTATCTTTGGGATTATTATTTTTTTTAAGCTTTTATTTTCCTTACTGCATAGTAGGTGATATTCTGATGTAGATTTCTTTCAACCTTTGTAGGTGGTTCTCACTGGAATTGGTGCAGATGAGCAGCTTGCGGGTTATTCTCGTCATCGGGCCCGCTTCCTGACACATGGGCTGGAAGGACTGAATGAGGAAATTGCGATGGAGCTGGGTCGAATTTCTTCTAGAAATCTTGGTCGTGATGATAGAGTTATCAGTGATCATGGAAAAGAAGCAAGGTAATTCTTGTTGTCTGTTGGAGCGTTGTTCGATGATTTTGTCAAAGCAGTAGACTGAACCTAAAAAGGAGACTTTTAGGTTCCTTTTTCTTTGGATACTTGTTCAAATGAGTAACAGTAGCGGCAGTATCTTGGCTTTGTATTACAGCTAGTCAGAAGCATGCTGGAGAGGAACCAGAGGAACAGTTTTTCCAGAACTCATTCTCCAAGAAATGGCTCTACAGTAATTTTCAAAGGGGATACAGTGACGTGATTAAAGGCTACAGTGAAAGACTGTAAAACTTGAGGTAGTGAAACACTGAGGGGAGGTATTTCAAGGGTTCTGTTTTGTTTCAAGTGTTTGCTTTCTTCCCAAGCTTCCTTCTCCAGTGTGACAGAGCCTGACTTTGTAGACATTTCTTGTATGTACAGGCATACTTGGAAATCCTGCATGCTCAGTTCCAGACCATTGCAACAAAGCAAGTCAAATGAATTTTTTGGTTTTCCAGTGCATACAAAAAAACTATCTTTATACTATGCTGTAGTCTATTAAGTATGCAGCAGCATACTTTTTTTATGCTGTATTTAGACATAAATATGTATTTAGTATTTAAAATATGTATTTATGTATTTAGACATAAATAAACATACATTTGTCTAAATTTTTATATATATATACCTTAATTTAAAAATACAAAACAAAAAAAAGAAAAAACAAAACAAAAAAATAAAAAAAAGCAGTCTCAGTGATAACATCAAAGATCGTTGATCACATATCACCGTAACAAATATAATCGTTCTTGTTTTTGTTGTTGTTTAGTCGCTAAGTCATGTCCAGCTCTTCCTGCAACCCCATGGTCACTCACCAGACTCCTCTGTCAGTGGGATTTCTCAGGCACCAATAATGGAGTGGGTTGCCACCATTTCTTCTCCAGGGATCTGCCCGGCCCAGGGATTGAACCCAGGTCTCCTGTACTGGCAGGCAGATTCTTTACCACTGAGCCACAAGGGAAGCCCAACAGATAGAACAAGAAAAATTTGAAATATGGAAGCATTTCCAAAAATGTCACACAGAAACATGAAGTAAGCAAATGCTGTTGGGAAAATGGCACCACTGATAGACTTTGCCCGTCACAGGGTTGCCACAAACTTCTAGTTTGTTAAGCAGTCTCAATGAAGCAGAGTAAAACAAGGCACGCCTGTGTAGACCCGTACTGAGTCAGACGGTGGCTCCAGCGCTGGAGTCCCCGCTCTCATAGGCGTTTTGAACACAATTGAGTCATACATCCCAAATTATCGTAATAGTTTCAGAGATCAAGGCACTTAAATGTGTATATTCTTTTTTAATCCTAGGGGTTTGTGTTTACCTACAGCATTTTTCTGATAATAGTAAACAAATGCTTGAATACAACTTTTTGAAGCATTAAGGAAAAAGATGTGTCATTTAATTATAAAAAGTAGAACTTTGTTCAAGTAGGTTAATTTATTAAGTGGTAGTTTTATTGCAGGGGTACAAGCATGCAAGGAGTCCAGATGAGCATTGTGGGAGTTGTAACATCATAATATACCAGCTCTGAGACTTCATTGTTTTCTTATCTCTAGTTTGTTATGCCTATGTTGCCAGTTCTGACATGTAAAATTAACGTAATTTTCAAAATCTTATCATAAAGAAATAAGTAACACCACAATACAAAGTGTGTAAAATGTTTTCCTTTTGAAATGTATCTATATATGAGAGATAAAAAAATTCAGCCTATTTCAGCTTGGTTAGAGAAAAGGAAATTTATTTTATTCAGTAAAAGCAGTTAATTCTAAAGGACCGCCCTCCCCCCCAATATGATACCCAGGGATAAAAATGGATATGAAGAGTGTTTAAAACAGCTAGTGCAGAATTGTAATTGAATGAACACCACTATAGTGGCTAGATCTAAACCAGTTTATTAATGGATTTTGGCATACATATTAACCATACTCTATTAATTAGTTTCTCATTTAAATTTGCTTTCACGATTCATTTTTATAAAATATTCTGTTTAAAGAATGCCTTTACCCTTTCTGATCTCTCTACTTAAAATGTAAAACACTACTGTAATTAGGGATGGGGGAGGAATTGGAGTATTTTAAACAAACAAAAAAGAACAGAATTTGCTAGGAAATTAGGGGAGCCTAAAGAGCAGAGAGTTGTATTCCTTAAGTTCAGTTTCTTTAGACATGTGAAGAGCAGACACAGTTTGAATGATTAACTCAAGACCATGCTTGTTTTCAAGGCATTCCTGAAGATACCTTATGAAACAATTTGAAATTATTTCTTGACATCATAGGCTTAATTTGTTTATTTATTGAGGGAAAAATTTTTTACATTTTAGTATGTGTATTAAAATTAGACAAGTGTTGTGAAATAATTTTTAATGTGATTAAACTGTAAAGTTGTATAAGTAACTAGAATATTTTTAATTTAGAAAAATTGTGCCCTCAATAATTAATTTATACCTTAAATTTTAACATATTAAATAAAATACAAACCAAATAATCACAAGAGATAACTTTTTTTTAATAGTGGTTGTACTTTCTATTTTAGATTTCCTTTCCTGGATGAAAATGTTGTCTCCTTTCTAAATTCCCTACCAGTCTGGGAAAAGGCAAACTTGACTTTACCCCGTGGAATTGGTGAAAAACTAATTTTGCGTCTTGCAGCAGTGGAACTTGGTCTAACAGCCTCTGCTCTTCTGCCAAAGCGGGCCATGCAATTTGGATCCAGAATTGCAAAAATGGAAAAGAATAATGAAAAGGCATCTGATAAATGTGAAAGACTCCAAATCATCTCCTTAGAAAACCTTTCTGTTGAAAAACTAGATATTTCATAGTGTAAGAACATTTACTGAATGGTGGTTTTTTAAAAAAATAAAATACTCTGCTTTATTATTGCCTAATGTGGTTTTAAAGTTCACTACATGAATTTTTATGTAACTTTGTAGAGTAGTGCAACCAATTTAATCAAATTGATACTCCAGAGAAAGATTACACTTGGAAGAACAACCTGGTTATTTTAAACTGTGATATTAATATTGTTTTGAACTCTTACATGGTTATGTCCCACTAGCAACAGTGACAAAAGGCAGCTTTTATGGACTCTTTTCATGGTAGCTACATCCAGAAGTACTAGTAACTCAATTTGTTATCATTGTTATTTAACAGACGAGAGAACTAAGGTTTTTGAGGTTCACACTCCTGATTGATATGTGGTACATCTGTTTAGACAGCTCATTGACCTGCTCTCAGAACTTTTGAAGACTATTTTGAATATTCTCCTGTCCGACAAATCTCTGATGTCCCTGTTTTCCCATTGTCAGCTCGTGACTTGGGCTTTTCACAGAGAAATCAAAATGAAGCCAAGAACTACTTGATTTTCCAACACCAAAAGTCCTAACTTACCTGTATGTGCACCCATCCTTTTCTCCCTTCTTGCTATTAGAAAGAGAAATGTATTTAAAATGTTCTAGTATATACCAATTTAAAATGCATACCCCTGGTCCTACACCTTCCATCTCTTGGCTCCCATCCACCTTCACCCTTTCAACCTTTTCACATATCTACTGAACTTCACTCCAACCGGACATCCACCCACAGTACTCATCCGTAACCATGATACCAAGGTCACATTTGGCATCCATCCCTGTTCAGGGTTGACACCCTTTCTAGGTCTGGACATACTGTGATTCTCCTAATTATAGTGGAAAAGAAAAGTTAGGATATTAGCAGGCATGTATCAGGGCTTTCCAGCTGGCTCTAGTGGTAAAGAACCTGGCCTGCCAGTGCAGGAGACATAAGAGACGTGAGTTAGATCCCTGTCATGAAGAGCCCCTGGAGGAAGGCATGGTAACCCACTCCAGTATTCTTGCCTGGAGAATCCCATGCACAGAGGAGCCTGGTGGGCTACAGTCCATGGGGTTGCACAGAGTTGGACACAGCTGAAGCAACTTAGCACAAGCATGTGTCAAAAGACTTTGACATGCCCTGAATTTTATTTCCTGTCAAGTGCAGGGTTCAAACCAGATTGAGATATTACCTGAATAGCTTTCAACTGGACGACTTCATGGTCCTGAGCACTACACTGATGCTCCTAATGGGAGTAGAAAAACTTGAGGTTTGCCCTGCAGCCTAGAGTTGAATAGTAATGATTTTTATAACAACAATATAGTTCAATACAAAACATGCCAGAAACTAGTCTGAATTTTACGTGTATTATTTTAATCAACTGAATCTCTAAAGGAGATCTCTAGTTCACTTGTTCTGGCAGGATACTCTGTGTGCCTGTTTTTTGTTTTTTTTGGTTTTTGTTCCGTTCCCAGAGGGCCTGATTTTTTACAACTCTTTTGATACTTAATCCCATAAACTGGAATGAAATTCTATGTTAATCCTTCAAACAAAGCAAAAGTCCTTCCCAAGATCCCATGTAAAACAAACCATCTGGGTACCTGAACAAAACCTTTTAGGTAGAGAAATTTACATTACTCATAGGTCGTAAGTGCAAACACGCAACTCCTAAAGAAGACAGTGATTTGACATCCCTTGCCCTGGGAAAGCAGTAACAAATTTACTAATACTACCACCACAGCAGCTAAAATAATGACATTGTTGGACTAAGAAATTCTACCCTCAAACAGTTAACCAAAACCTTGCTGCTGCTGCTGCTGCTAAGTCACTTCAGTCTTGTCTGACTCTGTGCAACCCCCATAGACGGCAGCCCACCAGGCTCCTCTGTCCCTGGGGTTCTCCAGGCAAGAACACTGGAGTGGGTTGCCATTTCCTTCTCCAACCAAAACCCTCTCTGTTGCTAAATTCAGTGAAAAGTTTGGGTTCTCATCTCGACCTAGAGCAGCATCCAGTGAGGTTGGCCAGTCTCTTCTCCTGGCTTCTATGACCAGACCTGGCTTTCTGCTCTCCTGACTCCTCGCTGTTTGTATTCTTTCCTGCCTCCACCCTCTCCACATGACCTTTAAATAATTAAATTTCTCAGGTCTCCATCCTGGATTCTCAATTCTCTATTCTCTTTCATGGTGATTCCAGCCATTTCCCTGGCCTCATTTACCCTAAGCCAGCCCAAATGTATTCCTCTAACCCAAGCTGCTGCTTTTAACTCAGACCTTTGTATCTAAGGCACATCTGACATCTCTGCTTGGTTCTCTCACAGGTAAAACTGAACTCTTCAATCTTGCCCTGATCCTGCATGTCTGACAAACTTGGCCGTCACTATATGACCACCTTCTTTTTAAACTCTCCCACTCCTCAATCTGTTACCAATCAGCGAGCCTTACTTCTCAAACGCCCCTACCCAAGCCTGTACCTACCCTCTACTGCCACAAATTGAGCCCAAACTCTTGGGATAAAGTTCAAAAACTTTAAACAGCCTGTATAGTCCAGCCCTCACCTACCTCATCATATTTTTGTGTCCACATCTTTCTTGTTCTCCACGCAGAGTTTTGTTCCATTGCTCAAAAATTCAACTTTCTTCTCAGCTCAGTTGTCCATCACCTGTTGTTCCCTATCCTCGGAAAGCTACTTCTCCAACTCTCTGCTTGGATAGATCTTTATCAGGCTTAGCTTAAAAGATCACTTCCTCAGGGCAGCCATTCCCAGCCCTGGTTTTAGTTAGCATCCCTTCACGTGCTGTTATTACATCATACACTTATGGCATTGTTTAAATACAGCTGTGTGCTTTTGGGAGGAACTAACCTTGGGGCTTTGCGTCTGCCTGTTGCAGGGTCTCCAGTGCCTCGCTCATAACCAGTGTTCTGAAAGTGTTTATTGAAGGAACGAATGACGTTAGAGGAGGGATTCCAATTCAGGACCACCTCAGAGCCCGGCGCCTTGCCAACCCCACCTCTGCCTCTGTGCTTCCTCGGAGACAAGTTGTCAAAGTAAAAAACGATAGAGATGTTGGCTCAGCTGGTGAAGAATCCGCCTGCAATGCAGGAGACCCAGGTTAGACTCCTAGGCTGGGAAAATCCCCTGGAGAAGGTATAGGCTGCCCACTCCAGTATTCCTGGGCTTCCCTAGAGGCTCAGATGGTAAAGGATCTACCTGCAATGAGGAAGATCTGGGTTCAGTCCCAGGGCTGGGAAGATCCCCTGGAGGAGGGCATGGCAACCCACTCCACTATTCTTGCCTAGAGAGTTCCATGGACAGAGGAGCCTGACAGGCTACAGTCCATGGGGTCACAAAGAGTCGGACACGACTCAGCAACGGAACTGAACTGGACTTGGGCTTTGAGCACCATGCTGTGTGTTGTGTGTTCAGTCACTCAGTCCTGTCTGAACTGTAGCACACCAGGCTTCCCTGTCCATCACCAACTCCTGGAACTTGCTCAAACTCATGTCCATCGAATCAGTGATGCCATCCAACCATCTCATCCTCTGTCATCCCCTTCTCCTCCTCCCTTCAGTCTTTCCCAGCATCAGGGTCTTTTTCAATGAGTCACCTCTTCACATCAGGTGGCCAAAGTATTGGAGCTTCAGCTTCAGTCCTTTCAATGAATATTCAGGACTGATTTCCTTTAGTATTGACTGGTTGGATCTCCTTGCAATCCAAGGGACTCTCCAACACCACAGTTAAAAAGCATCAATTCTTCGGTGCTCAGCTTTCTTTATTCGTCCAACTCTCACATCCATACATGAGTACTGAAAAAACCATAGCTTTGACTAGACGGATCTTTGTTGGCAAAGTAATGTCTCTGCTTTTTAATATGCTGTCTAGGTTTGTCATAGCTTTCTTCCAAGGAGCAAGCATCTTTTAATTTCATGGTTGCAGCCACCATCTGCAGTGATTTTGGAGCCCAAGAAAATAAAGTCTGTCACTGTTTCCACTGTTTCCCCGTCTATTTGCCATGAAGTGATGGGACCAGATGCCATGATCTTCACTTTTCGAATGTTGAGTTTTAAGCCAACTTTCTCACTCTCCTCTTTCACTTTCATCAAGAGGCTCTTTAGTTCCTCCTCACTTTATGCCATAAGGATGGTATTATCTTCATATCTGAGGTTATTGATATTTCTCCCGGCAATCTTGATTCCAGCTTGTGCTTCATCCAGCCCAGCATTTCACATGATGTACTCTGCATAGAAGTTAAATAAACAGGGTGACAGTATACAGCCTTGATGTACTCCTTTCCCTATTTGGAACCAGTCTGTTGTTCCATGTCTGGTTCTAATTGTTGCTTCTTGACCCGCATAGAGATTTCTCAGGAGGCAGGTAAGGTGGTCTGGTATTCCCAACTCTTTTAAGAATTGTCCACAGTTTGTTGTGATCCACACAAAGTCTTTGGCATAGTCAATAAAGCAGCTTTTTTTTCTGGAACTTTCTTGCTTTTTTGATGATCCAGTGGATGTTGGCAATTTGATTTCTGGTTCCTCTGCCTTTTCTAAATCCAGCTTGAACATTTGGAAGTTCACAGTTCACATACTGGTGAAGCCTCGCTTGGAGAATTTTGAGCATTACTTTGCTAGCGTGTGAGATGAGTGCAATTGTGTGGTAGTTTGAACATTCTTTGGCATTGCCTTTCTTAGGGATTGGAATGAAAACTGACCTTTTCCAGTCCTGTGGCCACTGCTGAGTTTTCCAAATTTGCTGGCATGTTGAGTGCAGCACTTTCACAGCGTCATCTTTTAGGATTTGAAATAGTTCTGCTGGAATTCCATCACTTCCTCTAGCTTTGTTCGTAGTGATGCTTCCTAAGACCCACTTGACTTCGCAGGCCCAAGTCCAGATTGAGTTCTAAAGAGGCGGGGCGGGGGGTGGCGGTGAGGGATGAATCTTAGCCGGGATGGGCGCCGCGGCCTCTGGGAGAGCCCCACCCACGGGTGTACAAGAGCGCCCTCTCGCGGCGGCGCCCCGGCCGGCGGCCCCAAGCCCGAGGACCAACGGCTGCTGCCCGCGCGGGTGGCAGGACCGCAGGCGAGGCCCAAGGCTCCCAGGACCCCGCGGGGGAAGCGGGCCTCCCAGGCCTCTGCTCAGGAGAGTCCCGCCCAGTCCCTCCCTCGCCCTCGGTCACTCGGGGTTCCAGGCGGTGAATTCGGGTCCAGGCTAGAGGCCCTTCGAGAAGACTACCGTCCCTGACCCCGGGAGTACTCTGGGCACTGGTGTGGATGACGTTTCCTTTTCCTGGACAGACTGTCATCGCAGAGCAGGTTGCTTCCTTTTCCTCGTCCCTTCCCTTTTCCCGCGTCTGTGTGTGCATAGGGCCTGGACTTGAGGAATCAGTTTGTTCTGATTCTGAAGGTGTGAAACTCCGGGCCCATCCTCTCTTCTTCCTAGCCTGGTTTCTGCCTCTGTAGAGTTGGGCTCCCAACGCCTGTCGCGGAACTGGGTTCTCCAAGTATCCTGCCAGAACGAGCAACATCTAGCTTTTTCAGAAATGGAAATCCTCTGGCCCCACTCCTACCCCACTGAATCTCTAGAGTAGGATCCAGCAGTCTGCCGGAACAAGACCCAAGTGATTTAAAAACAGCCTAGATTTTGAGAATCACTGTACAGAGACACCAGTTAAATGAAAATTTTTGTGTATAAAGAGCTGGGTAAATAGATGCTCAGTAAATAGTAGTTAGGTTATTATTCCAGAAATGGAGAGGCACTGCGTAGAATCCCATCTCTATTGAACAGAGATACAACATTAAGGAACTATTTCTTGTCTTTGCTTTTTTCTTTTTTTTAAAGCAAGTGTTTGTTTTCTTGCTTTAAAAAAACAAAACAGAAATCCTGAAAAAATTGACCTTGTGAAAACGCCTCTACAACAACAGAATAGGTATGCAGCAGTATCTTCTTATATATAAACTTGTTTCTTTTTGATATACTTCCTTGTATCTTTTTACCTCTTTTGAAAAGCATATTATGATTAATGTTAAAAGTTCTAAAATTTTAATTCAGATTTCAACTTTCTTATGCTGCAATTAGTTTAAGCCTGAAAAAGATATTAGAACTACCATGAAAGAGTTGCTCAGTCATGTCCGACTCTTTGTGACCGCATGGACTGTCAACTACCAGGCTCCTCTGTCCATGAAATTCTCCAGGCAGAATACTGGAGTGGATAGCCATGCCCTTCTCTAGAGGATCTTCCCAACCCAGGGATCAAAGCCAGGTCTCCCGCATTGCAGGAAGATTCTTTACTGTCTGAGCCACCAGGGAAATGCATAGAACTACCATATCATCCAGTAATTCCACTTACGTGTATTTATTCAATGAAAATGAAAACACTAACTCCAAAAGATATATAGACCTTCATATTTATTCCAGCATTGTTTACAACAGCCAAGACATAAAAACAACCTCTTGACAGATTAACGGATAAAGAAAGTGGAGCATTTATTTACACATACACAGTGAAATATTGTGTAGCCATAAAAAAGAATGAAATCTTGCCATTTGTGGCAACACGGATGGCCCTTCAAGGCATGATACTAAGTGAAATAAGTCTGACAGAGAAAGACAAATGCTATATGATCTTGCTTAATGTGGAATCTCAAAACAAACAAAAAACAAACCCAAGCATAGGTAACAGAGAACAGTTTGGTGGTTGCCAGAGGCAGAGGGTGAGGTGGGTAAAATGGGTGAAGGGAGTCAAAGGGTGCAAGCTTCAGTTATAAATATGTCATGGGGAAGTAATGTATAGCGTGGCAACTATAGTTAATAATACCAGGACTTCCCTGGTGGCATAGTGGATGAGAATCCACTTGCCGATGTAGGAGACACAGGTTCAGTGCCTTGTCCGGGAAGATTCCACATGCAGCTGAGTCCCTGTTCCACAGCCGCTGAGCCCACGCTCCAGGGCCAGTGAGCTGCAACGTTGGAAGCCCACACACCAAAATCCTGTGCTTTGCACCAAGAGAAGCCACCGCAATTGAGAAGCCCGTATATTGCAGCGAAGAGTAGTCCCCACTCGTCAGAGCTAGAGAAAGCCCTTCCAGCAACAAAGACCCAGAGCAGCCAAAAATAAATAAATGTTAATAGTTAATAATAACATATTGCATATCTGAATATTGCTAAGAGTAAATCTTTAAAGTTCTCATAAAAAAATTCTGTAACTATGTATGGTAACAGATGTTAAGTTGATTTTTTGTGGTGATCATTTCAAAATATATACAAGTATTAAGTTACTATGTTGTACACCTGAAACTAATATAATGTATGTCAATTATGTAATGGTTGACCATGAAACAATTAACCATAAAGATGAAAGGTATAGATTTATCTCTTGAGAAATTCAGCTTCATTACCATGATAAATTTTATTGCTTGTCTTTTCCATTTCATTCATTTCATTGCAGAAACTTCAAAAAGGAAACAGTAGAATTAATTAGAAATGTTAAGACTGCCCAAAAAAGGAGCACCTAGATTTGATCAAAATCAAGATGAAGAAACCTACCTGGAAAATTTAGCTGTACAGAGAAATGCTTCTGCTTTTTTTGAAAAATATGATCGGAGTGAAGTACAAGAGTTGCTAACTACTGCACTAGTTAGCTGGCTGTCTGCCAAAGAAGATGTTCGCTCTCAACTAGACATGCCGTGTGGAATTATGAGTCAAATGAATAATGTAGGCTTCTCCACTGCAATCCTACTGACTCCTGTGGACCCTACTGCCCTCTTAGACTATAGAGAAGTCCATCAGATCATAAGAGAATTGGCTGTTGGAATTTATTGCTTAAATCAAATTCCTTCAGTCAGTCTAGAAGCTAATTACGATCAGAGTTCTTCTTGTCAATTACCCCCAGCTTATTTTGATACCAGAATTGGGCAAATTCTGATCAATATTGACTATATGTTGAAAGCACTATGGCATGGAATATATATGCCCAAAGAAAAACGAGCAAGATTTTCTGAATTGTGGCGTACCATCATGGACATTGATCCAGATGGGAAGCCTCAAACAAACAAAGGTATATTTGCAGAGTTTAGTTCAGCAGGTAAGAGAATTTACATGTTTTATTTTTATTAGAATCCTCTTTTAGAAATTAAAAGTAATTTATATATGATTTGGTTTTATTTTAGCCACATTTCTTAAAAGAGATTTCTTTAAATTCCAAAGAATCTATCTTTTCAATAATTAATCTTTTTTTTTTCAGTGTCACCTTTTGAATCTTGGTTAGAACCCGAACCACAGAAGTGTTTGTTTGCTTTTTACTGCATCTGTGGCTAGACTGCTGTGAAGTTCAAATGCATGTGAATAAGATTTGCTTGATGACAGTGAGGCGGCCTGACTCACCAGCTATGGGTTGGGTACCCAGATGTGTTCCAGCTTCTGTAGCTTTTTGTGTATCAGCAAGCAGTGCCGTCTCTTGGAGATGGTACCTCTATGTCTGCTAATAGCTCTCATTTCCATGCAAGGTCATCAACTTCTGTTGAGAAGAGAGTCCAAGAGTAGTGAGTTTAGGCAGAAATTCTCCTCCTCTGGGAGAGAATTAGTCTGTGATGTTGGTGGAATCAGCACAAATGCCACTGGATAGGCGTTTATATCCTCTACTCCTAGGACTGAAGGATCACTAGCTACTAAAAAATCATAGCCATAACTGGAACCCAAAAATCTCTTCTTCTTGTTGAGATCTTTGGATGATTAGGGTGAAGTAATGCAAATGACTGCCAGTAATAGCTAGTAAATTCCATTAAATTTCTGCATTGCCTTGAATAGTCTGGTAGTTCTCTCTTAAAGGGTACTGATATTTTGACATCCTATGGATACATTGTTGAAGAGAATATGGCGTGGTCAAAATCTTAAAAACTTCTGTTAGCATTCACCCACAAGTTCTATCATTTCTGGTAGTTTAGGACCTTCAAGGCTAGTTCAGGTCACATAAAATATAACTAAACTAGGATATAATTTTACTAGTCAATGACTCCTCTATCCTGGAAATTGTCTAGTAATCTATTAACTAGTCACTGGAAGACTGTAAGGAACATGGCACAAGTCAGATGGTGTTTCCGCCTGCTTGCATTGACCAAGATGTGTCTGGAAAAGTAAGTTTCATAGTTTGCCCTTCTTGATTGAGATGGTGACAGGAGCTTTGTGAAGATCTGAGCTCCATGGAGGTTATTAAGGATCAGCAGGAGTGGATGGCAGCTTTTAGCAATGTTAGAGCTTTGACAATCCTGACAAAAATTGGGTTTGCTTCTCTTCTGTTTTCACAAAAATTATTTTGAGGCCCTCATTGGAGAAGAGGTGGGACTAAAGAACCATCATTCCAATCCGGCATGTGTCAGGCAAAGCACAGGCCAGAGATGACAGACTGGTAAAGAAACAATGACCCCTTTTTAGATTCTAGGTGGAAACTAGGTGGATATCTAGGTGGAAACTTCCACTATAGAAGTCAAATTCTGGAATGTGATCAGGGTTAGAGGTGCACGTGGAGGATTCAGTCATTCATATGAAAAAGTCACAAGAGCCTTTAGATCATCCCGTGAGAGCATCAGTCGTAGGAAGAGACGTGATCAGGGCAGGAGGGAGCACATGCCCTGTTTTGTATCTAAGGACAGAGGGCTCCCGCCTAGTTGATGATAAAGCATATCAAGCAACTTCGCAGCCCAGCTTCGTCTATTGAATCCAGCTGCCCATCCTGTCTGAGGCCACCCTCTATGAGGATTCCCTCACAGGGGTGCTCCTGGTTGCAGGGATCAGAGCCACATAGAAACATTCTAATCAAGTTGTAGGTGGAGCTGGGGAGCACCCAGAGACTGAAGTTGTCTGTCTTCCATTGTCTACATTTCCAGGGGTGATATGCAGAATTAATCATCAGTATAGCTTAAGCACTGACCAGTTAGGACGGGCATCAGCAATAATGTTGGAACTAGATCTCAGAGGCCTCCCACTTGCCATATGTACCCTTTGCTGGATCATGAAGCTTTCTAGACTGTCCTGGGGGAGGGAGGCATTCAAAGAGCTCAGGGCTAGAGCAATTCAGTTTACCAGACAATATCAAAGGTATTTTAACAATGTAGCCATATTGATAGATAGCTAAATATCAGTCCTGGACATTTCTTCTTAATTCTTTCCTGGATGAGAATTCATGTCTTGCTATTATGATTCTACCTTTAAACTATCTCAAAATCATCCACATTGGTTCATCTCAGCTACAACACACTGATACATCTTTTCTCTAGCCTTACATACTGCAACTGCCTTCTGACTGCTCTCTCTGCCTATGATCCCTTTTCACTGACAATGAATGAGGCTAGAAATCATGCAAATCCAGTCACTCTACCACCATGTGCCTTGGGAGAAATACTGTGTTACACCAAAGCACTTTGTAATATGGGCTGCCAAGCCGGCAAAGAAGCGCATCATGTGTGGACAGAGATTTTCTTCTCTGTCTACCACTGTTCGGGAGTCTGCTGAAGACCCGGCAGCACCAGCATGCCTCAGGCACTTAGCAATGGTACAGGGCAAAGAGTGGTAAAGGACTGAGCGTCTCATACACCAGGGGCTGGAGCAGTCTGCAGGGGGGAAGCTCAGCGAGACAGCAGGGATCTGTACAGGTTCCCATCACCCACATCAGGAGCATCCCTGTGAAATCCTGCAGGGCAAGCATCAGACTGCAGGAAAGGCACCTGGACTCTCAGGAGATGGGGCTTTTATGCTGCATGCTTAAGGATGTACAGGGTCAGATACCAGCACACGAGTGCAAAGTGGATTAGACTACGTTGCCCCCCAAATTAGGGTCTGAAATGAGGACTTGAGTCAAGGTAGTTTATGACTCCAAGGGACAGGAAATGCATAGAAAAGGAGGAATCATGAACCCAAGGATACGCTGGTGAGCTTTCACCACTTAGATAATGAGTTACGGTTTGGCTGGGACTCTGGGGAGTCACACAGAAGATAACTGCAAGATTGTCAGCCTGAGGGATGGAGGAGGGGAACATGTATTCCCTGGCTTCTCTCCTGCATTGCTCAAAGATTACCTGGGAGTTAACCCTGCGTGCAGATTTGTTCATCCGTCAGAGTGACTGACTGGATTCCATCAGGAGTTGCACACAGCAGTGAAGAGGAACCCTGGGGCGAAAGTAAGGGCCACATGCTGCATCTGAGGCAAGGTGTGGTCAGGTTACATCTGTGTGGGGTGGTCCATGCAGTGTGGTCAGATTACATCTGTGTGGGGTGGTCCATGCAGTGTGGTCAGGTTACATCTGTGTGGGGCTGGTCCATGTGGCATGGTCAGGTTACATCTGTGTGGGGCTGGTCCATGCAATGTGGTCAGGTTACATCTGTGTGGGGCTGGTCCATGCAGTGTGGTCAGGTTACATCTGTGTGGGGCTGGCCCATGCAATGAACCAGAGTGACATACAGATTGCCAGGGAACACAAGGCATCTGATAGAGTGTGACTCATGGCGACTTGGCTTTAGCCCCATGCTCCCCATTTAGTCCTGGTAGTTGCCGCTATGTAGTGGCAAGATGCTGGGAAAACTTGGCTATTTCATCTTTCATGGTTGGAGAAACAGTACCTCCTCTCTTGACTGTGAGTCTGGGTTCAAACCTTGCAACTGACCGTGTGATTGCCTTAAAAACTGTGCTACAATGGCTTTCCAAGAACTCTGCAGGAAGCCAACAGTAATGGGGGGAAGGAAAACTTCTGTGAATCAGTGAGGACAAGTTCAACTTCAGCTCTCTAATGACTGCACAGCACAAAACCACCAGGAAACACCACCCTTAGAAAAAGAGTAGGAACGGTAGTGGAGAATATAGCACACCAAAAATCTGGTCCTATTCTCCAGTTTGCTGAGAAAGTATGCTAATTAGGGCATCTCCCTTGATCTGATGACCTTACTTAATACCAAAAGCTGGTAGGGTGAAACTGTTATTTTTTTATTCCTTGACCTTTGTCTGGAATGCTCCTTCCCTCACCCCTCTCTTCTGCCTTCCTTCCCAGGTTATTGCTACTCATTTTTTGCTGCTTGATTCAGACACCACCTCCTCTGTGCACATTGTACCACTTTTTATTGAAATTGTTGGCTTCATCTCTGTCTTCCTTAATAGATTTTCTGTGCTTGAGAACTCGAGAGCACAGAAATGTGTCTTTTTTTTTTTTTGTCTTTAAATTCTCATTACACCTACAGTGCTTTGTTGTTATTTAGTCACTAAGTTGTGTCCAATTCTTTAAGCCCATGGACCCGCCAGGCTCCTCTTCCATGGAATTTTCCAAGCAAGAACACTTAAGTGGGTTGCCATTTCCTTCTCCAGGGGATCTTCCCGACACAGGGATCAAATCTAGGTCTCCTTCATTGCAGGCAGACTCTTTACCAGTTTAGCCACAAGGGCAGCCCTTTTAGTTTGAGGAACTCATGGATAAATAGTGCTTTTAACTATGGAATGAAAGGAATGAAAGAAAAGCAAATTTGGGGGAGAGGAAAAATGGATTTTGTTTGGGAGTGCTTCTAGGACATTCAAGTAAAGATACTAATTCATTTTAGTTCAGTCGCTCAGTCATGTCTGACTCTTTGTGATCCCATGGACTGCCGCATGCCAGGCTTCCCTGTTCATCACCAACTCCTGGAGCTTACTCAAACTCATGTCTACTGAGTCAGTGATGCCATCCAACCATCTCAACCTCTGTTGTCCCCTTCTTCTCCCGCCTTCAATCTTTCCCAGCAAGAGGGTCTTTTCAAAGGAGTCAGTTCTTGACATCAGGTGGCCAAAGTATTGGAGTTTCAGCTTCAGCATCAGTCCTTCCAATGAATATTCAGGACTGATTTCCTTTAGTAAATCACTGGGGGGCCTCTGCCCAGATGCCATTATCTTTTTGACTGGTCTGTTTCCTTCTGTCTCCTGCTTTGAGGGGGCAGTGAGTCTGCCGCCTGAGAAGCGGAAGAGGCTGTGGAGCTCTTCATTCCCTCTACTTCCAATATCTCAGCCTTTCTGCCTCTCTGAGATGAGAATTGACTTGCTGCATTTTGGCTCCCATCCACCCAAGCCAAATGCTCTAGCTTGTATTTGATCTATTTTAACTGTCAGAAACACTTCAGTTTCTTTTTCATCTCAATAATTTATCTTACTCTTTTGCAAACGGGATATGAATCATAGTGGTCGTCTTAAAAATCCAAGCCTATTCTTGCTTTTTAAATATGTAGATTTGAGGAAGGAAAAAATGAAAAAGAAAGGGGGTAGGCACGCTGACATATTATTTACATTGTAAGGTACATATGTTACAAACAAGCACCATATTTTCTACCAAGTCATATTTTATGATTCTAAGCCATTTTCTCAAGCCTGGATTAAAGTTGTCTAAGACAATTTGACAACAAGAAATGACAATTTCATTATAAATGGAAAGAAAATGTAATGTAAGAAATTTGTCATTTATAGTATAGAGTAACACTAAGTTTTAATTCTTATCTCATTATGATTTGTTAGTAGGAAAGTTATTTATTGTATATATTTAGTTTCTGTTATCAGCAAGGAGAAGAAATGTGTATTATAGGAACTGAATAAACAAATACACTTTATGCCCAAGTAAGAAGCTGATTCTTTGCCTAAAGGAAGACCATATTTCTTGTTGTTCTTCCATATTTTCTTTAATTAAAGATGAGACATGTTATTATGTTTCCATGGTGTTGCGTTATTCCTTCAAAGAGAATGAAAATCAATTCTTTTTAATTCCACAAGCTTCTCTCTTTCTTTACTCTGCTTAGTTACCATGTATCCATCTGCTTTTCTTCTTTGACAGTTTTAATGGTATTTCATTATTCCTTTGCTGTCATTTTGGAAGAATTTTGAGATGAAACTGTATTCAATCTATTTATCCAGAAGCCAAGTATGAAAATTTCACAATCTTAAATCTTTCTTTTTTACTGTGAAGGTTTGATTGATATTACAAAGGATCCAGACTTTGATGGAATCTATGATGAAGACATGAATGAAGATCCAACATATGATCCCAATAGCCCTGAAGAAAAAGCTGTATTTATGAAATATGCAGAAAATATCCTACTAAAGATGACATTCAGCACCACACAAGTTCAACAGTGTGAAAATGTTTTTATATTTGAAACAGCCTATTGGCTGACTAATGCTATAAAATGTAATCAGGATAATCTTGATATTTGTACCTACCAGAGATTACAGCAAAGATTATATCTTCAAAAAAAGATTATTCAAAAACACTTTGAGAAGAAAAAAGAAATCAGGAAAGGGATAGGATACCTGAAATTAATATGTTTTCTGACTCCATTTCTACTGAGCTTAAAAAAGAAGATGAAAGTTCCATATTTAAGTGGTCTGCTTCAGCCTTTTTCAGGTAAGAGTATTACCAAAATTATATTTAAAATGTAGATATATATTGAATTTATGTTTAAATTCAATTTTGTTTATAGTATGTGGGTCCAAGCATATAACCAAGCTATAGCATGTTAAAAATAAAAAAACATGTTAAGATTTGACAGAAAACAACAAAATTCTGTAAAGCAATTACAGAAAAGCAATCTGCAATTCCTTCAATTAAAATACAAATAAATAAAAAACAAAACGTGATATCTTCAAAGTAATTAAAAATGCCTGGTATATTCACATAGTAAAAGGTACATGTCTTTATCAGTTACGAGGACGACTGAAAGACAAAATGATTTCTGAGATATGTTATGTCCATGACAGGATGACGCTATATCATAGCTCATGCAAAGGATAAATTCAGTGCACTCCTACTCAACATCCCTATTGTGTTTTTCAGGAAAATTAGAAATTGACCCAGATTAACATGGAGCGGTAAAAGATCATGGAGAAGGAAATGGCAACCCACTCCAGTATTCTTTCCTGGAGAATCCCATGGACAAAGGAGCCTGGTGGGCTACAGTCCATGGGGTCGCAAAGAGTCAGACACGACTGAGCGACTGACAGACACACAGACACAAAAGATCATGAATGGTCTTACATTTCTGAAAAGAGAAAGATGAAAATGTATTAAAAACTTTAGTAATATATTGGTCCTATAACAAAAGAGTAGACCAGCGTAAGAGAAGAGGGAGCTGAAATAGGGTCATGTTTATATGGAATTTGACAGGAATACAGAGCAAACTATTCCTCCCAGATTAGCACACAAATTGTGTATTTTCGTTGGTGCTTAAACATATAGGCTTATTTATAGCAGGTTTTCTATTCAGATGGCAGATTTTCAGTAGAAATTTTGCAAACCATTTAATGAAATTTGTGTCATGAGAATTATGATAGTGAAGCTTATAATCCATACCTGTGAACTATTTAAAAATGAACTCATGACAATCTTGACATGGACATGGACATGGACATCTCATGGACAATTGTCCAGTGGGTGGGGGGAGTGTCTTGTGTATGGAACTAATGTGCTCTTTAGAGGATGTTAGCTGTACCTGTAATGACTTACTACTTAAATTATTGGAAACAAATATGACTAAATGTTAATAATTAATTTCCATGTGGTAAGATTTGGGTGTTACACTTTTCTTTGTAATTTTCTGGACCTTTCACATTTCTTAAAATATATACCTTATATTGAGGAAACTACATTCTGGTAACAAATCAAAATACTGAATAAACCTAATCCTTGCCAGGATTTTAGAAAATTATTTTAAAAATAAATGTTATATGTGTATCTTTTTAGAAAAATAAACTGATTATTTTTGTCATATGAGAGATACCCACCTTTTCTTTATCATGTCTCTCTTCCTTAACTAGCTCAGATAACTTTTGTTTATTTAACTAGAGAGTCTCCATGGCACAGAGTTTCAAATCGCTTTTGATAATTGAGGGTATAATATTAGTCTTGAGCTCACACATAGTAATCAACAAGTAAATTAATGTTTTGAGTATTCTTTTGAAATGTCTATACAAGGAAACTATCAAAAATGCCCAAAACATATGCTATAAATATATTTCAATATTTAAAATATACATTGAGCATAAATAATTTTATAGACTACAATTGTGAAGATTTCCATTTCACATGGATTCTTTTCACTTTATGTAAAAATGAACTGAGACCTCCAAAATATGACTGCTTATATCCTATTGTTGAACTTTTAAACAAAATTTTGTTTTTGTCTTTTTGAGATGACAAGGTCAAGACAGAGCGAGAATTGCCTCCATTTATTTATGGACGAGATTTTAAATGCCAAAATTTTGACTACAAAGAGGATCAGTATTTTCATGTTCATGGAGGAATTGAATTTGATATCAGCACCCCTTCAATTGAGAATGCTTTGGAAGATTTTAAGGTTTAAATTATTGTTGTTCCTGAAATTGTTTGTCATTTCACAGCTCTTTCATCCTATTCTCCACCCAGAAGGAGTTTCTGTTTGGTACAGGCACTAGGCGGCTCTCCAAACGATGACCTCCACAACGCGCTAGTTTCTTCACACATCACACAACATACGTGAATTAAGTGCAAGTCTGCGTAAGGCCCCGTGTTAAATGTCAGAGGCACAACGATCATCCTTGCAGAATTCATAGGCTGTATCTGCCCTGGAATAGTTAACCGAGTGTAGAAGAAATCCCTGAAAAATTAACTACACATTCTTCCATTTTTTCTCAAGGATTAGCACTAAAACAGAGATCCTCCAGAGTTTGAGAACAATAGTTCTTCATCTGGAAAACATAACACATTTCAATTGTCATTGCTTTTCTACCTTTTCCACATTAATTTCTTGTAAAAAAAAAACTTTCCCTCAAATCCAAATTAGGGATTGTATACATTCAGTTATTATCAGGGTCTCTTGGGATATTTTATTAAAAATTTGTTATTTACATGTATAAAATTTCATCTAAAATAAGTCTTACTATTGTTTACACTTGTTTTTTTTAGTAACATAATTTATATTTTAGAATAACTTAGAAAAAATACGGGATTGTGCTGTTAATACATTTGCAGAAGACACAGGATACAAAGAATATTACTCAATACCAGTCATGAAATTTAATGGAAAAAGGTAAGGAACTGTTAGTAACTATTCACAGTATCACAACTTGTTGAAAGCAGAAAACAGGAAACTGTCAAAATGCAAAGGCTAACTTCAAACTTCAGGATGGAGATCCTGAAACAATAATAACCCCCGTGAATGACTACAAACTCTCTAAAGTATTAAATGTTAGATTTATGACTTCAAACACCTTGATACAGTTTCCCTGGTGGTTCACTGGTAAAGAATCCGCCTGCCAATGCAGGAGACTAGGGTTCGCTCCATGGATGGGAAAGATCCCCTGGAGAAGGAAACAGCAACCTACCCCAGTATTCCTGCCTGGGAAATCCCAGGGACAGAGGAGCCTACAGTCCTCCATAGCCTTATGGCTACAGTCCATGGGGTCACAAAAAGGTTGACATGACTTAGCCTCTAAACGACAATAACACCTTGATACATTCTATGTAATAATCCTTAGACGTGGTAATTCGTTCTTACAGTGAACACAATGGTTAAATGGGGATGGAGGTGTTTTTGTCATAGAAAATTGTACTGTTATAGAAAAAGTTTTGCCAGCATTCCAAGTCAGAAAAATTTGAAAATTTTTCTTTATTTTTTTTTAACAGCTACTATGTGATCAGTTTTGAACTTGAAATTTTCTATCAGCAGCTGTATAAGACACAGTGGTGGGGAGCCATAAATGAAATAGTGAACAATTTGAGGCTAAAAAGACTTCCGCTGACAGATGCTCAGTTACATGAACAATTTAAGAAAAAATTTGGTTTCAAAAAAGCTATGAAATGCAAGGTATTTCAGTGATTACTGCATAATTTAGGATAAGAAATTATAAATAAGTATCTCAAATTTTTATCATAGGGATAAATAATAGGTTAAATGAAGTCTTTAATATGCAATTAAGATTCTACATTTTAGTAGCCAAAAATTCTGAGTTATACATTTCTGGCCAAGTTACAAAACAAACTGTTTATGAATGGAATTGCGATTAATCTTAATAATGGCTAATATTTATGGAGTGATTATTTTGTATGGTAGGCACTGCTATAAATTCTTTCAACAAACTCTTTCTAGACGCTAGTACTATTGTTATCAATCTTATTTTACAAATGAGAGATTTGACTTGCAGTGAGTTGAGGGTCTTTCCCAAATCACACAGTTAGTAAATTGCAGAGTCAGGCTTCAGTTGTGGGGACTAAATCTAAGGAGCAACCCTGGCATCCTAAATCACATCTCTGTATCTGCTTCAATATGCCTTGACTTACAGCTTTTGAAACTGATAAATTAAGTGGTGAGTTCACCAATTTCAAAGGGCACATTGGCATTTATTTACCATTTATTTGTTTTAATGTCCATATATGTTAAGTATTGATAAACTTAGTTTAATTTAAAAACATTGAGTGGTCAGAACATCTGAAAATGGGACATTTTCACCTCTCCACTTTGAGACATAAAGCAAAGAAGACTACTCTTGTAGCTGTATATTTCAAGTCTCTGGACTTCTAAGTTAGACTGCTCTTAAGTTAGAGAAGGAATTTGATGTCCATTTGCTTTTTAAATATTTCAGAAGGGTATTTGTCTACCTTCCTTGAATTGTCTCCTGAGAAGAAGGATCTACAACTCCTCCTTTAAAAAAAGGAAGGAAAAAAATTTCCCCAAAATATTTTTAAAGTCCTCAGAGTTTCTTTTTTTTTTTTAAAGTCCTCAGAGTTTCTTATAGCCCTAACAACTTCATTGCCCAGTGAGACACTTTACACACGGATCTTGTGAAAATTCTACTGTAATCAGACACCAATCATGTGATTACATTAACATAGTTCATTGTCCTTTTTGTCCTTTCACTAAATTTTAGGAGCATTTTGAAAACACTAATTCTGACCTTCCTCATAATTTTAGAGTATCTCATTTGGTATGAAGTCTGCTGTTGAAAGAGGATTATATGCTGTTTTCCATACATTTAGCCGTAAAACCTCAAGCTCAACGATCAATGTTTCAGACGAGGCAGGTTATGCTATTTTCCATCACGCTGCTCTACACAACAGAGTCCCAATCATATGTCAGCTGTGCAATGCCAACTTCAACGTCAATCAGAGACGCTTCATTATACTTAGCCAAGGTGCCATCAAGTTTTTATCTCTTAAAATGTTTTTCTTTTACTTCAGCATTGCAAATGCATGTTGATTTTAACACAAGGTTAAAATTTAGTATTGGAGACTAGAGCAGAGTTGTTTCTGTTTTATGTATCTCAGAGGGGCTCCTTTTAGTTTTCCAAGTATCACCTGTTGCTCTCTTACAGAGTATTATTCATTTGTTTATTGTGTTTGCTTCATTGAATATAAGCTCCATGAAGGGCAAGGATTTGGTTTCCTTTGTTTGCCATGGTACCCTAGGGCCCAGAAGAAAGCCTGGCCTTGGTAGATGGTTGAGAAATACTTGTTGAATGAATGGCATGGTGGTGAATTCAGGGTAGTATTTGATAATCACTGACATAATTAATATACAGTGATGTACTGTAGAAATTCTGAGAAAAAGGAGATAATTAGTGATCCTGACAGAACACCCTGTTCTTATCCCAGGTTCTTAACCAGGTAATAATTTCTTCATACTACATAAACATTTGTAATTACAAAAAATTCCTCTGTAATCATGATTTTAGGATTAATGACCCCTTTAAGGCTAACCTGGTTTAAACTTTAAAAAGCAAAATTTCCTGATTATTAGAATTGCATACATATGTATATGTTCACTGGAATAAATTTAACCAGTATAAAAATAATAAAATTGAAAATGAAAGGAGAAGCCCTCCATAACTGAAGAGGGGAGATAAGGTCTGATGCAACAATATTGGCAATAAGAAATGGTGATTTTATATTTTAACATGTTGTCCTAAGAAGCTGTGTTAAATTTTCACACCAAAACAAAATGTGCTTCTTTAATCCTATTGAATGTTGAACAATTTCATACTCTGTCATTATAATTAAAATGTTTTGGCACTAAGATGCTTCTTTACTTAATTAAAATATTCAGTAGACAATGAACTTAGTTAAAATAGAGCAAAATTCAGACAAAATGTAGTAGATGGCCTGCTATTTAAAGATGTGTTTTAAGAGTTTTTGATGTTAAAAAAAAAGCTTTCATAATTAAAGTTTCTGTGTCATATTGTGACTACATAGATTTCCATTTGCTGAGAACTGAGTATAGAGTCTGAGGTCTGGAAAATATCTAACTACTGGCAATGTCTATGTATTATGACTTCACCAACACAAAGCTGTCCCCTGTGAATTTTGGCCAGCCACATGGAAGGCAGCATTCCTGGGTCTGTCTGACGCCATGTCAGGTGCATACGCATGCCTAGATGGCTTTGCCAAAAATTACACTTGGTCCTATTTGATGCAATCCTGTCACCTGCATCTCAACATAGTCATTTTGTTCACCTTCATATGAGTCAATTTTGACTAATTTGGGAAACTGTTACATATTAATAATCATACTTCTGTATGTATTCCTTTTTAAAACAGAGTCATCAAAAGTAGACATGAAAAAAGAAAGAAATGGTAAGACTTAAGTAAAATATTTCACATATTTAAAAGTTCACTGCATATATTAAAACTTATAGTATATAATCTTCAAAATGCTGTCACATGAGGAGAACACAAAATGATCTTTCCATACAATTTGAAGTGATTATTTATTCACATTTTTTCAGTTTAGGCAGTAGTTCCTTTTTTAACCATGGAATTTGCAAATTATCTCTACGTATTTTTAGAAAATAAGGCCCCAAATGGGTTTTATGCCCCCCTAAATGAGCAGTTAATATGATTTAGATATACTGCCACCTAATGACAGTCACATTCTGTGCAGTCTGAGACTGCATCATTCTTGCTGAGGTGAGACTTTAACCCAAGAATTATATACGCAGAAATTAGGAAAAGTTTTAAAGGATACACGCTGTATGTATATATACATACATATATATATATATATATATATATATATATAAGACTATACCTTCATACTCTATATAAGATAATTCAAAGAGGGTTTATTTTTAAAGAAATCATTTGCAAAGACCTGAATTTTGTAAGGGGAAGAGTTATAGTTATTCAGTCGTGTCTGACTCTTTGCAACCCTATGGACTGTAGCTCACCAGGCTTCTCTATCCATTGGATTCTGCAGGCAAGAGTACTGGAGTGGGTTGCCATTGCCTCCTCCAGGTGATCTTCCCGACCCAGGGATCAAGTCTGGGTCTCCTGCATTGCAGGCAGATTTTTTTCTCATCTGAGCTGCCAGGGCAGCCTAGTGGAAGGGCAATGGTTACTGAAACCAGCCTCTTCCCATTGATGGGAGAACAGCTAACCAGAGGTGACCAGAGAGGTTAGGGGTCCGGACCCCACCTCCTCCTCCTCCAGTCTCCCGCCAGGGCTCCCCACTGGCAGTTACCGACAAGAAGACAAAGGGCAGGGGTTGCAAAATCTGAAGACAGCAAGAAGGGTGGTAGAGGGAGGCGAGTGGCCTGGGGTGGGGGCGGAAGGAAACTTATCTACTGGCCCGTCTACACTGTAGGAATTTACAGCCGAGTAAGGCTTCCCTGTGTCTGTTCTTTAGACCAGAGTGCTTTCTTTACCTGAGAGGAATTTCTACAGACTATGTAACTCCCTCCAGACCGTCCCTGATTCGAGCATGACCGGGACAGTGTTTCTCAGTCCCAGCACTACTGATGTGGTGGGCTTGATGATTCTGTGATGTGAGGGCTGTCCTGAGCACTGTGAGACATTTAACAGCGTCCCTGGCCTCTACCCTCTGAATGCCACTAGTGACCCGCACTCCAGCTGTGCCGACCAAAAATACCACCAGACATTGCTTATGTCGGGAGGCGGGGGCACTTTATCCCACTATCATGGGGTAAAACTTTCAAATGTGTAGGAATCACATGTATCTTGTTAGATGCAGACTGACTCAGCGCCTGGGTGAGAGCCGAGATCCTGCACTCCCATTAAACATGCTTTAAAGGAGTAGGAGGGGGATGGAAGAGTATTATTCCTGCCCCTTGGTTGTGCTGAAATATTTTTTGGAAGAGGATAGAGAGAAGAAGGAGAAGATCCCATGGAGGTTTCTGCTCCAGTAAGCTGTGGTTCTCTGTAATCTTCCTGCCTACCTCTCGAGTTTTAGGAGCAGCATTTCTGCCCTGTGACCTCACTTCTCTAATGGATCTGAGAAGAGCTGTTCATTTTTCAGCTTGTTCAAGTTTCTCTTTGCTGTTAGGATGGATTGGGGAGTTTTAAGCTCCTTACATGCTAGACCAGAAGCTAGAAGACTAAGCAGTAATATTAAATAATTAGATTTGGCTCAGATGTTATGTATTATTAAAGGCTATGATATAGAACTTAGACTACTAAGACAGGCAGGAAGCCATTGAAATTTTCTGAGTTGGGAGAAAAACAGTGCTTCACTGAGGATATCCCATTTTGGCTGAGGAATAAATAAGGTTTAGGTAGACCCCAATCACAGAAGTATTGTTTGGTAGAAGGAAGCTTTCAGACAGCAGAAATAGCCCAGAGTGATCAGATAATTCATCATCCAAATCAAGGAGTTAGAAAATGAACGGGCATTATTAATTTTATGCTGGGCAACAGGCATAGACCAGTACTTTCCTGGGAGCCTGGAATGTGTGGTCAGTCACTGTATATTCAAGGAGCTACAAGAATGAAGAGAGCAAGGTGTGTATGTTGTGTTTCTGTCCATCTATCTTACCTCTCTCTCTTTCTTCCCTTCTTTTTTCCTTTCTTTTTCTTCTTGGAGGGGAGATGGTTCAGGTTAAGTTGGAGCTAGTGCATCCTTTTTTTGTACTCATGATCAAGTGGTCTCAGGAAGCCACTAAAGAGTTTTAAACAAGAGGTTAAAAGATCAGATTTACATTTTGAAAAGTGAATTGGGAAGGGCAAGAGCAAAGTGGGGATATCAGTTGAGGTTCTAGAGATACTTAGACTTGGTGATGTGAGTGCATGCTCAGTCACTCAGTTGTGTCCAACTCTTTACAACACCGTGGACTGCAGCCCACCAGGCGCCTCTGTCCATGGGATTATCCCAGCAAGAATACTGGAGCGGGTTGCCATTTCTTATTTTAGCAGATCTTCCCAATCCAGGGATTGAACCCACGCCTCCTGCATTGGCAGGCAGACTTCTTACCACTGAGCCTCTTGGGAATCCCCCAGACTTAGTAATGAGGGCTGGTTATGAAGATGAAATGAGAGGACTCGTCCAGGTTTCTGGTTTGTAGAACTGGCTGGATGACAATATCCTTCATGAATTAGGGAGCAATGAAAGAGGATCAAGTTTGGAGGAAAAGATGGGAGTTCAGTTTTGAATACGATAAGTTTGACGTGGGGTGTGGAGATGCCTAGTGAGATAATAGATCTGGAGTTTGGAGAATAAATCAGATCTAGAGGCATAATCCTAGGAGTTATCAACTTAAAGGTTGTAAATGAAGCCATTGAGGAGATAAAAGTCGTAAGGCTCATTTTGACATCAGGACAATGAAAAGGTCCCAAAGGAGACTGCACAATAAGTAGCCAGAGAGATTAGAGAAAAATAAGAGTGTCTCATATCTCAAAAGCCAAGGGAAGAAACCATTTTAAAACTGAAGTGTTCAACTTACTGTTGAGAAGATGAGAATTGAAAAATACCCACTGGGATTTAGTGACATAGAGACCTTTTATGAGCATATATATTTTTTTAATTTTAAAGAACTTTATCATACTACAAAGCATTTGAATAAAATGGAAAATAATTTAAACAAGAAATAGTTTATAACACTGATAAGACTATTTTATATATTGACTTACTTTTTCAAATATTTAATATTTTGAGTGCTATATTTATTCTTCATAACTTATAAAGAAGTATTTATTTTTAATGGTCAGGTATCCCGAGTTAAAGAAATAAAGAGTTGCGTAAATTAATCCTTTTAGTGCTCTTCTTAGAGCTTTTATATCACACAGAACTAAGCTCTGTGGTTGGACACGAAGAATAAAAAGGCATGTTTTTTAGGAATGTTGGATCCTTGAGCACTGCAGTAATTGTCTATCCATTCTAGGTCCAACACCTCTGCACCTGGCAGCACAAGCTTGCTCCTTAGAAACAACCATCTGTCTGCTCTGTTTCAAAGCTGATTACACACTTTCTGAAAAAAGAGGCTGGATGCCGATTCACTTTGCTGCTTTCTATGACAATATCTGCATCATAATTGTTCTCTGCAGGAAGGATCCTAGTTTACTAGAAGCTGAGGCAACAGCTGAGTAAGTTGTAAAAATACAAATTTCTGCTTTCATGTCTTGCCCCAAACACTGACACTAGAAGGAACAGTTGTTATGACTGATTTGAAAGGCTATGTCAGGCTTACTTTGCTGCCTTTTCTGGTCACTATCTTCTTCTACCACTAATCTTTAGAATTTATAAAGATTGAACTTCTATTAACCTATACAAGTTTTCTGGAAGAATAAAGAGTAAGTCCTAGGAAGTTTTTCCTAACCTTTTCCCAAAGGGTGGTTCTACAGATTAGTTTATCAAGTTAACTACTTAGTGTCTTAGAAGAAACACGAAACAAGGGAAGGAGAAAGTTGTTCTAAATTGAGCCTTAGACAACCAGGAGGCCGCTCCAGACCAAGGTGGACAGACCATGGACAACAGGAGAAATATCTAGTGGTATCCAAGACTGAAAGACAACACGAAGAGCAAAAACAACTTTGCAATAGGGAAACAGCCCAAACAATGTTCTCTTTTACAATTTAGCTAACTCGCAACCTTCAGGGTGAAGGTAAACTTCTCCTGAGGGTACTTTTTTGGCCAGTAATCTAGCTACCAGGCTATTGTTTTGATTTAGGCAGAGTTTCAGATATTTCTGAATCGTCAAATAACTTGTCCATTATTATTCACTGTAGAAATAAATCCTCCCTAGGTTGGGGCAGAGCTGTGTGTGGAGAAAGCTTTCTGGAAACCAGGATCTCTGGCTAATAGATTCTCTGGCAAATAGACTCTAGAAAGAGCCAAGAGAAGTGGAGATCTGAGTTCAGTTCTTAGTTCTGTCATATTTTGACAGTGTGTCTTTGAGCGCAAGTGGGGTAAAAGACTGGAAGCACTAAAAACGTCAAACAATTGAAAATCAGAAGTTGAAGTAAGAAGCTATCTGTGACCATAAGGAAGAAGCAAAGGATTTGGAGAGAGGACAGTTACCAAGGTTGAGATCTGTGTGGAGCTCAGTGAGAAGTGTGACATGTGCGACAGATTAGGAGGGTATGACGGGGACCTGAGCGATCAGAACACAGATGGTGGTTAGCATGGGTGTTGAAGTCACTGATGACAGAAAGCAGGCATGTTGGCGAGGCAGCCAACACATGAGCTAGGATGGTGGAAGGGGCCCACTGCAGGAGGGCAGTGGCAGTGTGGGCCTGGAAAGGGTAATATAATCTGATAACCTGTTTTTCAAGTGAGGGGATCAGAGCGATGGTGTTAGAAGTATTATAGAAGAAATCTTTATTCCTACCACTGAGTAGGAGAAAGAAAGGAACAGGAAGAGAACATTCTTGTTCAAATAGAAAAGGGAGAAAATGAAGAGATGTTTACTCATAAAGGACAAGTTTTCCCTAGGCCCAGGAAAAAGGATAGAGAGGCCTGGGCCAGCTGGATATTGGTGAGTTCAAGGACAGGCAGCAAGAGAAAGGGGTTTCATGAAGAGAAGAAGGCATGGATGTAAGGACTAGAAAATTAATATCTGAGGCCATGTAATATGGTGAAAAAAGGAAAGGAGACTATGTATGAAGGCTGTGCTAATAAGCTGATTGTTGTGACTCTCATTCTTTTACGGACAACGAAGTAATCCAGTTTGCTTAAGGTCTCATTGTTAGTCAATAGATCTGATAGTATTGTCGAGGTTGCCTTGACAAAGAGCCCCAAGTATCTGTATTTTTAAAAAGGATAAATGTAGCTCTTTTTCGTGAAGTCTAGGTTGGTGGTCGAATGCTGGGGTAACAGGTTGGCAATATGAGAAACCCAGAGGTCCTCTTGTTGCTTCTTGTGTGGTTTCCCCATTCTGGTACAAAATGACCACTTCCGCTTTCATTATTATGCCTGCATTCTAGCCTTGAGAGAAAGAGAGAGGAAAAGTAATGGCACACTCCATTTCCCTCCAAGGAATCGCCAGGTAACTTCTACTAACACCACACAGGCCAAACTTAATCGTGTGGCCGTACCTCTTCACATGGGAAGCGAGGAAATGTGGCATTGGGCTGGCCTGTCTTGTGCCCAACAAAAAGACTCCACTGTCTAAAAAGCAGATCCTGAGTTTTTGACAAAAACTGTCCGTTTCTGCCACACTGAGGAAGCTGGCATTTGAGAGGTGGACCTGAGTTGTAAAGAGATGGGTTGACACACTTTCTGAGCCTCAGTTTCATCATTTGTAAAATGGGCTGATAATACTTGCCTTGCTTCTTCACCTTCTTTCATAGACTTGTTGTGAGGAATCAGTGAGATGGCATATTCTAAGAACTCTGTACAGGTTATATCAACTTCTGAACAGATTATAAGGCATGATAATTAAGCTGGGAGGGAGGGTGGGCAAACACTAAGGACAGCTGAGGCCAGGGAGGCAAATCTATTTACCTGTGGTATATACAGAAGAATACTGTGTAAGGAAGAGAAGGTGACGTAGCAATCAGAGTTCCTCCAACAGCAGCTTGGATTTACAAAAAGTAACTCTGACACTAGATACGTGCTCAGTTATTAGGAGGTTTTCCTCTGTTTTTAGGAATCAGTGTACGCCACTGCTCCTTGCTGCCACATCGGGGGCCCTGGACTCTATTCAATACCTGCTTTCTCTTGGTGCTAACTGGAGAAAAACAGATATTAAAGGAAATAACATCATTCATTTATCAGTGCTAACCTTTCACACAGAGGTGCTCAAGCATATAATAGAGTTAAATATTCCTGAACTCCCAGTTTGGAAAACATTGGTAGGTGAGTATGGAGTACATCCTCTCTTTATAAATAAATGTTCTTATCATTATTCAATTTAATTATTGATACTCACTCTGAAATAAAACAAATAAAGCATGCATCATATTTTGAGTTAAAACCAAAAATACAAAAATACTGAACTGTTTTTATTTTTGTATGTGAAAAGTTAGTTTTATTTCTAAATTAAAATAAAAGAATAATAACCCAGATGGTAATTTATACAATTACATTTATTTTTACTTTTCCAACTTTCTCCAAAAGCAACTGTCCTCTGTTCCATCAAAAAAAAAAAGAAGAAGAAGAAGAAATAGGAAATTAAAGAGTTTGAGTGGAAAATACAAGATTCATTCCTCACCTCCTAATTTTAGAAACAGTTTCAGCAACCTTTCCTCATATTTTGATAATGTTGTATGAAAAAAATTCTATTTGAGCTTCCCTCCCCCCACTCAATTTTTATTTGATCTAGCCAGAAATACTATAAAGGTAAGAATTACTGGCCAACTGAATGTACACATCTAGTTTTACTCCCTCCTAAGTCCCAACTAAAATTACATGGAGATTAAATAGCGGCAAACAAGCACTGAAGAGAAAACCAGAGGCAGCAATAAAATGTTGAAAGGAGACAGGCAACTCCTAGGACCTAGCAGACCAGACAAACCCATTCCAAGCCAACTGCGGGAAACCTGGGAACATCTCACATTCGTGCTACAAATCCCCACTAGGCTGGCTGGAGAGCTTTCTGCAGAGGCTAACCAGGAAAGACCTACAGATCTAAAGAGGCAATTCTCTCCGACTAACTGGAAACTGGGAATCTAAACCAAGAGAAAAGCAAAGCTCATTCCAAAGATGACAGCAAAGGGAAGTCCCAGAATGGAAAGAATGTTCCCAGAAACCAGCAGGAAAATGTGGGAGCGATGACCAACAAGGACAGAGAAAACTAAGCAGATGAGATAAAACAAAGAAATTATCACCTCAGGTGATACCTACATATATGTTTATATATACTATCTATAGATACAGATAGAGAAATGAATGTGTATATATGTTATATCAGCCCAAGAGATACTGGATAGGGTTTTCAATGTTTATTTGTGTGCATATATATCACTGTATATCTTTTTCTTCTCTGATTGCTGAGGTTAATACTTCTAAAACTATGTTGAATAGTAGTGGTGAGAGTGGACACCCTTGTCTTGTTCCTGACTTTAGAGGAAATGCTTTCAATTTTTCACCATTGAGGATAATATTTGCTGTGACATTGTATATATGATGCATGTCTATCTATCTATGTAGATAGATAGACGTATATATCTATAGATATGTATATATAATATATATCTATCTAAATCTATATCTATATCTGGGCTTCCCTAGTGACTCAGCTGGTAAAGAATCTGCCTGCAATGTGGGAGACCTGGGTTCAATCCCTGGGTTGGGAAGATCCCCTGGAGAAGGGAACAGCTACCCACTCCAGTATTCTGGCCTGGAGAATTCCATGGGCAGTAGAGTCCATGGGGTTGCAAAGAGTCGGACGTGACTAAATGACTTTCACTTACTTTCAAGTATATATCTGTATATCTACATCAGATATATAGATATGTATATATATATATGCACTATCCATAGATATGTATATAGATATTATATATATCTATATATAAATAGTATAAATATACCCATATCTATAGATAGTATGTGTGTGTGTATATATATATAGGAGAAACTAAGAAGAGTATCTTGTTACTTTTGATAAAGGCTAACACATTTGAAATGCAGTGGTAAGTTGGATCATAGAAAAGAAGAAAATTCCAGAAAAACATCTGCTTCTGCTTCATTGACTATGCTAAAGCCTTTGACTGTGTGGATCACAACAAACTGTGGAAAATTCTTAACAAGATGGGGATACCAGACCACCTTACCTGCCTCCTGAGAAATCTGTATGCAGGTCAAGAAGCAACAGTTAGAACCAGACAGGAAACAACGGACTGGTTCCAAATTGGGAAAGGAGTACATCAAGGCTGTATATCGTCACCCTGCTTATTTAACTTATATGCAGAGTACATCATGCAAAACGCTGGGCTGGATGAAGCACTAGCTGGAATCAAGATTGAAAGGAGAAATATCAATAACCTCAGAAATGCAGATGACACCACCCTTATGGCAGAAAGTGAAGAGGAACTAAAGAGCCTCTTGGTGAAAGTGAAAGAGGAGAGTGAGAAAGCTGGCTTAAAACGCAACATTCAAAAAATGATGATCATGCATCTGGTCCCATCGTGGCAAACAGATGGAAACAATGGAAACAGTGACAGACTATTTTCTTGGGTTCCAAAATCACTGCAGATGGTGACTGCAGCCATGAAATGAAAAGACGCTTGCTCCTTAGAAGAAAGCTATGGCAAACCTAGACAGCATATTAAAAAGCTGAGACATTACTTTGCCAACAAATAACCGTCTAGTGAAAGCTATGGTTTTTTCAGTACTCATGTATGGATGTGAGAGTTGGACCATAAAGAAAGCTGAGTGCTGAAGAATTGATGCTTTTGAACTGTGGTGTTGGAGAAGAACTCCTGAGAGTCCCTTGAACAGCAAGGAGATCAAACCAGTCGATCCTAAAGGAAATCAGTCCTGAATATTCATTGGAACGACCGATGCTGAAGCTCAAGCTCCAGTACTTTTGCCACCTGATGCAAAGAACTGACTCACTGAAAAAAGACCCTGATGCTGGGAAAGATTGAAGGCAGGAAGAGAAGGGGACAGCAGAGGATGAGATGGTTGGATGGCATCACTGACTCAATAGACAGGAGTTTGAGCAAGCTCTGGGAGTTGGTGATGGACAAGTAAGCCTGGTGTGCGGCAGTCCATGGGGTCGCAAAAAGTCGGACATAACTGAGCGAATGAACTGAAGACATTCTGACCCCTAACAGTAATAGCCTAATGGTACAAAAACTTGTTGACAACCATTCCTTCTATAGCCATTGTCGGGAAGTCCTGATAATGATGTGAACACAGCAATAACCATGAACGTCTGGCCACTGCTTCATTGCTTCGTGTTTTATAATTGCTCTCTCTCACCACACTGGCCATTTCCGCTGTCAGTAAAAGAAGAATTAGCATTTATTAGAACTTTCCAGGATTAGCTCTTGGAGTCAATTTTACACTTGATCTTAGCCAAAAGGCCAAGAAGTGATTGGAGTTAATTTTAAAATTAATTTTAAAATAATTTAATCTGAATTTAATTTAATGTCAATTTTAAAAGAGAATACCACGGAGTCAACTACCTAGGTAGGAGCTGGGACTAGATTTGTTATTATGGAGGCTGGGTGAAAAGAGATGAATGAAGTTATTTCTATGAGGCTTTGTTTGCACCAGATAAATTGTTTAGAATCATGTATATTTGTATTATTTCCCCTCTGGAGTATAAGTTCATTCAAGGTTTTTAAAAGGATCTTCTTCATACTCAGGCAATGTATAAAGCTTCATATATGATTTAATGCTGGGAAAGACTGAAGGCAAATGGAGAAGGGGGTGGCAGAGGATGAGATGGTTAGATAGCATCACTGATTCAATGGACATGAATTTGAGCAAACTCAGGGAGATTGTGGACAGAAGAGCCTGGCGTGCTACAGTCACAAAGAGTAAGATACAAGTTAGAAATTGAACAAAAACAAGAGATTTTTATTGACAGTAATGTAGTTTACTTTGCTATGCTTTAAAACCTATACTCAAATTTTATTCAACAACTGATTTCAGGCATAAGAGCTATATATTTTCCAGATGATTTTTGAACCATGTGACTAGCCAATCTAAGTCATTCAGGCCAAAGATAAAGAATTTTACGTTATTTTATACTAATTATATAGATTATAGACTTTGAAGGTCATGAGTGTTCAGTCTGTCTAAGCACCTCACATACACAGAGGGAAATTTAAAGAATGCAGTTGGTGGTGATGTTGGTGATGTCAACTCATGGCTTTAGTTGGCCTATACAGAAACAGAATCAATCATTCTCTTACCTCTTGTGAAATTACAACACGTATTTTCTGTTGAATACTTATCAGAAATGTTGCAGTGCGAAAGCTATAAACGAAGGATGATGGCTGTCATGTCTTTAGAAGTCATCTGCTTAGCAAATGATGAATACTGGAAGTGCATTTTGGATGCAGGTGATGTAAAATCTATTAGCTATCTTTTACGTATGCTATTTTATGTAGAGATATGTTCACTAACTTTAAGATGTATTTTTAATTGTGAAGAAAACTTTTTAGTTGATCTTAAGTTTCTATTTTTCTTTTTTTTAAGATAATTCCCTTTACCTGTAAACCTTGTATTTTATATTTTAAGTGAAAGTGGCACAGGATCAAAAACACATAAAGCTCATTTCTCTAAAACTTTGCAAGCTTAAAAATTATATTAAATTAATTCACCATACTACCCTCGTGTTTACTTTCACTTAAAAATTATCACTTTTCTCTATTTGTAAATTTTATTTATAAAAATAGCAGTTACAGTATCAGGCCTGGGTCTGTAACTAGCTCTGCATTTAGAACTGAGACTGATTGCTTACTTTTTTGTATGCTTCATTTCCTCATTAATAAAATAGTTACTACCTCATAGGATTGTTTTGAGATCAGCACTACCCATTATAACTTTCTGAAATGATGGAAATATTCTATCTACACTATCCATTATGGTAACCATTACTGTAATGTGAATACTGGGCCCAAATGAGATGCTTCAGAAATATTGGTGGATTGAATAAACGAATGAATGAAAAAGTTATAGGCAGACCCCTAACATGTTCCTAAAGACAAGTAGAAAAAGTTTTTGTTCAAAAAAGTGAACCACAGATAAACAAGCCATGATGCAGGTTTCATTTAAGTGGCTAAACACACACACATATCCCTCATTATACCCGTTATATTTCCCCTGTGCAGGTGCGCCTGTTAGTGATTTTCCTTGACATTGAACCTCAGTAACAAGCATCCAGCTGAAGCCATATTTTCTATGTTCACCGTGCCCAGTGATTTCTGTCTTTGAACCAGTTGTTTTCATTTTCCACCGTCGCTTATATAAAATATGGGTAAAATATAATACAGTGTTCAAATAATTGCATATACCGCTGCCACGCAAAGTTGATGTAATAGCCAGAAGTGAACCCTACCATATGGTAGCTCAAATAATTTATTTTTCAGTTATCTTAAGCCAAAATTCAGTGTTTCAAAGGTGGCTTAGTGTTACCAATATGAAATGTATGATTGTGTGCTGTGCGAAAATCAAATGTGTAGACAATAAGAATCTTCCCATACTATAGACAAGACAGAAAAGTGCATTTGTGTGGTTTCAAATGAAAATTTTATAAATATTTCATCAAATTATTTGCTAATTGTTTATATGGCAATGCCCATAAATATTAAGTCTATCATGACAAACTGACCACAAATAGTTACAAACCATGCTCTTTCTTGATCTTTTCATTGTAGGCACCATTCCTGCATTAATCAATCTATTAAAAGGCTCCAAAATTAAATTACAGTGCAAAACAGTTGGGTTACTGAGTAATATCTCAACCCACCCAAGTATAGTGCATGCGTTAGTAGAGGCGGGAGCCATTCCAGCTTTGATTACCCTGCTGGTTTCCGAGGAACCTGAACTACACTCCCGATGTGCTGTCATTCTATATGATATTGCTCAACTTGAGAACAAGGATGTTGTTGCCAAACACGTAAGTTCTTTTCATAGAACATCATTTTGACTGAGTGACTCTCTCATATGGAAGCTAGAAAGATGCCCATTTCATTCTGCAGTGGCCCTCATAAACTCCCAGGGGAGAATTCCAATCTCAGGGAGGATGCAAAGAGCAAACCAGCCACAACACCATGAGGACCAAAAGTGAGCCAGAGCAAGAACAAGAGCTCTGTGCCCAGAGCAGGCACAGTGAAGGGTTGTATGTCAAGCCTGTCCTGAAGTCCCACTGTTTGATTTTATTTCATTTCCCCCCACCTAGTCCTACCCTCCCTGTCTGTCACTATGTTCTTGGCCTTATTTATTTTTGTGTGGACCACTGTTTGTCTTTTATATCTCTTCACATCTTTCCTGGGCTTTCCCAACTCATTTCACTGCCCCTTGTCTCAAAAACTCTTCTCTGAAAAAAAAAAAACAATTCTTCTCTGAGCACTGGTGTCTCTTCTGTGCACCCTTGTTTTATAAAGGTGATTGCCTAATATAATTTTTTCCACTGATAATATCAATATCACTTTCAGTTAAAGTTTTTCATCTACTCTGTGATATATTTTTTCTGATGAGCATTCTTTATCTGTCATAAGTTCTTCCTATTTTTTCTCTTATAATATGTTTGAACAGATCCTGTTCTAGGTCCTTTTTGATCAGTACGCACCTTGAATGAGATAAGTTCTTTCTAATCTAGTTATTTGCAGGAAACTGCATGTGGGAAAGAGCCCAGGTCCATGTTTAGGCCACAAGAATGTGACGTAGGCTGCAGGGTTGTATGCATGGGACCGTTCAGCTTTGCTTTCCCTTAGCTGACAGTGATAGAGTACCCATCAAGTAGTTTCTATTTCCTCCACAGTGCGAAAATCTGTCTCTTTCTTTTTATCTCACCAATAAGTCTACTTCTTCTAAACATCTTATCAGTATAATTCTTTATTCATCCTTGCCTTCCTTAATTTTCGACACTTTATGACTGACTGGTCCAGAGAAGATCCTGTTGCCATCCTCCACACCCATTCCTATTGTTCCAGAGGGAATTGTGTCTGTGTGTGTGTGTGATTTCCTGTCCCTTAAAGTAGAGCCATTTACTTTAGAAAACTGTGTTCTGCCAGTATTTCCTGTAGCCAGTGGCCATGGGAGATCTCTCTCATCTCTGTTGGCTACTCATAAACATTTATTATCGTTCAACATTACAGATGTCTCCTAGCTTTATTGAAAATAATGTTACACTTCTGTTTCTTGTCTTGTTTAATATTCTTGCATTATTATTGCTAGTAGGGAGAAATGCTGTCTTTACTCCACTTAAAATTAGTAAACTATATTTACATTTAAAAATAAAGTTTTGTGTTACATAAATATAACTGCCAATTACCAGTGCAATGTATACAATGACAGATATTTCCAAATGAGCATTGTATTCAATTGATATTACTCAGTTGTTTCACTTTTAGATACTTAAATGTTACAGTGAACTTGCAGCCTCAAATTATTTTGGTATAAAGGAGGCTATCTGAAAATATATTTATAGGAACTCCCCTGGCTGTCCAGTGGTCAGGACTCTGCAGTTCCAAGGCAGGTTTGATCCCTGGCTGGGCAACAAAGATCCTACATGCTGCATGGCACAGTCAAAAAATAAGAGAAAATATATTTATAGAATACTTACCTTAAAATTAAAGCGTAAGATATGCTCAAAGTTGTGATAACTGTCATTTAATGTACCGTATCAGTAACGCATTTGTTTATGGGCAATTGTTCTGTCCTAAATAAGCAGATATTTGTATCAAGAAAGATTATAGACTTGCGTTTCTAAATAAAGATGGCAGACCCTTAAATAAATTTGATTATAATTATTATTTTATTTTTAGAATGGAATCCCAGCTCTGATAAATCTCTTAAACTTAGACATAGAAAGCTTGCTAGTAAATGTGATGAACTGTATGCGGGTCTTATGTATGGGAAACAAAAATAATCAAAGAGCAGTGAAAGACCATAAAGGCATCCCATACCTTATTTCATTTCTGAGTTCTGATTCAGGTAAGTCTCTATTTCTATATAATTTAAAGTGACCAGATATATTAAGTGAAGTAAATAAAGGTTTGGACTTGTCATTTATGAATAGATGTCCTGGATTTAATTTAGGATGGATCTAGACATGTGTAATATAACCTAACTTCTGAAACACTTAAATTTAAACCGCTGGATTTATAAAAGGAATTGATTCTCAAAGCCATTAATTTTAAAAATGTTGAACTAGACATTTTAAAAAATGGAAACATTGGTACAAGTAATAAAAATTGAGCGGGGTTAAAGATGGAGCCGGCGCCTTAAGGGCGCCAGGAGGAACGCATGCCGCCCTGAGCCTGCAGGAAGGACGGTGAGATGCCCAGCATCCCACCCGCACAGCTGGATCTGGGGGCCTGGAGCCGACCTGCCGCGGAGATTGGCCCCAGGCGTGCCTGCAGGGCCCCCTCAGCGTCAGGACCAGACACAAAGGATTTCATGTGCCCAGTGGCAGCCGTTCAAGCCTGTCTCCTTGAGAGGGGGCCCATTCGTGTCTGAAGGGGCATTTGGGAGGACCCTTCATCAATGGCTGTGCCCAGAGGGACAGTGACTTCACCCCCTGCCCTGGGGTAGAAGCCCTGGCACCCTGGGTAGGGTGAGGGGCAATGACACATGCTCATCTACCTCCTAGGCCTGACGCCTTGGGGTTCCTCCCCCCCAGGATCACCTGACTCAGGCCCCCCCTCGCTCCTGTGCAGACTCTATACCCCATGGCCAAACACGCCATGCAGCTGTTTCCTGCCTTTGCTGGGAACTCAGGGCTCTGCTCAAATGTCCCCTCCTAAGGAAAGCCTTCCCTGGGCTCCAGGGCGCCAAGTGTTCCTCCACCAGGGCCTGTTAGATCACATTTCCACCTGTGGCTGAAGCCCTGTTTAGACTAGGAGCCCCTGAAAGCAGTAAACATTTTGTTTTTGGCAGTGCTCAACATGGCATACTTTTAAAAATCCAAAGAAACATATAAAGCGTGAAGTATTATCAGCATAAACATGAAGGGGATGTTAATCAAGGGCCTGCCTGACCTCTCAGAGGATGCTTGTCCTGGTATTAAAAAAAGCACTCACTATGTAAAAAAAAAAATAATAATGTAGTTAATACGCCCGGTTATGCCAGTAGATGTCTCCTTGGGTGAATAAGACACATATTGATCATTGGAAGCTATTTTTCAGGTTACGTAAGGACTTTAGATCTGTTGTGAGATACTGGATATCAAAATTCAAGGTAAGGAGGTAATTAGGCTAATTGTCAGACTCTGAAGTGTGTGTAAATACCAAGAACACAGAAGCTGCGAGGCAGTATCTGCAGCTACTGCAAATGGCCTCTTAGATTCTGTAAGAATTTTCTCATCCCAGTGAGCCTACACATAACAGTGTAAACTTCATGTCTGGTTCCCCCCACATATGGGGGAACGAAAAATTAGGAGAAAGCAGGAGGAATGAAAAATTGGGGAAAAGCTTGTATGTTTTCCTTCCTGCTCACTTTATCGTCTTTCTTTCTATTCTAGTTCTCTAATAGTGAATACAGAATAACTATGTTGGCTATAATGTAAGACAAAGTTACGGATAAGGGGTTTGTTGCAGAACGTTTTCCTTTACTTTAGTACTTCAAATTAAGCAATTATCATCTCAGAACCTCTTTCATGTAGTGAAATCATTTGAAAGTTCTTTTCCTTTGTTACAAATTCATAACGTCATTTGGAATATATTCACCTGTCTCCTCATTCTGCCTAATTCTCTGAGTCTATTTCTGTGTATTGGGTAGGTTGGAGAAGTGGCCTTACATAGGAGATGTCCTATGGAGTCCAGCAGCATGCTACCCTCTGGCCATCAGACCTAGATGCTCAAAGAGGACCCTTATGTGGGCTGTATGCCCCCTCCTGCTGTAGCGGGGCCAGCTACTGTGGGCACACTGGTAGGCAAGGCTGGCCTCTGGTCTCGCTGGCTGAGAGGCCCTGCCTCGTGTGGTTGCCATGGGCAGCTGGTGGGCAGGGCAGGCTCTGATGGGTAGCAGTTGTGAGGCCTGTCGTGAACGGGTACAGGCGAGCTGGTGGGAGGGGAGGGGCAGGCCCCTAGCACCGATAGGCTAGAAGAAGGCTTCCAAAATGCACCTGCCAGCATCAGCCCAGCAGAGGCAGATCACAGAACTAGCTATCTCGGTGTTTTAGTCCTCTGTGGAGTGCCAGCTGCCTCCTGCTTCCCCGGAGGCTCTCCAAGATGAGCAAGTCGGTCTGACCCAGGCCCCTCTCACACTGCTGCCTCTCTGCACTGGGCCTCGGAGCGTGTGAGATTTTGCATGCACCTTTTAAGACAGTTTCAGTGTCCTACAGACACATGAAAAGATGTTCAACGTAACTAATCATCAGGGAAATGTGAATCAGAACCACAATGAGGTATCACTTCACATCTGTCCAAAGGGCTATCATCGGAAAGATAGCAAATAACAGGCGTTGGCAAGGGTGTGGAGAAAAAAGAACTCTGGTGCCCTGTTGGAGGGAATGTAAATTGGTACAGCCAATATGGAATAGAACTAACAAATGATCCAGCAAATCCACTTTTAGGTATTTACACAAGGAAAACTTAAAGGCTAATTTATAGAGATAAATTAGATGTTCCCTTATGTTCCATGTGGCTCAGCTGGTAAAGAATCCGCCTGCAATGCAGGAGACCTGGGTTCAATCCCTGGGTTGAGAAGATCCCCTGGAAAAGGGAAAGGCTACTCACTCTAGTATTCTGGCCTGGAGAATTCCATGGACTGTAGCGTCCATGGGGTCACAAAGAGTCAGAGAGGACTGAGGAACTTTCACTTTCATGTTCCATGCAGCGTTAGTTACAATAAGCAAGATATTGAAGCAACCTAAGTGCCTATTGATAGATGAATGAATAAAGAAGATGTAGTATATATACACAATGGAATAGTCACAGCCACAGAAAGAATGAAATCTTGCCATTTGTAACAATATGGATGGAACTGGAGGGTATTATGCTAAGTGACATAAGTCAGACAAAGAAATACTGTATTCACTTATATGTGGAATCTAAAACTGAAAACAAATGAACAAACAAACCAAAAAGTAGATATAGAGAAAAAAACTGTGGTTGCCACAGGCAAAGGGGCTTGGGGGTTGTGTGAAGTAAGTGAGAGGGATTAAGAGGTACAAATTTCCAGTTATAAAATAAGTCATGAGGATGTTATATACAGCATAAGGAATATGGTCAATAATATTGAAATTACTTTGTATGGGAATAGACAGTTACTTTTTGAGGTGATAAGTTTCCTAATATATTGAAATATTAAATAACCATGTTGTACGTCTGAAACTAACATAATATTGTATGTCAACTATACTTCAATTTAAAAAAGAGATAAAGGGAAAAAAAGAAAATGAATCTACTGTGAATGTATTCAGTTATTCCAGTAATTCTTAGGACTGTATACTAAGGGGGAAAATATAGAAACAGGAAGGGAATGTGCCAAGATTTTTCCTAAGCATTGCTTAAAACAGTGAAAAGTTAGAAATAACCCATTATTTTTTAAAATGTAAATGTTTAAGGAAATGTGAGACATGCATTAATGGAATATTTAGGAGACACTAATGTTCATAAAGAATGGGAGAAATTTTTTTTACTGGTAAATTAAAATGCAGGATACTGTGTTTATATAGTACAACTGTGTTAAGTACAACAGTATCTAGAGTTATCTATGGTTTCCCTGGTGGCTCAGACGGTAAAGAATCCACTAGCAATGCAGGAGACATGGGTTCGATCCCTGGGCTGGAAAGATCCCCTGGAGGAGGGCATGGCAACCCACTCCAGTATTCTTGCCTGGAGAATCTCCATGGACAGAGGGACCTGGCGGGCTGCAGTCCATAAAATCACAAGAGTCAGACATGACTGAGTGACTAAGCACAACATTATATTTATATAATATATATTATATATTTACAAAAATAGTGGATGATATTACATGGAGTGTTTGTGCTTGGGTGGGAAAGTCTGAAGAGTTTTATTTCTTTATTTTCTAAATTTTCTAGACTCTATAAACTTGACTTTTAAATATGGAAAACTAGTGATACACTGCATGCTTATATTCCTACCTTTTAAAAGGTTTATTTAACTGGTTCTTGAATTCATTTGAAGATGTGTTGACAGCTGTATCTTCCGTGACAATTGCTGAGGTTGCTCGTGACAATAAGGAAGTTCAGGATGCCATGGCTCTGGAAGGAGCCATTCCTCCTCTGGTGGCTCTGTTCAAAGGGAAGCAGCTTAGTGTCCAAGTGAAGGGTGCTATGGCTGTGGAAGCGCTGGCAAGTTACAACCCTGCCATCCAGAGAGCATTTCTAGAAAAATCATTAAGTAAATACCTTTTAAAACTTCTCAAGGTAGGAATTTTACTACTCTTCATTTTTCTTAAAGTATCCAACATTGAATTTAGTCAAGTGAAAAGAAAACTAAAACCAATTCTAGAATAAACGTTTTATTAAACACACATTCCTGTGGTATTCAGTAAATCCTCATTGACTGAATGGAATATTTTTTTAAATAGGCGTTTCAAATAGATGTTAAGGAACAAGGAGCTGCAGCACTTTGGGCCTTGGCAGGACAAACACTAAAACAACAAAAGTATATGGCAGAACAGATTGGATACAACTTTATCATAAATATGCTTCTATCACCATCAGCTAAAATGCAGTATGTTGGTAAGTTATGTTCTATCCATAAATCTGCAGAATACAGAACAGGACTTTGGAGGGTTAGACATGTTTCTTGCTTTTCTTTGTCAGGAGGTGAAGCTGTCATAGCTTTAAGTAAAGACAGCAAGATCCACCAAAATCAAATCTGTGAAGGGAATGGGATCGCACCACTGGTCCGCTTACTAAGGATTAGTAAAATAGCCGATGGCACGCTGCTGAGCGTCATAAAAGCAGTGGGATCCATCTGTATTGGTTTGTAAATTTATTCTCAGTTCTAAAACCATTAGTAAGGTACTACTCTTCCTCCCTATCCCTACTGTTGCAGCCCTTAACCATATCTAATCTGTTATTATAATGTTTTTATTTCTCAAAGACCTTAATGAGTAAAACTGATGTAATTAAGCATAGTATATCAATTTTGCTTTGAATTCTGGTTAGAATGAGAAATGAGGACCATGAGCCTTGGCTATTTTTGACTTAAAGCAATCTCTTATTTTTAAGTTTAAGAGAAAAATATTTCTTATTTTGAATCTTAGAAACTATCTGTTTTTGAAGATAACAGAAGTGTTTCTAATGCTGTGGCACATTTTTCTATTCCGTTCTCTTTCCATAGTCATTCTTTGTTTATGTATTGGCCACTAGGTCTTGTTGTTCCTTTCTTTGCAAAGGAATTAACCTTTCCATAAACACACATATTTCTTCATTAATTAGGCCTTTAATATCTCCCAGCAATGTTTTACAGTTTCCAGTGTACAATTCTTGCTCAATATTTTGCCAATTTTATCTTAGGCATTTCATACAACATGCATGCAACACTCCCTACCTCAGTGCCTGGTGCACCAGGCACTCAATACTTGTCTGTTGAATGAAGAATATTCATGTAATTATTGTTTGTGTACATCTCCTGGTGGCCAATGGACAAGGGGAGTAGGGAACAATGAAACAAAAGTATTTCTTTGCTGCTCCTATTCCCTTAGTTGCTTCAAACTTCACGGGTAATGATAAGTAGGTGCTTTCTCTTCATTGTTCCTAAAGGGGCCCGATCTTGTACTTATATTTAAGTATGTAAACCCACTGGATTTGCAGTGTGGCATTTATTGGTAAAAGAACAAATTTTAAATTGTTCGTTCATGTCCACTAGAAAGATGATTTGAGTCTCTTAATTGAGTTTAGAGCTGCAATTTAAAGTAGTATGCTTAGAAGAAGTAAGATTATCTTTTTAGTATGAGTATTTAAGGAATCCAGAAATTTTAACCAGGTGATTACTCAAGTTATTTTTATAAAAACAAACTTTTAATGGAAAACAGTAGCAGTTATAAGCTGAAATACCTTGCACATAATTATTTTTTTAAATAAATGATAGCTATTACATTATTATTCCCTGATAGCCCAGCACTTCTAATTTCTTAGTTTCCTGACTATTAGAGAACTGTTCTAGCAGTAACTTTTCCAGGATTATTCACTTTGCCTTTTAAAAAGTTAATTAAGGTAAAATAGTGTTAATAAAGCATTTCCTTTGTAATTTACTAACCGTATTATGCTAGGACACATTGAGAACCAAACACATTGAGCTATGTTTGACTTTAAATTTCCAAGGTGGGAAAAACGTTATCTCATTGAGATGTGAATTCTTACAGGTGTTGCTCATACAAGCAATCCCGTTAGTCAACAATTCGTTGTAGATGAAAATGCCTTTCCAGTTCTTATTCAACTACTGAGAAATCACCCTTCTCCCAACATTAAGGTATATCCAAGACTTGTGTGTGATATAGTAAAAATTAACACAAATGACTTTTTAAAGAATAATTTTTATCTTTAGGCAAGCTCAGGAGTATAATAAAAATATCTAACCTTTTAAACAAAATCCTAATTTTTGTAAATTTATTTTTTCATTGAAGGATAATTACTTTACAGAATTGTGTTTTTTCTGCCAAACACAAAATCACAAAATCCCAGAAGTTTTAAACAAAACAGTTGCCACAGAAAGAGGTTTTGTGGATTATTTCATACTTCAAAAGAAAAAAAAAAACACCTGAATTCTGGGGAATTGGGTTAATTTTCTTATCTAGGTTTTAAGACTAGAATGCCAAAAACAAAAATATGAAGAAAATTAAAACCCCTTATTAAAGTGAAAAAAATGCTACAAAGATAGTAGCAAAGATATTGCTAAATTTTATTAAAATATAGTTTTTTCAAATTTAACAAGAAAGTCTTAGTCTTCTGTCTTTATTTATCAAAGAAGTTTTATTCCTCAGATATTTGATTATTCATAGAATTTCTTCCCTTCTTCCTCAGATACTGGTTGCTAAACCTGGGTGGGGATAATGTGGATGTGTGATTTATGTAGCAAAATTTCTCAAATATAAATGAATCCTGTCAGTGTTTACACCATCAAAACCGCCCTACCTTCCACCAAGCAACCTGTGTTGGCTGGCAGCAATACTTTTCTCAAGGGTGGACACTGCTAGGAATTACTATGAGTTGCTGAAGAGTCATTCGTTCTTCCATTTACTTCTAGTTAAATGCCTTTAGTAAAATGACATTCACATCTATTAAAATCCTTTACCAAGGTTTTAGAAATTCAGGACATCTGTACTTGGCTACACAAACTATAACGACAAAAATTTATTTTCTCTTTAAAATTTGGTAAGGGGTCTAATGGAAATCAGAAAATAAAAATAACATATGAAGAAAATATATAAGTAAATATAGCATGGCTTCTTTTAAGGAAGGTGTTTGGTATTTTGTTATCAGAAAAGATGTTATAAGTTATCTGGCTTTTCTTGCCATGAAAGAGATTATGTCATTACAGAAGTTGATTAGGGAAACAAAGAGGCACATGCTAGCACTTTTTGGCTTGAATTATATGCAAAAACTGCACTGACTTTCAAAGTACAAATACATTTCTCAAGACTAAGGAAAATGACATATAAAATAATTTTTTATTTAAAAATGTACATTTTCATAGCAAAACAGTTTACTTCAGTTGCCTCTGTCTATATTTCAGCATATATTTTCAATGAGCTGTTAAACTTATTAAAACAGAACATAAATATTTAACATTTTAATACTTTTCCTCAAATAAGATTCTATAGTAAATATTTTTGCAATAATAATCATGCTTTTCAAATTCACAATGCTTTTTATAGAAATCCATGGTGTAGTTCTTAAAAATTTGTCTCCTTAGCCCAGTAATACCAAGGTTCATTAACAGTCTCCTTAAAGGGCTTCAGAATGTGCCTTAAACAACTCCAGAACCAGAAGAAAACTTCCTTGGATTCTTCCCCAATGCTTTGCTTCAGTTGAAAGCATTCCATTAGAGCATTACATCTCAATGGTCAGTAGCTAACAAGCACCATGCTAGGAAATTTTTAATTTTTTTTTAGATGTAGAAGAAATGTAACTATGCACTTATGATAAATTTCTTCACACGTACTGCAGGCCCTGGTTGCCTCCCGCTGTGCCCTCACATGGAGCTTTCTGGTTGCGCAGTACACAGAAAGATTATTTTCTCAGCTGTTAAAAATTGTGAGGGGAATTTTTCCAGAGGTTGTAATTGCCACTCTCTAAATACTAGTCAGAGAAATGGAATTAATGGTATTTTATGGTATCTTTGAATTGGTATATCCTATATAAATATTTGAATGATGAAATGTGTCATTTGATAAACCATGAGTGAAAAATATATTTCTGAAAATTACATATGTAGGTTGAAGTGGCATTTTCCTTGGCATGCATTGTCCTAAGGAATGATCTCTTACAGAAGGAATTACAAGAAAATGAAGGGTTTGATTATGCTGATGTCCTTTATCTTCTTCACTCAGAAGATAAGGTAATAACTTTATGAAATGTTAGAGCTCATTTAGAAGAAAATGATTTTTAGACTACATCCTCAAAATTTCATCATCTTTTTCATGCAATATTCAAATGTATTATTTTAAAAATGTAAAATATCTTTGGTTGGTTGGTTGTTAGTTTGTAATGATGTAATAATATTGTTCCATATTTTTCATAGTTGTCATGTTTCACCTTTGAAATGTAGCAATTTTAATGCTTGGTGACAAGCCAAAAAACAAATCTCTTCTGTCCTGGATGCATCAAATTTCAACTTAATTTTATGACCTTTCAACCTTCAGTCACCTACTTCTTACCCAGTATTCTAGAGTGGTGGTTCTCAAACTATTTGTGATAAATGAATAGCTTTTCCCCCAGAAATCTGTTATGAGGAGATAATTTTAAAGCAACCAAACTGTAAATTTTGAAATAATTTTAGACTTTCCATAAATCTGGAAAAATAATACAGAGTGTTCTGAAAGTACACAGCTTTCTTGGATGTCAATCAGGAAATTAACATTGATATAATACTACTAGCTAATCTGCAGAGTTCATTTAACTTTTGCCAGTTTCTCACCAATGTCCTTTTCCTATTCCAAAATCCAATCCAGGATCCCACATTGCATCTAATTATCATGTCTCTTTAGTGTCCTTTAATCCGTGACACTCAAGTCCTTTGCCTTTCATGACTGTGATATTGTTGATGAGTCCAGGCCAGTTGTTTTCTAGAATGTCCCTCAATTTGAGTTATCTGCTGTTTCTCATAGTTAAACTGAGTTCATGCATTTTGGCTGAGAACAACATAGTCTTCACTCACTCTCCCAGTCATCACTGCAGGGAGTACACAATGTTGATAGGTCTTATAACTGGTCGTGTTAACTGTGGGTGCCTGATTAAAGTGGTGTCTCCATATTTCTCCCTTTAGTTACTCTTCTTCCCTTTATAATTAACAAGTATTTGGAGGTGAGTATCTCCGAGACTATGGAAATACTGTGTTACACATTGTACTTTTACTCACTGGTTTTAGGATCCATTGATGCAATAATAATTACTGTGATATGCCTAATGGTGATTAAAAATTTTTTCGTTTATTATAAATTGGTATTTAACTGTAAGGAAGAGCTGTTTAAGTATTCTCAGTTTCTATAATTCTTTTGGCAATTATTTTGTGAACTATCACTGGTCCGTGGGCCACACTAACCCTAGAGAAACAGAAGAACTCCCAAACTATTGTTATTCCGCAGTGCATTGAGCAATAAAGAAAGAATGTTGCCAATTATGTCTCAGCTCAAGGAGATTTTGAGGAAGAAAGGAGAGTCGTAAAGGGGAGAAATGAAGTCATTGTTTTATTATTATTTTTTCTTTTTTTTTTCCATTTATTTTTACTAGTTGGAGGCTAATTACTTTACAATATTGTAGTGGTTTTTGCCATATATTGACATGAATCAGCCATGGATTTACATGTATTCCCCATCCCGATCCCCTCTCCCACCTCCCTCTCCACCCGATCCCTCTGGGTCTTCCCAGTGCACCAGCCCCGAGCACTTGTCTCATGCATCCAGCCTGGGCTGGTGATCTGTTTCACCCTAGATAATATATATGTTTTGATGCTGTTCTCTCGAAACATCCCACCCTCGCCTTCTCCCACAGAGTCCAAAAGTCTTCTATACACCTGTGTCTCTTTTTCTGTCCTGCATATAGGGTTATCGTTACCATCTTTCTAAATTCCATATATATGTGTTAGTGTACTGTATTGGTGTTTATCTTTCTGGCTTACTTCACTCTGTATAATGGGCTCCAGTTTCATCCATCTCATTAGAACTGATTCAAATGAATTCTTTTTAATGGCTGAGTAATATTCCATGGTGTATATGTACCACAGCTTCCTTATCCATTCATCTGCTGATGGGCATCTAGGTTGCTTCCATGTCCTGGCTATTATAAACAGTGCTGTGATGAACATTGGGGTGCATGTGCCTCTTTCAGATCTGGTTTCCTCAGTGTGTATGCCAGGAGTGGTATTGCTGGGTCATATGGCAGTTCTATTTCCAGTTTTTTAAGAAATCTCCACACTGTTCTCCATAGCGGCTGTACTAGTTTGCATTCCCACCAACAGTGTAAGAGGGTTCCCTTTTCTCCACATCCTCTCCAGCATTTATTGCTTGTAGACTTTTTGATAGCAGCCATCCTGACTGGCGTGTAATGGTACCTCCTTGTGGTTTTGATTTGCATTTCTCTGATAATGAGTGATGTTGAGCATCTTTTCATGTGTTTGTTAGCCATCTGTATGTCTTCTTTGGAGAAATGTCTGTTTAGTTCTTTGGCCCATTTTTTGACTGGGTCATTTATTTTTCTGGAATTGCGCTGCAGGAGTTGCTTGTATATTTTTGAGATTAATCCTTTGTCTGTTGCTTCATTTGCTATTATTTTCCCCCAATCTGAGGGCTGTCTTTTCACTGTGCTTACAGTTTCCTTTGTTGTGCAAAAGCTTTTAAGTTTCATTAGGTCCCATTTGTTTATTTTTACTTTTATTTCCAATATTCTGGGAGGTGGGTCATAGGATCCTCCTGTGATTTATTTCAGTATTATTATTTTTTTAAACAGAATTTTACTCTACTGTAGTACACAAAAAGATGAGAAGTGCTGCTGCCATGTGGGCAATAATAGGGTAGGGATTCATCTGACTGACTTTCTAAACCACATTTGCTCCCTCTACTCTGTTCCATCTACATGTTACTCTCATTGACCTGCTCCTCAGGGACACCCATGTTCTCCCTTTCCTTCTACTGCCCATTCTCCTTTCAGTCATTCTACAGTTCCTCCCAGATTGTTCCCATGTGCTCCATCCACTCTCTGGGCCCTTTCCCTTTATACCTAATACCTTTCTTCTTGCCTGCGATCAGGTGACTACTTTGTAAGTTGTTGTTCAGTTGCTAAATCATGTCCAACTCTTTGCAACCCCATGGACTGCAGCACGCCAGGCTTCCCTGTCCTTCACTATCTCCATGAGTTGGCTTAAATTCATGTCCATTGAGTTGGTGATGCCATCCAACCATCTCATCCTCTGTCACACACTTCTCCTTCTGCCCTCAATCTTTCCCAGCATCAGGGTCTTTTCCAATGAGTTGGCTCTTCTTGTCAGGTGGCCAAAGTATTGGAGCTACTTTGTATCAGAGTACTTGGTGAGTACATACTTTTTATTATGGAAAAATTCAAACAGAAATAGAATGACAAAGTAGCATACTCACATATTCCCATGACCTGTCTTCAGCAGTTATTTCATTTATATATTCCCCCACTATCCATATATTACTTTTGAAGCAAATCTCAGGCATCATATACTTTTATCTGAGAATATTTCATATGTACCTATAGCATTTTAATATGATTAACAGTGACAGAAGAACACTCACTAAGATTAACGTTCTCTCACACTGAAATTAATGGTTCTCTGTGTACCACAGTGTTCAAATAAAATATTAAAAATAGGGTTTAGTGACAAGATTCCATCTTTTGGGTCTTTCTAGAAGATCCACCATACTTGTAAATCTTTGGCAAATGGACTGCCAAAGGGAAAATTGACTTTTGCTCTTTGCCCAGTCCTAGAATGTTAAAATGCAATTTTTAAAAAGGAAATCATTTTTTATTCTGCCTTAGAATACAGCAGAATTTTACAAGTAAATTTATTTTAAGAAATGAGCAGTATCATCTCAGAATGCATACAATATATATATATTGTCATCATCATATATGATGATATATGATGACAATATATATATATGTCATCATCAATATATATCAAGCTATACAAGAGAAATTTTAATTTTTATCAATTCTGTTTTGAAATGTTGAAATAAAAATATGATTAAAAAAAAGTTGAAGGTTAATAAAATTACAGAGGTTCCTATTACCATTTGGGTATTCATTTACATAACCAGTAATCTAACATTCCATTTAAAAATTAAAATTTTTTTCTCTTCTCTTCTCCCTGATACCACTAATTCTCTGTTTTATTTGTTCAATAACATTCTGGGGCAACTCTACTACCCGTTTTCCCCAATAATGTCTTATTTTACCTCCCAGAGATAAGAATGAAATATATCTTAATATGCAAGAATTCAAAACTCATTGCCTTGAGTAACATGATAAATGAAGTAAGTTAAAGATAACGCATCTCTCCTGTTTCCAGGATATTTGTTTAAGAGCAGGCTATGCATTAACCCTTTTTGCCTTCAACAATCGCTTGCAACAATACTTAATACTGGAAAATGGAAAAATGAGCATATCAATTTTTGAACCTTTCCTTGAATCAACAATTGAAACTGAGAAGGCAATGGCAGCATTTCAGGTATAAACTTGAGGGTTAAAATTTCAAATCAATGTATCTTTTTAGTGAAAACTGCAAAGTTAGAAAAAAAACATTGGATCTGGAAAATATTAACTGATCTTATACAATTCACAGTATTTTTTACACCACCGCCTTCCACCTCATAAGAATTCCATTCTTTATGAGGAGTCCTTCATTTATGTAGAATTTTACAAGGTTAGGTGCTTCCCTGGTGGCTCAGTGGTAAAGAATCCCCCTGCCAATGCAGGAGATGCAAGTTTGATCCCTGGGTCAGGAAGATCCCCTGGAAAGGAAATGGCGACCCATTCCAGTGTTCTTGCCTGGAAAATCCCATGGACAGAGGAGCCTGGTGGGCTACAGTCCATGGAGTCACGAAAGAATTGGACATGACTTAGCGACTAAACAACATGATGTGGGTTTTTTTGTTTGTTTTTTACAAATTAATAGGCAATTTTGCCTCATCTGAGACTTAAAACAACCCTATCAGGTTGACAGGCATGTAGTATTATTTTTATCACCCCTATTTTACAAGGCAGTAGGTACAGAAACAAGTTTTCTAACGGCGGATCTTTAGCTGATCACCTGATTCTTCAACCATATAGACAACCATACGTTTCTGGCTTCTTCTTGATCTTATTCTCTCTTCTTTGTCTATCTTGTGGCCTTTAGGAGAAGTATTTTCTGTGAACCCATACTTTACAGATGCAAAAGTTGCAAACACTGTAGAAAGGAAATGGAAGAATAATATGGCCTACGATGGTTACTCAGTAATCAGATAGGGAAGCACACTCTGGGTCCTCGCCTGTGGCTTCTTTTCTTCTATTGGATCATTGACCAAATTGACCCTCTTACCTTCCTAGAAGCATGCCCTCAGAAATAAAAGGCTAACTACAGAAGCTGAGTAGAAAGTGTTCAATGATTCTATGCTTTTTTTATTTTTAGATTATTGTATTAGCTAAAGTCATTATAGATGTGGACCACATTACTTTGACTGCGAGAGGTGTTACTATTTTAGTTGATAGTCTATATTCAGCTGATTCCACTACTATTGTCTTGACAGGTAAGAAATAACTAGAAGTCAATCATATCCACATAAAACTATTTTCAAAAAAGTATTTTTTTTTGTAATCTGAGGAGTAATAAAATAAACCTGATACTCTGTCACGTGGTTTTAAGAATGAACTCATGTAAGTCTACGTGGAACTCCAGAGTTAATTCTACATGGAACTTCAGAGTTAAGTCTACATGGAACAATGAAAGTCTATTCTGCACCCCAATTACAGCCTTTCTGATTTCCTAATTACTTTTTTAAACCTCTAATTAATTTTTTCAACCTCTAATTAATTTTTTCAGAATGTAAAATGAGAATTCAACTATGAACTACCAACAAAAAAATTTATACACTAATTTATAGTAATACTGGCAGACTTAAACTGATAACCTCTGTTTCCTTTTGACTAAATGTGCATATTTGGCCGATGTTTGAGTTCTCTATGTTGCTATGCAATATAGCAAAGCAGAATGGTCCAGTAGCACTCTTGACAGTTAGTGCTAATTGTGTGACTATATCTATCCAGATCTAACTCTCCAGATGATAAATATGTTAGTTTGCTTGATCTATCACGTTCAATACAACATAAAACAGTATCAAAATGACAGCCATATGGAGAGACAACTACCAAAAAATAAAGTATTTGTTTTTTAACTGAAAGGGATTATTGAACACACCAAAAAAAAAAATATTTCACTTGTTGCCATAAAGTTACATTTGTATGGTATAAGGTAAATTCAAGCAAACAAAAATTAGCTAGAAAAAAAATACATGTTTAAAATAAGTTATTAAATATATTTTTATCTAAATAACATTCTTAGTCATAGTAATTCTATGACTCTGAAAAACAGTTGTAGTGGGTTTAAATTTTACCTCATAAACTCCTCTGTGCAAGAAATGCCATATTATTTTAGCTTTCAAATATTAATTTTCCCAGGGTGGTAGATGCTGAATCTCAAAAATTATTTGGCTTCCTCTGCACTCCACCACTGGAGTTATATGCACCTCCAGAGTCATATGCATGTCTGGGATTTCTCAAGCAAAGCCAGATACTTAGATTTCAGGTATAAAGTAAAATAAATGATATGCTCAAGTCCAAGTTGGTATGGTCTCCAGAAGAGGCTCCAAAAGCACAGAAATTTTACATAGACTGATGTTTCTGTTGCCAGCAGTTCAGTTTTCCATGTGTACCACTTTGCCATTCTTCACGCAAAGTCCTGCTGTTTTAGTCTTAGATTTTCTGCCCTTACCCATTTCTTACTCCCTATATTTAAAGGCACCCTTTCCCCTTCCTCCCCTTCTATAAACTCAGGCTTTAGAAAATATAAGCCTGAAAGTAAGATTATCATTAGATAATTTTTGCTCTAGACCATACCACCCAACTCTCCTCATCCTGAGGCCATAAATACAGAAGACTTTCTGGCTTTTAATGGAGGCTGGAAAAAACAAAAGAAGAACAAAAACTCAGTGAACACCTCAATAAAGTATCCACCCACAAATGTAAAAATAGATTTATTGTGTTACATTTATTCCAACACAGCAACAATATTGTGAAAGAATATCACATGAAATCTCTAAAAATAAAAACACAAATTCTAATGAAACAATTTTAAGTTGGTAGCTGCACATTTATTTAATTACTGCTGCTGCTGCTGCTGCTAAGTCGCTTCAGTCGTGTCCGACTCTTAGCAACCCCATGGACTGCAGCTTACCAGGCTCCTCCATCCATGGGATTTTCCAGGCAAGAGTACTGGAGTGGGTTGCCATTGCCTTCTCCGTGTTATTTAATTACTAGATCACTTTATTACTTCAATCTCAAAACACTGCTTTTATGGGAAGAACCTCAATGATCTTAAATGTCAATAAGCAATATATTGCTTGATTTTAAGAATATAATTAAGCTCTTAAAGCCATCTGAATTGCAAAAAGGACATTAAATTTTCTTACGTAGTTCAAACATTATGTTCATAATCATTAAAAAACATAAAACCTCAAAATAAAATATATTCTGAAGCCAAGAGGAAGAAAACCTCTGATTTTTCAAAATTCTTCACATTTAAATGAACCTATTTAACTTTTACTGTTTGTGACAGAAAACCAAACCATAATTTTGGGGAAAGTTTATATTTAACACACACACATTTTTCCTCAGCAGTTCTTCATTAATAGAGATGTGACTCAAGAACTTTTTAATACTTTCATATATGCAAATGAATGAAGGCACAGTATATTGGTTTATATCAATTAAATGACACATGCATGTTTTCTTGTTTAATTTATAGGGAACTTAATAGCTACCCTGGCTCATTCTAGAGCTGGTATTCCAGAAGCATTTACCGCATTAGGGACGATCCAACAGCTCTGCTATCACTTGTATTCAGGACAAGAAGAGGTAAGAAAAAGTAATTCTAAAACAATATCCTGAAAATAATCTGCCTCCCTCTCACTTCTGTGGGCCAATTTCTCCACAGGTTGAGTGTTATATAATATTAACAGTTCATGTTACTAACTCAAAATTTTATGATTTCTCTTTGCCATTCACAATTCTGGTTCCCACAAAATATGCACATTGGTTTTAATTTCAGGCTTTAAGGTTCAGTCTATGAATAAGTACATGGATGATACAAGAATACTCATTTATAAAATATTTTATATTTTATAATTAAAGTCACGCAGTCATTTCTGTGATTATTTGTAATGAGTGAAAGTGGAATCCATTGGAAAGTTTTCCTTACCTGCCCGACAGTTAAGAGCGAGGGTGTGTGAAGCCCAGTGTGTTGCTTCTGGTTTTTTTTGCTTCTCTTGGAAGGGCGAAGGCAGTTAATTCTCCAACTTTAAGGCTATATCACCTGGTGGACTTGTTACACCATAGACTGCTGGCCTCCATTCCCAAAGTTTCTGATCTAATGCATCTGGTGTAGAATTAGCATTATATTTTGCATTTCTAACATATTCCCAGAAGCTGAGGCTGCTGCTCCAGACCCACTGTGCAGGCCATGGAAGATTGGGGGCATAGACAGAAGTCGTATGTCAACGTAAAGACCAACATGTCAGCCTTCTGGTACCCTGCATGGGCTTGGTTTACGTTCATTTTTTCAACATTTCTTATGCCACCGTGAAGAGATTTTCCTAAGAACTTCCCAGGGGTGTACTTTATTATATGAACAACCTAATTACTTCAGAGTGAAATGCAGAGAGTATATTTCCTTCAAAGGAAGGATTACTTTTTCTGGAGTCCCATGGCCTGGAACTTGTGCTTGTTTCTTTGGTTTTGCCAGTGGATAACTGAGTTGCTTCCTTGGGTGGCTTATTTTTAACTTACTTTTATGCTATGGTTTCTTTACCTAGTTTCCTATATTATAATCACCTGTGCAGTTTTGAAAAGTCCCAATGTTCAGTTCACTGCACTTCAAAATAATTAAATCAGTTTTCAGACAAAATTTTCGTAGCTATCCAGGTGATTCCAATTCACAGTGAAAACCCGAGACCTACTACCTTAGTTCAAACTCAAAGGTTCTTACTTGGGCTGCCCGTGAAAATCACCTGTGGCACATAAAAAAAATACCTAACACCAGATTCTACTAAGAGAGACTATTTAGTTGGTGGGCTTTTTTTTTTTTTTTTTATTAAACTACCAGTGATTCCAACGGAGAAGGCAATGGCACCCCACTCCAGTACTCTCGCCTGGAAAATCCCATGGACGGAGGAGCCTGGTGGGCTGCCGTCTATGGGGTTGCACAGAGTCGGACACAACTGAAGCGACTTAGCAGCAGCAGCAGTGATTCCAAAATGCAGCCAGGACTGAGACCAACTACTCGAAATCAATGGCAACTCACAGCCTCCCGAAAAATATGGCTATGCGTCTGTCTATAAATTGCCATCAGCTGACATACATATTTGCTGTATGATCTCTACAGAGATTTCCTATGAAATATAATGAGCACACTGGGTTAGATATTTTAAGAACAAAGCTAAGTGCTTAAGGGGAAATTGTTTCTTCTTCACTTAGGTTCGCATGGCTTGCTCCAGTGCTCTTGGTTACTTAACTTACAATGCAAATGCTTTCCGACTCTTATTAAAGGAATGCAGGAATAAGCCTAATCAGTTCCTTCGTATAACAAAAAATATCAGCAGAGATGCAAGTATAAACCCAGCATTTTTAAAGGAATTTGAAATGCAACAAAAAGTGGGACTTCCTTCCCTAAGGTATTATTCCTATATTTGAAGTGGCAGTAGTGAAATTACTGAGACGGATTTTTAAGGAAGTTTAAGGAAGATCAAACAAGGGAACTATCCTTGATATGAATCTATGCACTGTGTAACAAAAGAAAGACTTCTATCTAAATGTCCATTGCCAAAGCCTCTTTTTAATTCCAACTAAGCAACAGAATTGAGAGTGCAGACAAGAATACAACTGATCTTGGGGATCCTGTCTGGTCAGGGTTATTCATCCCCCTTTTCAGAAGTTTTTGGAAGATTAGTTGCTTCTAAGTTCAATTTGGGCTTCCCTGGTGGCTCAAAGTAGTAAAGAATCTGCCTGCAATGCATGAGACCAGGGTTCAATGTCTGGGTCAAGATCCCCCAGAGAAGAAATTAGCTACCGGCTCCAGCATTCTTGCCTGGAGAATTCCATGGACAGAGGAGCCTGGCGGGGTGATTCAGGAAGTCATTTTTTGGTAGGTTGGGGATACATTTGAGAGCTCTGAGGCAACCAGGAATGCCATTATGACCTTGGCATCAAATAGGGCTTTTACACCTGATTCAAAGCTATGCCAAATTCACAGGGTATAAACAGGGCCAAATCAGACCCAGTGGCTAAAGCTATGGCAAAGTCTGCCAGGCATTTATTCAGAGGATTTTGCTTCAGTGTTGCAGTTCTACCATGAACTTAAGTTTCTGTAAAAAGAGAGGAGAGGAGAATCTCCTTACAATGGGCATATTTTCTCTTCTTCTGTAATTACAGCTGAATTAAAAGTCTCTGCAAATAGTACTGTTTACACATAGGAGACAGAACTACTCAAGATATATTATTAACTCTATGATAATAGAAGACGATAGAATCCAGTAGTGTATCATGGTTCTATAAATCAGTTTTAAGTATAGAGAAAAATGAGTGCATCTTCAGTCAGTTTAATTTGAATTCTTTGAAAAACTGAATACCCCAAACTGATTATCTAATTTTATATAATCCAGGGAAAACAATTGCTTTAATTTTCTGGGTTTAAAATTTTTAATTAAAATGTTTAAAATGGTACTTACTTATTCAAAAAATTAATTTACTTTAAATAATGGAAGTATTATTTTACACAGTCACTCCCACAGCTAGCCCATATGGCAACTTTTTGGGAATTAGAATAAGATACTCCTTCGTCAGTACACTTGACTGCCATCTACAATTACTGTGAGGTGAATGGCATCCCCTGGAGTTGTGAACTCTCAATTTTCAGGATTATAAACAATAACAAGTGGTCAGTAAACTTATGGGAATGACTGCCAAGTGAGGTAGAACTGGTAAACAAATAACAATTACTCCCATAGCTAATAATTCTATGCACTCTCCTTACAGTATTTATATAGACTGACTATTCCCTTTCATTTTCATAACAATCCTGCAAAGGAATTTTATTTAAATGAAACTATGGGAAATGTGCTAAAAGATTATTAATTTCCACAAAATACTCCTTGATACCACTCCTGGAAACATTAAGTAGGTTGATTTAGGTTGGGCTCATGACAGCATTGTTTTGGAGTGTGTACCACTTCTCTATTCCCACATGCTCATTCGGCCCCAAGAATGGCAGATTAGAAGAGTCTTTGGATGTGTAAATTTTGAAGTATGTAGATAAACAAAATTTTACTGTTAACTTAGACCCTATGTGAAAATAATCTGAGTCTAAAGTACTAGCCAGTTTCATGTTACCCTATAGCCATGAAGTTGGCATATTGAACAGACTAGGGCCTGTCTTATTAAAGTTGACCAAAGCAAATGTTCCTCATCAAATTAACCAGGAACACATCTGTCATATGCTTATGACAGATTTAATATTTAATAATAACAGTTTTAATATTTAATATTTAAAATTACATTTTCTTACCAGGGAAATTTTTTAACACCATATTTATATGTTACACGTACAGGATAATGATTAAAATACTTCTATTACAGCCACATCATATCAACTTAGGTATACCTGGTTATTCTTTAGCTTGAAATACTTCATTAGTATCACATTACTTTGAAAATAAAGTTTAAATTTTCTTTTATTCATGGTACACAAAATGACCTGATCTTTATTCTCCAATCTTATCTCCTATCATGTCTGCAGATAACTTTAATTCTGATCACACTAGACTACTTGGTGCCCTTTGAACATGCCATGCTGTTTTATAGTGTTGTAATTTTTCATATTCTGTTCCCCATATCTGGAATACCCTCCCCCAACTCATCTGTTTAAAGACCCATTTTCTTCAAAACCTAGTTGAAGTGTCTCTTCTTCCATGAAACTTTTCCTATTCACTTCAAGCATACTCAATCTTCCACATGTTTTGGGTGGTAAGTGAATGAATGACTGATGGACTACAAAATACTTACAGGTAACACGCGTAGTTAGTACAGGTAACATGTATAAATTAGACCACTAGGCACTGAATATGGTACCTGGGTATATTAAGTTTTTATATATTTCTAGTTTTTGTGATAAAAGTGTTTTCCTTTCAGTCTGGAGAAAAATGGAGGACCATCCATAATTCCTGTCTTTAAGAAAGGTAATTGATTTTTCTTTTATCTGAGATACTTTCTATTCTGACCTTTTATAATTGTTTTATTTCTAAGAATTCAAAATGTAGAGGCTGCCAAAATATGTTTCCCGGTAGACTTCTGCTTTTCTAGTTTTACATACCTAAAATATCTTCCCATTTACAAACCCGTGCTGTGTTAATCATTCCCTTTAAGGGTTCCCCACTTATGTCATTTGACAGAAATCCCTTTCTTACTTTGCTTTTTCTCATAAGCCATGCATAGAAATGTCATTATTGAAACAACATGGAAGTATGACTTTAACTATGATCTTGCTATTACTCTGTTTCATGTACAACTTGCCTATAAGTTCTTAGAGCAGAGATGACATTCTTTCCATTGATATTATGTTCAGTTTTATAGAGCTGATAGATAAGCTTATAGAGTTGGTGGCTGAGTGGCCGAGGCCTGTGAGATCAGAATGCAGATCTCACCATGTTAGTATCCAATTCCTACTAGACCAGTAATAGAGAAAATAAATCACACACTGACTTTATGCACCTGCTTAGTGCTTGATCACGGGTGCTTAGTAGGATCCAAAATCAGTCCACTTGGGGTATTACCTCACTGTAAAAGCAAAGACAGAACTTTCTGAAATCAAGATCACATTGTTGGAGTCACAAGTGGAAAGACAGAGAATAGGAAAAGAAAAGGACAGGGAAGAACTTCATAGTATCTGAGGGAAGGTATGTATGTGTGGGAAGCTATATTTTTGAATATCGGTAGTAGAATGGTTTCTGTGTGGTCTGGTTTTTGTATAGCTTCTTTAGTGTAAGAGTAATTTACCTAGAAGAATAAAGCTAGTTCCATTATTCCTTCATTTTAATATTGGTTTCTGAATAATATGTATACCAGTAATGGTCTGCAAAGTCCAGACCAGGTTTGTGATAACATAAGAGAAAAAGGAAAAAGGACAACTAGGTGTCTAATAAAGTTAATTTCATTCAAGTAAAGTCCTCCATTTTAAGATGATGGCTTTACACCTTCTTTTGACATGAAGCTATCCCTTCTTTTACAAAATGATGTTTAAAGTGGCTGGCATTTGCTGTTTCATTAGTGCCAACTTGGCATGATAAAAAGTTTGCAACCATATATTGATCTCCACAGATTTTTGCATTCCAGCATCTAAAAGTCAGGAAGCTACTGATCTGTTCTCTTAGTATGTTTCAGCAATGTGAAGAAACAGAAGTGTATAGAATTAAAAGCAATGAGACTATTCCTAGGGCTCTTAGGCTTAAGAGACACTTAATTATGGCTCTCTCCTTTTTAGGGAAAGAGCACCGAAGAAAATCAAAACCCAAAATTCAACCAAGAGATTCTTTGACTTTTATACCTCCTGTAACTAACTTCATGGGACTCTTCAAAACAAGCAAAAAGAGTACTGTTTCTCATATTTTTTCCTTTTCATCTGCAATTTCATCAGATATCATAACTGTATCAAGACCAAGAATAGTGCTTTTGAACCAACTTGGGAAACATGTACAGAAAGCTAATCCGGAGCCTGCAGAAAGCTAATAAAAGCATCTTAGTGTGAAAGGATTCCTGAGCAATCTTGTAAAATTTTTTATTTTCAATTGTGCTAAAATATACATAACTGCATAATCTTTTTGAATGCAAATTCTTGATACTGATGTTTAACAAAACTTTCTTAGCATGTCTACCGGAACTTAACATCAGGTCTGATATATGGCTTCAAAAATTAAGTAGCATTTTCTATAACAGAATGCCTGCACCTAAAATCATTAAGATGCAGCAGCTGACACAAGTGACACAATTAGTGTGTATTATCTCTCTCTCTCTCTCAAATGTTAGAAAGATTTTTTTACTTGGTATGCTGGGCTAAAAAGGTCTGATTCAAAGTAGCCTACATGTTAACACTGTGCTACCATAAGATATTTAATGATAGATACCACAGATGCATGAGCCTTCTAAAAATCTGAAATGTATACATTTAAAAACATTTTATTGAAAAAAATCTGAAATCACTTCCTAGCAAGCGTAAAAGTATGGCTAAAAAGCATGGCCACCTCTGTTGACCAGACACCATACCTACAGAGTATCCTCGGTTTGAGGCCGGAATAGATGATATTCTCTGTGGCTTAGAATCACATGATGTCTTTGCCCAAAGAGTACTGTTTCCAGTAGGTGCAATCTTTGATGTATGTCTGAGCATATATGTATGTATGATTTACAGCAGCAAACAGATTTGACATAAAAGTTAACTGGGTTTCAGTGAGTCCTTTAAAGAGGACTCCTTTTTCTTTGTCCACTTTGCTCAATTGTCTCTATAGTCTATCTGGTCTGCAGCGGAACATATACGTTAATTAGCAGTTATTTTCTCCAACATGCCTTCACCTAACAATGATGATGATGGTGATTGTGATAGCGGCTACAGGTACCTAGGGCTTTCTATGTGTCACAGTCCAAAGCCTTTTAACAACTGTACAATAAGAGACTTCTTTAATCTCCAAATTCAATCCTGAATTATTTTAGCAGTGCAGAGTCACAACTTCCTGGTGGAAAGACTAACATACAGGAATTCCAGGGAAAAATCTGGGGAGAATTTTATACTAGAAAGGGATAAATAATTCAAATGATAAAAACCAGTATCATTTATTCAGCATTGTTAAGAATTCACATCAATGAAACATTAAGCCTCTGTAGACATTAAAAAAACAAAAAAGCCTTTAGAAGCAAAATTTGAACTTTGTCGCTGGATTCAGGTGGCTTCAAAGTTGAGGATCATTATTGCATTCAATAACATAGGCATTTCCTGAGCATCTTGGCCTAGACAGACCATCCTACGATGCTTAAAACTTTCCAGTATTTCTCTTTAAGTACAGGGCCAAAATAAAGATTATTTTTATTACATTTCATTTTCTTTTTATTTTTAAAAATTATACGTAAAATGAGAAAGGTCTCAATTCATCAAATCACCTGCCTCTTACCTGTGCATGCATGCTAAGTCGCTTCAGTTGTGTCTGACTCTTTGTGACCCTATGGACTTTTAACAACTTGATCCAGTTATGGATGGTGTAACATAAATGTCTACTAGCAAAACCTCTCAAAGGACATTAAGCAGTTAGTAGCATCATCCTTATATTCGAAGGACAGTACATTCAGTTCCTTTAATCTGGGCAGAAAAAAAGTCATGAACTGCAGTAAAAGTTCAGATTCAAAGGACATTATCAAAAAACCAAAAAAACACAAACCTTTTTCATCTCATATATCTTCACCAATTAAATATACTTTCTAAAATAATGAATGTAAATATATGTGGCCAACTAAAAAGTACAATACACCCTTGAGGGATTACTTGCATGTCATATTTTTTAAAATCTCAGATGGATCTTAAGAAATGTATAGAAATCCCATTTGCTCCAGAGAAGATACCTAATAATATATATTTTTACAATTATTAGCTTACATTCTATTAGAGAAAGTCTCCTTTTGTTTTGTCCTAGAATTCTGAGTTGACATGACTTTGACCTGGCTACCTTTCTAAAATTGCTGTCTCACTAGAAAAGTCAGTGTAATGTTTCCATAGGAACTTATACTATTCTGACATGAGACAGGTGGGAAAAGATCTACGCCTGTGTTAACATGGGGCCATGATTTAGCAGAATTGCTACATTTTTTCCAAGATTTTTCTTTTCACTTGCCAATATCAGTAAATTATTTTCCTCACAAGATGTTTTATTTTGGTTTTTGATAATTAAATAGAAAAAGCCCTATAGTCCCTTGCAAGACTATATTATTGTTGTCTCTCAGAAGAGCAGGTTAAACATCAAACATAAGAAAAGTACTAACAAAAAAAAAAAAAAAAGAAAAGTAATAACAAAGAAAGTCTTGATGAACAATTAATATTATATATTTTATATACAAAAAAATAAAAACCTTTAGGGATTTTTTTTTAAAAGCAAAAATCAAATCTTCATCTTTAATCGTGGCACTTTTATAGCAGCTTCTCCAACTTCTTTTGATATATCTACTCCAAGAGGACATCTGCATCAAAACCAGACAAATCACATTATTTCAAATATTTGCTTACTGGTCTGTCACTAGTTCTGCAAACTGTTTAGAATTCTGACAAAAAATATATGTATCTAGTGTATAACTATCATATGTGATGGTGATTCCTGAATACATATAGAGTAGGACCTCAAACTAGCAAAACAGGTAAAGGAAGGCTAGAAATCTAAATTTGGCAATTTTTAAAAACCTCTTTCATTATCCTAAAAAAAAAAAGAACAAACAAAAGAAATCTCTTTGAGGTATAATTGACATGTTGAAAACTGTACATATTTACACAATTTAGTGAGTTTGGGGTTGAGATGTTTTTCAAAGAGTTCTATTGCTCTCAAATAGAACTTAACTTTTAAATAAGTTAAAAGTTGAAACAAAAAATTACAAAAAATGCTTTATGCTCTACAAAGTTAAAAGGCTAAAAAGTTTACCATACAGCTAAACTATCCATTCCTACTTCAGAAATTCACCAAGCTTCGACCAGCTCTTCTCTGAGGTTTTAAAAGCAGGCTTGTTCCTTTCTACGTTCCTTCGTTACTGGTGGCAGGAGAGGCCTTAGATCCTACCCTCTTCCTCAGTAAATAACTTTGGCCTCAGATTTCTGCTTTTTTTACATATTTAGCATATTGCCCTATGCTAGGCTTCAGCTGGACCCCAACCTAAAGCCATCATCTCCAGCCTCAACACTGCTATAAGAAGGCTGTGTTGGATCAGACGGTAGATTCCACCTGAGGCTAGGCCATCAACTAAAAGGATTCTTTTTGTCATTACTAACTAAAATCTGTTCATTTATGCTCAGCTTTAATAGTCTATGGTTCACGTGGCTGATAGTTACATACTAAAATGTTGAAAAGTTTTAAAACAGCAGATGAAACAATAATGAAAATAGAATTATGTTAGATTATGAAATATAATCATGCTTTACTATTTTTACTATTCTGGAATTAACTTAGACCAGAACTTGATAACAAATTGAAAAGCTGTGCTACTCCTAGGAACTTCAATTTGGGGAGGGAAAATAAGGATTGCAGAAAATAAACTATCTTTTGGCACTTTCTCAGCATCCTGTGGAGATGTATACTCACAACCCCATCTCACACCACAACACTTGGGCACATTTTTGTTATTTTCAGCAAGGCAATTGGTGCTGAGATGGTCCTGACACTGCAGAAGTCCAGGTCACGGACATGGTTTCCATTCTGGTCCCAAACGAGAGAATTCATCATCCTTACCTACTCCCTGTTTCTAACCTTTAATTGGTTAACATTTGTATAATTTATTGCTATAACAAATATTTCCTGTAAGTTATCTACCACCTAGGTTAGAAGAAAAAAAATTAATGTCATCTTTCTTCAAATACCACCAGAACGTCAATGAAAACCTTAAATATAAAAGCAAAATCCAGGCTTTGACTTTCATGGTACAACCTGCACAGAGATTATGAATGGTGCCACATACTTAGGTTCGTAGCGGATGCCTTCTGTGTTGTGTAAAATGCCCAAGCCAGCACGTAGTCTTTCAACACCATTCCTAAATAAGAATCATTAAAAATAAAATAACTAGCTGAAGATTTAAAGGAAGAAAATTTAGCATGATGCAAGAGCAATTAATATTTGCATAATTATGAGTGAGCCACAAATATCCTGTGGCTTACCATGCAATCATGATGCCGTTATCAGTGCATAATCTGGCAGGAGGACACAGCAAAGTGCACTGGGTTGCATTTGTCACAATTTCCAGAGCTTTTCGGATATATAAGTTACTTGCGACGCCTCCAGATACAACCTGAAAAAGTTCAGAATACCGAAGTGAACAAATATCACATATGAATATGAGGTAAGCTGTGAGCTAAACCTGGGGGGAAATACCAGCATTATACAATAAGACAATATCACATTTTGGTAGGTGGGTAAATGATTAAGTAGTATATCTATATAATCAACATTTGGAAAAGAAAAAAAAATCAACAACTTCAATATTACCATATGATCACTATCATTTTTGTACATTTTCTTCTAACCCTTTCCTTATAGTATAATCATTATACAGTATTTTAGACCCTGTAGTTTTTGCTTATAAGCATTTTTTTCATTTTACTACATAATTCTTAAACTATTACCTTTGATATTTGTGTAATATTCCATTTTGTGAACCTACTGTTTAAATATTTTCCCACTTCACAATTTTTAAAAGGATGAAGTTTAAGATACAGTTACACAGGAAATTTATCAAGCCTTTTAAGCATATTTAAAGGGATTTCATCAAAGGAACATAAATTTGAAGGAAACAGTCCATTTTTCTCAAAACAATGATAGCAGTTATACTGCATTTTGTTTCACACTGTAAACCCTCTTTTATTCAGTAAGATGCAGCCTTGAACATTTTTGCCACACAGGCTGTACCGATGTCCTATAAAAGTGCCACACCTGTACAAGAAATGGCTGTTAGTTTTTATTCTACATAATCTCTTCCTGTCAGGGACAACATATGGCATAAAGATCTTTCCATCCTATGCTTATGGTCAGTTAAGCTCTGGAAAGGAAAGGAACATACTGTAAAGGATGACTACCATTCTGTAACGACAGGACTTACCAGCACTGCGCTACTTGGCTGTAACAAGCCTCTCTGCTTGCAGAACAGAATAGCACGATGTGTTCTTTTTGCAATGTGGCAGGCCACGGTGTGCTGGACTGCAGCAGCAATGTCTGCAGCTGAAGACAGGATCTGCCCCTGCTCAATACCTGCAGGAATGAGCAGGTATTTTTAGGTACCAGCCAGTGTTACTTATCTGTCCAACTTTACTAATTACAAATATACCTTCCTCCTTTTCCTTTTGCATTATCATCTTATCAATAACGTGTTGAAGTCCAGAAAAAGAAAAATCACAATTTTTAGCACGTTGCATGGGAGGTTGGAAATCAAAATGCAATCTATTTCCCTGTTTGGCCAAATGTTCTATAGCCTTCCCGCCACTCATGGTGGAGCACTCTGGATGTTTTATTAAGGAAAGTCTTCTTGCTACCTACCAAAAACAAACAAAACATTCTGTAACATCATGAAACTGTACATTTTGAAACCAAGGTACAAAGGAAATGATTCTTATCCTGGATGAATAAGACATGCTATACTTTTACAACTAAGGATTATACCTGGTGGTCGGTCAAGACATACATCTTGCTCCTTCTGACAAATGATCAATAGTGGCCAATCACTGCCTTCCTATCTACTTTTGCTCTTCTATTGGGGATGAAAAATAGGTTTGAAAATGACAACGACTGCTCAATTATGAACTTCAGAATAAGAACCTACCCTATTTCTTTTGAATTTCAGCTTGATAGGTTTTTTTATATAAGGAAGTCAGTTTTAGAATGCTAAAACAAAGGAAAATAAATTTGCTTGTCAGTGGTATCAGCAGTTATAATATTTAATAATAAAACGTTGTGTATCTTTAATGTTATGTCATTTTTATATATCCTCTTGTTTCAGTTTTAAAAGGTACATTACACTTCACAAAGCACTTTCACGTTATTTGACTAAAAACATAAATGCAGTATATGCAAACTATTAGAGCCTTTATATACTGATGTAAACCTCATATCATCTTATTCAGAATGGGTAAGAAGGAATCTTTCATACAATTATGCACTGCTCTTTTTGTTTTTTGCTCACATAATATTTTTCAGTTTAATATATTATCCAGAAATATTTAGATGAATAGTGATAGTTCATCTATTACTATTCAGCTGAAACAGACACCTAACAAAAAAGAGTGGAGATATTAATTCTTAAATAATTACCTTGTCAAGCATGTCGCCTGGTGCTATGTCCAAAGACTTTCCAAGAAGAAGAAAATCTGAAACTCCTCTAACTAATGCCAAAAGACAATGACCTCCAGAAATCAAAAGAACTAAAAAAGGAAATTCTACCTTATTTGTTAACCTAATAGTAAGTGCATGAGCCTCCATATGATGAATGGGAATGAAGGGCTTTTTAAACTGGTCTACCAGTTGTAAGCTAAATGATAAACCTACACCCAAGCTTAAAGCAAGTCCTGGCTTTATGGTAGTTGCAATTGCTGAGAGTTCACTTGGAGAGACTTCACTGGCAGAGAGAGCTTCTTGCACTATGCGTTGAATATTTTCTCTATGAAGCTGTTGAGCTACTGGAGGAATAATCCCACCTGTTCTGAAAGACATAAAAAAACCCCCAACTTTTGTAAGTTTAAGATTGTAAAAATTGAGGAAGAAAAAGTATGTATTATGGCTGAAGGCACGTTTTCAAATTATCATTATATAGCTAAAAACATCAGTAAGTCTATTTTCTAATTATATGTGCATTATAATATGTAGTACATTATAAGAACTCAACATGCAATGATTAAGGATGTAATTTACTGTTGCTGACTTTACAAAATTGTACACCACAAACTCCAATGGATTTATTTCCTGATAAATGAAATCACCAAAATAATTCTGAGAAGCATTCTAAGGAAGAAGTCTTGAATAAGGAAAGGAAATCAGGATTTGGGGGAAAGGAATCTATATGCAGGCAGGGAGATTTTTAAAGAGGTTACTGCAAAAGTATTTGTGTAAGGTTATTACATCTTAAACTGAGTGATCATGAGAATTGAAAGGGACCAAGAACTGAAAACTGTAATAATTTTAATTGGATATCAGGGGAAGGGGGAACCAAACCATCAAAGGTAAATCCTGAGCTGGAATGACTGGGAGAAAAGAAATCCTAACAGAAACATGAAGACAGTTTTGTGAAGAAGACGAGTTTATTTTTAAACACACTGCACTTGAGGTCATGGTAGGACAGTAGACAGCTTGCAATCCTGAAATAAAGTCTGGGAATGCAATCTTAATCCAAGAATCCAATTTTGATTTTTGGTCCATTAGGACAAGCAGTGGACGATGACTCCAAATGTCAAGAGTAAAGAATTAGAAGGCAAAGGTTGCTAGCAAAAAAACTGCCAGCATGTGACTGATCAGAGGGCAGAGCAAAAATAGAGGGTCTGCAAGATATACCTCTGCTCTCGAAAAAAGAACTTCAAATATTTGATGATTTGATATTGTAAGATCTGCAGGCTCTATACAAATGGCATTGGATAGTTAAAATATCTATGTGTCAGTCAATGAGGGCGCTATTTAAGAGGAATTACCTTATTTCAACACATTCATATTGTAATACAATTTTCCTTAATTCTTTAAAGCTACTTTTTCTTCTATATTCCTCAGTTTTGTTAATGGCATCAATAACCTCCAAACTGCTTAGGTTTCAAGGCTCATCTTTATCTCCTTCCTTTCCCTCACTTTTCACATTTAATTAAGTTTATAAGTATTGATGAGGTCAGGCTGTTTGATTGTCACCACCAATTTCAAAAAGCTCTCATTAAGTCATTCTATTCAAAGCCTTCTAACTATACTTCTCCAGATATTTTCTCTGATCCTTGGAGTTGTACTATACTGTGTTGCCAGAAAAAAAGCAGTGATGACTGGAATTTGGGAGACTTTAAATCCAAATCCTCTCCCTTCTACTTATTTTTTCCTTCCCCCACTTGCCTACACTTCTTTTCTTTCTGTGCCTCTTCTATGTATTCTACGGATTATGCTAAGCATCGGAGATGAAAGAGATGAAAAACACAACAGCTTTATTCTCAAAGAATTAACAATGATTGCTAAAAGTCAATTAATAATCAAATAATTTTTAGACGGTATGGAAAATGAATGACTAAGGAACAAAGCTAGTAAAGAGGCATGGAAACCATTTAGCTTCAAGGCTGGAGCCAGGAGTTCAGACAAGAGACAATAAAGGTTTGAATTAAGTCAGTGGAAAGGGAGAGGAAAGTTTCTATATTTGGAAGGTAGATTTACCACGACCAGATGACTGATTTGGGTACAGAGTGGTGAGGGAGAAGTCAAGATTGTCCTCCAGGTCTCTGGCTTGGAAGAAAGGAACTCCTTTCCTAAGCAGACCTCTATTACTTCACTTTACATGCTGTTTTACAACAATCTGTTTACCTGTTTGTCTTCTTCACTAATTTATAATAGAAAGAGAAGTACTATTGTTACCAGTAATAGATGGGGTTTTTGCAGCCCTTCCTATTTGACAAGAACTACATTATATACTTTAAAAGAATTCACATTTAATCTTCACAACAATATTATGAGCTGGAAGCCATTATTATCCCCATTTCACAGATAGGGACATTGAGTCACAGAAAATGGTGCAAGGTCTCCAAGCTAGTCAGGGGCTGAATCAGAATCTAAAGCATTTTATATGGTAAGTTGTTCAGAGGAAAAAATCATATATTTGTACCCACAGTGCCTCAGATGCTGCCTTGCAATTGTAGGTGTTCAATAAATGCTGATGAGCTGGAATCAAACAGCCTGTATATTTTTCTCACGTGACTTACACCCTAGCTAAACTGAAAGTCTTTTTTTTTTGTCCAGCGCTTTCTCACCTCTTTGCCTTTGCCAAAGACACTATCTCAGTCTACAATGGTTTTTCCATCTCCATTCATTGAAGGCCTATCTGTCTCTCAAGGCCACTGACCCAAGCAACATGCCAAGTGTTGTGCCGGCCACTAGGCAGAGTGCAGTGATTAATTCAGATGCAGCCTTCATCACCTTGGAGCTTAAGAGTCTATTTGGGGGAAACACTGTAAATAGGTAAACATAAAAATTATGAAAAGAACTACTAAGAAAATAAGCAGGATATGATGATATAGAATAAACTCAGTGGGAGTACCTAATTCAGATAAAAGTGGTCAGGGCAGGCTTTTCTGTGTAGTTAACATTTCTATGTTCAGATGTCCAATAACCCCAGAATAGTGAAAGGACTGTGAAACTGCGGTGTGGTGATAAGTTATGGTCTGTACAACTTCTGTGATACTTACTCTATGCTGCCTTGCACTCCTAACTTTCCTTGTAGGTCCATATATCATGTCTCAAAGATTAGGTTAACGCTTCTTAAGGCAAGGACTTGCTAGTATTTCACTGTGCCTTATTAAGGCCCACCACAGCCCCTTTCATATAATATGTAACCATTAGAGGCCTACTCTGCCCCTTCAAGTATACTATTTCTAATTATAACATTCTGTTGTTATAACTCTCATGCAACCCACAATCTCATAAGGCAGGTATTATCTTTCCTATTTTATGGATGTGAAAACAGAATCAGAAGCAACCTAGATGTCCATAGACTGATGAAGGGATAAAGAAGCTGTGGTATACACACACACACACACGCGTGCATGCACACACACATACATATACAATGGACTATTACTCAGCCATAAAAAGGAATGAATTTGAGTCAGTTCTAGTGAGGTGGATGAACCTAAAGCCTGTTAAACAGTCAGAAAGAGAAAAACAAATACTTATGTAAACACACATATATGGAATCTAGAAAAATGGTACCGATGAACCTATTTACAGGGCAGGAATAAAGACACAGGCATTGAGAACAGGTGAAGGAGAGAGTGAGATGAATTGAGAGAATAACACTGAAATATATACATTACCATGTGTAAAAGAGATAGCTAGTAGGAAGCTGCTGTATATAACACAGGGAGCTCAACCTGGGGCTCTGTGACAACCTAAAGGGGTGGGGAAGGGGCAGGGGTGGGGTAGGGGCAGGGGTAGGGTAGGGGTAGGGGCGGGGCCGGGGGGGAGAGTCAAGGGAGCAGGGACATATGCATACTCATGGCTGATTCATGCTGCATGGCAGAAAAGAACACAACATTGTAAAGCAAGTGTCCTCCAATTAAAAATAAATTTCAAAAGATGAATTAAAAAAAATAAAACAGATTCAGAGAGTATAAGGAACTTCCCAAAGTCAGAGCCAACATCAACTGCTAATTCATGATTCAAGTACAAGTTTATGATCTCAAAACGCCAACCTTTTTCACTACTCAGATGTTGGAAATTAATGGCTTGAAGACATAGTTGTACTACACAATATTTTAATATATTGGAGTTACCTACTAAGTTTTAAAATTTGGGAGATATTACCATAACATTCTGGATTTCCATTCTCTTGAAAATTCTTATGATCAAATAACCTAAGGCCTACACTCCTGTATGGCAACAATTGGCTGGAGTGGAGTAATGACCTCCTACAGTTATTTTCTACATTATTCCCAGCCCACTTATTTATGCGATCTGCCTGGTGGCCCTCTGGAAACAGCTGAGGTTATAAACCTGGCACCATCCTGTGTTTTAATACAACAGTATATTATTAAGTATCGACGTGACATTTATATATATTTATATTTGTGAATAGGATTTTCTTTTTCAGTGATTAACACAGGCTGTAGGTCAGGTCATACTTTCCTAGGACTTCAGTGGAGACCATGAAACATACAACTGGACAAAAGGAAATGGCATTGCTGAAGGGAATTCATGGCTAAACCCTGAAGTTTGTCTCTTTTTGGCAACCGGATGAGCTCAGGTTGGGAAGTTACTGTGGAGGGCCTTAGAAGCCAGGGTGAAGGGTGTAAGGTTTTCTATATCAGTTATGAAGACTTCTGCACAAAGGAAGAAATTAGATCCTAAAATTTACCTTTTATATGTAATAAATTAATATTTTACTTCATTTTATTTTTCAAAAAAAAATTGGAAACTACCAAGATAATGCCTACTCACTTTAAATGAACTTCAGTTTGGGAATGTATTGCTTCTCCCAAAACATTTCCAGTTTCATCCACTACAGCAGCTGCTGTATCATCACAACTGGTTTCAATTCCCAATACTAGTTTATGAAGAAATAGTTTTCCAGGATGAAAATGAAAACTTCCTAAAAATTCATAAATTTTCCTTCTTGATGGTTTAAAAAAGACTCCTGCTGTCTTATTCAATATTAGCATATTTACTGTATGGGTAATTCCTAGAAGAGAAAGAAACAAACTATTATTTGGAACTGACATTTGCCACTAGCCCATTCAGTAAAGCAAAATTCCTGAAAACTTGGTTTATTTTTCAATATATAGTTTTATAAAAATTTAGGAAAGTTTTGTTAAAAGTTGGCACAATATTTTAAAGGCTGTAAGAAACTGTTAATATAAATAACTATGAATGAATATAATGCTCTTTAAGGGGAACATTATATAGATAAAATTACATATAAGATTTCTGTATTACTAATACTTGTATGCTATTCTTAGCAAACGACTATTCTTACAGTACAATAGTTACACAGTCACTTGAAAAGTGCTATTTATTTTTTTATAGCCAAAATTAAGACAAATTGTTGTTTTAAAAAGTCAAAACAATAAAGGCAAAGCAAAACTAATGAAAGTTAACGCCTTCCATTTCCCGGAAACATCTTTCAAAAGAAAAATTTAATCATGTGGTCGAAAAACAAGAGTTCACATTAAATACACAGTAAGATTCAGGCGTGTAAGTTTAGACAAAAGCGTTCTCATAAAGCTCATCTTAAAAGAAGACCTCAACTAAAACGACCATAACCTAATACCTAACTTTATCTATTAATTACAATTTTTCGAATTAAATCTTCACTTTTGCCATAGATTTATCATACCAGTGTGTATGCTCAGTTGTGTCTCTTTGCGACCCTATGGGCTGTAGCCTGCCAGGCTCCTCTGTCCATGGGAGTTTTCAGATAAAAATACTGCCATTCCCCCTCCAGGGGATCTTTCCCACCCCGGGATTCTTTACCAGAGCCACCAATAGAGATCTCCCCAAATCCTCTTCTCTCCAATAACAGCTGTCCATCATTAAAGCACTTTGTTTTTTTCACACTCCCAAGTATTTAGTCTCATGTCTCCCAAATCACCTTGTTCTAGAACCTTCTAGAAATTTAGTAGATTCTTTCTCTATCACACTAGTGCACAAAATGGGAGGAGGGGGGGGAAGAGCGAATATTGGAACTTTCATTGTTCCACAGGAGCAGGGGGGCGTCCAGGGATTGGAGATGAGCGACCTATTCAAAGAGGAGAGCTGCAGAGGATGCAGTCCCAACAGACACGCCATGATAAATTAGATTTATAGTCACTAAATCCAGCCAAGGAAGCTTGTGCGAAGCCCTTCTCGTTGGAGCCAAGCCGGATCCCAAGTGAACCTGGTCTGTCTCGGGACCTGGCCAGCGCTGGTCTCTGCTCTAAGAGGGCGAGGGATTCTAACTGGAACCGCTATTCTAGCCGCACGAAAGCAACAGAGAGAAGAGGGCTGAGCTACCTCACCCACCTTGATCGTCAACGATACTAGCTAGTACTCATCTCCTCTCCGTGTACTGCCGACTGAATGCCCTTTCCCAGGCGCAGGAAGCCTGAACTTGCCACCCCGGAAGTGATGTCATCAACACGGGGCCAGCGTCCCGTCGCCAGGGTCAGCAGCTGTTTCCCTGAGGGCGTCACTCAGAGTAAATACAATCGCGAAGGCTGTCTCTTCCCTAGATGCTCTGCGTGCGCTCAAGCAATTCTCCCAGACTTGTAGGTACGAAGACGTCTACAAGGTCACTCGGCTACTGGCTGATACAGCGGAGACAGAGCACAGATTCGACTACGTAGCATTTAGTTCTAAACACTACGGACGCCACAGTAAAAGAAAAAAAATTTTTTTGCCTTAGGCTGGAATTTGGACGCCACTGTGAGAAAAGTATGGTCTTTGCTTACTCTGGAGGTAATCTTCAGCATAGTATGTACTCCTATTCTTTAACCTCCTTCAGTCTTTTTTGTTTTTATTCGTAAGTGAACTTATTACCATTTGAATAGCTTTGTCCGAATCTATTCTTTCTTCTTCCCTGAGAGGCGTTAAGATTTTACCGCAAGGTCTTTATAAATTCAAGGCTGGACAGGGCTGGCACATATGTTTGTGCCTTTCTTGGTGTGAAGGTCTTGGTACGAGATAGGGAAAGTCACAGTTATGGTCTAGTGGCAGATATGTAATTCATAATTACCAGATATGAAACTTATGATTATCAGCACTCTACTAAGAATTTTGAAGGTAGAATTTAATGTTTATTAAAAAGTTCATTTATATATGACAATAATAAACATAATTAACAATAAAGTGGCGTGTACTGTGTGCTAGGCACTGTTGCAGATTTATTTAATCCTCATAACAACCCCATGAGGTAGTTACTGTCTTCATTTTACATATGAGACAACTGGGCAAGAGAGTCTGGGTGATTTGCAGATTACACAGCTAGTAAATGCAGAACTAGGATTAGAAGTCAGGCCATCAGCTCTGGAGTCTGTTCTCTTAACTGGTAGAAAATAGCTCATATTTTCCCTAGGATGCATTGTTGACCCAAAAAGAGGAAAAAAGAAAAATTAAGACCTAAAGGCTTTAATAATAATTAGTCATCCTGATTGCATATGATAGGCCAGGAATTACTTTTTCTTATACACTGGGATTTATTCTGAACATAAAATCGTTCACATCTGGTATTGTTTTTCTTGCAACTTGAATTACATTATCCCAATGCTCTCCTGTGTTGTCAAGAGTTATCCCTGCTATGTTTGGTTGTATCAATAGATACCTTATTTGGGCACTCCTTACCTGGGTACTCTTGGCTGCTGTTGAGTCTGAATGCTGCATTAGGTGAGGAGCAGAACTTAAGGACGTTCAGAAGGAATTTGGGGCTTCCCTGGTGGCTCAGTGGCTCCTCATCTCAATGCAAGAGATGCAGGTTCAATCCCTGGGTTGGGAAGATGCCCTGGAGAAGAAAATGGCCATCCACTCCAGTATTGTCTGAAAAACCCCGTGGAGAGAGGAGCCTGGTAGGCTCCAGTCCATGGGGTTGCAGAGTTGGACATGACTTAAGAGACTGAACAAAAACAGTAAGAATATGGGTAGTAGAAAGAATGGCATTTAGACCAGTCCTACATATTTGGCAAGTGAAGGTATAATTCTTCCATGTTCTTTATTACACTCGACAAGTTATTGGGGGAAAGAGATATATGCTTTCTGGGGCTTGTCTGAGCTTTCATGCAGATCACATCAGATGGTTTGAATGCCACACTCATGGGCAGTCTCAAGAAAACATGGCCTAACCACTGTAACTGCAACATGAATTGAGAGTTTGGAATTATAAGTATGTTCACGTTCTCTGCTGTTGCTTAGCTTGCCAATTGTAAACTTTTTATGTCATACTAAATTGGATTTTCACATATCACGTATTTATTGGGTTCTTTCCTTTTTCTAGGCAGTTTACTAGTTGTTAGGGGTAAAAGATAAAATATCCATTTTCTATTTTCAAGGAATGGAGTCTAATAATGTGTGTGCATGCTCAGTTGTGTCTGACTCTGAGACCCATGGACTGTAGCCTGCGAGGCTTCTCTATCCATGGAATTTTCCAGGTGAGAATACTGGAATGGGTTGCCATCTCGTACTCTAGCACATCTTCCAACCCAGGAATTGAACTGGCATCTCCTGCATTGGCAGGCAGATTCTTCACCACTGAGCTACCAGGGAAGCCCCATGAGTCTGATAATAGGCAATTACAATTCAGCATTATGGAAAATGTGCATTAAGAGAGGAGAGTCACTTGGGGAAGGGGACAGCTTGCCACAGATTTATCCACAGTTTAGCAGGGCCATAGTGTGCTTACTGGGTTTCAGCATCTGATTCTTTTTTAGGGTTGAAATCAGTTTATCAGGCCTAGAAGTAAGTGGACTCTGGAGTGCTGAGTCACACAATTTGCTAATAAACTTTATGTAAAAACCACAATACTCACGTGTTAAGAGAAATGATGAAGAGTCTAGGATAATTGAGCCTGCTGATCCTCACCTTTTCTGTGATCAAATTACAATGAAAGCCAGATCCAAATTAGAACCATATTGTTCGGCATGATGGAGTGGAAGCAACAGAAGTGAGTTTCGTGCTTTTAATGGCTAATATTTCAGGCTTGATGCACCCCTTTCCACTTGAGTACACACCTGTCTTATGTTCTTCATAGGTTGAATTGTGCTAAAAAAAAAGTCATTTGCCTTTCTCTTTTTTTAAGTTTCTTTGCTAACAAATATCTTTTTTGATGTGGAACATTCTTTGATCACAGCTTCCCTGGTGGCTCAGACAGGAGACAATAAGAGACACAGGTTCCATCTCTGGGTTGGAAGATTCCCTGGAGAAGGGCATGGCTACCCACTCCACTATTCTTGCCTGGAAAAACCCATGGACAGAGGAGCCTGGTAGGCTAGTTTAATGAGGTCTGTAGCAAAGAGTCAGACACAACTGAGCAACTAACACTTTCACTTTACATTCTTTAATTAACGGCAATACCATCCATCAGGCAGGTCTCATCTTTGGAACATATTTTATTTCATTTGCTGAACCATGATGCTTGTATCACAAATTTACTGTTTAAAAAATCATGTTAAAATGTTAGAAAAATCACCATTTTAACCATTTTTAGGTGTACAGTTCAGTGGCATGAAATACATTCACATTGTTGTGCAACTGTCGCTACCATCCATCTCCAAAACTCTTCCATGTTCCCCAGCTGAAACTATTCGTTAAACACTAATTCCTCATTTCCCTTTCTTCCCATCCCCTGGCAACCACCATTCTGTCTGTCTTTAGGACTTTGACTACTCTAGGTACCTCATATAAGTGGGATCACACAGTACTTGTCCTTTTGTAACTGGCATATTTTACTTAGCATTAATGTCAAGGTTCATCCAGTGTTGTAGCATGTCAGAATTTCCTTTTAAAGCTCAATAATATTCTATTATGTATATAAACCATATTTTGTTTACACATTCATCTGTCAAGGGACAGACACTTACCTACACCTTGTGACTACTGTGAACAGTGCTCCTATAAACAGGAGTTGTGCAAGTATCTTTTCACTTCTCTGCTTTCACTTCTTTAGAGTATATACCCTGAAGTGGAATTGCTGGATCATATGGAAATTCTGTTTAACTTTTTGAGAAACCAACATACTCAGATGATCTTATTTTTCAAGTGTGTGGAGTCTGTGTGTTTTGGCAGTAGATGGAGAGGGTGAATCTCTTTGTTGCTCCCCTAAACTCCCTGGGACCATTAAGTGCCGTGATAGAAGCACGGGTTTGGTACCTCAGAGGAGGGACACATTTCAAAGCAGGATCCCTGTATCAGGTTTCCATGTAGTAGTTGGTATACTGGTATTTTCCTGGGCAACAGCCAATGAATCATCTGGCTCTTCTGTTCTCATTTAGAAAACTATAAAGTGAATAAAATGATGCATGTTTATCTTCTTTATAATATGGTCAAAATAACACGTATGTTGCAAAATCTGTAACTTTTTAAAAAAAGTGTCAAAAAATCTGTAACTACCTGATGTGAAGTACCAACTCACTGGAAAAGACCCTGATGCTGGGAAAGATTGAGGGCAAGAGAAGGGAGTGGCAGAGGATGAGATACTTGGATGTCATCACCAACTCAATGGACATGAGTTTGAGCAAACTCTGGAGATAGTGAAGGACAGGGAAGCCTGGAGTGGAGTGCTGCAGTTCATGCGGTCACAGAGTTGGACAAGACCAAGTGACTGAATAACGTAACTGTAAATTCAGAAAATTTATATATTGTCATATTTTAAAGAGTTCATTCTAAGCATTGATGTTGTTCTTTCAATTCTTGAACTTGAGAATTATTTTTATTCATGTAATTATGCAGTTAAAGGTCACAGTAATAAAACTAGCTTACGTGCTAACTTGAGATTACATAGATCTTTAGAGCTACAGGTTGAGTCACTTTCATAAGCATTAGTTGTTTTATTAAAGGCTTGAATGAGTCAAAAAATAGAATATACTATTCTGAACATAAAATAAAATCCAAATATATTATTCACTATTTTAAATTATGAAATATTTTAATTATGAAAGTGTCAAAAATAATATAATCAACTTCTGTGAACAGAACACCCAATTTAAGAGCTAAAGTGTCACCCTTCAGTTGAGCTGTGTACTGTATACTCAAATATTCCGTATTCTAAGTTTGATGTTTATAATTCTTAGGTATTCATTTACTTGTAGCTGAACAAAAACTTTAACAAATTATTTATTTTTGGCTGTCCTGGTCTCCGTTGCTGCACAGGCTTTTTTCTAGCTGTGGTGCACAGACTCCTCATTGTGATGGCTTCTCTTGTTGTGGAGCAAAAGTTTAGTTGCCGTGTCGCATGTAGGATCTTACCAGATCAAGGATCGAACCTGTGTCTTCTGCATCAGCAGGTGGATTCTTTACCAATGAGTCACCAGGGGAGCCCTAAACAAACACTTTTAAACTCCCCATAACAAACTATCTGCTGAATCATTTTTAACTGGAACTAAAATTATGGAGTAATATAAAATCTGAGACATCTCACTACTTTTTGACATCAAGAAAAATGAGGGTGTTTATCTTTGTTATTCTCTTACATACCTTACTTCTCGACCCAGTGCTATTCCAAAATTACTTTTTTTTTTAACCTAGACCTGTCTTCCCAGTACTGAACTTGTTTACACTTCCAACATCAATATGTAATATCCATGTAACTGTTTTGGGAATTACACTTTTCTGTCCTGTTAGAAAGAATATCAAACTGCATTGGTCTATACTGGGTTGCTGCATTTGTCTTTTGCATGAGGGTATTTTGGAGTCATATTTACTAGTGATATATATTAATATAGGGCTTCCCTGGTGGTTCAGTGGTAAAGACCTTCCTGCCAATGCAGGAGATGTTGGTTTGATCCCTTAGTTAGGAAGATTCCCTGGAGGAGGAAATGGCAACCCACTCCAGTATTCTTGCTTGGGAAATTCCATGGACAGAGGGGCCTGTCAGGTTACAGTCCATGGGGCTGCAAAAAGTAGGACATGACTGAATGTGCGCACACACACACATGCACAGATTAATATACGAGACATAAGAGAAATATATTGCATGAGAAGATTCAGTATTAGCTAGACAAGATGAATCAACAGGTTAAAATCCAACAACATGGGGATCTATAGGAATATAGATAATAAATCCATTGAGTAAGTAAATGAAGGGAAAACCATCACCGAACAGCATTGTATGTTGGGACTGGAGATTTTAGTGACCATAAAGTGAATCAGTGATATGTGGCTCTCAAAACAACTAATATGCTTCTTTAAAAATAAAAAGTATCCAGAACAAGGGAAGTAGTACTGTTGGAGTGATATCACATCTGTAGTTACCTTAGTGTGATATATAATAAACTGCAACTTAGAGCAGAATTATCAGGACAGTGGGAGAAATTTGAAATTGTATCATAATAGAAAATGGTGAGAGCTCTGGTAGTATTTATTCACTGCTGTTGATAACAGTTTAAAAGTTAAATAGCTGAAAAGTTATGTAAAATAAGCATTAAATTTTGGCTAAATGTAAAACAGGTTATAAATTCCATTACAAAAATGCAGCCTTGTATTTTTCTAAGGACTGAACAGAGGCATAGTGGTCAATGAAATTTGAAGGTAAAGGGTGGGGTTGAATTACATAGCCTCTTATGGCAGAAAGTGAAGAGGAACTAAAAAGCCTGTTGATGAAAGTGGAAGAGGAGTGTGAAAAAGTTGGCTTAAAGCTCAACATTCAGAAAACTAAGATCATGGCATCTGGTCCCATCACTTCATGGTAAATAGATGGGGAAACAGTGGAAACAGTGGCAGACTTTATTTTTCTGGGCTCCAAAATCACTGCAGATGGTGATTGCAGCCATGAAATTAAAAGATGCTTACTCCTTGGAACAGAAGTTATGACCAACCTAGACAGCATATTAAAAAGCAGAGACATTACTTTGCCAACAAGGTCCATCTAGTCAAGGCTATGGTTTTTCCAGTGGTCATGTTTGGATGTGAGAGTTGGACTGTGAAGAAAGCTGAGCGCCAAAAAATTGATGCTTTTGAACTGTGGTATTGGGGAAGACTCTTGAGAGTCCCCTGAACTGCAAGGAGATCCAACCAGTCCATCCTAAAGGAGATCAGTCCTGGGTGTTCATTGGAAGGACTGATGCTGAAGCTGAAACTCCAATACTTTGGCCACCTCATGCGAAAAGTTGACTTATTGGAAAAGACCCTGATGCTGGGAGGGATTGGGGGCAGGAGGAGAAGGGGACGACAGAGGATGAGATGGTTGGATGGTATCACTGACTCGATGGACATGAGTTTGAGTAAACTCCAGGAGTTGGTGATGGACAGAGAGGCCTGGAGTGCTGCAATTCATGGGGTTGCAAAGAGTCAGACACGACTGAGCAACTGAACTGAACTGAAGGTCTTTTCCAACTCTTGGCATCATAGTTTTATAAGGCTAATTCACACAGATATTAGTTAAAGAGACAGCTATGCCCCTTAAGACCTTTCTAGTTTAACAGACAATAGTGACATAAACCTAACAAATACCATTCTGTGCTTAAAAACAAAAATAAAAGATGGGGCAAGTGAAAAGAATACAGGAGTTAACTTTGGAAGTTCCACTGGGAACTCCCATTGGTCAAAGCTGGAGGATTATTTGAGCAACAAATTAATAGTGTTATAATGGATTATAAACAAAGAATAAAGCATCCATGAGCTCATAATATAAATGACTGAATAAATAAATGGTAGAGAAGGGAAAAATCTTCCTTACAAAAGAATTCCAGTAAATACATGTAGAAGTAATGAGGGAAATAAAAAACTACCATTGGAACTCCAAAGTAATAACTGATGCAGTAAAGAGTCACCAATGCATGCTAAAATTAGTAGCATTTCTGAACTCAGACCTATTTAGAAATTGGTATTATGTGTCCTGACTTGAAATTAGGAGCAATTATAGCATAGCAATTGATTTTATTCCAAATAATAGTCATTATAGATTTTGTTTAAAAAAGTTTTATCTTACACTAAACTGTACAAATTTGTGAAATTAGGAACAGTTTTCATCTTTACCATTCAACCACTCACCTAAGTATTAAGGCTAAAAAATTATGAGTTATTTTAGTTCCCTTCCCCCTACTTACTTTCAGTGTATCAGTGTTTTGTGAATTGTACTTGCTGAGTGTATCCTGTATTTTACCACTTCTCACCACTGCATCAGCTAATTCCCTAGTCTGAGCTACCTCTTGCCTGTAGTAGCTTCCCAACTGTCCTTCCTGCTTCCCATTCCCTTACATTTTATTTCCAATATTAGCCAGTGACCTTCACATACACACACACACACACACACACCAACCACCACAAAAACCCCAGATCCCTTTCCTCTCCTGTGCAAAACTCTCTCATGGCTTTGTCAGGCTAAGAATAAAATCGACCTCTACCTACTTCTCTGAACTCATTTGCTCCCATTCTTATCCTTGTTGCTTATTACTCCTTTCCAGGCACAGTGACTATCCTTCAAACATACCACCTCCTTCCTGCCCCAGAGCCTTAGTACCTGTCATCACCAGTACTGGAAAGCCTCTTTCCCCAGATCTTTGTATTGCTTGCTCATTTACATCAGGAAAGACTCTGTCTAAATGTCGCATTAGTTAGGATCTTTATGGAAGACTTTTCTGAGGCAGGCTTCCCTGCCTTTTACTGGTTTGTTCCACGCACGCCCCCCCCCATGGCATTTATCACTATGTAAAATAATATGTATTTCTTTACTCATCTGTTCTCCAACTTGAATGTAAGCACATAGGGGAAAGGACCTGGTTTGTCTCGCTACAAACTGTATCCACAATACCTAAAATAATTCCTACAATGGAGTGGGCCTTCAAGTATCTATTTAATAAGTATCTTTTAACACACTGAAGGGCTAAAGTAGAGGAAACAACAGAAGGCCTATATTAGAGGCAGATTTCTGTCTCTGAAGTCTGTGGAAAAAAGTTTAAGCCTTTTGAGATAAACTTTAAAATGAAGAAAAATGAAAGAATACTTTTTAGCTGCCTTAATTTTACAAGGGCTTCCCTGGTGACTCAGATGGTAAAAAATCTGCCTGCAATGTGGGACACCCAGGTTTGATCCCTGGGTTGGGAAGATCCCCTGGAGAAGGGAATGGTTACCCACTCCAGTATTCTTGCCTGGAGAATTCCATGGAAAGAGGAACCTGATGGGCTATAGTCCACGGGGTTGCAAAAAGTCAGAGACCACTGAGCCACTTTCACTTTCAGTTTTACAAATTCAGTTGCTTAAAACGCAAAAAATTTAAGCATAACCTAATGACTGAATTTAGAAAGCTTTTGCAATAAACTTACACCAAAGAAGAATTTTATTAAAGTATAGATTACTGGTTATTTAAAAATACAAACATACAAAGGCATTATCATACAACTGATTTTCTAAACTCAACACTTTTAAAATACAAAACAATGATCATTACCCCTAAGAGTCAGTTTGAAACAAACTGACTTTTAAGTTGGTTTTATAATTCTTTTCACTCAATCTTGCTTACAAATGTTACTAGGTTTTTCAGTTTCATTCCATATCAGAACTTTTTTTGACATGTTTACTTCTCAAAGTAGTATATAGTTATTTCTTGGAATTAATATTAGCAGCTATAGAAAGCTTCTCTATGTGACAAAAATTCAATATGGTTTCTGCTTTGGAAATAGTTATTTCCAAATAACTATTTTGAGTTATCTACACTAAGACTCACATATTGAAAGGTAAAATATGAATGGGTAAATGATGGGGATTGAGAGCACGAGGACTAAGAAAAGATGATGTTATCTTTTACTGCAGACCTGCTTCAAGAAAACTCCATTATTTACTTTGATAGTATTACTAGAGAAGCAGTTTCTGCCAGATCACAGGTTGGCTAGGTAGTTGTCCATTTTAATTTTCTTTACTAAAGAATGGCAGACAGCAACAATTAAATTGCTCCACCAAATAAGCAGAGACTTTAAGTTACCATATACTTTAATTATGAAAAATAAATTGTTTTCTTAATTGGTTTAGCAGCCTTGTATCTGGAAAGGCAGCAAAACCCACTCTGTTCCAAAATTAGAAGGCCAGCTCAGAGGCTGCTTCTAAGATGCCTGACTATCTCCTATCATCAATCAGTCATGAAAGTGGACTTTCATGAACTCAGTAATAAATGTAAAAATAAACTCATTTATCAAACAATGTTGAGCCTGCAAAAGCAAAAAAGTTCATAAGGTAGGAATTGGTTTGTTTAAAACAAAGGATATATATCCTCTTATATAACACAAGAGGAATATGTATGGTAGTAAAAACAATTTATAATAAACCTGTAAAGAGATGATTCTGGTTTACATGTAAGTCGGCTTAAACTGACCACGACTGAATGATTGAAAATTTTCTTCTCCGAACATAATGCCCATTCATTATAAGCTAAGCCAGACTTAGTTTCTTATAAATCTCTATTTCCTTGGATTTATCGACTACACCCTTACTTTACAGCCATTTAACTTATAAGCTGGGCCTGCCCAGCCTGCCTATAAAGCCTCTCTTCAGAAAGATACAAGATGCATTAAACAGAGGCGTCTTCCTGTAAGAATCTGTACTTCAAAACAGCCTAGGAAGAACTAGCAACTGGCTTTCCAATGTAGCTACCTCTCATTTCACATTATGCAGTTTACTAACCACTCCTTCCTTACAGAAAACTCAGTAGCTGTAAAACTTTTTGTTCCATTTCAAAACATTTCAATACTTATTAATTCCAAAGATCCGAACACCATGTAGCTGTGGCATTTTGGGAATTAGCACACTCAGGAGAGAAGCTGTGTTTAGGATGAAGTGAGTTGTATCATACTTCGTATAGAAACTTGCCAGAAAATATCTGTAGAAACAAAAGTTAAGAATATATATATATAAAATATCTAAAAGTGAAAGTGCTTAGAAATCTTTAAATATTTAAAGGTGGGGAAAAGGCCACTGAAACATAAATACCTAAAAGTAGAACCATTTTTTTTGAGCACTAGAACAAGAGCAAACATTTTAGTTTGGGGGCCTAAATAAATTTTAATTGAGACTGAAACATTGGTTGAATTGAGGCATATATACACATTTTGCATTTTTGCAACTGTGTAAAATGTATTTAATGGAAGACAATTACTACTTAGCATCCTTTAAAGCAGAAGGCTTTCAAACTAGGGTTCTTATGCTTCTTGAAACTTCAAGTATAGTTTTGTATTAATGTGTATATATCTAAAGAGAAGATCCAGATTCAAAGCATCCATCATATTCTCAAATGGTTTATTGTGACCCACCAAAAGGTTAAAAGCCACTGCTGTAAAGCTGTGAAAAACAAGGTGTTAGAGCATTAGTACAATTTGTAATAGCATCTTCGCAAGCAAACAAATACTTATTGCCCTTTTGATGTTCTTTTCTCCATACTGTAGTTGAACAGGTATATAACCAGTATAATTGGCAGCTTGAAAGACATTACTGTAAGATTCCAGCGTTTTTCTATAACTGAACATCTGTGTGTATGTATTCAGGATATCCAATATCTGAGAATTTGTTTTAAGAAGCCTAAGTCACCTTTAAGACCATAAATCATCAATTCAGAATGCCCAAGTTTGACCCAAGGGTACATCAGAATGAAGACACATCAAGAAGCCACCAAAAGAGTATCCTAATATAAACAGGATGTAAAGACTGTAAAGAATAAAGCATTGTACTGTGCTTTATACAGAAGGCTGACTAGTTATACTCAAGATTTTTAACTATACAGAAGCTAGGCACACATAAGCCCCACATTATTCAAGGGTCAACTGTATTATAATGCAATCTTCAACATGTTATAGATGAGGACACTGAGACTTTCAAGAATATGGCTGAAAGTCAGATAGCTAGAGGGTAGTACAGCTAAAATACAAGTTTAGGGCTCTCTGAATAGCCATCATTCTTGTTATTGCATTATTCTTTGTTAGATCATACATATTTTTCTTTTGATATTATGTCAGGCTAAAATAATTAAAAACTTAAAAAATTTCCTCTTATGTGGAACAAAATCTACATAAGGTAAAAGAAATCTACTACTTTATGATTACTTCATTCTTTTCATTTGAAAATGCCTTCCCTATCCTAAACTTCAATGTAACATCTAACCTACCTTCAGTTTCATTTTAAGGGATTCTAATGCCTCAACTCAATAGACATGAGTTTGAGCAAATTCTGGTGAGGGACAGGGAAGCCTGATATGCTGCAGTCACGGGGTTACGAAGAGTTGGATGCAATTTGGCAACAGACCAACAACAACACCTCTAAGAAGTCTTTCCAGTTACTGCAGACCACACTGATTCTATAATGGATATGTAATTATATATATTCTTTGTGATTGGGTGAGTTATTGGGATATATGTGAAATATCTATTGTATGCAAGCAGCTGAGTGTAGAATTCAGAGCAGTCTATGCACTTATAAATTCTTTACAGAAATAAACAAAATAATAGAGAAATAATATAAAGTGGCATAAATAAGGGATATATAACTACTACTATGGAAGTTCAAAGCAGAGTATTTCACTGAAGGTTGGTTGCTAAGGAAAAGACCTCACTGAGATGGTCACAATTTAAATCTTGAAAGAAAAACAAGACAGATATATTAAGAAAGAAGAAAGCATTTCAGGTGGAAAAAATTACTTGAACTAAGGGATAGAAATAGGATTATACATAACATATTTAACAAATGCTGCTTAGAAGAGTGTGGCTAGGTGGGAGTTGGGTTAAGGTAAAATATTCACATAAAGGAAAAATAAAGTAGGAACCATTTTGTGGAGGATCCTGAATATCAGAAATTAGAAGGAAATCAGATACCAGATATAAGGTTAGATACTTTACAGATAGATATTATCTCATATATTTTTTACATCATCAGATTGAGTTAGGTACCGTTGGCTACAATTTTATTTATGAGCAAACCAAGCAGGCTGAGTGACAGCTACATGATTCAACCCAGGTCTGTCCTACAGTGAAAGCCTAACTTCTGTTTTCTCTAAACCATACTGTCTCTCCCAAGGAGTCTGAGCATTCAAATGTGGCAGGTAGTCAATGAAATTCATCTGATATCATCCAAATCTTTGTTGAGAGAGATTAATCTGATAGTGGACAAAAGAACAAGATTATGTGTTTAGTTTTCTTGCAAGCAGCTTAAGAAAATGAACTAGGGGACTTCCCTGGTGGTCCAGTGGCTAAGACTCCATGCTCCCAGTGCAGGGGACCTGGGTTCAATCCCTGGTCAGGGAACTAGATCCCACATGCCACAACTAAAGAGTTTGTATGCCGCAAGTAAAGACCTGGTGCAAATAAATAAATAAATATTAAAAAAAAAAAAAAAGAAAATGAACTAGAATATATTTGACTTGTACATTCTAGAATGTCTTGGCATAATGAGAAACATGTAATGTTGTCTCCATATATGTTTGACTGAAGTGAAAACTGGTTTTATCAGTTTGTTAAAAATTTTGCCTGTATTTTATATTCTCTATGAAGTAACTATTTATTGATAGATGTTTTCAACAAAATAATGTTTCTATTTCAAATTTAATAAAAGAATGGCTTTATCTCATCCAGACCTCCTCATACCTGAAAATTTCCACCACTTACAGAATTATTGGAGAAATTGTGAAAAACTTCCGTGAAGATGTAAACTGTACTCCATAGTCCAGTTGTTCCCAATGAGTTAGGAGCCTTGCTTTACCCTGGTCGGGAGTTTCAAAAGGTGTTCCTTTTACTGCATGCAAAAATACATACATCCCCTGAAAAACAAGCAAGGGGGTATAAAGTTAATATCAAATACAAAATGAGTATTTGTCATTAAGCATTTAAGATGGTCAGACTGACAGAGCATAATAAACTTAACAGCTCAAGTTTTAAGATTTCATATTATTGTGAAAGACTATGGCCGTTTCTTCATAGTAAAACTAAACTTCTGTGGGCTTATATGGAAATATTATTTGGTGAAAACCACTATAAGTCAACCAAAAGTAACCTGTTTTCATCTCTTATTAAACTGAAAATAAATGAAAAGTACCATTAGGGTAACTTTGCATCATTACATTTAGATTTTCTAATACATTTCCTATTAGGAAATAGGATTACCTTATCTCCAGTGTGTAGGAAAGTTTAGAGTGTTATCTTAGTAAGTCTGATGATACTTATATAATGATAAAAACATATAAATTGACAAATATAATAATAAACTGTATCAGGGAAAATTGTTTTGAAAATATTTAACATTAGTCTTTGTCTCAATAGTTCTTTTTCAAGATGGTTTAAACAAAGATGGTTTGATGTACTAGGTATAATGTTCAACACAATCTGCTTTTAAAATCACCACTGTAACTCAATAGTGTTTTTAGAAGGTAGTTTTTAAAAATCAAAGTAAAAAAAATTACTAAAAGCCATTCTGGCCAGTGATACGTTTAAGTATCTAATTTTGTGGTTAATTAGGAAAAAAAACAATGTATACTAGATTTGGTTTCCTGGAGATATCCACTTAGATTTATAGTTAACAGGATTACCATCTAAGGCACTGGTAACAGAATAAAGCACATATATTACTGTGGAACAGTTTTACCAATAAAGTCATGATGTGATATCATTTTTTTTTAACTTCAACTTTTAATAAATATATGGAAAAAATAGAAAACTTAGTGATTTGAAATTTTACATTATTAATAGGTTAATACAGCCCTTCTTTAAAGCTTAATCTACCTACTTCCTAGTTATTCCATTAGGCAGTTTAGAAGTTGTTTACCTGCGATAACACATAAGCAACAGAAGCATGGATTCATGTTCAACTGGATGTAAATCTACAAATGTTTAATAAGTGGCTAATATGTATAGAACACAGGACCTGTATACATATATGAAATTGAACAAGACATGTGCAACCCCTTAAAGTTCAATCTTCTGAGATGGTAAGGAAAAAAAAGATATGCATAAACAACTAGGACAGAAATTTCTGTCAAAGGTATAATGAAATACAGGAAATGCAAAGCAAAAGCCTTGATGGTACCTTGTCAACTACCTTATTCTTGAAGGCTCAGCTCAATGCTAATTCCTTAGTGAAGCCCTTCACATTAGCATTAATTAACCTCTTCCCTATGTGCATATATAGAATTTTATTGAAAATAGTTTTATTATAGCACAATACATTGTATTGAAGTTATTTATATAATGTTTGTTTTCCCATTAGTCTGAATACCTCAGGAACAGGGACTCATACAAAGCAACCATTAGATGTTAAGCCAAGATGACATTAAACCAAGGAATGTTTATTTTGTAAGCACAAGGAAATAATTTTCACATTGGTTTTAAAACAGAGTATGAAACAGAAATTCTATGCTTTCAAATTCTCAGGAGAATATGACCCCCAAAAGTTAAGAATCTCTGCTTTAGACCGTATATGTTATTGAAGAGAAAAAATAATTCTGTCATTATGTCCTTCAAACCACACGCACTCACCAGGGTCTAGAAGATAATATTCAAACAGTTTACTTTATGTATTCTTTTTAATGAAAAAAATCTTATCTAGCCATTTATCTTCTACTCCATTATTTTTATTAAATTTTTCTATAAAATTTTAGTGATGATTTATATACACATTAAAAGAATTAGGGAAATAAGTATGTAGCTCATGATTAGCCCTTAACAAATATTTCCTGACTCAAAGTGAAGAGAGTTTTCTTTCATTTTAAAAGCCAGGATAAGAACTTTGTTAAGTATTAAAACTTCTATGAGTGAACTGTAGCTCTAAGTAAAAACAACTGCTGTAGGTTTATAGTATATAGTTTATAAAGACAGAGGCCATGTTTTTTCTAACCATGGATAACAATTAGGTCTATTTTTCCATATTAAAAAGCGTGCACTGCATATTTCACACTTTTAATTGGTTTAATGTAGGTTAACATCAAAAGAAATTTACATTTGGCATCATGTAATCGCTACATTTATGGCTGGTTAGTCAGGTTTCTGTATGGAGGACTAAAAGTCGGAAGTTAACTTCCCAACATGTTCTCAATTACTCGTCCTTTGTCCATGGCCATATACTGTGTCTCAATCTCAGTCAACCAACTTGAAAACATGAAGTGAGCAGATGACTTCTAAAGTTCATTTAATACATGTGCCACTGGAGAAGGGAAAATTATGTGAGAACAGACAATTTATTCAGCAACATTTAAATAGGTCTTTAAAGATATAGGAGTTAAAAAATAGAAAAGAGATAAATTCCTAATTATAAAAGTAGGATAAACACATGAAAAAAGAATGCAGCATGGGAATTTTGTAGCTTCCAAGATTCCTAGATATCATAAAGGTGATACTTGAGAAGTTTGCCTGGACAAGCAGGAATCAGCCAGGCAGAGCAGGAAGGAGGGAGGGGTATTAAAATAGTGGAAGAAGAGCCTAAGTCAAAGCAGAAAGGTGAGAGATGATTTTCATTATTGTGAGATCATAGTTGTGTTTGGAGATGTGTTAAGATTGGGTCTCTTTCTTGCCTCTGTACTATTTTCAACTAGTTTTGTATGTCACACAAAGAACTTGGCATTTTACTATGAATGCAACAGAATCACTGAGAGACTTAACAGTATGTCTTGAACAAACATGAATTTTAAAAATATCACTCTGACAAACTTGAATGAAGGAAAGTAGAGTAAAGGAGCATCAAGGAAACCAAGTAGGAGTAAGCTACCTGAGGGGAAAAAAGGGCATGAATTACAGCAGCGTCATTAGGATCAAGCTGAAGACAGTAAAACAGGACAGGGCTTTGACTAAATGGCTGTGAAATATAAAGAAATAAAAGCTACCCTAAGACGAGTGTGACCATATGTACTAGTTTGCATGGGTAGTCCTGATTTATACTTATTCTCTTAAGGTTGTTATTACTAGAGGTCTCTTTTACTCTCAAAACTGTCTTGGTTTGGATGATACATTACATTAATCACTTTACCTTTGACATTCAGCTATGTGACTTGGCTTGCTGTACAGATAGTGGTGCCTTTAGATTAGGAACAAAGTCCAGGAACAGACTGTGGTGGGTGGCAAAGAATATATCAGGAGTGAGTGTAATTTATACTTGTTTGGCTTTAAGGTGCAAGGTGATCTGGCAGTATTAACATGGTCATCATCATTTAACATGTAGAAACTGAAAATACAGATAGATGAAGTAACCTAGGTAGAATATATATCATAAGAAGGGATGAAGAAGAAAATCTTGGTAACAGCAATACTCGAGAGGAAAAGAGAAGCAAGAGAAGTAGTAAAGGAGGGATCCAAAATATATCCAGGAAAAAGCAGTCCCATGGAAGTCAAAGGAAAAGAATTGCAATAAAAGGGATATGACTAGCATCAAATATTTCAGAGATCACTATTTAAAAATAGTGTTAAACATTCCTTTCAACATCTATCATATAAAATAAACTAATTGGACATTCATTTATTTCTACCACATCATCTTTGTCCTTCTCCAGTCAACTTCAAGGCTTCCCAGGTGGCTCAGTGGTAAAGAATCCACCTGCCAATGCAGGAGATGCAGGTTCAATCCCTGGGTCAGGAAGATCCCCTTGATTAGGAAATGGCAACCCACTCCAGTGTTCTTGCCTGGAAAACCCCATGGACAGAGGAGCCTGGTGGGCTACAGACCACCAAGTCACAAGAGCTGGACATGAATAAGCACGAACAGCCAACTTCATATACTTTCCAGAAGATTTAAAATAAATCATACTAATTAAAAAAAATCTATTTCTCCTACACTTTTCTGTTTTAAAGTTCTAAGTTTCTCATTTTGGGTATATTTAAAACAAATACAGAGTTAATCTGGATTCAATTAAAAGTCTCAAATAACTAGATTTCTCCCCTTGCATTCTACTTTAATAGTTGGTTAAAGACAAGAAAAGTCACTATCAGGTTTTTTATTTTTAAATAGTCAATTTCCAGAGCTGCCCAATATTGTCAGTATTCGGTATAACCTCTAGTACTTTGTAGAGCTATCATATAATACAAAAGAGCAATAGTTAACAGGAACAAGCTAAGGCACCATAAGTTTTTGAATAGTTTCAGACAGATTAAACTCAAAATGTCTATACTGAAACAGAAAAGTATATTTATACAATTTAGAAAGACTTAACAAGGATTTAAACCGAAGATGTTCATTAGATTCTAGTTAACCAAAAAACATACTTACTTCGATGCATTCTGGTTAATCAATATATTATAGTAGTCTGAGTTAAAGCATCTTGTAATTTTTGCTAAAATGACCTTTTTTTTTTTCAGATTCTATAAAACCAACAGGAGAAAAAAAAAAGATCTTACTTATAAAAAGGGTCCAATGTTTAAATATAAAGTGATAGAAAAATATCTTATTCCAGATAAGAATTCTTCAAAACTGTCATAGATACAAAAAAAATCACTGAACTGTACACTTTAAATGGGCGCATTTTATATAACTCAAATTGTTTAAAAACTGAGTCATGTGTTTTAATATAAAACTGTAAGCTTCTTAAAAAGTTGTTTAAATACACATAACATAAATGTACCATCTTAACCATTTTTAAGTGTACAGTTCTACAGTATTAAGTACATTCACAATGTTATACAACCATTACAACCATCCATCTCCATAACTTTTCATCTTACAAACCATTACCCGTTGAACAATAATTCCCCATTTTTTCCTTGCCCAGTCTCTGAAAAATCATTAAACCTTAAGGTTTTAAGTGTTTAGTATAAGGTGAAATTCTTACCAGATTATGTATAACATTTGTTAAAGTCCAAGCAACAGGAACACTGAAGAAGGGAATACTGAGTAAAACAATGTGAAGCAAGCCAACTCCCAATGCATATGTCAGCCACATACCACGGCTGTTCATTACACGGGTATTCGGGTTCACCTCGCTGTGGGCAACGCCAACATTCATGTTTGCGCTGCAGAAAAGCAATGAAATGAATCAACACTGATGTAACTGGAAACCCAAATAATCCTAATTTTGACATGACAAAATAAGTGTGTTACTGGGATTACTTTTTTTTTTCCCCTCATCGTTCTGAATAGAACAGACCCTCCAAAATATGCTACTTCCACCTGTCCAGGAGGTCAATAGTTCTTCACATCCGACTCTAAGGTAAGACAAACAAGACTTATTTTTATGCTTCTTGTTGAAAGTAATAAACAGTTAAAATTCCTTTCCTAAAGCTTGTCTTCAAGCATGTTGGTTTTACTAAATGAAGCCATGGGCAGGAAAACTCAAACTGAAAGAGAAAACCTACATTTTCTTATATCGAGAGCAAAGTGAAAACTCAGGAAGTTTACCAACAGAATATTAAAAAAAAAAAACAAAGTTAACCTAAACCAGTCTGTTCTGAGTAGCCAGACTCTTTCCTACACCTAACAATGTATCCATATAGTGGTCAGAGTTCAAATCGCTCCTTTAGGAACACTGAAAATGAGAGAACCATAACGAGGTGGAAATTTCACATGGTCAAAGGATAAGGTTTCTCTCTCAATCTTGTTATACAATTAGGTTAAAACAAGGAGTCTTTCTTCTGCACATTGTAATTCTGGTCACCGTCCCTAAAATACTGGTTTTTTCTCATTCCTTCCTCCCCCTCCCCTTTCTTTCTTTCTGAGATTGAGGGATGGGGGGGGGGGCAGTGCTACACTGTATTGGGAACAGCTCTGAGTAAAAAATATACAAACACTTTCCATTACAGAGTTAGCACTGAGAGAGGAAATTTCTCCTAACTCCATCCAACAAGTATTTCCAGAGTACAGTGGCCCTCTCCCTCCAAAAATCTATAGGCTTACGGTGATGAAAGTTGGTTACACTAAAAACATCAAGTCAGTCTCAAATTTAAACGTGTAAATATGTCTTCCAGTCTAAATATCCACCGCACATAATATATAATTTTTATATGCTATAAACTGTACTTAGAACATGCCACCACACAAGGTGCTTCCCCCACTTGCGACAGGATTTCTTTTTAAATGCTCGAAAGACTTTAAAATCTACATCTGAGGCGGAAGGCAAAGACTGATCCTACCCCAGGACAGAAAACCTTTCCAGGGAGTCCGCCGCGCCACTTCAGGACTGGCAAACAATGACTTCACAGAGCAAAGAACCCTCTCGGCGCTGCCCTCGCGGATGCAGGGAACCCAGCGACCACCCGCTACACAGCCAAGGGCAGCCTTCCCCAGCGGTCGGAGCTCCCGGGTAGTGGGAGCTCAGCAAATGCCGCTGTGCTATCGACAAACCGTCCCGACTCCCCACCGCTTTCTTCTCGGAGCTGCACATCCCGTCAGAGCCGGGACGCGACGACGGGGATCTGGGGAGCAAGTCGTGGGGGCCACTTGGCTCGCATCGCCAGCAGGGCGCCGCGGATGGAGCCAAAGTCCACCTTTCCCCTCAAGTCGAGCGCCTGCCAGCAGCTCCCCACGGCACCAGGGAGCAGCACAGCCCCTGCGGCCGTTCGTGGCCACTCACCCGCCGCCCCACTCCCGGCAGCCGGACAGAAGCAGTACCAGCGCCGCGGAGGCGAAGGCGGCGTCTCCTCAGGCCGGATGCGAGTAGTCAGCCTCAGCGCCGCGCAGCGCGGCGCGGCTGGCGGAAGCTCTCCTTGCGGAAAGCGCTGCCCGGGGATTGGCTGAGGGCGGCGCCAATCCCACGTTCGCCGGACTGGGCGGGACTGAGGGCGGAGCGCTCCGTGTCCGCCCAGCTCCGCGCGCGCTGTGGGTGAGTCGGGAATCAACGAGGCCGGGCCCGGGCTCCCGTCGGGACGCTGGCCGGTCCGCTAGTGGATTGTAATTGCCCATCTCGCGCGAGCAAGCAGGTAGTGTCGTGTGGCCAACGGGCATTCATTGTTATATTGTCGTAGGCTCGGGAGCGTCCTCCTCTGACCTCGTCCTGGTCTGGGCGCCAGTACCGGGGGCCGCCAGGGGCGCCCCTCCCCCTCTCCACTCGCCGAGCGGGAAGCAGACGCCGCGGGGCTAGCTGGCGCGCACACGTGGGTAGCGGCCTCCCACCAGCTGCGGGCCTCCATAGTGTCTGAACTTTCTTGACTGAACGTTGTCTTAGCCCATTCCTCAGATCCTTGTGGATGCAGGTCTTAAAGTTCGCCAGGCAGAATTTTACCTCCTGACAGCCATAATTCAGTCCGTCTTGAGTGGGAGGGTAGGCTTTATAATATTGTATGTTGTAGCATCATGCAAGTGGAGCAAGCAAACTTTTCGGTTGACCGTGATTTTTACTTACGTCATTCTGGGTCTCTTTACACGCTGAACACGGATACTTGTTTGCTGAGGAAATGTGGGTTCCAAGAATTTATTTCTTTATTTTGCCGCTCCCCGTGGGTTGCAGGGAGGCTTGTGGAGACCTTGGTTCCCAACAAGGGATTGAACCCGGGCCTTGGTAGCGAAGTGAAATATTAACCACTGAACCGCCTGGGAATTCCCTTGAGAATTGATCTTAGTCAAGATAAGGGAGGGGAAAAATCAGATTATTTGTAGTTATCTTTGAAGTTGAATTTCATTACCTTCGCAATACCCAGAGTTTATTTGTAATGCTGAAATAACTTTCAGTGGGCATTTCAAAATTGGTGTAAGAGAATGCTGACTATATATATGCGTGATTGCCCAGTTGTCAAATCATGTCCAACCCTTTGTGACCCCATGGACTGTAACCTGCCAGGCTCCTCTCCGTGGCGTTTTCCAGGCAATACTGGAGGGTTGCCATTTCCTTTTCCAGAGCATCTTCCCTAGCCAGGAATTGAACCCGCATCTCCCGTGTCTCCTGCTTTGGCCTGCAGATTCTTTACCACTGAGCTACCTGGGAAACCGTACATATATATATATAGCATTTCTATTGGCCCTATGAAATCAGTTTTTTTTTTTTCTTTTAATTATTTCATTGTATTCTCCCTAAAGTTTATCTATGACTTCTCTGATTTTTGCTTCTTTTTTAGATACATTGTTATCCTTAATTGATTTCCCTGATTATCAGCCCTCTTTTGGTAATGTTTGATTTACCCCTCAGCAAATATGGAAGACTGATTCCTGACATTCTTAGACATTCTGTGCTGTTTCATAAGCCTGATATCCCTTTTCAAAGATGCTGTTTGGTACACATTCAGTAGAGTGCTTGTTCCAAAAGTTATGCTAGGGATATAAGATTAATATACAACCTCTGTTCTCAAAGAGCTTTCCGTCAGGAAGGGACAGAAATACAGTACTTAGAATAATCTGTGATGAGTTTGGGGTTAGAAGTAAGGGAAAAGTGCTCTGGGAGTACAGAGGAAGGAGGGTATAATTTGTTGGGGCAAGGATTGGAGCTGATAAGAAAGACTTCTTGGAGGAGGTCGTACTTGAACTAAATCTAGAAGTATGGTTAGAAGTCATTAGTAGAGAAAGGGAACCTTATGTTCCGAGGAAGGAATCAGGACTGCTACATTAAGAGAGACAAATCGTATAATATGACTGGTCTAGTGTGTTATTTGGAGAAGAGAGGGATGAGATTAGAGAGATAGAGGCCCAATAGTTAAGGAGTTTGGATTTAACCTAATAGTTGGAAATTTTATAAAATTTTAAGTAGGATAGCAACATGATTAAATTTAAATTATATAAAGAACAGTGTAGGTGGTTGAGATCCCAGGAAAATATCAATTATCTGGTTATTGCAGTAGTTCAGGGGAAAATTGTTAAGGGGCTGAGCAGAGGTAGTACCATAGCTTTAGAGAGGAAAGAACATTTGAGAGATATTTAAATAGTGGGATAGATAGGACTGGGTGGCAGGATGTAGAGAGTGAGGAGAATTTCAAGGATGACTCAAGGTTTCTAATTTTGCATTGTGAGAATGGATGAACATAGCCTTTGGAGTCAAGCATGCCAAGGTATGCAGGTGTGCCTCTTTCACTTAATAGTTGTGTGATCTTGGAACAAGTTATCAAGCTTTTAAATCTTGTTTGTGATAGAGGAATGACAGTATACATAAGCTTGTGAGAATTAATTTTGTAAGTATTAATATATAAAGTAACTTATGTAAGCTGTTTTTATTATCAAATAAATTCAGGAAGAAAGTTAATTAGAGAAAGATCCGAGATCCCCTTGGGTCATGTTAAGTTTAGGGTGCCTCCCTGTCATCTAAATGATGATATTTAGAAAGTAGTTGGAAATTAGGCCCTGGATTCTAGAAAAAAAGCCTGGTTAGGAGGTACAAGTGATGTGTAGGGGATGATATGGAGGCCAATTTGAGTACATAAAGGAAGGGAGCTCACTCTTCCTAATGTTTACCTTTGCATGAGGTAAGTGCTGATAAAATTACTTTTTGTGACCCCCTTTATTAATGTGTGAAGTACTCTGATTACTCTTGTGTTGCATCCAGAAATATATAATTCCCTGCATTCAGACATTGTTTAGGTCAGGACACAGGTGTGTTAGGTGAGCCAAGTTCTTTCAGAATGTAGGGTGAGCAAAGGGTCATTCCTGGCTCAGTGATCATAACGGACCAGGTTATAAATGATACTGAAATTGGGTCTAGAATGATAGTTTTGCATTAGGAGAGTGTGGAGGTGCAGATAGGGTGGGATTGCTGGCAAAGCAAAATTAACATTTTTGACTGCTCTCAGTAAGAACAATGTGCTAATAAGATAAATGGCAAAGTTAAGTGGGAGGTGTGAAGGGGGAATAAGAAGAGAAGTTCTCTTTTATAAATACCTATTTTGAGGTATCAGTGATGCTGATTGTAAGAAATGCTTTGTCTTAACTTGAGAGAGATCACTGTAGGGATGTAGATTTAGATGTGATTTTATAGTTGAAGCTTTGGGTTTTAAGGTATATAAGAAGAGTGGAGGGATTATGGAATGCCCATTTTCTGGGAGGAGAGTAAAGAAAATAAGAGATTCAAGAAGTATAGGTGGATGTATAATTCTTGAGAATTAAACAGTTACCATCAATGTCACATGCTTCAGGGATGTCAAGGAACATGAGTTCTGAGAAAAGGGTTTGATGACGTAAGAGCTCATTGGTGAACTTGAGAACAGAATCCTAACAGTGGTTGTATCCACTGTTTTGCAAGGGTTTTAGAAGTGAGTCGATGATAGAGAATTGGTGGCAGTGAATATAGGTTACTTATTTAAGTTTGGCTTCATAAAGAAAGAAGATAATCATAGAGGTAACAGGGTTGAGGGGAGAATTTTTGTTGTTGTTTTTTTGTTTTTGCTTTCAAGGACAGGATGACTTGAGATGGGGTGGGACTGAAGAAACTAGATGAAATTGTTAGCTTAGAAGAAAGAGACATTAGCCTGAGACTGAGGGAGGAAGGGTGTGTAAACATTTTACGAAGCCAAAGAACACAGCGTGGTGAGAAGGTAAAGTGTGTGAAATAGAGATCATGCTGTGGTCTGCCTTGACCTCAGTAGATAAAAGAGGAGGAAGGTTGGAGTGAAATTAGGGATTTGGGAGCAGGAAGTAGATTTTGGAAGAGAAGTTATAGAGAATGAGACAAAGATGATGAGATGAATAAAAAGATTGTGCAGAAAGGGAAGGTTGAGGTGAGGCTAAGTTAATACCCCAAAACTTGATTAATGTTTTTCTTACATCCTTGAGACTCTCAAAATGAGGAAGCAGACTTCTTAAACCCAAGCCTAATCTGATTTCAGGCTATGGGTTGGCTCCTGTTGGGGGAAGTTAGAAGTCAGCTGTGTGTGTGTAGGTAGGGGGGTGGGGGTGGGGGATTCATTTACTAGTTTGGAGGAATTCAATTTAGTCCAAAGATCCTGGGATCTTTTAGCATGTATATGCTAAGCACTGTAATAAGTTGTATGAAAGTGAAAGTCACATAGTCATGTCCTGCTTTTGTGATCCCATGGACTGTAGCCTGCCAACACTTAGTCCACGAAATTCTTCAGGCAACAGTACTGGAATCGGTTGCCATTTCCTTCTCTAGGGGATCTAGTACTGGAATCGGTTGCCATTTCCTTCTCTAGGGGATCTTCCTGACCCAAGGATCAAACTGGGGTCTCCTGCATGGCAGGCAGACTTTTTACCAACTGAGCCTCTAGGGAAGCCCAATAAGTTGTATACATCATTTTTTTTTTACTTCGTGGGAGAAGAAGGGGACGACAGAGGATGAGATGGTTAGATGGCATCACCGACTCAATGGACACCAGTTTGAGTAAACTGGGAATTGGTGATGGACAGGGAGGCCTGGCATGCTGCAGACCATGGGGTTGCAAAGAGTCGGACATGACAGCGACTGAACTGAACTGACTTCTCACCATAGCCATATGATATCATTTTTATCTCTAGTTTGTAGATTAGGTGATTAAATTTTAGTTTAATTTTCTCAACATTTATATAATTATTAGTGTAAAGACTAAGCTAGAACCAAAGCAGTGTGATTTCAGAGCTTGCTCTTGTAACCACTACTGTCTCCAGCATTGTGCGATCGAACAATATAGTACAAGCCATATGTGGGCTTCCCGGTAGCTCAACTGGTAAAGAATTAGCCTGCAATTCAGGAGACCCCAGTTTGATTCCTGAGTCAGGAAGATCCCCTGAAGAAGGGACAGGCCACCCATTCCAGTATTCATGGACTTCCCTGGTGGCTCAGATGGTAAGGAATCCACCTGCAATGTGGGAGACCGGGTTTGATCCCTGGGTTAGGAAGATCCCCTGGAGGGGAGGGCATGGCAACCCACTCCAGTATTCTTGCCTGGAGAATCACCATGGTCAGAGGGGCCTGGCGGGCTATAGCCCGTGGGGTTGCATATATGTATGCACACACACTTCAATTTTATGGTAGTCACGTCAAAAGGGGAAAAAATTAAGGGAAATTAATATTTTATATAATCCAACATATTCAGAATATCATTTAGTTTTAAGCAATGTAAAAAATTAATTAAATTTATTTATGTATTTTACACCAAGTTTGACATCCAGAGTGCATGAGCACATCGCAATTGGAGTAGCCCTGTTTCACGTGGGAGCCGTCACAAGTGGCTGGTGAAGACCGTGTGTGTGCTAGTTACTGATAGTATCATGGAGTTATGTACCTTTAGACCCGAGGCCAGTCCGAAGCCCGGGGGCAAGACAGAGGGTGCCTTTTGTTGTGACGGCATTAATTTGTGTGACTGTTGTGGCCCTGGAGCAGCTGACTGTGTCCTGTTCCCTGACTGACTGGGGAGGCCTCCTGGCCAGTGAGAGCCACAAAGAAACACCAAAAGGTGGTTGTTGACAGCTCCTCTCCTGAGACTGGGCTACCCCCAAATTACGTATGTAGTGTAATTAGGAGTTAATTGTTAGAAAAGGATTTTCAATGTTTCTGTACGTAATGATCATGGTAATGAGAATACTGTATATTTCATATGCCTTTATCATTTACATAACATTTTGTGTGTATTTTCTTGTTTGATTCTCACAACAGACTAGTGAGATATTATCCTCATTTGTAAAAGTAATAAGTTGATTTTACAAAGGGATTTCAGTAATGGCACTCCAATGGCAGAAAATGAAGAGGAACTAAAGAGCCTCTTGATGAGGGTGAAATAGGGGAATGAAAAAGCTGGCTTAAAACTCAACATTCAAAAAACTAAGACCATGGCATCCGGTCCCTTCACTTCATGGCAAATAGAAGGGGAAAATGTGGAAGCAGTGACAGATTTTCTTTTCTTGGGCTCCAAAATCACTGCAGATGGTGACTGCAGCCATGAAATTAAAAGATCTTGCTTCTTGGAAGGAAAACAATGACAAAACTAGACAGCATATTAAAAATCAGATACATCACTTTGCCAACAAAGGTCCATGTAGTCAAAGCTATGGTTTTTCCAGAAGTCATGTACAGATGTGAGATTTGGACCATAAAGAAAGCTGAGCACTGAAGAATTGATGCTTTTGAGCTGTGGTGTTGGAGAAGACTCTTGAGAGTCCCTTGGACTATAAGGAGATCAAACCAGTCAATCCTAAAGGAAATGAACCCTTTAGAATATTCATTGGAAGGATTGTTGCTGAAGCTCCAATACTTTGGGCACCTGATGCGAAGAGCCTACTCATTGAAAAGACTCTGATGCTGGTAAAGATTGAGGGCAAGAGACAAAGAGAGTGGCAGAGAATGAGGTGGTTGGGTGGCATCACTGCCTCAATGGATATGAGTTCCAGCAAACTCTGGAGGATATGAAGGACAGGGAAGCCTGGGGCACTACAGTCCATGAAGTCACAAAGAGTTGGAAATGTCTTAGTGACTGAACAACAGCATACAAGTGATAAGTTGATTTTACAGAGGGATTTCAGTAAGCTTCAGTTTATGTGACTAAACATGAACACCCAAACTTGTTTTTTTAGACTCTGGTCTGGCATATTTCTCCATTGTGCTAATCAGCTTTGCCTTGTGCAGAGCAGAATGTAGTTATTGTGAACAGTCAACACCATTCAGAAGTCAGTATACTGACTACTTCCCAGAAATGTATCACTCAACATTCTGTGTAACCTTAGTGGCTATATTCCATTTCTTGCTCAATTACTTATTCTTAAATTTTATGTCACTCTGCTTGTTTACATCTAAGTTGCCTGAGAAAGAATCCTAAACAGAAACCTTTTTATTTTGTTTGTCTTTGGTATCATTGTTTTGTTTGGACCTAGATTCCATAGGATCATACCATCATGGTGTGCATGTAACAAGTCATGGTAAATTAAGGACTTACTTAGGGTTCTTGTATGGGAAAAGAACAATTTTATTATTCTCATACCCCCCAGTTATAGCCCCCATTTTATTGTCAGATAAAATCATAACTCTTGAGGAACTTGTATGTTGTCATGCTGCTGCTGCTAAGTCGCTTCACTCGTGTCTGACTCTGTGTGACCCCATAGACGGCAGCCCACCAGTCTCCCCGGTCCCTGGGATTCTCCAGGCAAGGACACTGGAGTGGGTTGCCATTTCCTCCTCCAATGCAGGAAAGTGAAAAGTGAGAGTGAAGTGGCTCAGTCATGTCTGACTCGTAGTGACCCCATGGACTGCAGCCTACCAGGCTCCTCCATCCATGGGATTTTCCAGGCAAAAGTACTGGAGTGGGTTGCCATTGCCTTCTCCAGTTGTCAAGCTAGTATTCTTTAATTTATTGAGATCTTTTCTGAAGTTAGGCATTAAAGTAGATGCAGACCCCACTCCCTGCAGATTTTGTATACATGACTTCCATATGAGGTTTTTTTGTTTCTTTGCAAAAGTTTCAAGATGGAGGGTTTCATGGCTTAAAACAATTACTGGTAGAGAGATTTGGATGTACAAGTTGGATTGTCATGTAAGGGACCTTGAATGCCAGAACACGGATTTGAGCTTTATCTTATTTTGGCTTTGGGGAGCCACATGATTAGAAAGATGTTTTAGGCTCAGTGTACAGGAATGGCACCCCACTCCAGTGTTCTTGCCTGGAAAATCCCATGGAGGGAGGAGCCTGGTGGGCTGCCGTCTGTGGGGTCGCACAGAGTCGGACACGACTGAAGCGACTTAGCAGCAGCAGCAGCAGTTGTACAGGATGGTAATCTGATGTGATATGTTGGAGATGTGACTAGTTTAGATTAAGGGTAATTCTGGAGTCTAGATTTCCTAACTCTAAAAGAGCTCAGTAATTAAAAAAGATAATTGTAATTCATTGAAATGTATCGATGATTAATGATGTTCAAGAGCTACTGCCATTAAGGCACATGACTGACATTATCTGCTTATCAGTTGGCAGCACCATCTGGTCATTCCTAGCCAGGCAGGTCATATATTACACTTATTACACGATTGTTCTTACCATTCTTCAGTTAGTAACATAGTGTGACTTACCAAATAATTTCTCTGTGCCTTAGTCTTACAATATGCAGATGATAATGACATTTATTTTAAAGGATATTCATAAGAAATAAGCAGTTTAATACTGTATGTGCTTAACAGTAGAGCCTGACATACAATGAGACTCATAACCAAACTGCTATCAGTTCTGTTAGGAATGTTTAACCGTTTTTATTTTTACATCTTACGGTTTATTTTCTAGCTACTGTGCTGAAAGCTAGAATGAAACAGTTGCCTCCAGCAACAGTTCGCCTACTTTCAAGCTCTCAAATAATCACTTCAGTGGTCAGTGTGGTAAAAGAGCTCATTGAAAACTCCTTGGATGCCGGTGCCACAAGCATAGATGTTAAACTGGTGAGTGTTCTTGAGATGCTACCAACTACCTTTAAAGCAAAAAAAGAGTTGAACAGATGTTTTCTCCTTATAACTATTACCTTTCTTCTCTTTATATACCAGTAAATTATTTTTAGAACATTGAATCCTTTGTCTTATTTAAGTGTAAATCCTTAAAAATGCATTTTAGTTTAAATCAATATATAGTAACACTAAAGGAAGTCATAAAGGAAAGCTTTTTCTTGAGGATTCTTTCACATAAAAAATGAACTTAATTTGTCCATATTTTCTGCTATTACTTACCCTTGGTTATGTGTGCTTATTTGTTTTATATATTCTCTGTTTTTTCTACTTAATCTTCTTTCAGAACTGTGTCCTTTGTTGCTTCATAGTTTTCACAGTTTTAAATTTAAGTGCTACATATTAAATCATTTGAGTTAATATGACTTATGAAACTTGCTATGATTTATTGCAATGAGTCTGAACCCCTGCCACCTCTATTATAAATTACTAGCTCATGGAGGTAAGGTCTATATTTTTTTGTGTTCTCTATACCTGTTCAGTATATGGTATTTAAATGGTAAATAAATTTGTTTGGGTGAATGTAAGAATGCATTTTTTTGTAATCTCCTGGTCATCAGATATTCATATTATTTCTGGTATTATGGCATTAGCAAGAATACTGATATGAATATCTTTGTAGGAAAGAGACCTTCCCTTTTCGTATACATGTGCATATATTATATATATGTTATCCCTTTTTATCCTTTTAATAACTATAAATTAGCTACCACTACCCATTTTACAAATAATTAAGGTTCTAAGAACTTTCTCAAAGTCATGTAAGTATGGTAGTAAGTAGTGGAGCTGAGATTATATTCCAGATCTTCATGACTCTAAAACCTTTCAAGATTTTTCGTCAATGCTAGTGGTTCTCACAACACTTGGGTACATCAGTAATTTTAGTGAGTTTGTTAAAACAGTTATTGGGCCCCAGAATTTCATATTCTAGGTAGGGCCCCAAATTTGTGTTTCTAAGAAGTTTCTGGTTGATGGTGAGAACCACTGTTCTATCCTGTGTTAGACTTGTACTTTGATTTTAAATGATACAGTAAAAGCTTTATAAATATGAAAAAAATTAAAATGAAAGACATTTCCTTTTTCTTAAATGTTTTATATAGTTCAGTCTGATAAGAATACAGTTGATAATACTTAAATAGGATTAGATAATTATAACTGACAAATTTAACGTAAGAATCTTAAACAGGCAAACATAAATCTTATTCTGAAAGGTCTTGGAAGAAAAATATAGTTTTTAAAAATAGTTTTACAGAGCCAACAGAAGTTCTCTTTAAAAAGTAAATTAAAGTACACATTTTTATCTGGTTATATATTTACGTCTCTTGACTTTTATCAGTTTTTGGTTTGTAGAATTTTAAAACAACTCTGTTGCTCTATATAATAAGATCTGTTTTATTATAGTTTCATATATTAATGACTGTCCTGGGTAGGAATGTTTTCATAATTAGTAAATTAAATGTGTTGACATTATTTCAGACATTTAAACAGATGATTGTATTGTTTTACTCAGGTGCCTTGAGTTTTTACTTGTATTGAAAGACTGGCATTTCTGTAGTTAATTATTTTTCTATAAAACAAAGTAGACAAGCTGTCTCCAGGATCATAATTTTAGATTAAGGGAGAGATAAGAAACTAAATCTTAGGTGACTCTCCCCAGCACCTTGTATTTCTACTAAAAAGGCATGACACAGTATCATATAATTTTAGGTTATTAAAAAGGTACTGTATTATTTTTAAATAACAATCATTATAATTGTAGGAATATTTTTTCCCCTGTATAACTTGGATTTATGGCCATACACATAAAACTCTGTGAAGTAAAGCTTACGATAGAAGTTTGCTACCAAATTTAAAATGTATACTCATAGAAAGTGTGATGACCAGAGGAATTTATGCTTTGTATTTGCAATGTATGCATATTTTTAGTATTAAATTACCCATATTAAGCCATGATTTGCTTTTCCTCCTCCATTTTCAAATTAAAAACTCACTGAAATTGCTAATTAGGTGTATTTTCTCAGCAGTGTGTTAGGTGACTATTTGCAGAAAGAAATTAAGAAAGTTGTAATGTAACAGATCTTTATTTACTTATGACTACTATAAGTAGTTCAAGTGAGAAAGTATTATAAATCAGATGGAATATTGATAATTGCTGGGCTCTTGGTGGGTAGAACCGGGTGTTGTTTTTGATGGTGATGGTATTCTGTTTTATTTGGGAGATTATATATACACAGAGCACCCTTCAGCCTTGTCGTGGCAAAGGGGCTTGTGTAACTCAGTGAGGCTGTGAGTGGTGCCATGCAGGACCGCCCAGAACAGATGGATGACAGGCAGAGTACTTCATATAAAATGCTGAGCTGGATGACTCACAAGCAGGAATCAAGACTGCGGGGAGAAATCAACAACCTCAGATATGTAGATGATACCACTCTAATGCAGAAAGTGAAGAGAAACAGAAGGGCCTCTTGATGAGGGTGAAAGAGGAGAGTGAAAAAGCTGGCTTAAAATTCAACATTCAAAAAACTAAGATCTTGGCATCTGGTCCCATCACTTCATGGCAAATAGAAGGGGGAAAAAGTAGAAGCAGTGACAGATTTTCTTTTTTGGGGCTCCAAAATCACTGCGGATGGTGACTGCAGCCATGAAATTAAAAGACACTTGCTCCTTGGAAGAAATGCTGTGACACACCTAGACAGCATATTAAAAAGCAGAGACATCACTTTGCCAACAAATGTCCATATAGTCAAGGCTTTGGTTTTTCCAGTGATCATGTTCGGATGTGAGAGTTGGACCATAAAGAAGACTGAGTGCTGAATCACTGATGATTTTGAACTGTGGTGTTGGAGAAGACTCTTGAGAGTCCCTGGGACTGCAAGGAAATCAAACCAGTCAATCCTGAAGGAAATCATCCCTAAATATTCATCAGAAGGACTGATGCTGAAGTTCTAGTACTTTGATTACCTGATGGGAAGAACCGTGTCATTGGAAAAGGTCCTGATGCTGGGAAAGACTGAGGGCAGGAGGAGAAGGGGGCAGCAGAGGATGAGATGGTTGGATGGCATCACCAGTTCTGTGGATGTGAATTTGAGCAAACTCCAGGAGATGGAGGATGACAGAGGAGCCTGGTGTGCTGCAGTCCATGGGGTTGCAAAGAGTTGGATACAACTTAGTGACTCAGCAACTGCAACAATATATACAAAGGTCTATATAACTTTGAAGAATATTTCTGGGGAAGTTTAAATCTAAGTACCTATTACATGGAAACAATTCAAGGGAACCTTGAAGATCATACTGATACTATTTTACACTGAGTCTGAGTCCAAGGAAAACAAGGAACTTGCCCATTGTACCATAGCTAGGAATTGGTGGAGTTAAGAATTTAAACTCTTAACTTCTTTAATGTTAAGCTTACATGCTGTGCTGTGCGTAGTTGCTCAGTCGTGTCCAACTCTTTGCAACCTCATGGGCTGTAGCCCGCCAGGCTCCTCTGACCATGGCAATTCTCCAGGCATGAATACTGGAGTGGGTTGCCATGCGCGCCTTCAGAGGATCATCCCAACCCAGGGATCGACCCCAGGTCTCCCGCATTGCAATTGGATTCTTTACTGTCTGAGCCACCAGGAAAGCACAAGAATAATGGAACAAGTAGCCTATCTCTTCTCTGGGGCATCTTCCCTACCTAGGAATCGAACCACGGTCTCCTGCATTGCAGGCAGATCTTTACCAGCTGAGCTACCAGGGAAGTCCTGAGTTTCCATAAGAGATAGATAAATGACAAAACTGTTTCATTTGTGTTACCTTCTGTCTCTAAATGTGATAATAGTTTAATGTCTTTATATACTAAAGTATTGTTTAACTTTTCATAGGAAAACTATGGATTTGATAAAATTGAGGTGCGAGACAATGGTGAGGGTATCAAGGCTATAGATGCACCTGTAATGGCAGTGAAGTACTACACCTCAAAAATAAGTAGTCATGAAGATCTTGAAAATTTGACAACGTATGGTTTTCGTGGAGAAGCCTTGGGGTCAATTTGTTGTATCGCTGAGGTAAGGTAATTTGTATTGATCATTTTAGCAGTTTCATAATAACATGGTATTAGAATTAAGAGAAAACTCACCCAGAATTTGGCTTTTTTTTTTTTTAACTGTGTAAAATACATGTAACATTTACCATTTTATTATGTAAAACAGACATCAAATTTACCAGTTTAGTCATTGTTAAGTTTACAATTTTGTGACATTAAATGCATTGGCTCTGTTGTGTAGGCATCACCACTGTCCATCGCCAGGACTTTTTCATCATCCCAAACTGAAGCTGTACCCATTAAACAATCAACCCCTAGTCTCCTTTCCTCCATCCACTGGTCACCAATAGTGTACTTTCTGTCTCTATGAGTGACTATTTAGGTGAGTCTTATACTTGGAATCATACAATATTTATCTTTTGTGTCTGGTTTATTTCACTTAGCATAATGTCTTTAGGGTTCATACATATTATAACATGTATTAGAATTTCATTCTTCTTAAGGGTGAAGGATACTCCATTATATGTATAAACCATATTTTATTTATTCATTCATCTGTCAAGAGACATTTGGGTTGTTTCCACTGTTTGACTCTTGTGAAGACTGGTGTACAAATGTCTGAGTCCTTGCTTTCACTTTTTTGGGTATATACCCAGAAGTGGAATTGCTGGTTCAAATGGTTCAATAATCCCCCTTACCCATGGTTTTGCTTTCTGTGGTTTCAGTTACTGCAGTCAACCACTGTCAGAAAATATTAAGTGGAAAAATTCCAGAAATAATTCATAAGTTATGTACCATTCTGAGTAGCATGATGAAATATTGTGTAGTTCTACCCTGTCATTCCTCGGATGTGAATTGTCTGTCTTACGTATCCACATTGCATACACTGCCAGCCTTTTAGTCACTTTCTAGCTGGGTGAGTTACCAGATCTGTCAAGGTATCAGAGTGTTTGTTTTCAGAGGAGCCCTTATTTTACTTAATAATGGCCCCAAAGTACAAGAGTAGTGATGCCAACAATTCAGATAGTTTCTTACTGTGCCTGATTTATAAATTAAACTTTATCTTAGATATGCGTATTTAGAAAAAAACATAGTGTATAGAGGGTTTGATACTATCTGCAGTTTCAGGCATCCCCTGGGGATTTTGAAACGTGTCTCCTGTGGATAAGGGGGACTACTGTAATTAATTTTTTGAGGGATGGCAAAGAGTGTTTTTCAGTGGTAATATAAGAGGGAAAAATGGTTTAGTCATCTAATGGCTTGGAAAAGTATTAAAATTAAACAGGTAACTATAAGCATTTCTCAGAGCCTTTACTGTACCAAAGTGCATTATGAATCTCTGAGGTTGGTGGTTTCCAATAGGGACATTTCCTGCTCACTTGGCTATGAAACCCTTTTACTGAGATACCTATCACTGATAATTCTGCTTTGCTGTGGAACACACGCTGGGAATACTACGGTGGTCAACACAGATAATTAGACTGTGCTCTAGAGATATGTAAAGAAGGAAATGGCACCCCACTCCAGTATGCTTGCCTGGAAATCCCATGGATGGAGGAGCCTGGTAGGCTGCAGTCCATGGGGTCATTAAGGGTTGGACACGACTGAGCAGCTTCACTTTCACTTCTCACTTTCACGCATTGGAGAAGGAAATGGCAACCGACTCCATTGTTCTTGCCTGGAGAATCCCAGGGACGGGGGAGCCTGGTGGGCTGCCGTCTATGGGGTTGCACAGAGTCGGACATGACTGAAGTGACTTAGCAGCAGCAGCTAGATATGTAGGGAAGGAAATGGCAACTCACTCCAGTATTCTTGCCTGGAGAGTCCCATGGACAGAGGAGCCTGGTAGGCTACAGTCCATGGGGTCACAAGGAGTCACGCACAACTGAGCAGTCAGTCACTCACTAGAGATGTGCAATGACTTGGGCTAAACCCTAGTTAGAATTTTCCTCTCCTGACTGCTAGATGTTTTCAGTGTCTATAAACCCTTCATTCAGTTGATGTCTGATCCACTGCGTTGCGTAGTGTGAATTCTATGTCACTGCCTCTTCCCTAGATCACGCAACTGGTTTTTGGCAAAGCCCGTCTAGAACCTTGATCTCTTCATTTCCATGCATATCAGTTACGTTTGCTCACTAGTCCCTTTGTGCTGTACTGTTCTCTTCTGTGTTAGGGTCTGTTTTACAATTGATTGTGTGCCAGTAGAGTGACACGGTAATTGTGAGGGTCTCTTCAGCTACCTGCGTTTGCCTGGGGGCTGTGTGTCCTTTCATTTCTGCTTGCTGCTGTTTGGGTGAGAATGCTCAGGTGCAGTAAAATGATGGGACTTACTGTCTCAGAAAAGTGGTGAAGATATGAGATACTGCTGCTGTTTCATTATCTATTTAGTAATCTAGTCTCCCCAACAGTGATCCCTTCTCCAGGCTTCTCGGTCTTCCCTCAGCCCTTCCCTTAGAGTGTCTGCGTAAAGTACGTTTTCTCCATTTTTGGAGGAAAGGTCCCATCTAGGTAATTACTTCCTCTTTGACTTCAGGGCTTTGTAAGCTGATGCCTAAGAAAGAAAGAAAAATTGTGGGTTGTGGAGGAGGGAAAGTTTAAAGGATGAAGTTAGGCTATTCTAGCTCAGAGGACCTTGCTTCTTAGAATCCAGATGTTCAGACATCAGTAAAGGAGAAAAGACCTTGTCATTCCTTAAGTGTATAGTGTGTGAAAATGTCTATCTAAAATCTTGCACACCCTGTGCTTTCTCTATTTCTCAGCACTTGCTTTATTTAGGGTTCACTGAGTCTCCAAAATTTACTGGCCATTGCCCAATTTTATCCCCGTAGACTGTATATTGGAACCTATAGTCCTGGAATCTTGTAGAAAGAGTCTATTTTTTTTTTTTTTTTTAATTGGGATGTGGTTTGTACCAGAGAGGCTTTGAAGCTCCCAGTACTAAATACTGTTGTTTGAGTTCTCAGGGCTGTTTTAAAAACTGTATTATTTGTTTGAGGGTAAAGTATTTGACTTTTTAACTGTTGTCCAAATTTGGCAAATAGTTGTTAAGCTTTATTTTGACAGGTATTGTTAAATAATATATTGTTCAGCCTTTCTGTATTTTCTATAAGATGTGTATATTAGCCTTTCAGAACTGAAGTTGGTCATTATCAACTTTGTCTGCTAGGTGGCAGTACTATACTTAGTCTTTTAAAATACATTGTACGTAAGCTATAATTTATCCAAATCTTCACTGTAGTTATGATTTTAGATGGCAGTTTGGCAAGTCTTTATCCAGTGGTACTCTGCATTGTTTTTTCATTTGGTTACTTAAGCCCACTTAATATCCAAATTTATTGTTTGATCTCGGTTCATTTTTGAAGTATTTGAATGTCTTGAGTATAAATACTTAAAATAATTTTGTTCATCAGAATTACAAAGGAGTAAAAGAGTTGTCATTATCACAATGATAGAAAACTGTAACCTTTAAAAAATTATGTTCGATTTACATATTTCAGAGTCCAAAGTTTATCTTAGAAAATATTCCAGTATTTTATGGAATATTGTAAGTCTTGTAAGTCTTTGGGAAAATCACACACAGATGTGTGTGTGTGTGTGTGTGTAAATTTTTATGTGTGTATACTTCAGGTCAAGATTAGACCACTGTCAGCACCCCTGAAGGCCTCTCGCATTCCCGCTCCCAGCAAGTATGCCTCAGAAGGTAGTGGCTCTTCTGATCGGTATCACAGAGATTAGTCACACCTGTGCTTGATCTAAATGGATTCTCACAGTATATACTCTTCTGTCACAGATGATCTGGACTGTTTCTGATACAAAGGATTCCGCTGTTAGTAGTGGACCCTTACCCACTTTACACAGGGCAACCTTGTAAAGGCCCTCTTCTGATCAAGAACCGGAAACAACTCTGCCATGCTGTTCCTGCCCCAGAGTGCCCCCCGGGGCCTGCCACGGCCTGCTGTGATGGTGGCACAGTCTTGCCCCCACAAATGATCATCTCTGGAGCACTCCCCAGTGCTAGGCTCCGTCTTAGTCCCTCATGGTTTAGTCTCCCCATATTATTGATCAGAAAATGAGGTTTTCTGAAGCCAAATGCCAGGTTTTCTTTTTTTTTTTAATTTATTTATTTATTTTAATTGGAAGCTAATTACTTCACAATATTGTAGTGGCTTTTGCCATACATTGACATGAATCAGCCATGGGTGTACATGTGTTCCCCATCCTGAACCCCCCTCCCACCTCCTTCCCCATCCCATCCCTTTGGGTCATCCCAGTGCACCAGCCCTGAGCACTCTGTCTCATGCATCGAACCTGGACCGGCGATCTGCTTCACCTATGATAATACACATGTTTCATGCTACCCTCTCAAATCATCCCGCCCTCTCCCTCTCCCACAGAGTCTAAAAGACTGTTCTTTACATCTGTGTCTCTTCTGCTGTCTCGCATATAGGGTCATCATTACCATCTTTCTAAATTCCACATATATGTGTTAGTTTACTGTATTGGTGTTTTTCTTTCTGACTGAACTTCACTCTGTATAATAGGCTCTAGTTTCATCCACCTCATTAGAACTGATTCAAATGCATTCTTTTTAATAATGCCAGGTTTTCTTAACCCCGCTTCAAAACAGTCTAATAATAAGTCAGCTAAAGTTTCTTTATCTACTGTTTGTGAGTGGTTTATTTCAGAGGAACTGTGCACAGTGAAGTAAATGGAATATGAAAATTGTGATCTCTTTAGAGATACATAATGTATCCATGGCAAAGCCAAAAATTCATTTATAATTTCACACCTCTCAGTACTGGGTTTTCCACAGTAGCTCATTCTGCTTTCTTACTAGCATGATTAGGAAGGTATTAATAAGTTTAAAAATGCCTCATTAAAATAATGAATGTACTCAGGTCCATAGTGCTCAATAGAGATTTTATCAAGGAGTAGTCAAGTTGAAATGTATATCGGAGGCTTCTGATTCGATTTTAGAAACACAGAAAGAAATATATAGTTCTTAAGGTCAATTATATTTTAAAATTAAAACTTATTATTCAGGAAGACAAATTAATGAGTGCTTTCTTGGGGAAAAATATTACTTTTTAAACAATATTCTTCACCATTCAGAAAGAATTAAAGTTGCAAGTATAGAAGTTACATGTTTATTTTAAAGGCTCCAATTTATTTTGAAAATTTTTGGATAGAGATTGTGATTACATAATAAAAATTAGCGATTTGGTTATTTTATTGGCCAAACAAACTGATGTAGATAAATTTAAAGTCATACAGATGTAAATCATCTCTGACTAGGTAAATTGATAATAAATAATTGAGATATATTGTCACACAGCCATCACTCAAAACTCCAACTGTTGAAATTAGTCATAATTTTAGTTATAAAAAGAAAAATTAAGTAGACTTTCAGTAAAATTGACTGTCAAAATTTAAAATATATCTAATTCTGGTTTTTTTAATTTATGCATTTTAAAAGAATGAGCAGTTTTCCTAATTTATCAGTTATAAAATGACTTCCAGTCAGTCCAAAAGAGTAAAAAATAAATTTTTATAACAGAGTGATATTTAAAACTGGAATTACCTGTTTCCATAATCTGATGAATGTGTCAGTGACTGAAACAAAGTGATTCATATGTTTTTTTTTTTTAATTATATCATTAAGCATACCATCTCTTGAAATTTATTATTGTTGTGGAACAGTAATTTTGGGATATTCGTCAGTCTTCAGTGTTACATTCCTGGTACTTATTACTAAACATACTGACTAGAATGAGCTAGGATAGTGAAAATCCTATTTTGACATGTCCATAAAAATTTTTAAGAAGACTGTTTGTATATATTCTTTCTACTACATAATAAAATACATAATAAAATCCTTCTAGGCTGATATTTTATATATATATTATTTTTAAAATTATTTTTTTCTCCAAAGAAATGTATAAGAAACTCTTAAGAGTTTTGAACTAGATTTTAAATGGAAGCTAAGTCACATCTCAGTTTTTGGGGCAATATAGGATATTTTTAATTTGTTTTGTTTTCTGCAAATTAGAACAGACTCTGGACAGGGACTCAGAAACCTGATTATCATTTCCAAGACTGTGAATAAGAGTTGGCCAAAAGCATAAAACTTTTCTGAGTCTTTTTTTTTAATCTGTAAAATGGAGATTATGATTTGAGGATCAACTGAAATCATATATATTAAAGTATCTTGAATATGGTCATGTGCCATACAGATGAAATTACTTTTACTCTGGACTTGAATGTGAAAAGTAGTATGCGTCTGTATCACACAGGTGATAGAATCATCAAGCTTACTCATTCTCTTGTTTGTAATCAATATTTCAACTTCACTTTCAAAGTTTATGCGAACCCCTCAACATTTTGGGAAGTCCTTTATAAAATTTAACAGCCATGCCTAGGTAAATTCCTTCTAATTCTCAGCAGTGGTCTTTATTCTATAGCTTAAATTTATTTTTTTTCTCTTGTTTTTCCCTTGGAAGAATTAGAAGAGTTGATGACCATCCTCTTGCATAACGCTCATGTTTATTGATTCATTTATCCACAATTTTTAAAGTGGTTATAATGTGCTGAGTGTTAGGTTGATCTGTCAAGTTCATTATACATTTTGTGATGAGATGATAAGGGATATATAAGTTTGGTTTTGTTTTATGTACATTGAACCTCCATGGCTTAAATGGGGCAGAAACAGCAGCTAAGTCATTCTGTTTTGAAGACAGAAGTTGGGATGCCCTTATTTGTGGTCCAGCAGAGCTGTAGAAGAGTAGAGGGCAGTCTCTAGCTTCATTCTGATGCTTCCTGCTCCTTGTGACACAGTGCGGGATACTCCTGTGTCCCTGAGAGCCGTTGCAGTAAGGCTTTAACTAGAATAGGCACAGAATTTTTGAAGCAGTTGTTATATCATGTTTCCTAAATGCAACTTTCTCACTGATAATAAAACTGTTGAAAGGAGAAAAGCCAGGGCCAGGATCTCCCTGTTGCTGGTGTCGCACAGTGGAGTATCTGGGGGAAGGCTTTGAAGTCATACGTACAGCTGTAGGCAGACAGGCAGGTGTACTCACGCTGAGGAAGAAAAAGACATGTCAGTGATCCGTGTGTAGTTCATATTTCAACTGAATCATGAGGACCATTTACCTTAGTTCTCAGATTTATGTTTTTGTGCCAAAGTGTTTGTCCAAAAGTCAGCAGAAACAAAACAAAATCAAAAAACCTCCACAGAACTTTAATTATCTTAAATGAAATTTTGTCAGGAGAGGATTTTTTTTTTTTCATGAATTCAAAGATCTATCCTAAGCTTTTAATTTACTTACTTTCTGAAATATTGAGAAAAATAGTACTTATCTAAAGCTTAAATGCTTTTATGCAATTTTAACTTTGTAATAGTATTATAATTTCTTGAAACTCATTAACTAGACCAGAGAGTCAGTTTTTAACAGTTGATAATTAATATAACCTCTAAGGACTTCTAAAACTTCTTTTAAAATAAACTTCTCATTTTAAAATTCTTTAAAATAAATTTATTTCTTCTCTTGAGAACACCACTGGAGTCATTCACTGCCACAGTTCCTCAGTGTCTCTAGGCAGAAGCACCAGTAATAATTTGTAATATTAGAGATGCTTCTGATGGTGGAGTTATTACCAATTCAGATGTGTTTGCTGCTGCACAGCTAACAGCAGCTAACACATTCTGAACCTGTGCCTGGTCCAAAAAAAGGTTTCCTGTCCAGGACACAGGGTCATATGATGAAATGAACTCTTGAAATACAATTCCTTCCTCTGAGGAACACTCTGTGTTTTATGAATTTGTGAAACTTTGCTTGTGCATGTTATCCTTCACTGTCTTTTACAGTGAATTACAAAGGATTTCCTCTCTAAATAAATTTTCATATAAACAATTTAGTTTTTAAAATTTTAACACTGGAAGATGATATTATGTTCTCTTTTTTTTTTTAAACTTTAACATAAATGTTGCATTATGACCACTAAGGTTCTGTTTTGCTTTTTAGCACTTGAGTTTATTCATCTAGGCTCGAGTGTGTTTAATATTCCCTATTGGTTTAAGGCTAAATCTATAAAATACTTTGAAGTAGTTAAAGCAAAAACCCATGTAACCTTATGAAGTATTAGCATCATCTTCATCTTATCATCACCCTTCTCTTAAAATGATAGTGTAATCATTTATTCAGGACCATCTAGCTAGCCACTGGCAGAGTTAGTACTAGAACTCAGAGTCCCAGAGCTGCCTCTGCTTAGTGACACCAGCTTACGTCAGGTGGCTAGCTCTTTCGAGAGTAGAAATAGAATTCAATTGACCTTGGCATTTTGGAGCAGTGTTTGGTTAAATTTAGAATTATTTTTAGAGGGACAATCATAAAGTGATTAAATTAGAAATAGGAAGGAAAATCTCTAGCAATTTCTGTCCTCTTTGTTTTTAACAAACTTTACTAGAGGGAATCACTATTGGACACAATAGAGTTGGGATGTATCTGGGAAGATTGAGGTTGGTTATCAGGAAAACTTTTAAAATACAACTTTTGAACCAAGAAGTGTATTACTGGAAATAGAAGAATCACTTAAGAGTATACAGAGGCTCACAGCTTTGTTTCAGGTACAACTTTTATTTGGTAGCAAGATTATTGTCATTTATTTTATGTATCTATTTTTAACTGTTGACTGCACCGGGTCCTCCTTGCTGGGAGCGGGCTTTCTCTGGTTGTGACGAGCGGGTCTCCTCCGCTGCAGTGCTCAATCTTCTTTTCGTGGTGGCGTCCGTTGTTGCAGAGCACCAGCCCTGGGGTGCGCGGGCTTCAGGAGTGCAGCTCGTGGGCTTGAGAGCTCAGGCTCAGGGGTTGGGGTTCACGGTCTTGGTTGCCCCACAGCATGTGGGGTCTTCCTGGACCAGGGATCAGTTCCCATACCCCCTGCACTGGCCGGTGAGTTCCTAACCACTCGACCCCGGGGAAGTCCTCGGGTACAACTCTTGGGGAGGGAACATTTATGACAGAAATAGCAGCCTGCAGCAGTGAGCCTCTAAGAATGATTTTATGGACATCACCCTTGGAGAAAATTTAACAGACTCTGCTAGTACTGTGAGCTAGAGAAGCCGTGTGTGTGTGTGTGTGTGTCTCTAACAATGATTTTATGGACATCACCCTTGGAGAAAATTTAACAGACTCTGCTAGTACTGTGAGCTAGAGAAGCCATATGTGTGTGTGTGTGTGTGTGTGTGTGTGTGTGTGTGTCTGTGTCTGTGTCTGTGTGTGTGTGTGTGTGTCTGTGTGTGTGTGTGTCTGTGTGTGTGTGTGTCTGTGTGTGTGTGTGTCTGTGTGTGTGTGTGTCTGTGTGTGTGTGTGTGTCTCTAACAATGATTTTATGGACATCACCCTTGGAGAAAATTTAACAGACTCTGCTAGTACTGTGAGCTAGAGAAGCCGTGTGTGTGTGTGTGTGTGTGTGTGTGTGTGTGTCTCTAACAATGATTTTATGGACATCACCCTTGGAGAAAATTTAACAGACTCTGCTAGTACTGTGAGCTAGAGAAGCCGTGTGTGTGTGTGTGTGTGTGTGTGTGTGTGTGTGTGTTGACTGCTATTGCCTTCATGGTACCCACGTGTTCAGCCATGTGTGTGTGTGTGTGTGTGTGGTGACTGGTATTGCCTTCATGGTACCCACGTGTTCCACAGAGCCATCTGGCCTACCATAAATCAGCGCATGGTTAGGACTTGGTGACAGAATCGTCAACTGTAGACCCAACTGGACCTAGATGAATTCCAGTAGTGGTGCTGAATCTTTGTGGCTTCTTTCTAAATTATATAGATGTATTTAAGATAGTCAGCTCTGCTTAGTCCAAGGATGACTGAGAAAGATTGTGCCCAATTTTGGGTTGTCATTGCTCACTCGAAATGTGAGAAGGCTTTTTTGAATCCGCCCTGCTTTTTTGCCAGCATTCCCACTCACCAACTATGGTATTTTCTCATAATGGAATGTTTTACCATTGGTATAGCATGTGTTCTTCTAGTAATCTCACAAAGTTGGTAAGTAGAAAGCTGAGGGTGAGGATGGCTCAGAAGAGTTCACACATTCTTAAATTTATGTTTCTATGACTAACATTTTAGGAAATATTTTCATGCTGAATGGAATCCGTTTTTATATGTTTTAATTCTAGTTTTTTAAATAATAAAACATTTCCATTTAAACAGTGAGTTTAAAGCTTGGGTTTAAGAAATATTGCTGATAAATCAACATATATGTTTGATTTATTGATTTTTATTCTTTTGAACCATTCACTTGAAATACAGAAATGCAATTTTATACTCAATATAAAGGGAGGAGTGAATGATCACTTTACAAAAGAATTTTTCACTTTGCCAACAACTTTGTGGGAATTGTCTATTGAAAAGCAAGCTTCCCTAATGCAATTGAAGCATCTGATTTTACAGATATTAAGTCATTTAATACATACAGTACAAATAGCCATTCAAATATACTGATGTGTGTGTGTGTTTTAAGGTAATATATTTGAAATAAAAATCAGTAATTTGCAGCATGAAAAATGTAAGCTAGCGTATTGTTTATTAGTGTATCATTAAGGAATATTTCAAAGAGAAGTGGTTGTAAGAACTTATTAAGTCAAACTTTTTTCAGTCGAGAGGATATACATTTATTTTTTTAAACCTCATTTTATAACGAGCCCGCTGCAGTATATAAAATCATAATTTTATTTGAGTTTTTCTTATTCTAGGTTTCAGTTACAACAAAGACAGCTGCTGATAACTTCAGCACCCAGTACGTGTTAGATGGTGGGGGTCACATAGTTTCTCAGAAACCTTCACATCTTGGTCAAGGTAAGACAAGCTTTGTAGCATTCTTTGCCTTTTTCTCTCTTTTTTAATTGTTTTCTCTTTAAATTCAAAGGTATTGCTTTGGGCTTGATTATGATAAAGTCTGGTTAACTTCCAATTGAACATTTAGCCTTACTCTAGCTGCTGATTTTTTAAAATACATAGAGTTGTTCTCAAGAGGAACTGTGTGAAAGACTTTGAGCAACAACATGAATTAGTTATTCTATAAAAATTGTAAGAGCAGTTGTTTTACTTGGTCATTAGTGTCTTCTTTATATGAAAGATAATATTTTTTTTGAAATGACTAAAACATTATTGATTTAGTAATGCATGGCAGTAAACATTATTGATTTAGTAATGTATGGCAATTAACCATACTAATCAAGATATTATTAAATAAATAATTTAAAATATATTTATTTATGGAAAACTTCAAATATACGTACAAACAGAATAAATACCCATCTCTCAGTTTCAGTAATTATCAACTCATTGCTAATGTTTCACATATTATTTGAAGCAAATAAATACATTATACTTGCTATTTGTAATTTAGTTCATTAGTATTTTATACATTTACGCAATGTTAGTACATTTTAATTGACATCTTTTTAAGTTCCTCTCCTGCTTATTTTGGACTTCCCTGGTGGTTCACCGGTAAAGAATCCACCTGCCAATGCAGAAGACATGGTTTGATCCCTGGTTTGGGAAGTTCCCCTGGAGGAGGAAATGGCAACCCACTCCAGTATTCTTGCCTGGGAAATCCCATGGACAGAGGAGCCTGGCAGGCTACAGTCCATGGGTTTGCAAAAGAGTAAGACATGACTTAGGGACTGAACAACTACCTATTTACTTCTAGAGAAAAATATCTCTTCAGGTGTGAGTTTCACATGTCTACTTTAATCTTTTGCTATTAAGTTCTGGTAATGGGATGTATAAAGTTGAGAGAATATTAAAGATATGGCCTGTTTAGAGTCATGCACAAAAGAATTATGAGATCTGAAAAAGGACTTGTGTTGTTGAGTATTTTGTTGTTAGTTGTCCTTGCGATTTGTGTTGTAAATTCATTTTTAATTTTTTGGTCCCTCATTGTAATTTATCAAAGCACTATATTTTTTTCTGTGGTTTCTTCCCTCTAATTTTAATGTTAAATTATTAGATTTTTTTCAAATGATTTCTTTATTCATTGAATTTATTTTCTTATATCATAATACTGATACCAAATTTTCTCATTCTCTTATTTTATAAATCTTCATTTATACTTTTGCTCATTATAAATTAATATTTTTTCATCTACATAGAGGAAAGAGTTAATAGGAGCCCTTAAGAAAACACACTTTTCCCCCTCATTTATTTGGTAAATAAAAATGAGCTCAAGTCTAATAGCAATTTAATTTGAGGTATTATATTGTGCATGCTTTAATTAGAAGTAATAGATTGTGATTCTTTTCTTTTTTATGTACTGAAAATAAAGACAAAGAGAAGGCATTTTTTAATATGGTTCCTATCCAGAAATGCTGTTACCCCAGTTCTTAGGAGTTCAAATGGTTTCCTAAGAAACCATTAGGAGATATTTGAGTGGCTCTCCTGTGGAGTACTTTGAAGTAACCTAGTCACCTTATAAAACTTAAATATATTTATTTTTATCTTAGTAGTAGCCAGTCTAATCTGGATGACCAGTGCCTCTTCATCACTCATACTTCTCATGCTTTTCTGTATTCATTTCCATGGGAACTGTGAAATAACAGTACTTAAATATGGAATCCTTCTGATCTTTGCCCATTTGCTGATTCATTTTTTTTCTTGCTGACCTAAGCCTTCTCTACTTTTAGTGAGACCATGTAGGCATATTAAGAAATTTCTACGATCAGTAAATGAACCTTATTTTCTTAGCATATTCCTGTTATAAGAAACTACTTACTTAGAAGGTCAGTAATTGTGAAAGTAGTTATTGTCTTTCATAACTCACTTCCCCCCACCAGTTGCCTAGATAAACAACAAAAAAATCAAACCCGTAGTTTCTTGTTGCTCCAGGTAGGCGTCTTATAGAGATCTGCAAGCGCTTTCAAAAGCCTCTTACACTTATATTGCCTTAGTGCTGATGGTTTCTGAGCGATTAAATCACAGACTCACATTTCACCACCGGCTGTCATTCAGCTTCCATTTAAATATTTTCTGTGTAAGATAAAACTACAGTACAACCATCCTAATTAATACCTGTGCATTTAGGGTTCTTGCAGATTAATATTTGCTGTGGTGTGAATGTCCTTGCTTAGCAGTTACTCCTCATATCATCTGATAGGATGGTGATACCTGTAGATAACCTAACTGTAGACGGAGGGACAACTAACAGCAGCATCTTTCTTAGGCATTTTAAAATGCATTACCCCTTTAAAACATATTTTAAAATGTTTAAGTATTATTTACTAGAGGTCCCAGTTCTGATTTTTCCAGATATAGGTATTTAATTTATGGATTAATTTAATCATTTAATTTGTTTGTTTAATGGAATATCATTTTAAATTACCTTTACCTTCCGTTCACTTCTAAGACATTTTATAAATTAACAAGAAATGTAAAAATAAGCTTCTAGCTTTTAAATTATTTTACGAAGAACTCTGACTAAATAACTTGTTTTGATATCTTTTTTTTTCTGTCATCGATTCTATTTCCTTTACCCTAGATAATCAGCATTAAGCTTTCTAAATTGATTTACCCTCCTAGACAAATTGTTTTAACACCTCTTAGTAATTCTGCCTTAGGAATTTCTCAGATATCAGAAGTAATATATTTAAAGTACTCTGATCAGGGTGTATCTTTTCCCTACCCTGTTATGAGAGTAGAGCATCATGTTCTTTGTAAAAACTTGGTATGTGTGATTGTGTATGTATTGAAAAGTTTTTTTTTTCTTCTTAAGAATAGAACTTTATTCATTGAATAATTTAAGAAAACGTTGATATATTCAAGCAACCATACCTCTTTACATTAGGAATATAAATAGCTGCCTTATGGCATAACATAGGGTCATGTAAAAATATAACAGGGAGCATATTACAGGACTGCAGTTTAATTCTGGTGTTTATAGAATGTGCTAAAGTTAGAGAGCTGAGCAGTTCTCTTGTAAAATATGATAGTATACTAGGGCCTCCTCCCTATTGGCCAATATTGCTTGGTATTTTTTTAAGGATATACATTTCATTTGGAATCAGCAAAGTTTTCCATCATTAAGTTTTATTCAAACATATGTATATAATTCTTGGGTTATTGGTTCAATTTGTTCAGAGAAAATGTTTTTAGCTGGTGAAGCAATAAATTACCAGTTAATGTGCGGATTAGGTACAGTGTGGTCTTCAATGCGTAACATATATTTAAAAGCCAACATACATCTTGTTCCTTCCATAAACACATATTTGCTGTACTGATTTCTGCCTACCTTCCTTACCACTCTCTGTCCACAGCTACAGTATATGTCATTATATTTGTCCAGGCTAGTGGAGAACACAGGTGAGTGAAAGGAATTCACAGGCTAGTGGAGAATACAGGGGAGTGAAGAGGTAATGACAGCTATCTAGAGGACGGTAAGCAAATTTTTCAGAAAACATAATATTTCAGTTTGAAGATGGTCAGTAAGAAGAGGAGGGAGTATAACCTTTCAATAAGAGAAGAATGGTTGTAGAAGATTTCAGGAGACGACTGCTCTCTGTGTAATGACAGGGGAAAACACATGATTTTAAAAGTTGTATTTTTTAAAATTCATTGGAAAACTGTTGTCACAAAGAAGTTAAATGAACCAAGTTCAAGACGCACCTTTGTGCCTTCCTAGACGCACCTAGGCACAAAGAGGTTGGTGGCTGCTGGTGTCCCTGAGAGCGTTAACTGAGCCTGGAGGCACAGGCAGGTGGTGGAGAACCTGCTAGATGGGATAGTTTATGGCCCTCAGAGAAACCAGCTGAACTTTATTAGTTACACAGGAGCTGACATGACAGGTTGGAGGATAGGATTGATCCTCAGATACTAGTTCACCTGAGAAGCCAAATCTTATCATGACTCTTGCTGAGTAAGCAGTGATGAAGAAAGTTAGGACTGAGCTAGAGAGAGAAGTATCTTAAAGTTGATTACAGTGCTTAAATCCCAAAGCCCTGCCATAGGAAGAGACCTGATTCCATCTTCAAGACATTTGAAACCAGAAGTGAAATGGAACTAAAGTGAAGTCACTCAGTCATGTCCGACTCATTGTGACTCCATGGACTGTAGCCCACCAGGCTTCTCCATCCATGGGGTTTTCCAGGCAAGAATACTGGAGTGGGTTGCCATTTCCTTCTCCAGGGGATCTTCCCCATCCAGGGATCGAACCCAGGTCTCCTGTATTGAAGGCAGATGCTTTACCCTCTGAGCCACCAGGGAACTGGAACTATAGGGCTACTCAACTCCAACCCAGATGAACTCCTTTTGAAGAGATCTACTCTTCACTCTAGCTGTTAGAGAAAATGAATTACCTTCACTGGGGGAAGTATCTATTTCAGTATCTGTTGTTCCTTTATACATCATGTCTCATAAAAATAAAAATATTGAGAGACATGAAAAAAGGAAAATGGGATTCATAGTCAAGAGAAAAAGTAGTTGATATAAACAAACTTGTGTATGTTTGAATTAGGAAACAAGAACTTTCATATTAAAGGATTTAGAGAAAAAGATAGTCAAAATTGATAAGAAGGTGGAAAATTTCAGCAGAGAAATGGAATTCTAGGGAAGAACCTAATGAAAATTCTAGAACTAAAAGTATCATTAAAAATAATACAAGAAGTAAAGCTGAAAAGCCAATAAGGTAGATTAAACTGGTATACAAAGAATGACATATCATAGTTCTGTGAGAATGTTTGGAGATGATGAATGCAGGAGATGAAGTTAGAAAATGGTAGCTTGGATATTAGGTTATGAAGGGCCTGTTATGGGAGGAGTTTGTACCCCTTCTTGCAACCAGTGATGGGCCACTGAAACTTTTTAGGTAGAGGATGGATATCATGCTGTTTACAAAATAAACCAGCAAGACATTATAACTCCTACCATAATTTATGTCTTACTGTAAGAGATGCTATCTTGAACTAAGGTTTGAGGAGAAGGAAAGGACGTGACATAAATTTGAGACATCTTTTGGGCATAGAATGGCTGGGCCTAGGTGACTTAGATCATATTGGTAGTAAGATATAGAGGAAAGAGTCAGTTCAATATAGAGTACCTGTTTTTGGAAACTGATGTCAATGTTATATGGGAAAGGGAGGATAGATGTAGTATCAGACGCCAGGAGAAAGATCTGGGTGTGGTGATTTGAAGTATCTTTGTAGTGATTTTGTATCCAGGTAATAATTTTGAATAAGGACCTATATATAAGTTGAGTATTGTAGGTCTCAGATACGTATATCTTAATTATAAGATGCACATTTTGACATCTCAGAAAACAGGTTGTGGCTTATTATTAATGGCCTCCCCAATTACTTTGTCAGCAAAGGTCCATCTAGTCAAGGCTATGGTTTTTCCAGTGATCATGTATGGATGTGAGAGTTGGACTGTGAAGAAAGCTGAGCGCTGAAGAATTGATGCTTTTGAACTGTGGTGTTGGAGAAGACTCTTGAGAGTCCCTTGGACTGCAAGGAGATCCAACCAGTCCATCCTAAAGGAGATCAGTCCTGGATGTTCATCGGAAGGACTGATGTTGAGTCTAAAACTCCAATACTTTGGCCACCTGATGCGAAGAGCTGACTCATTGGAAAAGACCCTGATGCTGGGAAAGATTGAGGGCAGGAGGAGAAGGGGACGACAGAGGATGAGATGGTTGGATGGCATCACGGACTCAATGGACATGTGTTTGGGTGGACTCTGGGAGTTGATGATGGCCAGGGAGGCCTGGCGTGCTGCGGTTCATGGGGTCGCAAAGAGTCAGAGACGACTGAGCGACTGAACTGAACTGAAATCCCTTTTGGATAAGCAGTTGTGTATATTGATTGCAGGGATAAGCAACAATTTTGCATTTTCCTCCCAAACAAGTGTTTTATGAGACCTAAAAAGGCAAAATAGCCACAAGTGAAAAAAGCTATGTTAAATAGAAAGGGATTGCCATCATAGGCCAAGCATTGAAATTCAAGACACCCAAGGAAATTGCCTTATCCATGAGGCTCTTTAAAAGAAATTTCAGAGCAATGAAAGGCTGGTGTGACTAGTTCTGTGTTGCCTGGGATGGTTATTTGGGCATTGTAGCATAGTTTAATTTGCATATTGTTTTTTACATTTTAGAGGTTCATAGAAGTGTATTTCTTACAGCTTTGCTGAAAAGAATTATCGGCATATGAGTGGCATTTAAAGCTGTGGGAGTGGAGGAAATATCTAGGGAGAACACAGAGTGAGATGAGAAGGCGTAAGAGGTCTTGGAATATGGTGTGAGGTGAATTTTGGTGTGGGTGTGACCTTTCTTTAGCAATGGAGACAGTGCATACCTGTTCTAATTGCTGGGTGCGTGCACTCCTTGATCTCTGTCAACTTTACCTCAGAATTTAGCAGTGGTATTTTTACTTCCCTAAGGCAGAGAATAGCAGCACCACAGTGTTACTAGTGAGGAGTACTCTGGTGTTCCTGGGCTTCTGTTCTGTGTGTGAAAGTGACTTGCATTTAGGCCAAGAAAATACCCTGGAGGGAGGCCAAAACAGAAAACCCCACTTTAAATTGTTTGTACAGTCATCCCTCAGTACTCACAGAGGATTGGTTACAGGGCACCCTACAGATACCGGAATTCTCAGGTGCTCAAGGCCCTTATGTAAAATGGTGTGGTAGTTGGCATATAACCTACACGCATCCTCCCATACATTTTAAATCATCTCTAAATTATTTATAATACCTAATACAATGTAAAAGCTATATAAATAGTTGCCATTGGTTGCAGCAAATTCAAGTTTCGCTGTTTGGAACTTTATGGAATTTTTTTTTTCCAACTATTTTGGCTCAGTAGTTGCTTGAATCTACAGATGTGGAACCCACTGATAAGGGAGACTAACTGCGATATGCTAATGATGCACCTGATCAAGAGAAAAGAAGCAGAAAAACATCAAGTGTGAGCCAAGTAGACATATGGCTTTTCCTCTGGTCCTATTCCACAAAGATCTTTTTCCCAACCTTGTTTTATTTGTGTGTTTTTTTTTCTTTTAGTAAATTCCCTTTCAAAAACTATAAAAATACCATGTGTAATTCTTTAACTGCAGAAACAATTTAAACAAATACAAAGTTTATTCATATTACCTTGTTTATTTTCTTTCTTCAGTGCATTCATTCATTCATGCATTCTTTTGTTGTTCATTCAAAAATTTTAAATAAAATGCCTACAGGTTATTAGTCAGTGTTTGAATTGCTAGAGAAATAATGACAAATGTGGCAGACCCTAACCCTAACTTGTTCCCATGCTACTTGTATTCTAAAAGAAGAGGCAGACACATGTTTTTTCAAATATTGATAATCTCTAGGAAGAGATAAAACATGATTTAACTTTGGGAGCATCAACATTTGATAGGGCATTTAGGAATGGATTCTCTAAGGGGTGTTACTTAGATTGAGATCTGAAGCTTGATAAAGGAGTTAGCAGTGCGAAGGGTAGGGGAGAGAACACATGTCCAAAAGCCGGGAGGTGGAAAGAAGTCTGATGTGCTGGAGTGCTGGAAGGAAGGGCATTTGGAGGAAAGGAGGTAGCCATAGTGAAAGTTAAATAGGATCATGTAAGCTTTTATCTTTTTTATTCCTAACCCTTTTCTCCAGCTTCTATCCAGTATCACTAAGAATTTTTTCTTTTCTTTTTTTTTTCCCATTTATTTTTATTAGTTGGAGGCTAATTACTTTACAGTATTGTAGTGGTTTCTGTCATACATTGACATGAATCAGCCATGGATTTACATGTATTCCCCATCCTGATCCCCGCTCCCACCTCCCTCTCCACCCGATTCCTCTGGGTCTTCCCAGTGCACCAGGTCCAGGCACTTGTCTCCTGCATCCAGCCTGGGCTGGTGATCTGTTTCACCCTAGATAATACACATGTTTCGATGCTGTTCTCTCGAAACATCCCACCCTCGCCTTCTCCCACAGAGTCCAAAATTCTGTTCTGTAGATGTGTGTCTCTTTTTCTGTTTTGCATATAGGGTTACCATTACCATCTTTCTAAGTTCCATATATATGCGTTAGTATACTGTAATGGTCTTTATCTTTCTGGCTTACTTCACTCTGTATGATGGGCTCCAGTTTCATCCATCTCATTAGAACTGATTCAAATGAATTCTTTTAATGGCTGAGTAATATTCCATGGTGTATATGTACCACAGCTTCCTTATCCATTTGTCTGCTGATGGGCATCTAGGTTGCTTCCATGTCCTGGCTATTATAAACAGTGCTGCGATGAACATTGGGGTGCACGTGTCTCTTTCAGATCTGGTTTCCTCGGTGTGTATGCACAGAAATGGGATTGCTGGGTCATATGGCAGTTCTAATTCCAGTTTTTTAGCGGCTGTACTAGTTTGCATTCCCACCAACAGTGTAAGAGGGTTCCCTTTTCTCCACACCCTCTCCAGCATTTATTGCTTGTAGACTTTTGGATAGCAGCCATCCTGACTGGCGTGTAATGGTACCTCATTGTGGTTTTGATTTGCATTTCTCTGATAATGAGTGATGTTGAGCATCTTTTCATGTGTTTGTTAGCCATCTGTATGTATTCTTTGGAGAAATGTCTGTTTTAGATTTGTGGCCCATTTTTTGATTGGGTCATTTATTTTTCTGGAATTGAGCTGCAGGAGTTGCTTGTATATTTTTGAGATTAATCCTTTGTCTGTTACTTCGTTTGCTATTATTGAATTTTTTCTTTTAAAACATTGAGTTCCAGGCTATGTTAGGATTTCCCCTACGTTGTATCACTTACATTTTAAGAATGTTTATTAGTGTGTATTTAACAGTTATATTTCAAATGCCAGCCACATTGCCATCTTCTGTTTATATTTAGGTCTGAAGATTTTTTGCTCGTTGTTTATTTTCTTCTCTTATCATGAATTCTTTGGTTTTGATGTAGTTGTCATTTGGTTAGTGTTCCTCCTCCACTGTTTTCATCAAATATACTTGGGTAATACTTTCAAATCTCTGCAAGTGTAGAATAGTCTATGTTTTGCCCATATGCATATCATATTTATCTTGCCTGGGTATAAATTTCTTAATTACCCCTCAGTAGTTTGAGATTGTCTGTCTTCTAGTATTATAGATAGCAAATTTAATGTTAGTCTTTCCGAATAAAGAACTTACTCTTTCTGAAGTTTTTGTGAAGTTTTTCATTCTCCTTAAAATTTAGGACCTCCAGTGGAATGTGGTGTCTTTTAGTTTTTTTTTTGATTCCTATTTGTAATGGCTATAAGCTCTTGAAATCTGCACTCAAACCTTTAACTCAAGAAAAATTTTCTTCTATTATTTATTTAAATACATCTGCATTTGTTTCTTTTTCTTTTCCTGGAATTCATGATTTTAAGCTAGGCTTTCTAAGTCTTATATTTCCTTCATGATTGCCATTTGTGTTTCTGCCGTTTGTGATGAATGCACATCAGAGTAGGTCACAGTAGGTCAGTTGCTACACCTTTGCAGCAACTTTCAGGTGTTTTGATTCTGATTAACAGTAAGAAATAACATTTTACATAGCAACCTAGGTTATACAAATCCAATCAAAACAAAAAATATACTTATTATGTGTGATGTACTTTGTTATCATTTAGTCTGTTTGTATTTTAGTTTTGTTTTTTTTTTTCTAATGCTAGTTGCGGTATACTGAATCACTGATTATCAACCAACGATGGCCCCTCCCTTGCCACCCTGGAACATATGACAGTGTCTGGAGGCATTTTTGATCGTCACAACTGGGTTGGCTGCTGGCTGCATCTAGTAGGGAGAGTAAGGGATCCAGGTGCACATCTTGAAATGCACTGGCAGCCCCCACGATAAATTTCAGTCGTGGCACGTTTGAGAAGCCGTATCTAAATTGATTCTTTGGCTTTTCAGTGCTTTGTGTCTCAACCCTGCTGTACATTCATTAGAATGACATGAGATTGATTTATTAAGTCTGGATTAGCTGGTAACTGGTCATTGTAGAAGTTGCTTAGTGTTTGAAAAATACTGACTTAAGGTATATGGCCTTGAAAAAGCATCCAGTACTAATTTCATGGGTTTTTTCCGGACAAAAGCTAATTATTAACCTGATATTTAAGCGGTATAATTTTTATACCTTTATTTGAGTTTTTCCTTCTTTTATTGAAATATTGTTGATTTATAATATTAGTTTCAGATGTACAGTGTAGTGATTAAATAATTTTCTAGATTATACTTCATTGAGTTATTGTAAAAAATACTGGTTACATTCCCTGTGCTGTATAATATATTCTTGTAGTTTATTTCTTTTATACAAAGCAGCTTGTAGCTCATTCCTCTACTCTTATCTTGCCCCTAGCCCAGTTAGTAATCAGTATTTTGTTCTCTACATCTGTGAATCTTTTTTTATCGTATTCATTCATTTGTTGTGTTTTAGATTCAACATATAAGTGAAATCATACAATATTTGTCTTTCTCTAATTTATTTCACTAAACATAGTACCCTCTAGGTCCATACATGTTGTTGCAAATGGCAGAATTTCATTCTTTTTTGTGACTGAGTAGTATTCTGTTTTATGTATACACTGCATCTTTTTTATGGGCTTCCCTTGTGGCTCAGCTGGTAAAGAATCTGCCTGCAATGTGGGAGACCTGGGTTCAATCCCTGGGTTGTGAAGATCCCCTGGAGAAGGGAAATGGCTACCCACTCCAGTATTCTGGCCTAGAGAATTCCATGGACTTCATAGTCCGTGGGGTCTCAAAGAGTTGGACATGATTAAGCGACTTTCACTTCACTTCACTTCACATCTTTTCCATACATACATATGTGGTTGGATGCTTAGGTTGCTTCCATATTTTGGCAGCTGTAAATAACGCTGCTGTGATTATTGGGGTGCATGTATCTTTTAGACTTAGTGTTATTTTTTTCCTTCAGGTATATACTCAGGAGTGAAATTGCAGGATCATAATGTACTTTTAGGTTTTTGAGGAATGTCTATACTATTTTCCATAGTATATTGTCACCGTATATTTCCATAGTCAATTGGCTGCACCAGTTGACATTTCTGCCAACAGTGTATTAGGTTTCACGTCTCTTCACATCCTTGCCAGTTTGTTATTTGCACTCATATGATAGCCATTCTTAAGTTGATAACTTATGTTTTGATTTGCATTGCTCTTAATGATTAAGCACAGTTGAGCATCTTTTCACATGCCTCATAGCCATCTATATATTTTCTTTGGAAAAATGTCTGTTCGGTCTTAGGCTCACTTTTTAACCAGGTGAGTTGTTTTTGATATTCAGTTGTATGAGCTGTTTCTGTATTTTTGATGTTAACCCCTTATTGGTATTATTATTTCAAATATTTTCTCCTATTTTTCTACCATTTTGTTCTAGTAATGATTTCCTTTGCCATGCAAAATATTTTAAGTTTATTTAGGTCTCATTTATTTTTGCTTTTATTACCTTTGCCTTAGGAGATACTCTAAAAAAAATATTGCTATGATTTATCTTACAGTGTTACGCCCATAATTTCTAGATGTTTTATGGTTTCTAGTCTTATATTTAGATCTTTAATCCATTTCGAGGTTATTTTTGTAAATGGTGTGAGAAAATACTCTAATTTCATTCTTTTACATGTAGCTGTTCGTTTTCAAAGTACCACTTACTGAAGAGACTGTTGTTTCTCCGTTGTATGTTCTTGCCTTCTTTGTCATTAATTGGCCATAACTATCTGAATTTATTTCTAGGCTCTATTCTATTTAACTGATATATGTGCCTGTTTTTTTGTGCCAGTACTGTACGTACAATGTGCTTCCCTGATGTCTCAGAGGTAAAGAATCCGCCTGCCAATGCAGGAGATGTGGGTTCAGTCCCTGGGTCAGGAAGATCACCTGGAGAAGGAAATGGCAACCCACTCCAGTGTTATTGCCTGGGATATCCCATGGTCTGAGGAGCCTGGTGGGCTGCAGCCTTACGGGGTTGCAAAGACTCAGACATGACTTAGCGACTAAACAGCAACAATTACACATACTGTTTTGTGTCAGTACCACACATACTATTACTGAAGATTTGTAGTATAGTCTGAAGTCAGAGTATGATACCTCCAGCTTTGTTCTTTTTTCTCAAGATTGCTTTGATCCTTTAGGAGCTTTCATGGTTTCATATAAATTCTAGGATTATTTGTAGTAGTTCTTTGAAAAATGTCCTGGGGTATTTTGACAGAAATGGCATTAAGGGTGTAGATTGCTTTGGGTAGGATGTACATTTTAACAATACTATTTTTTCAACCCATGGATACAATATATCTTTCCATTTCTTTGTATCTTTAATTTCTTTCACTGTTTTATATTAATAGTTTTCAGAATATAGATCTTTCACCTCCTTGGCTAAGTTTATTCCTAGCTATTTTTTAAAATTTATTTATTTTTTATTGGAGGATAGTTGCTTTACAGTGTCATGTTGGTTTCTGTCATGCACCAACGTGAATCAGCCATGGGTATACATATGCCCCTTCCCTCCTGAACTTCCCTCCTACTGCTACCCTGTCTTATCTGTCTAGGTTGTCACAGAGCCCCAGGCTGAGCTCCCTGTGTTAGATAGAGACTTCCCATTAGCTGTCTGTTTTACATATGGTAGTGTGTATATTTCAAGGCTAGCCTCTCAATTTACCCGACATTTTCCTTCCTCCATTGTGTCCAGAAGTCTGTTTCTATGTCTGAGTCTCTGTTCCTGCCCTGCACATAGGCTCATCAGTACCATTTTTATAGTTTCCATATACGTGTGTTAATATACAGTATTTGTTTTTCTCTTTCTGACTTACTTCACTCTGTATAACCTGCTGTAGGTTCATCTGCCTCACTAGAACTGACTCAAATTCGTTCCTTTTTAAGGCTGAATAATATATTCCAGTGTGTATATGCACCACAGCTTATTTATCCATTCATCAGCAGCTTCCATGTCCTGGCTATTGTAAATAGTGCTGCAGTATACACTGGGGTACATGTATCTTTTTCAGTTATGGTTTTCTAAGGGTATATGCCCAGTAGTGGGATTGCTGGTCATATGGTAGTTCTATTCCTTATTCCTAGGTATTTTTTTTAACCTTTAAATATATATGTTTTATTGAAGTAGAGTTGACTTACAATGTTTCAGGTGCCCAGCAAGGTGATTTGATTATACAAAAAAGCAACATTATTTTTGAAATTATTTTCTATCATAGGTTATTACAAGATATTGACTATAGTTCCTATGGTATACAGTAAACCTTTGTTACTTGTTGCATATCTACCTATTAATTAGAAATCTAGCATTCTATTCATACTAAGTCAAACAAGTGGAATCAAATGTCATTTTTTTTTAGTAAGGCAAAAATTTGTTTTCTAAAATATATATTATGCATATTTGTATTTATACAAAAGCTTTTCTACTACACTTGATAAATGCTTGAGAAAGAATAAAAAAAGAGAGAAATTGGAGAAATTTTTCCAATTGGAGAAACTGGAGAACATAAACTAAGTGAAATGGGAGCACTGAATATGAAATAGAAAAAGTGAAAAAACTAGATAAAAGACTATTATAGAATCCAATTGTTTTTAAGCATGACTGCTCATTAGAAACATATCTGGAAGTCTGGAGAAAATAACAATACCTGAGCGTTTGTATTTTTCAAAAACTTTCAAGAAATTCTGATATGCATCTCGATTTTAAAAAGTGATTGCAGGTTTTTTCTGTTAGATTCTAGTTTTGGTGATATAGAGCTCTTTTATTTTTCTGTTGACCAGTCATGATACAATGGTATTAAGTGAATAACAGTTACATAATCACAGTAGTAAAAGATGTTTATCAGCTTTCACAATCAATATCCAGAGAAAAAATAAAAGATAATTGCAATTGCATGCCTTAATGGGAACATGATAAACTTAACAATATAAAGTAATTACATACAATTTGGAGGAGTTAAGTAAAGTGATGTGAAAAGTGGAAATCCATACATGCACATGTTTTCATCTACCCAGCTGGTCTATGTCTTTTGGTTGCTGTATATAGTCTATTTCCATTTAAGGTAATGATTGATATGTATGGTCCTGTTACCATTTTCTTAATTGTTTTAGGTTTATTTTCTGTAGGATCTTTCCTTCTCTTGTGTTTCCTGCCTAGAGAAGTTCCTTTAGTGTTTGTTGTAAAGCTTGTTTGGTGGTGCTGAATTCTCTTAACTTTTGCTTGTCTGGAAAGCTTTTGATTTTTCCATCAAATCTGAAGGAGAGTCTTGCTGGTAGAGTATTCTTGGTTATAGGTTCTTCCCTTTCATCACTTTAAATTTATCATGCCATTCCCTTCTGGCTTGTAGTTTCTGTTGAGAAATCAACTGATAGCCTGATGGGAGTTCCCTTGTATGTTATTTGTCATTTTTCCCTTGTCACTTTTAATGTTTTATATCTGTCTTTAATTTCTGTCAGTTTGATTACTATGTGTCTTGGTGTGTTCCTCCTTGGGTTTATCCTTCCTGGGACTCTCTGTGTTTCCTGGACTTGGTTGACTAAGTTTTCAGCTATTGTCTCTTCAGAATTTTTCTCAGGTCCTTTCTCTCTCTTCTCCTTCTGAGACCCATATAATGTGAATGTTGGTTGGACAGCATTTTATGTTGTCCCAGAGGTCTCTTAGGCTGTCTTCATTTATTTTCATTCTTTTTTATATATTCTGTTCTGTGGCAGTGATTTCCACCATTCTGTCCCCCAGGCATTCTTCTGCCTCCATTATTCTGCTATTGATTCCTTTTAGTGTATTATTCATTTCTGTTCTTTAGTTCTTCTAGGTGTTGGGTAACATTTATTGCAACTTCTCAATCTTTGCCTCCATTTTTTTCTTGAGATCTTGAGTCATCTTCACTGTCATTATTCTGAGTTCTTTTTCTGGAAGATTGCCTATCTCCACTTCATCTAGTTGTTTTTCTGGGGTTTTATCTTGTCCCTTATCTGGGACATAACTTCCTGCTTTTTCATCGTGATTAACTTTCTGTAATAATGGTTTTTGTGTTAGCCTCTGTGACACTGTGCTTCTTCTTGCTGCTTCTGTCTGCCCTCTGATGGCTAAGGCTAAGAGGCTTGTGTAAGCTTCTTGATGGGAAGCTGGTGATGGGAAAAATTGGATCTTGCTCTGGTGGGCAGGGCCTTGATTAGTAGAGCTTTAATCCAATTATCTGCAGATGGGTGGGGTTGCACTCCCTCCCTGGCGCTTGTTTGGCCTAGTCAACCTAGCCCTGGGGTCTGCAGGCTCTGTGGTAGGGTTAATAGCAAACTCCAAAAGGGTTTATACCAAGGGGGACTTTCTCGTGCCCCTGTCCCTGTGGTAAGCCCCTGCCGACCCATGCCTCCATAGGAGGCCTCCAACGCCATCAGGTTGTTTTGGTTCAGTTTCCTGTGGGGTTGGTACTCCTGTCCTCTGGGTATTGGTGCATGCAGAATTTTGTTTGTGCCCTCCAAGACTGGAGTCTGTTTCCCCCAGTCCTCTGGAAGTCCTATAATCAAATCCCTTGGCTCTTAAGTTCAGATTCCCTGGGAATTCCCAGTCCCTTTGTCAGATCCCCAGGCTGGGAAATCTGACGTGGGGTCCAGAACGTTCACAGCAGTGTGAGCATTTCTTCACTATTACTGTTTTCCAGTCTGTGAGTCACCCACCTGGCCGGTATGGGATTTGACTTTATTGTGATTGCACCCCTCCTACCATCTAGCTGCAGCTTCTTCTTTGTCTTTGGACTTAGGCTGTCTTTTTTTGGTGGGTTCCAGTATCCTCCTGTTGATGGTTGTTCAGTAGCTAGTTGCAATTTTGGTGCTCTCACAGGAGGAGATGAGTGCATGTTCTACTCTGCCATCTTGAACCAGAAGCCACTCCTGGGTGTTTCTGATGCAATTTTAAATAGGACTGTTTTCTTATTTTCTTTTTCTGATAGTTAATTATTAGTTATTATTATTAGTTGTTTCATTATTACCAACAGATTTCTGTGTATTAATCTTGTATCCTTCAAGTTTAATGTATTCATCTATTACTCCTGCTAGTTTCTTGGTGGAGACGTTAGGGTTTTCTGTCTACAATATCAGGTCATCTTATTGTTGTTTGATTGCTGTGGTTAGCACTTCCAATACTATGTTAAATAGAAATGGCAAGATTTGGAATCCTTGTGTAAATTCTTTGAGCATGATATTAGCTGTGGATTTGTCATCAATGGTCTTTATTATCTTAATATAAATCCCCTCTATACCAGCTTTGATGAGAGTTTTTATCATGAATGGTTGTTCAGTTTTGTCAAAATGCTTTTTCTGTGTCTGTTGTCACGTGATTTTTATCCTTTTGTTAATGTGGTATATCACATAGATTGATTTACAGGTGTCGAACCATCCTTGCATCCCTGGAATAAATCCCACTTCATCACGGTGTATTATCCTTTTTCATATACTGTTGAATTTGGTTTGCTAGTGTTTTGTTGAGGATTTTTATATCTGTATTCATCAGAGATATTAGCTTATAATTTTATTTTTATAGTATCTGGCTAACAGAGGCCTTGTAAAATGAATTTGGGAGTGTTCCCTCCTCTTCAGTATTTTGGAATAGTTTGAGAGGATAGGTATTGTTTCTTCTTTATATGTTTGGTAGAATTCACCTGTGAGGTTCTTTGGCCCTGGAAGTTTTTTTTTATTATAAATTCAGTTTCATTACTAGTGATCAGTCTGTTTAGATTGTCTGTTTTTTCCTGGTTCAGTTTTGGGAAATTATATGTTTCTAGAAATTTATCCTTGTAGGATGTCTGATTTGTTGGTATATAACTGTTTACAATATTTTCTTATGTGTGGCTTTTTTTTTTTTTTTGGTATCTCTATTTTCTTATGTGTGTGTATGTTTTATCTCTTGTTGTTTCTCTTCTTTCGTTTTCTAGTTTTATTTATTTGAAATCTCATTATATTGATGAATCTGGCTGAAGGCTTATCAATTTTGTATATGTTTTTAAGAAAACAATTTTCTATTTCATTGATCTTTTTATTGTTTTCTTGGGATTCTTTATTTCCTCTCTGAGTGTTGTTATTGCATTCTTTCTGCTGATTTGGGTTTTGCTTGTTCTTCTTTTTTCTAATTCCTTTAGATGGTAGTTTGGATTGTTCATTGGAGATTTTTTTATTTCTTGAGATAGGCCTGTATTAGTGTAAACTGCTTTTGCTGTATTGGGTAGATTTTGGAGAATTGTTTTTTTATTTTCATTTGCCTCGAGGTGTTTTCTGATTTCTTTTTTAGTTTCTTCATTGATCTGTTGGATTTTTAGTAACATGTGGTTTAGTCTTCATGTGGTTTGCATTTTCCCCATTTTCTTTCTATAATGGATTTCTAGTTTCATACTGTTGTGGTCAGGAAAAATGTTTAATATAACTTCTGTTATCTTAAATTTTTTTCTTATTTCTTTCTCTTAAATCTTTGAGTCTTATCAGCTTGCAGTTTTTAAAAAGCTTATTAATATTGGTGAATTTTTGTATAACCATTTTAATATTCAAGATGGGAGAAAAAAGCAACATTTTCAGCATATTATGCTTTGTTTCAAAAAAGATAAAACATAACTGAAACGCAAAAAAAGATTTGTGCAGTGTGTGGGAAAGGTGTTGTGACTGATTAAACATGTCAAAAGTGGTTTGTAAAGTTTTGTGCTGGAGATTTCTCACTAAACAATGCTCTACAGTTGGGTAGGCCAGTTGAGATTGGCAGCAATCAAATTGAGACATTAACTGAGAACAATCAGTGTTATTCAATGCAGGAGATAGCCATCATACAAAGAATATCCAGATCAACATTGAATACCATTTGCACCAGCTTGTTATTTTGATGTTTGCATTCCAAAGCAAAATAAAAAACCTTCTTGACCACGTTTCCACATATGAAAATGTTCCGTTTTTAAAACGATTTGTGACAGATGATGAAAAGTGGATGTTGTACAGTAATGTGGAACAGAAGAGACCGTGGGGCAAGTGAAATAAACCACCACCAACCACACCAAAGGCCAGTCTTCAGCCAAAGAGTGTGTTGTGTATATGGTGTCCAGAATCAGTCAACAGAGAATACATAGTCTTCCATCAGAATAACACAGTTCAGTTCATTTCAGTTGCTCAGTTGTGTCCGACTCTTTCCTACCCCATGAATCGCAGCACTCCAGGCCTCCCTGTCCATCACCAACTCCTGGAGTTTACCCAAACTCATATCCATAGAGTCGGTGATGCCATCCAGCCATTCTCATCCTCTGTTGTCCCCTTCTCCTCCTGCCCCCAACCCCTCCCAGCATCAGGGTCTTTTCCAGTGAGGCAGCTCTTCACATGAGGTAGCCAAAGTGTTGGAGTTTCAGTTTCAGCATCAGTCCTTCCAGTGAACACCCAGGACTGATCTCCTTTAGGATGGACTGGTTGGATCTCCTTTCAGTCCAAGGGACTCTCAAGAGTCTTCTCCAACACCATAGTTCAAAAGCATCAATTCTTCGGCACTCAGCTTTCTTCACAGTCCAACTCTCACATCCATACATGACCACTGGAAAAACCATAGCCTTGACTAGACGGACCTTTGTTGGCAAAGTAATGTCTCTGCTTTTCAATATGCTATCTAGGTTGGTCATAACTTTCCTTCCAAGGAATAAGCATCTTTTAATTTCATGGCTGCAATCACCATCTGCAGTGATTTTGGAGCCCAAAGAAATAAAGTCTGACACTGTTTCCACTGTTTCCCCATCTACTTCCCATGAAGTGATGGGACCGGATGCCATGATCTTAGTTTTCTGAATGTTGAGCTTTAAGCCAACTTTTTCACTCTCCTCTTTCACTTTCAAGAGGCTTTTTAGTTCTTCTTCACTTTCTGCCATAAGGGTGGTGTCATCTGCATATCTGAGGTTATTGATATTTCTCCCAGCAATCGTGATTCCAGCTTGTGCTTCTTCCAGCCCAGCATTTCTCATGATGTATTCTGCATATAAGTTAAATAAGCAGGGTGACAATATACAGCCTTGATGTACTCCTTTTCCTATTTGGAACCAGTCTGTTGTTCCATGTTCAGTTCTAACTGTTGCTTCCTGACCTGCATATAGGTTTCTCAAGAGGCAGGACAGATGGTCTGGTATTCCCATCTCTTTCAGAATTTTCCACAGTTTATTGTGATCCACACAGTCAAAGGCTTTGGCATAGTCAATAAAGCAGAAATAGATGTTTTTCTGGAACTCTCTTGCTTTTTTGATGATCCAGCGGATGTTGGCAATTTGATCTCTGCTTCCTCTGCCTTTTCTAAAACCAGCTTGAACTTTTGGGATTTCACGGTTCACATGTTGCTGAATCCTGGCTTGGCGAATTTTGAGCATTACTTTACTAGCGTGTGAGATGAGTGCAATTTGCGGTAGTTTGAGCATTCTTTGGCATTGAATAACCAAGAATAACACAAGACCATGTTTATTTGATCACCAGGCAAAACTGTTACAGCTTGCCTAGGGAGTTCTGATTCATCTGCCATGTTTCGCAGACACTGCACCTTCAGGTTTCCATTTGTTTTGGTCTTTACAAATTCTCTTAATGAAAAAAGTTTCAGTTCACTGGTAGATTGTAAAAGGCACTTGGAACAGTTCTTTGTTCAAAGATAAGAAGTTTAAGAAAGATGGAATTATGAAGTTGCCTGAAAAATGGCAGAAGGTAGTGGAACAAAACAGTGAATACATTGTTCATTTCTTGGTGAAAATGAAAAATGTGTCTTTTTTTTTTTTTTTTTACTTAAAGAAAGAAGAAGAAGGAGCTTTTTGGCCAACCCAATACTATTTCCTTATTGATTTATTTTCTAGATGATTGGTGTAAGTGGGTTCTTAAAGTCCCCTACTATTATATCATTGTCAGTCTGTCCATTTATATATGTTGTGTTTGTGCTTAGTTGGTCAATCATGTTTGACTCTTTGTAACCACATGGACTGTAGCCTGCCAGGCTCTTCTGTTCATGGGATTTTTAGACAGGAATATTGGAGTGGGTTGCCATTTCCCCCTCCAATTATATATGTTAATGTTTATGTATTGAGGTGTTCCTATATTAGGGGCATATATGTTAATGAGTGTTAAACCCTGTTTTTATATTGATTCCTTTATTATTTGTCTTTTGTTATAGATTTTGTGTTAAAATGTTTTTTGATATGAGTATTATTCCCCCAGCTTTCTTGTCATTATTTGCTTGACATATCTTTCTCCATACCCTCACTTTAAGCTTATGTGGGTCTTTAGCTCTGAGGTGAGTCGCTTTTAAGCAGCATGTTGTTAGATCCTGTTTTTTATTTCAGTCAGCCACCCTATATATTTTTTCTTTTTTCTCGCTGCACCTAATAACTTGTGGGATCTGTTGCCCAGCCAGGGACTGAACCTGGGCTGTGGCAGTGAAGACTGGAATCCTAACAACTAGGCCACCAGGAAACTTCTAGTGCAGCTTTCAGTTTGGTAACCACCATGGGGTTTATATATGTTGACCTGTAGCCATATCTACTAGTTTTAAACTGGTAATCATTTAGGTTCAAACACATTGTAAATGATCTACATTTTTTTACTCCTTTCTCCCACATTTTCTGTTTTTTTATGTCATACTTTACATCTTCATTTTTATCCCATATCCTGTATGTAGTTATAGTTGATTTAAAATTTTTTTGTCTTTCTCAGCATCAGGGTCTTTTCCAGTGAGTTTGCTCTTTGCATCAGTAGGCCAAAGTATTGGAGCCTGATTTTCAGGATCAGTTCCTTCTAATGAATATTCAGGATTGCCTTCCGTTAGGATTGACTAATTTGTTCTCCTTGCTGTTCAAGGGACTCTCAAGAGTCTTCTCCAGCACCACAGTTTGAAAGCATTACTTCTCAGATCTCAGATGTCCAACTCTCACATCTGTACATGACGACTAGGAAACCATAGCTTTGATTATATGGCCCTTTGTCAGCAAAGTGATATCTTTGCTTTTTATTATGCTGCCTAGGTTTGTCATGGCTTTTCTTCCAAGGAGCAAGCATCTTTTAATTTCATGGCTGCCATCACCTGTCACAGTGATTTAGAAGCCCAGGAAAATAAAAGCCTGTCGCTCTATTTTTTTCCTCATTTGCTTGCCATGAGGTGATGGGACTGGATGCCATGATTTTTGCTTTTTGAATGTTGAGTCTTAAGCCAGCTTTTTCACTCTCCTTTTTCACCATCATCAGGAGGTTCTTTAGTTCCTCTTCGCTATGTGCCCTTAGGGTGGTATCATCTGCATCCAGGGGATCTTCCCAACCCAGGACTCCCGCATTGCAGGCGGATTCTTTACGAGCTGAGCTACAAGGGACGGACCATGTGCTTTTCTGAATTTGTCGATACTTCTCCCAGCAGTGTTCATTCCAGCTTGTGGTTCCTCCAGCCCGGCGTTTCTCATGACGTGCTCTGCATAAAAGTTAAATACAGCAGGGTGACAATATACAGCCTTGACGTACTCCTTTCTCAGTTTGAATCAGTTCGTTTCCCCATGTCTGGTTCTAACTCTTGCTTCTTGACTTACATACAGATTTCTCAGGAGGCAGGTAAGGTGGTCTGGTATTCCCATCTCTTGAATTTTCTACGGTTTGTTGTGATCCACATAGTCAAAGGGTTTAGCATAGTCAATGAAGCAGAAGTAGATGTTTTTCTGGAATTGCTTTGCTTTTTCTGTGATCCAAGGGATGTTGGCAATTTGATCTCTAGTACCTCTGCCTTTCCTAAATCCATCTTGAACATCTGGAAGTTCTCAGTTCACATACTGTTGAAGCCTCGTTTGGAGGATTTTGAGTGTTACCTTGCTAGCATGTGAAAAGAGTGCAGTTGTGTTGCTGAGTTTTCCAAGTTTGCTGGCATATTGAGTGTAGCACTTTCACAGCAGCATCTTTTAGGATTTGAAATAGCTCAGCTGCAATTCCATCACCTCCACTAGCTTTGTTCCTAGTAATGCTTCCTAAGGCCCACTTGACTTTGCACTCCAGGATGTCTGACTAGCTGAGTGATCACACCATCATGCTTATCTGGGTCTTTAAGAGCTTTTTTTGTACAGTGCTTCTGTGTATTTTTGCCACCTCTTCTTAATATCTTTTGCTTCTGTTAGGTCCATACCATTTCTGTCTTTTATTGAGCCCATCTTTGCATGAAATGTTCCCTAGGTATCTCTAATTTTCTTGAAGAGATCTCTTCCCATTCTGTTCTTTTCCTCTATTTCTTTGCATTGTTCACTTAAGGCTTTTTTTGTCTCTCATTTTGGAACTCTGCATTCAGATAGGTATATCTTTCCTTTTCTCTCTTGCCTTTTGCTTCTCTTCTTTTCTCGGCTGTTTGTAAGGCCTCCTAAGAGTATGATTTTGCCCTTTTGCATCTCTCTTTCTTTGGTATGGTTTTGATAACTGCCTCCTGTACAGTATTACAAACCTCTGTTTATAGTTTTTCAGGGACTGTCTCTCAGTTGTAATCCCTTCAATTTATTTGTCAATTCTAAGTCATAGAACCACTGAATGGCCTAGTGGTTTTGCCTCCTTTCTTCAATTTAAGTCTGAATTTTGCAATAAGGAGTTCTTGATCTGAGCCATAGTCAGCTCCCGGTCTTGTTTTTGCTGACTGTATAGAGCTTCTCCTTCTTTGGCTGCAAAGAATATAATCAACCCAATTTTGATATTGACCATCTGGTGGTTGTCCATGTGTAGAGTCATCTCTTATGTTGTTGGAAGAGGGTGTTTGCTGGGACCAGTGCATTCTTTTGTCAAAACTCTGTTAACCTTTGCTCTGCTTCATTTTGTACTCTAAGGCCAAACTTACCTGTTGCTCCAGGTTTCTCTTCAATTCCTCCTTTTGCATTCCAGTCCCTTAATATGAAAAGGGCATCTTTTTTTGTGACATCTTTGTTTGGTGTTAGTTATAGAAGGTCTTGTAGGTCTCCATAGAACCATTCAACTTCAGCTTCTTCAGCATTAGTGTTTAGGGCATAGACTTGGATTACTGTGATATTGAATGGTTTGCCTTGGAAATGAACAGAGATCATTCTCATTTTTGAGGTTGCATCCAAGTACTGCATTTCAGATTCTTTTGTTGACTCTGAGGGCTACTCCCATTTCTTCTAAAAGATTTTACCCACAGGAGTAGATATAACGGTCCTCTGAATTAAATTCCCCCATTCCGCACTGTAATATTGTAAAGTAATTAGCCTCCAACTATTAAAAATAAATGGAAAAAAAAATTCCCCCATTCCAGTCCATTTTAGTTCACTGATTCCGAAAGTGTCAGTGTTCAGTCTTGCCATCTCCTGTTTGACCACTTCCAGTTTGCCTTGATTCGTGGACCAGCTTCCCATGCAGTGTTGTTCTTTACAGCATCGGACTTTGCTTCCATCACCAGTCACATCCACAACTGGGTGTTGTTTTTCCTTTGGCTTAGTCTCTTCATTCTTTCTGTAGTTATTTCTTCATTCTTCTCCAATAACATATTGGGCTCCTGCTGACCTGGGGAGTTATCTTTCAGTGTCCTGTCTTTTTGCCTTTTCATATTGTTTATGGGGTTCTCAAGACAAGAACTTTGAGGCAGTTTGCCATTGCCTTCTCCCGTGGACCGTGTTTTGTGGGAATGCTCCACATAACTTGTCCGTCTTGGGTGCCTACACAGCATGGCTCATAGTTTCTTTAGGCTACACAAAGTTGTGATCCATGTGATCAACTTGGTTAGTTTGCTGTGATTGTGGTTTTCATTCTGTCTACCCTCTTGTGTGAGCTTCCTGATGGGAGGAACTGGCCATGGGGAAGACTGGGTCTTGCCCTGGTGGGTAGGACTGTGTTCAGTGAATCTTAAATCCAATTTTCTGCTGATGGGTGGGGTTGTGTTCCCTCCCTGTAGTTTGGCCTGAGGCCAAACGGTTACAGGGGTAATGGTGACCTTCTCCAAAAGGGCTTTTGCCTGCCCACTGTGCCTCCCATGACTGCTGTTGTCAGTGTCCCTGATCTGTGGCAGGCCACTGCTGACCTATGCCTCCCCCAGAGATAATTGTTCTCCAGTTTGTGGATCGGGCTTCCCTGTGGCTCAGGTGGTGTCTGTCTACAATGCCGGACATCTGAATTCGATCCCTGGGTAGGGAAGAGCCCCTGGAGAAGGAAATGGCAGTCCACTTCAGTGTTCTTGCCTGGAAAAGCCCATGGGCGGAGAAGCCTGCTGGGCTGCTGTCCACAGGGTTGCAGAGAGTTGAACATGACTGAGCAACTTCACTTTCGCTTTCACTTTTGTGATTGTCCACCTGGCGGTTCTGTGGTGGGGCTGACGGCGACCTCCTCCAGGAGGACTTAGCCCACACGTGTCACCTCCCAGGACTGCTGCTGCCAGAGCCCCGTCCCTGCGGCCTACCACTGTTGACTCATGCCTATGCAGGAGACCCTCGTACTCACGAGTAGGTCTGTCAGTCCCGGGGGGTTGCGGCTCCTTCCCCTGCGTCCTGGTGCACACGAGGTTTTGTTTGTGCCCTCCAAGAGTCTCTGGCAGCTATGGGGTTTGATTTTAAATGCAGCTGCCTCCCTCACTGTCTTGTTGCTTCTCCTTTGCTCTCGGATGTAGGGTATCTTTTTTTGGTGGGTTCCAGCATTATCCCGTTGATGATTGTTCAGCAGGTAATTGCAATTTTGGTGTTCTTGCAGATGAGTGCACGTCATGTAAGTGGTTGATCTATAGCCTTTACTATGTATTTGTTTTTGTGGATTTTTTTGTTTTGGTTTTGGAGTTTCTTTTCTTTTTTTTTTTTTTTGTTGTTGACTGCACCATATAGCTTGTGGGATCTTAGCTCCCCAGCCAGGGATTGAATCCGGGCCCTCGGTGGTGAAAGTGCCAAGTCCTAACCACTGGACTGCCAGGGAATCCCCTATATTTATCTAGTAGGATTTTACGTTTCCTATAGATTTTTGTTTTTCTTGTTGTAACCTTTCCTTTTTCTTAGAAACTGTCTTTTAGCGTATCTTTTAGGGTCGTTTTTAGGAGTTTATGATGAACTCTTTCAGCTTTTGCTTGTCTGAGAAGTTCTTTATCTCTCCTTCAATTTTAAATGATAATCTTCCTGAGTAATATATCTCGGTGGTAGGTTTTTTCCTTTCAACACTTTAATATATCATGCCAATCCCTGATTGCTTACAAAGTTTCTACAGAAGAAAAATCCAGTGAGCCTTATGAGGGTTCACTTGCTGCCTTTAGAATTCTCCCTTTATGTTTAACCTTTCCCATTTTAATTATGATATGTCTTGATGTACCTCTGTTTGGGTTCATTTTGTTTGGAACCCTCTATGCTTTCTGTCCTTGGATATCTCTTCTTCAGGTTTGGGAAAATTTCAGCTGTAACTTCTTCAAATATATTTTCGACCCCTTTCTCTCTCCTCCTTCTTGGACCCTATAAGCAAATGTTAATATGTTTGGTGTTGTCCTAGAGGTCCCTTAAACTCGTCCCATTTTTTAAAATTTGTTTTTCTTTTTGTTCTTCTGATTGGGTGATTTCTATTATTTTGTCTTCCATACCACTTAAAATGTGTTCTTCTGTATCACCAAGTCTGTTATTTCTTTCTGCTGTATTTTTCACTTGTTATTGTATTCAGTTCTGATTTTTTTTTTTTTAGTTCCTTGTTAAAGTTCTCACTGTGTTCATCTGTTCTTTTCCCAAGTCCGATTAGCATTCTAATTAGTAATGCCTTGAATTCTTTATTTAGTAAATTATTTACCTGTGTCATTAGTTGTTTTTTTTCATGGATTTTGTCTTGTTCTTTCATGTGAAGCAAATTCTTCTGTCTTGTTATTTTGCTTAATTTTCTCTGTCTCTATGAAACTTGGTGAAACAGGTACCTATTGCAGTCTTGTAGGAGTGTCTGTGTTGGGGCATCCCTAGTCAGTACCAGGTGCCTTTGGTAGAAGAGCTGGATTTTATATGGACACGATTACATCTTCCTCCATGGAGTGCTGGCAGCTTTCACCTTTCTTGGGTCTAGGGATAGAGACAGATGGGCTAGAACCAGAGTCAGGTGTGAGCTGGGGCTTCTCCTCTGCCCGGTGCCCAGTACCACCTGATTGTGGATGAGATCAGGTTCCATGTTGCTGGAATACAAGGCCTGAGGATCAGGTCTGAGCTGGCTCTGTTTTCTCTGAGTATGTGTGCTCCCCGTCCCAGCATTGGCACACTTGCCCTCGAGGGGGGCTGAAGCAAAAGGGGCACGTGTGGGCACTTGTCATGGATCGGGGTGCATGCCCTGGTGGTTCTGGCACCATTTTAGAGGACCAGACTGCTGTGAGCACCCACCGTGGTTGCCTTTCCCTGTTCAGATGCTGCATCGGGCCTGAGCCGGCTCCACCCTCTACAGCTACATTCTCCACAGCCAGGGCAGCCCTTGCCCTAATGTGGAGCTCTGCTGTGGAGCGGGCGGGGCCAGGGCAGATGCTCTGTGTGGGCTGGGCGCGCACCACGGATGCCCTATTACCAGTCAGAGTTCCGGCCTGTCCCAGTCCACCTCCTTTGCAAGCGCCAGCAACGATTGCCCCTGACCTGTTTGGACGCTGCCCCAGATCCAAGCCACCCCGGTCCCCTGCAACTGTGCACGTCCGTTGGCTAAGGCAGCCCTTGTTATAGTGTGGAGCGGTGCCACGGGATGAGCCCAAGCCAGAGTGGCTGCTCGGCTTGTCCAAGGTGTGTGCTGGGGTGATTGTGGGAAACGGGCCAGAGACCTGCTTCCTCTGTCCTATTTCAGGAGTAAGCTCACTCTTCATGAGTGGAGGCTAGGTTTCTTAGAGCCCTGTCAGTCCCACTGGTTTTCAGACGACCTAGAGGGACACCTTCCCGGGGTTGGACACCAGGGATAGGGAGCCCAGTAAGTGGTTCAAACCGATGATTCCCCAGGAAGGCCCTCTGGGCCTGTGTACTCTTTCCTCTTCTGTGCCCGCTCTCAGAAGGCGAGGGCAACTGCACAGACTTGCTTCCCTTCTCATGCTGTTCAGTTTCATGTGCATCTTCCTTACACCTTTGGTTGTGTAAGAGTCTTAATGCCAGTCTCCAGTTTGTTTTCAGTGAGAATTGCTCCACACGTAGATGTATTTTTGATGTGTTAGTAGGGGGAGGTGAGCTCTGTATCCTCCTACTCTGCCATCTTGACCCCACCCCTCAAGTTTTTGGTTAAATAAGTGCACAATTTTTTAAAAAAGCTTTCGTTTAATCTAGTTTTGCATATTTCAGAAGATGAGATAAACCAGGGAATTAAATATTATTTCAGATAAGAATTTTTTTATTTGAAGTATAGTTGATTTATATTGTATTAGTTTCTGGTGTATAGCAAAGTGATCAAGTTATATACATATATATTCTTTTTCATATCTTTTCCATTATAGGTTATTATAAGATACTGAATATATAGTTCCTTGTGTTGTACAGTAGGACCTTGTTGTTTACCTGTATTATATATAATAGTTTGTATCTGCTCATCCCAAATTCCTAATTTTCTCTCCGTCTTGCTATTTTCCTTTTGATAACCATAAATTTGTTTTCTGTGTCCGTGAGTCTATTTCTGTTTTGTTAATAAGTTCATTTGTGTCATTTTTTAAATTCCACATATGAGTAATATCATACATTGTCTTTCTCTGACTTATTTCACTTGGTAGGATAATCTCTAGGTCTATCCATGTTATTGCAAATGGCATTATTTTATTTTTTCTGGCTCAGTCCTGTGTGTGTGTACTACATCTTCTTTTTATTTTATTTTTTTAAGTTGTATTGGTGTGTAAGTGCTTCACAATGTTTTGTTAATTTCTGCTCTGTGACAAAGTGAGTCAGCTATGTGTATGCACACCCCCTCCGTCTCGGACTTCCCTTATCACCCGCTTTCTGTCTGCTCACGTGTCAGTGGACATTTAGGTAGCTTCCATATCTTGACTTTTGTGAAGAGTGCTGCTTTGAACATTGGGGTACATGTGTCTTTTTGAATTAGAGTTTTCTCTGGATATATGCCCAGAAGCAGAGTAGCTAGATCATATGGTAGCTTTTGTTAAGAAACTTCCATACTGTTTTCCATAGTGGCTGTACCAATTACCATTCCCACCAACAGTGTAAGAGGATTCTCTTTTCTGTACACCCTCTCCAGAATTCATTATTTGTAGACTTTTTAATGATGGCCATTCTGCCCAGTGAGAGGTGATAACTCATTGTAATTACGATATACATTTCTCTGATAATTAATGGTGTTGCACATCAGATAAGAATTTTTAATTGAATAATTAAGGTTGTACATATGCTGTGTGGCCTTATATCACCTGTATGTTTTATAGTGCAGAATAAGCATCATTCCCAGGTAGTTAGAATATCAGCAGATTTCTTAAGATACTACACTCTATCAGTAGTAAGCCCATGTTTTTCTGTATCGGTAGAAATAAGATTATTCCTGTTTAGATCACATGTGCTAAGTTGCTTCAGTTATATCTGACTCTTTGAAACCCCATGGATTGTAGCCCGCCAGGCTCCTCTGTCCATGGAATTCTACAGTCAAGACTATTGGAGTGGGTAAGCCATGCCCTCCTCCCGGGGATCTCCCTGACCCAAGGATCAAACCCACAGCTCTTAAGTCTGCTGCATTGTCAGGCAGGTTCTTTACCACTAGTGCCACGTGAGAAGCCCACATAAAAGATCATACTTAATGGGTCAGACCTGTTACAAATAGGAGAGCCTAGCAAGAGGTCAGAATAGCTCACACAGTTGAGCCTTCTTTGGGTTCCCAGAGTTTGAAGAGAAATGGCCTTCAGTAATAAAAGGAGTTAATTACTGATTGTATGTGGATTTGAAGATCTGTGACGTTCCTTCCACATCTAAATATGCTTTCTTATCTGCCAACAGGTACCACTGTAACTGCTTTACGATTATTTAAGAATCTACCTGTAAGAAAGCAATTTTACTCAACTGCTAAAAAATGTAAAGATGAAATAAAAAAGATCCAAGATCTCCTTATAAGCTATGGTATACTTAAACCTGATGTAAGGATTGTTTTTATACATAACAAGGTAAGCATTATTGTACTTTCTACAGAATTTTTTGATATATGACAGTAGTGGGACACTGCATTTTATCTAAATCGGATGTGTAAGAGTCTTTCAAAATTTGTCCACATTTGTTTAGTTTTTTCTTTATTGTATAAAGAGCATCTTTGTTACCTCACATCTATATGAAATCTGATTGAACCTTTTATTTCTTAATTTCTAAGATTAAGTTATTCCACCAAGAGACTTTTTCATCCGAGAAATGTTTGAGTGCTTCCTAAATATGATGACTGAGACTTGTTCTTTTCCTTTAAGAAGTTCACTGTTTAAAAAAAACAACGAAGAAGTTCACTGTTTAGTGATATTTTCTGCCATTTATTTTAAATGGTTTCTTCTTTGGAAGAGTTTTTTGTTTGCTTTTTAAAGGAAACTCTACTCATTTCTTTCCATTTTTTCAAAGCAGGGCTGATAAGGAATTCCTCTTGTTACTTGATAAATCTTTGGGGGAAGGAAGGTTTACGTATCTTCTGAATGTTCTATTTCATAAAATTCCACATGTGCACCTCAGAATATTTAAGGAGAGTAGAACCACACTGCAGACGTTTGTAAACCTGGTGGGGAGTAGAGGTGTAACATTTATTGAGGGTGTGCACAAGGCCAGTACCTATGCTAGACACATGAAGCTTCTGTCACCCACAGCAGCGGCTGAGTGAAGTAGACATTTGTCAGCTCGCAACGGTCCTCTGCGCTGAACCTAGAGGGGCTGGTCAGCATTGCACAGCTGGCAAATAGTTGAGATGGGTTTTGAAACTTTACATGCCTACTGAGTGTAGATTCTTCACAGTCTACTGTTTTGTCTTCCTGTTTTAATACTATATCACATTGTGTAATTCTTTTCTTGGTTTCAGAGCACTTGCAATAACCTTGTAGGTTAGACAGCCTTACCTCTGTTCGTATAGGGAACTTGAAGCTCAGAATGATCTAAGGAATTGTTTTTTTGTTTTGTTAATGAATTTCCTTCTTAAACATCACCTAGCGGTTCCCTTATTTTATCTATTGATTCATGGCTGTGGTGGGTCTTTGTTGTTGCATGGGCTTTTCTCCAGTTACAGCGAGCAAGGGCTGCTGTCTAGTTACAGCGCATGGGCTTCTTTTCAGTGGCTTATCTTGTGGCCGAGCATGGGCTCCAGGGCCTGTGGGCTTCAGTGGTTGTGGCATGTGAGCTCAGTAGTGTTGGCTCCCAAGCCCTAGAGTGCAGGCTCAATAGGTTTGGCACATGGGCTCACTTGATCTTTGGCATGTGGAATCGTCCTGGATCAGGCATCGAACCTGTGTCTCCTACACTGGCAGGCAGATGAGGGAAGCCCCGTTTTCTCTTTTACAGTAAGTAATTCTGCTGAGATCCGAACCCTTTTTCATCCAGTTTTCTTTCCACTCCATGTCTTTTTGCTTGCTATTAAGAAGATCTGATGTTTTTTAATGTAATTATTTTTGGCTGCTCCAGGTCGTCGTTGCTGCGAGCATGCTTTCTCTAGTTGCGGTACCTGGGCTTCTCATTGCAGTGCCTTCTCTTGGCGGCATGTGGGGTCTAGAGTGCATCTGCTTAGTGGTTGTGGCATATGGGGTCTGGAGTGCATCGGCTTAGTGGTTGCAGTGTGTGGGGTCTGGAGTGCGTGGGCCGAGTGGCTGCGGCGTGTGGAGTCTGGAGTGCGTGGGCCGAGTGGCTGCGGCGTGTGGGTCTGGAGTGCGTGGGCCGAGTGGCTGCGGCGTGTGGGGTCTGGAGTGCGTGGGCCGAGTGGCTGCGGCGTGTGGGGTCTGGAGTGCGTGGGCCGAGTGGCTGCGGCGTGTGGGGTCTGGAGTGCGTGGGCCGAGTGGCTGCGGCGTGTGGGTCTGGAGTGCGTGGGCCGAGTGGCTGCGGCGTGTGGGGTCTGGAGTGCGTGGGCCGAGTGGCTGCGGCGTGTGGGGTCTGGAGTGCGTGGGCCGAGTGGCTGCGGCGTGTGGGGTCTGGAGTGCGTGGGCCGAGTGGCTGCGGCGTGTGGGGTCTGGAGTGCGTGGGCCGAGTGGCTGCGGCGTGTGGGGTCTGGAGTGCGTGGGCCGAGTGGCTGCGGCGTGTGGGGTCTGGAGTGCGTGGGCCGAGTGGCTGCGGCGTGTGGGTCTGGAGTGCGTGGGCCGAGTGGCTGCGGCGTGTGGGTCTGGAGTGCGTGGGCCGAGTGGCTGCGGCGTGTGGGTCTGGAGTGCGTGGGCCGAGTGGCTGCGGCGTGTGGGGTCTGGAGTGCGTGGGCCGAGTGGCTGCGGCGTGTGGGGTCTGGAGTGCGTGGGCCGAGTGGCTGCGGCGTGTGGGTCTGGAGTGCGTGGGCCGAGTGGCTGCGGCGTGTGGGTCTGGAGTGCGTGGGCCGAGTGGCTGCGGCGTGTGGGTCTGGAGTGCGTGGGCCGAGTGGCTGCGGCGTGTGGGGTCTGGAGTGCGTGGGCCGAGTGGCTGCGGCGTGTGGGCTCAGGAGTTCTGCCATATGTGCTTAGTTGCCCCGCAGCATGTGGAATCTCTCCAGACCAGGGATCGAACCCAGCCGCCTGCCTTGGCAGGCAGCTTCTTAACCACTGGACCACCAGGGAAGTCCAGGAAGATTCTCTCATTAAACCAAGTTACAGTGGAATATTTATGATCAGAATTTTTAGTCATCTTAAAAAAATAAAAAAGAAAGAAAAGCAGTAAGAATAGTCAGCCACCTGTTACTGCTGGCATAGAGCTCAACCAAATGATACCTTGAAATCTCTTCCAGCTCTATCATGCTAGAATTCCTCAGGATGTTGATGGATGGAGGCTCATCCTGCTAATATAAATAACCCTATGACCTCTTGATCCAAAGAACATTTTGTTATTAAAAGTTGAATGTACCCACGTTAAGAAAATATCAAAGGCAAAAGAAACAATGATCAGGAGAGGAAAACAGATGGAGAAAGGTAAAACATGAAGACAGGAGCTACATTTTTATAGAAGAATAGTGACTGCAACCAAAGAAGTTTTAAGGAAGAGAAAGCAGAAGGATAAAATAAGATTATTCTCTAATGTAATGGAGATGAGTATTTGAAGTCAAATATATATCTTCTGAACTTTGGATAAGTTTATTATATTATTTTCCCAACCTCTGTAAGATCATCAGTGTAGGCATTTTCTTTTGAAAATGGAAAGTAGTAGTTTTCAATACACTGTATTTTATAATTTTTCAAGTACACCATTTCTGAGCTTATATTGAGCAAACACAGGTCTCTCAGTGGCCTTCAGTAATTTCAGATGCAGTGCAAATCTTGGAGAGTATTGCACCATTAAAGTAATGTAAGGCCATCAAAAGTCTTACAGTAAAATTATAAATCAGTTTGTGGACAGGAAGAGCCACATGAAAAGCTTAAAGGAGGGTAAAAACCTTCAAGTGGAAAATAGCACATGAAATAGTTTTATAATAATTGTGGACACAGTGTGTTTAGTCCTTGTTTAATCAAAAGTTTCATCAAGCATTTTTTTTAATGCACATGCTGAGTTAACTGACTGTGCCTTCCTCTTGGGGAATTTGACATTTCTGAAAGTGCAAGTACTGTAAATAAAATGTCACTGTCCTGGCATCAGTTTTTAGTGTTGAGTGTTTAAATAGAGCTAGATTATGAGATCTGAAGATAGTGCTGTACTTAAAAGTTTATTATGACTTTAAAATAAATTGTGCCTACTAATATAGCCCAAATAAAGTCTTGTAGTAAAATTAAGCATTACCTACTATTACACAAGGAAATCATGGACTCAGTTATATTTCTAAGCTTTTTTTCTTTTATTATAAATTATTTTTTCACTCTTATTTAATATGCTGTTGTGCCTCAAATGTTAAAATATATTAAGTTCCAAAAATAGCATCAACACATTGTCATAAATCTCTTTGAACGTTGAGTTCTGCTCTACTCTTATAAACATGCTTATGTTTGTCATACTTTATGTGGTTTTCTGAGGAATTTTTTTTGCCTTAGCTTAAAATTTAAACATGGCAATATTGGTTTCTTTATTTGAAAATTTTTTCTACATTACAAACAATCATATTGCACATAATATGAGAAGTACTATTGCTATTTTGACATCTTGGATTAGTGTTCCTTCTTTTTATGAAGGTTTATAACCTGCCAAGACATTCTTTGAATACTGATAATGTTGATGTTCTTGCCAGTATGGTTATGTTAGAAAGAGGTATTTTTCTTCTTTCATCACCATGTTCCTTGAAAGCATATTGAATAATGAGGCAGCCAAAGGGAAATAATTTACAAGTGGATTCAGTGACTTTATTTAAAGTAGATTTTATTTGGAGAAATGCTAGAGCCATTCCTTAGATAAGCACTACAGTCTTCAGCCTTAGTTTTGTAACTGAATCCTTGTGCGGTCCTGCTATATCTATTTTTTCATTTATAAAATAGTTATTTCACAGAATTATGAGTTTTTCTCAGTTTGGTAAGATCTGAAACCCACTTAATATTAGCTGTTTCATATGTTCATGAGTAGTTTTATAGAGCACTAGTTCAAACATAATGGTAAATATGTGATTTCAAATAATGGATCCTTTAATACTTGTTGATTTTGGGGAATATTTTCCTTTGCCTAAAGTATCATTTGTGTTTTTAAAAATTATTTTGTATTTAATTCTGTCTTGATAATTAGAGGCCCATTGGTATTGCAAAAGCTGAATTGGATATTGTGGGTATAAGGCCTTACCTGTTACGGGGGGAGGTTACCCAGTGGCCTTTTCCCTGCCTCTCCTTCCTGTGACATGACTGTTAAGGCTTACTGAGACCCGCTTCTTAATTTCTGAAGTCTGGGAGGATGATGGCTAAGAGGGAGAAGGAAGGGACGCATTTACTGGGTGATGAACTGAAGATAAATAAGTGGTAGTTTATGATCTGTATCCCATACATTTGTGGTCTTCCCTTTGTTCATTTTATTCTACTTTGCATCTTTTAGCCTTTTACTCATATTTTTTGAATGTCCCGATTTTGTTTCACCTGTGATGTGAGAAATCAAGGAAAAGTCTTTTGCCCATTACTGGACCAGTGTTAAAGGCCACCTCCCTCTCCCATCCCCTCCAATGTTGTGGAGGCAGTTTTATCAAAGAGAAATTTCAGTTCACGATTATGGTTTGAATGCTTCTTTCTTGTGAAGAATATATCCCTCCAGTTCCAACCTTGAAAGTTTGGGTGGAATTGTTTTTATTTCTTTTTTAGTTAGTGAAAGTGAATGTTCCTTCAGATATGTTTTAAGGTGAACTTGGGGCTAATTGTCAATTATGATTGGTTGTTTGTCTTTTGGTTTGTTTTTACTTGCAAATTAAGGATAAAATTTTTAATGGTTCTCATGTTTTCTTCTTTGTTATATTCTTTTACTTTTCACCTGACTTCTGAGAAATACTATATAGAAAACATGAGAGACATATATAAGTCAAATTTAAGTTTAGTTGATTTCTAATTTTGATGTTTGCTGACACTATTTTTAAGACATCTTTAGTCTTCCCCTGTCCCTTGGCAAGACTTATTCTGTAACTTTTTCCATAGCATTTTTTCTATTCCTATTATATGATTTTTGCTTTACTGGAAATGATTTGCATTCTCTGTCCCTGTCCCAACAGCCTTCTGTGAAAGGGAGGGCTGCATTTTACTTATATCTGTTTTCCTTTTAATTCTCACTTAGTATTACAATATCCTGAATATGGATCATAAAAAAGAATGAAATAATGCCATAGAGGTTATCATACTAAGTGAAGTAAGCCAGAAAGAGAAAGACAAATACTATATGATGCAGCTTATATGTGGCATATAAAATATGACACAGATGAACTTCTCTATGAAACAGAAACAGACTCACAGATAGAGAAAACAAATTTGTGGTTGCCAAGTAGGAGTGGGGTGTAGGGGAGGGATAGATTGGCAGTTTGGTAATCATAAGTTTGTTTTCTATTTTCTGTGGGATCTATTTCTGTTTTGTATATAAGTTCATTTGTATTTTTTTTTTTTAGATTTCACATACAAGCAATGTCACATAATATTTGTCTTTCTCTGACTCACTTAACTTCACTTAGTATGATAATCTCTAAGTCCTCCATGTTTCTGCAAACGCCTTATTCCTTTTCATGGCTGAGTAATATTCCAATTTTATATCTTAGTGGTATGTATATACACACACACAAATTGGACCTAACAAAGCTTTTGCACAACAAAGGAAACCATAAACAAAAAGACAACCTACAGAATGGGAGAAAATATTTACAAATGATGTGACTAGTAAGGGATTAATCTCCTAAATTTACAGAGAATTCATACACTCATTATCAAACAAAAAAAAAAAAAACAGAACAGAACAAACTACCCAATCAAAAAATGGGCAAAAGATCTAAGACATTTCTCCAAAGAGGACATACAGAGATGACCAAAAGGCACATCAGAAAATGCTTCACATTGCCAATTATTAGGGAAATGCGAATCAAAATGACTAGTACCAGTTTAAATTCATGATCATTAATCTTAGTCCTGCCTGATAGTCATACTGTGTTTCTGTAGTCCATTTTCTCTCCTGGTCTCCTATATCCACAGTGCTTTAAACCAACTTTAATGTATAAGCAAATCACCTGGGCATCTTGTTAACAGAACAGATTCTGATTTAGTAGCTCAGCGAGGACCTGAGATTCTACATTTCCAACCAGTCTCCAGGTGGTACAGTTGCTGCTGGTCCATGATCCATATGTTGAGTTGCAAAATCCCAAAGGGCTGTTTCATCTCTCTTCTCAGACAGTCAAGTCTTTCTTCCCTGTCTTCACTCTTACTTGATCTTACATCCTATTTTACTGAAAAAATTGAGAGAACTTTTTGTAAACTACCCACCTGTCTGCAGTTGTGCCCATATCATTCAACCTTCTCTTTTATTATTATAGATGCATGCCTCATGTTTTTAGGCAAGGCCGATTCCTTCACTTGGGCAAAGTTTCTTAAAATAGGTGTCCGTACTCACTGTCTCAAATTAACTTTCTTCCCTTTCTCTCTTGATCCCACCCCAGTCAGACTTTCTCTTTCTACCACTCCACCAGAACTACCTTTACCAAGGTCACCACTGACTTTCAGATTTCTGAATCCAGTGGTCATTTCTCAGATTTTATCTTAACGTTTACCACAGTTGATCTCCTCATCCTTGAAACACTTTTTCACCTGGCTTCCAGGTCAACACACATCCTTGGTTTTTTTCCCCTCATCTTTCTACCATTTGTTATCAGTCTTCTAGTTCCACTTCATATCCTAACGTAAACATTTAGTGTCCTGTGGCTCAATTGTGGAATTTATCTTTATGTATATAATTCATTCTCACATATATATATATACATATATATACACACACACACACATATATATTTACACACACATATGTATGTATTCATTTTCTTGATGTGCATCTCATGTTTCTGGATGTCAACTATACCCTGATGATTCCTCAGTTTTTATCTCCATTCTGTAACTTTCCTGAACTCCAAACTCATAGATCTAACTACCTCCCCAAATTTCTCTTTGTTTAGTAATAAGTTCCTCACATTTAACATGACAAACAGCAAAGCTCCCTACCTCGTCTCTCAGGATTGCTCTTTACATATCCTTCCCCATCAGTATATGAGAACTCTTGTTTTTTCTGTTGGCAAACCAAAACCCTTAGGGTTATCCTTAACTACTGATTCTCTCACACCTTAATCTGATAAAAGAGTAAATTCTGTTGGTATACATTCAAAATATATCTAAAATCTAATCTTTTCACCATGTGTGTGACTACCACTGTGATCCGAGCCACCAAGGTCTCTCACCTGGATTTTTGTAATAATACTCTAATTGGTTCTCCCCTCTTCCTACCTTGCTGTCTTTATTCTGAGCCTAACAGCTAGAGCGATTCTGTAAAAGAAACCCTGTGGACTGTAGCATGCCAGATTTCTCTTTCCATGGGGTTTGCCAGGCAATCATACTGGAATGGGCTGCCATTTCTTTCTCCAGGAATCGAACCTGTGTGTGCTGCATTGTGGTCAGATTCTTTACCACTGAGCCACCTGGAAGTTTAGTCAAGCTTTTTGTAAAGAGCCACAGTATAAATATTTGGGGTTTTCTAACTCACCCAGTTTCCCTCACAACTGTTCAGCTCTGCTGTTGTAGCATGAAAGTAAAGGTATTAAAACTTTACTTTAAAATGCAGGTGGTATGTTGGATTCGGTCCTTAGGCTATAGTTTGCTGACCCGTTATAGGTGATCTGACCCACTATTATGTCTGATATCATTTATTTATTTTCTTGGCTTCAGCTAACTGGCCTGCTTGTTTTTTTTCTTGAACCTGCCAGTCTTACTTCCAACTCAGGACCCTTTTATTTGTCGTTCATTTGCCTCAAACATTCTTTTGTATATCTGGCTCAATCCTCATCTTTTCTTTACTTAAAACTTCCTCAGTGAAGTTTTCTTTAGTCACCCTAAAATTATAACTGTTTCCCCCACCCCACACATGTTTTTTCTGCTTTATTTTTCTTCTTAAAACTTCTATCTAATATGCTGTATATTGTACCTACCTTAATCTATTGTCTTTCTTTCCTCCTCTAGATATAATTTCCATGAGGGGAGAGATTTTTTTACTTTTTTCACTGATGTGTCCCTAGTGCTGACTTTATGTGGGTACTCAAAAAATATATGTTAAATTAACTGGGTGTGATCAAGGGTTGAGAGCATGCAGGACAGGAGCATTCCATCCCATTGGTGACACCAGCCCATACTGGATTGTTAACATAGATATCAAAGCACCAAAGATACAGGGGTAGATGATATCAATAGAGTTAAGAGTAACTGGAGCAGAGAAGTGCAAAACATCAAGCACCAGCCTTTACTCAGACCTTTCCCTTTCTCTCTGGAGGCCTGCTTGAAAGTCACAGAAGAGGGAGGGCTGACTTTAGCCACTTGGCAGGTAGGTGTTATTTGATTCTGTGGAGTAGGAACAACCTGTCAAAGTGGGTCTCACCTAGGACTCCACAAATGGGTGGGTCATGGGCTGATTTTATTATTACAGTATACTTGGCTAATATGGGTAAATGGATCAAGATCATTCTAGGTATAGGAATAGTATGAATATAAAAGATGTAGGTAGGAAAGTATTTAGAGGCAGTGAGTAAGTCAAGTTGTGTGAGTAGGTATTTTATATAAAGGAGTACAGGAAGATTAATCCTGAAAAACAATTTGAGTCTAGATTATAAAGGGTCTTTAATGCTAGGCTTTTTTTTTTTTTTTGGTAATAGAAAATTGGGAGTAGGAAAGTGACTTGATTAAGGTGTTACCTGGGACTGTTAGCTTGGTAGTAATGTGCTGGGAGGAATTATGGGGAATTATAGGATGCTATAAGCAGAGACCTTAGTTAGGAAGCTATACAAAAATCCAGACACTATGTGGCTGAATTAGGATAAACAGATTGGGCATGGAAAACAAAGAGGGTGATCACTATTGTAAGGAAGAATCCATGAGACTACACATAAACAATGAAGAACAAAAAAGATTTGAGGATACCTGATCTATTTAATGTAAGTCACTCAGTCATGTCCGACTCTTTGCGACCCCGTGGACTGTATCCCGCCAGGCTCCTCTGTCCATGGGATTCTCCAGGCAAGAATACTGGAGTGGGTTGCCATTTCCTTCTCCAGGGGATCTTCCCAACCCAGGGATCAAACCCAGGTCTCCCACATTGCAGGCAGACGCTTTATCATCTGAGCCACCAGGTAAGCCCCGATTTATTTAACTTATATGCCTAGGAAAATGGTAATATTACATCCCTGTTTTATTCCTCAGTGGGTGCATCTGTCTTTCTTCTCCAATATGTAGCACCTTCATGAATTCCCTGGTGGCTCAGAAGGTAAAGAATCTGCCTGCAATGCAAGAGACCTGGGTGTGATCCCTGGGTTAGGAAGATACCCTGGAGAAGGGAATGGCTACCCACTCGAGTATTCTTAGCTGGAGACTTCCATAGACAGAGGAGCCTGGTGGGCTACAGTCCATGTGGTTGTAAAGAGTTGGACACGACTGAGTGACAGTGCATTCATGAATTACTCTGGCATAATTTTGATTTCTCTCCAGAAAGAACCTAATAGAATCAAGCAAAACTTTGGAAGTGAAGTTATTTGTTACCTCATCAACAAAGTTTTTGTTGACTAGTCTGTTAAGAAAGAAAGGCTGATCAACTCCAGACTGGATATTATTTGTTAGCTTTAAAACTTGTTGCTTGTTTTTTAAATAAAAGGACAGAATTAGAAAAATAAAGAACCACAAGGTAATTGTTGGGATGTTTGCCTGAACAGGGTATATGGGAGAATAAATGCCATCAGCTAAGCACCAGGGAACCAGCTGATTGTAGGAGTGCTGGCAGCTCAGAATCTGTGGGTTTGCTCTTCTTTTCTCTTTTTTTCAGTATTATTGTATTAAGAACACTTAACATGAGATCTACACACTTAACACATTTTTAAGTGTACAATATAGTATTGTTGAGTAGAGGTATGTATAGCAGGTCTCTGGAACTTAAGAACCCTAACTGACACTTTATGCCTATTTGTTAGTAACTTCCAATTTTTTCCTACCCCTAGTCCTTGTTAACCACCATTCTATTCTTTGATGCTATGAATTTGTCCATTTTAGATGCCTCATATATATGGAATCATGCAGTATTTGTCTTTCTGTGACTAGTTTATTTCACTTGACATAATGGTCCTCATGATTCATCCATGTTGGCACATGTTGTAGAATTTCCTTCTTTTTTGAGGCTGAATAGTATTTCATAGTATGTGTATAATACATTTTCTTTATCCATTCATCCATCAGTGAACACTTAGGGGCTTTCCACATCTTGGCCATTGTAAATAGTGCTGCAGTGAACATGGGAATGCTAATATCTCTTTGAGAGTTTGCCTTCAAATCTTTTGGAAAATACCCAGATATTGGATATCTAGGTCATATGATATTTCTATTTTTAATATTTGGGAGTATCTCCATACTGTTTCCCATATCTGACTTCCCTATTAGCTGCACTATCTCCATACTGTTTTCCATATCTGACTTCCATATCAGCTGCACCATTTTGCATCTCCACAAACAGTATACAAGGGTTCCAGTTTCTCCACCAATATTCTTACCAATATTTGTTGTCTTTTCCTTTGTTTTTTTTTTTTTTTTTTTTTTTTTTTGGTAATAGCTATCCTGACAGGTGTGAGGTGATACCTCTTTGTGCTTTTTGATTTGATTTCACTGATGATCAGTGATATTGAGCATTTTTCATATACCTGTTGACCATTTGTATTTCTTCTTTGGAGAAATGTCTACTTAAATCCTTAGCCTGTTTTTTTGTTGGATTGTTAGATTTTTTTGTTTTTGAGTTGTAGGATTACCTTGTATATTTTGGAAATTAATCATCAGGTGTATAGTTTGTAAATATTTTCTCCCGTTTCATGAGTTGCCTTTTCACATTGGTGATTGCTTCCTTTGTTGTGCAGGAGCTTCTTTATTTTATGTAATCCCACTTGACTATTTTTGCTTTTTGTTGCTTGTGCTTTTGGTGTAATATCCATGAAATCATTGTCAGGACGAGTGTCATAAAGCATTTCTTGTGTGTTCTTTTCTAGTTTTACAGTTTCAGGTGTTTATTTATGTCTTTAATCTGTTTTGAGTTGATTTTTATGTGTGGTGTGATATAAGGGCCGAACTTTTGCATGAGGATATCCAGTTTTCTCAACACTGTTTATTGAAGAAGCTCTCCTTTCCTCACTGTATTTTTGATGCTTATCAGACATCAGTTGACCTTATATGCATGGGTGTTTTACCAAGCTCTCTATTTTTTCTGTTGGTATTTATGTCTGTGTGTATGCTGCCATACTGTTTTGATTATTGTAGCTTTTTAATATATTTCAGCCTCAGGACCTGTGATGCCTCTTAGCTTTGTTCTTCTTTCTCAGGAATCATTTGGCTATTCATGCTCTTTTATAGTTTCATATGAGTTTTAGAATTGTGTTTTTCTACTTCTGTAAAAAATGCTGTTGGGTTTTTTTAAAAAACAGGGATTGCATTAAATCTGTAGATCACTTTGAGTAGTATAGAAATTTTAACAATGTTAAGTTTTCAAATACATGAGCACAGAATGCCTTTCCATTTGCATCATCATAAGGGTCTTTCATCTCATTAATTGAGCCTTTCTTGTAGGTTATCCAGTTTGTTGTCATATAATTGTTAATATTTTCTCATGATTATTTTTATTTCTGTGACATTAGTTGCAATATCTCTTTAGTTTTGTTTATTTCTTTTTATGTTGTTTTTTCTATTTTATATCTTGTTTATTTTCCACACTAATGTTTATTTTTTTTCTTCTCCTATCTTTAGGCTGAGTTTGTTTTCATCTTTCTAGTTCTTTGAGGTATATAGTTAGGGTGTTTATATGACATCTTTCTTTTTTAAAGTAAGTGTTTTTCTGCAGTCTTCCCTCTTAGTACTGCTTTTGCTCCTTTAACTTTTGGTATGTTGTATTTTCATTTTACCTTGTCCCAAGGTATTTTATAACTTCCTTTTTTATTTTTCTTTAACCCAGTGGTTGTTCAAGAGTATGTTGTTTAATTTCCACATATTGTGAATGTGTTTCTTTTTCTGTTGATTTTTAGTTTCATTGCATTGTGATCAGAAAATGTACTTGGTATGTTTCAACTTTTTAAAATTTTTAGGACTTGTTTTGTGACCTAACATATGATCTATGCTGGAGAAAAATCCTCTTGAGCTTGGGAAGAATGTGTATTCTGCTGCTGTTGGTTTGAATGTTCTCCATATATCTGTTGGGTCCATTTGATCTGTATTGTTGTTCAGATCCTTTGTTTCCTTACTGATTTTCTGTCTGAATTTTCTGTTATTGGTCTTGATCTGAAAAAAGAAAAACTAGAGAAGCATGTAGAGGATAGAGTTGCATTTCAGAAGAGATGATTTGGGTCACTTCCTTTAGAACACATTAGGGAGAAGAAAGAGTCAGTTTGGAGAGAAAAAGTCTCTTGAAAAACAAAATGTAATAGGAAGGTGTTCTATTCAGTGCAAATAAAGAGGAAAAGCTGAAATCAAATATCATGTAAAGCAGTACCAGCTTGACTTGCAAATAATCTTTTCTGTATGGTTGAATATGGGAGGATGTAATGATTGCCTTAGAGATCCAATATTAGAGCTGATCAGATGGGACTTACCGTAGTGGTCCAGTGGCTAGGACTCTGTGCTCCCAATGCAGGGGGCCTGGGTTTTATCCCTGGTTGGGGAACTAGATCTCACATGCATAACTAAGACCCAACAGCCAAATAAATATATATATATATATTTAAAAGAGCTGGTCAGAAAGATATTTGCAAACAGTATTAAGAATACAAGTAATCTGAAAGCAATTATTAAACTCTGGTTGGACTCAAAAAGGATTTTCAGAATAGGTGGTTTTACAGCTGGTTCTTGAGAAAGACTCAGTGGGCAAAAGCATTCAGAGCATGTGCAAGGTCAAGCAGTCATGAGAGATCAGAGAAAGCTGGTATAAGAAAGTAAGAGATGAGGCTGGAAAGGTTGAGTCTGAATTCTAAAGAATCTTGTGGACTTTACATGAGAATATGAACCTCTTGCCAGGTGGTGAATGGAAACAAAATAAGGACATGTGGGGGCTTCTGGAGGTTCAGTGGTTGCTACTTCGCCTTCCAGTGCAGGGGCTGTGGATTTCAGGGAGCTGGGATCCCACGTGCATCATGGCTGAGACACCGAAACATGAATACAAACAATATTGTAACAAACTCAACAAAGACTTAAAAATGGTCCACATAATTTTTTTTTTTAAACTTTAATGACATCTAGTAGGAGACTAACAGAAAATGATAATTCTTATGGCATTTGGAGAATGGACCAAATTATGTTTTGTAGTTGTATAACAGAAGAAGGTGGTTCAGTAGTCCAGGCGGTTGCACAGAGTATGTATAAGAGGATATGGGCAAGAAAAACATTTCTACATTCTGATGTAGATAAGATTTGATTAGCAATTGGAAATAATATTTCTTGCTTTAAAGACTACAAAGAGTATCTACAATCTCCCTTTAAAAGTTATGCAAAAATTAACTTACATTTTCAAGTTTTTGCTTAAATTTTTGACTTTTTTTTACCTGAGTCAGAGAGTATGAAATAGGTAGAATGAAAAAATATTCTGCGTACTGTATTCCAAAACATGAATATAAAATAGACAATAAGCAGAGTTAAGTAGGGCATTAGAGATTTTACTTCTTTTTCTTAAAGGGGGAGGGAGTGGTCTTTATTTTTTTTCTTTTTGGTTGTACCATGGGTTTGTGGGATCTTCGTTCCCTGATCAGGGTTGAACTTGGGCCCCCTCATCGAAAGCACCAAGCCCTAACCACTGGACTGCCAGGGAATTCCTGCATAAGAGGCTTTAAATTTTGAATGTTCTGAATAAATTTTACCAATTTTGAACTCTGGGCTACTTAGTAAGAATCAAATTATATTAATGCTTATTATGCTAATAGAATATGATATTCTTTTAACAATAGTATTGGTATTATGATGGAATAATGTTAATTTTACACCAAACTCAAAACATTCAGCAATAAAGTTTCTATAAGCTTCAATAGCTAATGTTGTTATATTGCCAGTATAAAAAGACTCTTTTCTTATATTGTGTTTTTGCCCCTGTTCTTTTTTGAACCATTTAGTGCAAATACATGTCCAAGAGTAGGTAGCAGTGTATGCAGATCCAATTACATTAACTAGTAAGACCATGGAAGTAGTTAATACTTCTGACTTTTAGAAGATTGAAGCATGAACTTCTTAGTACATCTTTGCAAATAATTTGCATGAAAAGTTTGGTTTCACACTTCACCAATATATATACTTTGATTTCATATTTTAGGAGTCACCTTTGCTCAGGCAGTCTTGTTAGCATTACAGGTTTTGGTTAATTGTGCAGTATCTTTGTGTAACATGCTTTTTTCCATTATCACAAATTGCTTTTACAGTTGAGCTTTACTAATTAAATACTGAATAGTCTCATCTAGCTTCAGATAGTGTAGAAGTAGAAGCAGCAGTAAGTTATATTTGGGCAACTTCAATCAATTACCTGGTATGCATGTAATAATATATTTTTATTGAGGTGATTTTGCTCTGTCATCATACTGACTAGAGTCAGATTCTTACTTGGCACATTCAGATGCTCCAACTTTGTGTGACCTAGATAGAAAACATATGGGGGTATGTGTGTGTATTTTTAGCACATGTTAAGCTATCAGCCTAATGGCAGAATATATGAAAAACTTTAGGAAATGAACAGATTTATATTTTAGAAAATAATACAGGATTTGTGAAATGGTGGGGAAAGCAAACTATAAAAACTATTTGCTGTAAAAAATGTAGTATTTTAAAATTCTGTTATTTTCTATATCCTTAGCTTTTAATCACCACCTTTTATTGTTTAGTTCTTTAATAATAGGTCCAATTTTTTAAGTGAATCTTAATTGCCTAAGTAATAGTGAAAGTTTAATTTATTGGCAGACTTCTTTATTGTTAGCCTAACTATAAATAGTTAGAAAATGCTTCTTAATCAGCCTGCTTCATCTGATGCAATAATTGCCTAGTGTGAAATAATGCTCTGGAACTACTAGCAATATTTACTTAAATTTTTTTTTCAACGTTCAGTGGTTCTCATGTTTCATAGCTTGTTTAGGACCCACTTCCTCAAGTGATCATTTTACAGTTCTGTGTACTAACTTCTTAGTTGATCAGGCAGTAAGTTGTGCATTAGCATCTTTGCATTAATCAGTAGCTAAGATTTATATCTGAGGCGTCACTAATACAAACCAAAATACATAATATGTTTCCATTAGAAATATCACAGCTTTTATAGCTGTATTAAGTGCAGGAATTTGAAAACATTAGTTTTCTTGAAATATTTTCTTATCTAGTCATTTTAAATACATTCTGTATGTATGTATGAATCACAGAGCTAGCATAGCTTTAAAGAGAGAAATTTCCCATGAATAAGTTTTTATTGCTCAACTACTCTTTGCTAAAGATAACTTGTGATATAGAAAGTGTGAAGAAGATGACATTTAATTTCTACGCAGTTGCAGATTACAGAATCTTAACCTACTTTCCCTTCTTTTAAGCATTGTTCCTTAAATCAGCAGCTCCTGGCTGGCTTAAAATAATAGCCATGATAGCAAAAGCCAACACCTCTTTGTTGTTTTTACACTGACACACACATAAACACACACACAAACACAAAGATGTGTGGAGCAGATGAAAAGATTACAGTCTGGCAGTTTCTCACAAAATAAACAGAGTTGCCACTTTACCTAGCTATTTCACTCCTAGCTGTATACACAAGAAAAATGTATGTGACACAAAAACATGTACACGAATGTGTATCTTTCCTAATAGTCAGAAAGTGGGAGTAACCCACATGTCCGTAGTAAGAGGCAGTAATATTTCAAATGTGTGGCCATGTAGGGGAATATTATTTAGCCATTAAAAAGGAATGAAATCCTGATAAATGTCCAGGACCAGCCAGCTTCACAGGTGAATCTTAACAAACATTTAAAGGAGAATTAACACTTATCCTTCTCAAACTGTCCCCAATAATGGAAGAAGGAATGCTTGCAAACTCATTCTACAAGACCAGCCTCACCCTAATACCAAAACCAGACAAAAGCACTAGAAAAAGAAGAAAATTACAGGTCAGTATCACTGATGAACATAGATGCAAAAATCTTCAATGAAATATTAGCAAGCCAAATTTAGCAATATGTTAAATGGATCATACACCATGATCAGATGTAATTTATCTCAGAAGTGCAAGAATGATTCAGTATCCATGCTTCAATCAGTGTGATATACCACATTAACAAATTGAAGGATAAAATTATATAATCATCTCAACTCAACAGGTGCAAAAAAAGCTATTCACAAAATTCAACATTCAAATATGATTAAAAAAAACTCTCAACAAAGTAGGTACAGAGAGAATGTACCTCACCTTGATAAAGGCCATTTATAACAATCTCATAGCTAGTATCATACTCAAAGGTGAAAGTCTGATAGATTTTCCTCTAAGATCAGGAACAGGACAAGATTGCCCACTCTTACCACTTTTATTCAACATAGGATTGTAAGGCTTAGCCACAGCAGTTAGATAAGAAAAAGAATCCAAATTGGAAAGAAGTAAAACTTTCACTCTTTGTGTATGATATGATACTATATGTAGAAAATCCTAAAGATGCCCCCAGGAAACTACTAAAACTAATAAATAAATTCAATGAAATTGTAAGTTGCAAAATTCACTTTCATAAATCTGTTGCATATCTAGACATTCACAGTGAACTATCAGAAAGGGAAATTAAGAAAGCTACCCCATTTACAATTGCATCAAAAAGAATAGAATGCCCAGAAAGAAATATAACCAAGGAGGTAATAAAAACCTGTACTCAGAAAACTATAAGATACTGATGATAGAAATTGAAGACTGCACAAACAAATGGAAAGATAAACATGCTCATGGATTGGAAGAATCAATATTTTTAAATGACCAGACTTCCCAAAGCAGTTTATGAATCAGTGCAATCCCTATCAAAATACCAATGCATTTTTCACAGAACTAGAAGAAATAATTCTAAAATCTGTGTGGAAACACAGAAGACAAAATAACCAAAACAGTCTTAACCAAAACAGCTTAAGAAGAACAAAGCTGGAGTTATCATGCTCCTTGATTTTATGCTATACTACAGAGTTGCAGTAATCAAAACAATATGATGTTGGCATGAAACCAGACACAAAGATCAATAGATCTTGGTAGAGAATAGAGTCCAGAAATGAACCCACAAGTATATGGCCAATTGATCTACAACAAAGGAAATAATACACAGGGAAAAGATAGTCTCTTTAGTATATGATGTTGGAAAAACTGGACAGCTACTTGCAAAAGAATCAACTGGACTGCTTTTTCACACAATTTACAGAAATAAACTCAAAATGAATAAGACTTACATGTAAGATTTGAAAACATAAAACTCCTAGAAGAAAACATAGGCAGCACACTCATTGGTCTGAGCAATATTTTTTTGGATCTCTTTCTTCACGCAAGAAAACAAAAGCAAAAATAAAGTAATGGGACTACACTAAAAAGCTTTGCACAGCGAGGGAAGCTATCAACAAAATGAAAAGTCTTCCTATCAAATGGAAAAAGGTATTTGTCAACAGTATATCCGATAAGGTGCTTAATATCCAAAATATGCAAAGAACTCAGTATCGGAAACAAATAACCTGATTTAAAAATGGCAGAGGGCCTGAGTAGATGTTTTTCCAAAGAAGACTTGTAGATGACCAACAGACACCTGAAAAGATGCTGAAAATCACCATTCATCAGGGAAATGCAAACCAAAACCACAATGAGATATCACCTCACATCCGTCAGAAAGACTATCATCAAAAAGCAACAAATAACAGTGCTGGGGAGGGTGTGGATAAAAGGGAAAGTTCACGCACTGCCGTTGGGAATGTAAATTGGTACAGCCACTAAGGAACACAGCATGGAACTTTCTCAAAAAATTAAAAATATAACTATCACTTCACCTATTCCACTTCTGAGTATTTTTCCAAAGAAAAACACTAACTTGACAAAATACATGGGGTTTCCCTGGTGACTCAGAGGTTAAAGTGTCTGCCTACAATGTGGGAGACCCGGGTTCGATCCCTAGGTCGGGAAGATCCCCTGGAGAAGGAAATGGTAACCCATTCCAGTATTCTTGCCTGGAGAATCCCATGGATGAAGGAGCCTGGTAGGCTAGGCAAAATATATGCACCCCTTTGTTCATTGCAGCACTATTTACAATAATCAAGATATGGAAGGACCCTAAATGTCCATTGACAGATAAATGGATAAAGAAGATGTAGTATATATACATGTTGGAATACTACTCAGCCATGAGGAAAGAATGAAACCTTACCATTTGCAACTATATAGGTGGATATAGAGGGTTTTATGCTAAAAGAAATAAAAGTGCGAAAGAGAAACTTATGATTTCACTTAAATGCAGAGCCTGTAAAACAAAAGAACACACATAATAAGCCAGAAGACTCATGGAGAACCAATAGGTGATTACCAGAGGGGAGGTGGTGGTGGGATGAAAAGAAAAGGAGACAAAACCAAAAATAGTGACTGTGTAAGCTAAATAATGCTAATTAACTTGGTTGATTGACACTGAGTTACAGAATTTGTTAGCTTTGTTATTTCTTTAGATCATATAATATTAACTATGCTAGCTTCTTCCCTGACTATAATAAACTCAAAATTAAATTCATATATTTTATCCTTTTGTGCAAATTAAATTGTATCATTACTACAAGATACTCCTGAGACAATCTGTAAGGTCTTCAGCATTGTGGTCTTTAGCTAAATAAAACTGGATTTTAAAAAAAGAATGAATTGCTGATACAATGATAAAACTTGAAAAACTTATGCTAAGTGAAGAAGCCATTCATTCATAAACAACTGTGTATTGTATGCTTCCATTTATATTAAATACCCAAAATAGGCAAATTTATAGAGACAGATTAGTGATGGTCTCAGGCGAAGTGCAGAGACATGCGGAATGACTGCTAATGGGTACAAGGTTTCCTTTTGCATTGGTAAAATTGTTCTAAAAAATTAAATTGTGATTTAGTTGCACAACTGTAAATATACTAAAAACCACTAAATTGTATACTTAAATTGTATCGTGTGTCAATTCTATTGTAATGAAACTTATTTTAAAGAAAGAAAAGTCTTTAAAAACGAAGAGCTAGTTTTCAACGCCATTAGGATTACTTTAGAAAAATGTATTCATTTGTTCACTCCTTCAGCAAATTGCTTATTGGACCCGTCTAAGTACTTGACACTGTTTTTGGTACTACGGATTCAGTCACATTCCCGATTCTTCTTCCTCTTCATATATAGTGAGTCAGCAAATCACATCAAGTCTGTTTCACTTCCTTTAGTCTTATCTCTGTTGTCTTTTACTCTTAGCAGTATGCTTCGTTCTCTTACCCGGTCCAGTATTTCTTAGCCACGGTGTTAATATTAGTAGATTACTAAAGTTTGCACATGTTTTATCTTTTAAAAAATTAGAGAAGTAATCTTGTAAATGTCACTTTTACTGATTTGCATTCCATTGAATTTTTGTGAGTGGAAGCAGCACTGTTATATCTAGTGTGCCAGAAATAGCACACCGTCTTCAGTGCCTCTGAGAATATTTTGTGACTCTGAACCTCATCCATTTTGTATGTGCTCAGTAAAATTTGAGATTCTCTGAGTTGGAATATTGCAGTCACATTTTTTAATCCATATTGCTTTAGTTTAAGATCTCACTAAATCACTCTTGCCAAAGATCTTTCTTTTTTTTTAATTGAAATATATTTGACATGAAACTGTAATTTAAGGTGTATGACATGTTGACTTAATACATTTATATTATAATATGATTGCCATTGTAGCAGTAATTGCATCTCTATCACATTAATTTTTCTTTTTAGTGGTTGGAGTAATTAGGTTTATTAGTCTCTCAGCACATTTGAGCGTTACAACACAATATTGTTGTCTGTATTCACTATACTGTACATTAGATCAGTAGGACTTATTTACTACTCATTGCAAGTCTGTACTCTTAAATAATATCTGTCCTATCCCCCTAACCCTTATGCCCTGGTAACTACCAATTTTACTTTGTTTCTATTAGTTTATTATTAGATTCTACATAGAAGAGATCAGTTCAGTTGAGTTGCTCAGTCGTGTCCGACTCTTTGTGACCCCTTGGACTGCAGCATGCCAGGCTCCCCTGTCCATCACCAACTCCCAGAGCTTGCTCAAACTTATGTCCATCGAGTCAATGATGCCATCCAGCCATCTCATCCTCTGTTGTCCCCTTCTCCTCCTGCCTTCAATCTTTCCCAGCATCAGAGTCTTTTCCAGTGAGTCAATTCTTCACATCAGGTGGCCAAAGTATTGAAACTTCAGCTTCAGCATCAGTCCTTCCAATGAATATTCAGGACTGATTTCCTTTAGGATTGATTGGTTGGATATCCTTGCAGTCCAAGGGACTCTCAAGAGTCTTCTCCAACACCACAGTTCAAAAGCATCAGTTCTTTGGCATTCAGCTTTCTTTATAGTCCAGCTCTCACATCGATACATGACTACTAGAAAAACCATAGCTTTGACTAGACAGACCTTTGTCAGCAAAGTAATGTCTCTGCTTTTTAATTGCTATCTATGTTGGTCATAGCTTTTCTTCCAAGGAGCAGGCATCTTTTAATTTCATGGCTTCTGTTACCATCTGCAGTGATTCTGGAGCCTAAGAAAATGAAGTCTCTCATTGTGTCCATTGTTTCCCATCTATTTGCCTTGAAGTGTTGGGACTGGGTGCCATGATCTTAGTTTTTTGTTGAGTTTTAAGCCAACTTTTTCACTCTCCTCTTTCACTTTCATCAAGAGACTCTTTAGTTCTTCTTTATTTTCTGCCATAAGGGTGGTGTCATCTGCACATCAGGTTATTAATATTTCTCCTGCAATCTTGATTCCAGCTTGTGCTTCATTCGTCCAGCCTGGCATTTCGCACGATGTATTCTGTATATAAGTTAAATAAGCAGGGTGACAATATACAGCCTTGACATACTCCTTTCCCAGTTTGCAACTAATCTGTTGTTCCATGTCTGGTTCTTACTGCTGCTTATGAGTAATATCACACAATATTTGTTTTTGTCTCTCTTATCTCACTTAGCAGAAAGTCCTCAAGGTCCAAAGATCTCTTTCTAACATCCATATCTGATCATGGCATTTTTCCCAAGTAGGTTTGTCCATTGATTCTGCACTGTGGATAAAAGAAACTGTAAAGTTTTTTCTTTGCCTGATGTGCTAGGTCTTTCATGATCTTGTTCTTGTCTGTCTAATATCTGTCTGGCTTCATCTGCAGCAAGGCATGTCTCTGTGCTTTCATGCCTGTGCATGTGCTCTCCTACCCATCACAACACCTTTCCTGTAATTTGTGGGTGTCAGACTCCTCTCAGGTCTCACCACACACACAGCTGCTCTGTGAAGTACACTTAGGTTTCATCTACAATGTTCCCACTGTATTTTGTATTTGCAGTTTTCATAATGCATTATAACTATTTTAATACCTCATTCTCCTTTTGTATTTTTAGTTCCTTGAAAGCTTGGACTTTGTCCTCCTATCTTTGTATTCCCAGCTTTTAGGATTACCAGGAATCTAATACAAAGTAGATGTTTAATAAATATTTGCTGAATAAATTTAGAAGTTTCTCCAAAAATTTTAATTTAACCAGAGCATTTATATATTTTATGATGAAATTAAAGATTAAAAATACTTACATGACAGCCTATGTTTCCTGGAGCAGTTCCAATTTTAAGGAGTCTAGGTTCTTGAAGTGTTAATGTAGTTACCAAGACATACTTGATGCTTTTGAATTGTGGTGTTGGAGAACACTCTTGAGAGTCCCTTGAGATCCAACCAGTCCATCCTAAAGGAGATCAGTCCTGGGTATTCACTGGAAGGACTGATGTTGAAGCTGAAACTCCAATCCTTTGGCCACCTGATGCGAAGAGCTGACTCATTGGAAAAGACCCTGATGCTAGGAAAGATTGAGGGCAGGAGGAGAAGGGGACGACAGAGGATGAGATGGTTGGATGGCATCACTGACTCAACGGATATGGGTTTGGGTGGACTCTGGGAGTTGGTGATGGACAGGGAGGCCTGGCGTGCTGTGGTTCATGGGGTTGCAAAGAGTCAGACACAACTGAGCAACTGAACTGAACTGAGCTGAACCTATATGTTAATTTAAAATTTTTTAACAACTCATTTTCCTGTTTGATTTCATGTACTTTTTAAAAATTTTCTAATTAAAGTCTTTTTTTCTAATTCAGATCACTTTCAAAACAATAGATAATGAAAAATTGGCATATACAACAGAAAAATACCTAAATTTTAGTTCTGTCATTTTACTGTGCACTTTGGGTCAAATAACTGCACATCTGTATTTATATGAATATTAATTGAAATTTAGAAATCCTTAGGTATAAGTATTATCAATAATCTTATCAATAATAAGATTAGGGTTGGTACTGACAGACTATAACTCTCAAAAATATTCTGACTGTAGGATGCTGTGAGAGTAGCTACCAGTCTTTTTAGACTTCTGTTATTCTGGTTTGATTTCTTTGATATGGAGACCCTGCTTTTACTCCTTGTCCTTCTTCTAACAGTAGATTATTTATTTAACTTTAAATGAATTTTTAAAGTAATTTTGAGAATGCATTAGTACTCTCAAGAAACTGGAGATTTCATAACATATCACATATTCATACATGCAAATGCATTTGTCAAAGACACTATTTGAGAATTCCCAATTAGGATCTGGAGTTGGCTATAACTTATTACTATCTTTGACTGGTGAGCAAAGAGATATTGGCAAAGTAAAAGTTTGGAGCCAGAAATGTTAGATGTAAATCATGAGTCTTTGGGTAAATAACTCTCTTTGAGCCTTAGTTTCCTCATCTGCAAAATGAAATATTAATGCCTGCCTGAAATGGTTGTGAAAATTAACGGTTTCTGTGATGGTAGTTAGTCCTACTACATAAATTTTTCATAAGTTGTAACTCCTACTTGCTTAGTATTAATAAAACCCTAGAAATAGATAAAAGGGTTTCCTGTTACACTAATTATTGGGTAATTTGTCTTCTTGAGCAGTTGTTACAGTTTTCCCAAGGAGGTTGGTCTTTGAGATTCTAAAAACAAAAGTGTTACAGACGTACAGATCAAGAAGCAGAGTCAGGGACTGTTGTCATCCTGTCCTTTTCTACTATCTCCTGACATACCAGTTAAAGAACAACGTAAATTCATTTGCTTCCCCTTTCATTTTATTATGTATAATATTGTTAGTATTTTTTCCTGCCTACATAGTTTCCTGGTTATGTTAAGGAATTCATTTGGCTAGGATCTTTTGATCTAGCCTGTCAGAGTGTCTCTCTTTTAAACTTTCTCCACAATCAGATCATTAAATCAGTGTCATTTTACAAATAACCTTTTGTGACAAATAACAAATAACCTTTCTACATTCCAAAAAAAAAAAAAAACAGGGAGAGAGAAAGAACGAACAAAGGAGAATGTTCTCAATCCCCTCTGATTCTACGAGCCCGCTTGTGTGACAGGTTTTCCCTCACTGCTTTCTATTCACGTGTGTCTTCAAGAGCTTTCCTTGTCCACCTGCCTCCAGTTATTATTATCCACTTACAGCCAAACTTCCTACAAGAGCTGTCCCTTTCATGGGTTTTCCCTATAGGCAATATCCAGTAGCTGAGATTTGGCTTCATTCTCTCTCCTCCTCCAGAACTGCTTCCCTGCTGGTTGCTAAACCCTGTGGCCATGTCTGTCCTGTGGTGAGCAGGGCCTGCTTCCTCGTTTTGGCACACGGGCTTCTCATCGTGGCGGCTTCTCTCGTTGCAGAGTGCGGGCTCCAGGGCACGGGCTTATCGTGGCACATGGGCTCCTTAGTCCTAGTGCATGGCTTTGTTGCTCTGCGGCCTGTGGGATATTCGTGAATCAGGGGTCAACCTGTGTTTCCCGCATTGACAGGCAGATTCTTTATCACTGAGCTACCAGGGAAGCCTTACTTCTTCCTAAAGAAAGCTCCCTTGGTCGGTGCACCATGTTGTCCCGTGACGCTCCTTGCCTCTGTGGTCAATGCTTTCTAGTCTCCTCCTCTTCCCCCGCCTGACTCTTGAATGTTGGTGTTTTCTCCTAAGCCCTTCACACGTTTTCTTTAGGATTTAAGACTCCTAAGTGAATATTTGTTGAATGAATGTGTCTATATATTGATGGTTTCTCGAGATTTGACTATAATTGAACCTCATTAACTGAAAACATGTCAGTATGTTACGACATGCACATCACAGCCACACTTTTGTGCTGTCTCTCTGGGCCATGATTCTCTTAAGCTATCCTCAGTGAAAAAAATACAAGTCCATTATTCAGCCTTTCTGTCTGTGAGGTTTAGTTAGCTTTTTTAAAGTTCTCTGTATATAGATGGTAATTTTGAAAAGCATGCATTACCCTAAATTCTTATACCAGGTTAACTGTTTACAGAAATTTTATAGCATTGATGTCCGTCCTCAATAAAACAGTAATGTTTACTTGAAGTAGCAATTTAATTTAAATACACTCTGCAATGTATATTCTGAAGTTTAGGATTAGAAGGGGGGAGAAAATTAATATTTAATGAAATTGTTTCATGCCAGGCTCTGGCCTGTGTGTTTACCTACATCGTATATTTTCATCTTCCAACACTCCGCAAGATAAGTATTCTTAGTCATCTTGTAGAGAAAACAAAATTGAGGTTAAGGTAAGTTAAAATAGATTCTACACTGCAGGATATACAGCTACTGAAACTTGGAACCAGCCTTCTCTCAAACTTTATAGCCTATAGATCCCTTATAAATGATGCAGAAAATATAAACTAGGGCTGAATGCTAAATACAGAAATAAATTGTGTAAGTACTTGAGTTTACTCAGTCCAAGTTGTGCTAAAAGTTATCTGTGTCGTTTTGTCCCTAGGCAATTATTTGGCAGAAAACTAGAGTATCAGATCATAAAATGGCTCTCATGTCTGTTCTGGGGACTGCTGTTATGGGCAATATGGAATCCTTTCAGTACCACTGTGAAGAATCTCAGGTATACAACAAAGACGTTCTTTAATTTACACTGAAGCTGTTTAGTTATTTCATTTTTGTCGGGTTGAGGTAGCAAGAAGTGTCTCTTTAGAAATTTTAATGACAAAGGGTGTATAAGCTCATATTAAATCTCTTTTCCCTGCCCTACTTCCTGTTTTTATCTCTCCTGTTTATTGTTTTTAATTTTAAGTATCATGGTTACATTAATTGTTTAAGTGATTTTCAATTTAGAATCTTCATGTCTTTGCTTTCCTCAATGAAAGGAGTTGAGCCCTCTTACCTTTGTTTTCCCTTTCCCACCTTGTATTCCGACTCTATTTTCTTGATCTGTCAGCTCTAGAGAGTCTTCGTGAGTCCCTGTGATACTGGATGAGGTTATCAGCACTCCCAGTCTTACTTGTTCTCTTCAGTCATGCCAGCCCCACTTCCGTGTTATCTAGCTTCCTAACCTGTTTCTCATGTAACCATCTTTTATTTGAAGATTCATTTTAAAAGTTGAAAACTTATATGAAGTATACATTATTATGACTTCTTTTCTTTTCTGTAACTTGTTGCAGTCTCTAGGCTACTAGTTCCCCTCCTATTCTCTTTTACAATATTGAGTTCTTAATAATTATCATTTTATTAGTGTCTTGGATGGAGCTTATGCTCAATTAATGTGTTAAGAATTCTCTCTGCCTAAGGAAAGTAGCCATGATCTGACTTGGGTTCTGTTTTTCAGAGCACCCTTAATAGTTGTTTAATAGTTCAGACACTAGTGCCACTTTGGACTGGTCCACTTGGCTGACTTGGGACAGTAAGGGTACTGTCTAAATTTTGCTGGGCTCTCTGTGGTTTCCTAGGACTTTGTTGCCCATGCTGGTAACCCAGGAAGCTGTGACAGGAGATTCAGACGTGCTGTGTTGTGCTTCAGAGAGTCTACCTGTCACAGTTTGGTCTGAAGACCAGCAGCATCAGCATTGCTTAGAAGCTTGTTAGTTTGACAGATTGAGTAGGGGACAGAGGTCTTTACTTTAGTAAAGGAGTACAAGAGGAGCTATTGGACAGCAGCACGGAAGTGAGCTAGGATATTTTATCAAGTTTTGAATGTGGTAAGGTTAAGAAAATTTGTGTGAGCATTTGGAGAGGAAAGAAATAAAGGCTGTACATCTATATCTTAGCATCACTGGTGTATGTTGTATAGATGGGAATGAAATTACCCGGATGGAATAGAGAGCAAGAAAAGGGGGTCTGATGATGAGACTGAGGGAGACTATTACCCTTATAGGCTGTAAGCAAAGGGAGAGGAAGTCCCACTAAAGAGGAAGTTTCAGAGAGGAAGCAGAAAATCCAAAAGAGAAGGCTGAAACAGTGTTATGCTTCCAAAGGAGAGAGTTCCCATTGGTGTCAGGGTCTGCAGAGAGTCAAGTAGACACTTAGTTCTACTAAGTGTCTGTTGGAGTTGGTCATTGAGGTAGAAGCTAGAGGATAGAAGGCTGGAGATGAAGGGAGGCAGAGAAGGGTTCCTAGTTGAAGAACAATCAGGGGAGTATATTATTTGTTTATATTTTGCCTTTGATTTTTGTTTTGCTTTTTACTTGAGTAATACTTGGGTATAGAATCTTATAAGGCCTATCTAATTTTTTATTTTGTTGCACTGATTTGGTCTCTTACAGAGATTTTTCTCCCTACAAGCTAGCCTGATTTTCACTTTTTGTAATATTTTATAAGACTTTGCCATTTGATTTTAGTTTTCCATATAACTTACTGTGTGTTAGTTCTTAAGGTTATCTATCTTAAGCCATTTTTAAAGCTCAGTATTTGGAAGTAATACTATTTATTCAGTGGCCAACAAGATGGTGTGAAGGAAAAACAGTAGCAATATTACTGACGTTTTCTTCATTTTAATCCTTTTTCTTACCTATTCTGGTTTTTTTTTTCTCCCATCAACAAGCCCAGTAAGTCTTTCAGAGGCTGAACAGCTTTCCCTGAAGCTCAGCAGGTGCTTTAAGAAGGCTCTCATATTACTTGCTAAATTATGCAACCATTTATAAGGGTTGTGAAGTTTTATAGTTAATTAAGTAGTTTCATTTTATAATGGATTATCTAGCTCTGTGTATTAACTTTTTTTTTAATTGGCACAGTTTGGCACTGTGACAATAACGCACTTAGTGTTCTAAAGTTGGTAATGCATCCATCTCCTTAAACACTTATTCCCAAGGGCAGGGGTGGCCACAGACATAGGTGGCAGCCTGCAGCCTGTGTGGGTAAGGAGCCTCATGGTTTCTGCTTAACTAAAAATAGCAAAGCCCCTGACACTCTTGCTTTTGTAAACCTAAGCAGAAAATTTCTCATTATTACTGTTTCTTAACAGGTTAATAAAACATCTGATTCCACTTGTTTCAGATAAGAGATGATTATAGGCCTGCATTTTGAATAATTTGACCAAGATCATATTAGTAGTGCAGCCGGAGTTTAAACCATGTCAATCTGGCTCTGTCCTGTATTCCTAACAGTTCTTTGTATTCTCTCTAAAAGTAGGAGCATTTTCCTTGCTTTCTGTTCCCTAAATCTCTCTCCCTTCTCACTGGTATTTTTTCTAGGATCATTCTTTATTTTACCCCTTCTTTTCATACATTTGTGAAATAGTTCTCTAAACAAAAATGAAGATAATGTACAACATTGCGATGTGTCAAAGAGTAAGAGATCTTTTTTCTCCTCAGTAATGAAAACCTAGTCAGATTGACTTCCTGGCATACTCAAAATAAAGATAGAAACAGCTACTTCTTTACAAAAAATGGTGGCTGAAAAGAAAAGGATAAACAGCCAGAGGAAAGTTACAATGTAAGGGAAGAAATTTTTTTGAAAATAGTAGGAGATAGGGTCGAGCAGAGAGCATCAGTATTTATACTGTATGTCCTGTGACAATAAGATGTGTAGTCATGGAACTTTAATGAATGCCGATTTTCCCTTAAAATTGAAAGAAGGGAGAGTTAGAGACTGAGAACACCAATTTAACATGCTTCAGTAATTTAAGTTTAATGCTCATGACGTGGTTATCAAGTAGTATATGGCTCTTTAGACCTTAAAATGAAAATCCATTTGTTAATTTTTTTTTATACCTTTAAATGTATATACCAGATCCATGGAATCATGTTTACTATTGACATTGCATGTAAGTTCTATAATTATTTATTACAATTATAGATTTTCCTAAGTGGATTTCTTCCAAAGCATGATGCAGACCACTCTTGCACAAGTCTTTCAACCCCAGAAAGGAGTTTCATCTTTATAAACAGTCGACCAGTACACCAAAAAGATATATTGAAGGTAATCTTTTTAAGAAAAAAGTAATTTGTCAGCTTCTTACAAGGACTACTTGTAAGAATTTGTTCTAAAATAAGGAAAAGAAAAAATAGATATAATATGGGGCTTTCCTAGTGGCTCAGATGATTAAGAATCTGCCTGCAATGTAGGAGACCTGGGTTCAATCCCTGGGTTAGGAAGATCCCCTGTAGTAGGGAATGGTTACCCACTCCAGTATTCTTGCCTGGAGAATTCCATGGATAGAGGAGCCTGGCAGGCTACAAAGAGTCAGACACAACTGAACAACTAACAGTTCACTTTCACTTTTCACCTTACATATGACTCTTCACAACAATTCTGTGGTGAATTATTATCCTTATTTATAGTGAAGAAGGTCTTCTCTTGTGGCTCAGCTGGAAAAGAAGCCTCCTGCAGTGCGGGAGACCTGGGTTTGATCCCTGGGTTGGGAAGATCCCCTGGAGAAGGGAAAGGCCACCCACTCCAGTATTCTGGCCTGGAGAATTCCATGGACTGTATAGTCCTAGGAGTTGCAAAGAGTCAGACATGACTGAGCGACTTTCACTTTCACTTTCATAGTGAAGAAACTGAATTGTTAGTGACTACCTTAGACCACAAAGCCAGGAAGTAACAGAATTTGAATTTGAACCCAGGACTTTGAAAACATCCATGACACTGTGATCTTTTCCATGAAGTCAGTTACATTGGATGCATGCTTGCACTTCATGTTAAGTAAATTCAAAGCCTCTAAATGAGCATTAGTATTTAAATACTACTTTTCCTAATAAACAGTTACATCCACTCAGTTTCTCAGTTGAATATGCATCTTCTGGTGGTATTTTAAGGATAATATTACTTAAATAATGCTATCTTTATTTATAAATACTTTAAAGAATAATAATACTTTAGTATATTTCTGTCATTTTTTGTCTTCATTACATGTATTTCTAGCTAATCCGACATTATTACAATCTGAAATGTCTAAAGGAATCTACTCGTTTGTATCCCATTTTCTTTCTGAAAATTGACGTTCCAACAGCTGATGTAGATGTGAATTTAACACCTGATAAAAGTCAAGTATTGTTACAGAATAAGGTAACCTTTTCCAGATAATTTTTTGTATTAAATTATTTATAAACTTCTGCAGTCCTAGCCATTTTCATGTGAAAAAGATTTACTTTTCTGTATAGATTTTTTAATATTATTTCCATAATTTCCCCTAATACTTGTTAATTTGTATTTTTAGGAATCTGTTTTAACCGCTCTTGAAAATCTGATGACGACTTGTTATGGATCACTACCTAGTACAAATTCTTATGAAAGTAATAAAACAGATGTTTCCTCAGCTGACATGGTTGTTAGTAAAACAACAGAAACAGATGTGCTTCTTACTGAGATGGAAACATCTGGAAATAATTATCCAAATGTTGATACTTCAGCCATTCCTTTCCAAAATGATGTGCGTAATGATAAATTTGGGGAAAACACTGATTATTGTTTAAATCGTCAGGTACATATTGGTGACCATTATGATGATCATTTTAATAGTGAAAATTCTAGCATTGATAAGAATGATGGAAATACATTTAAAGAAATCCCAAAGAATAATTCATCTTGTGAGGACACCCAAGAGGAGTATAGTGAAACTTGTTCTGTGGATTCTGTTGAGCAAGCCCAATCAGCAAATGGCAGTAAAGGCCATAGAGATGAGAGTGGGAAAAAGGAAGAAGCAGCAGTTCCTGAGAAGTCTTTGGAAATTTGTGTAGATGACTGGAGCAAGGGAAATATGCTTAATTCTAGAGGAGAAAACATTGAACCTGTGAAAATTTTAGTGCCTCAAAAAAGTTTAGTGAGTAATGTAAGTAGTAATAATAGTAATACAAGTCCTGAACAAAAGAATCTCTGTGAAAGTTCCTGTAACAAAAAATCAAACGTGGTAGATAACAAATCTGGACAGCTTACAGCTTATGATTTAATTAGCAATCGAGTAATCAGGAAGCCCATGTCAGCAAGCGCCCTTTTTGTTCAAGATTGTCGTGCCCAGATTCTCACAGACAATCCCAAGACCAGCTTGGAAGATGCAGCATTGCAAAGTGAAGAACTGTGGAAGACATTGAGTGAAGAGGAAAAACTGAAGTAAGTTTCCAGAGCTCTCATGTGACCTGAATGCTAGGATATTTCCATTCTATATGACTCACTGGGTTGAAAAAGCTTCTGTTTCTTCTTATTTATGGAAAAGCAGAATGGAAAATACCTTTTGGCTTGTCCTAGAGTACCTTTTTGGCATCACTTTTTTGGGGGTTAATTTAGAAATTTTTACATTTCTTTTTTTTTTTTTTTTTTGCTTTTTGCTTGTTTTTTATTTTGGTACAAAAAAGCTACTTTCTGGTTTAAGTTTGTAATTAAAAGTTTTACATTCTTAAGACTACCATTTTCTTCTGTTTCTTTTTTATACTAATCTTTCTATTACAGGACTTTTTAAAACATTTCTATTAGAACTATTAGAACAGGGTTTCTTTTTTAATATCTTGAATATTCCCTTTTTAAATTGCTCTTTAAAACATGTAACAACACAAAAAGTATAACATTGTTGCAGATTTAATTTAGTGATCTTAATACTCTTCCTATTCAGTATAACTCAAAAGCCTTTCTTCTAAAATCTTTTATTTATTGCCAACTTATAAACTATGGTGGGTTTGGAGGGGTAGGTAAATAGGTGGTTTGATCTCTTATTAAAAAGCTACATATTTTTTGCCATTTTTAGATCAAATGATCTGAATAAATTTAAAAAAATATGGTTGTTTCTAGTTGACCGAAGGCACTTGCTATAATCGCAGGATGTCATGTTTTGAGTGATTTAGCTCACCAGAAAATGAAAGAGTGCAATTATAGTTCCAATCATATATTATTACCTAAGGCATCTCAATACTGTGTCAGACATCTGGGAAAACTTTTAAATGTAACTGGTCATCCAGAGTTTATATTTGCTGATAAACTACATGGATACTTGACCAATTGTTTTTCTTTTTTTATTAGCTTATTCAGTCTTATAAAAACACTATCAATATTAAAGTAATAAAGATCACTATTAACACCAATAGGCAAAACCAAGTTAACTTATACCTTTTTATTTTTTTTAGTGGGGATGGTGGTTGTGTTTTTTTCTCTTAACATATATATATATGACATATATATATTTTAATATGTATCTATAAAAGATAGACATATTCTTTTAGTTAGTTTATTTAAGCTTTTATTTTGCATGAAGATATAGTTAGTGAACAGTGCTTTGATAGTTTCAGGTGAACCACAAAGCGATCCAGCCATATATACACATGTATCCCTTCTCTCCCAGACTCCCCTCCCATCCAGGCTGCCACATAACATTGAGTAGAGTTTCATGTGCTATACAGTAGGTCCTTGCTGGTTAAGATACTCTTATTTTAAGTAGAGCCGTAATACAATTATCATCACATTCTAAAACATGAATTTCTTAATCTTCAGTGTTCAAATTTGATTATTTCCTAAGTGTCAAATTTTAAAAGTTAAGTCAAGATGCAAATGAAAGTCACACATTATTATTATTATTATTATTAGTTTTACCTAAATGACACATTCAATTTAAAGATGAGAGTATTTAAGTTTTAATACAGCAAGCCCATGAAAATTAAATTGCATTGATCAGGAAGTGATGAATTTAGAGTTGTCTAAGAATAGAGGAAAAAAAAGCATAGGTGTTCCCAGTTCTCATGGAAGTAGGTACAGTGCAGCAGCTCAAGGTAGCTATTCCCTTTCAGCCTCAAAACAGTAGTTATTACCCTAGTTTCAGCATTGTTTCTCCTTGCAGGCCCCAAGGTGTTAAGATCTAAGGGTTATGGTTAATAGACCTCATCTAAAAATGATCAGGCAGTATTCTGGAATTCAAAGTTTTCTCTTATTGCCATAAGGTAAACAGAAGAGCATTGTTGAAGACCTCTGAAGCTACACCTGGGTTCAAACCTCAGTTCCTCTCTTTTCTAGCATTATGTAAAAATGTGTGCACAGTCACTTTGGGTTGTTGTGAGGATTAAATAAGATATATTATGTGTTATAAATGACTAGCACATAATAAATAATGTTCATGATGTTAATCAGAGTTTTTAATCTGTGAAAGGAAATTTCTCTCTTGTGATTGACATTATTTTTCATTCGCTTATTCAAGATTAAATTTAATTTGGAGGTCAGAAATAGAAACCCTGTGGAGAAAATTTAGGTTTCTTGGGATCAGAGAGCTTAGTACATGTCACAGAAAGCTCTGTTAGAATCTTCCAGAGCCAGAGTCTGACAATCATGGCAGACCAGGTTGAAAATCATGATTAGTGAAAAGGTAGAGCAAAAATGTTTAACACTCAAGAATTGCATTAACTACCATTTCTCTTCTAGTCTTTACCTTAGAATTCTTTTCCATGGTCTTAAGTTCTACAAGGAGTGCTAAGGAATGTGAGAGCAGTCTCCTACAGATAATCAGTCCTTCCGTCTATTCTTTTTCTTTTCTTTTTTCTCTTATTTCCAGTTTTTTTCCCATCCTTTTTCCTCCCTTTTTTCTTTCTTCCTTCTCTTCCTTTCCTCTCCGGTCTTTTCTTTCCTTATTTCTTTCAATTAGGAAATACTTAGGCTTCCCTGGCTCAGACAGTAAAGCGTCTGTCTACAATGCCGGAGACCCTGGTTCAATCCTTGGATTGGGAAGATCCCCTGGAGAAGGGAATGGCAACCCACTCCAGGTCTCTCGCCTAGAAAATCCCATGAATGGAGGAGTGTGGTAGGCTCCATGGGTCGCAGAGTCAGACACGACTGAGCAACTTCACTTTCACTTTCAGGAAATTCTGAGAACATTCTGTGTACAAGGCCGGTGTACTCTAGCTTATCATTTCAGATACAGTGATAAATGATAAATAAAACATACTTTAACTAATCAAAGTGCAATCTTAAAGAAGCAAGAGTTATGAAAACACTTAGCAGTTAGACTTAATCATATCTATAGGACAGGAGATACTTCCTGAATAGAAATTGATCAGGATGGTGTAGAGAATTTTCTGTGTAGAACAGCTAGAAGGAAGACAGTTTTATTGAGGAATGGAATGTATTATGAGGGAGTGTGGTAAAGAAGGGCTTCCCTGGTGGCTCAGCCAGTAAAGAATCCATCTGCAATGCAGGAGACCTGGCTTCAGTCCCTGGGTTGGGAAGATCCTCTGGAGAAGGGAACAGTTACCAAAAACAAAGATCCTGGGATCCAGTCAGGTCAGATCATGGAAGGTTTGAAGAGTTTTGAATAAGACCTAGGATCAGGGTTTTCTACCAACAGCTTAAGATAGACTTACAGTAGAAGGTTCCTACATTTTAAATTTTTTCCTTTCTAGATTCCTCTCCCCACCCCACCCCACCTTGCTTTCCTCTCTTTTCCTCTAGTGGATTAGAAACCACTTTGTCCTCCTACTAGTATCTCAGTCAATTGACTTGAACTTTTGTTTGTAGTAGCCATGGATATATTTCTACTTAGAATAACTAAGAATAATATTGTAATTGGGATAATTTTGAAAATGGTAAATAAACTTTGTAATTACATGTAATCTTGAGACAGAGACACTTGAGTTGATTAGTGATAAATCAGAATTACTATTTTTCATTTAAGTTATTACTAAATCCCTTAATGACATAAAGTCAAAGACAACAACTGTTTTTACTTAATATTTACTTAATATTCCTTTGAACATAACTTTATATTTCCCAAGGGACTAATTAAATTGACTTCTTGAATAAATCAAAAGATTAGTATCATGTGTGACAATTTGCACATTATAATTAATTACAAATGGTAACCTTCATCTTGAACTCACTCCACTGTAGGAGAAAAATTTGAATTTGAATCTTCAGGGGCTAAAAATACATACTTATAGTACTAATGGAAGGTAAACTATATTGAAAACTTTGTGCATTGTAACTTAGAATTTCAGATTCTAAGTGGAAATGGAAGAAAATAATATTAAAAATTATGAACATGGCCTGCCTAGTCAGCAACTATAAGAAGCATTTTTCGTTTACCTAGTTGATAGTGAAATAAAGTCTTTTTTTTTACATTCTTATCCAGCTAATATTTCTTTATTCAACAAATACGTACTGAGTACAAACTACACACTGTGCATGTCTCTTGTGTTTTAGTCTCACTTTCTACATTTTATACCATTCTCCCAATAGTATTTTTATTTTCTAATACATACCTATTCAAATTTCTCCTTTAAAACGTATGTATGTTACCTACAATAGAACTCAACCAGTTTCTTAAGAGTTTCTAAAGATCAGAATTACATTCTCTAGTCTGCATTTAAAAATGCATTTAAAAATCTTTTTAGCAAGGTTGCTTAAATAATTACCAGTCTTTAATCAACTGTGTGCCCCATTCATTATAAGATAGGTGTTTCTTGATAGAAAATAATGATACCGTATATTTATTATCATTTACTAGGTTCCAGGAACTGTTCTAAGTACCTAAAACATTTTAACCCATTTTATTCCTCACATCAAAGCTATGAAGTATTTAAGATGTATATTATCTAGATATTACAGATGAGCCTGCTGAAACACAGGAAAGTTAATTCATTGTCTTCAGCTGCTAAATGGCAAAGACAAGCCAGGCAGTCTGTCTCTGAGGTCTATGCTCTTAGCCAGTACAATTTGCTGAATACAAATAGCGGTTCTTAGTTCTAGATTTGTATTAGAATCAGCCATGGAGCTCTCTAAAAACACTACTGCCCAAACTCAGCCTGTGTATGGAGAATTGGAAACTCTGAGAGTGAGACCAGTAGAAAAGGGATAATATAACAACTATACAAGACTGTTTTTGGCCCTAGAAGTTCATTTTATCCCTGTTATTATTAATCAGAATAGAAAAGATCATTTAACTTTTTAACCCAGTATAATTTTAAAAGGTCCATTATCTTGGACCTTTGTGTTCAGTTTATTTGAACTTATTTTTTTTTTTTTTATTGCTGACTCTAAAATGAGAAATAGTAACTGAAAAAATTAACATTTAGCTATAAAACTAAATTATAAATTTAATCATAGAATTTTTATTTCGAGCATTACTGTTAGACTGACCTTAATTTTATTAGTATATAATTACTAGGGCTTCCACGGTGGCTCAGTGGTAAAGAATCCTCCTGACGATGCAGGAGAAGTGGCTTTGATCCCTGGGTCGGGAAGAGCCCCAGGAGAAGGAAATGGCAACCCACCCCACTATTCTTGCCTGGGAAATCCTATGTTCAGAGGAGCCTGGCGGGCTAGTCCATGGGCTTACAAGAGTAGGACAGGACTTAGTGACTAAACAACAATATGATTACCAAACGTATGTAAGTTTTGTTGTGCTCAGAGCATCGTTTCTTCTATGTTGATGTTACACCAAATATTTAAGGAATTCTTCAGGTCTAAAATTGACTCCTTATTTTATTTAATTATTTCTTTTTTTTTTTTTTCCTTTTTAGTTTCCTGTACCTTAAATGATTTTTAAAACTGGGTAAAATTTAGCTGCTGTGAGGTGCATAGATCTGAATTGTATGTAGATAGTTCAGTGCGTTTTCACGTGTGCACACCGATGAAACCACCACCACAAACAAAATACAGAACATCTTCAGCCCAGAAGGTTCATTAATGTCACCTAGAAGCCAGTCACCACTTGGAGCCACTATTTTGATTTGTCACATTAGTTTCGTTTTGCCAGTACTTGAACTTCTTATATATAAAATCATAATGATATGTACTCCTTTGTGTCCAGCTTCCCCCAACAAATGTTTTTGAGGTTTTTCATTCATGTTTGTTGAATGTATCCATATACTTTATTCTTTTTAATTGATGAATAGTACTCAGTTGTGTAAGTATACCACAATTTGTTTTCTCAGTCTCCAGCTGATTAAAATTGTGTTCTTTCCAGATTCTGGATATTATTAATTAAGCTGTGTTGTTTAGTTTCTGAATATTTGGAGTTTTTCTAAATATCATATTGCTGTGCTGTGTGTGATGAGTAGCTTAGTCATGTCTTACTCTTTGTGACTTCTTAGACTGTAGCCCACCAGGCTTCTCCATCCGTGGGATTTTCCAGGCAAGAATACTGGAGTGAGTTGCCATTTCCTACCTCAGAGGATCTTCCCAACCCAGGAAACAAACCCGCATCTTTTTTGTCTCCTGCGTTGGCAGGCAGATTTGTTACCACTGTACCACCCGGGAAGTCCACTAATTTATTAATTTTATCATGGACAGGTAAAATGCTGTTAGATTTAAATCTTTTGAAATTTATTGAGAATCAAGCCCAGCAGCATATCTTGAAGAATGAACATCTAAAAAGAATCTGAATTCTATAGTTAGATGTACTGTGCTAAAGTGACAATTAAGTCAAGATAGTTGGTACTATCACTAAAATGTTCTTAAGGCTTTACTTATTTTTGTATTTTGGTCTAACTGTCATTTCCTAAGGGAGGGGCACTAAAGTCCCCAACTGTGATTCTGGATGCGTCTCTACTTTTAGATCTGTAAGTTTTTGCTTCTCATAATTTGAAACTCTTTTCTTAGATCTATGCATATTTGTGATTGGTTTACCTTCCTAATGAACCCTTTTGTGATTATAGCATGTTCTTCTTTAATCTGTGGTATTTCTTATTTTGAAATTGATTTCTGTTATATTACTATAGCTGCTCTTTTTTTTGCTTTCAATTTGCATGGTTTATCTTTTCCATTCCTTTACTTACTTTATTTATTTATTTATTTTTATTAGTTGGAGGCTAATTACTTTACAGTATTGTAGTGGTTTTTGCCATACATTGACATGAATCAAGCATGGATTTACATGTGTTCCCCATCCTGATGCCCCCTCCCACCTCCCTCCCCACCCCATCCCTCTGGGTCTTCCCAGTGCACCAGCCCTGAGCACTTGTCTCATACATTCAGCCTGGGCTGGTGATCTGTTTCACCCTTGATAGTATACTTGTTTCAATGCTGTTCTCTCAGAACATCCCACCCTCGCCTTCTCCCACAGAGTCCCAACATTCCTTTACTTTCAAACTATCTGTCCAACCCAGCTCCTTTCACATTGCTACTTCTGCCCTGTATCTTGGGGTATATGAGATCTTGTATGTGCCATTTTAGAGTGGAATTTCCTTCAGCCCTCTGGCTCTCTTGAAAGTAAGCCCCACTAACCTTCAGAGCCATACACTCTGGGCCTCTCTTCTTGTGCAGGCCCCTGAGCTGGGATCGCTGTGTGGGGCTTGGAGCCTGTGCTTCTAATGTGATGAGTATTATCCTCCTGTTGGTGGGTCAGAGCTTCTCTTGTGGCTAAGTGGTAAGGAATCCACCCACCAATGCAGGAGACGCAGGTTCTATCCCTGGGTGGGGAAGATCCCTTTGAGGAGGGAATGGCAATCCACTCCAATATTCGTGCCTGGAAAATCCCATAGACAGAAGACCACGGTCCATGGGGTGGCAGAGTTGGACATGACTTAGTGACTGAGCACACATGCATTCCGGGGTTATGGGTCTTGAGTATATCATGACTGTTCCTCCCACCCATGCCATTGTGGTTACTTCTTTCTGTCTTTAGTTGTAGAAAATCTCTGCTGGTCTTTAGTTCATTCTAATTGATAATTACTGTGTGTGTGTGTGTGTGTGTATTAGTCACTCAGTCGTGTCTTACTCTTTACAACCCCATGGACTATACTTGTAATTTTGTTGTGCCTATGGCAGGCGATCTTCTGGAGGAGGGAAGATACTCCAGTATTCTTGCCTGGAGAATCGCATCAACAGAGGAGCCTGGTGGGCTGCAGTCCATAGGGTGGCAGACAGTCAGACGTGACTAAAGTGACTGAGCACACATGTATGGGAGGAGATGAGCTCAGGATCTTCCTACTCTACTTTGTTGGCCACACCTTTGCACCTCTGAATTTTGCTTTTCAAATTCTGTCTGCTGGTCTCTGACTTTCAAATACAATAGTCTGTGTAATGTAATAATTGATACGGTTTTGTTTTGGTCTACCAGTTTTCCTGTTCCTTCTCAGTTTTGTTTCTCTGTTCCTCCTTGTTTGGGGAGAGAGATGCCTCTTTAGGGCTGCATGAATATAATTTCATATTTAATTTTAAATTCCTTTATTGGCTTTGCCAGATTTTTTTGCTTTGGGGAATATATTATACATCCTTAATTTATCATAATCTACCTGAGTCAAGGCATAGCTTTGACTATGTATACCTTTGTCAGCAATGTGATATCACTTCTTTTTAATACACTGAGTAGGTTTGTCATAGCTTTTCTTCCAAGGGGCAATTGTCTGAATTTCATAGCTGCAGTCACTGTCTGCAGTGATTTCAGAGCCCAAGAGAATAAAATCTGCCACTGTTTCCACTTTTTCACCATCTGTTTGCCATGAAGTGATGGGACAGGATGCCATGATATTCGTTTTTTGAATGTTGAGTTTTTAAACTTTTTCACTGTCCTCTGTCACCCTCATCAAGAGACTTGATAGTTCCTCTTCACTTTCTGCCATATGGGTGGTGTCGTCTGCATATCTGAGGTTGTTGATATTTCTTCTGGCAGTCTTGATTCCGGCTTGTGATTCATCCAGCCCAGCATTTCACATGATGTACTCTGCATAGAACTTAAATAAAAAGGGTGACAATAAACAGCCTTGACGTACTTGTTTCCCAATTTGGAACCAGTCCGTTAATCCATATCCAGTTCTAAATGTTGCTTCTTGACCTGCATATTGGTTTCTCAGGCAGGTAAGGTGGTCAGGTATTCCCATCTTTTCAAGAAATTTCCACAGTTTGTTGTGATCCACACAGTCAAAGACTTCAGCATAATCAAGGAAGCAGAAGTAGGTGTTTTTCTGGAATTCCCTTGCTTTCTCTGTAATCTAATGGATGTCGGCAATTTGATCTCTGGTTCCTCTGCCTTTTCTAAATCCAGCTTGTACATCTGGAAGTCCTTGGTTCAAGTACTGTTGAAGCCTAGCTTGAAGGATTTTGAGCATTACTTTGCTAGCATGTGAAATGAGCACAGTTGTACAGTAGTTTGAACACGCTTTGGCATTGCCTTTTTCTTTGGGATTGGAATGAAAACTAACCTTTTCCAGTCTTGTGGCCATTGCTGAGTTTTCCAAATTTGCTGGTATATTGAGCAGTATTTTCACAGCATCATCTTTTAGGATTTGAAATAGCTTAGCTGAAATTCCATCTCTACTAGCTTTGTTCATAGTGATGCTTCCTAAAGCCCAGTTGATTTCACACTCCAGGATGTCTAGCTCTAGATGAGTGATCACATCATCATGGTTATTTGGGTCATGAAGATCTTTTTTGTATATTTCTGTGTATTCTTGCCACCTCTTCTTAATATCTTCTGCTGCTTTTAGGTCCATACAATTTTTGTCCTTTATTGTACCCATCTTTGGCATGAAATGTTCCCTTGGTATCTCTAATTTTCTTGAAGAGATCTGTGGTATTTCCCATTCTGTTGTTTTCTTCTATTTCTTGGCATTGTTCATTTAAGAAATCTTTTTTTTTAATCTCTCCTTGCTATTCCCTGGAACTCTGCATTCAGCTGGGTATATCTTTCCCTTTCTCTTTGCCTTTCACTTCTTTTCTCAGCTGTTTTAAGGACTCCTCAAACAACCACTTTCCTTTTTTGAAGTTCTCTTTCTTTGGGATGGTTTTAGTTACTGCCTCCTCTACAATGTTATGAACCTCCATCCACATTTCTTCAGGCGTTCTGTCAGATCTAATCCCTTGAATAATCTATTTGTCACTCCCACTGTATAATCATAAGGGATTTGATTTAGGTCATCCCTGAATGGTCTAGTGGTTTTACCTACTTTCTTCAATTTAAGTCTGCATTTTGCAATAAGGAGGTCATGATCTGAGCCACAATCAGCTTCTAGTCTTGATTTTGCTAACTGTATAGAGCTTCTCCATCTTTGTTGCAAAGAACATAATCAGTCTTTTTCAGTATTGACCATCTGGTGATGTCCATGTGTAGAGTCGTCTCTTGTGTTGTTGGAAGAGGGTGTTTGCTATGACCAGTGCATTCTCTTGGCAAACCTCTGTTAGCCTTTGCCCTGCTTCATTTTGTACTCCAAGGCCAAACTTGCCTGTTACTCCAGGTATCTCTTGATTTCCTACTTTTGCATTCTAGTTCCCTGTTGTGAAAAGGACATTTTTTTGGTGTTCTAGAGGGTCTTGTAGGTCTTTGTATAACTGTTCAACTTCAGCTTCTTTCGCATTAGTGGTTGGGGCATAGACTTGGAGTACTGTGTTGCTGAATTGTGTGCTTTGGAAATGAACTAAGTTCATTCTGTCATTTTTGATATTGCACTCAATACTAGGGCATTTCGAGCTCTTTTGTTGACTATGACGGCTACTCCGTTTCTTCTCAGGGATTCTTGGCCACAGTAGTAGATAAAATGGTCATCTGAATTAAATTCACCTATTCCTGTCCATTTTTGTTCACTGATTCCTAATATGTTGAGGTTTACTCTTGCCATCTCCTGCTTGTGAAAGTCGCTCAGTCATGTCCGACTCTTTGTGACCCCATGGACTATACAGTCAGTGAAATCCTCCAGGCCAGAATACTGGAGTGGCTAGCATTTCTCTTATCCAGGGGATCTTCCCAACCCAGGGATGGAACTCAGGTCTCCTGCATTGTGGGCAGATTCTTTACCAGCTGAACTACCAGGGAAGCCCTGGTTGACCATGTGCAATTTACCCTGATTCATTGACCTAACATTCTAAATACCTATGCAGACTTTACAGCATCAGAGTTTACTTTCACCAACAGACACATCTACAGTGGAGCATCATTTCCACTTTGGTCCAGCCTCTTTATCCTTTCTGGAACTATTTCTTCCCTCTTTGCGTAGTAGCATATTAGACACCTGCTGACCTGGAGGGCTCATCATCCGGTGTTACGTCTTTTTGCCTTTTCATACTGTTCATGGGGTTCTCCGGGCAAGAAGTGGTTTGCAGTTCCCTTCTCCAGTGAACCATGTTTGTCAAAACTCTCTACCATGACTCATCTGTCAAAAATCTATTAAATATTTGTTTGAAATTCAAACATCTGTGTCATCTTGTGGAGAAGGCAACGGCAACCCACTCCAGTACTCTTGCCTGGAAAATCCCATGGACGGAGGAGCCTGAAGTCCATGGGGTTGCCAAGAGTCGGGCACAACTGAGCGACTTCACTTTCACTTTTCACTTCCATGCATTGGAGAAGGAAAGAGCAACCCACTCCAGTATTTTTGCCTGGAGAATCCCAGGGATGATGGAGCCTAGTAGGCTGCTGTCTGTGGGGTCGCACAGAGTTGGACACGACTAAAGCGACTTAGCAGCAGCAGCATGTCATCTTGAAGATTATTTCTACTGTTCATTTTTTCTCTTTCCCATAACTCACATTGTCCTGTTTTATTGCTTGAGTGTTATGTTTTGCTTGTATAATGGACATTTTTGAGGATATGTTGCAGAAACCCTGGGTTCTGTTATCTTCTGAAAAATACTGGGTTTTGTTCTGTCACACAGTTAAGTTACTGACAGGTCACCTGGAGCTTGGGAAGGCTTTGTTTTATACTTCTTTTAGGCAAAGACTTTAAATTTTACTGTTAGTCTTAGGGCAGCTTCCTTAGTTCTAGAATATAGTTGTGTGTTTTTTCCCTAAGAAGTAGCCCTTCTCCAATTTTAATTGAAAGCACAAACTGTTTTCCGAGTCATCTAATTATGTGAAACTTAAACTCCAAACTCTTCTTTCTTTTGCAGCAGGCAGCTATTGAAATCTCTGTTTAGTTCATTTAGGGTCTAGTGCTTACTTTCCTCTAGATTCTCACACATAGGATTTTCTGAGGTTTTCTCCCTCAATTTCCAGTTGTTTTCGAAGCAGGGGGTTCTGTGCTCTGATAACTCAGTCTATTATGAGTTCAGCTTTCTGACTGAGGTCTTGCTATTCTTCCATAATGCTGGGGACTGCATCTGGTTAAAAGTGGTATAAATGTGGATCTCTTCAAGGGTTGAATCCATTCCAAATTCTCTTGCTTTTCAGTACTCTTCAATGCCTGTATTAAATACTTGATTTCTTTATTTTGTTCACAGCTTATCATGGTTATATATGGGTGGGTTAGTGCAATATGAGCCCCTTTGCATTATTGTGCCTGGAATGCCACCTCTTTATTTTTTATAACATTTACTTCAGATGGTTAATATATTTCTCATTATGACTTTATTAGATCATTTTTATATCTATTCATAGATATGAAGAGAAAGCTACTAAAGACTTGGAAAGATACAATAAGCAAAGCCAGAGAGCCATTGAACAGGAGTCACAAGTATTAAAAGATGGCAAAAAAAGGATGAAACCCACCAGTGTTTGGCATTTGGCACAGAAGCACAAGTTGAAAACTTCGCTATCGAACCAGCCAAAACTTGATGAGCTCTTTCAGGCCCAAATTGAAAAAAAAAAGAACCAAAACATTAAAATAGTTCAGGTCTCCTTCTCTATGGAAAACTTAAAAAAGAATTTTGATACACAGAAGAAATTTGACTTAGAAGAAAAGGATGAATTTTGCTTGATCCACAATCTCAAGTTTCCTGATGCATGGCTAATTACATCCAAAACAGAGATAATGTTGTTAAATCCATACAGAGTGGAAGAAGCTCTGCTATTTAAAAGACTTCTTGAGAATCACAAACTTCCTGCAGAGCCACTGGAAAAACCAATTATATTAACAGAGAGGTATGGTGAAGTAATATTTTTTTTTACTCTTAAAAACATTTACTAATTGAAATTGAAGGTGAAAGGTTGGATTCCCTAGTATGGAAAAGTGATATTTATTTAAAGAAATTATATAATTTGATTTCTAATATTTAGTAGAATTAATTGCTTTTAAATAATTTTAGACTATTCTAGATAGTTTATTTCTGCACTTAATAAATAGTAAGCTCAGTCCCCCACCACCCGTACATTAGTAACTTCCCCAGGGTAATTCTGACATTGGATTGCCATGGCACTTCTTCATTGTGTAGCCTGTTTTAACATTTCAGACATATACCAACATAGAATTATACAGTAATTGCCTTTATCAATAGTTACCAAGATTTTCCCACATTTCCTCTGTCTGTCCTTGACATTTATATATGCACATGTATGTTTTTCCTTTTGTTAAAGAATTTAGAATGATTCCCACCTAAAAGAGTTTTCGGTGTATCGCTAAAGTGGCCATTTTCTTACTTAGCTACAATGCCTTTTTTCATACCCTGCTGCTGCTGCTGCTAAGTCGCTTCAGTCGTGTCTGACTGTGTGACCCCATAGATAGCAGCCCACCAGGCTCCCCCATCCCTGGGATTCTCCAGGCAAGAACACTGGAGTGGGTCGCCATTTCCTTCTCCAATGCATAAAGTGAAAAGTGAAAGTGAAGTCACTCAGTCATGTCCAACTCTTTGCAACCCCATGGCCTGCAGCCTACCAGGCTCCTCCATCCATGGGATTTTCCAGGCAGGAGTACTGGAGTGGGTCACCATTTCATACCCTACACAATACTAATTCATTGGAATTGTTTCTCATTGTCTCAAAATGTGTTTTTGTATTTTTTATATTAATTTACATCTAACCCAGGTCCAGCCATTGCATTTTGTTATATATTTTAAATCTTTTCTAATATCATACCATTAACTCATTGTGGATACTTAGTCACTTACTTGTTAGAATATCCCGTCTCTATTGGTCTGTCTTGTTTCCTTGTGGTGATGTTTAACTTGTTTTTCCCTCTCCCATTTTTAAATGGATATTAGTTCAGGAGGATTGAATAGATTTAGATTATACTTTCTGGTAAGACTGCTTAATAGGTGATGCTATGTGCTTCATATTCCATCACATCAAAAGGCACTCATCACTGGGTTCAGGGAAGCCTGGCGTGCTGCAGTCCATGGGGTCACAGAGTTGGAAACAACTGAGCGACTGAACTGAAATGAGCTACTGACAACCTGACATTCCACCTTCAAGTTCCCGGTTAACTTTTCTATAATGGTTTTATCCACTGATGATTATTGCCTGCACTAATATTATTATAGATTATAAAATGGGGTATTTCCTGTTCATATCCTACATGAGCAAATTGTTTTTTCTTAAATAGCTATTAACTAAAATACTAACATTTCACTTTTTTATACTTAAGATTTCTTTTTTTAGCCTTACATAGGTAGAAGTAGTTATGATAAAGGAGGTAACCTAAAATTTAAAAGATGTGAGTTTGTTTTGTAGGACAAAGTTCTGTATCAGAACGTACAGAAATAAATCAAAACTCATTTTAAAAATGTGTTCAGACCCTTGTGTTAGTACAGACACTTCCTCCAGAAAGAAAAACAGGGCTAGAAACAGAAAAACATTTGATAAAGCTGTCTTTGAGTATAAAATTTCAAATACATTCTAGCTCTTTTTAAGGGAAGAGAGAGAAAAGTACTGTCAAATTTTTTAACTGTTTTAATTAAACCTAAGGGTGTATTAATTTTTTAAAATTCTTCCTTTGACAAATTCCTAAGCCAGTTTAAAGAGAATACTGCAGTAGTAATCACAGTAACTAAAGTCCAATGTCTTTCACAGTATTCTCTTTAAACTGGCTTAGGAAATTGTGAAAGGAAGAATTTAAAAGAATTAATACACCCTTAGGTTTAATTAAAAGTTAAAAAATTTGACAGTACTTTTCTCTCTCTTCCCTTAAGAGCTAGGGTGTATTTGAAATTTTATACTTGATTGCTTTTCTAAATGATGTTTGTAAATTTTCATTTATATCAAAAATCTTTTTGTGCTTGTACGAATTACAGGTTTTTAAAAATATTTATGATTTCTGTTATAATACATTAAAACTATTAAAATACAGTACATAGATTAAAAATTACATTAAAATTATTATTTGGGTCCATACAACCTGAGAATAGTCTTTCATATTTGAATAGCAGCAAAACTTCATCCAAAATTGTTTTCCCCTTTCTTCTGAAATGTAACATCCCCATCATAATAAGTTTTTAAAAACTAAGTCATAAATAGGATAATTATGTGTTGGACTATTTTTGCATCAGATTTCTAATGCAGGTTGTATCGTTTATCTCTCAACAGAATAGAGATCTATAAAATACAAAGTAAGAGCTCAATAATAATCAGAAAAATGGCTAATATTTATTGCACTCTTACTGTATGATAGGAACTTCCCTAAGCTTTTTGCTTTCGTGATCTCACCTTCACAATAGCCTACTGAGAGGTATCCATATTCTGAAACAAGCACAGAGGCGTCAGGTACCTCACCAGGGTTCATACAGTCAGTATGTAAGCGGCGTGTGTGAGACTCCAGTCTTGACACAACTGTGGGTCCTGCCCCACTGCTTTCTGAACTGTGTCATCCCCACCTCCACTGCACCACTGCCGGCTCTCAGATCAATCTTCTGAATACTGGGCTGCACCAGACACAGCGCCTCTGCTCTATGGCCAGAGTTCTCCTCTGCGGTATCTGCTCTGCTCAGCCTTTCAGAGGTGATAAGCAAAGACATTATTCATTTACTTTTTCGAGGAGTTCAGGATTTTAATGAACAAGTAGCAGCTTATCATCCTGCACCAGATAGAATGTGGAACAGTGCCTTACACACCTACCATATGGTGGGTGTCAACAGACGTTATTGTGTATAACATGTTTTGAAGCACCCTGAGCAGGCCTAAAACCAATATGAAAGGTTAATTTCTGCCCTAGATAATCTTTCACCACCTCAAAATTTTGTTTAATGCTTTTACCACTCAGAACCATGTCATAGGCCACCTTTGGCAAACATATCATGCCTATAGTATACAGGAGGGATCTCTCCAAAGTCCTGAATTATTAAATTTTTAAGTTCCTGGGAGAAAAGGTTACATGCTTATCTTCTTCTTATTGAAGAAGCCTTGACTAACGACAGAATATTATGCAAGGTGGACTGCATCAATAACTTGACAGTATATTGTGTCTGTATAAATTAAGGTATAAAGTGGCATTATTTATAAATAAAGTTTTCATTTGTATTATATGGAAAGCACTTTTTAAATTTCACATTTAGTTTGTAAACTTGCAGAAGATAGAAACTGGCTTTTGTGTCTATTCTTCCTTTCTGTACTCTGTATGTGGTAGGTCTATGAAGTATTGAAGTAAAGTTGCTCAGTCGTGTCTGACTCTTTGCGACCCACCCCATGGACTGTAGCCTACCAGGCTTCTCCCATGGGATTTTCCAGGCAAGAGTACTGGAGTGGATTGCCATTTCCTTCTCCAGAGGATCTTCCCCACCCAAGAATCGAACCCAGGTCTCCCGCACTGTAGCCAGACGCTTTACCGTCTGAGCCACTAAGGAAGTCCTCTATGAAGTATTAAACAAATGTAAAAGCAGTAAAGTTTCTCACAGGGCTTCTTACACCGTTGTATTTTGGTTACTGATAATAGCACTTTTTAAAGGACCTTCAGATTAACTTTTTTCCATAAATTCTCTTATTTCACTTTAAATATTTAAGAAGTTAAAGGGCCATAATTTCTTTTTCAGTCTTTTTAATGGATCCCATTATTTAGAGATTTTACAGAAAATGACAGCAGGTGACCAGAGATACAGTGGACCAATTTACCTGTCCGATCCTCGTCTTACAGCAAATGGTTTCAAGATAAAATTGACACCAGGTATGATACTGTGGTTTAATATTTCCCGAGTCAGAAAAATAAATCTTGTTCCAAAAGTTACTTTTGGGTTTCACAGTTTACAGATATGATGGTATGGTTTTGTCTTACCAAAAGTATGTCAGCTGTATAAAAACCATGTATTTCCAAAAGGTCACTTCTGCCTGAAACAAGCAAGTTTGGCATATCTTTCAGTCCATTGCTTTATGTTTAGCATTTTCATAACTAACTAGCAACTATAATTTTTGCCATTCTTTGTCACAACATGCATACTGCCTGCTGTGTCTAACTAAATTATTAAATACTCCTTAGCTGATGAAGCAGAAATAAACATGTAGAATACTGGAATCAGCTAACAAAATTGGACATCTCTTTTTCTTTTCTAAAATGATTTACTTGTTTTCCCAATGAGGTGTCTAACATCAGCAGTCTTACTGTTTGGAGAGTGAATGATTTGCTTCTATGGCTTTGCTATCAGTTCAGTTCAGTCGCTGAGTCGTTGTCTGACTCTTTGCAGCCCCATGGACTGCAGTACGCCAGGGTTCCCCGTCCATCACCAACTCCTGGAGTTTACCACTCAAGCCCATGTCCATCAAGTCAGTGATGCCATCCAACCGTCTCATCCTCTGTCGTCCCCTTCTCTCCCTGCCTTCAATCTTTCCCAGCATCAGGGTCTTTTTCAATGAGTCAGTTGTTCGCATCAGTTGGACAAAGTACGGGAGCTTCAGCTTCAGCATCAGTCCTTCCAGTAAATATTCAGGGTTGATTTCCTTTAGGATGGACTGATCTGATCTCCTTGCAGCCCAAGAGACTCTTCAAGAGTCTTCTCCAACACCACATTTCAAAAGCATCAATTCTGTGACGCTCAGCTTTATGGTTCCAGGCTTTGCTGTAAAGCCTGTTATAACACTGTTTGTTTACTGGAAATTCACCAGGTGAGGAGAAAAAGGAAAATTCATCTGGCTAGGAGACTTCAGTTTTCCTGGCTGGCCTCTTCTCTGTTCTTTCATAGTTTCCATACGTAACTGCCTCTGCCCTATCTACCCCTGCTTCCCAGGTGGCGCTAGTGGTAAGGAGCCCATCTGGAAATGCAGGCCAGTCTTGTCCTGTTACTTTGCCTTCTGTCTGGTATCAAAAGGCACAAAGGTTCCAGGACGAGTGATTCCACTGTCCCCTGGCCCACTCGCCCCCTAAACTTCCCATGCTCAAAGTGTAATTATTATGTGCATGACACTAGTCTGTAAGTATTACATGTATTAATTCATTTGATCTTTCTAAAGGCCTATGGTTCAGTTACTGTGCACATTTTTTACAGTTAGAAACATCAAGGCAGGAGAAATTTAGTTTGCTTAAGTATACAGAATTAATGATAGAACCAGAATATGAACCCAAGCAATCTGCCTTTAGGGAGGTGGGAGGGGGGTTCAGGATGGGGAACACATGTAAATCCATGGCTGATTCATGTCAATGTATGGCAAAAATCACTACAATATTGTAAAGTAATTAGCCTCCAACTAATAAAAAAAAATGGGAAAAGAAAAACCTAGCTCTTAATTTATGTTGATTTCCTATTAAAATTGATATATTTTCTTCATGAAGATCAGTTAGCATAGTACATGCCAGTGGTATGTGTTTAAATTTTCTCTTCTCTTCCCATTCTTCAGCGCCTCCTTTCTGATTTGAACTGACTTACACTCATTTTTTGGGGAAACAGTGGAAACAGTGTCAGACTTTGTTTTTTTGGGCTCCAAAGTCACTGCAGATGGTGAATGCAGCCATGAAGTTAAAAGACGCTTACTCCTTGGAAGGAAAGTTATGACCAACCTAGACAGCATATTAAAAAGCAGAGACATTACTTTGCCAACAAGGTCCGTCTAGTCAAGGCTATGGTTTTTCCAGTGGTCATGTATGGATGTGAGAGTTGGACTGTGAAGAAAGCTGAGCACCAAAGAATTGATGCTTTTGAACTGTGGTATTGGGGAAGACTCTTGAGAGTCCCTTGGACTGCAAGGAGATCGAACCAGTCCATCCTAAAGGAGATCAGTCCTGGGTGTTCATTGGAAGGACTGATGCTGAAGCTGAAACTCCAGTACTTTGGCCACCTCATGCGAAAAGTTGACTCATTGGAAAAGACCCTGATGCTGGGAGGGATTGGGGGCAGGAGGAGAAGGGGACGACAGAGGATGAGATGGCTGGATGGCATCACTGACTCAATGGACATGAGTTTGAGTAAACTCCAGGAGTTGGTGATGGACAGGGAGGCCTGGCATGCTGCAATTCATGGGGTCGCAAAGAGTCGGACACGACTGAGTGACTGAACTGAACTGACCACTCATTTTTTAGGTCCTCCTAGAAATCTTTTTTCCTCAGGGCTTCTGACATTTAAAAATTTATTTGAAGTATGAATCAAGGAGTTTATGTATGTGTGTAGCAAGATATTTTTTTCTTAGTCTATTTTCCTAAATAACTTTGTGGTATTGGTGGCAAGTATTTTTTTTTTTTTTCATGAAAAATGTTATCACAGCAGTTTTTGTTTAAGTTGGGATAATTAGCCTGTCTGTTTCAGGTACATGTTTGTTTTTGAGTTACCCAATAAGTTTCTATTTCAGGGGTGCATTCAGCTCTTAACTTGTAGATAGTTTTTAAGTCCTATAAATGTGGGGTACTTTGCATAGCACCAAAGATATAAAAATGAATAAGCTAGTCATCTGCAAGGTGACTTGATTTGGGTGGAATTTACTCAGATTATCATCAGCATTGTTTCTCTTCTCTGTAACAGATCAAGGTAAAAATATTCATGTTTCCTTTCTTCATTTTTTTTTAGCTGTTTTTTTCTTCATTATTTTTTGTCATTTTTTTTTTTCAAAGACTATTTCTCAGTCTTTTAGTGAGTTTTACTATATTGGACTAACTTTTGATCAGCAGTTTGCCAGTTGCCGGAAAACATCTTTACATAAAAGCACTTGAAAGAGAGGAAGAATACATAAGGCTTTAAGGAAAAAGATTCTTAATGTGACCTTAAAGAAATTTGATTGTTAATGAGAATAGCTTTTGTTCTGTATCAGTAAGAATTACCCATTTTGGGAACTGCAAGCTTGTCAGACCAGACCTTATTAAAATATTTTCAGAAAATTGGGAAGCATTTCACAGAATTTTATGAAAACTTCTTGAACATGATTCTAAATGTCTCTTTAAGTTTTTCTTATCTATATTCTGCAAACACAGAGATTAACATATTGTTCAATTTCCTCATTTGTTCCCATATACTTTATACCCGGGCTTCTCTGGTGACTTAAGATGGTAAAAGAATCCATGTGCAATACAGGAGACCTGGGTTCAATCCCTGGGTTGGGAAGATCCCCTGAAGGAGGGCATGGGAACCCACTCCAGTATTCTTGCCTGGAGAATCCCCATGGACAGAAGAGCCTGGTGGGTTACAGTCCATGGGGTTGTAAAAAGTCAGACACAACTGAGCGGCTAAGCACATAGCAGTTTTTACCCATATCCACAAAATTTTCCTGTATTCATGTAGTAAGTATTAGATGTTTCAGTCTAACCGTACTGCAAATAATATAGAACCAGCAATAATGAAAAGTCTCTTGACTGATAAATTTTACTATCTGTGTATATATAAAAAGATGTTTACTGGAATATTCTGCTACTTCCTCTTTGCCTATCTAATCCCTGTTTCAAGTCCCGTTTAAGTTGAGTTGGTTGCTCAGACTCTCCTTTTGTCTCCCTTTACTGAACTCTGTATTTTATCCCTGAACACTTGATTGTGTATCTTCTTATACTGTTCTCCAGCTGTTTCCTGGGAGGACCATTAGGATGCGCACTCTGTTTATTGTACCACCAGTGCATCTGCCATTCAGGTCAAGGAACTAGTCTGTAAATGGCAGGTTAGGAATGGGTTCATTGACATCTCAGGACCTGAAACTCTTCAGGCTACGTCACTCCTCTTTTAGAATTTTCCCTTTGATAAGCTTATCCAACATCGGACTATCTCTTTTTCTTTACCTATAGGTAACATCTTGTGGTCTGCAATTTTAAGAATACTGTTACACAGATAGAGCCAAAAAACCCAGATCTTTGCTATTTTCTAAAAATCAAAATGTGTTCTAAAGCTAAATTTGATGCTTGGGAATGCATGTTGTTAATGTTCTTTTACCCCATTATAGATCCACTGATGTTGCTAATTTTTAACCACTAAATTAGTTAAAGAAGTTCAAATAATAGATATGTCAGATTTAAACATTATTCTAAAAACTAAGCATTAGTGTTTCATTTCCTCACACTGCTAATATATTAATAAGTTACTACAGTGGTAATCATTCTGCAGCTTATGTGTATATTTATCAACACTTTGTGCACCTTAAACTTACACAATGTTATATGTCAAACATCTAAATAAAGCTGGAAAAAAAACTATATTTTTATAATAACTTGTAAGATAAACTAATCTTCAAAATAATTCAGGCTTTTAGATACTAATAGCAACAGTTGTTAAAACATTTAAGCCAGTTTTATTTTAATAAATATCATGGGACTCCATTTTCTCTCCAAAGTAAGAAATGTTCTAAACAAATGTAGGGAACAGAACAATAATATCTGAGATTAAATGATATAAAGTACATGTGGTTTCTTTGAGCACTTATGACTTAATGTGAATGTGAAATCCTATGGGAAATTATTATTTGTTCTTCAACTAGGAAACAAAACTTTTTCCGACAATATTAGATTCTAATGAATGTTTACCAAATATTTTAACAGTGATTTTGTTTTTCTTAGACATTTTCTGGAATACAGTTTAAACAAAATTTAACTATATGTGGTTTTATTTTTTATTTTTTTCTTTTAGGAGTTTCCATTGCTGAAAACTACTTGGAAATAGAAGGAATGGCTAATTGCCTTCCATTCTATGGAGTGATGGATTTAAAAGAAATCCTTAATGCTATATTAAACAAAAATGCAAAGGAAGTTTATGAATGTAGACCTCGCAAAGTGATAAGTTATTTAGAGGTATGTATTATTAGCTTATGTATATTGGCTAGATTTTAAGATACTTTTTCTTAATAGTAAATGATTTCGAAATCCTATAAGGTTTGTTATCTGTTTACAAGAGGAAAAGCTGCTTAAATGTCACCTGGAGGAAACTTTCCCTAACCATACTCTCTTTGTCACATTACTCAGTTTAATTTTGTGCAATTACTTGCTGATATTTTGTCTTTTTAAAAAAAATTTATTTATTTTTAATTGGAGGATAATTGCTTTACAGTGTTGTGTTGGTTTCTGCCATACATCAACATGAATGAGTCATAGGTATACATATACTCCCTCCCTCATGGGCCTCCCTCCCATTTCCCACCCCATTCCACCCCTCTAGCTTGTTTAGGTTATCTTTTTATCTTTCTGCTTCTCTGCACTAGAATGTCAGCTTCAGAAGAGCAAAGTGTTAGTTGCCCAGTCGTGCCTGATTCTTTGCGACCCCATGGACTACAGCCCCCCAGGCTCTTTTGTCCATGAAATTTTCCAGGCAAGGATACTGGAGTGGGTTGCCATTTCCTTCTCCAGGGGATCTTCCCAACCCAGGGATCGAACCCGGGTCTGCTGCACTGCAGGCAGATTCTTTACCGACTGAGCTACAAGGGAAGACCAGAAGAGCAAAGATGTTGCTTTTCTTGTTCTCTGCTGTATTTGTAGAACCTACAACAGTGACTAGCACATAATTGTTGTGTTGAGTGAGTGAATAATTAAAGAATATAATCAATCTTCAGTCTTCCTATTTGCCAGTAAAAACCTGTTTTCTGCTTCAGGTATGTGACAGTAAAACGTACGGCTTTCTCTCCACAGGGAGAAGCAGTACGTCTGTCTAGACAATTACCCATGTACTTATCAAAAGAGGACATCCGAGATATTATCTACAGAATGAAGCACCAGTTTAGAAATGAAATTAAAGGGTGTGTTCATGGTCGCCCATTTTTTCATCATTTAACCCATCTTCCAGAAGCTACATAATTATGTTTAAGAAAATTTGTTACTATTGAAGTCAATAGGATCATAAAATAATGAATCAGGTTTAAACTATCTGTGTACTATCATGTGTTAAATGGTTGTTTTGTAAATAAGGAATCACTGGCCTGTTTGTATATTGAAAAATTTTTTTAAACTATAAAAAGTTAATAAACTAATATAGACTATTAATTCATTTTATTCTCAAGAACCAACCTTCATAATAACTATTGGTTATAAACTCTAAATTGAAAAATACTTAACTGTTCTTGTGTGGTTGATTGACTCAGTCCAGTGAGTCAGCTGTTCTCATCAGATGATTCCAGTACTTTGGTCATCTGATTCAAAGGACTGACTCATTGGAAAAGTCCCTGATGCTGGGAAAGATTGAGGGCAGGAGAAGAGGGCATCAGAGGAGGGGATGCTTGGATGCTGTCACCAATGCAGTGGACATGGACTGGGCAAACTTTGGGAGATGGTGAGGGACAGGGAGGCCTGGTGTGCTACAGTCCAAAGAGTCATGACTGGATGACTGAACAACAGCAACATGGACTAAATTTTATCCTCCACATTTTTCAGGTGAAGCCCTGACCCCAAGTGAGATGGCATTTGCAGATGAACCTTTTAAAGAGGCAGTTAGGTGTAGTGAGGGTGGGGCTGGGCACTCCTGGTGGGATTAGCGCCCTTATAAGAAGAGATACCACAGAGTTTGCTCATTCTGTTATCCTTTCACCAACAATCCCAACTCATATTCCAGCTGCTGGACAGAGAAAAAGTGGCCCTCTCTAATCCAGGAGTAGAGATCTTACCAGAAACCAGTCATGTCAGCACCTTGACTTAGACTTCTAGCCTCTAGAACTATAAGAAAATGCCTGTTGTGCTTTTTAAGTCCAGCCTATAGTATTTTGCTATGGCAGCCTGAACTAATACACGGGGTTCCATGCTCTGCAGGGAAAAATAAAACATTCACCTGGAGTATCTGACAGAAGTTATCAATCTTGTGTAAAGGAAAAGGGGAAAAGGAATGGGGTAGGGGAAAAGTAAGGAAATACAATTTAGAGAAACAAGATAAAACATAACTTCAAATCCTGTTATTTACCTCTAATTGGGGGTAACAGTTGACAAGTTGCTCTTTCTTATATGGAAATTGTTGGGCTGTGGGATCAAAATTTCTCAGAACATGGGAAGATACAGATTTTTAACAAAATTTAGATTTGAGTATTCATAATGCATGTGTTCTTTAAAAACCAGATCCCACACTTCAGTTCAGTCACTCAGTCGTGTCTGACTCTATGACCGCATGGACTAGCACGCCAGGCCTCCCTGTCTATCACCAACTCCAGGAGTTTACTCATGTCCATTGAGTCCGTGATGCCATCCAACCATCTCATCTTTTGTTGTCCCCTTCTCCTCCTGCCTTCAGTCTTTCCCAGCATCAGGGTCTTTTCAAACGAGTCAGCTCTTCACATCAGGTGGCCAAAGTATTGGAGTTTCAACTTCAACATCAGTCCTTCCAATGAATATTCAGGACTGATTTCCTTTAGGATGGACTGGTTGGATCTCCTTTCAGTCCAAGGGACTCTGAACAGTCTTCTTCAGTACCACAGTTCAAAAGAATCAATTCTTTGGCACTCAGCTTTCTTTATAGTCCAACTCTCCCATCCATACATCACTACTGGAAAAACCATAACCTTGACTAGACGGACCTATGTTGACAAAGTAATGTCTCTGCTTTTTAATATGCTCTCTAGGTTGGTCATAACTTTCCTTCCAAGGAGTCTTTTAATTTCATGGCTGCAATCACCATCTGCAGTGATTTGGGAGCCCAGAAAAGTCAGCCACTGTTTCCCCATCTATTTCCCATGAAGTGATGGGACTGGATGCCATGATCTTAGTTTTCTGAATGTTAAGCTTTAAGCCAACTTTTTCACTCTCCTCTTTCACTTTCATCAAGAGGCTCTTTAGTTCTTCTTCGCTTTCTGCCATAAGGGTGGTGTCATCTGTATATCTGAGGTTATTGATATTTCTCCCAGCAGTCTTGATTCCAGCTTGTGCTTCATCCAGTCCAGCGTTTCTCATGATGTACTCTGCATATAAATTAAATAAGCAGGGTGACAATATACAGCCTTGACATACTCCTTTTCCTATTTGGAACCAGTCTGTTGTTCCATGTCCAGTTCTAACTTGCTTCCTGACCTGCATACAGATTCCTCAAGAGGCAGGTCAGGTGGTCTGGTATTCCCATCTCTTGGAGAATTTTACACAGTTTATTGTGATCCACACAGGCCTTGGCATACTCAATAAAGCAGAAATAGATGTTTTTCTGGAACTCTCTTGCTTTTTTGACAATCCAGCAGATGTTGGCAATTTGATCTCGGATTCCTCTGCCTTTTGTAAATCCAGCTTGAACATCTGGAAGTTCATAGTTCACATACTGATGGAGCCTGTCTTGGAGAATTTTGAGCATTACTTTACTAGTGTGTGAGATGAGTGCAGTTGTGCAGTAGTTTGAGCATTCTTTGGCATTGCCTTTCTTTGGGATTGGAATGAAAACTGACCCTTTCCAGTCCTGTGGCCACTGCTGAGTTTTCCAAATTTGTTGGCATATTGAGTGCAGCACTTTAACAGCATCATCTTTCAGGATTTGAAATAGCTCAACTGGAATTCCATCATCTCCACTAGCTTTGTTCATAGTGATGCTTCCTAAAGCCCACCTGACTTCACATTCCAGGATGTCTGGCTCTAGGTGAGTGATCACACCATCGTGATTATCTGGGTCGTGAAGATCTTTTTGTCTAGTTCTTCTGTGTATTCTTGCCACCTCTTCTTAATATCTTCTGCTTCTGTTAGATCCATACCATTCTGCCCTTTATTGAGCCCATCTTTGCATGAAATGTTCCCTTGATGTCTCTAGTTTTCTTGAAGAGATCTCTAGTCTTTCCCATTGTATTGTTATCCTCTATTTCTTTGCATTGATCACTGAAGAAGGCTTTCTTATCTCTTCCTGCGATTCTTTGGAACTCTGCATTCTTTGCTTTTTGCTTCTCCTCACAGCTATTTGTAAAGCCTCCTCAGACAGCCATTTTGCTTTTTTGCATTTCTTTTTTTGTGGATCGTCTTTATCCCTGACTCCTGTACAATGTCACAAACCTCCGTCCGTAGTTCATCAGACACTCTATCAGATCTAATCCCTTGAATCTATTTCTTACTCCCACTGTATAATCGTAAGGGATTTGATTTTGGTCATCCCTGAATGGTCTAGTGGTTTTGCCTACTTTCTTCAATTGAAGTCTGAATTTGGCAATAAGGAGTTCATGATCTGAGCCACAGTCAGCTCCCAGTCTTGTTTTTGCTGACTGTATAGAGCTTCTCCATCTTTGGCTGCAAAGAATATAACCAGTCTGATTTCGTCATTGACCATCTGGGGATGTCCATGTGCAGAGTCTTCTCCTGTGTTGTTGGAAGAGGGTGTTTGCTATGACCAGTGTGTTCTCTTGGCAAAACTCTGTTAGCCTTTGCCCTGCTTCATTCTGTATTCCAAGGACAAATTTGCCTGTTTCTCTCTGTGTGTTCCAGTCCCCTGTAATGAAAAGGACATCTTTTTTGGGTGTTTGTTCTAGAAGGTCTGGTAGGTTTTCATAGAACCATTCAACTTCAGCTTCTTCATCATTACTGGTCGGGACACAGACTTGGATTATTGTGATATTGAATGGTTTGCCTTGGAAATGAACAGAGATCACTTTGAATAAGGAATACAGAAATATTAGCTGAAATCATCCTGACTTCTTGTGTAGACAAGAAAGACAAATGACTCTTCATTCTTCCAGTAACCTATTATCACCACAAACTAGCCAAATGTGAGAGACGTCTCTATGATGGCCTCATCCCAGAGAATCTAAACTGAAGACCCTCACAAGGCAATGAAGGCCTCAATAACTGTCAAGTGAACTGTCTCTGTGTGTTACTGCAGAGCCTATATCTCATTTGTCTGGATCAGTTGTACTGTCTGAATTCTCAAGCAGCCTGCTTTCTCTACCTGCTTTTAACTTGGCTAAAGTATTCTCTGAACTTAATGTGTGCTTCCCTGCTTAAAAATTGTATTAGCTTCCCACATCCTTAGGATAAAATCTACCAAATTCTTAGAGGCCCAGGAGGTCCTTTAGGATGAAGGTACGGCCTATCATTCTTATCCAATCTCCATTTCTCAAGAACCAGCAATGTAGGATTTCTTGCACTAAGCAATGCATTGGCACGTACTATTCCTCCTGCTTGAAATACATTTTTTTTTTCCTCCTCCTGGATAATTCTTAACCACTTGCTAGTTTCTTACACAGGTTTCTCCAAGGGAGTAGGCGCCCCTCTATGCTTCCATAGTACATGCTGTGTGTGTTCTCAGTCATGTCTGACTCCTTGTGGCCCCATGGACTGTAGCCCACCAGGCTTCTCTGTCCATGAGATTCTCCAGGCAAGAATATTGGAGTGAGATGCAATTTCCTACTCCAGAGAATCTTCCTGACCCAGGGATCGAACACGCATCTCTTAAGTCTCCTGCACTGGCAGGTGGCTTCTTTACCACTGCACCACCTGGGTAGTACATGCTACATAACCCCGTAACAATTATATTACACTGCAATAATATTTCTCAACTGGAGGGCAAGGAGTGTCTTTTTTCTGTATTCTGTGTTCAGCACTGAGTGTGACACTGAGTCATGTCACTGAATAAACAAAGAGACAAATATATAACAAAAGGAGAGACGGGAGAGTTAAAGTGATTCTGAGTCCAATTTCAGTAGGGTGGAAGAAATCTACTGCCCACTCCCCCACTGATTAGTTTAAAAGATTTTATGGAAAAAAACGGACCTCTTCAAAAGCAGTTAAATATGGTCAGTAGTAATACTGGCCATATTAACTGAAAACTAACTGAAAATCCCATGTCCTGCTAATGAATATTCATGACAAATGGGGGAACAATTACACAGTGTTGGAAATAACTGTGTACTTCGGGGTCAAGTTCAGCATCTTCATTGCAGAGATGAAAAAGTATGGGCTAAAAGAAATGGACCTGAGATTGTTAGGGGAACTTTGATAAAGGATATGGCTGTGGCTCTCCTAATGTGGCTCAAAGTTGATAACCACTGAAACAGAACTTTTAAAACTAGAAAAGGAATTTTACATTAATTTAAAGTGGCTTAAGGAGTAGTAAAAAGTGTGATTAAAAACATAAGCAAGCAGCGAAAATTTCAAGGCAGAAGTGGAGAGAGCTCAGTACTGTGTTGTTAGTATCACAAGAAACAATGAAGATTTTGATGATTAAAAATGTTAACGGTGATATCAACCAAAAGATGGAGAATATATTAACAGGTCACTCAATTATTCATGTCCATGAAGAGAAGTAATTGATATCTTGAGTCACCTTTTTTTTGGTTTTGCAGTAAAATGTATGATTTTCCCTCTCAGTACTTCTTTTTTTGTTTATGATAATATCAACATTTGAAGTAAAACTAGTAAAGTACTAGAACAGTTGTGGCCACTCAGGCAACTCAGAGTTAATTATTCTGGGTTCTATTTTCTCACCTGTAAAACTGGTTGGATTATCACCATCTCAAAGATTTTTTTTAGCAACTATGAATACATAAACACTGGTTTGCCAAAATTAATCTAGAATTAATTTCAAGAATATGTCTAGTTCATCTAAATACCTTAATATCGTTACTGGTATTTTTAATCTGCTCAGCAACTTCGTTAGTGAGTCAGACTCCGTCTCCAACTTCAATAAATAGATCATATTTACGTTCTTAGTTAAGAAATACAGGCTGCAGTGGAACAGATGGCAATTCGTGCAATCTGGCTGCGGCTGCTGCGGCGGCGGCGGCGGCGAAGTCACTTCAGCCGTGTCCGACTCTGTGAGACCCCATAGACGGCAGCCCACCAGGCTCCCCCGTCCCTGGGATTCTCCAGGCAAGAACACTGGAGTGGGGTGTCATTGCCTTCTCCAATAAAATCTGGCTAAGATCATTGAATTCAGGTCTAACATTTTCTAGTAGGTTTAAAATTTGAAATCTTATAGACCTCGCTGGATCACACATGACTACCCACAAGGAGAAAGATCTATCCAAAGCGGCCTTCAGGCTTCATCTCTGCGTGACTTCCACGTCACCCCAGTGCTAAAGCCCAGACGGGGATTCCAAGCAAGACCCTTGGGCCTCAAGAACCCCTTAGGAGTCCTCCCTCTTCCTTGCCAAGCTGTAACCTACTGAGAAAAACGAGCAGTTGGGGGTGAGGCTTTCCTTTCCCTCCTGATCTCCTCGCCCCTCCCTTAATCAGCTTTCCAAACTGCGGCGGCCGTTTCCTCCATCCTGGGAGGCAGGGCTTCGCCGCGGCCACCGCCCGCTCCAGCCATTCTGTCCGGAGGTTGGCAGCTGCGCGGGGTGCGGCTTCCAGGGCCTGTGGGGGATGGGGAGGGTGCACGTGGGGGCGGGGCTTCCACGCCCTCCTTAGGAGCTGGGAGGCGGGGCCTCAGCAGAAAACTCCTCCCACAACCATCCTGCCCTCTCGATTTCACAAACTGCCTCTCAGTTAATCTAGCACTCCTTAGAGTGGCGACGGAGGCTGTTTTGTAATTACTTCTTCTCGCAAATACTTTCTTGTTTAGTCACTATGTCGTGTCCCACTCTTTGTGACCCCATGGACTGTAGCTCACCAGGCTCTTCGGTCCATGAACTCCAGGCAAGATAATGGAGTAGGTAGCCGTTCCCTTCTCCAGCGGATCTTCCCAACCCAGGGATTGAACCCAGGTGCCCTGCATTCCAGGTGGATTGTATACCATCTGAGCCACCAGGGAAGCCCCTCTCAAATGCTTACCTTGACCTTTATGAGTAGGAGCTGTTTCTCACGTCAAGCAGTATGAAATGGTAAAGAACATAAGCTCCAGGATTGGAGTCTCAACTGTCTAAATCTGATGAGAAGATTAATGACATCATATAAGGTAAGCACCTAATGTATATAGCAAATTGCTGGTAAACACTTGTCCTAACTACTAACTTAATCCGATATAAAGGACTGGAAAGAAAACGCAAAATGAATTTATTCTTTTAAGAAGCTGTTGCAGGACCTCTTTGGCTTTTCAGGTGGTGCATTGGTGAAGAATCCCACTGCCAATGCAGGAGGCACAAGAGATGCAAATTCAATCCCTAGGTAGGGAAGATGCTCTGGAGTAGGAAATGGCAACCCACTCCAGAATTCCTGCCTGAAAAATTCCATGGATAGAGGGAGCCAAGTGGGCTCCAGTCCATGGGGTCATAAAGAGTCAGACACAACAGCAATTGAGCACGTAGGGCCTTTTACAATAGACTGTAAGCTGGAAAATGACTTCAAAATTTATCTTAGGGCTCGTACAAATGTATGATGCAAATTTTGTCGTTCTCTATATCTGTATGAACTTCTCTTTCCTCAATTACCCAGTAAATTAAGAAGGGTTACTCCCAGAAATGTCTCCCAGAGAGGGACCCCAAAATTTTAAGGAAATAATGGGAAAGACTCCAGTATTTGAGTTGTTGGAAACAAGACAGTGCTTGGAAAGAAGTCCCAGGTACAGGTAGAATTTCAGGTATCACAATTTGTATCTCCTAACACAAACATCTTAATTTTAAAATTAATGAAACTTGAAAATTTCTGTAATTTTCCTTGAAAATACAGGTGGTATGTATGGAGACACTGTATGCAGTATAACATTTTACATAACAAATACAATCACTGAAAATCATAAACATAACCCCATGAACATTATGAAAAGGCAAAAATAGGACACTGAAAGATGAACTCCCCAGGTCGGTAGGTGCCCAATATGCTACTGGAGAACAGTGGAGAAATAACTCCAGAAAGAATGAAGAGATGGAGCCAAAGCAAAAACAACACCCAGTTGTGGATGTGACTTGTGAAGGAAGCAAGGTCCGATGCTGTAAAGAGCAATATTGCATAGGAACCTGGAATGTTAGGTCCATGAATCAAGGCAAATTGGAAGTTGTCAAACAGGAGATGTCAAGACTGAACATTGACATTTTAGGAATCAGCAAACTAAAATGGACTGGAATGGGTGAATTTAAGTCAGGTGACCATTATATCTACTACTGTGGGCAAGAATCCCTTAGAAGAAATGGAGTAGCCATTATAGTCAACAAGAGAGTCTGAAATGCAGTACTTGGGTGCAATCTCAAAAAAAAACAATGATTTCTGGTCGTCAGCAGGGCAAACCATTCAGTTATCACGATAATCCAAGTCTATGCCCCGACCAGTAATGCTGAAGAAGCTAAAGAACAGTTCTTTGAAGACCTACACGACCTTCTAGAACGAACACCCAAAAGAGATGTCCTTTTCATTACAGGGGACTGGAATGCAAAAGTAGGAAGTCAAGAAACACAGAGAGTAACAGGCAAATTTGTCCTTGGAGTACAGAATGAAGCAGGGCAAAGGCTATAGAGTTTTGCCAAGAGAACACACTGGTCATAGCAAACAACTTCTTCCAACAACACAGGAGAAGACTCTGCACATGGACATCCCCAGATGGTCAATACCGAAATCAGATTGGTTATATTTTTCAGCCAAAGATGGAGAAGCTCTATACAGTCAGCAAAAACAAGACTGGGAGCTGACTGTGGCTCAGATCATGAACTCCTTATTGCCAAATTCAGACTTCAATTGAAGAAAGTAGGCAAAACCACTAGACCATTCAGGGATGACCAAAATCAAATCCCTTACAATTATACAGTGGAAGTAAGATATAGACTCAAGGGATTAGATCTAATAGAGTGCCTGAAGAACTATGGACGGAGGTTTGTGACACTGTAATGGAGACAGGGATAAAGACTATCCCCAAGAAAAAGAAGTGCAAAAAAGCAAAATGGCTGTCTGAGGAGGCTTTACAAATAGCTGTGAGGAGAAGCAAAAAGAAAAGATATATCCATTTGAAGGCAGAGTTCCAAAGAATTGCAGGAAGAGATAAGAAAGCCTTCTTCAGTGATCAATGCAAAGAAATAGAGGAAAACAATAGAATGGGAAAGACTAGAGATCTCTTCAAGAAAACTAGAGACATCAAGGGAACATTTCATGCAAAGATGGGCTCAATAAAAGGCAGAAATGGTATGGACCTAACAGAAGCAGAAGATATTAAGAAGAGGTGGCAAGAATACACAGAAGAACTAGACAAAAAGATCTTCATAACCAAGATAATCACTCACCTAGAGCCAGACATCCTGGAATGTGAAGTCAGGCGGGCCTTAGGAAGCATCACTACGAACAAAGCTAGTGGAGATGATGGAATTCCAGTTGAGCTGTTTCAAATCCTAAAAGATGATGCTGTTAAAGTGCTGCACTCAATATGCCAACAAATTTGGAAAACTCAGCAGTGGCCACAGGACTGGAAAGGGTCAGTTTTCATTCCAATCCCAAAGAAAGGCAATGCCAAAGAATGCTCAAACTACCACACAACTGCACTCATCTCACACACTAGTAAAGAAATGCTCAAAACTCTCCAAGCCAGGCTTCAACAGTACGTGAACCATGAACTTCCAGATGTTCAAGCTGGATTTAGAAAAGGCAGAGGAATCCGAGATCAAATTGCCAACATCTGCTGGATTGTTGAAAAAGCAAGAGTTCCAGAAAAACATCTATTTCTGCTTTATTGAGTATGCCAAGGCCTGTGTGGATCACAATAAACTGTGTAAAATTCTCCAAGAGATGGGAATACCAGACCACCTGACCTGCCTCTTGAGGAATCTGTATGCAGGTCAGGAAGCAACAGTTAGAACTGGACATGGAACAACAGACTGGTTCCAAATAGGAAAAGGAGTATGTCAAGGCTGTATATTGTCACCCTGCTTATTTAACTTATATGCAGAGTATATCATGAGAAACACTGGACTGGATGAAGCACAAGCTGGAATCAAGACTGCTGGGAGAAATATCAATAACCTCAGATATACAGATGACACCACCCTTATGGCAGAAAGTGAGGAAGAACTAAAGAGCCTCTTGATGAAAGTGAAAGAGGAGAGTGAAAAAGTTGGCTTAAAGCTCAACATTCAGAAAACTAAGATCATGGCATCCGGTCCCATCACTTCATGGGAAATAGATGGGGAACAGTGGAAACAGTGGCTGACTTTAATTTTCTGGGCTCCCAAATCACTGCAGATGGTGATTGCAGCCATGAAATTAAAAGACTCCTTGGAAGGAAAGTTATGACCAACCTAGAGAGCATATTAAAAAGCAGAGACATTACTTTGTCAACAAAGGTCTGTCTTGTCAAAGCTCTGGTTTTTCTAGTAGTCATGTATCGATGTGAGAGCTGGACTATAAAGAAAGCTCAGCACCAAAGAATTGATTCTTTTGAACTGTGGTGTTGGAGAAGACTGTTGAGAGTCCCTTGGACTGCAAGGAAATCCAACCAGTCCATCCTAAAGGAAATCAGTCCTGAATATTCATTGGAAGGACTGATGTTGAAGTTGAAACTCCAATACTTTGGCCACCTAATGTGAATAGCCAACTCATTGGAAAAGATCCTCATTCTGGGAAAGACTGAAGGCAGGAGGATAAGGGGGACAACAGAGGATGAGATGATTGGATGGCATCACCGACTCAATGGACTTGAGTTTGAGTAGACTCCAAGAGTTGGTGATGGGCAGGGAGGCCTGGCGTGCTGCGGTCCCTTGGTTCACAAAGAGTTGGATGCGACTGAGCAACTGAACTTAACTATTCAAAGTGTTGAGTGTCTTTTTTAAAAATTGTTAAATCTGGTGCTTAAATTTAATGTAGGCTCGTATCTGATGCCGTTTGGAAACAACCTAAAGTGTTAGCTATTCCTAAAATAGTTTTATCTATAAAGGACTTAAATATAATTTTCTAGATAACATGTGCATCCAGATACTTAACTGATGTTTCAGTTAAGAAAGCTGAGCTTTCTTTATAGTCCAGCTCTCACATCGATACATGACTACTAGAAAAACCAGAGCTTTGACAAGACAGACCTTTGTTGACAAAGTAATGTCTCTGCTTTTTAATATGCTCTCTAGGTTGGTCATAACTTTCCTTCCAAGGAGTCTTTTAATTTCATGGCTGCAATCACCATCTGCAGTGATTTTGGAGCCCAGAAAATTAAAGTAATGACTGGCAAATTTCAAATTATCTTGAACTTATTTGAATGTTGAACTTACTGGATTTTTATGTAGTTTCTCATAGGCATTTTAATTGTTTTGCTATTTAGATCATAGAAATGAATGATGAATTAAGAAGAAACAGGCAAGAAATGGACTTGAATGGACTGAACGTATTTGGGGAAGGAAATGGTTTGTTTTCAAAAGTTAATTTTATTTCCTTTAAAAGGACAGTTTTTCCCTAAATGTGCTTTCATTTTATCTATGACAAGACAATGATGTTAACCTGCCTAGAAACATATTTGAAATATTTTGCTAATAATAATAGTGAAAATTTTTCCATGTGTTTACATCTTAACAACTAAATGTATATAACATATTTACTACCTATTTCAAAGTTTTTTGCACTCTTTTTGGTCTTTTGTTCTTAGCTTCCCTAGTCATATAAAAAAGCTAGTAAATCAAACTTTTCCCTCCACACATAGTGATGATCCTTGATGTCTCAGATAAAAACAAGATTAAAGCACAAACCTCCACACATGAGGTTTCTAACTTTTCAAAGGTTTTATAGGAACAATCAAGTTTTAACTATTTTTCCCATTTAAACTCAAATGAAGTGTACTGTCCTTCTCTGCCCCCAGAGTTGAAGAAGAATACTTCGTTTTTTCTAGGTTTCTTCAATTGACAAGTTTGAGACTACTCTGTGTATTCTAGTAGGTCAATTGTCGGTATCTGTGGGTTATACATCTGCACATTCAACTGACCATGCATCAGAAATATTCAGGAGCAAAACTTGAATTTACCATATACCAACAACTTACCATACACCAGCTTCCCTGGTGGTTCAGGTGGTAAAAAATCTGCCTGCAGTGCAGGAGATGTAGGGGACATGCGTTCAGTTCCTGGGTTGGGAAGATCCCCTGGAGAAGAGAATGGCTACCCACTCCAGTATTCTTGTCTGGGGAATTACATGGACAGAGGAACCTGGTGGGTTATAGTCTGTGGGGTCGCAAAGAATCGGACATTACTGAGCAACTATTTACATAGTATTTACATTATATTTACAACTATGTACAAAGTATTTACATGGTAGTATATTTTGTAAGTAATCTAGAGATGAGTTAAAATATACAGAAAGGTCTGTATAAGTTATATGCAAATACCATGCCATTTTATATGAAAGACTTGAGTATCTTCTTAGATTTTTAGATTTGTGGGGAATCCTGGAACCAATCATTCATGGATATCAAGTGATGGCTATATATGAGTATGGCCTAAGTCAGCACTTCTCAAATTTTAATGTGCATGTGAATCTCCTAGGCATCTTGTTAAAATACATGTCTGATTTAGTAGGTCTGGAATAGGGTCTAATGTTCTGCATTTCTGACAAGTTTCCCAGGTGCTGCTGGTTCAGGAACTATATTTGAGTTAACAAGAGTGCACATAATTTTTGGCCAAATGCTAGACTCTTGAAATAGACTGCACATAAAATGTTAATCCAAATAGGCTGAAAGTCAGTCAGAATTATTAATGTGTTTATGGCTCTCTACTTTTGTTAGGAAGTCAAATTTAAGTTTTCTTTTGTGACATCATTCTTTATAAAGAAGTAGGATATATATACAAGTTGACCTTTGGTATCCATGGGGGTTGGGGTCTGAGGGGAATATCATAATCCATGAATGCTCAGGTCCCATAGTGGGCCCTCTGTTTCCACAGATGTGGAACCTACTAATATTAACATCTGGCTGTATGCTTATTGAAAAAAGTCACAAATAAGTGTATTTGCATAATTCAAAGCTGTGTTGTTCAAGGGTCAACTGTATTCTCAAAATATTTCTGAGGTGGGTGGGTGTTAGTCACTTAGTTGTGTCCAACTCTTTGTGAACCCATGGACTGTAACCAGGCTCCTCTGTATGTGGAATTTTCTAGGGAAGAATACTGGAGTAGGTTGCCATTCCCTTCTCTAGGAGATCTTCCTGACCCAGGGATTGAACCTGGCTCTCCTGCATTGCAGGTAGATTCTTTACTGTCTCAGCCACCAGGGAAGCACTACTGAGGTAGCTGACTCGAAAATAACCACCATCAGCTTTCCCTTCTTATACACACAAGCCATCTCCCCATTAAGAGGTGTAATCTACTCCTCCATTCCCCTGAATCTGGGCTAGTTTTTCATTCCTTTTACCATTAATTAGATTATAACAGCAGTGAGGCTATATGCCTCCCAAAGTGAAGTCAGATGCCTTGCTGCTTTCCTTATGGCTCTCTTGAAACTTCTGGGAAGTCAGTTACCTCATAAGAAGTCAGCCTACCTTGAGTCTGCCATTATGTGAAAAAGTACGATCTTGCCAGGTGAAGAGGCCATGTTGAAAATGAGATGCTTGAATAATTGATTCCCAGTTGTTCAGTCATCCTAGCTCAGGTGCCGGATTTTGAGTGGAGACTCCTTTTGTTGATTATGATTTCAGCTTCCATCTGATTATTTGAGGTACCCAAGGGAGGACTGCCCAGCTGAGCTCATCAACGCCCCAAACAGTGAAAGATAAACTGTTAAACCACTAAGTTTTGAGGCGGTGCAAGTGGTAAAGAATCCATCTGCCAATGCAAGAGATGAGACACAAGAGATGTGGGTTTGATCCCAGGGTTGGGAAGATCCCCTGGAGGAGTAAATGGCAACCTACTCCACTATTCTTACCTGGAGAATTCCATGGACAGAGAAGCCTGGTAGGCTACAGTCCGTGGGGTTGCAAAAGAGTTGGACACACTAAACATGCACATATAATGCATGCAGAGATAGATAAACAGAACATTTACCTTATGCCAGCTTGAGGAGTTTTATAACTGAAATGTCATGTTGATCTTACAGAAAATGAGAGGTTGCAAATGCATCTGAAATCATGCAAATGATACTGTAGTCTAGGTTTTTTTTTTTTTTATTATAAACATACTCATGTAATATCTAGGTCTTATTTTCATTAAAATGTTCTAGTATAAATAACATATCTGAGTCATATTTTATGATCATGCCTTCAAGATTGGGGATAATACTAATTTGGAAGTCTGATTTTCAGCTCTTCCACATAATCATTAGAATTTTCCATTCTCGCCAGTAAATGCTGTCACCTATCCATGGGATCAAACTATGAGTGAGAAATAGATTAATATTCTTTATTGAATATTAACTTTTATTTTTGATTCATGCCATTATTTGTCTAGATATTGCTCTTCACATTACTTTCTTAAGGGGGCTTTATTGTTTTATAAAGAATGGTTTTATAGACATTCAAAAACAGGAGAAGGGGACGACAGAGGATGAGATGATTGGATGGCATCAACGATTCAATGGACATGGGTTTGGGTGAACTCTGGGAGTTGGTGATGGACAGGGAGGCCTGGCGTGCTGCGGTTCATGGGGTCACAAAGAGTTGGACATGACTGAGCAACTGAACTGAAAAACTTATTTATTCACTCAGTTTTTTCAAACAGCTATCAGAAATATCCCTGGGGGATTCAGTACACAGAGGGATTCAAAGTTAAATAAAACATAATCTCCATCTTAGGAAGATTCAGTTGAGTACAGTTGCTCAGTCATGTCTGACTCTTTGCGACCCCATGGAATGCAGCACACCAGGCTTCCCTGTCCATCACCAACTCCTGGGGTTTACTCAAACTCATGTCCATTGAGTCAGTGATGCCATCCAGCCATCTCATCCTCTGTTGTCCCCTTCTCCTCCCGCCTTCAATCTTTCCCAGCACTGGGGTCTTTTCCAATGAGTCTGTTCTTCACATCAGGTGGACAAAGTGTTGGAGTTTCAGCTTCAACATCAGTCCCTCCAATGAACACCCAGGACTGGTTTCCTCTATGATGGACTGGTTGGATCTCCTTTCAGTCCAAGGGACTCTCAAGAGTCTTCTCCAACACCACAGTTCAAAAGCATCAATTCTTTAGCGCTCAGCTTTCTTTATAGTCCAACTCTCACATCCAGGAACATTGTAGTGTAGTAAAAAAAAATAGTCCACAAATAACTGTTAGAATTAATGCTAAGTGAAAGGAATAAAAATACAGAGGAGGTTCAGAATACAGAAAAATCACAACAGCAAAGGTAATCAGCTTCATGAAAAAAAATTGTAGTTGAGCTGGGATGTGAGAATGGGGAAGTGTTTGCATTTTTTTTCTTGTTTCCTGTGTTAAATGAAATATTTTCACAATCACGGGTTATATTACAAATCTTTTTAGATTTATTTAAACTTTAAAAAAAAGTTCACGTGTATCTTCAGACCCCAGCTTCTTTCATCTAGCAACCACCATTGGCTCTATTTACCCATGGGCTTGTTTTTTGATTTAAGATTCTACATATAAGAAACAATATATATTATTTGTCTTTCACTGTCTGATTTGTTTCATTTAACATAGTGTTTTTCCACATCTGTCCATGTTGTCTCAAATAGCAAGATTTCCTTCTTCTATATGGTTGAGTATTTATATATACCACATCTTCTTTATCCATTCATCCATCAGTGGGTACCTAGATTGTTTCCATATCTTGGCTATTGTAAATAATGCTGCAGTGAGCATAGAACTGGGATACATATATCTTTTCAAATAACTGTTTTTTAAGTTTCTTCATGTAAATACCCAGATGTAGAATTGCTGAATCATATTGTAATTCTAATTTTAATTTTTTGAGAGGGCTTCATACAGTTTTCTATAGCAGTTGCATCAGTGAACATTCTCATCAACAGTGCACAAGGGTTCCCTTTTCTCCACATTCTGACCAACACTGACTATTTCTTGAATTTTTGGTAAAACCATTTAAACAGGAGTGAGGTAACTTCTCATTTTGATTTGCATTTGCATAATGATAAACAGGACTTTCCAGGTGGTGCTCGTGGTAAAGAACACTCCTGCTAATCCAGGAGACTTAAGAGACACGAGTTCAATCCGTGGGTTAGGAAGATCCCCCAGAGGAGGGCATGGCATCCCACTCCTGTATTCTTGCCTGGAGAATCCCATGGACAGAGGAGTTGGCAGGCTATATAGTCCATGGGATTGCAAAGAGCTGGACATGACTGAAGCGACCTAGCATGCATGCACCATGCATGATTAATAACATAGACATCTTTTCATGATGGCCATCATGTACCTGGTGGCCATCTCTGTCTTCCTTGGAAAACATCCATTCAGATCTTTTGCCCATTTTTAAAATCAATGTTTTCCATTTGTTTTAGCTATTGAGTTGTATGAGTTTTCATATATTTTGGCTATTACCCTCTTATCAGGTATATGATTTGCAGTAACTTTCTCCCATTCAGTAGGGAGAAATTTTGTTGTTAGTTTTCTTTGCTGTGCAGAAGGTTTTTAGTTCGATGTAGTCCCACTTGTTTACATGTGCTGTTGTTGCTTTTATATTTGGTATCAGATTCAAAAAATTATTGCTAAGGCCTGTGTCAAGGAGCTTAATGCCTATTTTCTTCTAGGAATTTTATGGTTTCAGATCTTTTTTTTTTAATTTTTTAATTGAAGGATAATTGTTTTACATAATTTTGTGGTTTTCTGTCATACGTCAACAAGAATCAACCATAGGTACACCCATGTCCTCCCTCCCCATCCCACCCTTCATCCTGTCTCAGAGCCCCTGTTTGAGTTTCCTGAGTCATAAGGCAAATTCCCATTGACTATCTATTTTACATATGGTATTATAAATTTCTATGTTACTCTCTCCATACATCTCCTCTTCTCCCTCCTCTCCGCCCACAGTGTCCGTAGGTCTGTTCTCTATGTCTGTTTCTCCATTGCGCCCTGAAAATATATTCATCAGTGCCATCTCCTCAGATTCCATATATATGTGTCAGTATATGACATTTATATTTCTCTTTCTGACTTACTTCACTCTGTATAATAGGCTCTAGTTTCGTCCACCTCATTAGAACAGATTCAAATGCACTCCTTTTTATGGTTGAGTAGTATTTCAAATCCTGAAAGATGATGCTGTGAAAGTGCTGCACTCAATATGCCAAAAAATTTGGACAACTCAGCAGTGGCTACAGGACTGGAAAAGGTCAGTTTTCATTCCAATCCCAAAGAAAGGCAGTCCCAAAGAATGCTTAAACTATCACACAATTGCACTCATCTCACACGCTAATAAAGTAATGCTCAAAATTCTCCAAGCCAGGCTTCAGCAATACATGAACTGAGAACTTCCAGATGTTCAAGCTGGTTTTAGAAAAGGCAGAGGGACCAGAGATCAAATTGCCAATATCTGCTGGATTATTGAAAAAGCAAGAGAGTTCCAGAAAAACATCTATTTCTGCTTTATTGACTATGCCAAAGCCTTTGACTGTGTGGATCACAATAAACTGTGGAAAATTCTGAAAGAGATGGGAATACCAGACCACCTGACCTGCCTCTTGAGAAACCTGTATGCAGGTCAGCAAGCAACAGTTAGAACTGGACATGGAACAACAGACTGGTTCCAAATAGGAAAAGGAGTACATCAAGGCTGTATATTGTCACCCTGCTTATTTAACTTATATGCAGAGCACATCATGAGAAACGCTGGGCTGGAGGAAGCACAAGCTGGAATCAAGATTGCCAGGAGAAATATCAATAACCTCAGATATGCAGATGACACCACCCTTATGGCAGAAAGTGAAGAACTAAAGAGCCTATTGATGAAAGTGAAAGGGAGAGTGAAAAAGTTGGCCTAAAGCTTAACATTCAGAAAACTAAGATCATGGCATCTGGTCCCATCACCTTATGGGAAATAGATGGGGAGACAGTGGAAACAGTGTCAGACTTTATTTTTCTGGGCTCCCAAATCACTGCAGATGGTGACTGCAGCCATGAAATTAAAAGATGCTTACTCCTTGGAAGGAAAGTTTTGACCAACCTAGACAGCATATTAAAAAGCAGAGACATTACTTTGCCAACAAAGGTCCATCTGGTCAAGGCTATGGTTTTTCCAGTGGTCACGTATGGATGTGAGAGTTGGACTGTAAGTGCCGAAAAATTGATTCTTTTGAACTATGGTGTTGGAGAAGACTCTTGAGAGTCCCTTGGACTGCAAGGGGATCCAACCAGTCCATCCTAAAGGAGATCAGTCCTGGGTGTTCATTGGAAGGACTGATGCTGAAGCTGAAACTCCAATACTTTGGCCACCTCATTCGAAGAGTTGACTCGTTAGAAAAGACCCTGATGCTGGGAGGGATTGGGGGCAGGAGGCGAAGGGGACGACAGAGGATGAGATGGCTGGATGGCATCACCGACTCAATGAGTCTGAGTAAACTCCCAGAGTTTGTGATGGACAGGGAGGCCTGGCGTGCTGCGATTCATGGGGTCACAAAGAGTCAGACCCGACTGAGCGACTGAACTGAACTGAACTGAGTATTCCATTGTGTACATGTGCAACAGCTTCTTTATCCATTCATCTATTGATGGACATGTAGGTTGCTTCCCTGTTCTAGCTGTCTTAAATAGTGCTGCAGTGAACACTGGGGTACATGTGTCCTTTTCATTTTTGATTTCCTCAGGTCATATGCCTATGAGTGAGTAGGATTGCTGGGTCATATGGTGATTTTATTCCTAGCTTTTTAAGGAGTTTCCATACTGTCTTCCATAGTGGCTTTATCAGTTTACATTCCCACCAGCAATGCATGACTGTTCTTTTTCTCCCCACCCTCTCCAGCATTTATTGTTTGTAGATTTTTTTTTTTTTTTTTTGGTAGACTTTTTGATGATGGCCATTCTGACTGGTGTGAGGTGGTATCTCATTGTAGTTTTGATTTGCATTTCTTTAATAATAAGTAATGTTGAGCATCTTTTCATGTGCTTGTTAGCTATCTGTATGTCTTCTTTGGAGAAATGTCTTTTCAGGTACTTTCCCCACTTTTTGATTGGGTTGTTTGCTTTTCTGGTATTGAGTTTTATGAGCTGCTTGTATATTTTGGAAATTAATTATTTATCAGTTGTTTCCTTTGCTATTATTTTCTCCCATTCTGAGGGGTGTCTTTTCACCTTGTTTGTAGTTTCCTTTGCTGTTGCAAAAGCTTTTAAGTTTAGTTAGGTCTCACTTGTTTATTTTTGGTTTTATTTCCATTACTCTAGGAGGTGAGTCATAGAAAATCTTGCTTTGATTTATGTCATCAAGTGTTCTGCCTATGTTCTTCTCTAAGAGTTTAATAGTTTCTGGTCTTACACTTAGGTCTTGAATCCATTTTGAGTTTATCTTTGTGTGTGGCATTAGGTAGTGATCTAATTTCATTCTTATGCATGTAGCTGTCCACTTTTCCCTGCACCACTTATTGAAGAGGCTGTCTTTGCCCCATTGTATATTCTTGCCTCCTTTGTCAAAAATAAGGTACCCATAGGTGCGTGGGCTTATCTCTGGGTTCTCTATCTTGTTCTTTTTGTCTATATTTCTGTTTTTCTGCCAGTACCATACTGTCTTGATGACTGTAGTTTTGTAGTATAGTCTGAAGTCAGGAAGGTTGATTCCTCCAGCTCCATTCTTCTTTCTCAAGACTGCTTTGGCTATTCAGGGTCTTTTGTGTTTCCGTATGAATTATGAAATTTTTTGTCCTCGTTCTGTGAAAAATTCCATTGGTAATTTAATAGAGATCACACTGAATCTGTAGATTGCATTTGGCAGTATAGTCATTTTCACAATACTGATTCTTCCTACCCAGGAATATGGAGTATCTCTCCATCTGTTTATGTCATCTTTGATTTCTTTCATTAGTGTTTTATAATTTTCTGTTTACAGTTCTTTTGTCTCCCTAGGTAAGTTTATTCCTAGATATTTAATTCTTTTTGTTGCAGTGGTGAATGAGATTGATTCCTTAATTTCTGTTTCTGATTTTTCATTGTTAGTATATAGAAATGAAAGTGATTTCGGTGTATTAATTTTGTATCCCACAACTTTGCTAAATTCACTGATTAGCTCTAGTAATTTTCATTTCTGATTTTGTTGATGTGATTTTTCTCCTTTTTTCTTGATGAGTCTGGCTAGTGGTTTGTCAATTTTGTTTATCTTCTCAAAGAACGAGCTTTTACTTTTATTAATCTTTGCTATTGTTTCCTTCACTTCTTTTTCAGTTATTTCTCCTCTGGTCTTTATAATCTCCTTCCTTCTGTGACTTTGGGGTCTTTTTGTTCTTCTTTTTCCAGCTGCTTTAGATGTAGAGTTAGACTGTCTATTTGATGCTTTTCTTGTTTCTTGAAATATGATTGTATTGCTATAAACCTCCATCTTTGAATTGATTTTGCTAAATCCCATAGGTTTTGGGTCATCGTGTTTTCATTGTCACTCATTTATATGAATCTTTTTATTTCCTTTAGTATTTCTTCAGTAATCTCTTTGTTATTTAGTAATGTACTGTTTAATCTCCATGAGTTTGTGTTTTTTGCTGTTTTTTTCCTGTAGTTGATATCTAGTCTCAAAGTGTTGTGGTCAGAGAAGATACTTGATACAATTTCAGTTTTCTTAAATTTACTGATGCCTGATTTGTGGCCCAAGATGTGGTCTATCCTGGAGAATGTTCTATGTGCACTTCTGCATTTGAATGGAAAATCCTGAAGATATCCATTAGGTCCATTTGGTCTAATGTTTCATTTAAGGTTTGTGTTTCCTTATTGATTCTGTTTTGATGATATGTCCACTGGTGTAAGTGGGGTGTTAAAAGTCCCCTACTATTATTGTGTTGCTATCAATTTCTCCTCTTATGCCTGTTAGTGTTTGCCTTATGTATTGAGGTGCTCCTATGTTGGGTGCAAAGACATTTACAATTGTTATGTCTTCCTCTTGAATTGATCCCTTGATCATTATGTAGTGACCTTCTTTGTCTCTTGTAATATTCTTTATTTTAAAGTTTATTTTGTCTGAAATAAGGAGCTTCAGGTTTCTTTCAGTTTTGATTCACAGGGAGTATCTTTCTCCATCCTTTTACTTTCAGTTGTATGTGTCCCTAGGTCTGAAGTGGGTCTCCTGTAGGCAGCATATACATGGGTCTTGTTTTTGTATCCATTCAGTCAGTCTGCATCTTTTGGTTGGTGCATTTAATCCATTTACATTTAAGGTAATTATTGATATATATGTTCCTATTGGCATTTTCTTGATTGTTTTGGGTTTGTTTTTGTAGGTCTTTCCTTTCTCTTGTGTTTACTGTCTATGTAAGTCCCTTTAGTATTTGTTGCAAGGCTGGTTTGGTGGTGCTGAATTCTCTTAACTTCTGCTTTTCTGTAAAGCTTTTGATTTCTCCATCAATTTTGAATGAGATCTTTGCTGGTTATAGTAATCTTGGTTGTAGGTTTTTCTCTTTCAGTACTTTAAATATGTCCTGCCATTTGCTTCTGGCCTACAGTTTCTGCTGAAAGATCTGCTGTTAATCATATGGGTTTTCCCTTGTACATTACTTGTTGCTTTTCCCTTGCTGCTTTTAATAATCTTTTTTGTGCTTAATCTCTGTTAGCTTGATTAATATGAGTCTTGATGTGTTTCTCCTTGAGTTTAACCTCTAAGGGGCTCTGGATTTGATTGACTATTTTCTTTTGCATGTTGAAAAATTTTCAATTATAATTTCTTCTTCAAAAATTTTCTCAGTGCCTTTTTCTTTTTCTTCTTTCACTGGGACCCCTATAACTTGAATGCTGGTGCATTTAATATTGTCCCAGAGATCTCTGAGGCGATCCTCAATTCTTTTCATTCCCTTCCCCTTATTCTGCCCTTCAGAGTTTTTGCCACCATTTTATCCTCCAGCTCACTTATCTGTTCCTCTGCCTCAGTTATTCTGCTATTAGTCCCTTTTAGAGTATTTTTAATTTAAATAATTGTTTTACTCATCTTTGTTTGCTTATTCTTTATTTATTCTGTTCTTGGTGATTGTGTTAACAGTGTCAGATGCTTCTTGCATTTTCTCCATTCCATTTTCAAGTCTTTGGAGCATGTTTACTATCATTATTCTGAATTCTCTTTCAGGGAGATTACTTATTTCCTCTTTGTTTATTTGGTCTTGTGAGTTTCTACCTTGCTCTTTCATTTGTGTTGTATTTCTTCTCTGTCTTTTCTTTCTTTCTTTCTTTCTTTCTAATTTGCTCTACTTGAGGTCTCCTTTTCCCAGGCTTTACAATTGTATTAGTTCTTCTTTTTGGTTTTTGCCCTTGGAGGGAAAGGTTGGCTAGGTGGTTTGTGTTGATTTCTTATTAGTGGTGACTTGTGCCTGTGTTCTAGTGGGGACAGATCAAGCAGGTAATTACAGAAATACTGGGATATATACACACACACTTCCTCCACACATACAGTTATAACCAAAGTGTTCTAAAGAAAAGAGTACAGGAGATTGACTTAGTGAGCAAGGGAAACCAGAAGTGATATAAACCAATTAAAAGCAGAGTTAGCTAATGCTCAATCTGGAAATCTCACCATGAGCAGAGGCCCAACTGGGAAATATAGCATAAAGAGCTCAACAATTTAACTTACTTGGTGAAAGAAGAAAGAGTGAAGGGGAAAAGGGAGAATAAAAAAAGAGAGGGAGAAAAGGGAGAAGGGAGGAAAAAGAGAAAAGGAGGAGGTGGAAAAGAGGATCAAAAAAGAGAGAGAGAAAAGAAAAAATAGAAAAGCAAAGATGAACAAAGGTCTGTCTAGTCAAAGCTCTGATTTTTCCAGTAGTCATGTATGGATGTGAGAGTTGGACTAAAAGAAAGCTGAGCACCAAAGAATTGATGCTTTTGAACTGTGGTGTTGGAGAAGACTCTTGAGAGTCCCTTGGACAGCAAGGACATCCAACCAGTCCATCCTAAAGGAAATCAGTCCTGAATATTTAAGTCCTGAATCAGTCCTGAATATTGGAAGAACTAATGCTAAAGCTGAAGATCCGATACTTTGGCCACCTGATGCAGAGAACTGACTCATTGGAAAAGGCCCTGATGCTGGGAAAGATTGAAGGCGGGGGGAGAAGGGGGATGACAGAGGATGAGATGGTTGAATGGCATCACCGACTCAATGGACATGAGTTTGAGTAAGCTCCGGGAGTTGGTGATTGACAGGGAAGCCTGGTGTGCTGCAGTCCATGGGGTTGAAAAGAGTCGGACATGACTGAGAGACTGAACTGGACTGAACTGAAAGGTTAATAGACGTATGTGGAAGAGATTTATATATATTTAGGAATAGCTACAGCCAGTAAAGAACTATAGGAAAAGCAGTTGAATATATCAAAAACTCATCAAGGAAAAAGAAAAAAATCTTAAAATGAATTTTTTTTCTTTTTTTGACAAGAAACACAAAGAGGAAAACTCCTCAGCACAGCAAAAGGCTAATGTGGAGGTGGAAATATGTTGGGGAATAAACAGTGTGATTTATAAAAAGAAAGAATCTTAAAATGAACTTTTTTATTTTTATAACAAGAAAAACAAAGATAACAACTCCACAGCACTGCTAAAGTCTGAAGTGAAGGTGGAGATATGTTGTGGGAATAAACAGTGTGATTTATAAGAAAAAAAATTAAAAAGAAAAACTTTTTAAAAGACTCTCAGGGTCGTAGTTCTTGGTTGTGGAGTCTACCCCTGTGGATGGGGTTGCCTTAGTGTCCTATGATGTTTTCCTGGTTGCGGGAGCTTGTGCCTGTGTTCTGGTTGATGGAGCTGGTTCTCCTCTCTCTGAAGGGCAGTGTAGTGTCCAGTAGTAGGTTTTAGGGTGTCTTTAGGTTCAGTATGCCTTTGGGCAGTGTTCTGGCTTTGGCAGTGTTAGGCGCGTCTATTTCTGCAGCCGCTTCAAAGTGACCCTCTCAGCATATCTGCAGTGCTCCCAGCCCCCTATTGTACCTGGGATCATTGCCGGTGCTTCTGTTCCCCTGTCCCGCCCTGCGCTTCTGGCGGAAGCTTGCTAGATAGGGGCTTGTGTGGATCTTTTCTTGTGCCGTCTGCGTCACGGAGACCTGCGTGGGCTTCCCTTACCACCTGAGCTCACCCTCTGAGTCGCAGGGCTTGTGTGCACTTGTTTTGGCTCTCCAGGGGCTTGTGTGCACTGGTATCAGCTTCCTGGGGGTGCACTCTGCATCCCGGGGCTTGTGTGGACTTGTTTCGGCTCCCCTTGCCTCCCTCAGCTTGGTCGCTGGGTTTATATGCACATGTTTTGTCTTACCACCTGCCCTCTGGGGGTTATGTGTTCTCTGGGCTGTGCCAAGAGGTTTGTGTGCACTGCCCAATTTTGTATGCCTCCCCTCTATCAACACCCCGGCCCCGCCCTTTGCACTGTGGGGGTTTTGTGCACCAGCTGTGTTTGTATGCCACGCCACACTTGGCTAGGTTTCAGATCTTATGTTCAAATTTTTAATCCATTTTGAGTTAATTTTTGTGTATGGTTTAAGTTAGTGATCCACTATCATTCTTTTACATAGGACTGTCCAATTTTTCCAATACCATTTATTCAACAGATTGTTCTTTCCCCATTGTATATTTTTGGCTTCTTCATCATGAATTAATAGGTCATACATACACACATATATATATATATGAACTATATATATAGCTTTATTTCCAGGACTATTCTGTTTCATTGATCTATGTATCTGTTTTCACACCAGCACCACACAGTTTTAATTACTAGTCTTTGTAATACAGTTTGAAATCAGGTAGCATGATGCCTTCAGCTGTTTTTTCCTTTCTGAAGGTTGCTTTGGTTATTCAGGGTCTTTTGTAGTCCCATAAAAAATTTAGAATTCTTTATTCTATTTTTGTGAAAAATAAATTTGAATTTTGATAGGGATTGCATTGACTTTTTTATATTGCTTTGTGTAGTATGGACATTTTAACAGTTAATTCTTCCAAAGCTTGAGCATGGAATATCTTTCTATTCATCTGTATTGTCTTCAATTTCTTTCATTAATGTCCTATAGTTTTTTTTATACCAGGCCTTTTACAAACCCATAGCAAATATTATCGTCAATGGTGAAAAATTGAAAACATTTCCCCTAAAATCAGGAACAAGACAAGGGTGCCCACTCTCACCACTAATATTCAACATAGTTTTGGAACTTTTGGCCACAGCAATCAGAGCAGAAAAAGAAATAAAAGGAATCCAGATTGGAAAAGAAGAAATAAAACTCTCACTGTTTGCAGATGACATGATCCTCTACATAGAAAACCCTAAAGACTACCAGAAAATTACTAGAGCTAATCAATGAATATAGTAAAATTGCAGGATATAAAATTAACACACAGAAATCCATACACTAACAATGAGAAAACAGAAAGAGAAATTAAGGAAACAATTCCATTCACCATTGCAACAAAAAGAATAAAGTACTTAGGAGTATATCTACCTAAAGAAACAAAAGACCTGTATATAGAAAACTATAAAACACTGATGTAAGAAAAAGGACACAAATAGAGGGGGAAATATACCATGTTCATTAATTGGAAGAATCAATATAGTGAAAATGAGTATACTATCCAAAGCAATCTATAGATTCAATGCAATCTCTATCAAGCTACCAACAGTATTTTTCACAGAACTAGAACAAATAATTTCACAATTTGTATGGAAACACACAAAACCTTGAGTATCCAAAGCAATCGAGAAAGAAAAATGGAACTGAAGGAATCAACCTGCCTGACTTGAAGCTATACTACAAACCACAGTCATCAAGACAGTATGGTACTGGCACAAAGACAGAAATATAGATCAATGGAACAAAATAGAAAGCCCAGAGATAAATCCATGAACTTATGGACACCTTATCTTTGACAAAGGAGGCAAGGATATACAATGGAAAAAAGACAACCTCTTTAACAAGTGGTGCTGGGAAAACTGGTCAACCACTTGTAAAGGAATGAAACGAGAACACTTTCTAACACCATACACAAAAATAAACTCAAATGGATTAAAGATCTAAATGTAAGACCAGAAACTATAAAACTCCTAGAGGAGAACATAGGCAAAACACTCTCTGCCATAAATCACAGCAGGATCCTCTATGACCCACCTCCCAGAGTAATGGAATAAAAGCAAAAATAAACAAATAGAACCTAATTAAATGTAAAGGCTTTTGCACAACAAAGGAAACTATAAGCAAAGTGAAAAGACAACCTTCAGAATGGGAGAAAATAATAGCAAATGAAGCAACTGACAAAAAATTAATCTCAAAAATATACAAGCAACTCCTGCAGCTCAATTCCAGAAAAATAAATGACCCAATCAAAAAATGGGCCAAAGAACTAAACAGACATTTCTCCAAAGAAGACATACAGGTGGCTAACAAATACATGAAAAGATGCTCAACATCACTCATTATCAGAGAAATGCAAATCAAAACCACAATGAGGTACCATCTCACACCCGTCAGAATGGCTGCTATCCAAAAATCTACAAACAATAAATGCTAGAAAGGGTGTGGAGAAAAGGGAACCCTCTTACACTGTTGGTGGGAATGCAAACTAGTACAGCCACTATGGAGAACAGTGTGGAGATTCCTTAAAAAACTGGAAATAGAACTGCCATATGACCCAGCAGATGATGTGGCACTATATATAAAAGCAGTATACACATGTACTGTATGCTGGGCATACACACTGAGGAAACCAGATCTGAAAGAGACACATGTACCCCCAATGTTCATCACAGCACTGTTTATAATAGCCGGGAGATGGAAGCAACCTAGATGCCCATCAGCAGATGAATGGATAAGAAAGCTATGGTACATATACACAATGGAATATTACTCAACCATTAAAAAGAATACATTTGAATCAGTTCTGATGAGGTGGATGAAACTGGAGCCTATTAAACAGAGTGAAGTAAGTCAGAAAGAAAAACACCAATACAGTATTCTAAGGCATATATATGGAATTTAGAAAGATGGTACCTATAACCCTATATGTGAGACAGCAAAAGAGACACAGATGTACAGAACAGTCTTTTGGACTCTGTGGGAGAAGGCAAGGGTGGGATGATCTAAGAGAATAGCTTTGAAACGTGTATATTGTCATATGTGAAACAGATTGCCAGTCCAGGTTTGATGCATGAGACAAGTGCTCAGGGCTGGTGCACTGGGATGACCCAGAGGGATGGGATGGGGAAGGAGGTGGAAGGGGGGGTTCAGGATGGGGAACACATGTAAATCCATGGCTGATTCATGTCAATGTATGGCAAAAACCACTACAGTATTGTAAAGTAATTAGCCTCCAATTAAAATAAATAAATAAAGAATTTTAAAAAGAAAAAAAAATAATATACAGGTCTTTTGCCTCCTTGGCTAAATTTATTCCTGGTACTTCTGATGTGATTACAAATGGGATTGTTTTCCTAATTTCTCTTTCTGATAATTTATTGTTAGAGTAAGGAAACAAAACAGATTTTTTAATACTGCACCTTTGCTGAATTCATTTATTAGTTGTAATGGTTTTTTGATAGTCTTTAAGGTTTTTTATATAAAGTATCATGTCATCTGCAAACAGTGACAGTGTTACTTTTTCCTTTCCAGTTTGAATTCCTTTTATTTATCTTCTCTGACTACTGTGCCTAGGACTTCCAATACTGTATTGAATAAAAGTGGGCATCCTTGTTTTGTTCTTTATCTTAGAGAAAAGCCTTCAGCTTCTATCTATTAGCTTGTTAGCTGGAATTTGGCACGTATGGATTTTGGGTTTTGTTATGTTGAGGTGAAAGTGAAAGAAAGTATTAGTAACTCAGTCATGTCTGACTCTTTTTGATCCCATGGACTGTAGCCTGCCAAGACCCCTGCCCTTGGAATTCTACTGGCAAGAAAACTGATGGTTAGCCATTTCCTTCTCCAGGGAATTTTTCCCAGCCCAGGGGTCAAACCCAGGTTTCCTGCATTGAAAGTGGATTCTTTACCATCTGAGCAACCAGAGAAACCTGTTAATTTGAGATATGTTCTCTCTATTCCCACATTTTGAGTTTTTTATTTTTTTTTATCATCAGTCAGTTCAGTTCACTTGCTCAGTCATGTCCGACTCTTTGTGACCCCATGAACTGCAACACGCCAGGCCTCCCTGTCCATCACCAACTCCCACAGTTTACCCAAACTCATGTCCATGAGTTGGTGATGCCATCTAACCATCTCATCTTCTATCATCCTCTTCTCCTCCTGCCCTCAATCTTTCCCAGCATCAGGGTCTTTTCCAATGAGTCAGTTCTCCGCTTCAGGTGGCCAAAGTATTGGATCTTCAGCGTCAGCATCAGTCCTTCCAATGAACACCCAGGACTGATCTCCTTTAGGATGGACTGGTTGGGTCTCCTTGCAGCTCAAGGGACTCTCAAGAGTCTTCTCCAACACCACAGTTCAAAAGCATCAATTCTTTGGCGCTCAGCTTTCTTCACAGTCCAACTCTCACATCCATATGTGACCACTGGAAAAACCATAGCCTGCACTAGATGGACCTTTGTTGACAAAGTAATGTCTCTGCTTTTTAATATGCTATCTAGGTTGGTCATAACTTTCCTTCCAAGGAGTAAGCGTCTTTTAATTTCATGGCTACAATCACCATCCACAGTGATTTTGGAGCCCAGAAAAATAAAGTCTGACACTGTTTCCACTGTTTCCCCATCTATTTACCATGAAGTGATGGGACCGGATGCCATGATCTTAGTTTTATGAATGTTGAGCTTTAAGCCAACTTTTTATCATAAAGGATGTTAAATAGTGTCAAAAGCTTTTTCTGCATCAATTGAGATGATCGTTTGATTTTTATCCTTTGTCTTATTGATATAGTGTATAATGTTGATGGACTTGTGGATTTTGAACCATCCTTGCATTCCTTGAATAAATTCCACTTGATTATGGTATATGATTGTTTTACTACATTGTTGAATTTGGCCTATAATTTGCTATTTTTGTAAGGTCTATTTCTGGTTTGGGTATGAAGGTAATGTTGGCTTTATAGAATGAATTTTGAAGTGTTCCAAATTAACTTTTCTTTAAATGTTTGACAGAATTTATTTGCAAAGCTGTCTGGTTCTGGACTTTTTTATTTGTTGGAATTTTTGATAACTGATTAAGTTTCATTACTGGTAATCAGTCTGTTCAAGTATTTTATTTCTTCCTGATTCAGTCTTGGGAGAGCATATCTTTTTAGGAATGTATCCATTTCTTCTAGGTTGTCCAATTTCTTGCCTTGTAATTATTCATAGTAGTCTCTTATAATTCTTTGTATCTCTCTGGCATCAATAATAACATCTCTTCTATTTCTGATTTTATTTCTGCTCTTTTTTTCTTGGTAAGTCTAGAGAAAGTTTTGCTAGATTTTCAGTTTTTTTTTAAAAATTAGCTCTTAGTTTCCTTGATTTTTTTCATTGTATTTTTAGTGTCTATTTCATTAATTTCTTTGCTAATCTTTGTTATTTTCTTCCTTTTATTAATTTTGAACTTCATTTGTTCTTTTTCTAGTTATTTGAGACATAAAGTTAGGTTGTTTATTTGAGACTTTTCCAGTTTCTTGAGGTAGGCATTTATCACTGTGAACTTCCCTCTTAGAACTGCTTTTGTTACATCCCACAAAATTCAGTATGTTATGTTTCCATTTATATTTGCATTGAGATGTTTTTTTAATTTCTCTTTTGATTTTTTTCATTGACCCATTGGTTACTGGTTACTCAGTAGAATATGTTTAATCTCCACATGTTTGTGAATTTCCATTTTTCTTTGTGCCATTAATTTTTCATTTCATACTGTTGTGATTGGAAAACTTGCTTGGTATGAATTCAGTCCTCTTAAATTTGTTAAGACATGTTTTCTGGCCTAACAGATGATCTGTCTTGTTCTCTTGAGAAGAACGTGTATTCCGCTGCTTTTAGATGAAATACTTTGTAAATATTTATTAATACCCAGTCTAACATGTTGCTTAAGGTCAATGTTTTCTTTTTAATCTTCTGTCTGGATGATCTATCCATTGGTGTAAGTGGGCTGTTTTCAGTCCCCTACTGTTGTTGTATGACTGTCAGTTTCTCCTGTTACATCTTTTAATATATGCTTTATTTATATGATTAGGTGCCACTACATTGAATGCATACTTATTTGCAAATTTTATATCCTCCTGTTGGATCACTCCCTTTATCATTACATAATGCTCTTCTTTGTCTTTTATTGTAGTCTTTGGTATTTTTTTTTCATTTATTTTTATTAGTTGGAGGCTAATTACTTTACAATATTGTAGTGGTTTTTGCCATACATTGACATGAATCAGCCATGGGTTTACATGTGTTCCCCATCCTGATCCCCCCTCCTACGTCCCTCCCCACCCCATCCCTTTGGGTCTTCCCAGTGCACCAGCCCTGAGCACTTGTCTAATGCATCCAACCTGGACTGGCAATCTGTTTCACACTTGATAATATACGTGTTTTGATGCTGTTCTCTCAGATCATCCCACCCTCGCCTTCTCCCACAGAGTCCAAAAGACTGTTCTATACACCTGTGTGTCTTTTGCTGTCCTGCATATAGGGTTATCATTACCATCTTTCTAAATTCCATATATATGCGTTAGTATACTGTATTGGTGTTTATCTTTCTGGCTTACTTCACTCTGTATAATGGGCTCCAGTTTCATCCACCTCATCAGAACTGATTCAAATGTATTCTTCTTAATGGCTGAGTAATATTCCATTGTGTGTATGTACCATAGCTTTCTTATCTATTCATCTGCTGATGGGCATCTAGGTTGCTTCCATGTCCTGGCTATTATAAACAGAGCTGCGATGAACATTGAGGTACACGTGTCTCCTTCAGATCTGGTTTCCTCGGTGTGTATGCCCAGGAGTGAGATTGCTGGATCATATGGCAGTTCCATTTCCAGTTTTTAAAAGAATCTCCACACTGTTCTCCATAGTGGCTGTACTAGTTTGCATTCCCACCAACAGTGTAAGAGGGTTCCCTTTTCTCCACACCCTCTCCAGCATTTATTGCTTGTAGACCAGTCTTTGTTTTAAAGTCTGTTTTAACTGATTTAAGTGCCATTACTCCAGCTTTCTTTTGGTTTCCATTTGCATGGAATGTCTTTTTTCCATCCATTCCTTTTTAGTCTGCCTGTGTGCTTATATCTGAAGTGTGCAACTTGTAGACAGCATATAAGTAAGTGGGTCTTGTTTTTTATTCATTCATCCTCTTCATGTCTTTTAATTGGAGAATTTAGTCCATTTATATTCAGAGTAATTATTGTGTTTATTGTCATTTTAAAAAAAAATTGTTTTCTAACTGTTGTAGTTTCTCTCTGTTACCTTCACCTTCCCTTACTTCTCCTTTGTAGTTTGATGACTTTTTTTTTAGTGATATGCTTATATTCCTTTCTCTCTCTTTTACTATAGGTTTTTGCTTTGTGGTTACCATAAGGCTTACATACAACAACTTATATCTATAACAGTCGGTTTTAAGTTGATAGCAACCGAAATATGTTCCCATTCTAAAGCTCCACATTTTTACTGTTCCTCCACCTCTATGTTTTATGTTTTTTTGTGTGTGTGTGTGTGTGTGTGTGTTTGGTCATTTCCTTGCATTCTATTTTTTTTTTTTTAATTTTTTTATTAGTTGGAGGCTAATTACTTCACAACATTTCAGTGGGTTTTGTCATACATTGATATGAATCAGCCATAGATTTACACTTATTCCCCATCCCGATCCCCCCTCCCACCTCCCTCTCCACCTGATTCCTCTGGGTCTTCCCAGTGTACCAGGCCCGAGCACTTGTCTCATGCATCCCACCTGGGCTGGTGATCTGTTTCACCATAGATAGTATACATGCTGTTCTTTTGAAACATCCCACCCTCACCTTCTCCCACAGAGTTCAAAAGTCTGTTCTGTATTTCTGTGTCTCTTTTTCTGTTTTGCATATAGGGTTATCGTTACCATCTTTCTAAATTCCATATATATGTGTTAGTATGCTGTAATGTTCTTTATCTTTCTGGCTTACTTCACTCTGTATAAGGGGCTCCAGTTTCATCCATCTCATTAGGACTGGTTCAAATGAATTCTTTTTGACGGCTGAGTAAAATTCCATGGTGTATATGTACCACAGCTTCCTTATCCATTCATCTGCTGATGGGCATCTAGGTTGCTTCCATGTCCTGGCTATTATAAACAGTGCTGTGATGAACATTGGGGTGCACGTGTCTCTTTCAGATCTGGTTTCCTCAGTGTGTATGCCCAGAAGTGGTATTGCTGGGTCATATGGCAGTTCTATTTCCAGTTTTTTAAGGAATCTCCACACTGTTTTCCATAGTGGCTGTACTAGTTTGCATTCCCACCAACAGTGTAAGAGGGTTCCCTTTTCTCCACACCCTCTCCAGCATTTATTGCTTGTAGACTTTTGGATAGCAGCCATCCTGACTGGCGTGTAATGGTACCTCATTGTGGTTTTGATTTGCATTTCTCTAATAATGAGTGATGTTGAGCACCTTTTCATGTGTTTGTTAGCCATCTGTATGTCTTCTTTGGAGAAATGTCTGTTTAGTTCTCTGGCCCATTTTTTGATTGGGTCATTTATTTTTCTGGAATTGAGCTGCAGGAGTTCATGCTAATCTTCTCTGTATCGTTCCAATTTTAGTATGTGTGCTGCCGAAGCGAGCACTGTTTTATGTTTTAAAAGTCACATTTTATATCTTTCTATCTTGTATATCCCTTAACTAATTATTGTAATCATGGTTTTACTACTTTTGTCTTTTAAAGTTCATAAGCTTTATAAGTACTTAATTTACTCTCCTTCCAGTATATTTATTTTTCAGTGAGCTTTGTTCTTTAACATATGTTCTTGTTACTAATTAACATCCTTTATTTCTACTTAAAGTCCCTTTTAACATTTCTTATAAGGCTAGTTTAGTGGTGATGACTCAGCTGGAATTCCATCCATTTGAAATAACTCAGCTGGCTTGAAACACAACCTTCAAAAAATGAAGATAATGGCATCCAGTCCCATCACTTCATGCAATTAGATGGGGAAACAATGGAAACAGTGACAGACTTTATTTTCTTGGGCTCCAAAATCACTGCAGATGGAGACTGCAACCATGAAATTCAAAGACGCTTGCTCCTTGGAAGAAAAGCTATGTCACACCTAGACAGTATATTAAAAAACAGATACATTACCGACAAAGGTCTGTATAGTCAGAGCTATGGTTTTTCAGTAGTCATGTGCTGATGTGAGAGTTGGACTGTAAAGAAGGCTGAGCATCAAAGAACTGATGCTTTTGAAATGTGGTCTTGGAGAAGACTCTTGAGAGTCTCTTGGACAGCAAGGAGATCAAACCAGTCCATCCTAAAGGAAATCAGTCCTGAATATTCATTGGAAGAACTGATGCTGAAGCTGAAGCTCCAGTACTTTGGCCACCTGATGGGAAGAGCTGGCTCATTTAAAAAGACCCTGATGCTGGGAAAGATTGAAGGTGGGAGGAGAAGGGGACGACAGAGGATGAGATGGTTGGATGGCATCACCAACTTGATGGACATGAGTTTGAGCAAGCTCCAGGAGTTGGAGATGGACAGGGAAGCCTGGTGTGCTACAGTCCATGGGGTCTCAAAGAGTCAGATATGACTGAGCAACTGAACTGAGTGGTGATGAATTCATTTAGCTTTGGTTCACAGGAAAACTCTCTTTCTCCTTAAATTCTGAATAGTAACTTTACCACGTACAGTTTTCTTGGTTGGAATTTTTTTCTTTCAGTGCTTTGAATATATTAATATTATGCTATCCCTCTGAACCAGAGTCTTCATGCTAAAAAATCTGCTAATAGTCTTATGAGGGTTCCCTTGTACCTAGCAAGTTATTTTTCTCTTGCTTCTTTTAATGTTTTCTCCTTGTCTTTGATTTTTGATATTTCAGTTGTGTCTTTGTGTAGGTCTCTTTGGTTCACTTGACTGGCCAGTTCTAGATGCTAGTAATATATGAAGATACTGAACTCACCTCCTCCCACAGGGTCACTGAAGCCACAACTATATATGTGACGATTTCCTCTTTAAAACTTTAAAAAACAAACAAACAAACAAAAAAACACTATCCTCTTTAAAAACCTAATGGCTGACAGAAAGATAAAGAACATTACAGCATACTAACACATACATATGGAATTTAGAAAGATGGTAATGATAACCCTATATGCAAAACAGAAAAAGAGACACAGAAGTACAGAACAGACTTTTGAACTCTGTGGGAGAAGGTGAGGGTGGGATGTTTCGAAAGAACAGCATGTATATTATCTATGATGAAACAGATCACCAGCCCAGGTGGGATGCATGAGACAAGTACTCGGGCCTGGTGCACTGGGAAGACCCAGAGGAATCGGGTGGAGAGGGAGGTGGGAGGGGGGATCAGAATGGGGAATACGTGTAACTCTATAGCTGATTCATATCAATGTATGACAAAACCCACTGAAATGTTGTGAAGTAATTAGCCTCCAACTAATTAAAAAAATTAAAAAAAAAAAAAACCCTAATGGCTGAATGGCAACACTGCATCAGGCAGATGAAAAGAAAATCTTATCAAAATGGGTTGGATAGGCTGAGGGCACAATCTTGCCATCAACCTTACCCCCAGTGAGCAACCTACAACTGAAAAGAACTCAAACCCAGAGCTTCTCCTGAGGAGTAAAGGGTTCGACCCCAAATTTAGTTCCCCATTTTTAAAGACATGCACTTGAGAGATGATCCCCCACATCTAAAGAGTCTCTAAAAGAGGAAAGAAAAGGTGACTTGAACACCATTTGTTTCCAAAGAGGATTTGTAGTGGATTATAGTTAAAAGAACAAATAAATGAAAACAAAACCATTAATATAGAAGAAAATGTTCAGATTAAATAGTAAGAGAAAGAGAAAGTGAAAGAACACAGAAAAATGCAATGAAATTAACTGAGTAGAGAGCTACAGCCAGAGACAAAAGGAAGAAAGGAAGAATCTCTAGAGCTGGGGGAAACTCTGGTGGATCATCGCAAAAGCTATTCCCTTGTTTCCACCTCACTCATACTTTATGAGACCCTACACTAGTAATTATTCCCACTGTCTGGACATCCTTCAGGGGGCCAACATCTCCTTTTCCCCCCCTAAAGCAATGATACAACTCCTACATCCTACTGCGTATGTTTATTCTATACTTGATACTCAGTTCACTTAAGTTCAGTTGCTCAGTCGTGTGCTTTTTCATATGCTGTCTAGGTTGGTCATAACTTTCCTTCCAAGGAGTAAGCGTCTTTTAATTTCATGGCTGCAATCACCATCTGCAGTGATTTTGGAGCCCAGAAAAATAAAGTCAGCCACGGTTTCCACTGTTTCCCCATCTATTTGCCATGAAGTGATGGGACCGGATGCCATGATCTTAGTTTTCTGAATGTTGAGCTTTAAGCCAACTTTTTCACTCTCCTCTTTCACGTCCATCAAGAGGCTCTTTAATTCTTCTTCACTTTCTGCCATAAGGGTAGTGTCATCTGCATATCTGAGGTTATTGATATTTCTCCCAGCAATCTTGATTCCAGCTTGTGCTTCCTCCAGCCCAGCGTTTCTCATGATGCACTCTGCATATAAGTTGAATAAGCAGAGCTACAATATACAGCCTTCCTTTTCCTATTTGGAACCAGTCTGTTGTTCCATGTCCAGTTCTAACTGTTGCTTGCTGACCTGCATATAGGTTTCTCAAGAGGCAGGTGAGGTGGTCTGGTATTCCCATCTCTTGGAGAATTTTCCACAGTTGATTGTGATCCACACAGTCAGAGGCTTTGGCATAGTCAATAAAGCAGAAATAGATGTTTTTCTGGAACTCTCTTGCTTTTTTGATAATCCAGCAGATGTTGGCAATTTGATCTCTGGATCCTATGCCTTTTCTAAAACCAGCTTGAACATCTGGAAGTTCACAGTTCACATATTGTTGAAGCTTGGCTTGGAGAATGTTTTCTTTTTTTCCATTTTTTTTTATTAGTTGGAGGCTAATTACTTTACAATATTGTAGTGGGTTTTGCCATACATTGACATGAATCAGCCATGGGTTTACATGTGTTCCCCATCCTGATCCCACCTCCCTCTCCATCCCTTCCCTCTGGGTCTTCCCAGTGCACCAGCTCCAAGCTCTTGTCTCATGCATCCCACCTGGGCTGGTGATCTATTTCACCCTTGATAGTATACTTGATTCAATGCTCTTCTCTCCGACATCCCACCCTCGCCTTCTCCCACAGAGTCCAAAAGTCTGTTCTGTACATCTGTGTCTCTTTTTCTGTTTTGCATATAGAGTTATCGTTACCATCTTTCTAAATTCCATATATATGCCTTAGTATACTGTATTGGTCTTTATCTTTCTGGCTTACTTCACTCTGTATAATGGGCTCCAGTTTCATCCATCTCATTAGAACTGATTCAAATGAATTATTTTTAATGGCTGAGTAATATTCCATGGTGTATATGTACCACAGCTTCCTTATCCATTTGTCTGCTGATGGGCATGAAGGTTGCTTCCATGTCCTGGCTATTATAAACAGTGCTGCGATGAACATTGGGGTACACGTGTCTCCTTCAGATCTGGTTTCCTCGGTGTGTATGCCCAGGAGTGGGATTGCTGGGTCATATGGCAGTTCCATTTCCAGATTTTTAAGGAATCTCCACACTGTTCTCCATAGTGGCTGTACTAGTTTGCTTTCCCACCAACAGTGTAAGAGGGTTCCCTTTTCTCCACACCCTCTCCAGCATTTATTGCTTATAGACTTTTGGATAGCAACCATCCTGACTGGCGTGTAATGGTACCTCATTGTGGTTTTGATTTGCATTTCTCTGATAATGTGTGATGTTGAGCTTCTTTTCACGTGTTTGTTATCCATCTGTATGTCTTCTCTGGAGAAATGTCTGTTTAGATCTTTGGCCCATTTGTTGATTGGGTCATTTATTTTTCTGGAATTGAGCTGCAGGAGTTGCTTGTATATTTTTGAGATTAATCCTTTGTCTGTTGCTTCATTTGCTATTATTTGCTCCCATTCTGAGGGCTGTCTTTTCACCTTGCTTATAGTTTCCTTTGTTGTGCAAACGCTTTTAAGTTTCATTAGGTCCCATTTGTTTATTTTTGCTTTTATTTCCAGTATTCTGGGAGGTGACTCATAGAGGATCCTGCTGTGATTTATGTCGGGGAGTGTTTTGCCTATGTTCTCCTCTAGGAGTTTTATAGTTTCTGGTCTTGCATTTAGATCTTTAATCCATTTTGAGTTTATTTTTGTGTATGGTGTTAGAAAGTGTTCTGGTTTCATTCCTTTACAAGTGGTTGACCAGTTTTCCCAGCACCACTTGTTAAAGAGGTTGTCTTTTTTCCATTGTATATCCTTGCCTCCTTTGTCAAAGATAAGGTGTCCATAAGTTCATGGATTTATCTCTGGGCTTTCTATTCTGTTCCATTGATCTATATTTCTGTCTTTGTGCCAGTACCATACTGTCTTGATGACTGTGGCTTTGTAGTAGAGCCTGAAGTCAGGCAGGTTGATTCCTCCAGTTCCATTCTTCTTTCTCAAGATTACTTTGACTATTCGAGGTTTTTTGTATCTCCATACAAATTGTGAAATTATTTGTTCTAATTCTGTGAAAAATACCGTTGGTAGCTTGATAGGGATTGCCTTGAATCTATAGATTGCTTTGGGTAGTATAGTCATTTTGACAATATTGATTCTTCCAATCTATGAACACGGTATATTTCCCCATCTATTTGTGTCACCTTTGATTTCTTTCATCAGTGTTTTATAGTTTTCTATGTATAGGTCTTTTGTTTCTTTAGGTAGATATACGCCTAAGTACTTTATTTGTTTTGTTGCACTGGTGAATGGGATTGTTTCCTTAATTTCTCTTTCTGTTTTCTCATTGTATTTGTATAAGAATGCAAGGGATTTCTGTGTGTTAATTTTATATCCTGCAACTTTACTATATTCATTGATTAGCTCTTATAATTTTCTGGTGGAGTCTTTAGGGTTTTCTATGTAGAGGATCATGTCATCTGCAAACAGTGAGAGTTTCATTTATTTTTTTCCTATCTGGATTCCTTTTACTTCTTTTTCTGCTCTGATTGCTGTGGCCAAAACTTCCAAAACTATGTTGAATAGTAGTGGTGAGAGTGGGCCACCCTTGTCTTGTTCCTGACTTTAGGGGAAATGCTTTCAATTTTTCACCATTGAAGATAATGCTTGCTGTGGATTAGTCATATATAGCTTTTACTATGTTGAGGTATGTTCCTTCTATTCCTGCTTTCTGGAGAGTTTTAATCATACATGGATGTTGAATTTTGTCAAAGGCTTTCTCTGCATCTATTGAGATAATCATATGGTTTTTATCTTTCAATTTGTTAATGTGGTGTATTACATTGATAGATTTGCGGATATTAAAGAATCCTTGCATTCCTGGGATAAAGCCCACTTGGTCATGATGTATGCTCTTTTTAATATGTTGTTGGATTCTGTTTGCTAGAATTTTGTTAAGGATTTTTGCATCTATGTTCATCAGTGACATTGGCCTGTAGTTTTTCTTTTTTTGTGGCATCTTTGTCAGGTTTTGGTATTAGGGTGATGGTGCCCTCATAGAATGAGTTTGGAAGTTTACCTTCTTCTGCAATTTTCTGGAAGAGTTTGAGTAAGATAGGTGTTAGCTCTTCTCTAAATTTTTGGTAGAATTCAGCTGTGAAGCCATCTAGTCCTGGGCTTTTGTTTGCTGGAAGATTTTTGATTACAGTTTCAATTTCCGTGCTTGTGATGGGTCTCTTAAGATCTTCTATATCTTCCTGGTTCAGTTTTGGAAAGTTACACTTTTCTAGGAATTTGTCCACTTCCAAGTGGTCCATTTTATTGGCATAGAGCTGCTGGTAGTAGTCTCTTATGATCCTTTGTATTTCAGTGTTGTCTGTTGTGATCTCTCCATTTTCATTTCTATTTTTGTTAATTTGATTCTTCTCCCTTTGTTTCTTAATGAGTCTTGCTAACGGTTTGTCCATTTTGTTTATATTTTCAAGAAAACAGCTTTTAGCTTTGCTGATTTTTATTATGGTCTCTTTAGTTTCTTTTGCATTTATTTCTGCCCTAATTTTTAAGATTTCTTTCCTTCTACTAACCCTGGGGTTCTTCATTTCTTCCTTCTCTAGTTGCCTTAGATGTAGAGTTAGGTTATTTATTTGACTTTTTTCTTGTTTCTTGAGGTAAGCCTGTAATGCTATGAACCTTCCCCTTAGCACTGCTTTTACAGTGTCCCATAGGTTTTGGGTTGTTGTGTTTTCATTTTCATTCATTTCTATGCATATTTTGATTTCTTTTTTAATTTCTTCTAGGATTTGTTGGTTATTCAGAAGCGTGTTATTTAGCCTCCATATGTTTGAATTTTTAACAATTTTTTTCCTGTATTTGAGATCTAATCTTACTGCATTGTTGTGAGAAAAGATGACTGGAATGATTTCAATTTTTTTTAAATTTCCTAAGGTTAGATTTATGGCCCAGGATGTGATCTATTCTGGAGAAAGTTCCATGTGCACTTGAGAAAAAGGTGAAATTGATTGTTTTGGGGTGAAATGTCCTATAGATATCAGTTAGGTCTAGCTGGTCCATTGTTTCATTTAAAGTTTGTGTTTCCTTGTTAATTTTCTGTTTAGTTGATCTATCCATAGGTGTGAGTGGGGTATTAAAGTCTCCCACTATTATTGTGTTACTGTTAATTTCCCCTTTCATACTCATTAGCATTTGCCTTAAATATTGCAGTGCTCCTATGTTGGGTGCATATATATTTATAATTGTTATATCTTCTTGGATTGACCCTTTGATCATTAAGTAGTGTCCTTCTTTGTCTCTTTTCACAACCTTTATTTTAAAGTTTATTTTATCTGATATGAGTATTGCGACTCCTGCTTTCCTTTGGTCTCCCTTTGTATGAAATATTTTTTTCCAGCCCTTCACTTTCAATCTGTATGTGTCCCTTGGTTTGAGGTGGGTCTCTTGTAGACAGCATATATAGGGGTCTTGCTTTTGTATCCATTCAGCCAGTCTTTGTCTTTTGGTTGGGGCATTCAACCCATTTACATTTAAGGTAATTATTGATAGATGTGGTCCCGTTACCATTTACTTTGTTGTTTTGAGTTCGCGTTTATACAACCTCTCTGTGTTTCTTGTCTAGAGAAGATCCTTTAGCATTTGTTGGAGAGCTAGTTCGGTGGTGCTGAATTCTCTCAGCTTTTGCATGTCGGTAAAGGTTTTGAATTCTCCTTCATATCTGAATGAGATCCGTGCTGGGTACAGTAATCTGGGTTGTAGGTTATTCTCTTTCATTACTCTAAGTATGTCCTGCCATCCCCTTCTAGCTTGAAGAGTTTCTATTGATAGTTCAGCTGTTATCCTTATGGGAATCCCTTTGTGTGTTATTTGTTGTTTCTCCCTTGCTGCTTTTAATATTTGTTCTTTGTGTTTGATCTTTGTTAATTTGATTAATGCGTGTCTTGGGGTGTTTTGCCTTGGATTTATCCTGTTTGGGACTCTCTGGGTTTCTTGGACCTGTGTAACTATTTCCTTCCCCATTTGAGGGAAGTTTTCAGCTATTATCTCCTCAAGTATTTTCTCATGGCCTTTCTTTTGTCTTCTTCTTCTGGGACTCCTATGATTCGAATGTTGGGGCATTTCACATTGTCCCAGAGGTCCCTGAGATTGTCCTCATTTCTTTTGATTCTTTTTTCTCTTTTCCTCTGCTTCATTTATTTCCACCATTTTATCTTCTACCTCACTTATCCTATCTTCTGTCTCCATTATTCTACTGTTGGTTCCCTCCAGAGTGCTTTTGATCTCATTTCTTGCATTATTAATTTTTAATTGACTTTTTTATTTCTTCTAAGTCCTTATTAAAGATTTCTTGCATCTTCTCAATCTTTGTCTCCAGGCTATTTATCTGTAACTCCATTTTGTTTTCAAGATTTTGGATCATTTTTATTATCATTATTCTAAATTCTTTTTCAGGTAGATTCCCTATCTCCTCCTCTTTTGTTTGACTTGGTGGGCATTTTTCATGTTCCTTTGTCTGTTGGGTATTTCTCTGCCTTTTCATCTTGTTTAGATTGCTGTGTCTGGAGTGGGCTTTCTGTATTCCTGTGGTCTGCGATTCCTTTTTATTGTGGAGGTTTCTCCCAGTGGGTGGCATTGGACGATTGGCTTGTCAAGGTTTCCTGGTTAGGGAAGCTTGCGTCGGTATTCTGGTGCATAGAACTGGATTTCTTCTCTCTGGAGTGGAATGGAGTGACCAGTAGTAAGTTTTGAGATGGGTCTATGGGTTAGGTGTTACTTTGGGCAGCCTGTATGTTGACTCTCAGGGCTATGTTCCTGGGTTGCTGGAGAATTTGTGTGGTATGTCTTGCTCTGGAACTTATTGGCTCTTGGGTGGTGGTTGGTTTCAGTGTAGCTATGGAGGCTTTTGGATGATCTCATATTCCTTAATGTTCCCTGTAGTCAGGAGTTTTCTGGTGTTCTCAGATTTGGGGCTTAAGTCTCCTGCCTCTGGATTTCAGTCTGATTCTTCCAGTAGCCTCAAGACTTCGCCAACTATACAGCACTGATAATAAAACTTCTAGGTTAATGGTGAAAAGATTCTCCCCAATGAGGAACACCCAGAGAGGTTCACAGAGTTGCATGAAGAAGAGGAGAGGGAGGAGGGAGATAGAGATGAGCAGGAGTAGAAAAGGGGGACTCAAGAGGAGACAGAAAGATCTACACAGTTCTCTGTTCCCTAAGTGTTCTCCAAAGCCCAGATACCCACAGAGATTCACAGAATTGGATTGGGAAGAGAAGGGGGAGGGAGGAAATAGAGGTGATCTGAGGGAGAAAACAGAGTGTCAAAAGTGGGAGAGAAAATCAACACACTCCTGAGTAAAAATGGGTACTGAATATTGGATTCTTAAATGTCCAAAATTGATATCAAATACTGAAAAACAAAGATTAAAAATCTAGAGTAGAGGTTAGACTCTTAAAAATACAATATTAAAAACAAAAGCAAAATCACAAAAAATTTTAGAAATATATATGAAGTTTGGTTTAAAAATAAGGCCTCTTTTTTTTTGCAAGGTTATAGTGAAATGAAAATTAGGCTTAATAGAGGACTCTAACAGAAAATAAGAGGAAAAAAGAAAATAAAAAAAATTTTTTTAATTAAAAAAATAGTAAAAATATATGAAATTGAAAATGAAAGTTAAGGAGTAATGGAGGACTAATAGGGAATTTTAAAAGAAAATGAAAGAGAAAAAATAAAAAACAAAAAAAAGAAAAGAAAAAAATTTTTAATGAAAAAAAAGTAAAAATATATCTAGGAATTTCTCTGTAGCTGTTGTGGTCAGTGTGTGTTCAGTTCAGTTTCAGATAGCTCCTTGTTCCAGCTTACACTTCTCGATAGCTATAGGCCCCTTCCGGTGTAGTCGGTGTCAACTACAGGGATTTTAATCTGTTGCACCGGTCACTTCTGAAGCGGTTCCCTTTGTTTATTTGACTTCTGTTTGCTGGTCTCTTCAGTGTCCAATTTCCGCCCTGACACAGGTGGGCGGAGGTGGTCTCTTGTTCAGTTCACTTGTTCAGTTGTGCTCCGGGGAGGGAGGGGCGCTGCAGACAAATGTCACTGGCGTGTGTGGGGAGCACTTGCAGTGTTCCAGCCACACGGGGTTTGCCCCCGCTCACGAGTGTGTGCTTTCCCCGTCTACACTGCTCAGGCTCCCGGGTGCTCTATATTGGAGTGGGCCCTGTGTTGTGTGCCATTCCTGTTTTCGGGTATTCCACAAAAGCGCAGACTCGGTTGGGCCTGCGTTTTGTGCCTTCCCTGGCCTGAACAGCTCAGGGAATCAGGAGCTTGATGGGTGCACACTCCCCGGGTGCAGTGCGCCTTATCCCCTCCATGATCCCAGCCTCGGTTTCCGCGCGCCCTGGTCAGGTGTGCCTTGTGACTGTTCTGGGGAGCTGGTCTCTAGCCTCAACCCTCCCGGTGGATGTCAACCATCCAGAATCTCAGGAAGTCTTTGGTTACAAACTGGAAGCCTGTTTGCAATTTGGTAGGGGTGCTGTCTCTGGGGCTGAGTTTGCCCCTTTCCCCTCCCCCCTGCCTCCTGCCTCCGGCGGGGATGGGCCGATCTGCCACTGGCTAGCTCTTTTCTGGGATCACTCAGTTCTTCCTTTGTTCTGTGAACGGGCCCGCAGTGTGTTCAGGCCGATTAATTTTCTCTCACTCTCTTGCTACCCCCAGTTTAAGTTGCTATCTCACGTTAGCTCCCTCCGATTGCCCTCAGGGCATTCAGGCCCGGTCCTTACCCTAAGCACTGCCACCCACTCCTCTCTAATCCATCCCCACTTGCTGGTGGCAGATGTGGGTGTCTGGGGTACTTTTCTGCTGGGAGTTGCTTTTAGGCATGTAATCTGTGGGTTTTATTTATTTTTCCTCCCAGTAGGTTGCCCTCCGAGATTCAAAAACTTCCCCCATACCCACCAGTGAGAGGGTTTCCTGGTGTTTGGAAACTTTCTCTATTATGACTCCCTTCCCTGGGATGGGTCTCCATCCCTAGCTCTTTAGTATCTCTTTTTGTCATTTATATTTTGTCCTACCTCCTTTCAAAGACAATGGGCTGCTTTTCTGGGCGCCTGATGTCCTCTGCTAGCAATCAGAAGTTGTTTTGTGAGTTTGCTCAGCGTTCAAATGTTCTTTCGATGAATTTGTAGGGAAGAAAGTGGCCTCCCCATCCTATTCCTCCACCATCTTAGCTCCTCCCCAACAAAATGCTTTAAGGGACTGAGAGTGTTGACAAATTTGAAAGTTATATGCTTCCCAGAGATTTTACCATACCCTCTTTAGAACTCAGAATTGAATGAAGTAAAAAGAGAATAGGGACTAAAGCTCCTTGATGGTTCAGGGTAATAATAAAGTAGCTAATATTCTTTTAAAACTTGTTATACTCTAGTTTGTACACTTATACATATTTACTACAAATATATGTATATAAATCAACTCACCTAGAGAAGATGTTTCCTGAATTGTAAGTGTAGCTTATTGTTGTTCAGTTACCACGCTGTGTCCAATTCTCTGTGACCCCATGGACTGCAGTGTACCAGGCCTCCCTGTCCCTCACTATCTGTCGGAGTTTGCCCTGGTTTGTGTCCATTGAGTCAGTGATGCCATCCAACCCTCTCATCCTCTGTTGCTCTCTTCTTTTGCCTTCAACCTTTCCAAGCATCAGAGTCTTTTTCAGTGAGCCAGATATTTGCATCAGGTGGCCAAATATTGAACTTCTGCTTCAGCATCAATCCTTCCAATGTGTACTCAGGGTTGATTTCCTTTAGAAAATCAATGAAGCTATGAGCTGTGCCATGCAGGGCCACCCAAGACAGACAGGTCATACTGGAGACTTCTGACAAAATGTGTTCCACTGGAGGAGGGAATGGCAAACCATTCCAGTATTCTTGCTGTGAGAATCCCATGAACTGTATAAAAAGTACAGTGTATAGGTAACTTGAAGTTAAAATGAGGACTGCTTTTAGAGAAGGCATCTCTGCAAACATGATTTCCCATCTGCTGCTGCTGCTGCTAAGTTGCTTCAGTCGTGTCCGACTCCGTGCGACCCCATAGATGGCAGGCTGCCAGGCTCCACCATCCCTGGGATTCTCCAGGCAAGAACACTGGAGTGGATTGCCATTTCCTTCTCCAATGCATGAAAGTGAAAAGTGAAAGTGAAGTCGCTCAGTTGTGTCCGACCCTTCACGACTCCATGGACTACAGCCTACCAGGCTCCTCCATCCATGGGATTTTCCAGGCAAGAGTACTGGAGTGGGGTGCCATTGTCTTCTCCGATTTCCCATCTGTGTCCATCTTGTCTCTCACACATTGTATTCTTGTGTACAAGCTCAATCTCTTCAGTCGTGTCTGACATTGTGTGACCCCATAGACTGGAGCCCTCCAGGCTCTCCTGTCCATGGGAACTCTCCTGCAAGAACATTGGAGTGGGTTGCCATTTCCTCTAGGCATCTTCCTGACCCCAGGATCAAACCTGCGTCTCTTAGGTCTCTTGCATTGGTAGGCAGGTCCTTCACCATTAGCATCACCTAGGCTCTACATCCATCTTTTCTCTCACACATTGTATGGGGTTGGCCAAAAAGTTCATTTGGATTTTTCCATGAGCTGTTACAGAAAAACCCAAACAAACTCTTTGGCCAACCCAATATATTTGTTGGTCAGTTGCTTGGTCATGTCTGACTCTTTGCAACCCTATGGACTGCAGCATGCCAGGCGTCCCTGTCTTTCACTGTCTCCTGGAATCTTCTCACACTCGGGTGCATTGAGTTGATGATGCCATCCAACCCTATCATCTTCTGTTACCCCGTTCTCCTCCCTATCCTCAATCTTTCCCAACATCAGGGTCTTTTCCAGTGAATCAGTTCTTCACATCAGGTGGCCATAGTACTGGAGATTCATCTTCAACATCAGTCCTTCCAATGAATATTCAGGACTGATTTCCTTTAGGATTGACTGGTTTGATCTCCTTGCTGTCCAAGGGACTTTCAAGAGTCTTCTCCAGCACCACAGTTTGAAAGCATCAGTTCGTTAGCACTCAGTCTTCTTTATGGTCTAGCTCTCACATCGTACATGACTACTGGAAAAAACATAGCTTTGACTATACAGGCCTTTGCCAGAAAAGTGATGTCTCTGCTTTTTAATACTCTGTCTAGGTTGGCCATGGTTTTTTTTTCCAAGGAGCAAGTGTCTTTTAATTTCATGGCTGCAGTCACCATCCACAATGATTTTGGAGCCCAAGAAAATAAAGTCTGTCACTGTTTCCACTTTTTCCCCGTAATTTGCCATGAAGTGATGGGACTAGATGCCATGATCTTAGTTTTTGAATGTTGAGTTTTAAGCCAGCTTTTTCACTCTCCTCTCTCACTCCATCAAAAGACTCTTTAGTTACTCTTCTCTTTCTGCCATTAGAGTGGTATCATCTGCATACCTGAGGTTGTTGATATTTCTCTCACAATCTTGATTCCAGCTTGTGCTTCATCCAGCCCAGCATTTGGCATAATATACTCTGCATAGAAGTTAAATAAGCAAGGTGACAGTATACAGCCTTGACATACTCCTTTCCCAACTTTGAACCATTCCGTGGTTCCATGTGTGGTTCCAACTGTTGCTTCTTGAACTACATATGGGTTTCTCAGGAGTCAGGTGAGGTGGTGAGGTATTCCCATCTCTTTCAGAATTTTCCACCATTTGTTGTGATCCACACAGTCAAAAGGCTTTAGCATAGTCAGTGAAGCAGAAATGGATGTTTTCTTTTCCTTGCTTTCCCTGTGATCCAGTGTATGTTGGCAGTTTGATCTCTATTTCCTCTGCCTTTTCTAAATCCAATATGTACATCTAGAAATTCTTGGTTCATGTGCTGTTAAAGCCTAGCTTGAAGGATTTTGAGCATTACCTTCCTAGCATGTGAAATGAGTGCGGTTGAGTTGCTGAGTTTTCCTAATTTGCTGGCATATTGAGTGCAGAAGTTTAACAGCATCATCTTTTAGGATTTGAAATAGCTCAGCTGGAATTCCATCACCTCCACTAGTTTTGTCATCATAATGCTTCCTAGGGCCCACTAGGCTTCACATTCCAGTATGTCTGGCTCTAGGTGAGTGACCACACCATCGTGGTTATCCAAGTCATTAAGACCTTTTTGTGCAGTTCTTCTGTGGATTCTTGCCACCTCTTCTTAATCTCTCCTACTTCTGTTAGGTCCATATTATTTCTGTCCTTTATGGTGCCCATCTTTGCATGAAACATTTCCTTGATATCTCTAGTATTCTTGAAGAGGTCTCTAGTCTTTTCCATTCTGTTATTTTCCTCTATTTCTTTGCATTGCTCACTTAAGAAGGCTTTCTTAGCTCTCCTTGCTGTTCTTTGGAACTCTGCATTCAGATGGGTGTGTCTATCCTTTTCTCCTTTGTCTTTTGTTTCTCTTCTTTTCTCACCTATTTGTAAGACCTCCACTGACAACCATTTTGCTTTTTTGCATTTCTTTTTCTTGGGGATGGTCTTTATCCCTGTCTCCTGTACAATGTCACAAACCTCTGTCCATAGTTTATTAGGCACTCTGTCTATCAGATCTAATCCCTTGAATCCATTTCTTACTTCCACTGTATAATCATAAGGGATTTCATTCAGTTCATAAGCAGTTTAGGTCATACCTGAATGGTACAGTGGTTTTACCTACTTTCTTCAATTGAAGTCTGAATTTGGCAATAAGGAGTTCATGATCTGAGCCACAGTCAGCTCCCAGTCTTGTTTTTGCTGACTGTATAGAGCTTCTACATCTTTGGCTGCAAAGAATATAATCAGTATGATTTCAGTATTGACCATCCGTTGATGTCCATGTATTGATGTCCAATTGTCTCTTATGTTGTTGGAAGAGTGAGTTTGCCATTACTAGTGCGTTCTCTTGGCAGAATTCTGTTAGCCTTTGCCCTGCTTTATCTTGTACTTTATGGCTAAATTTGCCTGTTACTCCGGATATCTCTTGACTTTCTAATTTTGCATTACAGTCCCCTATGATAAAAAGGACATCTTTTTTTGGTGTTAATTCTAAATGGCCTTGTCAGTCTTCTTAGACCTGTTCAACTTCTTTGGCATTAGTGGTTGGGGCATAGACTTGGATAGCTGTGATGTTGAATGGTTTGCCTTGGAAATGAACTGAGATCATTTTGTCATTTTGAGATTGCTCCCAAGTACTGGGTTTTGGAAACCAACCCTGGTAGTCATTGGAAAGACTGATGCTGAAGCTCCAATACTTTGGTCACTTGATGCAAAGGGCTCACTCACTGGAAAAGACCCTGGTGCTGGGTAGAACTAAGGGCAAGAGGAGAAGGGACTACAGAAGATGAGATGGTTGGATGACATCATCGACGCAATGGACATGAGTTTGAGCAAACTCCAGGAGATAGTGGAGGACAGGGAAGCCTGGCATGCAAAAAAAAAGAAAACATGGACTTTGCAAAATCCATGTTGCAGCATTGGACCTGACTGAGCAACTGAACAATTCAACTGTGTTTTGGATTCTTTTTTTGACTATGATGGCTACTCTATTTCTTCTAAGGGATTCTTGCCCAAAAAAGTACATATAATGGTCATCTGAATTAAATTTTGCCCATTCCCATTCATTTTACTTCACTGATTGCTAAAATGTCAGTGTTCACTCTTGTCCTCTCCCGTTTGACCATATCCAGTTTCCTTGATTCATGGACCTAATGTTCCAGGTTCCTATGCAGTATTTACAGTATTGGACTTTACTTTCATCACCAGACACATCTACAACTCAGTGTCATTTCCACTTTGTCTTAGCCTCTTCATTCTTTCTGGAGCTATTTCTCCACTCTTCCCCAGTATAGATTTCATTTTATATATTACATATTTTATCTTTCCTGTGCCCACACGCTTACCTCACATCTTTCAGTCTTTTGTGTATGCTTTTAGTTCACACATGCATCTGTATACACATAATATCTATTACACAATTAGTCCAGTCTCCCAAGTCATGGATATAGGGCTTAACACCTCCTTGATGATCTTGTCAGTTCTATTTCATAAAATCTCCTGCACCTCTATGTCATCTCAGCCTCCCAAGGCCACTGCCCTAGTTCAGGCTCTAATCACTGTTGGTCTCAACCATTTAAAATAACCTCTAGTCTCTTTTTCTCCTAGCCAGGAATCTAAAGTAGTAATCTGAAGTTATTAGCATATGAACTTCTGGTCCATATTTCATGTTTCTACTGAAGAATCATTCTCAAATAGAAATCAAATCAAATCACTCTCTTGATTATAATCAGTTATAAGTCAAATTTCTTAGCGTGATTGATTTACTGAATATGTCTTAGTCTTCCCTGTCTTCTGTCTCATCAGCCTCATTTCCAATCCTTTTTTCTCTGATACCCTGAACAATTGAAATGCTAAATTGCTTAAAGTTTTCCAAAATAAACCCATTTTTTCTTGCTTCTCTATCGATTCCTCTCTTCAGAGTATGTCTTTAATTTCTTGCTACCTAATGCCTGCTCCACCCCCACCTCAGTCCAAGGCCACCATCAAACTTTTACTTGTCATGATCTTTCAAGACCCCGTGCTGTGCTGTGCTTAGTCGCTCAGTTGTGTCCGACTCTTCGTGACACCATGGACTGTAGCCTGCCTGGCTCACCTGTCCATGAGGATTCTCCACACTCAGAATTAATATTTATTCTTGAGAATTAATTTTGATCTCCCTGAGCACTCACTCATTAATATATCTTCATAGCAACTTGCATATATTTTACCATCCATCCATATACTACCACATTTATTTTTCATATTATGTATCTTTCACATATAAACCCTCTCTCTGAATACATATCTTTCCTTCTTTTCCCCATTACCATGCTTTTTTCTACTATATAAAAACATATAAATAGGTTTCTAAATAATCAATACTATAAAATATATAATTTTATAGTGTATAATATATTAATTAAGTCTATGTGTCTGTGTTCTCTCTGCTAGATTTTAAAACCCAAACAGGTAAGGCCGCCTTTTGATTTTATCTTTGTATGTTTTACAACATCCTGGTATATTGAAGTCACTAAATGAAATTTTACTTATTCATTTGACCAGTATTTGTTGAGGGCTTTTCTATACCAGGAGCATTCCAGATTCTGACACAATAGTAGAGAACAGAGCACGCCAAAGCCCTGGCCTTCATAGACCTTATTATATTCTCTGCTTAATGACTCTATAATTAATGTAAATTTGTTAAAAGCACTCTTCAGATACAGAAAATATCCATTCGTGAAGCAGAGTTTACTCTTTTTTATATGTGTGAGATCATTTATGTATGTTACTGTAGATAGTAATCTGAAGTTATTCTAAATGTTAATCTGAATTAATGCTATTATAGTCCTCTTTTTTTTAATAGGTGTAAGAACACCTCAACAAGTCTCTCCCAGGAGTATCTCATCAATGACAGATGAAGAGGTTAGGATTAAATTAACTATGAAATTTGTCAACTTTTTGGGTGTAAATGACAAAAAAGTATTTATTAAAAATTCACCACATAATAGTTTTATAAGAATTTAAGTTACTATCCTGCCTTGTTTCTTAGAATCCCAAGTACTTTCCTTATTTTCATGTGTTTATATATTTCTACATATTATTTTATGTTTCACAGAATTAGAACAGCCTTATACCATATGTAAAGTTAAACGAGGGATTATTTACTACTGTTTGGTGGCAGCTTATGGAGGTTGCTAGTTCTCCTGAACTTTATATTTGCTAATTAACTATTTTTAACATGTAAAAAGTAGATTCTTTTGTGTTCACTAGGTAGGTTTAATGAAGTTAGCCATATTTTCTTCAGCATTTTCTACCTGGTAGCTTACTAGAACTGCAGAATCTCAGCACCTCCCCTATCACCTCAGTCCTAATGAATCAGAATCTGCATTTTAACAAAATTCCCAAATATTCGAAACATTGCTGTAAATCTTTTTATAAAGGAGGATATGTTTCCAGCTAAACTCCTCCTCTCCTACCATGTTCACCTCTCTCTCTCACAAAAAGTTAGTAGCTATCCTCTGCATTCTTCCTGTCCATATTTTTGTATTTTTGTTACATAGGTTTGTATCCCTAATTATACACATGTGAACACAAACAGTTTCCTGCAGCTTTTTTCATGGAACAGTATTTTTTAGGCTTATCCATGTTTTGCTACCTTGGGAATTCTTACCTGCCCCAGTATTACCAAGATTTTCTCTCATGTTTTCTTTTAAAAGTTTTACTACTTAGCTTGTCGTATCTGTCAGAGGCAACAGGCAATTAAGATGATTGTATTCAAACTTTTGCAATAGGGACAATGTCATCAGTAAGGACCATTTCAGAGTAAATGAAGGGGACTTGGGGTTTTATAAAGGAAGAAAGAAAAGGACGTTATAATCATTGAGGAAGGGTAGATGTGGGTCATATCAAGAATATATGTGGGCAGGGTGGCCTTTTGTAGTTAGTTCTGGAAACACACAAAAAATTAAAGGATTTCTCAGCTATCACTTCATTTAGGGAACCCAAGCCTCAGATAAAGGTCAACATTGTCACACTTAAGGATTGAATTCATCTAGAGTTTATTTTGTGTATATTCAAAGAGTTCTCGTTATCATATGAATTATCATTTTTCTTTTATCCTAGTGACATTTATTGTTACAGAGGTCCTTCTTTTTCTCCATTGATTTCTGGATTTCCTATTCTGTTTCATGAGTCTGTTTGTCTCAGAGTTAATGTGTAGTTTTTAATTGTTACAGTTTTATAAAATACGTCTGTTCTAATTTTTAAAGATAGTTTTGTTTAGTTATTTGTGTTTTTGACTATGCTGGCTCCTCTCCCCCGCACGGGCCTTTCTCCGGTTTCAGAGAGTGGCAGCCCCTGTCCAGCTGCTGTGGGCCTCTCACCTTGGTGGGCAGAGCACAGGCTCTGGGGGCACAGACTTCAACAATCACAACATGTGCGCTCAGTCATTGCAGTTCTCGGGCTCTGAAGAACAGGCTCAGTAACTGTGATGCTCTGGCTTAGGAGCTCTGCAGTCCGCTGGATCCTCACAGACCAGGGATTGAACCCGTGTGCCCTGCAGTGACGGGCTGATTCTTCACCCCTGAGCCACAGGGAAGCCTCTGTGCTAAATGCGTTTGAAAGGAGTGTTGTTGGTGCAGTTATAAAATAGTAGCTCATTGCTAAGTCATCACGGTATTCTTTTCACTGAGGTCATTGGTGACTGGATTATCACAAATGGGATCATAAACGAGTTTTTCACCCTCCACTCTTTTTTTGATCCATAGTCCTTTCAAAGATATTTGACCACGGATTCAAACTTGTTTCTATAATAGTTTTAAAATCCTATTTACGATCCAAATTATGTGTCTTTTCCTGTTTGGCTATTTTGCTGTTTCATTCTTCTTATCTGGGAGTCTACTGTCTCTTTTTTCATATATTATCCCTTTAGTTATTACTTCCTTCTCTCTTCTTTATTTCTTGTTGTCTTAAAAACATATTTCCTTCTCTGTTTGGCTCCTACTTACTTTTTGAGATTATTTTATAACATGTCACTGTTATTATTTATTTCAGAAGAGATAGGAAATTTTTTTTTTTAAAAGAAAAAGCTATCTAAATTCCCACCCAGACTCAATTTGTATTCTTTTGGATTTTTTTCTGTGCCTATGCACAGTATTCATGAAATTAGGATAGTATTAAGTATGCTTGTCTGTATCTTGCTTTTCGTATCAATAATCTTGAGCACATTTTCATGTCAGTATATAAAGATTTGAATCACCATTTTAGTCATAACATAGTATATTCTAATACATATTGATTTGATAGAACTTGCTGAAACAGTATTCAGTTGTTGCACTTTAGTTTGCTTCCAATTTTTTATCCCCATTATATATGCCCACAGACATATTTTTACAAAAATGTATGCCTATTTATTTGGTTAGGGTAAATTCATAAGATGTGAGACTTTTTTATTCTAAGAATATGACTTAAAAAAAAAAAAACTTTATGCATCACATATTTATTCCCCTGAAACACGTTGTCAGTTAAGTCTCACATCAGCAATAATATTGAGTGTAGATTTTACTATATTTCTCCTAATACCTGCTATCTTTGCTCATTAGGCAAGTAAAATACTTCCTATTATTTTAATGTGCATTTCACTGATTACTACTAAATATAAAAATACTTTCTTGTGTTAATTGATCATTCCGTTTTTTCTCTAGTAGTGCCCTCTTCTTTACCATTTTTTTTTCTATTTCAAATGCCAGTATTTTTATTATTTGTAAGAACATCTATATTGGAGAGAATAGACTTTGTTCTATATATTAAAGCCAATATTACTGGTTTATTATGTGTATTAATATTTAATTCGGTTCATTCACTCAGTTGTGTCCAACTCTTTGTGACCCCATGAACCGCAGCACGCCAGGCCTCCCTGTCCATCACCAACTCCCAGAGTCTACTCAAACTCATGTCCATCGAGTCAGTGATGCCATCCAGCCATCTCATCCTCTGTTGTCCTCTTCTCCTCCCACCTTCAATCTTTCCCACCATCAAGGTCTTTTCAGGTGAATCAGTTCTTCCCATCAGGTGGCCAAAGCATTGGAGCTTCAGCATCAGTCCTTCCAAGGAATATTCAGGGCTAGTTTCCTTTAGGATTTACTGCTTGGATCTCCTTGCAGTTCAAGGGACTCTCAAGAGTCTTCTCCAACACTGCATTTCAAAAGCATCAATTCTTTGGTGCTCAGTTTTCTTTATACTCTAACTCTCACATCCATACATGACCACTGGAAAAACCACAGCTTTGACTAGACAGACCTTTGTCAGTGAAGTAATGTCTCTGCTTTTTAATATTCTGTCTAGATTGGACATAGCTTTTCTTCCAAGGAGCAAGTGTCTTTTAATTTCGTGGCTGCAGTAACTATCTGCAGTGATTTTGGAGCCCACGAAAATAAAATCTGTCACTGTTTCCCTGTCTATTTTCCATGAACTGATAGGACCAGATGCCATGACCTTAGTTTTCTGAATGCTGTATTTTAAGCCAACTTTTTCACTCTACTCTTTCACTTCCATCAAGAGGCTCTTTAGTTCTTCTTTACTTTTGGCCATAAGGGTGGTGTCATCTGTGTATCTGAGGATATTGATATTTCACCCAGCAATCTTGATTCCAGCTTGTGCTTCCTCCAGCCCAGAATTTCGCACGATGTACTCTGCATATAAGTTAAATAAGCAGGGTGACAATATACAGCCTTGGCATACTCCTTTCCCAATTTGGAACCAGTCTCTTGTTCCATGTCCAGTTCTACCTGTTGCTTCTGCATACAGATTTCTCAGGAGGCAGGTCAGGTGGTCTTGTATCTGCATCTCTTGAAGAACGTTCCACAGTTTGTTGTGATCCACACAGTCAAAGGCTTTGGCATAGTCAATAAAGCAGAAGTAGATGCTTTTCTGGAACCCTTGCTTTTTCTATGATCCAGCGGATGTTGGCAATTTGATCTCTGGTTCCTCTGCTCTTTCTAAATCCAGCTTGAACATCTGAAAATTCATGGATCATGTACTGTTGAAACCTGGCTTAGGGAATTTTGAGCATTACTTTGTTAGTGTGTGAGATGAGTACAATTGTATGATAGTTTGAATATTCTTTGGCATTGCCTTTCTTTGGGATTGGAATGAAAACTGACATTTTCCAGTCCTGTGGCCACTGCTGAGTTTTCCAAATTTGCTGGCATATTGAGTGCACCATATTTTAAATTAAATTAATTAAATTTAGTTAATTTAATTAATTAATTTAGTTAATTAAATTAATATTTAATTTGGTGATGGCAAATTTTGCTATGTAGATGTTTTTTGATTTTATATAACCAAATATATTATGAGTTTCTCTTAGGTTTTTGTTCTCAGTATTCTTAACTCAAAATTATATAAATATAATTATAGTACTTTTAAATTTAATAACCATCTTAATTCATATAGAAATTAATTTTGTATAAAAGTGACATGAGTCTCTACCTTTTTTCCTAAAATGTTAGCCAGCTAACTTAATAAATAAATCATGTAAATGAACATTCACCTGAAATGCTGTTTATCATATACTAAATTATTATATGCAGTTATTATGTACTTGCAAGTATGTTAGCTCTGTACCCTTAACTGTTACTTTACCAGTGCACTTTTCTTTCCTCTTCTGTAAATGGAGATAGTACTTATAAATTTATTAAGTGAACTAAATATGTGTCATTAATAAAATACAAATTTGTTTAAATTTATTTCATTTATATTTTTTCATTTATTTATTTATTTCATTTCAATATTTATTTATTTCATTTATATTTCAAATATATTTCATTTAACACAGTGATTGACTCATAGTATATGCCAAATAAATAGTTATTATTTATTTTTGTTATTAACATTGTTGAGTCTATTTTGTTATCAGAACTGTACTTTTGTAATGATTGCTATGTAATAAATTTTAGTATCTGGTAGGGCAAAATTTCCAAATTTAACTTTGATTCTTTGAAACTTAGGAGATTGTTTTCATCTTTATCTGTTAAAATTTCATCTATCTTTATTAACTGATTATTCTCTACAAGATATATAAACATCAGATGCTCTAAATACTGTTCTTAATTATCTTTTTATTTCCTGAGAAAAATTACTGGGTATCTTATTTTTCCTAGAAAAATTACTAGGTAAGTTGTCTTCTTTAGTTACTTTTTATTTCCAGTGCTGCAGTCTTAAATTCATAAAATATTTTATTCATATATTTTCAGAGGTTTAATATGAGAATTAAGTTTGGTGCAATTACAAATGTAGAATTCAGAAAATCACAAGGAAATTCTTGGTATTTCCTGTTTTCTAATTTTAAAGTCTTTTTTTTTAATGCAAAATATATTCTACACTAGTTGCATAATTAGAGATTTCTTACAGAGCTTTTCTTTATTTTTTCTTCAAAGCTTTAGATTCAATATGTCAACTGGTATGTACTATAATTATTAAAACTGTCACATGAATGCTTATAAATATGCAGTTAAAGTAAACATGTGTAGGACATAAACACTATCAGTAATAGGTCTCAGAATTATCTTTTTTGGTCAGCTATGAAAAATTCATACTTTTTTGGGTCAGCTATGAAAAATTCATACTTCAGTGTCCCTCTTTTGCTTTCTTTTTATTATTTTCATGAGTCAAAAATTTTTGAGTTTTTAAAGTCTTTTTACAGTAGAGAAGACTAGTAATAGGAAGATTATTACTTTTTACTGCTCACTTTGGCAGCATGTATGTTCTTTTCCTTATGTTGTTCAAATGCATCAAATAAAGATGATTCTTTATTAGTGATCTCTTAAAGAGCTAATGGGGGAAAACTAAAAAGATAGAAACCAGCCCCTGGAAGATGAGGAAGGAAGGAAATGCTATGGGTTTAACAGGATAGTGAAGATTTTTAAAATAGGGTTCTTCAAGATCTTAGTATAAGAAAAATTCAAAGCATAAACTATAGAGGAAACATTTGTAAATGGAAAATCAGGGAGTAAAAATTGAGCAAGATAGCTGTATAACTTATATAACTATATATTCTATTCTACTTAATAGTTTTCCTTGAAAGGTATAAAAACTTTAAGTACTGGATGTTATTAGGTTTAATTTTAATTATGGTAGATTATGGGTTGATAAAACTAATCCAAAATAGTATGAATAATTTGGAGAATATTGGGATTGCATGTATTTAACTTATGCTAAAAAACACATGTTAAAATAAATTCCTTACCACTGTGCTTAGATAGCTGAATTATTGCTAAACTACTGCACAATAATTTACATTTATAATGATGATTCCTAGAGCAAGACAAGATCTTGAAGAGATTTTTTAATCATTTAAAGAAGATTAAATATTTTTTTCATTATAGTTTGGGTTAAATATATCTTATTCATTGTATTTTAGTTCTTTAAATATTGACAGCCAACATTATCATCACTGTAAGAATCAGTAATAATTTGAATGTCTTTTATATGTAAACATTAAGTTAAATGACATTGTTAGAGCATTCAAAAAGGGGATGGTTTTATAAAGATACTTCAGATGACAAGGAAGCAACTGATTATGTATATGACTTATAGAAAGTAAATCAGATTTTATGGTTATTCTCCCCCCCACCCTCTTATTTCCCTTTATTTTTATTAGTTGGAGGCTAATTACTTGACAATATTGTAGTGGTTTTTGCCATACATTGACATGAATCAGCCATGGGTTTACATGTGTTCCCCGTCCTGAACCCCCATCCCACTTCCCTCCCCATCCCATCCCTCTGGGTCATCCCAGTGTACCAGCCTTGAGCACTTGTCTCATGCATCAAACCTGGACTGGTGATGTTTCACACTTGATAATATACATGTTTCAATGCTATTCTCTCAGATCATCCCACCCTCGCCTTCTCCCATAGAGTCTAAAAGTCTGTTCTATACATCTGTGTCTCTTTCTGTATTGCATATAGGATTATCATTACCATCTTTCTAAATTCCATATTATGCCTTAGCATACTGTATTAGTGTTTTTATTTCTGACTTACTTCACTCTGTATAATGGGCTCCAGTTTCATCCATCTCATTAGAACTGATTCAAATGAATTATTTTTAATTGCTGAGTAATATTCCATTGTGTATATGTACCACAGCTTCCTTATCCATTCATCTGCTGATGGGCGTTTAGGTTGTTTCCATGTCCAGGCTATTATAAACAGTGCTGCAATGAACATTGGGGTGCACGTGTCTCTTTCAGTTCTGGTTTCCTCGGTGTGTATGCCCAGGAGTGGGATTGCTGGGTCATATGGCAGTTCTATTTCCAGTTTTTAAAGGAATCTCCACACTGTTCTCCATAGTGGCTGTACTAGTTTTCTTTCCCACCAACAGTGTAAGAGAGTTCCCTTTTCTCCACACCCTCTCCAGCATTTATTGCTTGTAGTCTTTTGGATAGCAGCCATTCTGACTGGCGTGTAATGGTACCTCATTGAGGTTTTGATTTGCATTTCTCTGATAATGAGTGATGTTGAGCATCTTTTCATGTGCTTGTTAGCCATCTGTATGTCTTCTTTGGAGAAATGTCTGTTTAGGTCTTTGGCCCATTTTTTGATTGGGTCATTTATTTTTCTGGAATTGAGCTGCAGGAGTTGCTTGTATATTTTTGAGATTAATCCTTTGTCTGTTGCTTCATTTGCTATTATTTTCTCCCATTCTGAGGGCTGTCTTTTCACCTTGCTTATAGTTTCCTTTGTTGTGCAAAAGCTTTTAAGTTTCATTAGGTCCCATTTGTTTATTTTTGTTTTTATTCCCAATATTCTGGGAGGTGGGTCATAGAGGATCTTGCTGTGATTTATGTTGGGGAGTGTTTTGCCTATGTTCTCCTCTAGGAGTTTTATAGTTTCTGGTCTTACATTTAGATCTTTAATCCATTTCGAATTTATTTTTGTGTATGGTGTTAGAAAGTGTTCTAGTTTCATTCTTTTACAAGTGGTTGACCAGTTTTCCCAGCACCACTTGTTAAAGAGGTTGTCTTTTTTCCATTTTATATCCTTGCCTCCTTTGTTGAAGATAAGGTGTCCATAGGTATGTGAATTTATCTGGGCTTTCTATTCTGTTCCATTGATCTATATTTCTGTCTTTGTGCCAGTACCATACTGTCTTGATGACTGTGGCTTTGTAGTAGAGTCTGAAGTCAGGCAGGTTGTTTCCTCCAGTTCCATTCTTCTTTCTCAGGATTGCTTTGGCTATTCAAGGTTTTTTGTATTTCCATACAAATTGTGAAATTATTTGTTCTAGTTCTGTGAAAAAATACCATTGGTAGCTTGATAGGGATTGCATGGAATCTATAGATTGCTTTGGGTAGTATACTCATTTTCACAATATTACTTCTTCCAATCTATGAACACGGTATATTTCTCCATCTACTTGTGTCCTCTTTGATTTCTTTCATCAGTGTTTTAGAGTTTTCTATGTATAGGTCTTTTGTTTCTTTAGGTAGATATACTCCTAAATATTTTATTCGTTTTGTTGCAATGGTGAATGGGATTGTTTCCTTAATTTCTCTTTCTGTTTTCTCATTGTTAGTGTATAGGAATGCAAGGGATTTCTGTGTGTTAATTTTATATCCTGCAACTTTACTATATTCATTGATTAGCTCTAGTAATTTTCTGGTAGAGTCTTTAGGGTTTTCTATGTAGAGGATCATGTCATCTGCAAACAGTGAGAGTTTTACTTCCTCTTTTCCTATCTGGATTTCTTTTATTTTTTTCTCTGCTCTGATTGCTGTGATCAAGACTTCCAAAACAATGTTGAATAGTAGTTGTGAGAGTGGGCACCTTTGTCTGGTTCCTGACTTAAGGAGAAATGCTTTCAATTTTTCACCATTGAGGGTAATGTTTTCTATGGGTTTGTCATATATGGGTTTTATTATGTTGAAGTATATTCCTTCTGTTCCTGCTTTCTGGAGGTGTTTTTTTTTTTTTTTTTTTTTTTATCATAAATGGATGTTGAATTTTGTTGAAGGCTTTTTCTGCATCTATTGAGATAATCATATGGTTTTTATCTTTCAATTTGTTAATGTGGTGTATTACATTGATTGATTTGTGGATATTAAAGAATCCTTGCATTCCTGGGATAAAGCCCACTTGGTCAAGGTGTATGATCTTTTTAATATGTTGTTGGATTCTGTCTGCTAGAATTTTGTTAAGGAATTTTGCATCTATGTTCATCAGTGATATTGGCCTATAGTTTTCTTTTTCTGTGGCATCTTTGTCTGGTTTTGAAATTAGGGTGATGGTGGCCTCATAGAATGAGTTTGGAAGTTTGCCTTCTACATTTTTCTGGAAGAGTTTGAGTAAGATAGGTGTTAGCTCTTCTCTAAATTTTTGGTAGAATTCAGCTGTGAAGCCATCTGGTCCTGGGCTTTTGTTTGCTGGAAGATTTCTGATTACAGTTTCGATTTCCATGCTTGTGATGGGTCTGTTAAGATCTTCTATTTCTTTCTGGTTCAGTTTTGGAAAGTTATACTTTTCTAAGAATTTGTCCATTTCTTCCAAGTGGTCCATTTTATTGGCATAGAGCTGCTGGTAGTAGTCTCTTATGATCCTTTGTATTTCAGTGTTGTCTGTTGTGATCTCTCCATTTTCATTTCTAATTTTGTTAATTTGGTTCTTCTCCCTTTGTTTCTTTTTTCTTTTTCTTTTTTTTTTACAATGGAATGATATTTTTATTGATTTTTTTTCATTTTTTTTTTATTTTTTTTTCATTTTTTTTTTATTTTTTTTTTATTAGTTGGAGGCTAATTACTTCACAACATTTCAGTGGGCTTTGTCATACATTGATATGAATCAGCCATAGATTTACACGTATTCCTCATCCCGATCCCCCCTCCCACCTCCCTCTCCACCCAATTCCTCTGGGTCTTCCCAGTGCACCAGGCCCGAGCACTTGTCTCATGCATCCCACCTGGGCTGGTGATCTGTTTCACCATAGATAGTATACATGCTGTTCTTTTGAAATATCCCACCCTCACCTTCTCCCACAGAGTTCAAAAGTCTGTTCTGTATTTCTGTGTCTCTTTTTCTGTTTTGCATATAGGGTTATCGTTGCCATCTTTCTAAATTCCATATATATGTGTTAGTATGCTGTATTGTTCTTTATCTTTCTGGCTTACTTCACTCTGTATAAGGGGCTCCAGTTTCATCCATCTCATTAGAACTGATTCAAATGAATTATTTTTAACGGCTGAGTAATATTCCATGGTGTATATGTACCACAGCTTCCTTATCCATTCATCTGCTGATGGGCATCTAGGTTGCTTCCATGTCCTGGCTATTATAAACACTGCTACGATGAACATTGGGGTGCACGTGTCTCTTTCAGATCTGGTTTCCTCAGTGTGCATGCCCAGAAGTGGGATTGCTGGGTCATATGGCAGTTCTATTTCCAGTTTTTTAAGGAATCTCCACACTGTTTTCCATAGCGGCTGTACTAGTTTGCATTCCCACCAACAGTGTAAGAGGGTTCCCTTTTCTCCACACCCTCTCCAGCATTTATTGCTTGTAGACTTTTGGATAGCAGCCACCCTGACTGGCATGTAATGGTACCTCATTGTGGTTTTGATTTGCATTTCTCTAATAATGAGTGATGTTGAGCATCTTTTCATGTGTTTGTTAGCCATCTGTATGTCTTCTTTGGAGAAATGTCTGTTTAGTTCTTTGGCCCATTTTTTGATTGGGTCATTTATTTTTCTGGAATTGAGCTGCAGGAGTTGCTTGTATATTTTTGAGATTAATCCTTTGTCTGTTGCTTCATTTGCTATTATTTTCTCCCAATCTGAGGGCTGTCTTTTCACCTTACTTATAGTTTCCTTTGTAGTGCAAAAGCTTTTAAGTTTCATTAGGTCCCATTTGTTTATTTTTGTTTTTATTCCCAATATTCTGGGAGGTGGGTCATAGAGGATCTTGCTGTGATTTATGTCGGAGAGGTTTTTGCATATGTTCTCTTCTAGGAGTTTTATAGTTTCTGGTCTTACATTTAGATCTTTAATCCATTTCGAATTTATTTTTGTGTATGGTGTTAGAAAGTGTTCTAGTTTCATTCTTTTACAAGTGGTTGGCCAGTTTTCCCAGCACCACTTGTTAAAGAGGTTGTCTTTTTTCCATTGTATATCCTTGCCTCCTTTGTCAAAGATAAGGTGTCCATAGGTATATGAATTTATCTGGGCTTTCTATTTTGTTCCATTGATCTATATTTCTGTCTTTGTGCCAGTACCATACTGTCTTGATGACTGTGGCTTTGTAGTAGAGTCTGAAGTCAGGCAGGTTGTTTCCTCCAGTTCCATTCTTCTTTCTCAGGATTGCTTTGGCTATTCAAGGTTTTTTGTATTTCCATACAAATTGTGAAATTATTTGTTCTAGTTCTGTGAAAAAATACCATTGGTAGCTTGATAGGGATTGCATGGAATCTATAGATTGCTTTGGGTAGTATACTCATTTTCACAATATTACTTCTTCCAATCCATGAACACGGTATATTTCTCCATCTACTTGTGTCCTCTTTGATTTCTTTCATCAGTGTTTTAGAGTTTTCTATGTATAGGTCTTTTGTTTCTTTAGGCAGATATACTCCTAAATATTTTATTCGTTTTGTTGCAATGGTGAATGGGATTGTTTCCTTAATTTCTCTTTCTGTTTTCTCATTGTTAGTGTATAGGAATGCAAGGGATTTCTGTGTGTTAATTTTATATCCTGCAACTTTACTATATTCGTTGATTAGCTCTAGTAATTTTCTGGTAGAGTCTTTAGGGTTTTCTATGTAGAGGATCATGTCATCTGCAAACAGTGAGAGTTTCACTTCTTCTTTTCCTATCTGGATTCCTTTTACTTCTTTTTCTGCTCTGATTGCTGTGGCCAAACTTCCAAAACTATGTTGAATAGTAGTGGTGAGAGTGGCACCCTTGTCTTCTTCCTGATTTTAGGGGAAATGCTTTCAATTTTTCACCACTGAAGATAATGTTTGCTGTGGGTTTGTCATATGTAGCTTTTATTATGTTGAGGTATGTTCCTTCTATTCCTGCTTTCTGGAGAGTTTTAATCATAAATGAGTGTTGAATTTTGTCAAAGGCTTTCTCTGCATCTATTGAGATAATCATATGGTTTTTATCTTTCAATTTGTTAATGTGGTGTATTACATTGATAGATTTGTGGATATTAAAGAATCCTTGCATTCTTGGGATAAAGCCCAGTTGGTCATGGTGTATGATTTTTTAAATATGTTGTTGGATTCTGTCTGCTAGAATTTTGTTAAGGATTTTTGCATCTATGTTCATCAGTGACATTGGCCTGTAGTTTTCTTTTTTTGTGGCATCCTTGTCTGGTTTTGGAATTAGGGTGATGGTGGCCTCATAGAATGAGTTTGGAAGCTTACCTTCATCTGCAATTTTCTGGAAGAGTTTGAGTAAGATAGGTGTTAGCTCTTCTCTAAATTTTTGGTAGAATTCAGCTGTGAAGCCATCTGGTCCTGGGCTTTTGTTTGCTGGGAGATTTTTGATTACAGTTTCAATTTCCGTGCTTGTGATGGGTCTGTTAAGATCTTCTATATCTTCCTGGTTCAGTTTTGGAAAGTTATACTTTTCTAAGAATTTGTCCATTTCATCCAAGTTGTCCATTTTATTGGCATAGAGCTGCTGGTAGTAGTCTCTTATGATCCTTTGTATTTCAGTGTTGTCTGTTGTAATCTCTCCATTTTCATTTCTAAGTTTGTTAATTTGGTTCTTCTCTCTTTGTTTCTTAATGAGTCTTGCTAATGGTTTGTCAATTTTGTTTATTTTTTCAAAAAACCAGCTTTTAGCTTTGTTGATTTTTGCTATGGTCTCTTTAGTTTCTATTGCATTTATTTCTGCCCTGATTTTTAAGATTTCTTTCCTTCTGCTAACCCTGGGGTTCTTCATTTCTTCCTTCTCTAATTGCTTTAGGTGTAGAGTTAGGTTATTTATTTGGCTTTTTTCTTGTTTCTTGATGTAAGCCTGTAATGCTATGAACCTTCCCCTCAGCACTGCTTTTACAGTTTCCCATGGGTTTTGGGTTGTTGTGTTTTCATTTTCATTCATTTCTATACATATTTTGATTTCTTTTTTGATTTCTTCTATGATTTGTTGGTTATTCAGAAGCGTGTTATTTAGCCTCTATATGTTTGAATTTTTAACAATTTTTTTCCTGTAATTGAGATCTAATCTTACTGCACTGTGGTCAGAAAAGATGACTGGAATGATTTCAATTTTTTTGAATTTTCCAAGACCAGATTTATGGCCCAGGATGTGATCTATTCTGGAGAAGGTTCCATGAGCACTTGAGAAAAAGGTGAAGTTGATTGTTTTGGGGTGAAATGTCCTATAGATATCAATTAGGTCTAGCTGGTCCATTGTGTCATTTAAAGTTTGTGTTTCCTTGTTAATTTTCTGTTTAGTTGATCTATCCATAGTTGTGAGTGGGGTATTAAAGTCTCCCACTATTATTGTGTTACTATTAATTTCCTCTTTCATACTCGTTAGTGTTTGCCGTACATATTGCGGTGCTCCTATGTTGGATGCATATATATTTATAATTGTTATATCTTCTTCTTGGATTGATCCTTTGATCATTATGTAGTGTCCTTCTTTGTCTCTTTTCACATCCTTTATTTGAAAGTCTATTTTATCTGATATGAGTATTGCGACTCCTGCTTTCTTTTGGTCTCCGTTTGCATGAAATATTTTTTTCCAGCCCTTCACTTTTAGTCTGTATGTGTCTCTTGTTTTGAGGTGGGTCTCTTGTAGACAGCATATATAGGGGTCTTGTTTTTGTATCCATTCAGCCAATCTTTGTCTTTTGGTTGGGGCATTCAACCCATTTACATTTAAGGTAATTATTGATAGGTGTGGTCCCGTTGCCATTTACTTTGTTGTTTTGAGTTCACGTTTATACACCCTTTCTGTGTTTCCTGTCTAGAGAAGATCCTTTAGCATTTGTTGAAGAGCTGGTTTGGTGGTGCTGAATTCTCTCAGCTTTTGCATGTTGGTAAAGCTTTTGAATTCTCCTTCATATCTGAATGAGATCCTTGCTGAGTACAGTAATCTAGTAATCTAGGTTGTAGGTTATTCTCTTTCATTACTTTCAGTATGTCCTGCCATTCCCTTCTGGCCTGGAGGGTTTCTGTTGATAGATCAGCTGTTATCCTTATGGGAATCCCTTTGTGTGTTATTTGTTGTTTCTCCCTTGCTGCTTTTAATATTTGTTCTTTGTGTTTGATCTTTGTTAATTTGATTAATATGTGTTTTGGGGTGTTTCGCCTTGGGTTTTTCCTGTTTGGGACTCTCTGGGTTTCTTGGACTTGGGTGGCTATTTCCTTCCCCATTTGGGGGAAGTTTTCAGCTATTATCTCCTCGAGTATTTTCTCATGGCCTTTCTTTTTGTCTTCTTCTTCTGGGACTCCTGTGATTCGAATGTTGGGGCATTTCACATTGTCCCAGAGGTCCCTGAGGTTGTCCTCATTTCTTTTGATCCTGTTTTCTTTTTTCTTCTCTGCTTCATTTATTTCCACCATTTTATCTTCTACCTCACTTATCCTATCTTCTGCCTCCGTTATTCTACTCTTGGTTCCCTCCAAAGTTTTTTTGATCTCATTCATTGCATTGTTCATTTTTAATTGACTCTCTTTTATTTCTTCTAGGTCTTTATTAAACATTTCTTGTATCTTCTCAATCTTTGTCTCCAGGCTATTTATCTGTAACTCCATTTTGTTATCAAGATTTTGGATCATTTTTATTATCATTATTCTAAATTCTTTTTCAGGTAGATTCCCTATCTCCTCCTCTTTTGTTTGACTTGGTGGGCATTTTTCATGTTCCTTTACCTGTTGGGTATTTCTTTGCCTTTTCATCTTGTTTAGATTGCTGTGTCTGGAGTGGGCTTTCTGTATTCTGGAGGTCTGTGGTTCCTTTTTATTGTGGAGGATTTACCCAGTGGGTGGGGTTAGACGATTGGCTTGTCAAGGTTTCCTGGTTAGGGAAGCTTGCGTCAGTGTTCTGGTGCGTGGAACTTGATTTCTTCTCTTTGGAGAGCAATGGAGTGCCCAGTAATGAGTTTTGAGATGGGTCTATGTGTTAGGTGTGACCTTGGGCAGCCTGTATGTTGATGTTCAGGGCTATGTTCCTGCGTTGCTGGAGAATTTGCGTGGTATGTCTTGTTCTAAAACTTATTGGCTCTTGGGTGGTGGCTGGTTTCAGTGTAGGTATGGAGGCTTTTGGACGGTCACTTATTACTTAAAGTTCCATGTAGTCAGGAGTTTTCTGGTGTTCTCAGGTTTTGGGCTTAAGTCTCCTGCCTCTGGATTTCAGTTTTATTCTTCCTGTAGTCTCAGGACTTCTCCAACTATACAGCACTGATAATAAAACTTCTAGGTTAATGGCGAAAAGATTCTCCCCCGTTAGGGACACCCAGAGAGGTTCACAGAGTTACATGAAGAAGAGGAGAGGGAGGAGGGAGATAGAGATGAGCAGGAGGAGGAAAAGGGGGACTCAGGAGGAGAGAGACAGATATACGCAGCTGTCTGTTCCCAGAGTGTTCTCCGTAGCCCAGTCACCTACAAAGATTCACAGAATTGGATTAGGAAGAGAAGGGGAAAGAAGGAAATAGAGGTGTTCTGAGGTAGAAAACAGAGAGTCAAGATTGGGAGAGAATAATCTTCGGTTTAAAAATAGGGCTTCTCTTCTTTTTTTTTTTTTTTTTGTAAGGTTATAGTGTATTGAAAATGAAAATTAAGGAGTAGTAGAGGAGTACTAGGGGACTTTAAAAGAAATAAGAGAAAAAGAAAAATAGAAAATAGAAGAGAAAAAGGAAAGAAAAAAAAGAAGAAAAAAGAAAAAAAAAAAGAAAAAAAATTTTTTTTTTCCCTAATTAAAAAAATCACAAAAATCTATGAGAATGAAAGTTAAGGAGTAATGGGGGAGTAATAGGGAATTTTAAAAAGGAAAATAAAAGAGAAAAAATAAAAAAGAAAAAAGGGAAAAAAAAGTAAAAATATATCTAGGAATTTCTCTGGAGCTGCTGCGGTCAGTGTTGGTTCGGCTCAGTTTCAGATAGCTCCTCGTTCCAGCTTACACTTCTCCATATCTACAGGCCCCTTCCGGTGTAGTCGGTGTTTTCTAGAGGGATTTTAATCTGTTGCACCAGTCCCTTCTGAGGCGGTTCCCTTTGTTTATTTGGCTTCTGTTTGCCGGTCTCTTCAGAGCCTCATTTCCGCCCTGACACAGGCGGGCAGAGGTGGACTCTTATTCAGGTAGCTAGTTCCGTCGCTCTGCGGGCCAGGGAGGGGCTGGCGCTGCGGGGACGGGCTGGCGCTGCTGGGAGGGGCTGACGCTGCTTTCTCCGTCTGCGCTGCTCAGGCTCCCGGCTGCTCTATATGGAGCGCGCCCCACGCTGCGCGAGGTTCCAGCCCTCCGGTGTTCCACAAAAGCGCGGAAGGAAAAGCTGCGCCTGCTCTCTGTGCCTTCCCCGTCAGAGCGGTCCAGGCAGCCAGGGGCTCGGTGGGCGCACTCTCCCCAGGTGTGGCGCGCCCACTCCCTTCTGCGGACCCAGACTCAGTTTCCTCTGGCGCCAGTCGGTGCGTGCGCCTTCCGCCCTCTGCGTCCCCAGCCCCAGTCCGGCCTGCGCCGGTCGGGCGCCTGCGCCCTGTGTCTGGCCGCGACCTTCCCCTCCCCCCTGCCTCCTGCCTCCCGCGGGGCTGGGCTGGTCCGCAGCCTGCGAGCTCCTCTCTGGACTTTCTCGGTCTCTTTGTTCTGCGAACGGCCGACAGTGTGTTCGGGCCGGTTAATTTTCTCTCTCTCTTTTGGTCTCCCACAGTTCAAGTTGGCAACTCACAGAAGCTCCCTCCGATTGTCCTCAGGGCACTCAGGCCCAGACCCTACCCCAAGCAATGCTGCCTAAGACTCCCTTCCCGGGACAGATCTCTGTCCTTGGCTCTTTTGTCTCACTTTTTATCTTTTATATTTTGTCCTACCTCCTTTCGAAGACAATGGGCTGCTTTTCTGGGCGCCTGATGACCTCAGCTAGTGATCAGAAGTTGTTTTGTGAAGTTTGCTCTGCGTTCAGTTATTCTTTTGATGAATTTGTAGGAGAGAAAGTGGTCTCCCCGTCCTACTCCTCCGCCATCTTGGCTCCTCCCTCTCCCATTGTTTCTTGATGAGACTGGCTAACAGCTTGTCAGTTTTATTTATCTTTTCAAAAAACCAGCTTTTAGCTTAGTTGATTTTTGCTACGGTCTCTTTTGTTTCTTTTGCATTTATTTCTGCTCTAATTTGTAAGATTTTTTTCCTTCTACTAACCCTGGGTTTCTTCACTTCTTCCTTCTCTAGTTGCTTTAGGTGTAGAGCTAGGTTATTTATTTGACTCTTTTCTTGTTTCTTGAGGTAAGCCTGTAATGCTGTGAACCTTCCCCTCAGCACTGCTTTTACAGTGTCCCATAGGTTTTGGGTTGTTGTGTTTTCATTTTCATTCGTTTCTATGCATATTTTGATTCCTTTTTTGATTTCTTCTATGATTTGTTGGTTATTAAAAAGCGTGTTAGCCTCTATATGTTTGAATTTTTAATAGTTTTTTTTCCTGTAATTGAGATCTAATCTTACTACATTGTGGTCAGAAAAGATGACTGGAATGATTTCAATTTTGTTGAATATACCAAGGCTAGATTTATGGCCAGGATGTGATCTATTCTGGAGAAGGTTCCGTGTGCACTTGAGAGAAAGGTGAAATTAATTGTTTTGGGGTGAAATGTCCTATAGATATCAATTAGGTGTAGTTGGTCCATTGTGTCATTTAAAGTTTGTGTTTCCTTGTTAATTTTCTGTTTAGTTGATCTATCCATAGGTGTGAGTGGGGTATTAAAGTCTCCCACTATTATTGTGTTATTGTTAATTTCCACTTTCATACTCGTTAGCACTTGCCTTACATATTGCGGTGCTACTATGTTGGATGCATATATATTTATAATTGTTATATCTTCTTCTTGGATTGACCCTTTGATCATTATGTAGTGTCCTTCTTTGTCTCTTTTCACAACCTTTATTTTAAGGTTTATTTTATCTGATATGAGTATTGCAACTCCTGCTTTCTTTTGGTCTCCTTTTGTATGAAATATTTTTTTCCAGCCCTTCACTTTCAGTCTGTATGTGTCCCTTGTTTTGAGGTGGGTCTCTTGTAGACAGCATATATAGGGGTCTTGCTTTTGAATCCATTCAGCCAGTCTTTGTCTTTTGGTTGGGGCATTCAACCCATTTACACTTAAGGTGATTATTGATAGGTGTGGTCCCATTGCCATTTACTTTGTTGTTTTGGGTTCGTGTTTATACACCCTTTCTGTGTTTCCTGTCTAGAGAAGATCCTTTAGCATTTGTTGGAGAGCTAGTTCGGTGGTGCTGAATTCTCTCAGCTTTTGCTTGTCGGTAAAGGTTTTGAATTCTCCTTCATATCTGAATGAGATCCGTGCTGGGTACAGTAATCTAGGTTGTAGGTTATTCTCTTTCATTACTCTAAGTATGTCCTGCCATTCCCTTCTGGCCTGAAGGGTTTCTATTGATAGATCAGCTTTTATCCTTATGGGAATCCCCTTGTGTGTTACTTGTTGTTTCTCCCTTGCTGCTTTTAATATTTGTTCTTTGTGTTTGATCTCTGTTAATTTGATTAATACATGTCTTGGGGTGTTTTGCCTTGGATTTATCCTGCTTGTGACTCTCTGGGTTTCTTGGACTTGTGTGACTATTTCCTTCCCCATTTGGGGGAAGTTTTCAGCTATTATCTCCTTGAGTATTTTCTCATGGCTTTTCTTTTTGTCTTCTTCTTCTGGGACTCCTGTGATTCGAATGTTGGGGCATTTCACATTGTTCCAGAGGTCCCTGAGGTTGTCCTCATTTCTTTTGATCCTGTTTTCTTTTTTCTTCTCTGCTTCATTTATTTCCACCATTTTATCTTCTTCCTCACTTATCCTATCTTCTGCCTCTGTTATTCTACTGTTGGTTCCCTCCAGAGCATTTTTAATCTCATTTCTTGCATTATTCATTTTTAATTGACTCTTTTTTATTTCTTCTAGGTCCTTGTTAAACATTTCTTGCATCTTCTCAATCTTTGTCTCCAGGCTATATCTGTAACTCCATTTTGTTTTCAAGATTTTGGATCATTTTTATTATCATTATTCTAAATTCTTTTACAGGTAGATTCCCTATCTCCTCCTCTTTTGTTTGGCTTGGTGGGCATTTTTCATGTTCCTTTGTCTGTTGGGTATTTCTCTGCCTTTTCATCTTATTTAGATTGCTGTGTTGGGGGGGGGGGGGGCTTTCTGTATTCTGGTAGTCTGTGGTTCCTTTTTATTGTGGAGGTTTCTCCCAGTGGGTGGCATTGGACGATTGGCTTGTCAAGGTTTCCTGGTTAGGGAAGCTTGTGTCAGTGTTCTGGTGTTCTGGATTTCTTCTCTCTGGAGTGGAATGGAGTGTCCAGTAGTGAGTTATGAGATGGGTCTATGTGTTTGGTGTGACTTTGGGCAGCCTGTATGTTGACACTCAGGGCTATGTTCCTGCGTTGTGGGAGTATTTGCATGGTATGTCTTGCTCTGGAACTTATTGGCTCTTGGGTGGTGGTTGGTTTCAGTGTAGGTATGGGGGCTGTTGGATGATCTCTTATTAATTAACATTCCCTGTAGTCAGGAGTTCTCTGGTGTTCTCAGATTTTGAGCTTAAGCCTCCTGCCTCTGGATTTCAGTCTTATTCTTCCAGTTGCCTCAAGACTTCTCCATCCATACAGCACTGATAATAAACTTCTAGGTTAGTGGTGAAAAGATTCTCCACAGTGAGGGACACCCAGAAAGGTTCACAAAGTTACATGAAGAAGAGCAGAGGGAGTAAGAAGATAGAGGTGAGCAGGAGGAGAAAAGGGGGGACTCGAGGAGAGAGACCGATCTAGGCAGTACTCTGTTCCCTAAGTGTTCTCCGCAGCCCAGAACACCCACAGAGATTCACAGAATTGGATTGAGAAGAGAAGGGGGAGGGAGGAAATAGAGGTGATCTGGGGGAGAAAAAGGAGAGTCAAAAGGGGGAGAGAGTAATCAAACCAGTAATCACACTCCTGAATGAAAATGGGTACTGAAGATTGGACTTTTAAATGTCCAAAATTGATAAATACTGAAAGACAAAGATTAAAACTCTAGAGTAGAGGTTAGACTCTTAAAAATACAATATTAAAAAAAAAAAACAATTTTAAGAAATTATATGAAGTTTGCTTTAAAAATAGGGTCTTTTTTTTTGCAAGGTTATAGTGGGTAAAAAAAATGAAAATTAAAGAGCAATAGAGGAGTAATAAAGGACTTTTTTAAAAAAGAAAAAAAATTTTAATTAAAAAAATTATAATAGTAAAAATATATCTAGGAATTTCTCTGGAGCTGTTGTGGGCAGTGTGGGTTCAGTTCAGTTTCAGATAGTTCCTCATTCCAGCTTACACTTCTCCATATCTATAGGCCCCTTCCAGTGTAGTCGGTGTTAACTACAGGGATTTTAATCTGTTGCACTGGTCACTTCTGAAGCGGTTCCCTTTGTTTATTTGGCTTCTGTTTGCCGGTCTCTTCAGTGTCTAATTTCGGCCCTGACACAGTGGGTGGAGGTGGTCTCTTGTTTAGGTTCGCTTCTTCAGTCGTGCTGTGGGGAGGGAGGGGCATTGCAGACAAATGTCACTGGCGTGTGTGGGGAGCACTCGCAGTGTTCCGGCCACACTGGGTTTGCCCCCGCTCACGGGTGTGTGCTTTCCCCGTCTACACTGCTCAGGCTCCAGGTTGCCCTACAGGGAGCGGGCCCTGAGTTGCATGCACTTCCCAGGCCTAAGCCGCTCAGGTTCAGGTTCTCGGGTACTCCACAAACGCGCAGACTCGGTTGGGCCTGCGTTTTGTACTTTCCCGGGTCAGAGCAGCTCAGGCAACCAGGAGCTTGATGAGCACAGTCTCCCCAGGTGCAGCGCGACTTCTCCCCACCCTGTCCCAGCCTCAGTTTCTGGGCGCACCTGGTCTGGTGTGCCTGTGTCTCTTCTGGGGAGCTGATCTCTGGCTGCAACCCTCCCGGCGGATGTCAACCATCCAGAATCTCAGGAAGTCTTTGGCTAGAAACTGGGAGCCTGTTTGCGGTTTGGTAGGGGATGCCCTCTCTGGGGCCGAGTTTGCCTCTTTCCAGCTCTGGCTGGCACCCGCCTCCCCCCTGCCTCCTGCCTCTAGCAGAGGATGGGCCGGTCTGCAGCCGGCCAGCTCTTCCCTGGTATTGCTCTGTTCTTTGTTCTGCGAACGGGCCGACTGTGCCTTAGGTTAGGGCTTTTCACAGGTTAATTCTCTCTCCCTCTTGAGATCCCACAGTTTAAGTTGCTGTCTTACATTAGCTCCCTCCCATTGCCCTCAGGGCATTCAGGCCCAGTCCTTACCCTAAGCAGTGCCACTCTCTCCTCTCTGTTCAGCCCCCACTTGCTGGTGGCGGATGCGGGCGTCTGGGGTACTTTCCTCTGGGAGTTGCTTTTAGGCTTGTAATCTGTAGGTTTTATTTATTTTTCTGAAAGGTCGGGGCATGCCCCCGGGAAAGTGCTACAAGGCAAATTCCGGAGGCTGGCTAAACTTTCAGGGGCTGGCCCCCTGCAGCCTGGTCCAATCAGGTACCAACACAGCCCTCGGACACTGACCACCGCTGTAGCCCGCGCTTTCTTCCTTATATGAAAAGACCTGGCCTGGACGCCCTGCCCGGACTATAAAACCCCTCCCCACCCCTCATACCTTGCAGACTCCCTTTGTCTCCTCACTCACCAGCCCCCCGGGAGTTCTGCCCGAGAGCGAGAGCGACGCTTAATAAAAAGGCCTTTACCACCGGTCCTTAGAGGCGGCTTTTTCTTTCTCCCGCGGCGTTTTCTAACATCTGGCGCCCCAACGTGGGGCTCGGGTTGAGGGGCCCCCGGCACTCGCCGTTGGGGCCCCCCCTCGAGCTCCACCGCCGCGGTAGCCCCGGACCCAGGCGGCTGACCAACCCCCCGGACGGCAGGATACGGGGTAAGTCCCTTCGGCTTTGGGGCCTGCCTTCCCTGGCGATCACTTCCTAGGGCTCCGTAACCAGTGCGCACTTACTGGGCCCTCCCGGTCACCAGCCGGTGGGGAGACGTCCCCAGCGGCTGAGTAGACCTCCGGCTTCGGCCTCCGGCTCCGGCCTCCGGCTCCGGCCTTCCCGGTCACCAGCTGGTGGGGAGACGTCCCCAGCGGCTGAGTAGACCTCCGGCTTCGGCCTTTCCGGGTCCCTGCGGCCGTGAGGAAGACGTTCCCCGCGACTACACGGACCTCCGGCTCCCCTCGACTCGTCCGAAGACGTTCGGACAGCGGGGGTTGCCTCCACGCCCTGTGGTCGCCATGGGATCGACAGCCTCCAAACCCGATCCCCAATACTCCACCCCCTTAGAGTGCCTGCTAGCTAACCTGCGGACTCTAGGGCTAAAGAGAGATATCCGTCCCAAGCAGCTCACTTTTCTGTGCTCACAGGCCTGGCCTCAGTATTCCCTAGATAATGGCTCACAATGGCCAGCCACAGGGACACTAGACTTTGACGTCCTCCGTGATTTGGATAATTACTGCCGGAGAACGGGAAAATGGTCTGAGGTCCCCTATGTTCAGGCCTTTTGGGCTTTGCGCTCTCGCCCCACCCTGTGCACTACGTGTGCTCCTAGCCAGATCCTACTCACCATGGCCCCCCCGACTCCACCCTCCCGAGCTAAGCCAACCCCTCCCGCTTCTGAGTCCTCTGCTTTCTCTGTTCCCCCAGAAGATCTGGTGGCCCCCCCTCCCTACGCCTCTCCCACGGCCCCCTCCCCTTCCTCTCCGGTTCCTACTCCCTCCCCTTCCACTCCGGCCCCTCCTACCTCTTCCCCCTCCTCTCCGGCCCCTCCTAACCCCTCCCCCTCTAACCCTACTCCGGCCTCTTTTGCTCCTGTTCCCGCCCCTGAGGCTTCACCGCCGGCCCCAGATTCTCCGGCCATTAGCCCTATCTTGTATCCTCCCCTTCCCCCCGTCACTCCCTACTCGTCTCCGGTTAGCTCCCACACTCGCTCCCATAGCAACCCTCCAGGGGCCTCCCCTCCCCCTCCCCCAGCCCCGCTACTCCCTCTGCGGCAAGTGGCCGGAGCCGATGGCCTGGCCCAGGTCCACGTCCCCTTCTCTCTCCAGGACTTAGCACAGATTGAGGCCAAGCTGGGATCCTTTTCCTCCAACCCCACTCAGTACATTAAGCAGTTTACTGGTCTGACCCGCGCCTATGCCTTAACATGGCAGGACATATATGTCATCCTGGGATCTACCACCACCCCCGAGGAGAGGCAGGCCATTTGGACGGCAGCCAGGGCTAAGGCCGACCAGCGGCATAGTGCCAACCCCTCCCCCGAGCGCCCCCCGGGAGCTCAGGCAGTTCCTGACACCGACCCTGATTGGAACTACCAGGAAGGGGGTGGCGGCCAGCTGCGGGTACGCTATATGATAGAGTGTCTCCTTGATGGGATGGAAACGTCCTCTCATAAAGTGGTAAACCTCCTCAAACTAGATGAGGTGACTCAGGGGCCCGATGAAAACCCAGCCATGTTTCTTAATCGGCTGACTGAGGCCCTTGTTCAATACACCAGACTGTCCCCTGAGTCCCCCATGGGGGCAGCTACCTTGGCCAATCGTTTTATCTCCCAATCCGCACCTGACATCCGAAAAAAACTGGCCAAGGCTGAGGATGGCCCTCAGACCCCTATTCGAGACCTGGTAAAAATGGCCTTTAAAGTTTATAACGCCCGTGAAGAAACTGCTGAGGCCAGCCGAAAGGCAAGGCTCAAACAAAAGGCCGAATTTCAGGCAAGCCTCCTAAACCAGCAAACCCAGGCCTTGGTAGCAGCCCTCCGGCCGGCGGCGGGCTCGGGGCCCCAAAACCCCCCTCCGGGGGCCTGCTTCAAGTGCGGCCAAGAAGGACACTGGGCCAAGATGTGCCCCAATCCGCGGCCTCCTTCCAAGCCATGCCCGTTGTGCAAACAACGAGGACACTGGGCTAGTGACTGTCCCCGGGCCTCTCGGGCTCCGACCTCTAGGGGCCGGAGACCAGAGCGCCCCAGGGAGACCTCCTGCCCTCCTCCGGCCTCGGAACTGCTGAGCTTCAATGATGACTGATGCCGCCCAGACTCGGGGACCCCAATAACCCAAGCCGAGCCTAGGGTAACGCTCCAGGTAGCGGGTAAGTCCATCAACTTTCTAGTTGATACGGGGGCTACCTATTCGGTCCTTTCCTCTTTCGGGGGCACTTTACGTCCTTCCCAGGTTTCGGTTATGGGCATTGACGGCCAACCCTCGTGTCCACTCCAAACCCAACCACTGTTCTGCCAATTAGATTCCTGCCTATTTACCCACTCCTTTTTGGTCATCCCCTCCTGCCCTACTCCTCTCTTGGGAAGAGATATACTCGCTAAGCTGAAGGCCACTCTTCACCTGACTCCAGGATCGGCTCCCACGTCAGGGGCCTTCCTAATGTTACTTGTTGACCCCCCAACCTCTTCTGTTAATCCTGAGGTCTGGGACACCCGAGTCCCGGTGGTGGCTCGGCACCACCCTCCAGTCCTCATCCGGCTAAGAGACCCCACCTGCTTCCCAGCCAGGCCCCAGTTTCCTTTGTCTACTCATAACCTCAGGGGACTAAAGCCCATCATCGACCGTCTCAGAGGACAGGGTCTTTTGATCCCCACGACTTCCCCCTGTAACACACCCATCCTTCCTGTTCGAAAGGCTTCAGGAGACTACCGGCTAGTGCAGGATCTCCGCCTGATCAACGCGGCGGTGGTCCCTGCCCATCCACTTGTCCCTAACCCCTACACTCTCCTTTCTTCCATACCTCCCAAAACCTCTCATTTCACCGTCATTGACCTCAAAGATGCCTTTTTTACCATCCCACTCCACCCCGACTGCCAATTCCTCTTTGCTTTTACCTGGACTGACCCCGACACTCAGCTTACCACCCAGCTCACATGGACTGTACTCCCTCAGGGGTTCAGAGACAGTCCCCATTACTTCGGACAGGCTCTGTCCCGAGACCTGGCCAGATGCTCGCTCCGCCCTAGCACCCTCCTCCAATATGTAGACGACCTGCTCCTTTGCAGCCCCTCAGAAAAAACCTCCCGACAACATTCTGCAACTCTTCTTAATTTCCTTGGCTCCCAGGGTTACAGAGCCTCACAATCCAAGGCCCAACTGACTCAGACTTCTGTTGTCTATCTAGGCCTCAAAATCACCCCTACCACTAAGGCCCTGACGGCAGATCGGTGTAGCCTCCTCAGGTCCATCTGTCCTCCGGCCAACGGAGACCAGATATTGTCCTTCCTAGGACTGATGGGGTTCTTCCGACACTGGGTCCCAAACTACGCCACCCTGGCCAAACCCCTATATGCCGCTGCTAAAGAGACTCCCACAGGACCACTGTCTTCCCCCACTGAAGTGACTAAGGCCTTCCACGCTTTACGCTCAACCCTATTGGCTGCACCCCCTCTCTTTCTCCCAAATCCCAACTATCCACACCATCTATACACTGATGAAAAGGGAGGGATAGCCTTTGGAGCCCTGGTGCAACCGATTGGCCCCGAACTGCTGCCTGTTGCTTACATATCCAAACAACTTGACCCCACAGCCAGGGGATGGTTCCCCTGCCTGCGGGCACTAGCGGCAGCAGCAACATTGTACGCTGATGCTAAAAAGCTGATTCATGGTCAGCCCCTGACCATCTTCTCACCTCATCGCCTTGGCGATCTTTTAGCCTCTAGATTTCTCTCTGACCTCAGCGAATCCAGGCTCCAGCAGTTTCACCTGGTATTTTTGGACAATCCGCAAGTTTCCGTGAGTCATTCTCCACAATTAAACCCGCTTTCTTCGTTGCCCTCCCTCCCCCTCTCCTCAGAACCCCCAGCCCACTTATGCTCAGAGGTCCTTGAGTCCCTTATGCAACCACCTCACAACCTGTTTTCCGAACCTCTACCAGATCCAGAGCTAACTTTGTTCGTCGATGGGACCTCAAAGCGAGATCCTGATGGAAACCGAAGGGCGGCTTATGCTGTGGTAACCACCCGAGAAGTCCTGGAGGCTCAGCCCTTGCCACCCGGGACGACCTCTCAAAAGGCTGAACTAACAGCCCTAACTAGAGCCTTACACCTAGCAAAAGAAAAAAGGGCCAATATTTACACAGACTCCAAATATGCCTTCTTGATTGCCCATTCTCACGCGGCAATCTGGAAAGAGCGGGGCTTCCTGACCACTAAAGGATCCCCCATCTGTAATGCCCCCCACATTATTCGACTGTTAGATGCCTTATCTCTGCCCAAAGAGGTCGCTATCATACACTGCAAGGGACACCAAAATACTCATGACAGTGTCGCTCTGGGTAATAATATGGCAGATCAAGTGGCTCGACAAATCACCTTACAACAAGCCCCCGAGCCCTTGCTGACTTTGAGATCCACCCTCAACCCAGATTATTCCAGCGAAGAAGCCAGAGCCTTGCTGGCACAGGAAGGGGCTCAGAGGCACCCGTCGGGATGGATACTACTCCATAATAAACCGGTGCTTCCTGAGCGCCAGGCTAAGGCCATAATATCCCAAATCCACAATACCCTCCACATCGGGCCAAGGGCTCTCTTTTCCTTTCTCAGCCCTGTCTTTTCTCCCCTACATCTCAGACAGACCATATATGCGGTCCACCGCTCCTGCCTAACCTGTGCTTCCACCTCTCCTCAAGGAGGACTCCGACCCCCACAGGAGACTCACCAGCTAAGGGGACATATGCCCGGACAAGATTGGCAGATAGACTTCACTCACATGCCCAGACATCGAACCTACCGCTATCTGCTGGTCTTGGTGGATACCTTTTCAGGATGGGTCGAGGCCTTCCCCACCGCCCGAGAGACGGCAGCGGCGGTGACAGAAGTCTTGACGACCCATCTCATTCCTAGATTTGGGTTGCCAAACTCCCTTCAGTCTGACAATGGGCCTGCATTTATCTCACAGATCTCCCAGCAGGTGGCTACGGCTCTGGGCATCGACTGGCATCTCCACATCCCCTATCGGCCCCAGTCGTCAGGCAAAGTAGAACGGGTGAACGGCATCATCAAGACGCACCTGACCAAGCTTGCCTCAGAACTGCGGCTGTCTTGGGTCGACCTCCTTCCTCTGGCGCTCACTCGCATTCGCACCACACCACACTCCAAAACAGGTTTGACCCCTTTCGAACTGCTCTACGGCAGGCCCTATCTCCTGACTCACCTCCCAGAGGGAGAGGCTCCCCCACTTGCGGGGTACCTCCCCCTCTTCTCCCTCCTACGATCCTTGCTGAGAGAACACGCAAACCGGGTCCTGCCACAACCGACAGACGACGAGGGGCCAACTCAGCCTCTGGCCCCGGGAGATCAGGTACTGCTAAAAACCTTGAGTCCCCGCCTGCTACAACCTCGCTGGACGGGGCCCCATACTGTAATCCTCACCACTCCCACGGCAGCCAAACTGCTGGGACACGAGCCCTGGTATCACCTGACCCGGCTCAAACGAGCTCCCCCGGGTCTCCCAGAGACAGGGGCGGCCCCGGCCCAGGCCCCTCCTCTCAATTACTCCTACCACTCCACCCTCACGGGGCCGACCAAACTGACCATCACCCGAACCCCTCTGTCGTCAATCCCAAAATAATTGGGGGACCACATCCTGATATCCGATGCTGACCTGGCATCACCCGCTGTGGCTGCTAACAATCACAGCTCTGGCCATACTTTTTGCCATTAGATTAGCGGCCGCGGCCCCCCGCAATTGGTCCTCCATTCTTCGACTGTCCCTGGCCCTCACATACCTAGCCATCTGCTTCCTACTCCTGGGGTGCTATTCCCTTGGGACACCCTGACCTGGTTACCGGCTCCATCCCTACGAGACCCACGAGGCTGGTTGTCCGCCACACCCCCTTCACCCCAACCTCAGAACAATGCGGGACTCTCTACTCTGGGTTACTCTGGGGGTACTGGGGGTCCTGGAAAAAGGGGGGCACACCTACCAAAACCCCCACCAGCCTTTTCAAGTCACATGGATCTTAAAAAATGGAGAGACCTACGAAGAGCTAAACCGGACCACAGCTACCCAACCGAAAGATAAGTGGTGGCCGGACTTATATTTTAACCTTACAAAATTAATCGAACAATCAGGATACTCCAAGTGTAGGGTCAGGTCTCTCGGGTTTTATGCCTGCCCGGGACATCAGCGAGAAAACATAAAAACCTGTGGGGGAATGGTGAGCCGCTACTGTAAATCCTGGGGCTGTGTTACTTCCAATGATGGGTATCGGAAGTGGTCGGTGACCAGGCCAGACCTGATCAATATGTCCTTCACGGGTCCTCTTCCAAAATCAGATTGGCAGGGACGACCCTCCAACCCAGGGCAATGCAGCGACCAGATCCGACTATCATTCACACAGCAGGGACGGACTGAAAATAGATGGATTTCCGGGCTGTCCTGGGGGGTAGTGATATATGATACCTATGGTACGGGAAGCAATAGTGCAACATTGTATGTTCAGCAAGTCCTACAACCCGCCCAGACCCAAGTTATGGGGCCCAACCAGATTATTACACCCCCCCGCCCCTCACCACAAGGGACAAATGCCGCAAATGTTGTGACCTCGCCTACCCCTACCCCCTCTCTTCAGCTAACCCAGACAGACCCACCAGAAACCCAAGAACCCCTGTGGGCCTTGATCAAAGAAACCTACGGGGCCCTTAACCACTCCAATCCTAATGCGACTCAATCCTGCTGGCTTTGTTACACCTCACACCCACCTTACTACGAGGCCGTGGGCTTAAATGCCACCTACAACTTATCCACTCTCTCTAACCCACCACAGTGCTCTTGGGGAGACCGCAAGGTGGGCCTTACCATGAAACAAGTATGGGGTTCGGGGACCTGCTTAGGCACGGTTCCTACAGATAAACAAACCCTGTGTGCCCAGACTGACAATGACACCAACTTCACCGACAAGACCTATGTCATTCCCGAAATCGGGGGGTGGTGGATATGCTCACGGACTGGGCTGACGCCCTGTCTCCATTTGGCTGTCTTCGACCAGAGCAGAGAATTCTGTGTCATGGTAGTAGTAGTACCCAAGATTACATACCACCCAGAGGAGGTCCTCTACAACTTTTGGGACCAAGATACCCCAGCTCCCAGACATAAGAGGGAGCCCGTTACAGCTATTACTCTAGCAACACTGTTCGCCCTGGGGGCGGCCGGAACGGGCACGGGCATTGCTTCCCTGACTACACAACATCAGGGCCTAATCACCCTGAGAGTCGCCATTGATGAAGACATTGCACGAATAGAAAAGTCTATGATGGCCTTGGAAAAATCCCTAACCTCTTTGTCAGAAGTGGTGTTACAGAACAGACGAGGCCTAGACCTGATTTTTTTACAACAAGGGGGCCTCTGTGCAGCCCTCAAAGAAGAGTGTTGCTTTTACGCAGACCATACAGGGGTAGTGAGAGAGTCCATGGCCAAAGTAAGAGAAGGACTAGAGCGCAGAAAGAGGGAACGGGAAGCCCAGCAAGGTTGGTTCGAATCATGGTTCCAAAACTCCCCCTGGCTGACCACCCTGCTCTCGACCTTAATGGGACCACTCATAATCCTCTTGTTGCTCTTAACTTTCGGGCCCTGTCTCTTAAATAAGCTCTTGGCCTTCGTCAAACAGCGGCTCAACACGGTTCAGCTGATGGTATTGCGACAGCAGTACCAAGGGCTTCCAACGGACACTCTGTGACAAAATTAACGGCAGACGCTCCCTGTCATCCCGGCCACACCCTACCCCTCGCCGCCCCCGTTCAGCAGGAAGAAGCCAGAGAGAACCGGCGCCCCTTGTCCTATAACTAAAAGGCCGGGATGAAAGGTCGGGGCATGCCCCCGGGAAAGTGCTACAAGGCAAATTCCGGAGGCTGGCTAAACTTTCAGGGGCTGGCCCCCTGCAGCCTGGTCCAATCAGGTACCAACACAGCCCTCGGACACTGACCACCGCTGTAGCCCGCGCTTTCTTCCTTATATGAAAAGACCTGGCCTGGACGCCCTGCCCGGACTATAAAACCCCTCCCCACCCCTCATACCTTGCAGACTCCCTTTGTCTCCTCACTCACCAGCCCCCCGGGAGTTCTGCCCGAGAGCGAGAGCGACGCTTAATAAAAAGGCCTTTACCACCGGTCCTTAGAGGCGGCTTTTTCTTTCTCCCGCGGCGTTTTCTAACATTTTCCTCCCACTTAGGTTGCCCTCTGAGATTCGAAAACTTCCCCCAGACCAGCCGGAGAGAGGGTTTCCTGGTGTTTGGAAATTTCCTCTATTAAGACTCCCTTCCTGGGACGGATCTCTGTCCCTAACTCTTTTGTCTCTTTTTTTTATCTTTTATATTTTGTCCTACCTCTTTTCAAAGACAATGGGCTGCTTTTCTGGGCGCCTGATGTTCTCTGCTAGCGATCAGAGTTGTTTTGTGGAGTTTGCTCAGCATTCAAATGTTCTTTCAATAAATTTGTGGGGGAGAAAGTGGTCTTCCCATCCTATTCCTCCACCATCTTAACTCCTCCCCTCTATAGTTATTCTTAATGTAAAAATTTTAACTTACAATATTAAGTGATAGTGATTATTTAGATTATTCAAAATTTGCTTTCCTTGTTTTATGTACAACTTTTGATAACACTTCTATAGCTTAAAATGTGTTTTAACTATTCATGTTGGTTGAATTGTGATTTGTATCTGCATTAGGAAATACAATAAGCAAATCAGTAACTGTGTCTCTTTATATTTATGCATAATACTTGAGGGCTTACAGATTAGTATCACATGTATTTTTATGTAATCCTTGCAGAAATGCTACAGATCATTACTCTGTTTTTCATATGAAACACAACATGTTAATTGACTAAACCAAGGTTTTTCCCTGTAGATCTATGTACTGTTGGTTCACTCCTCTTCTAACCATGCTAGCATTCTCTCTCTCTCTCTGTGTATTAGTTGCTTAGTTGTGCCCAACTCTTGGTGACCCCATGGATTGTAGCTTACCAAGCTCCTCTGTCCATGGAATTCTCCAGGCAAGAATACTAGAGCGGGTTGCCATTCCCTTCTCCAGGGAATCTTCCTGACCCAGGGGTCGAACCCCTAGGTCTCCCACATTACAGAAAGATTCTTTATCATCTGAGCCACCGGGGAAGCCTATTCTACGCAGTCACTTACAAAATTATGGTCCCATTTATACTTTGTTATACAGACAAATTATTTGTTTCTTTTAGTCATCTCTAAATGTATTAAAGTTGTTAACACAGCATGGGAAAAGATGACCTAACTGAATTTTTTAGTGGGAAATGTAAACACAGTTTCCTGGTGAGTCATTTTGGCCATGTTAAAGACAGAACCTGTTCTTTAAAGTCACTTTTGGCATAAGATATTTGAAAGGAAGGAATGGTTTTGGAAATCTGTGTGCCATAATTGACTATAGTGAATTTCAGTCCTTAATCCTCACATGTACCATAAGAAAACCTACCTTACAGAAAATATGGCAAAGAAAGATGATTTTCTGTACTACAGAGAACACTGGATCTAGAGTGAAAAAGCCTATGTTCAAACAATGACTCTGGTACTTACTAGTTCAGTGACTGTATGAAAGTCATTTATCACCTTTGATTCTTTTCCAGCTTTCTCACTTGAAAAATGGGGAAAAGAATACTGTTATCATCTGACAGAATTATTTGATGGAACAAGAGCATATGTATCAAAACACTATATAATTATTTTAATTTATTTCTGCTAAAATAATGTATATTTATGTATCTCTGTCACTTTTTTTTATCCAAAAGAGAAGGATGGGGTTAAAGAGGCCCCTCTGATTCTAAAACTCTATCATCAATAAGTAAGATTTACAAATAAATATTTAAAATCAGGACTGAAGTTTCCATCTAAAAGAAAACTTGATATAGTCTTTGATAAGAATAAGATACATTGTGTACTGTAATTATTTCATAATTTATTTGTTCTCTAAATATAGATTTTTAGTCTTGAAAGTAGAGACAACTGCAGTTGTGTTTCCTAGGAAATCAGTGCTTTAGTTGCCAATACACAGTATGCTTAGTCATGTCCAACTTAGTCATGTCCAACTCTTAGTCATGTCCAACTCTTTGCAACCACACGGACTGTAGCCCACCAGGCTCCTCTGTCCGTGGAATTTTCCAGGCATGAATACTGGGGTGGGTTGCCTTTTCCTGCTGCAGAGGCTCTTTCCAACCCACAGATTGAACCCAAGTCTCTTGAATATCCTGCACTGGCAGGAGGGTTCTTTACCACTAGTGCCACTTGGGAAGCCCTAATACACAGTATAGCATGTTTCCATCCCTATGAAGCTGCTTAGAGAAGTAATTTGAAATTGTTTATTCTTTTAAAAATGTGAAAACAAGGAAGTTTACCTCAGTCCAGGGCTGGCTGAATAAAGGATATAGCTAGAAGTGGCTAGCTTGGATGTGACTGAGAGTCACAATTCCCCTGCCTGCCACACACATCAAAATCTAACCTCATCCTTTGGGGGGGGGGGGTGGGGGTGGAGGAATCTGTAGCAAAGAAGGTAGTTTTAGATTCCTGTCGTGAAAGGAAATTTTTATCCTTTGTCTTCAAAATCTGTAGTCGACAGGATTACGTTGACTCTTTGGCCAAAGGGAATCTTAGGCTAAAATAAATTTAGATATTTATTCTGTTAAAAGTGCTTCCTGTTCCCAGTCTATTGTTTTGTACTTAGTGGCTCAGTTATGTCCAACTCTTTGCAAACCCATACACTGTGGCCCACCAGGCTCCTCTATCCATGAATGCTCCAGGCAAGAATACTGGAGTGGGTATTCATTCCTGTCTCCAAGAGATCTTTCCAACCCAAGGATCAAAGCCACATCTCTTGAGTGTCTTGCATTGGCAGGTGAATTCTTACTGTCTGAGCCACCAGAGAAGCCCATCCTCAATCTATAGTCCATTGATAATTTCCTGTTAAATTGAGTCAGAGCAACATGGATTTCTAAGCCCTCAGCAGCAGTGGGAAGCTGCTTTAATCAATTTCATATAACATCTTCTTAAACAAAAGAGGACTTGAGGATTCCTCTTTAACATTTACATTCAGCTTTAGGAACATAGATTTTTGCAGCAAAGATTGAAAATTTATTTCCAGCATTAGGGAGGACTTTAGGGAGGCAGATGTCCCAAGGAAGGAAGTTAACAATTTGGTTTACCTTTTGCATTAATTTTAGAGTCATTTTTCTCCAGTTTGAGCTGGATTGCAGACAAGAGTGAGCAGAGTAAAAGAGTAGATAACATTTTGCACTCATTTAAAATCAGGTCTTCGTGTGATGTTACCAGAAGGGGACGCCTTCCAGGGCTGAGAGCAGGCTCTGGTCTAACACTTGGAAGTGAATTGTTGACTTGGCCAAGGAGACACCTGTACTGACAAAACAAAAGACTTTATTGGAAAGGGGTGCCTGGGCTGAGAGCCGTGGGGTACAGGAACCCAGGAAAACTACTCTGCCAGATGGCTTGCAGCCTCTGGTTTCATGGTAATTGGGTTAGCTTTCCAGGTTGTCTGACCAATCATCTTGCTTGTGCCCATATTTGGTCTGATTCAAAGCTCTTCCTGGTGGTGCACACATCTTTCAGTCAAGATGGTTACCAGCATGAGGGTTTGGGGGAGGCTGGCAAGACATACTCTCCTTCCTCCTTTTGGCCCCTCCAGAGTTATTTCAGTTGGTAGTAGGTAGCTTGTCAGTTCTGTGTTCCTTATCAGGACCTCCTATTGTGAGATAATTCATGCAAGCATTTATTGTCCTGCCTCGCGAGGATGGGCATTTTCAGTCAGTAGTTCCCTAACAGTGAGATTTTGCATTTTACTTGAAATATAAGGAGAGAGGCCCTTGACAGCTAGTGAAAAAGATATTAAAAATAAGGAAGAAATTAAGACCCTATTAGATGCTGCCTGGGAACCAGAAAGGGTTGCAGTCATACACTGCTGAAGACATCAGAAACAGTATACCCCCAGGCTCAGGGAACAGACTGGCAGGTAAGACCACTAAAGAAGCAGCCAAGGGCTTGGGGGTGACAAGTGAAGCCCCTATTAAAGCTCTCATATTGGCGGAGCTACCTGAGCTAACACTAGACTCTCCAAAGTACACTGAAGCCCAAAACCAACTAGCCAAAGCAGAAGGGGCCATCAAGACTGAAAAGGGATGGTGGGGACTGCCAAGTGGCAAATTATTGGTACCAGAGGAGCTGGCACCCACCCTGGTAAGCCAAACACACCAAGCGACCCATCTAGGCCATGATAAACTGGAAGAGCTAATTTGAAAATATTTCTTGGTTCCCCGTCTCTTTTCCCTATGCAGGACAAAATCTCAGAACTGCACTGCCAGCTCGCAGGTCAATGCTTCCTCTTGGCACAGACAGAAACCTCCAGGGATTCAGGTAAAAGGCATGCTGCCCTTTGAACACTTGGAAGTGGACTTCACTGAAATGAAACCTCACCAACACTACCATTACCTGCTGGTCATGGTATGTACATTCTTGGGATGGGTAGAAGCTTTTCCTACCCGGACTGAAAGAGCATCAAAAGTAGCCTGGTAGGGAGATAGTCCCCAGATTTGGATTTCCTACCAGGGTTGGATCGGACAATGACCCGGCTGTCAGCTGATTTAGTATAACAAGTAAGCAAAATTTTAGACATCAAGTGGAAATTACATACACCTTGTAGGCCCCAGAGTTCTGGGATGGTGGAAGGAACCAACCAGACACGTAAAGAGACACTCCAAGTGGATCTTAGAGACTGACTGCTCCTGGGTGGACTTGCTTCCGATGGCGCTGCTCAGACTCAGGATGACCCCACGGTCCCTTCTCTGTAAAATTGTGTATGGGGGGCCTCCTCTCTTCATAAAACAGGCGTCAACAAATTTGCCTCAGGTAAGGGGGGATAGGATTTCACAGCAGATGGAACTGGGTAAGGTAATAAATCAGGTAACTAAGTTTGTACAAGAAAGGGTGCCATTCCCCCTTGGGGAACAGATACACGAATTTGTGCCTGGGGACACAGGTATGGTCAAGGGCTGGAAACACGACTGCTTGGCCCCACAGTGGAAGGGTCCATGTACTGTTGTTCTAACCAGCCCGACTGCGGTTAAAGTTGCAGGTGCCACTCCCTGGATCCACCACAGGAGGGTGAAGAGGGCATAACACGCAGACCTGGAGGATGCCGAGGGGACCACACAAAGGACCCTGCTGATCCCCGGGAAACCAAGATCATCTTAAAGAAGAAAAAGGTATGAAGCTCTATAGTCAACTGCTGCTACAAGGACTTGCTGGTATCATTCTGAGACTAACCATGGTTTCAGTACAAAGAGGGACCTGTGCTATAATTAAAGTTGAATGTTGTGTATATACTCCTGATTATCTGGCTATATATCAGCCACCCTAGATGACATAAGAGGTCAAGTAAAAGTTTTGTCTGATGATAATCTTCCTTTTTGACCTTTAGTCCTATCTTGAGTGAAGGCTGATTGGTGGAAAACTATATTTACCATTGTTATAGTTGTCTTGATAGTTCTGCTTTGTGGACCTTTTATTTTATAATGTTTTATGAACTTTGTAACCCAAAGGTTGATGTCATTCTCCCAAATTGGAGACTGGAGAGTCAGGGTGCAATATATCCCTGTGAATGATGCTCATACTATGAGTTAAGAGCATCAAGAGTGGGGAATGAAGGAGGAAACAGACAGAACAGGCTCCATCTTGAAAGCAGGACTCCATCTTGGGCCAGACTGTGGACTTTGAGCTATATGCCCAGTATCTATGGAAACGACATAGCAACTGGAAAACCAGGCCCCCTGGATGGAAGAGCCCCAGGGCTCGTACCTAGACTCTCTGTTGCCTAAAAGAACACCCTAATTATCTGTGTAACTGAATAGAATCATAAATTCTATTATGCTTATTGGGGTATGACCACAGGCCTATTGATAATTGTCTACTGTTAACTACCTAGCCTTAAGGCATATGAATCACAGGTTAACTTTGATTGTATTTTCCTTTTCCTTTGTTAAGACTAGTTTCAGGGAATTTGGGGAGGTGGGTTTGGGCATGTACACTTAGGGTATATAGGGTTTTCAGAAAAATTGGTCAGGGTCCTTGGCTAAGAGGAGACTCTGCCTTGGGCCTGCTGGTGTAATAAACCGCACTCCACTATCTGCATTGTCCTTCTGAGTGAGTTTGTTTCCCAGAACACATAGCTACAGCATCTTCACTCTAAAAGTGAGGAAATTGATGTTTAAGAGAAAAACTAGTCCAAGAAATAGCTGGTTAGTGCCATATCAGGCATGTGAACCTATATCTTTCAATTCTCTGTATTCCTTATGAAGGGCCTTTCTAGGTTCTGCCTTTTTCCTTCTGCCTTTCTAGGTTCTTTGGCTGTCCTTCTAATCAGATTGACAAGAGACAGGTTAACAAGAGAAAAACAAAATTACATATGTGCAGGATCATCATAAAAATATAAAGACTCAGCCAAATATAAAAACGCTGCCAGGACTTCCCTGCTGGCACAGTGGTTAAGAGCCCACCTGCCAATTCAGGGGACACAGGCTCCACCCCTGGTCCAGGAAGATTCCACACACCCCAGAGCATCAGAGCCCCTGCACCACAGCTGCTGAGCTCCCACTCTAGAGTCATGAGCTGCAATTACTGAAGCCCGTGTACCTAGAGCCCATGCTCTGCAATGAAAAGCCTGCACTCCGCATCGAAGGGAGTCCCTGCTTGCAGCAGCTAGAGAAAGCCTGCACAAAGCATCAAAGACCCAGCGCAGCCAAAAATAAATAAAATTATAAAAAATAAAAATGCAGCCAAACACCCTGAGAGAGAGGGAAAGGGGTAGGGGCCTGGGGATGCAAAGACAAGGAATGCCCCATTACAGGAAGCAGAGAAAACAAAAGTTGTGCTGTTATGCGGATAAGGGTCTCAGGTAAAAGGTGCCTCTGGTAATTGCTCCCTTCCTGCTATCGATCCCCTTTCCAGTGTAAATTTGGGCAGTTGAGGGGGAAGAAAAGAGCTTTTCTTGAATCTGCTGGGATTTTGATTGCCTTTAGCTCAAAATAATATGTGAAAGTGTTTTCTTCTGGGGGATCACAGATTCTGCTCCCCTTTAGTTTTTCAAAATATGAAAGTATTTTTTAAATTACAAGGTTAATTCCAGTTCACTGAAGAAAATTTGAATGCAGATACAGAAGAAAATAAAATATCCATAATCTTACCACATAGAAAAATATTTTATGTATTTCTTCCAGTATATTATATATATATATATATACATATATATATATATATATATATAAAATAGTTGAGAACATTTGGTATATATAGTCTTATTCTTCTTTTGGAACTTTCCATTATACAAACTTTATTCCATGTTTTATAATTTTGAGTGTTATTTTTAATAGCTGCCTAGCATTCTAGTATATGGACTTCCCTCATAGTTCAGTTGGTAAAGAATCCGCCTGCAATGCAGGAAACCCTGGTTCAATTCCTAGGATGTAGAAGGGATAGGCTACCCACTCCAGTATTCTTGGGCTTTCCTTGTGGCTCAGCTGGTAAAGAATCCACCTGCAATGCAGGAGACCTGGGTTCAATCCCTGGTTGGGAAGATCCTCTGGAGAAGGTAAAGGCTACCCACTTCAGTATTCTTGCCTGGAGAATTCCAAGGACTGCATAGTCCATGGGGTCACAAAGAGTCAGACACAACTGAGCAACTTTCACTTTCTTTCACTTTTTATTCTCGTACATAGATAGCTATACTATCATTTTTTAAAAAACATTCATTTTTTAATACTTAGGATATAGTTTCTCCGGTTTTTTAATTTAAAATTTGTTGACATAACACTTAAATTTGCAAACAAAGAACCAAGAAAATATTTGTCAGATACATAATTACTACTTTGTATGAGAATTTTAAACTTTGAAAATATTTTGATATAAGCATAACACTTAACTATACATATCTGTTAATCCCAATCATGTTAATTTTACATACACTAAAATGCATAGGCAAATACTAGAAGGAATTACACTAAAGTCTTAAATAAGGTGCTATTATCTCTCACCCAAACTATTTAAAGAACTTTCTAACTGACCTTTTAATTTCACTCTTCCTTCCTTATCACCAATTCTCCATGTAACAGCCAAAGCTGCTTTACCTACAGAAACCATTTAAAATCATTTCTCTGCACAAAAATTCTAGTGCCTTTGTCATAGTGAAATCTCGAGTCCTTACCTTGGCCTGCAAAGTCTTATTTATGCCTCCCAGCTGCAACTTCCATTTTCTCTCTGATTTTAATATCCTGCATCGGGTTCCCTGTTTCACTTCTGTAGCCACACTGGGCCCTTGGATGCTCCTTCAAAGTGTCAAACATGCTCTTTCCTCAGGGTCTTTCTAGTTACTTTTCATTCATAAACACTCTAAATATCAGCACTGTCTGTTGACTGACTTCCTTGATGTTCCTGCTTGAGTGTCATTTTATCAAAAAAGAATTCCCTAGTCACTCTATAAAAAACAGCATTGCTCTCTTCCTATCACTTTGTGCTACTTATCCTACTTTGTCTTTTTACCAGTGACCTAGTCAGTGTTTAATCATTTCTCACTACTCTGGAATCTAATCTTCATGAAAACAAGATTTTAGTCATTGTGGAATCACAGACTCTGAAACAGAACAAGGTTTATAAAGGGCATTCAGTAATTATTTATTGAATGAATGAATGTTTTCTCTGAGTAGTAGAATTTTAGGTGGTTTTAATTTTCTCCCAAATGCTTTTCTATACTTTATAACTTCTTTTTGCTATGTTGGGGACAAAACTATTACTTGTATAGCGTAACAGCTTTAATAAGTAGCAGTTTTTTTAAGCACTCTTTTTTTCATTCTAAGAGTAAATAAAAATGCAATTTCTATACATTTTTATTCAAAATTTTTACATCTGTTATTCATTCATCCCCCAAATCTGCCCAGTTATCTAAATTGCCTTTCAGTGTATTTACATACATCTTGCAGCCTATTGTTTCTATTTTCTTAAAGTCACCTAACTAGAGGCTTCCCTAATTAAAGAATCTGCCTGCAATGCAGGAGACTGGGGTTTGATCTCTGGGTCAGGAAGATCCCCTGGAGAAGAAAATGGCAACCCAATTCAGTATCCTTGCCTGGGAAAATCCATGGATAGAGGAGCCTGGCACACTATAGTCCATGGGGTCACAAAGAGTCGGATGTGACTGAGCAATTAACACTTTCACTTTAATCTAACTAGAGACTTGGGCCTGCTTTAATTTTGAAATCGTCAGTGCCTCAGTGCATCAGCTTATATCCAGAGGTCTACCATCATCTGAGGATTCCTTTTACATCTCTCTTGAAATGATTTCCATTTCCTGGATCCCATGTCTTGCTCTTCCTTATTTTGCTGTTTTTGTTCAGTCGCTCAGTCATGTCCAACTCTTTGCAACCACATGAACTGCAGCATGCCAGGCTTTCCTTTCCCTCACTATTTCCCAGAGTTTGATCACACTCATGTCCATTGAGTCAGTGATGCCATCCAACCATCTCACCTTCTGTCACCCCCTTCTCCTCCTGCCCTCAGTCTTTCCCAGCATCAGGGTCTTTTCCAATCAGTCAGCTCTTCACATCAGGTGGCCAAAGTATTAGAGCTTCAGCTTCAGCATCAGTCTTTCCAATGAATGTTCAGTGTTGATTTCCTTTAGGATTTACTGGTTTGATCTCCTTGCAGTCCAAGGGACTGTCAAGAGTCTTCTCCATCATTGCAGTTTAAAAGCATCATTTCTTCAGCACTCAGCGGTCTTTATGGGCCAACACTCATATCTGTACATGACTGCTTGAAAAACCATAGCTTTGCCTATACAGACCTTTGTCGGCAAAGTGATGTCTCTGCTTTTTAATACACTACTTAGGTTGGTTTGTTTTACTACCTTATTTTAGGGGCATGCCTCCTCTAGTAGTTTTTTTGAAAAATAGTGCCTGAGAATTGAATTTTTTGAGACTTGGCATATCAAAATCACTTACATAGGATAGAGAACTCTAGTATAAAATAAAATTTCTCACAAAACTTTAAAGGCTTTACTTGTTTTTGGTCTTGGCTTCCAGTAGTATCTGAAGCCATTAGTTATTACTAACTATAAAAGTACTGGATGAAATTTAAGCATTGACTCTGCATGTTTTGCTTGTTTTTAAATATGTCTGAAAAACAGCATTCTGAGAACATTTAATAAGGTTTTCATCTGGTTTTACTATTGGTTTGTTACAGTTTGGAGTTTCATTTTTTTTTCTTCAGTTTTCAGTCTCAGAGTTTACTTGTATTTAGTTTCATTTTAAGCTATGTAAAACATTTGTAAAATGTTCAAACTAAACACGTAAATGAAAAAGTATTTCTCCCCTCCACCATCCCATTCTGTTCCTATTTCTTACAAACAACCATTTTCACTAGTTTTGGTTTTCTCATTACTTCCTTTTGCAAAAATATACAAAGACGTACTTTCAGGAGTCCCTGGTGCCTCAGTGGTACAGAATTTGCCTGCCAGTGCAGGAGATGCGGGTTCAATTCCTGATCCAGGAAAATCCCACATGCCATGGAGCAGCTAATCCCCTGCACCACACTATTTGAGCCTGTGCTCTAGAGCCCAAAAGCTGCACCTCCTGGGCCAACATGCCACAACTACTGAAGCCCGTGAACCCTAGAATCCATGCTCCACAACAAGAGAAGCCAAGGCAATAAGAAACTGCACACCACAACTAGAAAGTAGTCTCCACTCCCCACGACCAGAGAAAAGCCTGTGCAGCAGGCTCAGCACAGCCATAAATAAATAAATAAACTATCTTTATAAGAAATAAAGATCATCTGAATTAAATTCATCCATTCCAGTCCATTTTAGTTCACTGATTCCTAAAACATCGATGTCCACTCTTGCCATCTCCTGTTTGACCACTTCCAAATTACCTTGATTCATGGACCTAACATTCTGGTTCCTATGCAATACCACCAGAGGGTGATACTGAAATCAGATTGATTATATTCTTTGCAGCTGAAGATGGAGAAGCTCTCTACAGTCAGCAAAAACAAGACTGGGAGATGACTGTGGCTCAGATCATGAATTTCTTACTGCCATTTCAGACTGAAATTGAAGAAAGTGGGGAAAACTACTAGACCAGTTAGGTATGACTTAAATCAAATCCCTTATTATTATAGAGTGGAAGTAACAGATAGATTCAAGGAGTTAGATCTGATAGAGTTCCTGAAGAACTATGGATGGAGGTTCGTAACATTGTACAGGAGACAGGGATTAAGACCATCCCCAAGAAAAAGAAATGAAAAAAAGGCAAAATGGCTGTCTGAGGAGGCCTTGCAAATAGCTGAGAAAAGAAGAGAAGCAAAGGGCAAAGGAGAAAAGGAAAGATACCCATTTGAGCGCAGAGTTCCAAAGAATAGCAAAGAGAGATAAGAAAGCCTTTCTCAGTGATCAATGCAAAGAGATAGAGGAAAACAAGAGAATGGGAAAGACTAGAGATCTCTTCAAGATAATTAGAGATACCAAGGGAACATTTCATGCAAAGATGGGCTCAAAAAGATGGGCAGAAATGGTATGGACCTAACAGAAGCAGAAGATACTAAGAAGAGGTGGCAAAAGTACACAGAAAAACTATACAAAAAAGATCTTCATGACCCAGATAATCACAATGGTGTGATCACTCACCTAGAGCCAGACATCCTGGAGTGTGAAGTCAAGTGGGCCTTAGGAAGCATCACTATGAATGAAGCTAGTGGAGGTGATGGAATTCCAGTTGAGCTATTTCAAATCCTAAAAGATGATGCTGTGAAAGTGCTATACTCAATATGCCAGCAAATTTTGGAAAACTCAGCAGTGGCCATAGGGCTGGAAAGGGTCAGTTTCCATTCCAATCCCAAAGAAAGGCAATGCCAAAAAATGCTCAAACTACCGCACAATTGCACTCATCTCACACACTAGCAAAGTAATGCTCAAAATTCTCCAAGCCAGGCTTCAACAGTACGTGAACTGTGAACTTCCAGATGTTCAAGCTGGATTTAGAAAAGGCAGAGGAACCAGAGATCAAATTGCCAACATAAGTTGGATCATAGAAAAAGCAAGAGAATTCCAAAAAAACATCTGTTTTATTGACTACGCCAAAGCCTTTGACAGTGTGGATCACAATAAACTATGGAAAATTCTCCAAGAGATGGGAATACCAGACCACCTGACCTGCTTCCTGAGAAATCTGTATGCAGGTCAAGAAGCAACAGTTAGAACTGAACATGGACCAACAGACTATTCCAAATTGGGAAAGGAGTACATCAAGGCTGTATATTGTCACCCTGCTTGTTTAACCTATATGCAGAGTACATCGTGCAAAATGCTGGGCTGGATGAAGCACAAGCTGGAATCAAGATTGCTGGGAGAAATATCAATAACCTCAGATACACAGATGACACCACCCTTATGGCCAAAAGCAAAGAACTAAAGAGCCTCTTGATGGAAGTGAAAGAGGAGAGTGAAAAAGTTGGCTTAAAGCTCAACATTCATAAACTAAGGTCATGGTATCTGGTCCTATCAGTTCGTGGCAAATAAGATGGGGAAACAGTGACAGATTTTATTTTCTTGAGCTCCAAAAATCACTGCAGATAGTTACTGCAGCCATGAAATTAAAAGATTCTTGCTCCTTGGAAGAAAAGCTATAACCAATCTAGACAGCATGTTAAAAAACAGAGACATTACTTCATTGACAAAGGTCTGTCTAGTCAAAGCTGTGGTTTTCCCAGTAGTTGTGTATGGATGTAAGAGTTGGAGTATAAGGAAAGCTGAGCACTGAAGAACAGATGCTTTTGAACTGTGGTATTGGAGAAGACTTCTTGAGAGTCCCTAAGACTGCAAGGAGATCCAACCAGTCTCAATCCTAAAGGAAATCAGTTCTGAATATCCATTGGAGGGACTGATGTTGAAACTGAAACTCCAATACTTTGGCCACCTGATGCAAAGAACTGACTCATTTGAAAAGACCCTGATGCTGGGAAAGATCAAAGGCAGCCGGAGAAGGGGACAACAGAGGATGAAATGGTTGGATGGCATCACCAACTCAGTGGACGTGAGTTTGAGTAAACTCTGGGAGTTGGTGATGGACAGGGAAGCCTGGCATGCTGCAGTCCATGGAGTTGCAAAGTTGGACATGACTGAGCAACTGAACTGATAAAAAAAATAATAAAGAGAAAGCTTAAAAAGAAGACATACTCACATACCTACCTGCATATATATAGCTTCTCCCTACTTTCTTATTTATAATTTTCCTAATTCATTGTTCTACACCTTGCTCTTTTTCATATAGCAATTCATCTGGAAGATTGCTCTGAATCAATACATAGAGAGCTTCCTCATTTCTTTTATGGCCGTGTCATATGTATATTTTACAGTCTGTTCAGCTAGTGTTCCAATATGTTCATTTTGTTGTTCTGGTCTTTGATACAAGTAATGACACAATGAATAACCTTGTGCATATATTTTTAACTAGTAGAGATGTATTTTCAGGATAGATTCTGGATACAAGACCTCTAGGTCAAAGGGTAAAAGCATTTAAAATTTTGTTAGATACACCCACATTTTCAGGGATTTTACCACTGATCCTGTCTTTTTCTCAATGGGCAATGTTAGTTCTTGTGAAGGTTTCATATCCCTCTGTTCCCTACAAGTTGTTGTTTCCGTTTTTCCCATCAGTCTTTTATGTTAGTGAGTTTTCTCATATGTGTGATCTTGGCTGCCTTCTTATATTAAAAGTAAGTAAAGTCGTTCAGTCGTGTCTGACTCTTTGCGACCCCATGGACTGTAGCCTACCAGGCTCCTCTGTCCATGGGATTTTCCAGTCAAGAGTATTGGAGTGGGTTGCCATTTCCTTCTCCAGGGGATCTCCCTGACCCAGGGATCGAACCCGGGTCTCCAGCATTGCAGACAGACGCTTTACCGTCTGAGCCACCAGAAAGCCCAATATTAAGAGTAAGTGGCATTAAATAGCTCGCTGAGTGGGGCTTGTTTATTGAAGGCTTCCTGGAAAAGTTATGTCTGTCTGACTGCTGCTTTGGAGAAACCAGAATTGTCTTTAGGCCTTTTCTTTGGGCTGGTCATATTCCTAAGGGAAGAATATTTTATCTCATTCCTGGAGGGTGAGCCGGCTTACTAGCATTTTAGAAACCCAAAGGCTAGGAGATCTTATTGTTCAATATGGGTGATAGTATTTTGGTGAGAGGATTGGGGAGAGAATATTTAAAAGAGAGTCCATACTACTTTATACTAGATCATCATCCTTTTTTTTTTGTAGAAGATTGAAACCAGGCGGCAGCATGGCTTCCTTCTACCTCTAGCCCTTTAGCAGTATGGGGTACATAGCTTTATTCATCTCGTTGACAATATGATATTGTTTGCTAGTGGATTAATTTAGATAGTTGCATGTTTTGTTGTTACTGTATTATTGTTGGACATACTGCCGTTATCTTATTTTGTGTTTTTTGTTTATCAAACTAATGTGTTTGTGTCTGTCTTTCCTCCTATGAATACTTTCTGTTGGAAATAATTAAATTAATTTCCCTTTTCAATCTCCCCTGGCTTGGAAGTAGTAGTTTATATTCCTGATTTTTGTTTGGTGGTAATTGTTTGTTTTTAATGGTTATCTTTAAATGTTTAAAGTAAATTCTTGAATATACTTTTTTCTTTAGGAAAGGTAATCATCTTTTTTCTCCCTGATTAAGACAAATCTAATTTAATCCACAGAATGTCCAAAGCATTTCCTACTACAGTTACTGAAAATTTATTTCAGTATTTTATTTATTTATTTTTCATTATTTAGAGAATACTTTATTAGTTTCTGTAATCAAACCCATGTAGATAAGACCTTACATATTTAATATAGTGCGTTACCCCTGTATAAATAGAAAAAATTATGTTTAACGTTTCTAAACCAATATAGCTGTTAATTTCTGTACAATGCCAGCCCAACACAGTACAACTGGGATACTTTTTCCAAAGTTGACAGCACAGCTAAAGTTTCCAAAAATTCAAATTATATATGTATATAGAGAGAGATTTATTATTTCAGTATTTTAACCCACAACTTAATGTCATGTTAGTTGTTAAATTAACCAACATTTTGTCAGTTTACGTTTTTGTTTCTAACAACTTCTTTTTTTTCTTCTCTTTGAATCTTCTTTGAATCTTCTCTTTGAATTTTTATTTCCTCAATCCTGTTTTTTTCCCTTAGAGTTTGATTATCTAGATTTGAACTTTAATCTGGAAAAACAAATAAACAACAATAGCAGGTATAGAAGAAGTGGTGGGGCCAGGTAATAATTATATACTTTCAGTACATGAAGCAGTGTGTTAGTAACATGAGATTAAGCAGGTATCAATGTAATTAAATAGGGGACTCATATTTAACCTGTGAGAATGTAAAAAGCAAGTGCTGTAAATCATTGGAGAAGTGTAATGATTATTACAGTATAATTATTCAGAACCATATTCATGCATTACCTTATCAATTTGTACAAAAAACTTAGAATAATCTCTTATACTGTGTTTCAAACTAAGTTTTAAAATACACCTCTCTGAGGCAGTTTCTTGATTTCTGTAGTGACTGTGTACCATACTTTTCCTACAACAATCATGATTTATAACCTGTCCTCCCAGCATGATTGTTGTAATGCTCACTGCCTTTATTCTCAGAAATGTAGCAATTTTGTCAGTAAATCATGTGGTCACCTTATTTAGAAACTTTAGGAAATTCCAGTTTGTAGGGATGATTTAAAGATCACAAATAATCCACGTGCAGAGTTATAGACAGTATTTCACATATAGTTCATGCTCAATAATGGTAGGTATCATAAGGAATAGCTTAGATTATGTGTGTCAATACTGAATGTTTTTTCTCCCAAGCCTTTTAAAAGATGAACCCATTTCCTGATAGTGTTTTAATATCATTTGATTTCTGAATTATCTTTATTTTATTGATTCAAGAATTTATCATTTGAAATGGATAGGGCAGTTCTTTATTTGAATTATGATACTTTGTCAAATAAATTAATATGCAAATGAAATGTATTTCAGTTACTTTAGAACAAACATTAAAAGCACTCTTTGCATATAAGCCATGTTAATTAATAACATCTACTTTTTATATAAGAAATCTCTGAAAATAAGAGAACTTTTTTAGTAACTAATTTAACAAGGTTAATGATAACATTTGCAGCCTTAATCAGCATTGGATGCAGTGTATTTCTTACAGTTGTTAACATTTTGGCTTTATAGTATGACAAAAGTCTTGATTCACAGTAATATACTGACTTGAGTATTCTCCTGAAAGTGGCCCCGGGCAAGCCAATTTGAATTTAAACCAACAACTTCATGCCAAATTATACTTTTCCAATCAACTATACTGTCATAAGAATTTGAAATGTTTGCAGAGATGATAAAAAAAAAGCATATCCCCAGGTCTGTATTTATTTTTTTCAATCTCCTGATTTCCACTCTCATCTTTCTCTACCCTCCTCTTTAACACCCCAGATAATGCATTGATGATCTTCCAGTCTGTAATATATGACATTTCGGTTTAAATTTTTCCTTGCTTTTCTAAAACTTGATAAAACTACAGTTGTAGAACACTGTGAAAATTCCTTTTCATTGTCAATAGCTGATATTTAGATCTATTTTGACAACAAAATTTGAATTCTTTAAAATTCACTTATTTACTACATAAAATAGAAATTTCTTTGGGTTAATATGCATTAGTAATACATTATCATATTTATGATTATCTTGCTTTATTGTAAAAATTGAAGCATGACCAGGTTTTCTTAACTGTTAATCACTATTTAAAACTGGAATCAGAAATAAATTGTAAATACAGTGGCAATAAAACTTATTTATTTAAGTTCTCAGTGAAAACAAGGGCACAACTTTTATTTTTGGATGTAAGACAGGGTGATACATAGCATATGTAACTTTTTAAAAGATTTATAAGCACTATTTTGTATTCTTTTCACTAGAAATTGGATGTTATCTGATGTAAGCATACTTCCATATCTATTTCCTTTTTAAGCACTATTAGCATCTCAAGTAAAGGAGAGGTAACATTCATTCCATGAATTTAAGTTAAACTTCTAATATACCTTTTCTAAATAAAATTTCCTATGTAATACTGTGTATGGATTTACATATTGATGAAAGCTTTTATTTGAATCATGAAAGTGGAAAATGTATGGGAAGAAGAACTCTTGAGGAAATATTACGTAAGGTGGAAGGAAAGCACACCACCTAGATTTTTAAATTAATCCACAGCTGAATAGCCACATTGTGTTTGTAGGAAGTAACAGTCAATACTTGGCAATTTTTGAAGTTTTACAGGACAGCTGAGCTTTGTTAGTCTTAACACATCATTTTATTAAAACCCATTTGTACATATGGTTATAATTATATATTGTTGCTAGTTTTGGAGGAAATATATCTGTTTTTGAGGCTGAGTAGAAGATACCTGCAGCAAGATTATTGAATTATGAAAAAGACTTGAAGAGTTTATTGATCTTTTATCATCAAGACACAGCTGTGATGGTTTCTTATTCGTTAGATGAATTGCAGTGGTTGCTTAAGTAAAACTCTATGCAAATATCTCATGATTCTGACCATACTCATACATACAAGAAAGAGTCGAGTAGAAATATGTAGAAATTTGACTAAATTCAGTTTAATTTAGAAATTTGACTATTTATGCAATGTGGTTTTTTAAAATTTATTTTATTTTAGTCATTAGAAATAACCATTCTCTAATTTCTTTAAAGGCTGGTTCATTAAAGGCATTAAACTGTCATTCCTGCTCTCTTTAATCAACTGATAAGTCATTTTGTCCTTCTTGGTTGCCTTTTTGTCTTATTTTTCTTTGAATTGAATTAATTGCTTTAGAGCATTGAGTTTTTGGTTTGTTTTTTGTTTTGTTTTCTTCATATTGTTTGCACTTGGGGTTTATTGAACTTGTATCTATTGATTTAAAGTTTTTACTGAATTTGGAAAAATTTTAGTCATTTCTTTAAATTATTTTTGTCCATTTTTCCCCCTTTCAAAGAATCCAGTTACATGTATTTTCAAAGAAGTTATCCCACAGCTCACTCATGTTCTGTTTATTCTTTTTATTTTTTAAAAAAATTTATTGGACTGTGGATTTTCCAGATGGTGCTAGTAATAAAGAGCCCACCTGCCAATGCAGGAGATGTTAAGAGATACAGGTTCAATCCCTGGGTCGAGAAGATCCCCTAGAGGAGGGCATGGCAACCCAACTCCAGTGTTCTTGCCTGGAGAATCCCATGGACAGAGGAGCCTGGCAGGCTACAGTCCATAGGGTCACAAGAATGGACATGACTGAAGCAGCTTAGCACACACACAGGTACACGTTGGAGTATGGTTGATTTATAATGTGTTAGTTTCTGCTACACAGCAGAGTGAATTATATATATATATATACACACACACATAACCACTGCTTTTTAGATTCTTTTCCCATATAGGTTGGGCTTCCCTGATAGCTCAGTTGGCAAAGAGTCTGTCTGCAATGCAGGAGACCCTGGTTCAATTCCTGGGTCTGGAAGATCCACTGGAGAAGGGATAGGCTACCCACTCCAGTATTCTGGGCTGGAGAAGTCCATGGGGTCCCAAAGAGTTGGATGCAACTGAGCGACTTCACTTTCACTTTTTCACTTCCCATATAGGTCATTACAGAATATTGAGTAGTGTTCCCTGTGCTATACAGCAGGCCCTTATTATTTACCTATTTTATGTATAATAGTATGTATATGTCAATCCCAATCTCCCAATTTATCCCTCCCCCTCTTTCCACCCTCACCATAAGCATAAGATTCTTTTTTTACATCTGTAACTGTTTTGTGAATAAGTTCATTTGTACCATTTTTTCAAGTTTCCACATTTAAGTGATATCATATGATATTTGACTTACTCTGTATGATAATCTCTTGGTCCATCCATGTTGCTCCAAATGGCATTATTTTATTCCTTTCCGTGGCTGAGTAATATTCTGTTGTATATATATACCACATCTTTATTCATTCCTCTATTGATATGCATCTAGGTTGCTTCCATGTTCTGGCTACTGTAAGTAGTATTGCACTGACCATTGGGGTGCATATATCTTTTTGAATTATGTTATTCTCCAGGTATATGCCCAGGAGTGGAATTGTTGGATCATGTAGTAGCTCTACTTTTAGTTTTTTAAGGAACCTACTTACTGTTCTTCATAGTAGCTGTACCAATTTACGTTCCCACCAACGATACAAGAGGGTTCCCTTTTCTCCAGCCTTGTCCAGCATTTATTGTTTGTAGATCTTCAGATGTCGGCCATTCTGACAAGTGTGAAGGAAATACCTTGTTGTAGTTCTTTCTTTTAATTATTTATTTATTTTATTTTTACGTTAGTTTTGGTTGCACCGAGACGTTGCTGCTACATGCAGGCTTTCTCTAGTTGTGGCAAAGAGGCATCTTTTCATTGCAGTGCACAGGCTTCTCCTTGCAATGACTTCTCTTGTTGCGGAGTTCAGCCTCAGTAGTTGCAGCATGCAGCCTCAGTAGTTGCGGTGTGCAGGCTCTAGAGACTGTAGGCTCAGCAGTTGTGGTTTGTGGGCTCTAGTGCACGGGCTCGGTAGTTGTGGTACATCAGCTTAGTTGCTCCTTGGCTTGTGGAATCTTCCCAGACCAAGGATCAAACCCCGAGACCCCTCCATTGGCAGGCAGATTCACATCCACTGAACCACCAGGGAAGTCCTTCACTGTAGTCCTTCATTTGCATTTCTCTAATAATTAGTGATGTCGAGCATCTTTTCATGTGCTTTGTAGCCATCTAAAAATGTATGTCTTCTTTGGAGAAATGTCTATTTAGATCTTCGGCTCATTCTTTGATGGGGCTGTTTGTTTTTTTGATACAGAGCTGCCTGGGCTGTTTCCACCGCTTCATTTGCAAATATTTTCTCTCATTCTGTGGGTCGTCTTCTCGTTATGAAGACTAAGGACCTTATGGAATCTATATAAATAACATGAATTTCTGTATCATGATTTGGATTATTGACCATATACTTTGATTTATTTTACAAATCAGAACATCTCATGGTGTCTTTCTAAGGTAACATGTCATCATTTTACCACATCATAGGCAGAGTTTAGCTTCATTAGATTCCACAATAAAACTAATGTTTTTCTTCATTCTTTTGTTGTAAAAAATTGCTTCCTATTTCTTTTCAGAAGTTAAACAGCAAATTAATAGTATTTTCATTGATCATAATTTGTTTCCAGAAGGACCAGAAAAACTATTTTGGCTAAGTTTACTTTACTGCGAAGCTGTAGAGTGTTTTATTTGAATTTAAAATTATACAAGCCTAAGCCAACATAGAAAAGGAACTATTGGAGGAAGAGCTTAATGATTTATAAAATCTTAAATATAATGTATATATTTTGTAGGTTTTTCCTCAGATGTTTATCTCAAAATATAGACATATTCTCAAGGACTCTTTAAACATACTTGTTAGTGAACTTCTTTTTCTAAAGCTAATTTGACAAATGTCTTTGTTTTAGGAAAGAAAAGAAAGCGACTGGAACGCTTTGGACTCCTTTGACATTCTTCCTTAACTTTTCCTCTCCGAGTTTTTTATATTAAATATAATAGCCAAACTAAAATATTTCAGTGTTCTTTCTTTCTAATCACCAGTATGTTAATCATTGACACTGATTTTGTAATTAAAATTTAACTGTTATAAAATTTAAAAATTAGTTATCAAAGATATTTAAGTTACTAGAATAGGGTTGGTTCTTTTACTTAGGACATTTTAAGCTGGTTGTGGTATTTAAAAACAAAATTGCAAAACTATAGCTACCTTTATAGTATTCACAAATTTTGGTTACTTTTCACATGTTTTATGTGATTATGGAGAATTTATTATAAACAATACTGAATTTCCTCATGGTGGCCTTAGATTAAATACATATGGCTGCAGATTAGCTAGAGTACTTGTCAAAATAAATTATAAGCTCAAGCTTCATTATCATTTGCAGCTTAAACATAGTGAATCCGATACAGCCTTTCTTCGTAATTTTGATGCTGTTTGCAGTAAATTTGATATAGAACAGTTGCTAACGAAACCCAATTCAGATGTGTGACCACTTTTATGGAAAACATCTGGGGTAATTATAATTAGTTCAGGATGTGTACTGTTTAAAAATAATCTTGAATTCATGGAGAAAGAAGCGTATCTTTTCCTCAATGACTAGAATAATCCAAGTTGGTATAAAAACTCTTTAAGTTATTGGTAGCTATGCTTAGAGTATAATTTTAGAGTATTCCAAAAGGAAATAATGAGTAACTTTTATGTAAAATGCCAAATTGGCACTTTACACCTGTTAGTGTGTTTCGTTTAGAACAGCTGTGTCTTTTATTATCAGTAAACAGATGCAGAAAGTAATGGAATGTTTTAAAGCAATATGTTAATCCTGTCTTCCACTACTGAGCTGTCTCACCATATAGTGATTAAGTATTGACTGTGCAGCTGTTACTTACAATTATAGAATTTCTTAGTTAATTTCTTCTTCCCATGCCCAAATGTTTTAATATTTAGAGATCTAGTTTCTAATTTTAAAGTGTTTCATAGTGTAGTTTGTTTATTGCAGTTTGATTTCTAAAGTTATTTGTCTATTACGGAGACAAATTCATATGTTTATAAAACTCCTTATTTTTCTGGTAACTGACTAATATTCTAGGTAGGATAAAAATTTTAAGTATTTTAAAAACTAAATTATGAATATGAGGATATTATTAAATATGACAATTTGGTACTGTTACTAATAGCTAACATTTATTGTGCTTTTAATGTCTGAAAAATACTGTGCAAAGAACTTTATTGTAATATTATTCTTGCCCCTTTCAGTAGTTGAGGAAATCCAATCTTAGGCACATGAACAAATCGACCAAAGTCTTCCAGCTGAGAAGTGGTAGGGATTGGATTTAAACCCAGGCATTTTCGCTTCCCTGGTGGCTCAGACAGAAAAGAATCTGCCTGCATTTCAGGAAACCCAGGTTCGATCTCTGGTCAGGAATTTCCCCTGGAGAATGAAATGGCAACCCACTCCAGCATTCTTGCCTGGGAAATCCCATGGACAGAGGAGCCTGGCGGGCTGCAGTCCACAGGGTTGCCAGGAGCTGGACACGACTGAGCGAATATAGATGTTTGTATTTCCACTCTCAAGCTTCTTGTTCTTAACAATTTTGTATTTTTCTTGCCATTAGCACCTAATAGTAAAATTATATAGATGAGAGAATTTTTTTAACCCCTATGTACACCCCCAAGTGATTAAGTGTATCATTTAGTCCCCTTGCCTAAAAGGAAAACACAAAACATTTATGGGAAGATGGAGAGCTCAAAATCTTGGTACCTTACCACATGCTGACTGTATCAGTGATCTTCAACATGATCAGGAGTGTCTTGCAACACAGATATCATCTCATAGTTTTCACTAGAAAGGTTTTCAAATATCCCTTTATGGTTTTGCTTTAATTGTGCCACTTTGTGGATATAATACTAACAATCTACTTTCCTTCCCCAGAAGAACTTGTCTTTGGTTCAAAAGATTTTAAAGAGCAGTATGATGTAATTTCTACTTACATTATTTTAGTTATGCCTTAACCCAGAACTATCAATTATTGTTGAAACTTATTAAATGGCTGTCTGTCAGATATTATTACTAGTGAGCACACTCCATTTATTTTGTCATTTTTCATAGGAAGTATCCCGTTGGATACTTCCATAGGACATTTCCATAGGAAATAAATTGGTCAAGATCACAGCTAGCAAATGATGTTTGTATGCATTTGATTTTTTTCTTTGGAAAAAAAAAAAACTGGAAATCTAAAAGTGTCCAGCTAATTATTTTTATAGAGAGCTTTTAACATTTCTGTCTCTAACAGATGGCTACTTGTAGTTTCTCTTGACACTGATGAGAATGCTTATAAGATTAACTAGGATCAACAATGTCATGAGGTACTGCTGGAAAAAAATTTAATATTGTAGAAGTTCATTATAAGGTGGTTCTTAAGAGGCAAAATGTTCTTGTAGGCAGGCTGTCTGAAATATCAAAAAGAATAGACACATCTTTTTTCATACAATAACATGAGACATCATTTTTCATGTTGCCAGAGTCTTAAATGAAGAAAGACTTTGCAATTTTGGGAAATGGAAGGAGCTGTCCCATAGTTATTCAACATTAATATTTTATTCAGATTATTTCTGTTGGTGTCTCCATCAAAACAAATTACCTAATGCAGAGAATGCAAGAGATAATAAAATCATCATTTTATATAATACAGAGATCTTGCAGAATTATTTGGCACTTTGTTTTTTTCTCTACATTTTTGAAGTTGCTTTTTTTTTGAGAAAATTATAGATTTACATACAATTTTATGAAACAATACAGAGAGCTCCCATGTACCCTTCACCCAGTTGCCCTCATTGGTAACATTGCAAAACTGTATAGACAGTATCCCATCTAGGATGCTGATGATAAAACAAACAAGATACAGAACATTTCCATCATCACGTGGATTTCTCATGTGAAGCTTACACAGTCACATCTGCTTCCTTTCCATGTCCTTAAGCCTGAAAACAGCTAGCCTCTTCTGTGTTTCTATAGTACTGTCATTGCAAGAATATATAAATGGGACCATACAGTGTGTAACTTTTGGGGACTGATTTTTTTTCACTCATCATAATTCTGTGGAGTCTCATTCAGGTGCTGCAGGTATCACTAGTTGGTTCTCTTTTGTTTCTAACTAGTATTTCATAGTTAGACTTCCCAGGAGTCTGGGAACTTCTGGACTTCACCTGGATTTCACCTGTACTTCCCAGGCGGCACAGTGGTCAAGAATCCGCCTTCCAATGCAGGAGACGTGGGTCTTATCCCGAGCTCAGGAAGATCCCCTGGAGAAGGAAATGGCAACCCACTCCAGCATTATTGCCTGGCGGGCTGCAGTCCATGGGGTTGCAGACTCGGACACGACTGAGCATACGCATACAATATTTGATAATGTGGATGTATCACTGTATGTGTAACCATTCACCCATTAAAGAACATCTGGTTTGTTTCCAAAGCAATATAAATCTGATTTCTGTCACAGCACGAAGATTTTATACTTTTACAGTTTACGCTTAGGTCCATATCTAATTCTGAAGTTATATTTGTATAAGATATGAAACTTAGGTCCAGGTTTTTGTTTTTGTGGGGACAAGGAGTTAATGGATTTGTTGACACTGTCTTTGCGCCATTGGTTTGCTCTTGCGCCTTAGTAGAATGAGTTGGTCTCATTCATGCAGCTATGCTTTTCAGCTCTTTGTGTCCCGTTGATTTATATGTGTGTCCTTCACCAGCGTCACGTGTGTGAGTCACTCAGTATTCTCTGACTCTCTGCAACCCCATGGACTGTAGTCCACCGGGCTCCTCTGTCCATGGAATTCTCCAGGCAAGAATACTGGAGAGGGTTGGCATTCCCTTTTCCGGGGGATCTTCCCAACCCAGGGATCAAACAGGATCTCCTGCACTGCAGGCAGATTCTTCACTGTCCGAGTCGCCAGGGAAGCCGTCCACGAGTATCATAAAACCTTGATTACTGTAACTATATCATGTCTCAAAATCGGGCATTTTATTCCTCTTTTCATTTTTTTCAGAATTGTTTTAATTTTATGGCTCCTTTAACTTCACATAAATTTCAGAAATCATGTCTATATCTACAAAAATTCTCACTGTGATTTTGATAGGAATTGAATTCAACTTGTATTGGGTTGGCCAAAATGTTCGAATTTTGACCAACCCAATATATTAGTGTGGCAAGTATTGAAATCTTTACTATATTGAGTCTTCCAGTTAATGAACACAGTATGTTTCTTTATTTAGAATTTTTTATTTCTTTCATCAGCATTTTATAGTTTTAGCATCTAAGTATTGTCACAAAGAAGAAGGCGTGACTGACCACATGCACACACGTTCTATGTCTTAACTAGATTTATAACTAAGTAGTTCATTTTTCTTGAATGATTTTAAAGGGTATGGTATTTTTTCATTTTGGTGTCTACATGATCATTGCCAGTATGTAAAAATATAATTAGTTTGTAAATTTCTCTTGTATCCTGTAGCCTTGCTGAACTCATTTATAATTCTAAAAATTTTTTGTGGATTCCTTGGGATTTTCTAGATAGATTATCATGTCATCTGCAAATAGGGTCAATTTACTTTGTTTTCAATCCGTGTGCATTCCTTTTTCCTATCTTTTTGCCTTGGCTATTACCTTCTAGCACTGTTTTCAATAGGAGTAATTTAGAGAGGATATCCTTTCCTTATTTCCTATCTTAGGGAGAAAACATATTGTTTTACCATTAATTGTAAAATTAACTGTAGGTTTTTGTAGATAACTCTATCACATTGAAGTTTTCTCTAATCTCATTTTTATGAGTTTATTTTAAATGATGAAGTGGGTGTTGAATTTTGTCAAGTACAAAATTTATGCATGATTCATATTATCATGTCATTTTTCTTTACCTTTTTAAATATGAAGTCCAGCATTGATTTTTCAAATATTGAACCAGGCTGTGTCCTTGGAATAAACCCTACTTGGTCATAGTGAAAAAATAATTTTATATGGTGTTGAATTTTAGTTGCTAGTATTTTGTTAAGGATTTTTGTATCTATATTTACAAGAAATATTGTCTATAGTTTTTTTTATACTGTCTTTTGTTTCTGAATCAGGGTATTATTAACTTCATAAAATGAATTACAGAGTTCTATACTCATCTGTTTTCTGAAAGACATTGTGCAGAATTTGTATCAATTCTTCTTTAAACATTTGGTAGGATTCTGACGTGGAGATTTCTTTTAGTGGGAGTTTTTTAAGATGATGAAGATGGATGAAAATTCCTTAACAATCATTGACTTATTCAACCCAATGGAATTATGGATATGTTGGACTATGGAAATTATGTTTTATTTTTGGTGAGTTTTGATAGATTGTAGTTTTTGAGGTAATGTATTCTATAAGTTGTCAAATTTATGTGTACAGGAGTCTTTGTAATATTCCATTTTAACCCTTTTGATATATACATAGTTTATAATGATGATACTGTTTCATTCCTGATATTGATAATTGATATCTTCTCTACTTTTTCTTTGTCAGATTTGTGAGCAGTTAGTCAAGTTTATTACTCTTTTTTGAAGAACTAACTCATTTCTTTGATTTCTCTGTATTTTTTCTGCTTTGAATATCATTGATTTCTGCTCTTTATCATATCCATTCTTCCACTTAATTTGGATTTATTTTTATCTTTTTTCCAGGATCTTGAGGTAAGAACATGACTGTTGATAAGAGACTTCTTCTTTCCACATGACATTTAATGGTATAAATTCCCCTCTCAGAAGTCCTTTCACTGTGTCATGTATATTTTGATATGCTTTATTTTTATTTTCACTTAGTTCAGTGTACTTGTTAAAATTTGTTTTGAGACTTTGTCTTTAATCTGTCTTATTTAGAAGTGTGCTTTGTAGCTTCCATTGTTTGAAGATTTTTCTGATATTGATTTCTAGTTAGATTCTCTGATGGACAGAGAACACACTCTATCATATTTTAGTTCTTTAAAAGTTGTTGAGGTTTGTTTTACAGGCCAGGATGTGGTCTACCTTGCCATATGTTCTGTGGACCTTTGAACACTGATGTGGGTGGAGAATTCCGTAAATGTTTATTAGACACTGTTAGTTGATTCTATTGTCAGATTTTATATCTGTCCTGATCTTGTTCTATCCTTGTTGAGAGGGAGATGATGAAGTCTCCAACTATCATTTGGATTGTCTATTTCTCCTTTCAGTTTCATCAGTTTTTGCCTCACACACTGCGGCTCTGCTGTTCACTGCACATAACATTTCAGATTGTTATGCTGCTCTAATGGACTGATCTTCATACCGTACAGTATCACTGTTTGTAATTTTCTGAAAACTATTTTATCTGATATTAATATAGCCACTCCTGTTTTCTGCTGATTTATGTTTACAAGATATATCTTTTTCTATCCTTTCATTTTCAACCTAACTATATTATTATATTTGAAGTTTAATTTCTTGTAGACAGCATATACTTGGGTCATGTTTTTTAATCCTCTCTGCCCATCTCTTTTAATTGACAATGAGACCATTTACATTGAATATAATTATGAATATATTAGACAAATCTGTTTTCCATTTCTCTGTTTTTTTCTGATTTCCTCTGGATCACTTGAATATTTTTAGAATTCCATTTTGATTTTAGTGTTTTTGAGTATCTCTTTGTTTAAACTTTTTAAGCGTTGCTCTATATGTATACACACATAACATACACATCCTTATTGCTGTCTGTTGGTACTGTCATATTACCAGTTCAAGTGAATTGTAGCAGTCTTACTTCCCTTGATGTTCTTTTACTGTCTCCATTTATAATATATTATAATTGTCTTAAGTATTTGCTTACTTACATTTAGAGATACCGTATACAGTGTCATAATTTTTACTTCAGCCATCAAATACAATTTAGAAAACTCAGAGTAAAATGTATTGTCTTTAATCATATCTTTTGCTCACTGCAGTCTTTCTTCCTGATATGCCAAGATTTCTTCTTTTATCATTTTCTTTCCATTTAAAGAATTTCCTGCAACTCTTTTTATATGATATCCCCTGGTAGCTCCAATGGTAAAGAATCTGCCTGCAATGTGGGAGACCAGGGTTCAATTCCTGGGTTGGGAAGACCCCTGGAGGAGGAACTGGCAACACACTTCAGTATTCTTGCCTGGAGAATTCTGTGGACAGAGGAGCCTAGTGGGCTACAATTCATGGGGTCACAAAGATTGCTGAGATTTTCCAATTTTCATTTGTTTAGTGTGTGTTCTTAATCCTTGAAACATTTAAAAATCTGCTCTAAAATCTTTGTCAGATAATTCTAACATATCTCTTATCTGGGCATTGGCATCATTATCTTTTTCATTCAGTCTGAGTTCTTCCTGGTTCGTTTTATGATGAGTAACTTTCAGTTGAAACTTGAACATTTCTTTGTTCAGAATTATAGTGTGAGACGGAGTCTTATTTAAAACTACTGCTTCAGCCACTCCCTCTGATATCTGCCCAACAGGAGAAGAAATATATTCCTCATTACTGCCAGCTGGGGACAGAAGTTCTAGGTTTCCCAGTTGTCTTCTGTTGACTCCGGGGGGCTTGTGAAATAGGGAGAGTTTCTCGTTACTGCTGAGTAGGTGTGGAATCCAGCTCCCCACAAGACCTTGACCGATATCCCAGGGGTAGAGCTTCATTATCAGCCAGTGGGGATGAAAGTCCTGGCTCCCTGCTGGCGTTCTCTGACACCACTTCTGCAGGATTAAACGGTGCCTTCTTATGGACTGGCAGAATGGAAATCGAGGCTCCATACTTAAGTTTGGGTAGAGTGGTCACAGTATTTTTCTGTAATATTCATTTGGAGTAGGTCAGGTATTATAAAAAGATCAGCCCTGCGATCTCAAGGAACAGAATGATGCCTTCAGAGGAGAACCTAGCCCTAAGCTAACATTGTAGCCTTGCAAGAGACCCTCCTAAAAAAAATCTGGATTCCTAGGCTACAGAAACTGTCAGATAGTAAATGTGTTTTGTTTTAAGCTGTTTGTGATCATTCAGTATATCCCAGTAACTAACTAATAGACCACCCAGATATTCATAACCACTTCCCACTCATAAGATAATCTCACCTATCTCCTCTCTCCCTAGTTGTTTGTTGGGAGGAATCCTCTTTTCCATTTCGTCTGTGTTCCTGGCTTTTCTGTCCAGAAGGATCTTGTTTAAAGCCACATGTAAAGTGCATGTTAAAAAATATGCTTTTCCTGTGGGATGTACGTGTTTGAGATCCACTTTCTGCTGGTGTGTTTTTGGGAGTCCATTATTGATTTTAGGGGTTAAATAGAAGATTTTATAAATAATATTATGAGTTCTTAAAAAAAATTCTCTCAAATTTCCAGCTTCCAGTTTAGCTGATTCCAGTTTGTCTCATGGGCAAGTAACCAAAGCCAAAAATTTCAAATAGAAATAAGCTTTATACTTAAAAACTCTGGTCTTTTCATTTCAGGCTTCTCTGCTTTGCCCATTCCCTGCCTCAGCTAACCCAAAGCCATTGAAGCAGTGTGTTTCCTGTTGCTCTGGCTTTCATTCTCTCAAGTACAAGAAGCTACTGGGAGCTGTACATGCCTCCATTAAAAAAGGAGAACAGTCTCAGATCAATGACATTTACTTCATACTTTTAGTAATGCATAACTCTTCACAAAATGAGAATCTGCCCTACATGGTAGAATGTACAAAACCTGCTGAGTCTTAAATAAAGATAATGGAAAAGAAAAAATCAAAGATAACTCCCAGATTCTGTCTTGAGCAGAAGGTGGTGCCATTTTTTAAGGGAGGGAATAGAGGATCAGCAGTTTACAGAAAGGCTGTAGCCATAGGGATCTGAGACAGTAAGTTTACTATTTGATGTATTGAGTCAGAAGCTCCTGAAAGACATTAAACTAGATATGCCCATGAGTCCATTCATGAGTATGGACCTTGGGACTGGCTTAGGATAGGATGTTCTTTGGATTCACTCCCTTTTGTGCAATATGTGGTTTTTGAAGCCAGAAATGTGGGATGAAATCATTCAGGGATGTGAGTAATGAAAAGAGATGACAGAGTAGGACAGAAGCTTAAGAGGTAACAGCAGTTAAGAAATGAATAAAGAAAGGAGAGCATGCCAACAATACTGGAGGCAGAGTGTAGAGAGGTTAGAAAATCAGGAAAATACACATTATTCAATCAAGGAGAAAAGAATGTTTCAAGAAAGAAATCATAATATGTATTATCATACATTACCCATACATTAAGGACTGAAAATTATTCTTTGGATTGAGTGAAAAGTACACATATGATCTTCCTGAAAACAGTTTCCGTGGTGATGATGGAAACCTGTACTAGATGAAGATGTATGAAGGGGTTTGTAGGAAAAAAGAAATATGATTTGAAATTAATATAGCTACCCTTCTTCCTTATCTTACAGGTTTTCCATCCAGCAACGTTTCCGTTATTTTTCATTGACATATGATTGAGCGCATATGGGAGGATTTGTAGTAACTTTTTTTTATCTTCCCTAGGATGAACCCACTAAATTTCACTCTTCACAGGGCTCTCTGTTTTACTCAGAAGGAACAACTGTATATATCCTGCATCCTCAGAGAGATGCCAAAAATGATATTTGTGTTCTCCTGAATGACCTTAACTTTTAAATAACTTTGGTGCTTTTCATATTCGATACTCAGGCTGAAATCTGAGCTCTGCTCTCTTTTTTTCTCTGCTAAGTACAAAAGTTTAAATTAACATTATACGGTTTGGGTCAAGGAGTAAATAGTTTGTTTATGGAGTGATAGAAGAGTTGTTTTTTATGAAAAAATGAATTACTTGAACACTTCTGTTTAAAAAACTAAGTGAAAAATATAGACATGAATAAAACTTGATCACTAATTTTATATTTACAAATAAGTTCTAGTGGGAACAACATTGATTTTGTGCAGCTGTTTTATCCTTTTCACTTTTAACTTGAAGTAACATTAGTCTTACCAAAAATTGCAAAAATAATAGAGAGATATATAAGCCTTTCACATAATTACTCCAAGTATTAGCATTTTGCTTTAGCATTCTCTCTTTTCTCTGAAACTCTTTAGTCTTGAAGCTGCACATGTAATGTCCTTTAATCTCTAAAAATTTCAGTTTATTTCCTAAAAGTAAGGAAAGTCACACAATCTCAATGATCAAATCAGGAAGTTAACACTTTATAAGATATAAACCTGTGCTTAAGATACGATAGCCATAGCCACGTGTGGCTATTTAAATTTAAATTAAATTAATTAGAAATTTAGTTCCTCAGTCACACTGGTCTGGTCATGTTTCAAGCACTCAGCAGCTGAGCGGCTATTGTGTTGGAGAGCATAGGTATAAACCATTTTCATCATTGCATAAAGGTCTATAAGACAGTAATGCTCTAGACATTCAAATTGTGTTGGTGGTTTCAACAGCAGGCTGTGCAGCAGAAGAAAAAGGGCTGTTTCAGATTTTGTTCGACATTCTGCTGCTCTAACCTTGGCTCAGGGACCTCTTTCTGCATTCAGTTGTCACGGCTTGGTCTCCTCCACTCTGGGATAATGCCTCAGTCTTTCTTTTTATTTCAGGAAAAACAATTGTTTTTCTAATTTTATAATTTATACCACACTTATTAGTTGGAATTCTAAGAAAGAACTTTCCTTTCTTTATTTACTTCTGTTGATATCAACTTATGGATTCTTTCATTCTGTAGTTAAAATCCACTACTATAATTAGTTATTTGTTTTTCAAATTATCCAAGAATTGACCAGTGAGAGCCCTTTGGGCTGAATATGTCACCTGATAATGAGATTGTTTTGCAGTATTGGTGACATTTAATTTTAAAAGTCATGTTGGTCTGCTGAATATCTTAAAGCTTTTTAAAATATCTGAATCATCACTATACACCTAAAAATCAAAAATTATTCATCATATGATTGCCTGTATCTCATCTTTGGGTTATCCCATATCTCATGCCCATTCCTGAGAACAAGATGTTTTCACTACCATTGCTTCATTACTGTTTAACTTGGACATTCACTAATTTGTTCCCTCTTCAATTTTGAAAAGATCTTTCACATAATCAGCATTCAATTATTTTTATCAATTTTTTCTTTCAGATTTATTGAGATATAGTTGATATATGATACTGTATAATTTTAAGGTGTACAGCATAGTGACTTAATATGCATTATGAAATGATTACCACAGTAAGTGATAAAATCTGAGCTCTGTCCTTCTCTAGGAATTTAACCTGCTGTCCACATTGGAAGTCTTTGCATTACTTGCTATGTGTGTTTAGCAATCACTATGTCTCAAGGACTGTTAGTGTTTATAATTCTTCCTTTTTCCAATAAGAGTCTCATTATGGTTATTCTGTTTCCACATCAACATTGGATAGTGGGTAGGGAGGAAGCCGATAACTTGACTTTTTGTTTATAGATAAATAGACCATATTTCAATAACCTCGGATATGCAGATGACACCACCCTCATGGCAAAAAGCAAAGAGGAACTAAAGAGCCTCTTGATGATGGTGAAAGAGGACAGTGAAAAGCTGGCTTAAAACTCAACATTCAAAAAATGAAGATCATGGCATCCGGTCCCACCACTTCATGGCAGATAGATGGGGAAACAATGGAAACAGTGACAGACTTTATTTTCTTGGGCTTCAAAATCACTGTGGATGGTGACTGCAGCCATGAAATGAAGAGACACTTGCTCCTTGGAAGAAAAGCTATGACCAGCCTAGACAGCATATTAAAAAGCAGAGACATTACTTTGCCTACAAAGGTTCATGTAGCTTATCCAGTAGTCATGTATGGATGTGAGAGTTGGACCATAAGGAAGGCTGAACACCAAAGATTTAATGCCTTCGAACTGCGATGCTGGAGAAGACTCTTGAGAGTCCCTTGGACTGCAAGGAGATCAAATTAGTCAATCCTAAAGGAAATCAACCCTGCATATTCCTTGGAAGGACTGATGCTGAAGCTAAAAGTCCAATACTTTGCCCACCTGATGCAAAGAGTCGACTCATTGGAAAAGACCCTGATGCTGGGGAAGGTTGAAGGCGGGAGAAGGGGACAACAGAAGATAAGATGGTTGGATGGCATCAGTGACTTGATGGACATCAGTTTGAGCAAACTCTGGGAAATTGTGAAGAACAGGGAAGCCTGGAACGCTGCAGTCCATGGGGTCGCAAAGAATCAGACATGACTGAGCAACTGAACGAAAGCAAATAGACCATGAGAAGAAAATTCATTCTCTTCTTCAATAACAATAGAGCCATAGCTTTTATGTGACTGCCTAGCCTGGACTACATTTCCAGTCTTCCTTGCAGCAAAGCTATTGTTATATGACCAAGATTTCACCAATGGAATGTGAGAGAAAGTAATGCAACTTCAGCTTCCCTTGCTTAAAAGAAACTCCCTGACCCTAGGGCTTTTATTTTGTTTTTTTGTTTTTTCCCCTAATTCAGTTTATTTGAACTACAATGTGAAAGTGTTGGTCATTCAGTCATGTCTGACTCTTTATGACCCCATGGACTGTAGCCCTCCAGGCTCCTCTCTCCGTGGGATTCTCCACACAAGAATACTGAAGTGGGTTGCCATGCCCTTCTCCAGGGCGTCTTCCTGATCCAGGGTTTGAACCCACGTCAATTATGTCTCCTGCATTGGCAGGCATGTTCTTTACTACTAGCACCACAAGGGCCAGAACCAAAACCAGAACTAGTTCATTCATTTCTCATATCCCCTGCTTTTGGCAATCACTTTTCTCTGAATCTGTGAGGTTACATATAAACATAGATTGACTCTGAGTTTAAGAATGATCATGTGGTATTTGTCTTTCTCTGTCTGACTTGTTTCATTTGGCATAATGCCCTCAAGCTCCATCTACGTTGTCACAAATGGTGAGATTTCATTCTTTTTTATAACTGAATAATGTTCTTTTGTGCACACACACATTCACATGCCAGTTTTCATTATCCACCCACCTCTGGGCACTGAGGTTTTTTTCATATCTTGGCTATTGTAAATAAGGCTGCAATGAACATAGCAGGTTGAGGGGAATGTATCTTTTTGAGCTACTCTTTCTAGTTTCTTATACCTGGGAGTGGAATTGCTGGATCACATGGCAGTTCATTTTTTGAGGAAACACCATAATATTTTCTGTAGCGGCTGCACCAGTTTACATTCCCACCAACAGTGCACAAGAGTTCTCTTTTTTCCACAGCCTCATCAACACTAGTTACCTCTAGTATTTTTTATAATAGCCACCCTAATGAGTATACAGTAATATCTCATTTTTGTTTTGCATTTCCCTGATGAGTTAATGATATAGAGCACCTTTTCATGTACCTGTTGGCTATTTGTATGTCTTCTTTGGGAAAATGTCAGTTCAGATCTTCCCCTCATTCTTAACCTTTTTTTTCTTATTTTTAAATTATTTATTTCTTTATTGAAATATGGTTGATTTACAACATTGTGTTAGTTTCACATGTACAGGAAAATGATTCATCAGATTTATATGTGTCTATATCCTTTTTCAGAGTCTTTCCTATTGTAGGTCATTACAAGACATTGAATGTAGTTTCCTGTGCTATACAGTAGGTCCTTGTTTATCTGTTTTGTATATCTGTTATCCCAAACTCCTAATTTATGCTTCCATTCACTCCACTTTCCCTTTTAGTAGCCATCAGTTTGTTTTCTAGGTCTGTGAGTCTATTTCTGTTTAGTAATTAAGTTCATTTATATCATTTTTTAGATCTTACATCTAAGTGATATCACATGATATTTGTCTCTCTGTCTGACTTACTCACTCAGTATGATAATCTCTACCATCCGTGTTGCTACAAATGCCATTTTTTCACTCAGGCTGAGTAGTATTCTTGTGTGTGTGTGTGTGTGTGTGTGTGTGTGTGTGTATACCACGTCTTTATCTATTCATCTGCCAGCGGACATTTAGGTTGCTCTCATTTTTTTAATTACATTTTTTCACTATTGAGTTTTATGAGTTCACTGTATTTTGTGGATATTTGTCTTTTACCAGATACATGATTTGTAAATACTTTCTTAGGTTGCCTTTCATTTAGTTGATGGTTTCCTTTGCTTTGCAAGTAATTTTTTATATAATTCCACTTATTTTTGCTTTTGTTATTATCATTTAGGAATTTTTGCTTATTAAGTGATTTTACTAATGTCAGGGCTTGTGAAACAAGGCTATCACTGCGAAATTGGCAGTTTATTTATGTAACAGAAGTATCTCTCAAAAAGATTCCAGGTCTTTTGGGGGGAAATGTGAGGCTGGGGTTCGGAACAACTTCCTAAAAAGTGTCAAAGTTCTATACAGTGTCTAGCTTATGTTTGGCACTATTAATGCTCAATAAATATTTGTTGAGTTAATGAGCAATATGTAAAGAAAGGTCTCAGTTCCCTTCTGTTTCTTTAATCTTAAATTCCTTTAGGTCATAACCTAATTAGCCTAACAGTGTTTCCTAGATGGGCCACTTTTACACATAAAGTTTCGCTGCTTAAATATAATTATCAACTAAAGCATTACCAAATTGTTTGCTGTGGAAATATATGTGTTTTGAAATTTTCAAAAAAGAGTTGGGAATTTCATGTGCAAAAGGCAGGCTGGTTTCCTTTCCTGTATTTTGCTCACAGAGACTTTTATATGTTAATGTACACTGGAAATCTCTTAGAGGAAGGAGAATCCTCAGCATTTTTGAAGTTTATTTAAGATAAAACCCATTTTTTTTCTCAGTTTGTAAGGGACTGTGATATCAAGGAATATACTTTGAGAAATACTTATTTGATATTTAAAATTCTGCTTAACTTTCTTTAGGCTGATTCTTTTATTACTTTGTATCATTTTGCCATTTTAAGTCTACTTGTTATGACTCCAGTGAATTTTCTTTCTTGCTAATCTGGACAGCCTCTTTTCGGATAAATATGACATGTCCTAGGAAGGCCATTGATTTCCCAAAAAGCTGAGACCGGAAATTGTAAATGACCTTAAGAAGATTACCCATCTGAACATTTGTCACACACTCATCAGACAACTTTAATGCAATTTTTCAAAATCATTTAGATTTTTTTGTAAGCCATTCTGTACACCTTGGTAGGAGATATTTCCTGTTCTAATAGACAAAGTAGTAGAAATTTTAAACATTCAAAGAATGTTGAGTCAGTCTCTTAAAGGCAGAATTATACACAGTAAGAAAAAAGTCCATAGAAATAGAACCAAGAAGAGTCTATATAAATAGTAATGTGAAGAAGAGTGAATTCCTTTTTAGCTGTAACATCACATTTTTTGCATGTTGCACACATTGTTTAGCCGTTTCTAAACACATTTCCATTTACGTCATTTGTAAAAACTGCCTAGCCTCATATTCTGGAAAACTGACAAAGTTGTAATGAACAGATGCAGATTCCATAATTGTAATTGGCTTTTACTCTAAACTAATGTTCTGACTCATGCATCATTAATGATTTCTGTTTGTCTCTATTATTACCTTACAAATTTGAAAGGGTATCTTTCAGAGTGAAAAACTTTCCTTGACTTTTTAAAATCAGGGCTTATTATGAATTATAGATTCTCCAATCACCTGTATTTAAACCTATAATTTTATTTTGCCATATTCTTTTTTACATTTCTGTTGGTTACTTGACTTCATATAATCTTTTTCATTTCCTGGTTGTATTTCCCAGAGAAGCATGTCAGTTTTAAATGACACCCTTCTTTTTATTACATTTTTCCTACTATTAAAATTTTCTTATTTTTAAACTAGATGTTATAATTTGTGCTATTTCACAAATTAGACTCTATCTGAAGAATGGATAATTAATATTAGTAGAACCCCTAGGGAAATAAAAAGATGTGCTCTCTTGAAACTTTTTTTCTGATAAGCTTTTGACAATGACGTGGAAATAGTTTTCACTTGCCAAAGTGGGGCTAATTTAGGTGAATAGCTGAAAGGCTCAAAGGTAGCAACTAATCTTGTTCTAAGCATAATACATGTATATTTTCATATAAAATGGAATTAAACCCCCTTATCCTTATCTTTGAACAATTCTTTTGATAATTTCTGACTATGGCTGAATTTTGTTATATGAAAGGAGAACACAGTATTTATTAATGAAGGAATGATTGTTTTATAATTATTTTTTTCAGTGTTTCTAAGTTCTTTTCATTAAAGTACTGAAATACAGAGCAAGTGTTTTGGCATATTGTTGCTTCTTGTAAGGAAGATTTAATAGCTTGTTATGGACTATTAATATGAACAGAAGTCATTTAGAGTTCAGGTATATATTTAGAACTAGCATGTGTGCAAAAAGATACAAAGTGAATCAAGAAATTCTGGAAAAGATTGTTTGAAAAGGAAAAATTGCTATTTTCTGGCTAGCATTGATGAAATAGATATTTAAATAAAGAGATTTAAATGTTTTATTTTGAAGAAATGTCTTAAGAACCTCAAATATAACTTAGAATTGATACAATTAAATCAATGAAAGTGTAAAACTCTTTATATAATATTTGAAATTAAATTATGTTTACTATTTTATTTACTACTTTTAAAAATTCAAAAAGTTTACGGCTGTTAGTTATTTGAGATGATTACAAATAGAATGTCTGTCTGAGTTTAGTAATAAACTAAACTATTTGTTACTGCTTACTGTAAATTTAAAATAAGCATATACATAAGCTAGATCTCTCCAGTTTTGAAAATGTCTTTATCATACTATTTTACATAAAGAAGAGAAAAATCTTCATGTCCCAGATACTTACTGAGCAAATGTTGATAGGAATGCAAGTAAATGATTTTTTTCCATCTAATTTGTTGATTAAAAGGTGTCTATAATGGAAGCACATGCCAAGTAGTTTTGCCACATGAATTTTGCAGCATATGGTAAACTAAAACCCTGGTGACCTTTTGGTCTTGTTGATCACATGCATGAAGATGATCATCTGTTAATCTCTACTAATCACTGGTACATCCTTGTACAGAAGACAGAGCAGTTTTTATTTGTGCTTCATTTGCTCTTTTGGAAAATGCTTTCACAGGGAATTTTTAAAAACCATTTTATACTCTTAGGATTATAAAATCATGGCTATTTTATATCTAAGAGACATTTTAAACAAGAGAATTAGAATTTTCCACCTGTACATAGCCCCATATTTTTAATGTTTATTTTAAATACCAGTAATAATTTTCTGGAAGTCATGGATATTAGTACCTCTTTTAGGCTTATTAACACACACACGCAGGGGTTCACACACTTTTACATATACAATAGGTGGTGTTTCTCGTTAGAATTGTAAAACAAAAGGAAAGCACCAGTGCTTCTCAAATTTTGATAGGCCTATGAGTTACCTGGGATCTTGTTAAAATCCAGATTCTGATTCTATAGTTCTATAGTGGGGTGTGAGAGTCTGCATTTCTAGCAAGCTCCCAGCTCATAAATAATCTGCTAGTCTGTCTCAGGTTAAAAAACTTTTTCTTTTAAGGGCTAGGTAGTAAATATTTTAGACTTTGTAGGGCAAGAAGCAAGTGAGGATATTTATAGGTGTTTATATAACAAAAGGAAAATGTCCACAAAATTTTTATTGATGAAATTTAAAATGTAATAATTATTCAGTACTTTGTGGTATAACTATATAATAGAACACTATTCAGCAATAAAAAGAATGATCTACTGATAAACACAACAGGGGTGGATCTCAAAAATACTCTGCTTAGTGAAAGAGGCCCTACACAAAAGTTACTTATATACTATGTGACTCCATTGATACAAAGTTCTAGAAAATGCACCCTAATCAATGGTAGCAGAACGTCAAGTTTTTCCTTTATGGAAAGAGAGATAAACCCTGGGTGTAAATTATGAGAAGGAAGAAAAATTCCCCACTAATGAGCTTTCCAAAAAAACACATATATTCACAGCATGAGAAAGCCCATCTAGAATAGCATCTTTAAGAGGCACAAGAATTCCAGGTCAACAAACTGATGAAGAAAACTGAAAACCTGGAGAACAATACCATTTCTAAGCAGCTTACATTAGAGCAAGATTGTTGAGGGGATTAATCTGTCTTCTTACTCCATGCATATTAAAGTTCTGTCATCTCTCTGATGCAGAGTTGTTCAAGTATGGACTTGACAACAAGAAATAAGTTTGAATGGTGACCTGATACGCTAATGTTTTTGTAACTATATGTGACTGCAACAGGTTTTGTGAAACTGTGCTTTTAAAAAAGAAACACACACACACTCCAGAGTCAGAACTCAGAGGAGGAGGTACCTGAGGGAATTGTTTGGATGATAGGAATGTTCTGCGTCTTCGGTGTGGTAGTGGTTATGCACTGGCATCTATTTTTCAAAACTCATTAAATTTGGGGATTCCAGCCTATATTTTGTGAGGACACTTAAGCAACCCAGTGAGGAGGTCTACATGGTTAGGAACTGGGGCCAGTTCCTAACAGCTAACAACCAGCAAGTAACTGAGGCCTTCTGCAGAGAGCCAAGTGAGTGAGCTGTCTTAGAAGCCAACCCTCTTGCCCCACTCTAGCCTTCCCATTAGTCTAGACCCAGGCTGATAATTTAATTACATCTTGTAAGAACATTGTAAGAGTTATTTAAGACGGTGGAGTGAAAGGATGTGAGTTCATCTTCTCCTGTGACAACTCCAAAATTACAACTCACTGGTGAACAACCATTGACAGGAGAATGTTGGGTCCCACCAAAAGAATATACCCCATGTCTGAAGGCAAAGAAGCCTCAGCAAGATGATAGGAGGGGTGAAATCGCATTTAGAATCAAACCCCATACCCCCCAGAGACATTCGGAGGGTTCAAACAAAACCTGTGCTCACCAGGAGACTCCACAGAGACTGAGCCAGACCTGCCTTTGAGTGTGTGAGTGTCTCCTGTGGAGAGATACGAGCCAGCAGGGGCCTGCCGCAGGGGCAGGGGCTCTGGGTGCAGCAGACCTGGGTGTGGCATAAGCCCTCTTGGAGGAGGTCGCCATTAGCCCCACCATAGAGCTGCCAGAATTAACTCGGGACTGGGGAAACAGACTCTTGGAGGGCACAAACAAAACCAGGTGTGCACCAGGACCCAGGAGAAAGGAGCAGTGACCCCACAAGAGACTGACCCAGACTTGCCTGTGAGCATCCAGGAGCCTGTGGTGGAGGTGTGGGGCAGGGGTATCCTGCTACAGGGTCAGGGACACTGAGTGTGGCAGTTTTGAAGGAGGTCACCATTATCTTCCTCACCTCCACCAGAGTTTGGCCTCAGGTCAAGCAACAAGGAGGGAACACAGCCCTGCCCATCAACAGCAAATTGGATTAAAGATTTATTGAACAAGGCCCTGCCCACCAGAAAAGATCCAGTTTACCACTCAGTCTGTCTCTCCCATCAGGAAGCTTCCATAAGCCTCTTATCCTTATCCATCAGAGGGCAGGCAAAATGAAAACCACAGTCACAGAATATTAATCAAACTGATCACATCGACCAAGTCAGTTCAGTTGCTCAGTCGTGTCCGACTCTTTGCGACCCCATGAATCGCAGCACGCCAGGCCTCCCTGTCCATCACCAACTCCCGCAGTTTACTCAAACTCATGTCCATCAAGTCAGTGATGCCATTTAGCCATCTCATCCTCTGTCTCCCCCTTCTCCTCCTGCCCCCAATCCCTCCCAGCATCAGGGTCTTTCCAAATGAGTCGATTCTTTGCATCAGGTGGCCAGAGTATTGGAGTTTCAGCTTCAACATCAGTCTTTCCAATGAACACTCAGGACTGATCTCCTTTAGGTTGGACTGGTTGGATCTCCTTGCAGTCCAAGGGACTCTCAAGAGTCTTCTCCAACATCACAGTTCAAAAGCATAAATTTTTCAGTGCTCAGCTTTTTTCACAGTCCAACTCTCACATTCATATATGACCACTGGAAAAACCATAGCTTTGACCAGACAGACCTTTGTTGGCAAAGTAATGTCTCTGCTTTTTTTTTTTTTTTGCTTTTTAACATGCTATCTAGGTTGGTCATAACTTTCCTTCCAAGGAGCAAGTGTCTTTTAATTTCATGGCTGCAGTCACCACCCGCAGTGATTTTGGAGCCCCAAAAAATAAAGTCTGACACTGTTTCCACTGTCTCCCCGTCTATTTCCCATGAGATGATGGGACCAGATACCATGATCTTAGTTTTCTGAATGTTAAGCTTTAAGCCAACTTTTTCACTCTGTTTCACTTTCATCAAGAGGCTTTTTAGTTCCTCTTCACTCTCTGCCATAAGGGTGGTGTCATCTGCATATCTGAGATTATTGATATTTCTCCTGGCAATCTTGATTCCAGCTTGTGCTTCTTCCAGCCCAGCATTTCTCATGATGTGCTCTGCATATAAGTTAAATAAGCAGGGTGACACTATACAGCCTTGATGTACTCCTTTTCCTGTTTGGAACCAATCTGTTGTTCCATGTCCAGTTCTAACTGTTGCTTCCTGACCTGCATACAGATTTCTCAAGAGGCAGGTCAGGTGGTCTGGTATTCCTGTCTAATTCAATGAAACCATGAGCCATGCTGTGTAAGGCCACCCAATACAGACAAGTCATGGTGGAGAGCTCTAACAAAACCTGGCCCACTGGAGAAGGGAATGGCAAACCACTTCAGTATTCTTGCCTTGAGAACTCCATGAACGGTATGAAAAGGCAAAAAGATAGGACACTGAAAGATGAACTCCCCAGGTTGGTAGGTGCCCAATATGCTACTGGAGAACAGTGGAGAAATAACTCCAGAAAGAATGAAGGGATGGAGCCAAAGCAAAAACAACACCCAGTTGTGGATATGACTGGTGATAGAAGCAAAGTCCGATACTGTAAAGAACAATATTGCATAGTAATCTGGAATGTTAGGTCCATGAATCAAGGTAAATTGGAAGTGATCAAACAGGAGATGGCAAGAGTAAACATTGACATTTTAGGAATCAGTGAACTAAAATGGACTGGAATGGATGAATTTAACTCAGATGACCATTATATCTACTACTGTGGGCAAGAATTCCTTAGAAGAAATGGAGTAGCCATCATGGTCAACAAAAGAGTCTGAAATTCAGTACTTGGATGCAATCTCAAAAATGACAGAATGATCTCTCTTCATTTCAAAGGTAAACCACTCACTGTCTCAGTAATCCAAGTCTATGCCCCAACCAGTAATGCTAAAGAAGCTGAAGTTGAACTGTCCTATGAAAACCTACAAGACCTTCTAACACTAAAATCCAAGAAAAAAAAAAAAAAAAAAGTCCTTTTCGTTATATGGGACTGAAATGCAAAAGTAGAAAGTCAAGAGATACCTGGAGTAATAGGCAAATTTGGCCTTGGAGTACAGAATGAAGCAGGTCAAAGGCTAACAGGGGTTTGCCAAGAGAACACACAGGACATAGCAAACAACTCCTCTTCCAACAAGACAAGAGGAGCCTCTACACAAGGACGTCACCAGATGTTCAATACCGAAATCAGATTGATTATATTCTTTGCAGCCAAAAATGGAGAAGCTCTATACAGTCAGCAAAAGTAAGATCAGGAGCTGACTGTGGCTCAGATCATGAACTTCTTATTGCCATTTCAGACTGAAATTGAAGAAAGTAGGGAAAAACACTAGACCATTCAGGTATGACCTAAATCAAATCCCTTACAATTATACAGAGGAAATGACAAATAGACTCAAGGGATTAGATCTGATAGAGTCCCTGAAGAACTATGGGTGGAAGTTCATGACATTGTACAGGAGGGAGTGATCAAGACCGTCCCGAAAAAGAAGAAATGTAAAAAAACAAAACGGTTGTCTGAGGAGACCTTACAAATACCTGAGGAAAGAAGAGAAGCAAAAGGCAAAGGAGAAAAGGAAAGATATACCCATTTGAATGCAGAATTCCAAAGAATAGTGAGGAGAGATAAAACAGCCTTCCTCAATGATCAATGCAAAGAAATAGAGTAAAACAACAGAATGGGAAAGACTAGAGATCTCTTCAAGAAACTTAGAGATAACAGGGAAACTTTTCATGCAAAGATGGGCACAATAAAGGATAGAAATGGTATGGACCTAAAAGAAGCAGAATAGAAGAGGTGGCAAGAATACACAGAAGAACTATACAAAAAAGATCTTCATGACCCAGATAACCACGATGGTGTGATCACTCACCTAGAGCCAGACATCCTGGAATGTGAAGTCAAGTGGGCCTTAAGAAGCATCACAAAGCTAGTGGAGGTGACAGAATTCCAGTTGAGCTGTTTCAAATCCTAAAAGATGATGCTCTGAAAGTGCTGCACTTAATATGCCAGCAAATTTGGAAAACCCAGCAGCTGCCACAGGACTGGAAAGGGTCAGTTTTCATTCCAATCCCAAAGAAAGGCAAAACCAAAGAATGTTCAAACTACCACACAATTGCACTTATTTCACATGCTAGCAAAGTAATGCTCAAAGTCCTTCAAACCAGGCTTCAACAGTATGTGAACCGTGAACTTCCAGATGTTCAAGCTGGGTTTAGAAAAGGCAGAGGAACCAGAGATCAAATTGCCAACATCCGCTGGATCATAGAAGAAGCAAGAGAGTTCCAGGAAAACATCTATTTCTGCTTTATTGACTATGCCAAAGCCTTTGACAGTGTGGACCACAACAAACTGTGGTAAATTCTACAAGAGATGGGAATACCAGACCACCTGACCTACCTCCTGAAAAATCTGTATGCAGGTCAAGAAGGAACAGTTATAACTGGACACGGAGCAACAGACCATTTCAAATTGGGAAAGGAGTACGCCAAGGCTGTATATTGTCACCCTGCTTATTTAACTTATACTCAGAGTACATCTTGAGAAATGCTGGGCTGGATGAAGCACAAGCTGGAATCAAGATTGCCAGGAGAAATATCAATAACCTAAGATATGCACAGGACCCTACCCTTATGGCAGAAAGTGAAGAAGAACTAAAGAGCCTCTTGATGAAAGTGAAAGAGGAGAGTGAAAAAATTGACTTAAAACTCAACACTCAGGAAACTAAGATCATGGCATCTGGTCCCATCACTTCACGGCAAATAGATGGGGAAACAATGGAAACAGTAAGATACTTTATTTGGGGGCGGGGGAGGCTTCAAAATCACTGCAGGTGGTGACTACATCCATGAAATTAAAAGACTAGCTCCTTAGAAGGAAAGTTATGACCAAACTAGACAGCATATTAAAAAGCAGAGACATTACTTTGCCAACAAAGGTCCATCTAGTCAAAGCTATGGTTTTTCCAGTAGTAATGTATGGATGTGAGAGTCGGACTATAAAGAAAGCTGAGTGCCAAAGAATTGATGCTTTTGAACTGTGGTATTGGAGAAGACTCTTGAGAGTCTCTTGAACTGCAAGGAGATCCAACCAGTCCATCCTAAAGAAATTAGCCCTGAATATTCATTGGGAGGACTAATGCTGAAGCTGAAGCTCCAATACTTTGGCCACCTGATGTGAACAACTGACCCGTTGGAAAAGACCCTGGTGCTGGGAAAGACTGAACACAGGAGGAGAAGGGGACAACAAAGGATGAGATGGTTGGATGGCATCCCCTTCTCAATGGACTTGAGTTTGAGTAAACTCCAGGAGCTGGTGATGGACAGGGAAGCCTGGTGTGCTGCAGCCTACAGGGTCACAAAGAGTCGGACATGACTGAGTGACTGAACTGAGCTGTGAGAACATTGGAACCTAAGCACCCAACTAAGCCATTCCCAAGTTCCTAGACATTGATCATAAATCTTTGTTCTCTTAAGCCAAAAACAAACCAAAAAACTCAAGCCATAAGCTCTAAGGGCTTCCCCAGTGGCTCAGATGGTAAAGAATCTGCCTGCAATGCAGGAAACCTGGGTTAGATCCCTGAATCAGAAAAATACCCTGGAGTAAGGATACTTGCCTGGAGAATTCCAGGCAGGAGAGGATCCTGGCAAGCTACAGTCCATGGAGTCACAGAGTCGGAGACACCTGAGCAACTGACAGCTTCCCAGGTAGTGCTGGTCGTAAAGAACCTGCCTGCCAGTGCAGGAGGCATAAGAGATGTGGGTTTGATTCCTGGGCCCCCTGGAGAAGGAAATGGCTACCTACTCTAGTATTCTCGCTTGGAGAATCCCATGGACAGAGGAGCCTTGGGAGGCTACAGTCAATAGCGTCACAAAGAGTCAGACAGACTGAAGTGGCTTAGCACACAGCACACATCTGCTTTAAGTGGATGTGCTTTGTTTTGTATTTGTTATACCTCAGTAAAGTAAATTTTAAAAAGTAGCTTGTTTGAGGGTCTTCAGCTAAGATAATATGTGAAATGACATTGTAAATTATAAATTTGTATCCAAATATGTTGTTATTGCTCTTTTAAGTACTACCAAAGAGGCCTTTACATTATAGGTAGGGCCACTAGTAATCTGCATCCCCTTTCATCAGGAGACTGTTTATTCTGAATTTATACCTGAGCAGTATACATTTAGGGTAAACAGTAAGTAGATAACCACTCTAAGAATATGTCTAACTAACTTCCTCAATAGAAGGGTGGGGACTTCTGAACCCTTCGCTTAGGCACCCAGGATTTAAATATGCTATAATTACTACTTGACACTTTTCAAAATAGAAATGAAGGTAGTATGGTGGTATAATATATTGAGTAATAAGTTTTAGACTTAATATTAGGAAGCCTAGGATTCAGTCTCCACTGAGGCGCTAATTGACAAACAGTCATGGAGAAATTCTCCAAACTTCCCTGGATCCCAGTTTTCTCCTCTCTCAACTTTAAGTTGTTGGACTAGATGATCTTAACCATGCTTAAAAATCTATGATTCTATAAATTAGGAAACAGTAAAAGATGATGAGGATAGAGTATGAAGCATTAAAAAGATGCTTCTATTTCTATGATGATGTTGGATGCCATGGACCTTCAAAGATAGTTCAGAGTGATGCTTTTCTAAATTCCTGGTTTTTGAAAAGTATTTAAAAGAGAAGATTTTGATTTAGCAACCTGAGATTGCAGGCTTTATTGGAGCATTGTAGTGCAAAAAAAGAAAATATCTATTTTTACACATTTGTCTTAAACATCTTGTTTCCCTTTTTAGTCATTAAAATCTTTTCAGTTCCAAAATTCAGAAATAATCTGAATTTTTCCCTTTTATTACTAGATTTTTAGTCATGGAAAATGGATACATGTACCATGGTTAGGAAGTTATTTCATTAGTTTTCAAATAGAGAATTTAAAATAAATGTTTTTAAACTTTTGCAGATGTTTTTATTCCTAGGTCTTGCATATCATATCAGAAAACTAGTTTGCCCTGTAAATTAGTTACACAAGTGTAGTAGTCAGTGATCAACACACATAAACGTTATTTTAAAGTGTGTTATTCAAGCTTCCCCAGTGGCTCAGATGGTAAAGAATCTGCCTGCAATGCAGGAGACCTGGGTTTGATCCAGTTACATTAAGTGTAGTAGTCAGTGATCAACACACATAAATGTTATTTTAGAGTACAGCTCATTAATTTTCTAACTGTGCTTTCTTTTGTTGAATCTCAACTTTGTCACTTACCAACTGGATACAAGTTATTCAAACTTTCTGAATCTGGTTCCTTTTGTTTTTTAATGGAGCAATAATACCTGTCTCATCAAATTGTTGATTAGTTAAGGATTTAGCAAGCTTAGCAAAAGTACCTGGTCGTGGGAACTTATTTTCTTTTGTTCCCTAAAGTTGACCTAACAGTTGAATCTTTTTTTTTTTTTGTGGCCACATGATGAATTAGTAACAGGAAAAAACGATTAATTTTATTCCTTAAGTTCCATCTTCTCCATCTGCATAAGCTTTGGCTTGATGGGTGACTATTTTTTTGTTTTTTGTACTTTGCTGGCTCTGAAGTTTTCAAACAAGGATTATAAGTATTCAGATATTTTTATAAGTATAAAATTTTAAACTTTCACTAGTTCACAAATATTTCGATTTACTTTAGCATTACATAGTGACTAAATATATAAGATATTTAATGAAGATGTGATGTGGTACTTTGTAGCCAGACAGTAGGTTTGAATCCTCACTAGTAAATATGTAAACTTGGACTACTTGTATAACCTGTGAGCCTAAATTTTCTAAGAAATTAAATGGTGATAATGATTAAGTGCTTAGCTTTGTACCTGGAACATATTAAACACTCAAAAAACACTAGTTATAAACCATCATTTCCATGGACTGTACAGTCCTTGGGGTTGCAAAGAGTCAGACACAACTGAGAGACTTTCACTTTCACTTTCATCACCATCCTTAGATGACAATTTAATTTATATATGGGTTTAATCCTATATGGGTTATTAAATTAGCTGACTATTAGTGATTTCTGATTCTAACCAAAGTTTCAAATTTGTGTGAATAATGAGCTTGTTACCATTATTCAAAAGTACACACTTTGTTGATGGTGGACTAATAGTAATATCTTTACTGAAGATGCCGTGTTACATGGAAATTTGAAGCAATGTTTATTTTGCTGAGATTTTTGACCAGCAGATTTACCAAGTTATCATTACTGCTGCGTCATGCCAGACTGACTCCCACGGGTTTCCCTGGTGGCTTAAATGGTAAAGAATCCACTTGCAATGCAGGAGACCCAAATTCAGTCCCTAGAGAAGATTGACCCTTCCTAGGTCCGGAAGATCCCTAGAGAAGGACATGGCAACCCACTCCAGTATTCTTGCCTGGAGAATCCCCATGGACAGAGGAGCCTGATGGGTTATAGCCCATGGAGTTGCAAGGAGTTGGACACGACTGAGCAACTAACACACATACAGACTGTCTTGGTGGAAAGTTTACCATATTAAAAGTACATTTCTTTACCTTCTACGGAACTTACCACAGCAGTAAGTATTGCATTGTAGGCAGTATGCAAATATTAATTTGTTAATATTAGCAATTAAGTTAATAAGTTGGGAGGATTTAAAATGTATAGCATTCTTAACTTAATATACAAATTGAACCCTGAAAGTTAACAGAGGAAGAAATTAATTCACAATTATTAAAAATCCTTTTTCATCATATCCTAACTGTTATACATTCTGAAAATGAGATTCATATCAGAAGAACTATTACCTTGTCTCTGCCTCAGCTCAGAGGGTATAGAAATTTCTGTACATCTCTGTTTTCTTTTGCAGTTTCATTTTTTATTCTTTTTACAAATTGAACTCTTTAAAATGAATTTTTTTCTTATTACAGCAATAACATACATCACCCCCATACCACCAAGAAAAAAACCTTCAGGTAATACAAAGAAAAAAATGAAAAGTACCCATAGTTTTACTCCCCAGCAATACTCACTGTGAATATTTGTACTCTTATGGGCTCTATTTTTTTTAATGTATTTACATACATACTTACATATTTATATACATACGCACACACACACAAATATATATATGTGCTCAATTTTGTCTGACTCTTTGCAACCCCATGGACTTTGCAACCCACTAGGCTTCTCTGGCCATGGGATTTTTCAGGCGAGGACACTGGAGTTGGTTGCCATTTCCTCCTCCAGAGGATCTTCCTGCCTCAGGGATCAAACCCGCCTCTCCTGTGTCTCCTGCATTGCAGGTGGATTCTTTACCCACTGAACCATTGGGGAAGCCCAGAGCAGGAAAGTATATCTGTAGGTAAACCAATTGACTATTACCTACATTTCACTGTTGGGAAGTATTTCTCTAGTACTCTTCCAAAGCCTAAAAATCAAAGGTTACAGAGTCATCTTATTTTAGTCTCTAGTATATCTTTTGCTGAAAGTAAGAAATAGGCTTAGAGTAGAAACCCTTAACCTAAACGAGGTTAAGGAGGACCACCAAAATCAAACAGTTTACTTCCCAGCATTGCTTTCAAAAGCCTAGATGACAGCCTTACTTACATGTTTTCTAGAGACACCACAGTAAATAAATGTTCAAAGACACAGATGTGAAATATGAGTGTATCTTACACATATATGAGCACACAGGGTTCTCCCTCCTGCTTTTTGCCCTGTTCCTTCCCACTAATGATCTGAAGTCCCCAAAGAGTTTACACGTTCTCCTGGCTTGGGGAAGGGGAATCTGATCCTCACCATCTATACTACCTACTATAAATTATTTGTGACCAATATAATTCTTGATTTATTCTCTTATTCAGAGTCCAAGTCTGCTGCTTATTGGCTGTGCAAAGCTTCTCACTTCTCTGTGGGTCAGTTTTCTCATCTTTAAAATAGGAGAATATAATTCTATCTTATAGGATTGTGAGGATTGAGTTCATCCCTGTAAATCACTTAAGCAGCATTTAGTACTTAATATCTGCTTTATTCTAGTCATCATCAGGCTTCCCTGGTAGCTCAGACAGTAAAGCATCTGCCTGCAATGTAGGAGACCCAGGTTCAATCCCTAGGTTGGGAAGATCCCCTGGAGAAGCAAATGGCAACCCACTCCAGTACTCTTGCTGGAAAATTCCATGGATGGAGGGGCCTGGTAGGCTACAGTATATGGGATCGCAAAGAGTTGGACACGACTGAGTGAGTTCACTTTGTAGTCATCATCATCATGTTATCAAGGGCAGAGTATAGTGATTGAAGAGTTCAGCTATTCCCTGCTAATTAATTATTATTAATTAATTATTAAATAATTATTCCCCTTCTGTACTTCTCAGTTTGGGGCTGCCATTATTGATCTGTGCCTTTTGGCTCTTTGCCTGCCTGCTAAGTTGTGCAGTCACTTCAGTCATGTCCTACTCTTTGCGACCCTGTAGACTATAGCCCACCAGGCTCCTCTCTCCACGGGATTCTCCAGGCAAGGACACTGGAGTGGGTTGCCATGCCCTTCTCCAGAAAATCTTCCTGACCCAGAAATTGAACCTGAGTCTCTTATGTCTCCTGCATTGGCAGGCAGATTCTTTACCACTAGCGTCAACTAGGAAGCCCAAAAAGTATTAGTTGCTTCAGTCATGTCTGACTCTTTGCAACCCCATGGACAGTTACCCACCAGGCTCCTCTGTCCATGGAATTCTCCAGGCAAGAATACTGGAGTGGGTTGCCATGCCCTTCTCCAGGGGATCTTCCTGATCCAGGGATCAAATCCAGGTCTCCCGCATTGCAGGCAAATTCTTTACTGTCTTAGCTATAGGTAAGTGTCACTTGGCTCTTTGCTTCTGTATTACTCCTGGCAAGTATACTGACTTCAACCTCAACTGTCTTTCATGCCCCAGGGATAGGATTAGCAGAACACTGTGGAGCTTCTCTGGATCATTTCTACACTTTGATGGAGATAAGAGAAACCTGGAGTGAGTTTGGGGGTGTTATTTCAGGCCTCTTCTGTCATTCTTTTGTGACTGTTTGACCAAGCTTCCTCCGTGTTAGCTTTTTCCTCCTCTATTTCATCAGAGGAAACTTTAGTTTCATTCTCTGAATCTTCCTCGTTTAGTAACCTTGATTGACTTATTTCTCCTCTTTAATCCTTTGGTAAGTGCTTTAAGGACTTTGAAAGCCAGATCTAAGGAGTAGGGAGATAGATGTATAGGTAAACCAGACTGCATTTCATTGTAATTTTTCTGCAATCATCCTTCCAAGACCTAAATGTCTAAAATTAGAGAATTGTCTTATCTTAGTCTTTAGTATAACGTTTTCTCAAAGCAAGAAAAGGCTTAGGTTAGCCACTATTTCCTACCTTGCCATAAGGCGGTCATTAATAGATACATCCTCAGAGCTTGATGGAGGAGGAAATGGCAACCCACTCCAGTGTTTTTGCCTGGAGAATCCCAGTGACGGTGAAGCCTGGTGGGCTGCCGTCTATGGAGTCACACAGAGTCGGACACGATTGAAGTGACTTAGCAGCAGCAGCAGAGCTTGAGGTTCTGATCTTACAAATCAGGGCCTTTAGGAATTAAAACAAAACTGGTTTTCTCTTTAAATGTGAATCTAGATCTTGGAAATAAAAGCCATACATAGAGATCCTGTCTTGGAGTTCTAAGCCAAGCACTTAGCTCTCTTATTTTAGGCTTTATCTGCTGTTTTCCCTGAGAGTAATATTTATATATATATTTATGAATCAAGAGAAATGGGTAAAAGAAGAACAATACAGAGTGGAAAGAATAACCTTTCAAGTATCTAAAAGCGTCTCATTACATTTGTGTTTGAAACAAGATACTTTCACTGTACCTAGGATACGCAACTGTAGAATAATTACAAGCATATATCTTTTTAAGAACTTCTGCCTTCCCACCTTTTTTTAGTCACATCTTCTATAACTTATTGAATATATAGTCAGAGGGTATTTCAGCTTTATTTTTGGCTATTTAACAAATTGACTCTTAGATAGCTGTAATATTCATCAGTCTTTACTGTAAATGAATTACGTTTTCATTCCATCACTTTAGGACTTGAAAATTATAGGCTGTAGTAATGGATTAATGTCAAAACAGAGGACCAGTGTGTGGTAATAGCAACAGAAACAAGTAATAGATGGTCAGGTGACTTTGTTATCTATATCAGTCCAGGGGATTGCGTCTTTCTTCATGCATTGGTGGTGGTGGTTTAGTTGCTAAGTCATGTCCAACTTGTGCAGCCCCATGCACTGTATGTAGCCCACCAGGCTCCTCTGTCCATGGGATTTCCCAGGCAAGATTACTGGAGTGGGTTGCATTTCCTCTCCAGGGGATCTTCCCGACTCAGGACTCCAGATCTCCTGCATCACAGACAGATTCTTCACCGACTGAGCTCCCAGGGAAGCCCTCATGCCTTAGTGCCTGTTTTCAAGTGTGACAGCATTCCTGGGCTCCCCAGGTGGCACTAGTGGCTAAGAACCCATCTGCCAGTGTAGGAGACAGACACAGGTTCGATCCCTGGGTCAGGGAGATCCCCTGGAGGAGGACACGGCAACTCAGGTGCTCAGATAGCAGCAACAATATATTTTATTGAGGTATATAGTTGGTTTACATTATGGGAATCAGGTATACAATAGTCACTCAAAAATTTTATGGATTATACTCTTATTTATAGTAATGAAAATAGTGGCTATATTCCCTATGCTGTTCAATTTATCACTGTAATTTATTTCTTTAAGACACAGTAAAACAGTTCTATGTACTACCTCTTTATCCCTACCCCTGTCCTGCCCCTCTCCACTCCACCTCTCCTCCTGGGAACCACACGTCTGTTCTCTGTGAGTTTGTTTCTTGCTGTATTCTCTAGTTTGTTTTATTTTTTAGGTTCCATGTGTGAATGATAGCATGCAGTATTTTCTTTCTCTGTCTGACCTACTTCACTAAGCACAGTACCCTCCATGCTGCACTTAGTCACTCAGTCGTGTCTGACTCTGTGTGACCCCACGGGTTGTAGCCCACCTGGCCCCTCTGTCCATGGGGATTCTCCAGGTAAGAAAACTGGAGTGGGTTGCCGTGCCCTCCTCCAGGGGATCTTCCCAACTCAGAGATCGAACCCAGGTCTCACACACTGTGGGCATATTCTTTACCATCTGAGCCACCAGGGAAACACAATACCCTCCAGCTCCATCTATATCATTGCAAACGGTGAAATTTTATTCATTTTTATGGCTGGGTAATATTCCACTGCGTGTGTGTGTATACACCACATCTTCTTTATTCATTCATCTGTTGACGGACACTTAAATTGCTTTCATGTCTTGTCTGTTGTAAATAATGCCGCTATTAGCATTGAGGTGCATGTATCTTTTTGAATTAGTGTTTTCATTTTTTTCAGATATATACCCAGGATTGGAATTGCTGGATCAGATGGCACTTCTGTAATATTTTTAGGTTTTGAGGAACCTGCATACTGTTTTCCACAATGGCTGAACCAATTTATATTCCCACTAATATATGGTTCCCTTTTCTCCACATATTTACGAGTATTTTTTTTGTAGTCTTTCTGATGAGAGCCGTTTTGACAGGTATAGGGTGATATCTCATTGGCAATGACAATAATAGTAATAATTAAAGGCAACTGACATTTATATGATTCTTAAACATTTTAGTCATTTTATAAGACTTTCATATATATATTGATTCATTCATTCTTCACAACAATCTATGAGATAAATTTGTTAATACTCTCATTTTTACAGTTGAGGAAATTGATGCCCAGAAGTTGAATGACTTTCCCAAGGTCTAATGACTAATAAATAACTGGCTAAATAAATAACTAACATATATACAAGGCATCTGGATTCAGAATTTAACTCTTAACTACTTAGCTACACCATTTGTTTATTGTTTATGATGTTGAATGTATGAAACCCACATGTGAATTGCCATTATGAAAACATTGTCAGAGGGTTGATTAAAGAGCATTATATAAAACAATTTAAATTACTGTAGAAACTTAAATTTTTATATCATCTAAAAATCTGAGAATGATTTTTTCATAAAATAATTTTTTTCCCTCCTCTGGAATACTAGCTGCATTTCATCTAAAAATGATCTCTAGAGAATGAATTCTATACGTAACCTTCATTATACTTTGAGGGTGTGGCTATTTCCACCGTAAGAATATTCTAAATAGTTAGACTTTAGCAGATCAACTTTCTTTGACAGTATTCATAAATGCTCTTTTATTTGCTGAAATTTGTTTGAAATTAGAGAGATTTTGCAAATATCTTATTAGCAGACCCAAGCATGCTTCAAATAATGTAAAGAAAATAGAAACTGCCATTCTTTGAAACAGATCGTTTCAAAAGTAAATACTGTTATTGATACATTATTAGATTTTGCTGAGTAAAGCTGTCCCTGCACATAAACATCTTGGCCACCTGCAACTGTTTGTCAGTGGACTTTGAGAACACTAGTAGTAATTGTAAACTTAGGAATGTGTGACAAGCTCACAGCCAGCTGTGCATATCCTGACTTCTTCCAGGTGTTAAAATAAATAGGACCATTTGGTTCACTTGTAACTCAACAAAAATATTTCATGATTCATTAACTTAAAAATCCATTTATAATTTTTTATTGGAGGGAGTAGATAATGTTATATTCATTTCAAATGAGAAAATACATCCCCAGAAATATTTGTGGTATCATTACTTATTATATTCAATGTTCTCTTCATAAAATGAAAAGAATCTTAATGTAACATTTGTGTAGTTTTTTTTCACATTCTTTTCACAGGAAGACACTACTGAGCCACTTCTGCCTATAGGCATCAAAAAGAATTTTTAAAAATGAAAGAAAATATGTTTTTGTATTCAGTCAGAGTTCGCTTGCCTTGGCAGGACCCAGTTCAAATTAGTCTCATATTAATTTTTATCTTTGGTATATGTCATATGTTTGATCATTACCTGATAATAACTACTCTTTATTGAATACCTGCTGTTAGATGTTAGCTCAAGAGACCCACATGCCTAAATCTTTCTTGACTAAAACTACCCATTTTCGTAAGATTCCCGAAGGAAAATATACACATGAGTCAACTGCAAAGTGGAAAAATCCAAATCCATCTGTTATTAGATTATCTTGTAACTGTATATTATTAGATTAGTTTGTATCTGATACTCCAAACCTGAAGCTAGGGTACTCAGATAAACTGGAGTAGAATATACGGCTCCTCCACCCCAAGGAAATAAACGAGCTTGGGAAGAACAAAGAGGTGGGGTGAGCAAAAAGCAGAAAAAGCTAATAGAGCTCTTGTACCCCTGCCTCCCTCCCAGCACACACACTTTTATTTCCAGTCTGTTAACCCAGTCATTACTAGTTTGCAGTCTTAAGGTAAAGCAAAAGAGGGGCTCTACCCCTTGGAAGGGAAGAATCTTCCTTGCTTTTTTTCTGGAGAGGAGTATAAATTAACATAATTGGTCAGATTCCTGGACACTAATTAAGCCTTAACCTCTGGCAGACTTTCACTGTTTTTAAAAAGAAATATGCTGATGCAGACGGCTTTTGAATTTTCTTCAGTGAGACCGGTCATATGGCTAGCCAGAGGATATCAAGGTCAGGATAGTGAGGTCCCTTACCCCACCTCTGTGGCTGATCCTATGATATTTATTACTACTTTTAATAGAAGTATAGCAGGCCTACAGAGATGTCTTTTTTGATATCAGTCATAAGAAGTTATTAACTCCAACTCCTGACTAGATAAAAAATGTATGCCTTTTCTACTTTCTGTTCCAAATAATGCCCAGGTTTGCACTTCAGCCTATGTCAGATTTTAGAATATGACCCTGGTGTTTTGCCCTGTCTTTGACCATTATTGTCTGGCCAGTGCTTTGAAATGCCCAAATTCTACCTCATGGGACTCAGAGGGAATAAACAAGCCAGGGAATAAATATGGATTCCTTCTCCTTCTAATCAGGTCCTCATACCAATTGCAGCCTTGTAAAGAAGAAGGCAAGGGAGGGAGGGCCACACCCATGATCTTTGCACACACACACACCCCAGTATTTGCTCTGGAATATGACTAACCAGGTTAGCAGTTACTCCCTGGCTGGGAAACATATAGCAGCTCCCTCTCCTTCTCCTGGCCCTGCACACCTCATGTTTTCAATAGGTCAAAATCCTGATTTCACCTACCTCCTAGTGGATGGTATCACTACATCTTGTCAAGGTTCTTACATTTTAAAACGCTTTGTAACAAAGTATCATGCTCAAGTAGGCCATATTTAAAACTATTTTGATACACATACAATGAATTCTCATACAAATGGTTTGAACATTAATATTTTCATAGATAACATTATCAATCTAAAGTAAACAATGAAAATTGCTGAAAACCATATTAGAATACATGAATATGTAAATGTTGCAAATATTAAATGTAGAAATTAAAGACAGTACCTATTTTTTTTCACTTTCAACATTTTTATAAAGGTGGAAATGTAAGCAGGATTGATATTGGGGAAGAAACAGACTACTACAAGCAGGTAATATGATTTCTCACAAATGAAAAGTAATCAACTGAAAAACTTTTAGATCTGACCAGATCCAAGACACACATATACTTTAAACAATTAACAGTAGTCACTTCTGGGAAGAGAAAAGAGATGTTAGTGTTGAGGCATAAAGGTGGACATTTACTTTTTATAAAGTACTGTACTTTGTTATGTACTTTGATACTGTTTGAACTTTTACTGTAAACATATATATGCAATTTTAAAACTAAACTGAATTCTTTACATGAAAATCTATTTAAAAAATTTTAACGCTGTATCATGTAAGACGCTTCACTGTAAATACTGATATTTTTTTACAGTGTATAAGTTGGATCACTATAATACAGTGGTAGCAACCACATTTTACATTGCTTTGGAAATAACTCAGATATGCTTCAGTGGGTGAATGGTTAAACAAACTTAACAGATCCATACCATACGATACTACTCAGCACTGAAAAGGAACTGTTGATACATGCAACAACTTGGGTAAATATCCAGGAAATTATACTGTGTGGCAAAAGAAATAGTTCCCAAAGGTTAACTACTGTATAAGTGCGTTTATATAACATTTTGGGTTCCCCAGGTGGCTCAGGGGTAAAGAATCCACCTGCAATACAGGAGACGCGGGTTTGATCCCTGGGTTGGGAAGGTCCCCTGGAGGAGGGCATGGCAGCCCACTCTAGTATCTTGCCTAGAGAATCCCCATGGACAGAGGGGCCTGGAAAACTATAGTCCACAGGGTTGCAAAGGGTCAGGCACACCTGAAGCAACTGAGCATGAGCATATAACATTTTAAAATGACATCGTTCTAGAAATAGGGAACACGTTAGTGGCTGCCAGGATTTAGGGATGGGAGGGGGAAGGAGGAGGAAAATGAGAGTAGTTATAAAGGGGCAGCACTAAGAATTCTTGTGATAAAGGAACAGTTGTGTAGCTTGACTGTGGTGGTGTATACACAGACCTACACAAGTGGTGAACTGGGGAAATCTGTATAGATTAATGGTTATATGTCTATATTTTGTTTTTGATATTGAATTATGGTTTTGTAAGATGTTACCATTTAGTGGAAACTGGGTAGAGATAGAGGATCTGGCTGTGTTATTTCTTACATTTTCATGTGAATTATCTCAAAAATTTCACATAAAATGAAGGATAGCTAAAAATTCCCCAGAAATTTTGAAAAATACCACGGTTCAACTAGCTCAGAGGAGCCCAAACAGAGTAAGTAAAGGAAATCTGTAAATAGAATGGTAAAGGGCAACTGGACACACTTGCAAATTCATTAATTTGCAATTTCTCTCTCTTGCTTGGTAGTCAAGTACCAAAGACATGACTTTTCAACCACTCTACATTTTCCAATCTTCTGTACGGTCTAGTGTGACTTAATGCCTGATTTCTTGCATGTATAATGTTTTCAGCTGGGGACCTCAAGGAATAAATAGGCTACCTCCCTTTTCTTTGCCTTTCCTGTAAACCAAAGCAGGAATATGCCTGAGACCTGGTTTTGACTGTTGGAATGTCATTGAAACAAGGTGGAAGGAAGCTGGGTTGCTGAGTAACGCTGTGGATGAGAACCCACGTATCAACTTGGGATAGGCAGCCTAGATAGTCCCTGTCGCTTTGAACTATTTTGTTTTTAGTTTTCCTCATTACACATCTAGTGCTTCCCTAAACTGATAACAGACATAGACATTATCACAGTGTAACTGCAGAACACCAAAAAGAAAAGACAAAGCACTTTTTTTAAAGGAGCTACTATTATTAACAGAAACAAACTTTTCTCCAAAGGTTACCGCTATATTGAATTTTATATTTATCATCCCCATATTTCTCTGAATACTTTTATTAATATGTATCTTTAGTAATATGGCATCATTTTGCTTGTTTTTAACAATGGAGAAGGAAATGGCAACTCACTCCAGTATTCTTGCCTGGAGAATCCCATGGACAGTGGAGCCTGGTGGGCTCCAGTCCATAGGGTCGCAGAGTCGGACACAACTGAATTGACTTTAGCACATAAACGGTATCACTATGTATTTTTCTGCACTTGCCTTTTTTGCTCAATGTTGTTTTATCAATATATTTGAGTTGAAACAACTTTTTCATTCATTTTCACTGCTGAGTAATATTCCATTGCATTGATACACTGCTTCAATTTATTAATCTATTCTTTTGTTGATGGTCATTTAGGTTATCCAGATGTTGCTATTTCAAGCAATAGTGCTACAAATATTTTTCTACATATCTTTTATGTGAGAGTTTCTTTGAGTTTTGTGCTTATGAGTGGAAATATTGGTCATAGAATCTGCACATTTTCATAAGATACTGTCAAGTTGCTCACCAAAATATTTATACCAATTTATACTCATTAGCATATAAAAGTTTGTTTCTACACATCCTCAGTATTTTCAGATATTTAAAAATTTGTAATAATAAAAATGGAATTCTATCTCCCTATGGCTCTAACTTGCATTTTTTAATAAGGTTGATCAACTTTTCATATATTTATTGGCCACTTAGTTTTCTCCCTTCATGAATTGCCTTTCATTCTCCATTAATGTTTACTACTCAAAAAATAGCCTGAGAGGCTAGTTCAGTTCAGTTCAGTCGCTCAGTCATGTCTGACTCTTTGTGACCCCATGAACCGTAGCACGCCAGGTCTCCCTGTCCATCACCAACTCCCAGAGTGCACCCAAACCCATGTCCATTGAGTTGGTGATGCCATCCAACCATCTCATCCTCTGTCGTCCCCTTTTCCTCCTGCCCTCAATCTTTCCCAGCATCAGGGTCTTTTCAAATGAGTCAGCTCTCTGCATCAGGTGGCCAAAGTATTGGAGTTCCACCTTCAGCATCAGTCCTTCCAATGAATACTCAGGGTTGATCTCTTTTAGGATGGACTGGTTTGATGTCCTTGCAGTCCAAGGGACCCTCAAGAGTCTTCTACAACACCATAGTTCAAAAGCATCAATTATTCAGCGCTCAGCCTTCGTTATGGTCCAACTCTCACATTCATACATGACTACTGGAAAAACCATAGCTTTGACTAGATGGACCTTTGTCAATGAAGTAATGTCTCTGCTTATTAATATGCTGTCTAGGTTGGTCATAGCTTTTCTTCCAAGGAGTAAGCATCTTTTAATTTCTGGACTGCAGTTACCATCTGCACTGATTTTGGAGCCCAAGAAAATAAAGTCTGTCACTGTTTCCACTTTTTCTCCATCTATTTGTCATGAAGTGATGGAACTGGATGCCATGATCTTCGTGTTTTGAATGTTGAGTTTTAAGCCAACTTTTTCACTCTCCTCTTTCACTTTCATCAAGAGGCTCTTTAGTTCCTCTTCACTTTCTGCGGTAAGGGTGGTGTCATCTGCATATTGAGATTGCTGATATTTCTCCTAGCAATCTAGATTCCAGCTTGTGCTTCATCCAGCCCAGCATTTGGCATGAGGTACTCTGCATATAATTTAGATAAGCAGTTAAATTGAAATGGGTGTCAATGGTAAATAAAAGAGGCTTTGGATGGAACCTTGGGACATTCTAGCATTTTGAAGTTGTTGAGGATGTGAAAGAATCTCAGAGGAAAATGAGTAGTATTCAGTTAAGGTGAAAAAGGAGCACACAGGGTCCTGGAAGCCTAACAAAGGCAATGTTTCAAGGAGGGAGTGACAAGCTATCGATTACCGCTGGTATTTCAAACAAGATGATGTTTGAGAATTAATAAAATTGTACTAAAAATCATGTCTGAGATAAGTATTATGAAGGGGTAGCACATAGTACCATATAGTCATGTAATGGAAAGATTTGAGTTAAAGACTTCCCCTAAAAGTGATAATTGTACTGAAAAGTGAAGCAAGGATAATTAAACTGAGATGTGAAGGGTAAATGGAATAAACTAGCTGATACGAGAAAAAAAGAATCTTCCACTTAAGGATGAGGAAAAGGACGAATGTGGCTGAATTAAAGGGAAATGAAAGTAGGAAAAGTAAGAGATCTGAGAGGTGGACAGGAGCTAGATATACACAGCCTATAGGTCGTGTAATGGGCTTTTGTTCTGAAATTATCCTAGTGTTAATGGGAAACCAATGTTTTTCATGAGAAGTTCAATGATCTTGTCACTGTGGATGGTGACTGCAGCCATGAAGTCAGAAGACAGTTGCTTTTTGGCAGGAAAGCTATGACAAACCTAAACAGTGTATTAAAAAGCAGAGACATTACTCTGCTGACACAGGTCTGTATAGTCAAGGTTATGATCTTCCCGTTGGTCACTTATGGTTGTGAGAGCTGAACCGTAAAGAAGGCAGAGTGCCGAAAAATTTGTTGCTTTCAAACTGTGCTGCTGGAGAAGACTCCTGAGAGTTCCTTGGACAGCAGGAAGATCAAACCTGTCAATTTTGAAGGAAATCAACCCTGAATACTCATTGGATGGACTGATGCTGAAACTGAAGCTCCAGGATTTTGGTCATCTGTTGCAAACAACAACTCATTGGAAAAGTCTCTGATGCTGGGAACGATTGAAGGCAGAAGGAAAAGAAGGCGTCAGAGGATGAGATGGCTGGATGGCATCACCAATGCAATGGACATGAACTTGGGCAAACTTCAGGAAATGGCGAGGGACAGGGAGGCCTGGCGTGCTTCTGTCCTTGGGGTTACAAAGAGTTGGACACGACTAGGCAACTGAACAACAACAACTGATGACATTTTTATTATTGGTCCTTTGTATATTATTTGTTTCTCTCAGGGGGCTTCTGAGTCTTTGTGTTCCCAGTTTTCTAAAATTTTATGATGTTCCTTTTTCTAGATCTCCTGTCTTTAATTTTCATGGACATTCATTGTGTACTTTCAGGCTTAAGACCTATGTTCTTCAGTGTTTGGAAGTTTTAAAACTTATTTCTTTGATACTTTCCCCTCAATTTAATTTCTCTTATTTTTTCTGGAACTTCTTTTAAATGATGAAAAGATTCTCTTATTGTCTTATTTTTTTCCCCTCTCTTATGGTTTATATGTGATTTGCATATATTTTATAACAGTCTCTGTCTTGTGTTATCATTCCCTGACAAATATTTTTCACTGAGCAGTTTTTAATTTTGACAAACTCTAATTAACTTATTTTTTATGGATTGTGCTTTTGGTATCATGTCTAAGAACTCTTTGCTTAATGTTAGGTCATGATTAGGTAAGATTCTCTCTTAGTTTTCTTTTGAAAGTTTTATTGTTACACGTTTGACATTTATGTCCGTGATCTGTCCTGTATTACTTTTTGCATAAGGTGTGAGATTTAGGCTGGGTTCATGAATATCTCTCTGTCTCTCTCTGCTTTCTTTGTCCCACAGGTGGTTGTCAAATTGTTCCAATATTATCTTTTCCCCATTGAATCACTTTTGCACCTTTTACTTGACATGTTCAATTCTGTATGACAGTTTTTTTCCTTTCAGCACTTTAAAAATATTGCGTCTCTTTTGTTTTCAGTTGTGAAAAAAAACATATAATGTGAGATTTATCCTCTGAACTTTTTAAGAATACAGTATTGTTTACAATTAGCAGTGTTGTGGAGAGATCTCTAGAAGTTTTTCATCTTACACATCAGAAACTTTACACACATTGAACAGTAACTTCTCATTTCCCCTTCGTTTCAGTTTCTGTCAGCTACCCCATTCTGTTTTGCACTTTGATGGATTTGACTACTTTAGATAACTCATGTAAGTGGAATTGTTTAGTACGTCTTTCTGTGACTGGCTTACTCCATTTAACATAATACCCTCAAATATTATCCATGTTGTAACCTATTACAGAAATTCTTTCTTTTTAATGACTAAATAATATTCTGTTATATGTATGTACCACGTTGTCTTTATCATTCATCTGTTATGAACGTATAGCTTGTTTCTACTTCTTGGCTATTGTGAGCAATGCTGCAGTAAATATAGGAGTACAGATATCTCCTTGATATCCTGATTTCAGTTTTTCTAATAATACCTAATTGGAAATACCTAAAATCTAATAATACTTCGTAAGCTACTGGGTCGTATGGCAGTTCTGTGTTTCATGTTTTGTTTTATTTTATGGCACTTCCACACCATTCTCCATAGCAGTTGCACATGTTACATTCCCACCAACTGTTCAAAAGAATTCCAGTTTTTTCACATCCTTACCAATCATTATTTTCTGTGTGTGTGTGTTTATTTTTTTTAATGGCCATCCTCACAGGTATGAAGTAATCTTATTGTGTTTTTGATTTCCATTTCTCTGAGGTGAAAAAGACTTTGAGCATCTTTTCCTATACCTGTTAGTCATTTGTATAGAACTCCTTGGAAGTCCACTTTTTAATGTGGTTATTAATTTTTCCTGCTGTTGAGTTGTAGAAGTCCCTTTATCAGTTATATGCTTTGCAGATATTTTCTCTCATTCCATAGGTTGTCTTTTCACTCTGTTGATTTCTTTCCTTTGCTTTTTAGTTTCATGTAGTCTTATGTTTTTATTTTGCCTGTGCTTGTGGTAATCATTGTCAAGGTGATCATTGTCAAGACCAACGCCATGAAGCCTTACCCCTACACCACCTCCTTCTAGCCTCTTGATTTATTATGCAGAATCCACTGTACTGGTCCCCTTCAGCTACTGTATTGTTTATCAATGGCTGCTTTCAAGAGTTTTTCTTTGTTTTTACTTTTTCAGAAAGTTGGTTACGCTATCTGAGCATCAGTTTCTTTGGGCTTATCCTATTTACTGATTTCTTTAGTGAGTTCACTAAGCTTCTTGAACCTGTAAGTTTTTGTCTTCTGTCTTTCATCAGATTTGGGAAGTATTCAACCATTACTTCTTCAAAAAGTTTTTCACCCCAGCATTCTGTTTTTTCTTGTAAAACTGCAGTAACATGAATATGAGAGCTTTTGTTACTGTCCTAACTAGTCCCTGAGGTGCAGTTCTTTTTAAAATATCTATTTTCTCACTTGCTTATATTTGTTAGTTACTATTGACTTATCTTCTAGTTTCCTGACTCTTTTTCTGTCATCTTCATCTTTTCACTGAGTCCATCTAATGGTTTATTTTAGCTTGGTTATTGTATTTTTCAGTTCTAAAATTTTCCTTTGGTTCTTCTTTATATCTTCCATTTCTTTTCTGAAATTTTCAGTTTTCCCACTTGTCTCAAGAGTGTTTGTAATTACTTCTTGGAGCATTTGTATGATAGCTCTTTAAAATCATTGTTTGAGAGGGAGTTCCCTGCTGGTCCAGTGATTAGAACTTTGCATTTTCACTGCCAAGGGCCCAGGTTCAATCCCTTAGTCAGAGAATTAAGATTCCACAAGCTGCACAATGCAACTGAAAAAAAGTCATTGTTTGATAATTCCGACAGCCGTATTGTCTCAGTCATGATATGTATTGATTACTTTTTCTCATTCAAGTTTAAATTTTCCTGCTTCTTGATGTGATGTGTACTTTTGAATTGTATCTTGGATATTTTGAGTGTTATGTTATGAGAATATAGTTCCTATATAAGTCCAGTCTTCTAGCAGACAGTCATCCTTTTTAGGTTCAGAACACACATCCTGACCCATTTTTTTGTTGACTGTGGCTTGAATGACAGTTTAGTTTGCAAAGCAGTTGTAGTGCAAATCTGGCATGTCTCTCTGCTATCCAGAGGTCGGTTTGAAACCTGGTGATAGTCTGCATTATAGTTCAGTTTTCACAACTTTTACAGTGTTGATTCTTTTCTGTTTCATGCCAGGGCCATTTGAGGTTGTGCCCAGGACTTTGTAGATATATTCAGGAATCCCTTTCTCTACCTCTTCTCTCTTTGATCCTCCCTCCGCCCCACATCTAGTTTGGGAGGAGATGGGATGCTGCTCTTTGTCCTTATGTTTAGTGCAAGACGGAAATGGTCACCAGAAGCCCCATTCCCACAGTGCCTGGTATGGAGGGAGAGGGGCACTGTTCCTTCCATGATGCTTGTCTGGAGGTGGGAGGATGTACTTAGATGGGTTGCGTTCTACAAAGCCATCCTTCTCCTAGTCCTTTGACACCAGAAAACATGGGTTTTCCTTGGGGCTTTTGTTTTTGTTTTGTCTTGGTCTGTGCCCATTGCACATATAGGAGACAAGCAACAAACAGGAAAAAAAGATCATCATCTCACACAGGTGATTTCTCAGATTCCTTGGTACCTAGTCTGCCTCCTTTTCTCTCTTTTTCACCATCTTCTGATAATTGCCGTGTGTGTTTTGTCCATAGGTTTTTCACTGTCATCAGCAAAAGGGACAGGATTGAATGTGTTGACTCCATCTTGTCCAGAAGTGGAAATTTCTCTGAGAATTTAAATATTATTTCTTCTACGTTTTCTTCTGCTCCCAACATTCTCTCAGTCTGTTCTTGATTTGATTGCTTCTTTTTGCTATATTTTCATACTGGAAGCTAAATGTAAATTCATTTTTCATATTTAATAGCAAGGCACCAAAAATCAGATTTCAGGCTCTTATTTATCTGTGGGGCTTGATGACCAGCAGTTGGTATTATAAGGCAATCTGTAGCAAGCTGGCTTTTTTACTGGATGCCACTCTTAAAGTACAACTTTCAAAAAGATTAAAAAACACAAGTCATATACATAAAAATGACAAGTACCAAAGAATTTATTTGATTCAGTAAGCTGTTATAACTGATTCAAAGAGCAGTTGAGAGTCTAGTATAACACTCACATGCAGGTATTATGCATACATATACACACACAGGCGTATCTTCAGTGTATTGCAGAAGAGGAAGTCAAAGTGACACTATCTGTGTGACCTCAAAAACAGACATCCATTCTGTGAACCGCCTATGGGGGCCATGTGGAAAAGAGCTGACAGTTGCCTATGTATGACAGCCAGCAAGAAAACGGGGACCTCAGTTGTACAACCCCAAAAAACTGAATTCTGCCAACAGAAGCGTGCTCTTGGCAACCCAGTGCTCTGTGACAGCCCAGAGGGGTGGGGTGGGGTGGGGGCGAGAGGGAGGTTCAAGAAGAAGGGGACACATGTATACTTAGAACTGAATCGCATTGCGGTATGGCAGAAACCGACAGAACATTGTACAGCAGTTATCCTCCAATTAAAACAAAGTGAACTTGGAAGCCCTGGGCCCCAACAGTGAGCCCCAAAGCCTCCTTATGAGAACTGAGTCTAGCTGACAACCTGATATCAGCCTTGTGCTACCCACAGCAAAGAACCCCTCCTTGCCTTGTCAGACATCTGACTTATAGAACTGTGAGTTAATGGGTGAATGTTGTTTTAAGCTGCTAAGCGTCTGGTAATTCATTTTACAATAATAGGAAAACTGATACAATGCCAAAAAAAAAAAAATTGCAAATAAACTGGTAAACTTATAAGTAAATCTAAACATATACATGTAAAAAATAACAGCATTATCTCTTTGGGAGGGTCTTTAAGGATGACAAAAACAATACTCTTAAGCTAAAGCATATCAACTGAAAGAGAGCTGGTTGTAGTTAAAATGTTTTCAGAGCTGTATTTGAGAAGCAGAGATTTGTAGGTGTGGTATCCCTCCTAAAAGGGGATCAGATTCTAAATCTTATCTCCTCTCCTTCTTTGGCACATGACCTTTAATCAGAGACCATACTTCCCTGACCCCAATACAGCAAGGTGGTCATATGTTGAGTTATCACCAATCTTATGTGAGTTGGAGTCATGTATCCCCCTTTCATCTTGTTTTCTGAAAAGAAATTTTTTATCCTTGAATTCTCTTCCTCCTTTCTGACGTTTGGACATGGAAAATATAGAGACCTAGCTTTGAACATACAAATACAGACATAGGGGGCAGTGGAACAACAGAGTGGAATCATCTGGGTCCCTGAATGACTGAGTAGAGCAGAGTCATACAGCTAACCTGACTCTAACTTGTGACCATCACATGAGATAGAGATTTACATTACTTAACTCTTCATATTTTTAGATTTATTTCCTAGAGCAGCTTAACCTTAACATTAACTAAATTGGTCCCTGCAGCTGGAGTGCAACAATCATAGGAACCTAAAATATGGGGCATTTGGCTTAGCAAAATTTAGGGCTTAGCAGTGAGGCAGTAGATCTTATGTTGTGTGGGGTACAGAAGCAGTTGGCTTTTCCAGCTTGTAAGGCTCAAATTTCTGGATTCTGTATCCCCTTCCTTCTCTGCTTGCAAATTGGCATATTCTTGCCTTAGCTCATCTTTTTCTTATAATACCTTGCTAAAAGCAACAAGAGTAGTGAACACATATTCCTTATTGCTTTTAGTAATGTATTATAAGAAATAGCATGAGGTAAAACTGTGACTTGCAACTTTTCCCTAGATCTTCATCAAAGAAAGACAGTCTTTTGACAGATCAGACTGCGGGTGCTGCCTTCCAACCTAAACCTAATGTTGAGATAGCCTCAAAGCAGTCATCACCAAAATGAAAAAGAGGGAGAGAAGGGAGCAAGACAAGCAAGAGCTGGTTTAGAAACTTTGCCTAGAAAAAAAACAAAACTCAAATTTTGATGGGATTTGTGGCGTATAAACAAATAGGAAATAAATAGAACTAAAGCCAAATAAGGTGTTTTGCGAATTACATTTCCAACAAGTCTATAAGTAAGATTTTGTGAAAGACTGTGGTTGTTCAATCCTTGATGCAACCCTCAGGCTCCCAAACCTGCTCTAGCAATGAAGTGGGCTATAAAAACAGCACACTCCTGCATTGCTAACCTACCCTACTGCATTCACTCCAAAATCACATAGGACCACAGAAAATTAGGAACAATGAAGACTGTCTAGAACGCAAAGGCAGAACCCATAGTTAATAGGGGGATTTTTCTAATAGATTAGAACTGGTATGTAATTAAGAAACCTTCTTTGCTACTAGGCCAAGGGGTTCTTTGTAATTCCTGCTCAGCATGATTTTTCTCCTTTCTGTGGGCAGGTGACTACTCTGTAGTTCTAGTTTTTCCTTTATCCGAAGGGTTTTCCATCATAGTGTAGTAGGGTTCAGGTTTGTATAATTTCTATTAGCATATTGTTCATAGCACTACAAGGCACCTCATATGAACTGAATGGAGAGAATTTCGCAGCACCTGGATGTTTGGACTTTGGATTAAGGGGGCTCTAGGATTGTGTTTCATAAAGAGGCAACAGACCTTTTCTGTGTTTGCAAGGAAAGTAGGAACAGGTATTTAAATGGCCAGACTTCCGGTTGTCTCCAAAAGGTCTGTTCTCCCTTTCTTCCTAGGCACTTGGTTTTAGCAGCAAGAGACTACATTTCCCAGTCTGACTTGCAGATGGATGTTGCCATGTGACTGACTACTTGCTTTTAGACAGGAACCTGGGTAACTGCTGCCTCATTGACTTGAAAGAAAATTGCTTGCACTGGATTTTTCCTGTTTCTCCTTCTTGTGTAACATAGATGTGGCAGCAGTCCAGCATTGACCATGCAGACGAGGAAAGCGTCCCAGCAGATGATGGTGCAATGACGTGAAAGCAGGCCAGAGCCCTGAGTGGTATGGAACAAAGCTCCATGTATCCTGGACTGCTTTTAACCTGGACTGCTCATGTCAAGATCAAATGGAAAAATGCTTTTTTGTTAAGGATCTATATCTTTGAGTAGCTTATTAATTCAGAAACCTAAGACAATGTCTTAAGATAGAATTTGTTAAGCACATATGACAATATCTTAAGGGTAAACACAAATAAAAATATAATGCATAACTTTTAGTCTAAAAGTCTTAATTCTCCTTCCCACTCAAAAGACGAGAAAGTAATAGAAGCAAAGGAGAAAAGCAGGACAAATAGCACAAAATAAGATTATAGTAACAAGCCCAGGAGTATAAATAATTGGAATAACGTATTGAAGTACTAAATTCATCAATTAAAAGTCATCATACTATAGAAAGGTACAAGTAGAAAGAATAGCAAAACTATATGAGGCAATACAGTAAGTCCTCTACATACAAAGGTTCAAGTTGCAAACTTTCAAAGATACAAATGTGTGTTTGAATGAGGAGTCCAAAGAAGTCTTCAGCAACGCGGTGGCTTCAGCGAGAAGCCGGGACTAGATCTGCAAGAGGGCGACTTCACTGAACTCCCTGCCATGCAACACAAGGGGCTTACTAATGAACCTGATGGAATTGGAGGCCCAGAGAAAGGACAAAGACAGACAAGAGGAAGAAGCAATTAAACAACCAGAGAGACCCACGACGCGGGAGATGGCAGGGGAATTTTCCTCCCTGGAAGAGGCACTGTTCGCTTTTGAGGCACAGGACCCAAATGTAGAACGCTGCAGGAAGGTTGCAGCAGCTGTTCCGAATGCAGTCCAATGCCACTGTGTCGTCCATGGTGAGGAGAAAAGAGCTCCCACACAGACATCACTGGGTCTTTTTTCAAAAGGGTGGATAGAACTGAACCCAGCAAGGAACCAGAAGCATCAGGCGTGAGTGAAATTGCACCTTGCCCTCTGTCTTCTCTTGCTGACGATCCTTCAGCTCTGCCATCTCCCACCTCCTCTCCCTCCTCCAGTCAGCAACCTTCCTCCCTCTCCACTCGATGCCAACTCTTATACTGTACTTCTGTGCTTTTCAAGGTACTGTACTATAAGATTAAAAATGTTTATTTTTGTGTGTTTGCTGTGTATGCATCATTTGGGTGAAAAGAATTATAAACCTATTATAGTATAGTGCTGTATAGGTGATTGTGTTACTTTGGTACCTGGGCTAACTTTGTTGGACTTACAGACGAAATTGAGTTTATGAACATGCCCTCAGAACAGAGCTTGTTTGTATGTAGAGGACTTACTATAATCAGAGTGATATTGAGTTAGTCGGGAAGAGAAAAATATCATATATTAACGCATATATATGAAATTTAGGCAAATGGTGCTGATGAACCTATTTATGAACCAGGGCAGGAATAGAGATGTGGATGAAGGAGAGGTGGGGATGAATTGCGAAAGTAGCACTGACATATATAAATGACCTTGTGTAAAATAGATAGCTAGTGAGAAGCAGCCGCACAGCACAGGCAGTCAGCTCAGGGCTCTGCGATGAAGGGATGGGATGGGGCATGGGGTGGCAGGGAGGTCCAAGAAGGAGGTGATGCATGTATGCTTACAGCCGATTCACATGGTCGTACGGAGAAACCAGCACAACCTTGTAAACAGAGCCAGGATATATATGAGTGTTGCTTTAAAAGATGTTGAAGCGTATCTAGGACTGTCTCCTTGATTCTTGGTATAGAAAAATCTGAAGGAATTCTTAAAAAAAATTACTATAACTTCTAAATAAATCGAGCAGGGTAGCTCAGATAAATTTCAGAAAAGAGTGGCAATGCTTGTATACTAAAAAACTTCAAAACAATGCTGGGAGAAGTTAAAGATCTGAATTAGTAGGGAGAGATTTCATATTCATAGGTTGGAAAACTCAATATTGTCAAGATGATCTTCTGTCTAAATTGATCTACAAATTCAATTCAATTTTTATCAAAATCCTAGCAGATATTTTTTTTGTTGGAAATGAACAAGCTGATCCTAAAAATTTATATAGAAATGCAAAGGACCTAAAATAAACAAAAGAATTTTTAAAAGAAGACAATTTTACTTTTTTCTTTACAGTTTGGATGCCCTTAACTTATTTTTGTTTCTCATGGCACTAGCTTTCAGGACCTGTATTACAATGGTGATATAAATGATAAAAGTAGAACTTTTTGCCCTTTCTTTGTTTAATTTTAGGGTGAAAGTATAAGTTTTTCACCGTTACTTGTGATGTCAGCTATGAATTTTTTGCATATATTCTTTGTAAGATTGAGCATACTTTCCTTATTCCTTAGTTGTTTAGAGGTTTTTGTTTTTGTCATTAATATTTGACTTTGTCAAATGTTTTTGGTTCATCAATTGAGATGATCATGTGGTTTTTGTCTTTTATTCTATAAATATAGTGTATTGTACTAATCTATCTTCAAATGTTAAACCAAGCTTGTTTCCTTAGATAAATCTTAGTGGGTCCTGGTGGTATAATCCTTTTTATATGTTGGATTCCATTTGCTAATATTTTTAAGGATGTTTGTGTCTTACTCTTTGCAACCCCATGGACTGTAGCCTACCAGGCTCCTCCATCCATGGGATTTTCCAGGCAAGAATACTGGAGTGGGTTGCCATTTCCTTCTCCAGGAGATCTTCCCGACCCAGGGATTGAACCAGGATCTCTTGCATTGTAGGCAGACGCTTTACTGTCTGAGCCACCAGGGAAGATTTTTACATGTTGGATTCCATTTGCTAATATTTTTAAGGATGTTTGTGTCTTATTTATGAGGGATATTTGTCTCTACCTTTCTTTTCTTTTCTTGTGATGTCTTAGTCTATCTTTGAAATCAGGATAATATTGATCTCATAGAATAAGTGGAAAATTGTTTCTTCCCTTCTCTTTACTGAAAGAGTTTTTGAAGAAATAGGATTTGATTACTTCTTCTTTGTTTGATAGATTTCACCAGAGAAACCATCTGGACCTGAGCTTTTCTTTATGAGAAAGTTAATAATTAACTCAGTCTCTTTTTTTGTTATATATCTGTTAAGTTTTTCTACTTCTTAATTTTTGTCATCTGTGTCATTCTAAGGATTTATCCATTTCGTATAAGTTGTCTAGTTCATTGGTCTAAGTTGTTTATGATGCTCACTTGTTTAGTCTTTTTCCGTAGGACAGTTAGAATTGATGTGCCGTCTTTCATCCTTGATTCTGGTAACTTGCGTCGTCTCTTTTCCTGGTCATTGTAACTGTAAACACTGTCTTAGCTGCTTCAATTGGGTATGTTGTGTTTTTGTTTTCATTCAGCTTATGGTATTTTCTAATATACCTTGTGATTTATACTTTGACTTCTGGATTATTTTGAAATATCTTTACTTTCCAAATATTGCAGAATCTCAAAGGTTTCTCTTTGTTAATTTTAAGTTGAATTCCTTTGTGGCCAGAGGACATAACTCTGTGAAAAAAAATTTAAGAGTTTTTTATATTAGTATACAAATTAAGATTTCTTTGAATATGTTCAAAAAATGAAATTATAATTTTATTTCTTAATGTCAATATTTATGTCTAAAGCCCTTATAACTTCTGATGAATAGTTTTAGGCATCAGCTAAAAATTTGTGAAGGGACATATAGATGTAGATTTTCAAAATTCTTATGGGGGATATGAGAACACAAGTTTGAAAATTATTGCTCTAAATCATACCTCTGCTTGTGGCCCTAAATAAATATGGACATGACATTTATTTGAAAACTGACATAAATTCAGTTTTCAAATATGATAGTGTTTTCAGAGTGATTTAAGGACAATCCATAAGAATACAAGGTGGTCAGAGTAACTTCTTCAAACTTTGCAGGCCAGTTGTCATCTTCCACTCAACTCTCTTCAAGTCATATTTTCTGCCTATCTTGACCTGCAAGCAACAAAAAATCTTTGCCCACTATGAAGCTTGTAAATGGTACCATACTGTTTATTTTCAGTTACCTTTCCTACAAGTGTATTTGTCATTTATGAGGCTGCATTTACTTAGGAGTGTAGCTGAGGCTGGAACATCCAACATAAATCTTGGCTGAAACAAGAATAACCATCAGCCTCATCCTCCAGGTCTTCTTTCCCCAATGGCCTCAAATCTCTCGTTAGTGCAAGCTTGAATTTGTATAGCATAAAAGCTGAATTTTAGGAGGGCTGAAAGAAAAGATACTAGTCCTTTCAGTACCTGAAACAGAAGACCTAAAACATCACTTCTGTCCCACATCGTTGTGATAGTGACATTTGACATGACTTCATGAAGCAAGTCACAAAGCTAGTGCAGATTCAAGGGAAGGAAGAACAGACCCCATCTTTTCTTGATGTGAGGGGTGTGTGCGAGATAGAATTTGGAAACTCTTAGACATGTAGATTTGTTCCTCAATTTTCTATTCATATCAGTTTTTCCATTCAGATTCCACATTGTCTTGTTCTAACAATATTTGAGTTCTTGCTATATCACAGATATCAGTCCATTATGTCAGCTGCAGTGAAAAAAAATTTTTTGCCTAAATGTCATATTTTTTAAGTTTATGATTTCTTATGCCATACATGTTTGTTTTTTTTTAAAGTAAGTTATTTATTTTAATTGGAGGCTAATTACTTCACAATATTGTAGTGGTTTTTGTCATATATTGACATGAATCAGCCATGGGTGCACATGTGTCCCCCATCCTGAACCCCTTCCCCCTCCCTCCCCATCCCACCCCTCTGGGTTGTCCCAGTGCACCAGCTTTGAGTGCCCTGTTTCATGTATTGGACTTGAACTGGTCATCTATTTTACATATGGCAATATACATGTTTCAATGCTGCTCTCTCAAATCATCCCACCCTCACCTTCTCCCACAGAGTCCAAAAGTCTGTTATTTATATCTGTGTCTCTTTTGCTGTCTCACATATAGGGTCATCGTTACCATCATTTTAACTTAGTCAAACATGTTTTATGTATAATTTTTTACTTTTAGTTTTAAAGTAAAATTTTGGTTTTACTTTTTAGTTTTAGATCAAAACTTTTAGTTTTAATCAATTTAGAATTTAAGTTTGCATATGCTATGAGATCAGGGTCCAGGTTTATTCCTGGCAGATGACTGGCTAATTGAGTCAGAATCATATATTACATATAGCATCTTTTCCCCAGTGAATTTAAATATCGCATTTGTCACATATACGCTCAGACTGATTTCTGGATTATTCTATTCTGTTTAACTAAATTGGGTGTTTTTTAAAACCATTTTTAAAAAAACAATTAAGTACATTTATATTATTGTGCACTCATCACCACCCATCCATTTCCAGAACATTTTTATCTTCCCCAGTGAAGTTATGTACACATTAAACAGTCCCCACCCACCCCCCACCTTCTGGCAACTACCATTCTACTTTCTGTCTCTGTGAATTTGACTATTCTAGGTACCAGACTTCCCTGGTGGCTCAGATGGTAAACAATCTGCCTGCAATGAGAGAGACCTGGGTTCGATCCATGCGTTGGGAAGATCCCCTGGAGGAGGGCATGGCAACCCACCCCAGTATTCCTGCCTGGAGAATCCCCATGGGCAGAGGAGCCTGGCGGGCTACAGTCCATGGGGTCGCAAAGAGTTGGATACGACTGAGCGACTAAGCACAGCACATTCTAGGTACCTCATACGAATGAAATCATGTAGTATTTATCTCTTGTGACTGGCTTATTTCACTTAGGCTTATGTCCTCAAGGTATATCCATGTTGTTGATGTCAAAATTTCCTTTCTTTTTAAGGCTGAATAATATTCTGTTGTGTGTATACTATATTTTGTTTATCCATTCATCCATCAGTGGACATTAAGATTGCTTATACCGTTGAGCTATGAACATGGATGTACAAATATCTCAAGTGCGTGCGTTCAATCTTTGGGGTATATGTCTAATAACAGAGCCATTTTATCTATTCTGTGCCATGCGACTTCCCCAGGTGGTGCAGTGGTAAAGAATCTGCCTGCAGGAGATGCAAGAGACGCAGGTTTGATCCCTAGGTCAGGAAGATTCCCTGGAGTTGTTGTTGATGTTATTCAGTCACTGAGTTGTGCTCCAGTCTTTACAACCCACATGAACTGCAGCACACTGGGTTTCCCTGTCCTTCACCATCTCCCGAAGTTTGCTCAAACTCACGTCCATTGAGTCAGTGATGCCATCCAACTGTCTCATCCTCTGTTGTCCCCTTGTGATGCCATCCAACTGTCTCATCCTCTGTTGTCCCCTTCTCCTCCTGCCTTCAATCTTTCCCAGTATAGGATCTTTTCCAGTGAGTCCCCTCTTCACATTAGGTGACCAAAGTATTGGAGCTTCAGCTTCAGCATCAGTCCTTCCAATGAATATTCAGGGTTGATATCATTTAGCTTTGACTGGTTTGATTTCCTTGCATCCAAGGGACTCGCAGTTGTCTTCCCCTCTGAAGTTCAAATGCGTCAATTCTTCGGCACTCAACCTTCTTTACGGTCCAACACTCACATCCATACATGACTACTGGAAAAACCATAGCTTTGACTAGATGGACCTTTGTTGGCAAAGTAATGTCTCTGCTTTTTAATAGGCTGTCTAGCTTTGTCATAGCTTTTCTTCCAAAGAGCAATTGTCTTTTAATTTCATGGCTGAAGTCACCATCCGCAGTGATTTTGGAGCCCAAGAAAATAAAGTCTGTCACTGTTCACATTGTTTCCCCATCTATTTGCCATGAAGTAATGGGACCGGATGCCATGATCTTCATTTTTTGAATGTTGAGTTTTAAGCCAGCTTTTTCACTCTCCTCTTTCACTTTCATCAACAGGCTCTCTAGTTCTTATTCACTTTCTGCCATTAGGGTGGTGTCATCTGCATATCTGAGATTATTGATATTTCTCCCAGCAATTTGATTTAAGCTTGAGCTTCATCCAGCCCAGCATTTCTCATGATGTATTCTGCATATAAGTTAAATAAGAAGAGTGACAACATACAGCCTTGACATACTCCTTTCCCAATTTTGAACCAGTCTGTTGTTCTATGCCTGGTTCTAACTATTGCTTCTTTACCTCCATACAGATTTCTCAGGAAGAAGGTAAGGTGTTCTGGTATTCCCATCTCTTTTAAGAATTTTCTGTTTTGCATATAGGGTTATCATTACCATCTTTCTAAATTCCATATATATGTGTTAGTATACTGTAATGGTCTTTATCTTTCTGGCTTACTTCACTCTGTAAAATGGGCTCCAGTTTCATCCATCTCATTAGAACTGATTCAAATGAATTCTTTTTAATGGCTGAGTAATATTCCATGGTGTATATGTACCACAGCTTCTTTATCCATTCATCTGCTGATGGGCGTCTAGGTTGCTTCCATGTCCTGGCTATTATAAACAGTGCTGCCCGCAGTTTGTTGTGATCCACACAGTCAAAGACTTTAGAGTAGTCAATGAAGCAGAACTTTTTCTGTAATGCTTTTGCTTTTTCTATGATCCAACAGATGTTGGCAATTTGATCCTCTGGCTTTTCTAAATCCGGCTTGAACATCTGGAAGTTCTCGGTTCCCGTACTATTGAAGTCTTGTTGTGCAGTCACTCAGTTGTGTCCGACTCTTTTTGACCCTATGGACTGCAGCATGCTAGGCTTCCCTGTCCTTCACTATCTCCCAGAGTTTGCTCAAACTGATGTCCATTGAATCGATGATGCCTTCCAACCGTCTCATTCTCTGCCATCCCCTTCTCCTCCTGCCTGCAATCTTTCCCAGCATCAGGGCTATTCCAATGAGTTGGCTCTTTGAATCAGGTGGTCAAAGTATTGGAGCTTCAGTTTCAGCATCAGTCCTTCTAATTATTATTCAGGGTCATTTTCTTTTAAGATTGACTGCTTTGATTTCCTTGCTATCCAAGGGACTGTCAAGAGTCTTCTCTAGCGCCACAGTTCAAAAGCATCAATTCTTTGGTGCTCAACCTTCTTTATGGTCCTACTCTCAACATCCGTACGTGATTACTGGAACAACCATAGCTTTAACTATATGGATCTTTGTTGGCAAACTGATGTCTGGATGATAAGGTATCACTTAGCAGAGATATCACCCATACCTATAAATCTATACCGTTTTTGCCTTATAAAACCTATGATATCCTCCAGGGAGGCACTAGATACAGTAATGAATGTATTTGATGTCATACTGTGTAAACAGCAGGTATGTGGAAGTCAAGAGATGGGAGAGAATCATCCTGTCGACCATGGTGTTTCAACTTTCCTAAAGATATGAGCCTCCATCAAGCAGTCAGTTGGCCGATATGCACTTGGAATCTTAAAAGTCTTTTTGAATGAGAAACCAAGATAAGACTTATGAGACTGGTTTATATTAGTTTTGTAAGTTGCTCAGTTCTTTCTAATACTGTGGACAGGGGCACAAATAAAGCCGTATTTATACATACCTCGTGTAACTGTAGACTGGGCACAAGTCCTATGCAATTCTAAACTATACTAAGTATATCTATACTGTTAAGAAAAAGTATGTTGAGGCATATTTAAAATTATGTCATTGAAGACCAGTGCACATGTGTAATTTGTTTAGGTCTTAATTAAGGCTTGAGAAACCTTCAGTGTGCACTCAAATTCACTCATACTGATTCTAGAGTTAACTGTAAACCTCTGGTTACAACCCCACATACATCTAATAATCCAGTTCTTCAGTATTTCTAACCTAGATTATTGATGTACTTAGTCTGCCTATGTATCTTTTGCCTCGTTGTAGAGGAAAATCTCTAAATACATTTATAATCAATTCAAAATGATTAATGTCTAGAGGAATTACAGTTATGTCTCCAAATCAGGTATGAGCATTTGCAGTTGTTTAAAAATTAATCCTTCTTTTTGTATGTCTGTTTTTGAATTGTACTTCTTAGTTTGAGTTGAATATAATCACCTCTTCCTAACTCTTTTCTTACATTGTTATCTCTTCTGTCTATACTTGCTACTAATATGGAACACAAGGTTGAGATTGATTGGGGAACTTTTGTAGTTTCTAAGTAATATTTGAAGGTCCAAGTAGTTAGTTAGACTTCCACTTTCTACAGTTCCACTCATTTATCAGTATATGATAGAAAAGATGAAACTAGCAGAGATTTTTCCATGTCTGGGTGAATAAGGAACTACCAGGTAACCCAAAATAAAAGTAAAACACACTTATTCTTATAAACCACACAAATTCATTAAAGTTAACCATTGCTTACTGGTCATCCAACCTCTAATTCATGACTTCTCTGATATATCTGCCCAATGACTGTTCTTAATAGACATCTGTTATCATGATAGTTTCAGCTGTCCTCCCTATCCCTTCTACCCTTTCCACACACATTCTAAAGACTCAGTGTATCCTCATTTCCTATATAACCTGAAGGATGAGTTTATTACCCCGTGTTTGAAGTTCTCTACAATAAAGTCTCAACCTATTTTTCCATCATTCACTAAAATATTTATTGAGTACCTGTTATATGTATGTTTGTTTTCCTTATAATTGATTTGTTCTTTCTGCTTTTTTCTTCATTCTTTGACAATTTTGAAAGCCCTTCGTCTTTAGCAATTAAGTTCACAGTATTATCTATTTTAATCTTAGTATTTCTACTTATTAATTTCATAGTATTATGATTTTCATCTTCAGTTCTTTTTCTTAGCTCATCACTTTTCATTCTAACCTAATTCTGCTGTGTTATGATCTTTTAGCTTTTTTTTCTTACTTCACAGATTTCATGCTCTCTAATATGAGAAATTTATTGAAAATTTTCTTCTGTTTCCTGGAAGGATGTCTACTCTCAGAATGTATCTTCTGTCTGTTTATTGTGTGGGGTCTTTCATCTCTCTCTCCTCCTCTCCCTTCTTCCATAAGTTTTCCTTTATTTCTAGCAGTCATGCTATTTCTCTTCATCCCTCAGCGCCTCCTCACTTTGAAAGGTCTTGTTCCTATCTTTCCCTTAGAGCTTCAGTTTGACGGCAGGTTATTTGTGGCTTGTGTCCCATCTGATTACATTTTTAAAATTATGTGAAATAGGGAGTTTGGGAAATAATATAATGAACTTCCATGTGTTTATCACCAATTTAAGAAAAGAAATTATTCTTTTGCATTTGTGTTGTTCAGAGTTAGTGTGAGTGGTCAGAGAAGTGTGATTAGCTATGTCTACAGGCAATCATGATGGCTGGATTTATTCTCTACTATTTGCTTTCTACTCTCTCTCTCTTTTTTTTTTTTTTTTTGGTAATTAAATAACAATTTCTTACTAGATTTTACTTTACCTAAACAGAAATACTTTGAATGTCATCATCTCCTGTTCAGTGTAAATGTCAAACTTTTGATTCTAACAAGGATAGACATTTCTGGAGATAAGCAAAAACTTAAAGATTCTGGTGAAGATGTTATTAGTACAGAGCTATTCATCTTATAAGGTGAAGGTTTCTTTTCAAAGGTCTGTTCCCTTAGTATTTCTTGTCTTTATATCAGAAATTACACCACCAAAATGGCAAATCCCAAAATTTCTCTAATCTCTGTTATTTGTCTGTAATAGTGGGAAGTGGCATCTATTGCAGAAGGAGAATTTTGCTATTTCCTATGGTTGTATAACAAATCCTTTCAATTGCTTCTCTTCGAACTAAGAAGTACTGGTAAGTGTTTTCAGAGTCTACCCACTCATATTATTCCTCCTGTACCAAACATGGCAGTGGGATTTGTTGCCAACTGTTAGTTATCAGAATCTTCTTTATCCTTATCTGGATAATAATTTTTTCATTTTTATAGTGTGAGATTGTGTCTTTCTTAGTCTAAGTGCTAGTATACGTTTTTCTGATTTGGTTGCTATTTTTATTGTTTTAATTTCAGTTTATCTTGCTTTTGCTATTATTCATTTTATTATGTTTTTTAATGAAGGGAGGACTTGTGATTCAGATTGCTAGTACCTTCACCCTAACCACCATTTCTTCTCTCTTGAAATCTCTCTCCTCAATTTATATTACTCTCCTGATTCTCTTCATAACCTCTTTTTTGCCTTCTAACTTCCATCTTCTGCCTTTCTGTGAAATGTTGAAGTTTCTCAAAATTTTATGCCTGATTTTCTTTTATTCATCCCCAGGGTATCAGCTACCCTCTGCACACTAGTGCCTGCCAAGTTTATAACTCTTGATCAACCTTACTAGACTTAATATTTCTCACCTTCTATTGGTCATATTCTCTTGGTTGTTCTGTACTCACTGCCTATTTAACATCTCAGACGCAGATTGTTTTATCTTAATGGAAAACTTTTTCCTTTTTCTGTATTTCTTCCCAGTTGGCTCAGTGGTAAAGAATTCGCCTACAATGCAGGAGATGCGGGTTCAATATCTGGGTGGGGAAAATCCCGCAGAGAAGGAAATGGCAACCCTCTCCAGTATTCTTGCCTGGAAAATCCCATGGATAAAGGAGCCTGGTGGGCTATATAGTCCGTGGGGTCGCAAAAGAATTGGACACGACTTAGTGACTAAGCAACAACAAATCTCTACTTTTGGCATTACTCTCTATCCAATTGTCCATGATGGAGATATATTCTTTTTAGACACCTCTTTCCATTTTAGCTCTCACATCCAATTTGTCACTAAGATCTACCAGTTTTATCTCTCAAATATCCATTCAGAGTGTCAACCTCAAATTTAATCTCACTGCTTCAAGTCTTATCTCTTTTTCTATGAATACTCTATGTTACTATGAGTGATTTTTTTTTTTCCTTGGTTGCACTGGGTCTTCATTGCTACATGTGGTTTTTCTCTAGTTGTGGTGAGCAGAGTCTACTTTCTAACTTGCAGTATGCAACTCATTGTGGTGGCATCCTTTGCTATGGAGCTCAGGCTTGATGGCTATGGCACATAGGCCAAGCTGACCCAAGGCATGTAGGCTCTTCCCAGGGCAGGGATCAAACCAGTGTCCCTGGCATGGCAAGGCATATCCTTAACCACTGGACAACCAGGGAAGCCCCTAGAGTGATACTTTCTAAAAGTAATTGGATTGCTTCCAAATTTGAATTTTTAGTCACACACTGTTTAGTACAGGATAAAATTCAAAATCTTTAGCAGGGCACACAAGGTACTTCAGGATCTGGCCCCTTGTTACCTTCAGATCCTCACTTCCTCTTCCCATTTTCTATCATCTCACATCAGGTGTCCACAATAAACATTATTTTAATATAGTTTGGAAACATTTACATATAGTAAATAACATTAACTCTTTTTTGTGTATATTTCTACATATTTTGACAAATGTATGTACAGTTTACTTAACCACAATAGTAACTGAGATACAGAAGAGTTTCATCACCATCAAAAATTACCTCATGACTATTGAGAACAGTGTGGACTTTCCTTGAAAGTAAAAGAAAGTGAAGTAGCTCAGTCATGTCTGATTCTTTGCATCCCCATGGACTGTAGCCTGCCAGGTTCTTCTGTCCATAGGATTTTCCAGGCAAGACTACTAGAGTGGATTGCCATTTCCTTCTCCAGGGGATCTTCCCAATCCAGGGATCGAACACAGGTCTCTTGCATCGCAGGCAGACTCTTTACCTTAAAAAGCTAAAAATAGAGCTACCATATGACCCTGCAACCCCAATCTTGGATATATATCCCAGAGAAAAATATGGTCCAAAAAGATACATGCACCCCAGAGTTCTTTGCAGTACTGTTTACAATGGCCAAGACATGGAAACTGTCTAAATGTTCATATATATATATATGAATATTATTCAGCCATTAAAAAGAGTGAAATAAGACCATTTGCAGCAACATGGATGGACCTAGAGAGTGTCATACTGAGTGAAGTACGTCAGGCAGGGAAGGAAAAGTATCATATGACATCCCTTATATGTTGAATCTAATAAGAAATCGTGCAAATGGACTTACAAAACAGAGACTCACGGACCTAGAAAACGAACTCATGTTTGCTAGGGTTGGGGTGGGGCAGGAAGGGATAGTTAAGGACTTTGGGAAGGTCAGGTACACTCTGCTATGTTTAAAATGGATAACCAACAAAAACCTATTGTATAGCACATGGAACTCTGCTCAGTGTTATGAGCCAGGCTGGATGGGAGAGGGGTTTGGGGGAGAATGGATACATGTATATGTATGGCTGAGTCCCTACATTGTTTACATGAAGCTATCACAACGTTGTTAATTGGCTGTACCCCAATACAAAATGTTTTTGGTGTTAAAAGGAATAAAATTTTAAAAAATTACCTCATGCGGTCCATAGCAGTCAACTCCTACCCCTAACCCCAACCGCTGGTGATCTCTGATCTGTGTTTTTTCCCTGCAGCTTTGCCTTTTCTGGAGTGTCATATAGATAGTCTTTGAGTCTGGTTTCTTTCACTTAGCATAATGTATTAAAAATTCATTTGTATTGTATAGATCATTTGTTCTGAACCATTTGTTGACCCTAAGTAAGACTGTCTCTAACCTCTCATATCTTCATGACTTTGAGTGTCTTTATTTCTGGAATGCCTTGTTAGCCTGATGAACATCTACCAATTTTTTAAAAATTTACTCATCTTTCACATTTTTGTTAACACAACATGACTAGGCAGAATTAGGCGTCATTGTTTTCATATTATTTACAGTGCATTGCCATTTGCAGACTATGGTCGTGGGCTACATTCAACAGGCCAATCCCCATAGTCCCAAACTCCCTGATTTTGTATACCCTGGAACTGTGAATGGCTTTAAATTTTCCTCTTTTTAGAACGGTTCATTGTTTTTTCATTGGTTTTAACTTTTTGAAGAGTTGTTAAGAAAAAGAGAGAGAGAATATATGACAGAGGCAATATGTAGCCCACAAAACCTAAAACAATAAGTTGCTCTACAGGAAAAGTTTTTCATCTACCCTATATAGCTGTGAAATCTTTGCATATCCAGTATCCAGTTGTATTAGTTAGAGCTCAGTTAGGAAAACAAGTTAGGTATTTCAGCATACAAGCTTTTAATATAGGGGAGTGGTTCAAAGGGTAAGAGGAACATAGAGGAAAGATTGTATTAAACAGAGCCCACACTAACAATGGACTGGTTCAAATTGTGAAAGGAATACATCAAGGCTGTATATTGTCACCTTGCTTATTTTACTTATATGCAGAGGACATTCTGTGAAATTTTGGGCTAGATGAAGCTCAAGCTGGAATGAAGATTGCAAGGAGAAATATCAATAAACTCAGATATGCCAATGATACCACCCTAATGGCATAAAGTGAAAATGGCACCCTAATGGCAGAAAGTGTAAGAAGAGAGTGAAAAAGTTGGCTTAAAATGCAACATTCAGAAAACTAAGATCATGGCATCTGGTCCCATCACTTCATGGCAAATAGAGGGGGAAACATGACAGACTTTATTTTGGGGGCTCCAAAATTACTGCATATGGTGAATGCAGCTTCTCATTTAAAAGAGACTTACTCCTTGGAAGAAAAATTATGACCAACCTAGACAGCATATTAAAAAGCAGAGATGTTACTTTGACAACAAAGGTCCATCTAGTCAAGGCTATGGTTTTTCCAGTGGTCATGTATGGATGTGAGAGTTGTACTATAAAGAAAGCTGAGCGCCAAAGAATTGATGCTTTTGAACTGTGGTGTTGGAGAAGACTCTTGAGAGTCCCCTGGACTGCAAGGAGATCCAACGAATCCATCCTAAAGGAGATCAGTCCTGAGTGTTCATTGGAAAGACTGATGTTGAAGCTGAAACTCCAATACTCTGGCCACCTGATGCAAAGAATCGACTCATTTGAAAAGACCCTGATGTTGGGAAAGATTGAGGGCATGAGGAGAGGGGGACGACGGAGGGTGAGATGGTTGGATGGCATCACCAACTCAAAGGACATGAGTTTGAGTAAGCTCCGGGAGTTGGTGATGGACAGGGAAGCCTGGTGTGCTGTAATCCAAGGGGTAACAAAGATTCGGACTCAACTGAGTGACTGAACTGAATTGAACTAATGGCAGAAAGTGGAAAGGAACTAAAGAACCTCTTGATGAAGGTGAAAGAGGATAGTGGAAAGAACTGTACTAAAACTCAAAATTCAAAAAACAAAGATCATGGCATCCAGTCCCATCTCTTCAGGCAAATAGATAGGAAAAAAATGGAAACTGTGAAAGACTTTATTTTCTTGGGCTCCAAAATCACTGTGGAAGGTGACTGCAGCCATGACATGAAAAGCTTGCTCCTTGGAAGGAAAGCTACGACAAACCTGGACAGCATATTAAAAAGCAAAGGCACCACTTGGCAGACCAAAGTCCGTACAGTCAAAGCTATGGTTTTTTCACTGGTCATGTATGGATGTGAGAGTTGGATCATAAAGAAGCCTGGGCACCGAAGAATTGATGCTTTTGGATTGTGGAGTTGGAGAAGACTCTTGAGACAGCAAGGAGATAGTTGAATGGCATCACTGATTCAATGGACATGAGTTTGAGCCAACTCTGGGAGACAGTGAAGGACAGAGGAGCCTGGTGTGCTGCACGCAGTCCATAAGATTGCAAAGAATTGGACATGACTGAGCAACTGAACAACAACATTTCTAATGGCCTTATTATACCTGGCTTTGTAGCTGCTGGAAACAAAAAAATGGCTACTATCTAATTCCTACCTTCTGATTGTATGTGAGTGCCTCAAAATGGCAGAATCTAACCAGAATTCACTTGGCGATGGACTTTGGAAAATGTCATTTTCAAGCGACTAGCCCCAGTGATTCAAGGGATAATAGAGAAGTGTGAATGTGTAGGAGATGAGTGTCCATGAAAAGTTCCTGGGACACTGGCATGCTGTCTTGCATACAGCATGTTCTTAGTAAAGGTTTATGGAATTAAACTGAAGGAACATTTTGGTCATTTAGTGTGCTAGGCACTTCACAGAATGCTTAAGTAATAAAACCATTTCTTGCTTTCAAGTAGTTTACAATCTACTACTTGTAAGCCAAGTCAGCAAGAAAGGCTGAAGTGTAGACAACTAACAATGCCTTGAGATATAATGTAATAGTTGGTGAATAAAGATTACAGGTGAAGTCCTGAAAGAAATCAGGGCAAAGAATAAATTCAGCTTGGAGGACAGAAAGAGGATGGCTTCTTGGAGGAAATGGTTCATATTTTAAATATTGAAAAGGTTTTTGAAACTGAGAGAAGATTGGAAAAATTAAATTGAAAGGAAAAAGCAGGAGTCATGGCAACAAGATGTGAAAGCAAATGGCATTTTGGGGGAGTCAGTACAGTGTAGCTATAGCTTAATGATTTTCTTCTTGTTAAAGTAATTACTTAAGTTTCTAAAACTAAGAGAAATTTTATTTTTCAACAAAACATATTAATTTACTCAAGTCTTTTATATATATGTATTTCAACTATGAACGTTAAGTGTGACCCAGGTCCAAAATTCCATGATTAGAATTTGGGAACAACTTTACTGCATGCACTGAAATATAAGTATTTAAATTGGCCCTTGGAAAGATTATATACCTTAGCATTAACTTTATACTCAACACCATTTGTTAAAAGAGTAATATTTCTTGCCCCCTAACCCTTGCCCTCACCCCACATGCCACATTATGTTCCAAATCCAAGCCAGGGACATGCGTGCACAATGCTGTACTCTGTGGGAATCACGTGGTACTACGTACTAGAGATCAAACTCGACTTGAGGTTTCAGCTAACTAATTTCTCTATCAGGTTTCACATGCTGTATATACCAACCTCTTTTCTCATAGAGGGAGGAGTACATATAAACACAGCCTCTTGGTAAATTTTGTTTTCATTTCCATTTAAGCAGGAGGAAATAAATCAGAATGAAGATTTAAACAACATTCTTATTTTTAAATAAAGTAATGTTCGTAAGTCTGCCACAGTTAGCACCCAAAATTCAGTGTGACCTTTATGGCAGCTGGTGATACTCTAATATTTCTGAGTAGTACATAAAAGGTGAAAGGGCATATCTCTTTTCAGTGTGATATGTAACTGCAATACGTATTAATAGGAGTACATACTTGTGGGTAATCTTGGAATGTACATTTATAATTAGGAATAGTTTTGTGAATTTGATATAAATATCTGTCATCAGTGGTGTTTGATTATCAATTTCCCTTGTACATTTTGTAAGAACTATAAGGAGATGGTAGCCCACTCTTTGGTTTTTATAAGAGATAATGAAAGAATGTTCAGAATTCTTTTAATTCTTTCATCTGTAACAATATTTGTTCAAAATCCATAAATTTAAATGTGAGGATGCTTTTATGTGTTTTTTGTTTGTTTGTTTTTTTGCAAACCTATAGCAAATGATCAGACCAGGTATTGTCGAATTTCAATATGTAATTTTGTGTATGAAATTCAATTCTTAACTGCCTGTTTTTTGTAACCCCAGAAGAAACCTCAGAAGCAGATGTTGTTCTAGTATATTCTGCTACTCTCTGCTCACATTTGCCTTATTTTCTGGTTTCCCTTAATTTCCCTTTCTTAGTTTAGCTTTTTGATTACCCTCATTACCTGCCATATGCTTCAGACATGTACAGTAATTAGTGAGAAATGGAAAGAAACATAAAAGCATTTTTGTGTAGAGTATTTCAGGTGGTTTTACTTTCTCGTTTATTTTTTTTTCTATGTTGTTTGGGGTATATAAGAATTAGAAAAATGAAAAAATTATTCTGACCACAAAAAACTAGCATTGGACATTCTCAGAATTTTAAGAACTTAATCAGTAGGATTCTTAACGTGTAGGCTTTAGAGACAAGCCTAGTTTCCCATGATTGAGATTAATTTTCAAGTGAATTGATTTTACTTGTTCAGGATGTTGCTCTTCCTAGGAGATGTTTATGAAACAATGCACTGAATTTTAAGAATGGCTTTGCATTATATGTCAAACAAAATGATAACTCCTTTCTTTTTTAAGACCGTGAAGGCATGGGACCCTGCCTCCTTTCCTCTTTATATGGACTATAGCTATAGCTCTTATGTCTTTAATCTTCAGTAGATATTTGTTGAGTTATGTAGCACATGGTACACTTATAAATCAGTTTAAGAAATGCTTCAGCAGAAAAACTGGCAAGGTACATTTTAGTGTAAATATAAAGTAACGCAATCCATAATTCACAAAGAGGCATAAATGTCCAATAATCATAAAAGGTATTTTACCTTATAAGAATCAAACAAGACAAATGGTAACAGCTGATGTCTCTTTTTTTTCAAAGACTCAAAAATACTTGCTTATTCTCAGGATTGGCAAGGAAATAGAAAAAATGTACACTTTCGTTCTCTCCTGATAAGAATGAAAGTTATTTTGGTTCATTCTGGAAAGCATGTTGGAAAAACTGTATCAAATGTAAAATATAGGGAGCTTTTGATCCCACAATTCTACCCCCAAGAATTTATCTTAAGATAGTCACGTGTGGTCAGATGTCTGTGAAGGTTTCTGTGGCAACATAGATTATAATATAGAAGAATTAGAACTCTAAATAGCCATCAACAGAAATTTATTATAAGTCCTTTATATAATGGAGTTCCATGCAGCCATTAAAATGATAATGTATATTTACTGATCTGTAAAAATATTAACGGTATGTTGAGTGAAAAAGTAAGTTATAATACAATATATGGGGTATGATTCTGCATATCAAGGTTGTCAGAGTTTTCCTATAAAAAGCCAGGTAGTAAATAAGTTCTGTAGGCCGTACAGTTTTTGTCATGCTATTCAACACTCCTCTTGTAGTGCAGAAGTAGCCATGGATAAGGTGTAGACTATGACCATGTCCAGCAAGTGACTATGGCTGTGTTCCAATAAATCTTCATGTGCAGAAACAGATGATCGCCTTAGCTGCTGACCCCTGCGATATATGTAAAAGAGTGTGTGTTGTTGGGAGAGGAAGAATGTACATTTCTAGAAGAATGTTCACCCAAATGTTAACAGTATGGCTCTGTAGGGGGGATTCTAGATGATTTTTACTTGCTATTTTTTTTAGTTTTTGTATTAGTTGGTCTTTATAGGCATCAGAAAAAGTTGTAAAAAATTATCTATTTCCTTACGAGACTTTTTGTCCTTGAGAAAAACAGGTTCATAGACTAATGAGCCGGAGAATTCTAAGATCTTCTGTGTTACATATGTGTATACCAAATACAGTAATATTTAAATATAGTTCACCATTTTATTTGGTAGAGAATCACCTCAAGCCAGCATTACTGTATTTGTTTCTTTAATAGTACCCTTGCCCCTAATTTTTATAGCCCTTTCTCTTCCCAGTATACACACAAACGCCAGATTTACCTAAATATATATATATTTAATCTAGAATTCTATTATCCTGGCCTTCTAGAATCTATCAGAATTAATCTAAGTTTGTAATAAAAATAAATATGAACACACACACACTACTTTCTTGGCTCCGCTCTTTCTCTTCCTGCCAACATTCTGGTTTATCTTCCTGCCCCCTTAATAGAGGAGTTCCCCAAGCTTGTCCTAGTTCTCATCTCCCAGCACGTGGTTTCCTACAGCCTCCTCATGAGTTCAGATACCACCTCCATGAAGGTATCATCTGGACTTTTGTGAAAGCGACAGGTAGCCAGTTCTGTCTTGGGTACTTACTCAAACTCACACCCACTTAAAATAATCAGTCCCCCATAACTTCTTTCAGCTCCTCATGTAGACTTAGGCTTTACATCGAACTCCTCCTATAGATGTGCTAAAATTTAGATTTACTATTAATAGCTCAGCTTTAACATTTGACTCATCTCAGAGTGCCTAGATTGTGAACCTGAATTTCCAATATCAGCGTTAGAAGTGTATTCAGAGACTGCGCAGTGAACAAGCAGAGAAGCCAGCTAACCTTACCTGTAGTTGTCTAGGCAAGATGTGATGGTGACTTTCACTAGTTAGATTGCAGAAGAAATGAAAAGAGGCAAATTGATTCTGGGATTTTAAACACTAACAAGAGTTAGTGATGGACTAGATTTGGAGCGGTAAAGGAGAATGTCATCAAGGATAACTCAGTTGTCTAGCAAGTACGGAAGGGGCCCACTGAGTGCCCTTTTTCTCATGATGCAGAAGGCCGTCATCATCTGCTGAAAAACAAAGGAAGTGAGGGATAAGAAGTTTGAGGATTTTGCCAGGCAGAACGGGGATGGGTTTTTCAGGCAGAAGGAGTAATATTAACAAAGATTTGAAGGTATAGAAATGATCAATAATTCCTGGAAATTATGTACTTTAATATTCATTCGGTTGTATAAGATGTGCATTAGGGAAGGTCACTATAGAGAAGTAAAGTCTGGGAAAGCAGCCAAAATCCTGATTGTGAAGGGTCTTGAATCCATGATCATTGGTTTTTACCTTATCCTTATAAATCATCAGTCTTCAGATGTTTAAATTCAGACTATTAAAATTTCATATCTAATTTATGAGATCAACAGGAATTGCCTGCTTTTGTTTGGCACAATAAAGCATTAAAACAATAATAAAAACTATTTTTCCTTTATGTTCTATGACTTATAGTTTTCTGCGAAAGAGCTTTAAAAAACTGAACACTGGGTATTTTCTCACATTTCAAGAATAGTACTAGAACTGACATAACTCTAAATTACATTATAAAGGAAGCTAAAGAACATATAAATCATGCCAAAAATACTTAGGTTTGGGAGGACTGAATGCCTCAGGGAATTGGTAATTTGATCCAAAGCCTGTCACCTGTTAAAATTTATCCTGGGTCAGTAGTGACTGAAAATCATCACGAGCTGACAGGTGTTCAGGGTCGTGTGTAAAACGAAGTGGCAGACTCAGTATAGTTCCTATTTGACACGTGTATGCATTACTGAAACCACTGCAATATTAATTGATAACTATGCTGGCAATCTTGATTGAGGTGCCAAGGACTTACTGGCCTGAACTCTCTTCACCCCTACTAATGTGCGTTTTTAAATAGGCTCAAGAGTGCTTGTGTAATAGAAAAGTCTCTGGGTCTGCTCCTTTGACTAGATTACTTTACTCCTAAAATTGACCATATGTGTTTTTTCACAGTGGACGCCTTTATTATTACATCTAAGGTTTTTTCCCTTGGTGAAATGTTTTGTCTATCTTTTGAACCATCAAATAATAAAAAGCATTAAGTTCCTTCTTCTTAGCACCCACAGGGATTAGTAGACTCATTCCTCTAATTTATTCCCTCCTTGGAATTTAATTTAGAGGTATCAATATGCTCCTAAATGTTTAAGGACTTGCATCACTAATTAAATATTACTGAAAAAATTGTCTTTCAGTGTAGTTAATATTTGTCATTCAAAGATTGTTGCTTTATATACTATAGAGTTGCAGATAAAAGCAGCCCACTCGGTCTTCCCCAGCTGGTAGTGAGTGAAGAGGAGAAAGAAAAATGTCCATCCTCACTGGTATCATGTAGTAAAAATAATTGTTTTTCCTCAGTAAAGGAGCATGATGGTATGCAAGTCTATATACATGAATTTAATCTCAGCCATGCCAACAACAGGATTTTAGTCAGGTGGAACAAAGAAGCTGATTAGTATTTCAACACTAATCTGATAATTTTGTTAATTGCAAGTTTCTACTCTTATGATTATCTGCTTAGGAAGTGACTCAGTAGTGATCCTTGGTTATTGGTTATGCAGTCTCTTCAACTTATTAATAACTAGCAAATTATTCTCTCCTACAACTTCTTTCAGAATGCTCAGGATAGGCTAAAAAGGCTAAATACATGTATTTACAGACAAAAAACAACGACGTTATGAAGTTTACATTGGTTTTCCAATAGAGACAACAAAAGCATATCCAGAGTCTGGCCTCAGGGTTAGTAACATACCTTTATAGACGAGCTGACAAGAGTTGTTGACATGTCTTATGACCATCGGACAAAACCACTTTAGCTATTTGTGAAATAAATTCATGAATTCATTAGCAACATGCATTAGCAAATTGCACAGTTCATGGACCTGACAGTAACAGATTGGGCTGATTATAAATGAATTATTCAGTTTTGCTTTGCTGCTTCTCTGTAATTACTCCAGGCAGTCCCCAAACGGGCTTTGTGCCTCTGCCTGCATATCTCACTAGAATCTGCTCTTTTTCTTTCTTCCTTCTTCCCTTCCCTCACATCCACACCACTCTCCTGGCCAAGTAAACTTCCAACTCAAATTTCTAGGTTTAGAGAATCTATAGATTCTCTCCTAGTCCTCTCACCATCTCTCACCAACCATATGCACTCTGCATAGCAGATACTGTTAATTTTTTTCCACGTATTCAGCAACTGTGTTGTAGCTGGTTTAATTTGTTTTTGTGAGCTCCTTGAAGCAGATATTATGTGTTTAACATGTAGAAACTTGAGAGCTGTTTATTGAAGAATGATTGCATGAATAATTTTGCCTTATTCTTTTCATTTTTGTTACATTTAAATAAATGTTTTGTGGGAATTCTCTGGTGGTCCAGTGATTAGGACTCAGTACTTTCACTACCAAGGCCAGAATTCAATTCAGTTCATAGTCAGGGAACTAAGATCCTGCTAGCCATGTGGCTTGGCTAATAAATAAATAAATGTTTTGTCTCATATGAATCCTAAAAAAAGACATGGATAGGTTTAGATAGGTTTAAACCTACCTAGGGATAGAAAAGACCTGTACTCTGAAAACTGTAAGACACAGATGAGAGAAATTAAAGACCACACAAACAGATGGAAAGATATACTGCGTTCTTGGATTGGAAAAATCAATATTGTTAAAATGAACATATATCCCAAGGGAATCCAAGATTCAGTAAAATCCCTATCAAATTACCAATGACATTTGCCACAGAGCTGGAGCAAAACATTTTTTAAAATTTGTATGGAAGCACAAAAGACCCTAAAAAGCCAAAGTAATGTTAAGAAAGAAGAGCAGAGCTGGAGGACTCAGGCCCTGACTTCAGATATGCCAAAAATCTATGCTAGTCAAGAACAGTGTGGTACCGACACAAAATCAGACGAATTCGTGAAAAGGGATAGAGAACTCAGATAAAAAACCATGCAGAATTAATTGAGAACAAAGGAAGTAAGAATATACAATGGAGAAAAGAGAGTCTCTTTAATAAGCGATGCTGGGCAAACCGAACAGCTTTATGTAAAAGAATGAAATTAGAACATTCTCTACTACCATATACAGAAACACATTAAACATGGATTAAAAACTAAATGTAAGACTGGATACTATAAAACACTTAGAGGAAAGCATAGGCAGGACACTCAACGTTATAAATCACAGCAATATTTTTTTGGACTCATCTCCTTGAGTAATGGAAACAAAAGCAAAAACAAATGGGACCTAATTAAACTTAGAAGCTTTTGCACAGCAAAGGAAATGATTAACAAAACAGCCTATGGAAGGGGAGAAAATATTTGCAAGTGACTTTCCAAAATATACAAACACTTCATATAGCTCATTATCAAAACAACCAACCCAATCAAAAAATGGGCAGAAGACCTAAATAGTTCCTTCTCCAAAGAAGACATACAGATAGCCAACAGGCACATGAAAAGATGTTCAACTCACTAATTATTAGAGAAATGCAAATTAAAATCACAATGAGGTATCATTTCACACCGCCCAGAATAGCCATCATCAAAAAGTCTGCAGTTAATAAATGCTGGAGAGGGTATGGAGTAAAAGGAAACCTCCTACACTGGTGGTGGGAACGTAAATTGGTAAAGCCGCTGTGGATAACATTGTGGAGGTTCTTGAAAAAAATCTAAAAGTAGAGCTACCATATGATCCAGCAGTCCCACTCCTGGGCATATATCCAGAGAAAACTAACTCAAAAAGATACACATACCCCAATGTTCATAGCAGCAGTATGTAAAATAGCCCAGACTTGGAAAGAACCTAAATGTGCAGTAGATGAGTGAATAAAGAAAGTGTGGTATATATACATACAATGGAGTATTACTCAGCCATCTCATCCTCTGCCACCCTCTTCTCTTTTTGCCTTCCATCTTTCCCAGCACCATTGTCTTTTCCAGTGAGTCAGCTCTTCGTGTCAGGTGGCCAAAGTAATCTAGTGTCCTAGTTTTTCCAAAAGGCAGATTTATTGGGGTCTTGTTTGTATGACAAGACCTCTTTAGGTTATAAAGTTTGAAGAACTGGGACACTCATACACAGTTGCACATGCCTTTAAGAGATAGACTGTTTCCATTATAAAAAAATTTCCTTCACTCCACTTTATAGTTGGTCTCTTTACCCACCCTCACCATCTAGCAACCACTGATTTCTTTCTGTTACTAGTGTATTGCCTTTGTCTAGACTGTCATATACCTTGGAGGAGGGCATGGCGACCCATTCCAATATTCTTACCTGGAGAATCCCAATGGACAGAGGAGCCTGATGGGCTACAGTCCATGGAGTCGCAAAGAGTTGGACATGACTGAGCGACTAAGCACAGCACAGCACAGAATGTCATGTAAGTGGATTAAAACAGTATGGAGCCTTTTGTGTCTGACTTCTTCCATTTAACAGAAGGCTTTTGAGGTTCCTCCATATGGCTACATGTATCAGTAATTGTTGTATTATTTCCTTTATTATATATATGTTTATATATATTATATGTTTATATATATTATATATATATATGTTTATATATTATTCCTTCAGCACAGCATCACATATTGCGTTGCATGCATGGTCAGTCATGTCTGACTCTTTGTGACCCCATGAACTGTAGCCCTCCAGGATCCTCTGTCCATGGGATTCTCCAGGCAAGAATACTGGAGTGGGTTGCCATTTCCTTCTCCAGGGGATCTTCCAACCCAGGGATGGAACCCACAGCCCTGGCACGTCTTCTGCATTGGTAGGCAGACTCTTTCCCACTAGTGCCCTCGGGAAGCCCCATTTTATGGACATACCTAGGTTATCAGCAGGTGATAGACCTTGAGGTTGTGTCCCGTTTTTGGCTATTATGAGCAAAACAATTTTGAACATTCGCATTTGGGCTTTTCCATAGATATATATATTTATTTCTCTTGGGTAAATACCTAAGCATGGAATTTCTAGGTCATAAGATGACTGTGTTAACTTTTATAAGAAATAGCCAAACTGTTTTCCAAAGTGGGCACACCATTGCAGTGAAAAGTTCAGTGTATTTTGGCACAAAATTTTAAGTGAAGAAAACGATACAACTTTTTTTTGAAGTTCTAAATTTCTGTTACTAATAAATCTTTGATCTAAAGTGCTTGGTTATTTTTATTACTCCAAGCAGTAAGACTCACTGAAGCAACTATCAGGATTGCTTGATATTGCTGCTTGCTGCTGGCAAGATCCTGGCTGGAGTTGTCTTGGACAGAGCATGGTGCAGCCTAGCCAACTATGCGCTCCCCAAATCGCAGTGTGGCCACGGGCCATGGTGCAGTGCAGCTGACCTGATCTTTGTAACGTGTTTGGATTTAGGAAAGTCGGGGCTTAAATCAGCCTGTATCTTACAAGACTGCAGAGGAGAAGACTCATTTTCCTGGTTAAATGAAGCTGCCACTGAAGAAATAAGCCTTATTGGTAGAGTTAAAATAGCTTCTTTTTATGTTAAGTATCATTTCCATTGGGTATTTTGCAAATAAAGTATAAATAGTGGCATCCTAGTATTAATGCATTATGCTTTGCCCTGGTGAAATAATTTGGTTGTCAGGCATTCCAGATTCTTGACAGAATTGCTTTTTTGTCATCAGGGTTTTGAAAGGTCTTGGATTTAAGACTATGATCTATTTTCAATTTTATTAGAAAATTAAAAGTGCTTTATTAGTTATTGCTTTAGCATGGTATGGAATAGGTTCAGATATATTATTATTGTCAACATTTTATTTTTAACTACCATTAACTGAGTACTACCAATAATAAGGCATTATGCTAGATCTATATCTAATATACCTTCTAAACATACCAGATAAAATTAAAACTGCTAGAACCACAAAGTGCAAGCATTATTTAATCTGCAATATCAATGCACAGGAGTTATTCTATGTTATTAAATAAATTTGGGCAATTTATAAAAGAAGCATTTATATGTTTATCTATCTTTGAAATCCATATCTATCTTTGAAATCTGCACAACACAGCAGATGAACTGTCAACCAAGAAGGTATGAGGTCTCATCTTATTTTCAGAGAAGGCCAAATAGCTTCTTGATAATGATATTGTTGATGATTCCTTGAACTGGGAGAAAGTTCCAGTGAGACCTGAAATAACTCAGCCCCCAGGGATCAGACAGCCGTTTTGAAGTCTAGCCGCAGAATGATCAGACTTGATTTCTCTGGGCTTTCTAAGACTTGATCTGATGCTTTGCCATAGCTACCCAGACTGGAAGATGGACAGGGTCCCACAATAATATTTATTTGCACCAAGTGCTATAGTCATTCAGAACTTGTCTAGGATGCCCAAGGTTTTAGACGCAGCCTACACCTGCAACATAGAATGATTGTAAATCCTAGAGATCCAAGTCAGCCTGAGGCCAGAGCCAGAAACCTGAAGGGGAAAATGCGGAGCTTGGACCTTTGCTTGGACTTTGAATTTTCAAAGTATTGAGATTTTTGGGGGGAGGGTTGGGGTAGTGGGCAGAGACAACTAAAGTCTTAAATGCTGGAGAATGAACTCCAAAGCCAGGGCAGAAGGAACACCTCCAGCTAGTATTGTGGGAGTTAACAGTTTAAAAGGACTAAGAAAACCCTAGCAGAGCTACGTTAGCTTCACAAGAGGCATCTAGCTCCAGAGTCTGATGAATCACTTTTCTTTCTTAGGGCCTGTGATGTGACCCCACATCTGGTGGACTGGAGTTGTAATGGTCACAAACTGGGGCTGAAGAGATCTAGTTTTCTTTAACTGCTTTCACCTTGTTTTTAAACCTCCTCTCCTTCTAATGATGGAAAATGCTTGATTGAGTTTGCCAATCAACGTTTCCAGGGAAATTTTTAGGCTTTTTCAAGGTAAGTACTGTATGATCCCACTTATATTCTGCTTATATAAAGTACTCAAACTCATAGAAGCAGAAAATAGTGTTGACCAAAGGCTGCAGGAGGGAGTGGTGAGGAGGGGGATCTGTTGCGTAACATGTGAATATAGTTAACCTTAGCAAAATTCACATTTAAAAATGCTAAGATGGTAAATTTTATGTGCAGGTTTCTTTTCCCACAATTTAAAAAATACAATTAAATTAAATATCAAAAAAATTTAGGGTTTTTTTAGTGGGGGGCGTTTTTTCAATATTTCTCACTGTAGGAAGGCTCTCCCCCTCCTCCTATTCTGCTTTTCTAAGTGAATCTGAACAGAAAGGCTCACCCAGCTTCCTATCTCTGCAGAAGGGTTTTCTAGTCCTCCCTCCCAGCCTTCTTCTTGACATGGTTTGTATTGCCTGGGCTTAGGGCCTATCATCCCCTCTTGATGGATCTGCAAAGCTCCCTGCTGACTGTGTGTAAGGCCACTGATGTGCTGCTGATTTCGCCTGGGTTTTGGAGCAGTGCGCTGACAAGTGCTGCTAATGGCAATGGTACTGCCTTCAGTTAAGAGATCCTTGTCTTCCTCGTCTATACCCAGCAGCCAACCCAGCAACACATTCGACTAACTGTCCTCTTTTGGAGACTGGGTGGCTCTTAGATACTTTCTCAGAAGCAATCAGAGAGTTCAGATCCACTGTGGATGCTCTTAGCTTAGGTACCTTCTTAGTCACTGCAGTTCAACTCCTGTAACATCACATCAGATACAGGACCATATCAAGCAGAGCAATTCTCTTAAAGCTTTCTGACCTTCCATGCTACATAGGAGTCCGGGCACCAGCACCAATATTCTCGGATTCACTCAGATTTGTCTGAATTTTTCTACTTTCTTAGCTCTTTCAGCTGTGTTTGGACTCCCAAAGTGGAGAAAGATTTTTTGGATGTGATTTCTCCTTTTTCACTGCCTTTCTCTCTCCAGAAAAAAATTATATTATATCTCAATTTCCTAGTTAGTATTTTCCTTACTTTTCTGGGGGCAATAATTCTCACCCTCGTGATTTACCCTTACTGACTAAATGAGGGCAGGGGGGAACGAATTACCAAGAAGGACAAAACAGTGGGTGGCAAGTATTTTTACATTATCCCCCCTTGACCTGCACTTCCCTGTAGATGCCCCTCTCTCCTGCTTCTCCATGTTCTGTTCACCCTGTTTCCCACATGCTTCTAATACATTTTTTACCACTGTTTCTACTGTCCCAGTAGTGGATAAGAGTGAAGTTCTGGAGTCAGACTAACCCAATTCAAAACCTAGTTCTGCTACTCACCAGTTATGCGAACTGAATAAAGTTCCTTAACTCTCTGTGCTTCAGTCTCTTCGCTTGTAAAAATATAGGTTAATAATGGCCCTAACTCTGCAGATGAGATACCATATAAAGCACTTTGAACAGTACCCGGAATATAGTAATTGCTCAATTTTATTAGTATATAAGCTATTACTACTCATACCATCATCACTTCTCCTCTAGACTAATAAAACAGATTTCTAATTGAATTCATTGTCCCTATTTCCACCTTTAATTAATACTATTGTGTAGAATTCAGATCTGAGAATTGGATTGAAAAAAATATGTTTATTTTTTGCTCACAAAATTAAAATTGGCATTTCTTTCCATTTTGAATATAGGCGTGAAGGCACAAAACTATTCATAATATCTGTTACCGTGTCACCAACAAAAATCACAAATGTTTCATATCAAGTTGTAGCTGTTGCAATTATCTCATATATGCTCATGACTACTTTTGTTTATTTAATTTATTTTTGTTGAACTATAGCTGATTAATAATATATTAGTTTTAGGTACAGCATAGTGGTTCAGCATTTTTATAGATTATACTCTATTTATTATAAAATATTGGCTATATTCCCTGTCTGTGTAATATATCCTTGTAACATTTCTTTTATACGTAGTAGTCCGTACCTCTTTTATACGTAGTGGTTTGTACCTCTTAATCCCCTACTTCTGTCTTTCCTGTCCACCCCACTAACCACTAGTTTGTTCTCTATATCTGTGAGTCTATTTCTATTTTGTTACATTCGTTTGCTTGTTTTATTTTTTTTAGATTCCACATTGTTGTTATTCAGTCATTAAGTTGTGTCCAAGTCTTTGAGACACCACGCACTATAGCATGCCATACTCCTCTGTCCTTCACTATCTCCCAGAGTTTGCTCAAATTCGTGTCCATTGAGTTGGTGATGCCATCCAACCATCTCATTCTCTGCCTCCTCCTTCTCCTTTTGCCTTCCATCTTTCCCAGCATCAGGGTCTTTTCCAATGAGTCAGCTCATTGCATCAGGTGGGTGAAGTATTAGAGCTTCAGCTTCAGCATCACTCTTTCCAATGAATATTCAGGCTTGATTTTCTTTAGGATCGACTGGCTTGATCGGCTTGCAGTCCTTGAGACTCTCTCAAGATTCTTCTCCATCATCACACTTTGAAAGCATCAATTCTTTGGTGCTCAGACTTCTTTATGGTACAACTCTCAAATATATACACAACTACTGGAAAAACCACAGCTTTGACTATACGGACTTTAGGTGGCAAAGTGATATCTCTGCTTTTTAATACACTGTCTAGGTTTGTCGTTGGAGAAGGAAATGGCAACCCACTCCAGTATTCCTGACTGGAAAATTCCATGGACAGAGGAAAGTGGCAGGCCATGGTCCATGGGGTCGCAGAGAGTTGGCCACAACTGAGCACATCAGTACTTGGTTTGTCATAGCTTTTCTTCCAAGGAGTAATCGTCTTTTTATTTCATGACTGCAGTCACCATCCGCAGTGATTTTGGAGCCCAAGGAAATAAACTCTGTCACCATTATCGCTTTTTTGCCATCTATTTCCACAAAGTGATGGAACCAGATGCCATGATCTTAGTTTTTTGAATGTTGAGTTTTAAGCCAGCTTTTTCACTCTCCTCTTTCACCCTCATCAGGGGGCTGTTTAGTTTCTCTTCTCTTTCTGCCATCATTTGCATATCTGGAGTTGTTGATATTTCTGCCAGCAATCTTAATTCCCAGCTTGTGATTCATCCAGACCTGCATTTTTGCATGATGTACTTTGCATGTAAGTTAAATAACGAGGGTGACAATATCCAGCCTTGTCGTACTCTTCTCCCAGTTTTGAACCAGTCGATCCATGTCCAGTTCTAACTGTTGCTTCTTAACCTGCTTATAGGTTTCTGGAGACATGTAAGGTGGTCCGGTATTCCCATCTCTTTAAGAATTTTCCACACTTTGTTCTGATCCACACAGTCAAAGGCTTTAGCCTTTAATAGTCAATGAAGCAGAAGTAGATATTTTTTCCAAAATTCCCTTGCTTTCTCTATGATCCAGTTAATGTTGGCAATTTGATCTCTGGTTCCTCTGCATACAAGTGATAACATACAGTATTTGTCTTTCTCTGTCTAACTTATTTCACTAAGCACAGTGCCCTCCAGATCCACTCGTGCTGTTGCAAATAGCAAAATTTTATTTTTTAAATAATTGAGCAATATTCCATTGTATATATTCCATCATCTTTACCCATTTATCGATTAGTGGACACTTAGGTTTCTTCCATATCTTAGCAACTGTGAATAATACTGCTATGAATTTTGGGGTTCATGTATCTTCAAATTAGTGTTTTTATTTTCTCCAGATACATACCCAGGAGTGGAATTGCTGTGTCATTTGATAGATCTATTTTTAAGTTCATAAGGAACCTCCATATTGTTTTCCATAGTGACTGAACCACTGTGAACTCTCAAGTGTGGAAGGGTTCCCTTTTCTCCACATCCTCATCAGTGTCTGTTGCTCATGGTCTTTTTGATGACAATCATTCTGACAGATGTGAGGTGATATCTCATTGTGGTTTTGATGTGCATTTCTCTGCTGATTAGTGATATTGAGCATCTTTTCCTGTACCTGTTCATCATCTGAGTATCTTCTTCACAAAATGTCTATTCAGGTCTTCTGCCCATTTTTAAAAATCAAGTTGTTTGTTTTTTTGATAATGAAATATATGATCTGTTTATATATTTTGGATATCAGCTCCTTTTGGTCATGTCACTACTTGTAAATTATGATGGATGTTCTACTACATCTAGTTCTACTACTAGATGTTACTCATTTTAATAAGTTTCTGTGCTATTAGATTTTATTATATGACACATTTAAATATTTTATAATTATGTATTATATTTTAAACCGTTTATTTAAACAAAAAAATAATTTATATCACTATTCTGAGAAGGGATAAAGAGGCTTGATCAGACATTGAAAGGGAGGTACTTGGCACAATAAAATGTTAAGTACTTTGTTTAAAATGTTTTTTCTTTTCTCTTGCTACTGTTTTCCATGTTCTCAGAGTCCGTGGGTAGACAGACAAAGCTTCATAATTTTGGAGCAGATATGGGTCAAAAAATCATGGCATAGAGTGTGCTGAGTCTAGACAAATGTTATTTATACACACATCCAAATTTGAAGAAAAAATGTATTTCTTTAGGTTTCGAAGACTGTAATAGATTGTAAAGCAAAAATAAAAACCTGTTGGAAAGTTAAAAAAAAAAAATTTTTTTTTTAACTTACCTCTAACCATGTTGCTCCCTCCTTAAAATGTCTCACTAGCCTTCATCACTGACAGTATCAAGTACAAACTCCAGAGAAAGACATACAAAGCATGTCCTGGTTCAGGCTTTTCGATTTACCCCTAGAGCCTCATGGCTCGTCACTGTCCAAGACCCCACCCCTCCAACCATTCTGAAATACTCGCAGGACCAGGCAGTCATCATGTTCTTTCATGCCTGCATTCATGTGTATATGTGTTGTGGGAGGGGACTTTGTTCTGGAATGCCCTTCCTTCTTTTTTCTCTCATTTGTCTTTTTCTCCTTACTCATGCATCAAACTTTTATTCATTATTAAAGACATCTGACATCAACTTCTCCTTTTAAGTCTGCAGAGAACTCCCAGTGTGGTGAGATGACTTTCCTCTTCTCTCCCACAGCACCCTGTGTAAGCCGTTTGTCACGTTTTATTAAAGTTGACTGTGTGCTTTTCTGCTTTCACTCGCCTGTGCACTCCTTGAGAAAGAACCATGATTTACTCCTCTCCTCTCCTCCCTCTCCAGCTCCTGCAGTGGTATCTAGGATTCAGTGGATGGGTAAAATCTGATAGGATATCACACAGATATGAACAGAATTAATGTTATTTCAGAGAAAAAATACCAGAGACATTCTGGATCATTTTCTTGCCCTCCTCTTCTGATGACACTGGAGGGACAATGTTGCTATTTCAGGAGGCTGAATGATTGAGAATATTTTTTGTGACTGAGGGAGGAGGGGAGTGCCATTTTTTCCTCTGGAGTTGTGGGAGAAAGGGATTTTGGCTTCAGTAGAGGTAAGGGACTTTGTCCTGGATGGACTTGGTTGTTACGGACTAGGTATGCCATACCCAAGGCAAAGCAGGAATTAAAATATGACAATAGTAGACTTAAATTTTTGGCAGAATAAATGAAGTAATATGAATATGCATAAATATATCTGGTCATTTCTGATTGGACAGAAACCGTGTAATCATCAATCATTCTGCTGTTTTCATATTCATCTGTACTTGTTTGTAGTTTGATTTCAAGAAGGTGACTGATTTGACACTAGAATCATGTATTATTGCTAAATTCTCTAAAGATGACTTTTTGGATCTAAGGATCCATGTGGTCAGAACAAGTGTCCACCAAGCACCATTTCACATTCCAAATCACTAGGGGAAAGATACTATTATAAATGGCAACAAATGGATAGTCATCTAAAGAAAAATAAATTGGATTCCTACCTCACACTATGATGAAACAGAGTTGAGCTGGATTAAAGATTTCAAAGTAATTAACAAGCCATAAATGTGTTAGAAGAAATTATAACTTTAAAAAATATAAACATATACTGTAGAAGTCTCTAAGTATGACCAAGAGTTGGAAACCAGGGAATTCCCTGACAGTCTAGTGGTTAAGACTCAGTACTTTCATTGCCATGGCCCGAGTTCAAACCCTGGTCAGGGAACTAACATCCTGTTAGTTGCATAGAATAACCAAAAAGAAAACAAATGGAACTCATAAAAAAATACTAAAATATGTAGCATCATGCAAATATTTTGAATTCTATATATAAAAAAAGTGGAACCACAAGTCAAAAGGCAAATAACAATCTGGGAATAAATCCACAAGTCAAAAGACAAATGACAATCTGGGAATAAATAGTTATAGCTAACTTTTTTGACTGTACCCCATGGTCTTAACTACTGGACCACCAGGTAATTCCCCAGTTGTAACTAATTTCTTAAATATGCAGGTTTTGTTTTAATACTTACAACCTAATAGAAAAAATAAGCAAAGGATAAAAGCAAATAATTAATAGAAAAACAAGTACAAATAATCCTTAAATATAAAAAGATTATTAACCAAACTCAAAATAAGAAAAAAATGCGATTAAAACCATGATCAGATACCTTTTTTTACCTCTCATACCAGAAATAAGAATGATGAGGGTGCAGGAAAATAGTAACATCATGCATTATTAATGGAAATATAAATTGGTTCAATCTCTACAGAGTGCAAATTGGCAACATCTATTAAAATTAAAGATAATCATATGTACCTTGTATGTACACACATGTTATATATCCATATTTATTTATTTGGAATACTTTCAGCTGTAAATAACAGAAACCCCAATTCAAATATGACTTTAACAGTAGAAAATCAATTACATAAGTCCAGATGTAAGGCAGCTCTAGGTACAGTGAGATCAGTATCTCAATAATATCAGTGAAGACTTAGATTCTTTCTGCATCTCATTTTCATCCTCATGGTATTTGCTGTGTCCCCAGGCTGTCTTTAAATTTTAATACGCTATTGTTATGGGCTTTCCAAGTGGTGCTAGTGTTAAAGAACCTGTCTGCCAATCCAGGAGACATAAGAGATGCAGGTTCAATTCCTGAGTCAGTAAGATCCACTCCAGTATTCTTGCCAGGAGAATCCTGGCAAGGAGCCTGAGGGGCTACAGTCCATGGGCTTGCAAAGAGCTGGACATGACTGAAATGACTTATCATGCATACATGCTATTGTTATCTATCATAATCAGTGTAACCATTTCTTATTGTTGGAGATATAACTTCCAATTTTAAAAATAGTAAATAGCACTGTGATTTCATGTAAATATTTTTATCTTTGTTTTCTTTGGATAAAATTTTACCAACTGAACCACTGGGGAAGCCCTGGATAAAATCTTAGAATTAAAATTATTCCATAGAAACTTTAAGGACTTTATTATATATTGGAAGGCAACTGGTCAGGGTCAGGTTAAATTTTTATAGAAGATAATTTTCAGATCAGAATCAAGAAAAAAAAGTATTTAGAAAAATTTTAAGTTCAAGGGTCTAGGGTTCAGGTATGAAATATAAAGTTTTAGTAAATAGATTCAGATAGCTAGATCCTATTCCTATATCCTCTCACATAAAGATCTCATGAGCTTATGATGGAAATGAATTTGATGGAAAGAGAGAAGTTTTAGACAGTGATCTTTTTTGACACCCTGCTTCATAGGCTGAATAAAGAGAAACATGTTACAGTCATCCTCTAAATTTGGAGACTTGAGAATAGGGGGATATTGTTCGCCATTTTCTGGGTGAGGTCTGTGGAGGTGAGAAGCATTACTAGAGCAGGTTCCATTGATATCACAGTGCCTCTATAGAGCAGAAATGGTGATATAGCACAGGAAGCTTGAGATAAAAGCTGATGTCAGTTTCATAATTAGGGAATTATATTTTTTCACATCTGAACTAATAGCTTTACTTCTGAACTAATAGTTTCACATCTGAACTAATAGCTTTTCTTCTACATTTGCGAAGTTTTGGCTGTTTTGCCTTTTTAACTGAAGTATAGTTGAATTACAAAGTTGTGTTAGTTCCAGGCGTATGGCACAGTGATTCAGTTTATATATATGTGTGTCTGTGTGTGTGCTCTTTTATAAATATATATAGCCAGAACCTATTCCTATATCCTCTCCTGTAAAGATCTCATGAACTTATGATGGAAATGAGTATTCTTGCCTGGAGAAGAATGGCAGAGGAGCCTAGCAGGCTACAGTCCATGAGGTCACAAAGAGTCGGATGTGACTGAGCAACTGAGCGCACATATTCCTTTTCAGATTCTTTTCCTTTATCGATTATTGCAAGATATTGAGTATAGTTCCCTGTGCTATTTATTATGTCTCTTTTTACATTTATTTATTTATTTGCATAATAAGGAGAGTAAGTCCTTTTTTTCAGTAGGTCCCTTTGTAATTTTTTATTTTTTTCTTTAAGTATAGTTGATTTACAGTGTTGTATTAGTTCTGTACTTGTATTTCTCTCATCATGTTTGCACCTGTCTTAGCCACTTGGTCACAAACATCTCTAAACCTCAACCTCCTCATTTTCAAAGTGGAGATACTAATATCTATGTAATGTACTTCTCCCTTGTAAATAAATGTTCATGCTTCCTGTCCAAGATTCCATCGGTCATTGCCAATCTGAACAGGATATATGAGGCCCAGGAATACTAACCAGGTAACGTACCCGGTTACCAGATATATTGTGTCAACACAATACATGTTGTATCAACAGATATAAAGCCGTATTCCAGCCTTCGGCACAAGTTCTGCCCTGAAATAACACTGCTCTCTTTGACCAGTACCAGGATTGCTTGTTCAAACATCTGGTAAAAGCGAGGTGGGGCTCACTATTCACAGTCTACCCTCCCCTGCCAGCAAAGGAAAGAGTTCTGCTGCCGCTGCGGTGTAGGGTCTTCCCCTGGGAGAATCCCAGTTGGTGCAAGTTATTTCAGTCATAGAGATGCATTCTGACCTGTGGGTAGATGGGAGCCCAGCTAGCTTCCCATCAGTCCCATGCAACTTCCTTGGACTTTTGTATGACTCTGAAACTATAAGGAACTATAATTCACTATTTCATAAGTTATAGGTCCTGATAAATTCTAGACTTGGGGACAATTTTACTGGCTGCCAGGGGACATCTACAAGTAGGAACCAGTGCTCTCGTTTTCTCTCTTTTGCTCTATCCCAGAGCACCTGGCCTGGTTCAGAGCCCAAGATGGCCTCAGCAGATCCTTTACTCAGGGTGCAGGCAGCTTCATAACTCGGGCCATTTCTTGAGTTGCTGAGAAGTATGCAGCTTTTCAGGAAGATATTCTTGGAGCTCAAGCCAAGCAGTTGCCTCAATGACTGCCCGATTGTTTCCGTTTAACAGTTTGGGTTTTCTCCCACAGTCGCTGCAGTGTGCCCAGTAAATTGGTGTTTTATGCTTGATTTTCACTTTCAGAATCCTATCTCAGCATTTTGAAGATCTGATGTCATGATGTAGGCGAACGTTCCTGTATTGACATGTTTTGTTTTTGGCTAGTGGAGAGGTAATGCCAAAATTCTGAGTTCCATGGGAATAGAGCCAAGAGACGTTTGGCTTCTTAGAGTTAGTGTCCGTGGGAGCGGATATGGGAAAGTCCTGTGGAGGATCCATGGCCAAAACCGCATAATCAGATTTTGTTCTGAATAGGGTCCTTCATAAGATGTTAGGGGAAATAAAAGAACATAACATTATAGGAAAACATTTTCTTAGTAGAATGGTCTTGAATGGTTAGGAAAACAAATTAAAGATGAGAGTTAGTAGGTTAATCTCTTTATTTTTTTGGTTTACCTAAAGCTTACCTTTAAGATTAATTGAATCAAATTTATCTGTTGGCCCTTCTTGGAAGTACGCTCCACAGATCTCCTTAAGATAAGAATCTGTAAATATGTTTTAGCTAAGTTAATTCCAGTGAATAGTGTTTTATCTATGGTGCATATGCAGAACTAATAAAAGAAAATATTAAAGTCAGTTTTTCAAGAAAGTCAATATATGTGTGTTTAATAAATAATTACCTTTATTATAGAGCCTAAATAATAGCATTGTACTATTTTTAAAACTTTTCTATCTTGAAGTAATTCAAAATTGGAATCAGTGAAAAGACTAAGCATGTATTTTCTTTTTTTTTTTTTTTGCTTCATTGACAAAACTATGTATTTCTGTATCAGGAACATTTAGTGTAATGTTAAACAGTAGCTGAAGTGAACTGTTCAACCATTGTAACAGATTATTAGAGAGTTGTCTCTCATTATCACATGTATATTTTATGCCTGTCAGATAAATTAGACAGCTTCATATATAAAGTCTTACATTCAAGAGCATTCTGTGTTGTTGACAGGATGTGACATTCATTGAGGTCTTTTGACAGGTAATCTAGTAAAGTATTGGTAAACAATCTATCTAGTGTTTTAAATGGTAGCAAAGATAATCTTGCTGTAAATGAATGCTCTCTAATGAAAATGTATTAATTTTTTAAAGACTGCAAAATTCCATCTGGGCATGAATGAACTAAATTTAGTACCACTTTGCATTGCTTGACATTGTACTCAAGAGATGACCAAAATTAGTATTGTTTACTTTGATATGTTTTGCAATGTGTAAACTGGAACTGAATGGCCATGCAAATGAAATTTCAACACTATATGTCATGTGCCAGGCAAGTCATGACTTGCATATCATATTTTAGCCTAAGGCTTAATTTCTTAGTTATATTACCGGGTAGTATTCACGTGTCTTGTTTTTTAAAGTGATCATGTGATATTTTAAGTGGAATTTTGTTTGCTTGCTTTTTTAAAATTTATTTATTTTTAATTGAAGGATAATTACTTTACAATATTGATTTCATTTCTGCCATACATCAACATGAATTAGCCCTAGGTATACATATATCCCCACCCTTTTGAGCCTCCCTCCCACCTCCCACCCTTTCCCACCCCTCTAGGTTGTTACAGAGCCCAGGTTTGAGTTCCTTGAGTCATCCAGCAAACTTCCTTAAATGAAATTTTTTATCATGCTACATTTTTAATAAGTACTATTGGAACGAATTATCAAACAAGTTTAACATTTGACTTAGATTTCTGTTTCTTATATAATTAATATACAAATATAAATGCCATATTTCCTTGGGTGGTTTGATTAATTTATTTTAACCTCAGTTCCCTCTATGAAATGGGCATATTAATAATACTTTAAGCATTATGAAGATCAAATTACATCATTAATGTGATGGTACTTTGAAAAATATTGTTCATTTGTATTACTATGCAGGGTAAAGTAATGGTTTTAATGGCATACTGCCATAGATTTCCCTTTGGAGTCTATTTGTCCAAGAAAATCTCCAGTTGATAAGAGATGTATTTAGATACATGTAAGCTGTTTTTGTCTTACGAATATTTAGTTAGTGCCCAGCATGGACATTCCTCAGCCACCAAGTGAAGACTCAGAGCTGATTTTTGTTTATAGCTCTCCTGCACTTTGCCTCTTGGAGTACTTCTTCTCACTCTGACTCACAATCCACTCTCCTCCAGCACTGCAGAACTCTTGTTTCAGTTTGTGAACCAGTTCAGTGTATGACTTTGGGCAGCCCTCTCTTTAGACCTCAGTTCTGTCATTTAATGAGATGGTCTCTAAGGTCCTCGCAGCTCTCACACCCTCTGACACTGGTCCACTCCTATCTCCGTATCTTATGTTTCTCGGCTTTGCTAGCCACCTGCTCTTCTACCTTCTCATAATACTTCTTATTAAAATACAGCCACACAACATTTGCAGAAACCGATGCTGAATATAGATAAGGATATGTTACAAATTATAAACATCAAAAAACATAGCTTCACTTTTTCATTAGGATTTGGTGAAGAATTGCTATAACTAGAGCAATGACTCATTATGTCAAATTTCTCTGAGTTCAAATCCAGACCAGCCACTGCTTCCAGGTGTCCCACTTCCTCAGAGCTCTCTTCTGTGAAGTGAGGAAGGTAACGTCTCCTACACTGACCATGTGAGGAAGGTTCTGAGCACAGATCTGGTGCTCAGCAAATACTGTCCTCCCACACCTGCCTAATTCTGATACTCAGACATCAGAACCCTGATGATTTATTGATTGTGTTTTTGACACAAAAAAATAATGTGGGTTCATAATTTGAAGTGCATTTTATTCAGCTGTCTAGTTAAATCTGCCACAGACTTGCCAATTGATGACTGGATGATCTTCAAGAAACATAGAATGTTTTATAATTAGCAAGGGTTTTAGTCAGGTTATAAAACATTCTATGTTTCTTAAAGATCATCCAATCATTAATTGGCAATTAGAAAGCGTTTTAGTCACGTCAAGGCTTCCCTAATAGCTCGGTTGGTAAAGAATCCACCTGCAATGCAAGAGACCCCAGTTCGATTCTTGGGTCAGGAAGATCCGCTGGAGAAGGGATAGGCTACCCACTCCAGTATTCTTGGGCTTCCCTTGTGGCTCAGCTGGTAAAGAATCCACCCACAATGCAGGAGACCTGTGTTTGATCCCTGGATTGGGATGATCCCCTGGAGAAGGGGAAGGCTACCCACTCAAGTATTCTGGCCTGGAGAATTCCAAGGACTGTATAGTCCATGGGGTCGCAAAGAGTCGGACACGACTGAGCAACTTTCACTTAGTCATGTTAAGACATCTAGGATGATTTGATATTCATTTTCCTTTTCAAACATTCAAATTAGTTAAGAATTAAAACTAATTAATGGGGAACCAGGTCCTTATAAATATATTTTAATACTTCATAAACAATTTTTTACCTTAAGAAGGAAAATTTGATATCCCTCCTAAGGGTTTGTAAATTAGATTCTGTGAATAAACTCTAGGAAGACCCTAAACTCCCTGATATTATACGTAAAATTGTGAGTTTCCTTTTCCTGGTGAGGGTGTCCCTAGTTTTCAACAGACCCAACAGGGTCATAGATATTCTTCAAAGAGTATATGGTAGCTTAAAGTGAAGTAGATCTGTTTTTGTTTGGGGAAATAGGATAATTGAATTATAATTTATCTGCTGTCAGTGTCAACATATTGCTTTTTTAGTTTAAGAAATTAAAGTTCTATACAGAAGTGCAAAAATAAATTTAAATACAAAAAGAACCATAGAGTTTGTAAGGGTTTTCTGTTTGTTTTTCATTTGTATTGTGCTTTAAAACTAATATAGATTCGTAGGAAACATGAGAAGTATTACAAAACATTCAGAATATTAAAACAGATATACTACATTGAACTTTACATGATGTTTTCTGAAGACTTCAAGGATTAGTGTCACATGTCACAGGTGGATGTTCTTGGGGTGCTGAAAATGAAAGTGGTTTGCCCACAGACAAGACTAGCAGAGCACCTTTGCCATTCCTGTGACTTCGGCAAAATAGGGGGGAAAAAACTGCCTAGGTCTTGTCACAAAAGAAGTTGGTCCTGATGCTTTCTTTGATGGTCTTATGGGTTTTGAAAAGGACTACCAAATGGAGAGATTGGTGATGTGATCCTGGGGGTCCATGGGTAAGGCTGAGTATGAAGACTGAGGAGTCCTGTGACTGGGCCCTTGGAAACTGAGAGGGATATTTCCTCACATGTCTCACTGTAGGGGTCAAGGGCCCCAGTTATCTGTACTCCAGAGCCTAAGGTGTCTGAATGCACCTGCTGACCCAGACTTTTAGGTCATGTGTATTCATGGCCCGGGAAAAAGTAGCTTCTGATACGTGCAACCGAAAAGGGGCCTTAGCCCGTCACCACAGTTGGCTCCTTCCTGCACCCCCATCCCCCCGGGAGCAACTCACATATAGCTCCAGCCTTGTCAGTGTGAAATATTATCACAATTAGAAGAAGTAGTACATTTTGTTTGTATGAGTGTAAATTTCTGTAATATAGTTTAAAATTGTATTTATCATACTTATAAATTATTTATTTAAGAACCAGAACACCAGAGAGAATTAGTCACTGCTAATGAAACATAGTCACTTCCTTAGAGCTAAGTTATTAAACTGGCCGGGAGTGGAGAAGAGAGCTCACTTCAAAAACATGTATAAATAGTGTTGCACTTAAGGATTCTAGGCACTTCATAATTATTTTTCAACTCAATTTGAAAATATATTCCCCCAAACTCAGATAAACGTGTCAGTCTCATTAAGTGCTAGGAAAAAGATGCAGCTTCCCCATGTCCCCGTGGCTTCAGTAGAACTTGTAACTCTAGGACCATATACCCTTGCCAACTGCAATGCATTTGGAAATTGAACCTAAGAAAACATATAAATAGTTTTCAGGTCAAGATAAAGAGAAATGAAACAGATGTAACTAGTCCTTGCTTTTGTATGTTTAAAGCAACTTGACCAGGACCAATTTAACAGGAATTTCACTCATAAGAAACTAGAGTAGCAGGCCTAAAATTTCTAAACCAAACTTTTGTGCTCAGTCATTAAACTTTTGTAATAAAATGGAAACCAGAAATCTAGAGTTAATCATTATAACATGAAACTGTTGTCTTTCAAAAAGGGTGAAAACACTTTAATATAACTTACATTGTTTCTACACATTAGATGTAAGAAATAATTTCACTTAATCATAAGTACAATTTATTTGATTAACAAAATCCTAATTTACAAAATAGTAGTAAATATATGCAGAAATATATTCATTATCAAATTATAAAATAAAATTAACAATTTGTAAGATATCATCAGTTTATTATTCTGATTTCAGATAATAGAGTTAAATCATTTTGGTATGCTTAATATTTATAAGTATTAAAATAATGGAACGTTGAGATTTGAATACAATGACAGTAAACCATTGAAATTTCACATTCACATTATACAGCCATCATGAATCCATAAGTGAATGCTAATAATGTAAAAAAATATAAAATGATTGTAATATAACCATCTAACCATTAGCATGTGGAGTTTTAAGACCACTATTTAATCAACTAATTTGCTCCGAAATATAAGCATTTGCTTTTATGTCCTACATGACATGTCTTTGTGCCTTAATACTCAATTTGAATGTCCTTACTGTAAAAATATACCAAAGTAAATAAAAAAGGAGACATTTATTTACAAAACAATATTGTATACATATTATATAAATGCAACTGTTTCAAAGTCTTTTTATACAATATTGATAGAATCAGTCATTTCCATTATTTATCCTAAAAGCTGCAGTATTGCAAAGGCAAGCTATAATTTTGAGATTTTGACAAAAATCAATACTTTTTGACTGCCTTTTAAATGCAGCTTCTCCAAGTATGCTACAGAATTGAATGTAGACCTCTAGAAAAATGATTTTTCTTTTTTATAGAAAATCCATTGCCCATAGGGAGGAGTATGAAAATGCACCTGAAGAAAGGAGAAACTTATCACTTTACTGAATGTTTTTTACTTGATAAACCTGATAACATCACCCATTCAGCCTATTGTATTAGCACCATTGGCATAAACTGTTAATGTACTGTATCAATCAGAATAGGAGTGGTCACTTGCATATGGTGTACCATCCCTATTTTGTGGAATCTCATCTTACCAAGTATGCTATCATACAATATAAATTCAAGTGTTTAAGGATGTTTCAAATAACGGTATATAACAATACTGCATTTTACCAATACTACATATAGATTTTTCTGTAAATATCAAGTGAAACTGTAAAGAAATAGATTTTAAAGCGTACTCCTTTAATTTACCGGAAGACAAGGAGAATTGCTTTCATTCACCGGCATATGTTGCAATATATTTGAACATAAATGGAATTTGATCTCCTGGTTCAAAAACTCTGGAAATCATAAAACTTCTTATTATACGATTTGTTTTGATGGTTAAATGCCAACCATTGCGTATATTCTCTCTTTTAGTTCATATACTGTAGCTTGTGCTTAAGTGACTGTAGCATACTCTAGGCTTATAGCCTGTGGTACATAATTTCACAGTTTCAAAATTGTTGAGGGGAAGACCTTCCGTGTTTTAGGAAGCTATGAACCAAATATAAATCTCATGAGCACCCACAGCGATCTACTACCATAGCTGGAATCTTCCCATATATTATTTGTTCTTTGTCATTAAAATATAGCATATTAATTGGAGACATCTTTGTAGGAGTACAGCAGGGGCCGGCTGAACCTCTGGGGTTCGCTTGGTGCACAAGATGGGTATGAGGATACTTTTGCAAAAATACAAATTCACATTCTCCAGAGCAGTAATTGGCCTTATATCTTTTAGGTGCAATAATCCAATCCCATCCAAAAGCTTCAAAATCCACAGTTAGAGGGTAACGACAGCATCGAGATTCTGTGGAGTGCTCATCACAATCGAGCCCAAAATCTCTCCTAGATCTTTTTGGTGTGTCTGTTACCTTGACTTCTAAAAAAGGATTCTGTATGGAAAGGAAAGAAGAGTTAGTAATAGATCCCAAAACACTCTCCTACCTCAAGGACTCATTATTAAAGAAAGAAACTAATCATTTTGCTTACATCACATTTCTTTTTAAAAGGCACAGCATGAAGGAATTTTCATTTACACTAGGCTTGATTCTGCCTTTATGGCTCAAAAGTCTACAGTAGCCATAGGGATTCCCCTGCGGTCAGATCTTTGTCTTGTTTATTCTTGTTTTCCTCAGTTTGAGTATCTGAATGCCTGATGTAATAGAGGCTCTGGAAATACTGATGGATGACAGTAAAGGGGGAGGAGGAAAGGAAGAGAGGAGCAGGGAGGAGAGAAGAGGGGTCAGGCTAACTTATGTCTTCCTGCTTGTTGATTAAATATGGTGGCTGAATGTGTCTGATGACTCCTGGAGGGAGGGCATGCTCATTCGTCCTCCATTCACTTGGTCTTATTCAGGGACACTTGGATATTAACACCAAAACAAAATAGTTGCCACCGAGCACTGCACAGATGCAATGGGAAGAAGGAAGGTAGAGTGATGAAGATGGTGGTAAGCATATAGGGTTGGAAAGACCAACTCCAAGAGAGAGGCACAGATTCAGAAGAAGATACAATGATGTTCCCTTTATTCTTTCACTGAAAAATGCTTCCATTCAGATATTTAAACAACAATTTGCTAATCCTTCCCCTGTACCAATCTTTTCATGAATTTGAGACATTTTCCCTTCTATATGGAAAAGTTTGAGGAATACATCTTATTAGTCGTCTGTTTAATAATAATTAAAATCTCTGTCACATCACCAACTTTGATTATTAAAATGCTACCTAGAAAAAGAACACATTCTTTTTTATCCTATATTAAAATCAAAATAGACCTGGTAATTATTGGTATTTAAGATTATACAAAATAACATCATTTGGGGAGTCAATAACATTTTATGTAGTATATTTAAAGAAAAATTGATCACTTGGAAAATTTTATAATATCTTAAAGAATTTTTTTTCATTCAGATATGATTTACTTTACATTTAGATATGATATTCTTTACAAATAAGACCATTTAAAAACTAAAAAGCTTGTAAGTATAATCTTCTGTTGTAAATTATATCAATAAATGGAAATAAAAAGTATGGTCACATTAAAGAAGTTTTTGAAAACAGAAGTAAATACAAGCATAGATAAGCCAGAAGAGTGAGTAGCTCTAAGCTTATACTAGGTTTTAAAATGTTTTTCTATTAATTTTTATGATATATAAGGCATTATTTTCTGTTTGACTTTATATTAAATTAGTTGACATTACCTAAGTTAACTCCTACTAAAGAACAGTAAGACTGTTCAGAAAATAGCTGGGTAGTACAAGTTAACTAGCCTGAAATTTTTCATTTTATCAGGGGTAATTCACAAAGTAATCCACATATACATCAGTGCATCAATAGTCTATAAAACAAGAAACCTATTTATCATGAGAGATCTTAAATATAGTATATTTAATAATATATAAACCTAAACATATATCTGGTTAATTTCTATAACTAAAAGTATATTTTAATTATAACTTTTAGAGTTTATTTTTCTGCTTTATTAAGCAAAAGAATTTTAACAAATTTGTCACTCTTCTGGGGAAAAAATGTGTTGTTAGGTGTGTACTAGAATCCGCTGTGAAGACTTCATGTTTTTATTTATATAATCATGTAGCACATCAATGGAAAGCATTTTATATTTCATTCTCAATTCAAAAGAATTCCCTAAAAAATTAAGGACCATGGTATACCTTTTTTTCTTTTAAATCCTCACACAAAGTAAAAAGTATCAACAGAGTGTTTCATAGGATGTGAAACTGGACACCTACTTTTATTGGGTACAGGGCTACCACTGGGGTAAGGCACCTTTGTCTGGCTTATAAGCACAGGAAACTGGTAGTTATTTTTCACTACTGTTCATTCACATTATGAATAAATACATAACAAGGCTTTTAGCATGTTATTTTCAGTAATCACTTACCAGTCCATCTTCTCCTGGTTCTGGGAAGGTTACAGCAAGATCATGGCCATTCTCATCTAAAGCTTTGATCTCAATGCCTAAGTTGGATTCAGGTTGTTTGAGCCAGTTTTGCAACACTGTCTTCACGTCAATGCTCTGCCAAATACCAGTGCCTGGGTTCATGTCAAGTTTCAGAGATCGGATTCCAGTATACCTTGTACCGTCTTTCATGGGTTTGATGAGTCTCAGGATTTGCACAAACACCGTCGTAGGAGTCTTGACAGGTCTCAGATATATCCACAGTTGGGCCTTTACGACTTTATTGTATTGTATCTTAGAGCTAAACTGAAAGAAGCAACATTTGGGTTTTCCTTCCACTTGCGTTAGAAGATCAGCTATAAATGAATAAGAAAAAAAGTTAGGAAGATCATTTTTATGGAAAATGAACAAACACCTCCATGTCAATCTATGAGCATTTTTTTAGTGGAAGAATGTGTGCATATTTAGTCTTTTAAAATGGAAAAATATGTAGCATTTCATTCATGACAGCAAAATATCAAGTATAACAATTATTATAGCTTTTCAGAATCTTTTAGGTACATGTTTTTTCAGCTGTTTATGAGCAGCCTACTTCCTTTCCAGAGAACTGTGGACTAAGGAAAATTCTATTAAGGAATGAAAAGTGGATGAAATTTTAAAATGATGATGATTAGAGAGAACAAGAGACACTGCGGAAGAACATCCACTTAGAATTCTTTGGGAATCTGAGAGTTACACTTACGGAGCAGCTGTACCAATCAGTCTGGAGAAAGGAACCCCTCCCCCAGGCCTGAATTACCTGGGGGCAAGACACGCTGAGCAACGGGCTGAGCTCGGGAATTAGTAGAAAATACAGTGCATCTGCTATGCTAGGGCGCTGGGACAGCCTTTCAAAGCGGGGGGAGGTGGAAACTAGCAGGTAATTAGCACCAAAATTTAGATGTTGTATTCAAGCTATTTCAAAACTTAGAAAACATTGTCTTTAGGGCCAGGCTGTCATTGTAAGCAGAAGCACCTAGCAATTTCTTGCCTTTTTGTTTTCTCAAGATGGTTTACAAATAAGGCAAATCTATCCCAGGATTATCCGATAGCACAGTCCAAAGGAAATCTATTTGTTGCCTTATAACCTAGTTACTTAGTAAGAAAAACCAGTATTTTGAAACTGTTTTGAGTCCAGTTTAAAGTGGGTAGAGCACTGTATAAAGCAAGATCAGAGACACATGGCACAAAAATCTTTCTTGTCATGCCTTCTCTGTTAGGGTGCCCGTCTCCCTTTCCTTGAGTATAGGTTTTAACTGCCTGCAACAGAAATGGTATGAAACATATTATCTTTCAGAAACAACATAGATACTACATACAGGTAATAGTTCTCCCTCCTATAAGGAATAAAATAATATTTTAGAAGGTTATTAAGCATGTGCCTCCTAGATATGTGCAGACCAGGTACTCTCAACAATAGTACCATGGTCAGGGTATAAGTGGAACTTTGTAAGCCATAACCTACTCAATTAAAGTGTTTATTTCTTAGCATTTTCTGCTAATTAGCTCATGATTTATCATTATGCAGTGTTTACTTCCTTATTGCTCTTACTAATACATTAAGTTTATTAAGAATATTTCTTATCCTTTCCACTGTAATAGCTTTCAAAATTAGATACTCTGTAAAGATCATAAAAATCCTATGAGAAATAGTTTTGAATAGCAGAAGTCATTCTAAGTGTTCAGCAAATGTCCAAATAGGCTTCAACATCTACAGATTTCTTCCTTTCTCTTTTATTAGTGAAAAAAAAAAAAAAACCCTGTTATTATAAATGCATATTTCAGGCAACCAAATGCAATTAGGAAATTTCATGTAAACTTTTCACATTGCTGTTACTGTCTCCCAATCCTTCACCTTGGTAGCATTAAGCTGGGAAAACATAAACATGTTATAGCTGTGTAAACTATATAACATGAATGCTATGCAAGCATTTCATTTTTTATTTTTAGCTTTTGAGCTCTCTAAGGAGACAATGTAGCAGCTTTCAGTCTCATTAGTATATTTCTCAGGAAATCTTGAAAGAAGCTCTTTTTCCCTCCTGCTTACATACAAGCCAGCAGCTTGTTAAAAGAGCCTGAAAATAGATCGGTTTCTCATAAACACTAGAACAACAGTCAGCAGAATCGTCGCTCTGCGCTAGCAGGACTACTCACACTCCGTGGGCATGGTAATGACCGTTTCCGTCGTAGCGTGGTAGTCATCATCTTCCAAGGAGCCGTCACTGCTGTCATCTCTCTGGACATCGTACTGATCAATCAGTTCCCGGAGTGGAGGAGCTTTGGGCAGAAGTTGTCTTATAGCATCTTTGCTGATGTTAGGAGCTGTTTCCAGGCGAAGTTTACTGAGGATTTGGATTTTTATGGCTTCTAGCCTTAAGGATTTAGTGTTTTGTCTCCACAAACATGCATTACACAGCCCCTCTTTTTCCACATTTTCCTTCTGCTCGCTGTTCTCATTCAGATCCACTGGGCCAGCAACAATCAGCATAAATAGGTAAATATAAACACAGATTTGCAGTTTTTGCATGGTTTTAAAATCAAGACAATCTTTTCCCTTGTTCTTCCTTCTTCCGTTTACTTTTCTTTTGCTTTTGAGTAACGCCAAGCCAAACGTTAATGCCTGCCCAGGCTGAGAGACAACTTGCCACACCAGTGAATCTTTTATACTGTATTCCAAGTGGCTTTTTATATTCCAACTTTGATGAGACAAGTGTCGTCGGGATCTGTGATTGGCTCTTGCTCCACAATGAATCTCGCTGTCAGAGGTTAAAACCCTGTCTGTCACAAGTCACCAAACAGTATTTTGTTACAGTCAAGGGTGAGCTGATTCATTTGACTACTTCTTAAAAGGAATAAATCTATGAATAATAAAGGCTGTATGTGACATTCGAAAAATTAAAAACCATATTAACAATAGCATATACACTTAGATCTTATTCATCTTTATATGTGAAATTTTAAAATTATAATTTAAGTGAATAAATCTTAATTTACACTTCATGCTTAAAAAGTTGATATGTTCTTCCCTCAGAAAATAAAATGATTTTATATTATTTAAGTAAGCATTTGAAGTAAAAAGAATTTTATTTGTTATATTAAATTATTTTTAGTCTTGTATAATTAGAAAATACAGATTTATTTAGGAAGACTTAAATGAAAAGATTGTTATACTAGTAAAAGATTTTCTGCTATAATTTGAGAAACTTGTTTCCCTGAATAAATTCTTAGCACATAATGAAAAACCCTACTTTAATATTAAATTGCTCATGGAATTACTTTTAAATAATACCTTTTATTCATATGAAAGTTGTATTTCAGTTTCGATTGACTACTATTAAGGTACTTCCTATCCTAAAGTTGCAGATTAATATTGCTCAGAGGATGTGTTTTTTCATTGTTTATTACAAAGGGGATATTGTCAGCTATGTGAACTTAGAATAACTTAGAATGACATAGAATAAGAAGATAGTGAATTTTATGATGGGTAACGAAGTTTTCCTCTGCTTTCCAGTGGTAAAAGAAAAAAATGTTGTTACCTACTCTCTGTAGATTATATCCGAACATTGTGAACGCAGAGAAGGAAAGGAACACCGTAACAAAGGGTGCCCATTTTTCTACTCTCAGTACTGTGCTAGTACATTTTTATACTTCCTAGTACTGGGGTACTTCCTAGTGCTTCCTTTGTCAGTTTCTCATTGACCGGAGGACAGACACCTGGCAGGGATTTGGGGTAAGGTTTGGGAGCAGAGAATGGGGCTTTTTCTTCTCTAAATGTAAGTGGCCCCTGTAGGGATCAAACTCTCAACCTTAGCTTTGGGAGCCACAAGGTCTAATCAAATGCACTATTAAAAAGCTAAACAAATATAGCTAGCAAGAAACAGAAGCTGTTTCCAGGCCACAGGAGATTTATTTTTCCTACTACTTTTGGGGAAGCTAAGGACTCCTAAGAGAGTTAATCCATTACTTTTTTTCCCAAGAGAGTGCAGTGGTTCATATCAAATATTTATTTTTTAGGTCACTACTTTCGCACATTGTACACTAATTTACTGCCTCAGTGCACTAAAATGCAACTCAGTAGCCTGAAAAGTTAATGCATTTTCATCAAATTCTTAAGAGGTATCTACATCTCTTGAGAAAAAATGGCCTTACATAATGCATTAGATTTGCCCATCATTAAAGATTAAGGAAAACCAGACACAAACCAGATGCCCTGAAGGATTTCAGATAGTCTTTGTTGTGGAGCAGTATTAGATCAGGCTTATAAAGTTTTATTTGTTTGGTAAATTTATTTTTCAACATATAAATCTTTGTAATGCTATAATTGTAACATATGTCCCTATGCACTTCTGAGCAAATCAAATCTTTTTTTTTTTCCTTTTAACTTGATTAAAATTGTGTAGCAATTGAGATCTCAGGTCCTGGAGTTTGATAGACCTGAGTTCAGATCTCAATTTGCCACTGTGTAATAATGAATGAGATACTTCTCTAACGTTCAGTTTCCTCATAGAGTGTTGGGGGCAAGTAATTCAATAATACATGTAAATTGTTGAGTACAGTGCCTGTCATATAGTAAGTGATTGATAACTGGTACTTGAGTACTTAGTCTTTGTTTCACACAGAGGGGTTTGAGATTATAGTTAAATTTATCCTCCACATGAACTAGAACTGCTTCAGTTAGTTGCCAGTTACCAACATAGGCTAGCTCTCTAGTAAAATGTTGTAAGGCAGCCCGGTGAGCGCCTTCTCCTTACTGCCTGGAATAAAGGAAACAAAGATTATCATTTCCATATAGTCAGTGCTCGTTATTCATGGATCCCATGTTTGCACATTTATCTCTTGCTGAGATTTATCTTAACTCCATAATCAATACTCACAGCGCTTTTATAAGCATTTGTGCACATGCACAGAACAATGAAAAATTTGAGGCTTGCAACACACAGGATCCCAGTTGAGGTCAACCAAGTCAATTCTCTGCCTTGTTTCAGCCCTCATACTTAGTAAGTCCCCTTTTTGCGATCGATATACCACCATGCTTTTTATATTTTTGTGTGCATTTGGTGGGGGTGGGGGGTGATCCTGTTGCTTACAGTGCCCCCCAAGCATAGTGTTGAAGCGCTGTGCTCCTAGGCACAGGATGACTGTCATGGAAAGAAGAATGGTGTTGCCAGGGGGCTGGAGGAAGGGTGCGGTGTGATGGGGGAAAGCTACTGTTCAACAGGTTCAGAGTTTTCAATTTGGGAAGATCAAAAAGTTCTGGAGATGGATGTTCATCATAGTTGCACAGCAAGGTAAGTGTACTTAATGCCACTGAAATGTACAGTTAAAAATGGTTAAATAGTCAGTTTCATGTTATGTATATTTTGCCCACAATTTTTATTTTTTTTTATTTTTTTTCATTTACTTTATTAGTTGGAGGCTAATTACTTTATAATATTGCAGTGGGTTTTGTCATACACTGACATGAATCAGCCATGGAGTTACATGTATTCCCCATCCCGATCCCCCCTCCCACCTCCCTCTCTACCCGCTCCCTCTGGGTCTTCCCAGTGCACCAGGCCCGAGCACTTGTCTCATGCATCCAACCTGGGCTGATGATCTGTTTCACTATAGATAATATACATGTTTCGATGCTGTTCTCTCGAAACATCCCACCCTCGCCTTCTCCCACAGAGTCCAAAAGTCTGTTCTTTACATCTGTGTCTCTTTTTCTGTTTTGCATATAGGGTTATCATTACCATCTTTCTAAATTCCATATATATGTGTTAGTATGCTGTAATGTTCTTTATCTTTCTGGCTTACTTCACTCTGTATAATGGGCTCCCGTATCATCTATCTCATTAGGACTGATTCAAATGAATTCTTTTTAATGGCTGAGTAATATTCCATAGTGTATATGTACCACAGCTTCCTTATCCATTCATCTGCTGATGGACATCTCGGTTGCTTCCATGTCCTGGCTATTATAAACAGTGCTGCGATGAACATTGGGGTACACGTGTCTCTTTCAGATCTGGTTTCCTCGGTGTGTATGCCCAGAAGTGGTATTGCTGGGTCATATTTGCGCACAATTTTTAAACAAGAAGGCTGTGATGGGACTGAAGGAAAAATTTTTCCTCATAGAAAAAACAATGTGTGTTATGTAAGCTTCATTCAGGTTTCAGTTATAGGACTTCTGGCTGTGAATCCAATGTTGAAGAATCAGCAGTATGTATTAAATAAGATATTTTAAAACAGAAATGCACACAAAACAAGGTTATTTAGTGATTGGCTAACAAAAACATGACCAGAGGCTGACGGGAATCTAACCTTGTAGTTCCCCTAGGGGCAGTGGTTCAGTGATCACTTACTCATGTTGGCAGTGATTGGGTAGAACATAACTACTGTGAATGATGAGAGTCAGCCCTATCCAATCAGGATCTCCAGAGGTCAGTATTGAATGAATTAAGAGGTACACAAGAAGTTTCAAAAACATATTTTCCTTCTCCAGTGTCGGTGATTGCAACCTTCCTGTGACTTCAGAGCAGCAAGCTTCACCAGCAGTAGGAAGCTTCACTGCCGTCTGGCAGCCGGGGGCCTAACTTTGGACAGGACTTTGTTGCTGCAATGAGTGCGTAGAAAATTCCTTCTAGTTGACTGGGAGGGCGTGCCAGCCACCTTGCTGGCTTTGTCTTAGCCAAAGCAATTTCTGCTCACAGGAGTCCAGCGCTCCTCTGCACAAGACCTGGGCTTTTCCTGCCCCTGTTCTTCTTTGTACTCGTGGGCCTTACATCTATGTAACCATAAGCAAGGTAGCAAGCAAACTCCTCTCATCTCTTACGAACACCATGTGGCGGAGGGGAGGGGTGTGCGTTTCAAAACAACTTTGAGAGTATAAAGCGTATTTCCCAAAAAAACATTAATGGTTTTACTTCCAGAATGTTGGCATTCTGGAAGCTCCCAACTGTTATTAACGTCAAAGTTTGCCAGAGGTTTAATGATGCGGCCAAAGAAAGGAGGACACTCAGAGTAAAGATGAATCATGAAAAATTCAACTCTGTTGTGGGAAAAGAGAGAAAGATGCATTTTATCTGATCACTCTTGCCATTTCCTTGTGATGATAGCCCTTTGGTGTAACACTGTTCTGATTACACTTGAAGCCAGAAAAAGACTGTATAGTGCTCAGTTCACATAACAGGATGAGAAGGTGCCATCCTACCGTGGCAATATCTGATTATCCATGCTCTCAATAGATTACAGAACAAAAAGGAATGAAAACAAAAGTACCCTTGACTCAGAGAGTAACAGTATAGGAATAGAGCTCTGGAATATAGTTCTGGGTTTCTTGCTGACATTTTATGTGACCTTGAATAAGTCAGATGGCAAAGCTTTCATTTAGAATGCGTGTGTGTGTGTGTACTGTGGACCCTGGGACCACACAGGTTGGACCTGCATGGGTCCACTTATATGCACATTTTTCACTAAATATGCACTGCAGTACTGCACTATCTGAGGTTGGTTGAATCCTCAGATGCCGAACCTTGGATATGCATGTATCCAAGGCTGACTGTAAAATTACATGTGGATTTTCAACTTGGACAAGAGTTGGCACTTCTAACCCCTATGCTGTTTGAGTGTCCACTGTATTAATTCACTTATTGTTTTATGAAATATTCTAATGCCTATTATGTGTCTTATAGAGGATGAGATAGTTGGATGGTATCAGTGACTCAATGGACATGAGTTGGAGCAAATCCAGGATAGTGAAGGACAGAGAAACCTGGCATGCTGCGGTTTATGGGGTCGCAAAAAGTCAGAGATGACTTAGCAGCTGAACAACAACAAATTATGTGCCTGGCATCGTGCTAGATTCTGGGGAGAAAACAGACGGAAACAGTCACTGTCTTCATAAAACCTACAATCTTCATTTGTAGGTTCAGTCTTCTAGATTCTTCAGTATAGAATGGAAATTTGATGAGGTGTGCTCTTTCACTTGAGGTGTATCCCCTAAAACAGTAATTCTCAAACCTTTTGGTCTCAAGATTACTCTGAAAAGTTATTTAGGATCCTCAAAAGCTTTCATTTGTGTGGGTCATATCTATCAATATTTAATGTATTATAAATTAAAAATGAGAAATGTTAGAATATAGACATATGCAAACATATATTCTATTTGCTGACAGAGTAATGATGATATCACATAGCTTGGAACCTCTGGAAAACTCGACGATACATGTAAGAGAAAATGAGAGTAGCAAGGAAATCTTAGCTTTGTCATGAAAACAGTTCTTACTCCACAGATCGTCTAAAAGGGTCTTCACTTCAGGGATCTGCAGACCACACTTTGCCCCACAGTGATGCATTTTATACTGCTTCAATTGAATATCTTCCCATCTAATTTTAAGTCCCATCATCTTAATATTTGTAACTTTGTTTTAATGAGACATCAAATATGGTGATTTTTAGACAATGTATACTTTTTAACTGATACACAATTATTGCCAAGAGCAGAAATATACACTTTATTGTTTTATACTTACCAACTGCTAACTTACAGTTTCTCTAGAGGACATTTGGCCAATGTTTGTCGGTTCAAGGGGGTAGACTGAAATCTGGTCTTGAGAGTTCTCTTTATTTTGGTTTTCAGGTCAGTCTTGAAATGATAACATTCATATTATGGCAACATGTCATAATAATATCCCAGTTAACAAAACTTCTGCATTTCACTGTCCTTTAGAAATAGTATTAATTCAGGAAAGCTGCAAAATGTGATTTCTCTTCTTCCTTTCTGAAATGGAAACTCCAGCTTATTAGTTACACGTTTGTAATACAAAGAATAAGAATTAAGTTATAATTTGGTTTCCTCTTCTTTTCCATTGAAAAAAGAGACAGTGTGTAGACTCAAAGACCTGGTGTTAAAATTATATGTGTGTATTAGATTTTTACGGTTCCCGAATGTGTTTACTGATGACTGAACCGATAAATGAATGACTGTCCCCTTGAATACAAAAAAGTTCAACTTTCTGATTTTTCAGCAGGTATATTTTTACTTTCATATTCATAATGTGTCTTTATGTTTATATTTACAGACTTTCTGAGTGGCTCTGGTTGTGTTTTTGTTTGCTCTGTGGCTCTCGGCATTTCTATTGGGTTCCCTTTTGCTCACCCTGGTGCAGTCCCAGGACTGGTGGGTCCTGTGTCTTTGCCTCCTCTCGCAGTTCTGTGAGAGCGTGCATGGGTCTCAGACATTCCACGGGAGTTTTGCACTCAATGGTCTATGACCACACAGACAGACTCTGTAGCTAGTGATAAGGCCTTGCTAGAGAGTGAGCGTGCTTGCTCTGACACTACTGAAGACTGCCAAAGCCCTTACCCAACACGGGTCCTGTCTCGGTCACACTGAGTCAAAAGTAGCCAAAGAGGAGGAAAGAAATCTCAAAAGGGGTGTGTGTGTGTGTGTCTGTGTGTGTTTAGGCAAGGCAGGGTGTGTGTGTGTGTGTGTCTCTGTGTGTGTGTGTGTGTATGACTGTATGTGTGTGTCTGTGTGTGACTGTGTGGGTGTCTGTGTGTGTGTGACTGCGTGTGTGTGGTGTCTGTGTGTGTGTGTGACTCTGTGTGTGTGTGTCTGTGTGTTTGTGTGTGTGTGACTGTGTGTGTGTCTGTGTGTGTGTCTGTGTGTGTGTGTCTGTGTGTGTGTGTGACTGTGTATGTGACTGTGTGTGTGACTGTGTGTGTGTCTGTGTGTGTTTAGGCAAGGCAAGGGGTGTGTGTGTCTGTGTGTGTGTGTCTGTGTGTATGTCTGTGTGTGTGTGTGACTGTGTGTGTGACTGTGTGTGTGACTGTGTGTGTGTGACTATGTGTGTGTGTCTGTGTGTGTGTGTGACTGTGTGTGTGTCTGTGTGTGTGTGACTGTGTGTGTGTGTCTGTGTGTGTGTATGACTGTGTGTGTGTCTGTGTGTGTATCTGTGTGTGTGACTGTGTATGTGTATCTGTGTGTGTGTGACTGTGTGTGTGTGTCTGTATGTGTATCTGTGTGTGTATCTGTGTGTGTGTGACTGTGTGTGTGTGTCTGTGTATGACTGTGTGTGTGTGACTGTGTGTGTGTCTGTGTGTGTATCTGTGTGTGTGTGACTGTGTGTGTGTGTGACTGTGTGTGTATGTATGACTGTGTGTGTGTGACTGTGTATGTGTGTCTGTGTGTGTTTAGGCAAGGCAAGGGGTGTGTGTGTGTCTGTGTGTGTGTCTCTGTGTTTAGGCAAGGCAAGGGGTGTAAATCAGTTTATACATATACATATATCCACTCTTTTTGGATTCTATTCCCATATATGTCATTACAGAATATTGAATAGGGTTCTGTGTGCTATACAGTGGGTTCTTATTAGTTACCTATTGTATATATAGTAGTGTGTATGTGTCAATTCATATCTCCCAGTTTACTCTCCTCCCATCCCCCTAGGTAACCATGAATATGTTTTCTACATCTCTGACTCTATTTCCATTTTGTAAGTAAGTTCATTTGTACCATTTTAAAAACTTAGTTTTTGACGCATATTTCATATTCTGGATCATCCAGGTAACCACTTTACATCTTCAGTGTCTTCATTTTATACAGTATATAAAAATATAGCATCTACAGTGTTATAAAAAAATGTTTACAGCTGAGTTATTTTACTATAATCAAATTGGCTTCAACTGACATCTAAAATGATAGATTTTACTTTTATCTATGAGTTCTCAAAAAAATTGTTTTTCCTTGGAAAGGAATCCTATTATTCAAGCATTGAGAACCAGGCTCAAAAATTTCTTTAATCTACTAATAGCAAATAAGCATAGCTACTTAAGTCCTTTGCCCAAATCATTGACTGTTGTTTGGCAAAAGTCAGTGATTCACTAATTTAGCCCTTTTTACTGGACTTGATGTTGAAGCTGGAACTCCAATACTTTGGCCACCTGATGTGAAGAGCTGACTCATTTGAAAAGACCCTGATGCTGGGAAAGATTGAGGGCAGGAGGAGAAGGGGACGACAGAGGATGAGATGGTTGGATGGCATCACTGACTCAATGGACATGGGTTTGGGTAAACTCTGGGACTTGGTGATGGACAGGGAGGCCTGGCGTGCTGCGGTTCATGGGGTTGCAATGAGTCGGACACGACTGAGCAACTGAACTGAACTGAACTGAACTTGACTTGAACTTTCTTCTTGTTTGTGTTGAATGCACATACAGTGAGATAGCCTGTAGGGAGTTTCAGAGTCTCTGATATAAGTTATAGCAGTCTCTAGTTGGGCTGTCATATTTCCTGCACCCACATCCTTACTTCTGGTCTAAACCCACACCATTACCCACCTCTCTGGATTAAGAAGGCACAAAATTCCTGCCTGCAGCTACACATTGGTCCCCAGACTTAATGAAGTTAAATTTTTTTAATTTACAAATAAGAAAAAACTGAGTGTAAGAGGTTCATTTTTATTATTTTTGATGGCTGATTTTCTTCATGATAGTTTAGTTTACTTTAGAACAAGCTCAGGGTTTCCAGAGCAGATGACAGTATGGATTGAACTGATAAAAACAGATCTTTAGTTTTGAAGTCTTTACTCTCCCTTATTATTGAGTTAATAAGCCTTCCAGTAAACAAACACTTCCCAAGAGAAAATCTTGCAATTCTTGGGGTTTTGTTTTGGGGGGATCTTTGGTAACCATAGACTCAATACAGAATATGTTTCTGCATATAAAAAAATTTCTTAAATTTTGTTTTAGATTTCAATTTTAAATTTAATGTTTTAAACCCTTAAAAAAAAATAACTCCCTCTTTACTCAGGTAGTGTTTTGGATGTGGTGATAGCCATAGAAGAATTCAGTTTTTTTCAAGAGTATTCAGAAAATGTTTTCTCATTTCCTTGAAACTGCCTAAAGCGTTGTTTTTTATAATTCACGGAAGATTGGCTTTCAGAGGCATTCTGTTTCCAAATTCTTCTGTAAATTCCTAGAGAGGAACTCTCTAAAATTATTTATTAATTTATTTGTTCATTTAACATTTCCTGAGCACCTGGTTTGTGCTAGAGACCATGCCAAGAACTAGAGACAGAAAAAAAATGATGCCTTTTGTCTAAGAGAAAAAATTGAATTTTAGGAACATCAGAACTTTAAGATTATAATATCTGATCTACTCATGAACAGATGGAGAAACTGAGGCCCTGAGAGAGGTTACATGACTTAAATTAGAATTAAATTTTAAAAGTTCATTTGATTTGCAAAGACAATTTGAATTGAAATACTTTTGAAGCACCAGTACTTTTTTATATTGAGTTAAGAATTTTTTTTAATATTCTAAAATTAACAAATAAGGTCAGTGCTCCATTTCCTGGGTCAATGCCAGAATGGTGCCCTTTGTTCTTGGACCCGGTCCATGGTCTGGCTTGGCAACCAAAAGACCCAGTGACCTGAGTTTGGCAATTAGTGTAGGGGTTTTAGTGTCTACTGACTAAAACTACTTAGGCTTCCCATTTGCTCAATATTGGGGTTAGTTAGCCTTTTGTTACAGAACATTACTACTTCTGTCAAACTCATTTTTTTGATATTTTGAATTTATATTTACATTCTTAAAATTTTAAATGAATAAGTCAGAAGTTTCTAGTAATTTTAACTATAAAAAGTTCTATTTGACTTTCTTATTGGTTTTAAAATAGATACAATCTTGAATTACAGTAAAAACATTGTCATTTAACATGAATGTTCATTAATATGAACATTCTGGCCCCTGCTGGGAACTCTAAGAACTACATCACCTGTACTATTAATTTTTCTAAGGTCATAGGGACTTCAGGTTAAACTTTGAACTCAGTTTTATGTATCTACTCTCTTTTTTGTAACATACAGAAATGTATTGAATAAAACCCATAAATAAGGCATTACTATTAAGACTCAAAATCTGTGTTAAATAATGGACATTTTGACATGTCCATTATTGAGACAAAGAATGTAAATCCACTGTAATACAATAAAATATTCTACCTTAATTTAAAATTAATAAATCATAAATAAATGAATAAATCTAATAACATTTTTCATCTTCACTCAGACTCAGAGGACAAATCCGATGAGAGAACAGGTGAAATTTAAATACTTGATGAAATGTGGTAAAGACCCTACTTAGAATTTCATCTCAACAAATTTATTTAACACTCACTGGTTGTGGCTGGCATTGAGTATACTTATGTACATCATTGCCCTACACCTAAAGAGAAGTGGGTTATAGTTATAAAACAGTACTTGAGCAAGTGCGAGGTTGTGGAATGGAGCATGGACCATGGGACAGATCAGCAGCTTCTTGGTGGAATGGTAGGTACCTGGGACACTTACAGTGCTGAGCAGAGTGTCAGCAGGTGACTAGAAATAAGATTACAAAGCCTCCCCTCTCCAAAACCTGTGAATAAAGGAACGCATTTGCCAGTTAGCACCGATGAGCTCTCAGACTTTGGGGAAATTAGGAAACCTTCGTTTCCTCATCTGCAAAATGGAAATGTTAGTCAAGTTGTGAGGACTACATGAGATAATAATGTAAGTACCAAGAACAGTGCCTGTTGTCAAGTAAGTGCTTGATAAATGTTAAAGTCACTATCACTGTCTAATAAAAATACCAGTAGTACCTAACAGTATGCCTATTGCTAATACTAATTTGTGCTAGAAATCTTTTTAAAATTGAAAATGTATAAATTTAACTTTTGTAAAGTGAGGGATGGGTATACATGATATACACAGAGGAAGATCTAAAGCAAAATGACTAGAAAACTAGAGAGAAAAAAATGGGAAAAGATCTGCCAGGCAAATGCTAGCAAAAAAGAAAGTTAGGGTCATGATATTAGTCAGACAGGATGACATTTAAGGCAGAAAGTACAATACAAGATGAAGGGGGAAATTTTATGATGGTAAAGGATCTACAGAAAGGATATACCTTTCATAAATCTTAACAGGATAAATAATAGTAAAAGTACATAAAGAAAAACTGCAGAACTACAAAGAAACATAATCAGAAACAAAATAGCGTAGTCTGCTTTAATTCACTTCCTGGATCAAGACATCAGTAGTTAGTAATTTTGAACAGTGAAGTCAATGAGGTTGATGAAGTAGATTTGGTTGACAAAATAATAGATGCAACGGATATCCTGTTAACTGAAAATCAATCTTATTTTTAAAAGCTCATGACTCTTCCCTTCTGTGGCCATCGCTGAAGCTCCAGCGGCCAAAATGAAGTTCAATCCCTTTGTGACTTCTGACCGAAGCAAGAATTGAAAAAGGCATTTCAATGCGCCTTCCCGCATTCGCAGGAAAATTATGTCTTGACCTCTTTCTAAAGAGCTAACACAGAAGTACAGCATTCGATCCACGCCCATCCGAAAGGATGATGAAGTTCGGGTTGTACGAGGGCACAAAGGGCAGCAAATTGGCAAAGTGGTCCAGATTTACAGGAAGAAATACTCATCTACACTGAAGCAGTGCAGCGCGAGAAGGCTGATGGCACAGCTGTCCAGGCGGGCATTCACCCCAGCACGGTGGTTATCACCAGGCTAAAACTGGACAAAGACCGCAAAAAGACCCTCCAACGTACAGCCAAATCTCGCCAAGTAGGAAAGGAAAAGGGCACATATAAGGAAGAAACAATTGAGAAGATGCAGGAATAAAGTCATCTTGTCTACAGCTTTCATTAAAAACTGCTAAAATGAAGAAAAATAAATAAATAAAAGCTCATGAAACATTTACAAAATTGACTCTATGTTGGCCTGCACACGTGTGCATGCACACACGCACATACACACACACACAGATCTCTCTCTCACACACACACACACACACACACACCTCTCATCTTGTCTACAGCTTTCATTAAAAACTGCTAAAATGAAGAAAAATAAATAAATAAAAGCTCATGAAACATTTACAAAATTGACTCTATGTTGGCCTGCACGTGTGTGCACACACACACACAGATCTCTCTCTCTCTCACACACACACACACACACACAGATCTCTCAGTTAATTCCAAAAATTAGAAGTAATCCAGACCACATTCTCTGAAAACCATGCAATTCAACAAAAAAATGAATGATCAAAATAAAAATGAACATCTCCACTACTTGGAAATATGAAAACTATTTAATGCAACCTTGGTAAAAAAAAAAAAAAGAAGAAGAAGAAAGAAAGAAAGAAAACTGATACTCCAGAATGCATACAAAACATTAATTAAAACATTATACACCCAAAGCTGTAGAATACAACTTCTGTGTTCAGTAGATAGTCATGGTTTCAAACACAAACACAAGAAAATAACATACTATTTAAGTTAAAAAAAAATAGAAAATGAACTATAAAATAGACTACAAATTAAACCCTAAAAAGCAGAAAAGAAATAAAAAGGTAAAATGAGAAACAGTAAGGCAGTAGAATTGATAATATAAATCTATAGCCTGTTTCCTTAAGGAGAAAAATAAATGAATATACTAGGCTGAGTCAGTCAATATTAGAAATTCCAAAGAAGGCACTAATATTCTAAATCAGAAAGGACATCGAGAAGTGACTTACAGACTCTGTGAAAGAGTTAAAGAATTAGAGCATACTGCAAAATTATTATGCAAATAAATTTTAAGACCTATGTGACATTAAGAATATATAGATTGTCTAGAAAAAAAAAAAAAACACAAGCAAGGAAGAAAATGGAATAATTACCAGAGAGCTACTTTCTGAAAAAAAAAAAAAAACACCAGTTTATAGATGGTTCTTCCAAATCCTTAAATAACATAGAGTATTTTTCAAAATAGTGTTTTTAGATGAGCATTTCTTTATGCTGAAATAGAATAGTATAAAGTCAAACTCATGGGACAAGTATTATTATTTGAAACTTTTGTTACAATGCATGTATTTATGTCAAGTCCCCTTTTCAAGTTATATTTCTTACTCTGGGTCACAATCGAAATACTCTGAAAGCCACTGTTCTAGAATTTTTGGAAAGTAAAGAATAAAAATATACAGAAAGCTTACCAAAAAATTTAAGCTACCACAATACTGCTAACACCTGTCAGTGAAAGGAAGAAAAAAAAATTAACCCAAATTTTTAAATCAACTATTAGCAAATAGATTTATGCAGTACACAGAAAAGAACAATATACTGTAACGAAGCCAAGTCTTTCCAGCAGCACAAACATGGTTCAACATCTGAAATCTATTCATATTTTTCAACATATTATTAGGTAGAAAGAGGGAGAAAAGCTATGATCATCTTAATTTATTCCTGTGAAACACTTGATAGAATTTAAATAGGAACCCTTTAGTTAGGACAATTCCTTATTTCAAAAAAACCCTTAAGATGGATATTTTCTTGAAGTGATAAACCAGCATTATGCTTAATGGTGAAACACTACACATAGTCTCATTAAAATCAGAAACATGTCAAAGATACCATAACTATTACTTGTTACTTTTCTGAAATTATTAGCCAACACAAATAGACAAGGTAGTGGAATAAGACAAGTATAGGACAAGGCAGAGTTGTCATTATTTTTGTAGGTAGTATAATTTAATGCCTATAAAATATAATTGAAATATGTATATTAAGCAAATTCAATAAGGTGGCAAGTTACAAAATTAATACATTCTGAAATCCTGAATTTTCTTTATGCAGAAAGTAATCAATTAGAAAACATAATGAACAGAACAGACACCATTCAAAATAACAGCCCAAACTAAGCCAAAACAAGTAAAAACACCTAAGGAGAAGTCAACAAGCATGCAGGCCGGCTTTGCTAGTTCTTAACCCTGACTAGGGTTAGGCTCTTAATACACAACTCCTGTGCTTGACACCAAAACCAGCCAAGCCTTTGGTGTTGGGACCTAAACATCCGTATTTTTTAAACTGTCTAAAGTCCCTTGGACTGCAAGGAGATCAAACCAGCCCATTCTAAAGGAGATCAGTCCTGGGTGTTCATTGGAAGGACTGATGCTGAAGCTGAAACTCCAATACCTTGGCCACCTGATGTGAAGAGTTGACTCATTGGAAAAGACTCTGATGCTGGGAGGGACTGGGGGCAAGAGGAGAAGGGGGTGACAGAGGATGAGATGGCTGGATGGCTTCACCGACTCGATGGACATGAGTTTGAGTAAACTCTGGGAGTTGGTGATGGACAGGGAGGCCTGGAGTGCTGTGATTCATGGGGTCGCAAAGAATCGGACATGACTGAGCGACTGAACTGAACTGAAAGTGATTATGGCTTCCCTTATCGCTCAGTTGGTAAAGAACCCGTCCACAATGCAGGAGACCCCTGTTAGATTCCTGGGTTGGGAAGATCCTCTGGAGAAGGCATAGACTGCCTACACCAGTATTCTTGGGCCTCCCTTGTGGCTCAACTGGTAAGGAATCCGACTATAATACAGGAGACCTGGGTTCGATCCCTGAGTTGGGAAGATCCCCTGGAGAAGGGGAAGGCTACCCACTCCAGTATCCTGGCCTGGAGAATTCCATGGACTGTATAGTCCATGGGGTCCCAAAGAGTGGGACACGACTGAATGACTTTCATTTTCACTTTCAAAGTGATTGTAGTGTACAACCAGGGTAAAAAGACACTGCTTCATATGAAGAAAATATTAAAACTCAAATGGAAAGACATACCCTGTTCTTGAATAGGAAGACTAAGTGATTTTTAAATGTCATTCTTTTTAGTCTATAAATACAAAGTAGTTCCATTTAAAACATAAATCAATTGTATAAATGTAACAAATATTTCTGAATAGGTAGGTAAATTTTGGTAAGGAAGAGGAATGAGAGGGGACTAGCATTAATGGATATGAAAACATTTTAAGGACCGGTAGTTTAACATAGCATGGTATTTATGGGAAAATAAAAAGAGATGTGAAACAGAAAAAAAAAAGAATGAAAAATAGACAGAAGCATGTAAGAAAAATAATGTACATTATTACATTTAATGCATGCATGCTCAGTCATGTCTGATTCTTTATGACCCCATGGACGGTAGCCCACCAGGCACCACTCTCCATGGAATTTTCCAGGCAAGAATACTGGAATGGGTTGCCATTTCCTACTCCAGGGGATCTTCCCAACCCAGGGATGGAACTCATATCTCCTGCGTCTCCTGCACTGCAGGCAGATTCTTTACTACTGTGCCACCTGGCAAGCCCCAAGAAAACTACATAAGAGATAAAAAGTGTCATTTGAAGTTAGGCCGTTAAATAGCTGGATTATGTATTGGCACTGGGACAGATATAGCCAGGTAGAGATCTGGCTACTAGACTATAACCTCCATGAAGACAGGCACAGTTTCATATTCATCAGAAATTTAAATCTCAAAAATGAAACAGTATGAGAGTAAAATGTGAGTGGTTTTTAAATACCATGATGTAAATTTTGGATTGGGTATCATAAAGACGAACCATGTATACATTCATGAATTAGTTTGAGGTTTTCTTTGCCATGATGAAATTTAAAATTAACTTGGCCCATTTATCAATCTTTTCTATTGCAGCTTGATAAATGTGCCCAGATTAAAAAATTTAAATTTCAGCATGGTAAAGAAAACAAAGTCCTGCACAATACAAAATATTTTCTAATTCTTCTTATGATTATTTCTTTGATCTTTTAATTATTTACAAGTACGTTGTTTAGTTTCCAAATATTTGAAGATTTTCTAGATATATTTTTGTTACTGATTTCTAGCTTAATTTCAGTCCTTTTACATTCACTGCAGCTGGTTTTATGGCCCAGCAGATGGTCTATCTGTGTGAATGTTTCAGGAACACTTGAAAAGAAGGTGTATCCTGTTGTTGAGTGTATGATTCAAGGTGTCAATTAGTCGGGTAGGGTTGTTTAAGTTATATATAGCCTTACCTATTTTCTATCTATTTAGTTTATCAGTTACTAAGACAGGAATGTTGAAGTTCTGTCAGTTTTTGCTTCAAGTGTTTTGAAGCTCTGGGCTTCCCAGATGGGTTAACAGTAAAGAATCCACCTGCCTATCCAGGAGATTCAGGTTCGATCCCTAGGTTGGGAAGATACCCTGGAGAAGGGAATGCAACTCCAGTCTTCTTGCCCTTAAAATTCCATAAACAGTGCAACCTGGTGGGCTACAAGTCCATGCGGTGGCAAAGAGTCAGACACAACTGAGCGACTAAGTGCACACACACACAGTTGGATGTATACATGCCTACAATTGTTATGTTTTTGTGATGAATTGGTAATTTTTGTGGTTATGAAATGTCCCTCTGTATATCTGGTAATATTTCCTGTCCTTTAAATCGTCTTTGTCTGGTATTAATATAACACATCAGGTTTCTTAGCCACTGGACTGCCAGGGAATTCCTAACTTCAGGTTCCTTAGGATTATTAGTGTTTGCATGGTATATCTTTTCCCATCCATTTACTTCCAACCTGTCTGGGTCTTTATTTTTCAAGTGGGCTTCTTGGGAGATCCCTGATTGTCTAGTGGTTAGGATTTGGTACTTTGACTCCCATGGTCTGAGTTCAATTACTGGGCAGGGAATTGAAATCCTATAAGCCACACAGTGTGGCAAAAAAAAATAAGAAGAAGAAGAAAAACATTTGAAAAATAAAATAAAGTGGGTTTCTTGTAGACCAGATATACTTTGGTCTTACTTTTTTAATCTTGCAACCTCAGCCTTCTGTTGGGAATGTTTAGATATTTACATTTAATGCATGCGTGCTCAGTCATGTCCAGCTCTTTGTGACCATCAGGCACCACTCTCCATGGAATTTTCCAGGCAAGAATACTGGAGTCTGTGTTTCCTACTCCAGGGGATCTTCCAACCCAAGGATCGAACGTGAGTCTTCTGTGTCTCCTGCGTTGCAGAGAGATTCTTTACCACTGCACCACCAGGGAAGCCCTTACATTTACTGCAGCTCTCAGTATGACTTGGTTTTAGTCTAGCATGTTTTACTTGTTTTCTATTTGTCCCACTTGTTATTTTTTTCCCATTTTTCTTCTTCTTCCATCTTCTTTCAAACTGAGTATTTTTTTAGTGCTTTATTCACTGCATCTGACTGTTTCATTTATGTAGTGGTTGCTCTAGAGTTTTACTATGCATCTCTAACTTATCACAGTCTACTTTCCAGTAATATTTTACTGCTTTTATTTATAATCTAAGAACTTCCTAATAATATGCTTCCATTTTTTCTGTCCCATCCATTGTGCAGCTGCTGTCACACAATTTATCTCTCCCTGGGTTATAAATTTCCTAATGCATTGTTATTATTTTTGCCTTAAACAATTAAGTCCCTATGCGTATATTTATTAATTCCAATGCTCCTCATTCTCTTGTATAGATCAGGATTTCTCACACTCCGCACAACTGAAGCTTCAAGCTGGATAACTGCTGTAGGATGTTGTCCTATACACTGTGGGATGTTTAGCAGCATCCCTGGCTCTCTTTATTAGATGCCAGTAACAACTTTGCCCCCAAGTCATGCTAACCAAAAATGTCTCCAGACACTGCCAGATGTTTCCCCAGGGGACAGAACTATCAACAGTCGAGAACCACTGGTAGAGCTCAAAGTTTCTATGTGAAATCATCTTCCTTCAGCCTAAAAGCGATTCTTGAGCATGTAGTTTACTTGAGGATGGTTGGTGAAACTGTCTCTCAGGTTTTGTCTGTCTAAAAAAAGGCATTTTTCACTTTTATTTCTGAGGGATATTTTCACTGGGTGTAAAATTCTCTGTCCCCATTATTTTCCTGTATTCTAAAGATGCCATTTCATTGTCCTCTACATTGCATTGCTTCTGAGAGACATCGGTGGTAATACGCATCACTGTTCTTGTATTAGCATGCCTTTTTCTTTGACTGCTTTTAAGACTGTTGCTAGTTCTCAGCAGTTTTAATATAATGTGCCTTGATGTGGTTTTCTTTCTGTTAATTCTTCTTGTGCTTGTGGTTCATTTGCTTTTCTGAATTTGGGGCTTTGGCGCTTTCATCAGTTTTGAAAAAGTTTAACCATTATTATTCAAATGTTTTTTCTTCCTTATTCCTTTCTGGGACTGAAATTGCACGTGTATTAATTAGACAATTTGATGTTGTCCCACAGGTCACAGAGGCACAATTAATATTGTTTTTCATTCTCTTTTTCTCTGTGTGCTTCAGTTTTGACAACTTTTTGCTATTTTTCTGGTTCATTGAGTTTTTTTTCTGCAATGTCTAATCTGTTAGTCTCCTCAAATGAGATTTTAATAGCAGATATTATATTTCACCCCCCAAAATCCATTTGGTTCCTTTTTATAACTTCCATTTCTTTCCTTATTATGTCCATTATTTTCTTTTAAAGCTTTGAGCATGTTTATAACGACTTTTAAAATCCTTGTCTGCAAATTCCATCATCAGTGTCTTTTCTCTGTGTCTATTATATTGACTGTTATTTTTTCTCTTTGAGTCACATTTTCTTGCTCATTTGTATATTTGCTATTTTTTATTAGGTGTATGGAATTGTAAATGCTGTGTTATAGAGGGTCTAAATGGTCTTTCTGTAATGAGTGTTGAAGTTGGTTTAGACAGATAAGTTACTTGTAGATCAACTTGATGTTTTTTAGGCTGATTTTCAGGCTTGCTAGGGTGTGAATGCTGCTGCTGCTGCTAAGTAACTTCAGTCGTGTCCAACTCTGTGCGACCCCATAGACAGCAGCCCATCAGGCTCCTCCATCCATGGGACTTTCCAGGCAAGAGTACTGGAGTGGGGTGCCATAGCCTTAGACCTAGTTTAATCTAACTAGGAACATACAAACTTTCTGAGGTCATTTAATGTCCTGGATATTCAGCAAGTCTTTCTCTCTGGCTAATCAGAACTTGGAGCCCTCTGTGACCTTGAAGAAGTACTCAACTTACAGTTCCCTGGTTATTCTTTGCCTGGCCCATGAAGGTTTACTCTATTCGCTTGCAGCCTGTTTCAGTTTCAAGGGGACCCCATGCAGATTTCTGGAGTCTTCCTTTGAATAGCTCCCTCCTCTCCAGCACTCCACCCCATAATATCCAGTGCCCTTGACCTCCCCACTTCTGGTCTCTGTTTCTCCAGCTTAGCAAGATTATTGTACTCTGCTTGGCTTTCACTTCTCTGCATTGTGATCCAAAATGTTTGTCCAGGGCAATTCTATGGATCAATCGTTTCCCTTCTCTTAGAGACCTGTCTTATTCTGTCTGTGTCTACTCATTCCATGAGGTCAATATCACCCTGATACCAAAACCATAGAAAGATACACAAAAAAAGAGAACTACAGGCCAATATCACTGATAAACATAGATGCAAAAATCCTCAACAAAATACTATTAACAGCAATCCAAATGCAACAATACATGAAAAGATTATATACTATGGTCAAGTGGGGTTCATCGCAAGGATGCAAGGATTTTTTGGTATCCACAAATCAATCAATGTGATACATCACATCAACAAATTAAGGAATAAACCCGTAGGATCATCTCAACAGATACTAAAAAAGCTTTTGACAAAATTCAGCACCCATTTATATTTATTCTGTCCGTATCCAGTTTCTGAAAGAGTGGTGTTTTTTTGTACTTTATCCTGTTTTCTAATTGTTTACAGCAGGAAGGCAAGTACAGTACCAGATAACAACTGTGACCAGGGATAGAAGTCCCTGGGAAGACAAATATTACAAAGGGGGAGATGAAATACTTATGAGAGTGAAAAGACTACATTTCTCTTACCTTCAGTTACCCTTAAGAATAAGAAAAAAAGTTAACAACCCAGTAGGAAAATAACAAAAGAGAAATACAGATTTCTAATAAATCTGAAAAAATGTTCAACATCACTCACAAGTAAGAATATCATTAAAATATCAGTGAAATACCATTTCTCATTTGAGTGGTAGAATAAGCATTGGAAAATAGCCCCCTCTTTCCTTCTTAGTAGGAGTGTAAATTTTACTTTTTATCCACTCTGTAGAGCATTTTGGCATTCTCTTTCAAAATTTTAAATATGCCAGGCACTTTGACCTGCAAATCTGTTTTCTAGAATTTTCCCCCGAGGTCAACATGTACAAAGTATTAAAAATATTTGTGGAGTTTATGATATTGAAACATTGAAAATACCCTACTTGTCCAATAATTAGAAATAAATTAAACTAAATTGATTTTAGTATATCCAGGTAAATCTAGGTGTACGAAGTGACATAGAAAGATGAATATCACATGCTAAGTAGAAAAAGCAAATTTTAGAACAGATTTTATAACCATGAAAAACAGAAAAGTTACATTTAATATGTATGTATGGTTTCTCCATAGGTATTTCATTCAATCCTATGACTTTAGTATTAAATATTTGCTGATGTTTTCTCCAGACTCATATTCAACAGACTACATTAATCCCTTTTGGATAGTTAATACGAATTTCTAATTTAACGTGGCTAGTTACTCATCCTCTCCTCCCCACTCAGACCTCTCATTTTCAATACATGGTACCATCATTCAACCACTTACTCATGTCAAACATCTGGGACTCAAGGAAATTTTCTTAATAAGTTCCCAGCTCCATGCTGTTCACTGCAATAAAGGAATCAGAAAGCTGGAAGGTTAATAGAGTATTTTCTGGCTGCGGGATAATAAAATAGCTACCACTCCTTTTTTGGTAGCAATAAATTAGTCACTGTATCAGACACTTCATGTATGTTATCTCATTTAATCCTCACTCAATCTGTAAAGCAAGTGTTATTTCTCCATTTTATGACTGGAGTTTAAGTTTTCAGGTGATAACGCTTTAGTGTAAAATGAGGGGTGTGTACGTGTTAGCGTGTTTATTGTATAAATCCTCTCATGTTTCTCTTTGTTGCAGCCCGTATTACAGTGACCGGGTACTGTAGATATCCTGAGAACTCCGGTTTGGTCCGTAGGTAGGTGCCAGTGGAAGGACGTCAGGCGCTTCCTGTGAGCTATTCATTCTCATAGCTGATGTGTGCAGCTAGGCCTCGGATCTCACCCTTAACCAGGTCAGACTCTGCGATGCAGGATTCACTCTTCCTTAGTTATATGAAAGTTGTCCTTCCCCAGTTATATAAAGATGTTAGCTGGCTTTATGTGTGGAAAGATGTCATTTTTAAAATAAATATATTCAACATGACATTATTTAGTCAGAAGAATTGCAAACGAGTTTTGAAAATTAATTGCCTCAGATGCTGTGCTAAATACCAGTAACAAAAAAAAAGTAATAAAGACATGATGCCCCTGATGACCTCACATTCCAGTGGGGGAGACAGACTTGTAAACAGATATGTTAAAGTAGAAGGTGGTAAGTGCCCTTCTGAAGACTGAGCAAAGAGCTGTCAGTGCAAAAGCCCAGACGGCTCTGCCTCAGGGAATCAAGAGGTTTAACAGAATAGGTGACATTTGAGCTAGATCTTGAAGGATGGGCAAGGGTTTGCCAGATGAATGAGATGATCTCTATATAAAGTGCCTAGGACAGGGCCAGGCAGTTGGGAGGACCCAGTAAATGTTAACGTCCAGCTCCATCAGAAAAGTGTCCCAGGCAGAGGACACAGGTCAATTCAATTCAAGGAACACTTATTGAGTACCTTGAATACGTCAGGCACTGTTCCAGATTTCTTGGCCCTTGGTGCCAGGCACATCCTGTGAAGGCAAATAATTACACAAGGGTCTGGTGTGAGCCACGTCCAGGTCTCCTATTTATAGACTTTGCTCTCAAGATGGAGCGGGGATGTTTGTTTTAACACTGCTGACACATTCCATCCTGATGCAACCCCCTACGGCAGCACTGACAGCCCTGAGACCGAAGCAGCTAAAGACTATTCTGGACTCACTTTCATGATGGCAGTCGTGATGTCTATCCTGGCTCCCCACTGCGTTCTGGCCCACTTTGGTCTGCACTTGGGTCAGGTACCAGCCGCCTCTCTTCTCAGAGCATGGATGGAAGACTCCAGATGCCTGCATTTCTCGTCCCAGCTCATCGACCCAGTGGGCTCCACCTGTACTCTCTTCAATAAGCCCCTTTATCACACCCAATCATCAAATCTTTATGCTTTTATTCTGTAGCACAGTATGGAATAGTATAGAATAAATAGAATCCACACTGTCCTTTGAATTTGTTATACCAAACAAAAAAACCTGCACATATCCACATCTAAAACATAACATTTCTAAATATAAGGAACATTCTATAACTGTTTTCAATGACTGTTTTACTAACATAGATTACGAACAATAGGAAGAATATGCCAGGTTTTTCACAAACATTTATATAATTATCACAATTCTATGAGATAGGAATTACTATAACTGTTACACAAACTAAGAAACAAAGCCACAGAATATTTAACTTACAAAAATCTAAAAATACTAACACTGGGATTTGAAATCAGGTCTATCTAACTACAACCCCACTTTCTTTTCATTATAACACTGTCCAGTTTTAATGCTAACATTTACTGTATTTCTACTACTTGCCAGACACGGTGTGAGATGCTCAAATACATTGTCTGTAACCAGCATGAATTTTTTTAATATGACGCTAGGTACCTTGATAAAACAGCCAGCATATTATAGCTCTCAAATTCAAGCCTCGGTCTGATACTCAAACACCAGTGGTTCTCAACCCTGGGAATATACTGGAATCATATGTGGAACTTTGAAAAAAAAAAAAAGCCCTGCCCGCATAGAGCCTAATTTAGTTGGTTGGTCTGGAGGACAGCCCAGATGATTTTAAAGTGCTGTCGGCTTTGAGACCATAGCTCTCAAAAGTGAATAGAAAGCTTTAAGGCAAGGCATGCTTTCATTTATCAGGATACATCAGCGGAAAATGTGGACTATTTTTAAAGTGACTGTATTTTCTAGAAAGTACTAAAGTACATAGAGGAAGGAAGGTGGTCTTCGGAGGAAGAGAGTGCTAAGTCACTTTAGTTGTGTCTGACTCTTTGTGACCCCATGGACTGTAGCCAGGCAGGGTCCTCTGTCCATGAAATTCTCCAGGCAAGAATACTGGTGGGGGTTGAAAACTTAGTTTGATACTCTTGCTGAGTGACCTTGGCAAAGTTATTTTGTCAGGTACTGATTCTGAAAGAAGTAAAAGGTGTCTTTGAGGAAAGGATTCTATCTTGGGACATATGGAGTGAATGCCGCTTCTGGCGGCCTGGTGGGGAGGGTGCAGTCTGCGCATAGTGCCCTGAGAAGGCCCTTTCTGCCCCCCACGCCCACCGCCACATGCTCCCCAAGCCAGCAGGGGTGATTCCTGGACTGTCAGACCACATGGAATCACTGAGAGGTGACCAGGACAGGGGGACTCACCTTTGGCCTCAGATGCCAGAGTTTGTCTGTATGCTTAAGGTGAGATGGAAAGCGTAAGAATATTTTCAATGTCTTATAGTAGATGTGAGGTATGTTTTATAATAGAAACATTGTCTGGATAGTAATTAGGCTTCCTGATTATTCACTTAAAGCTTATTTATAATTTTGCCAGAAATAGACTGTTTTATATACAAACAGTAACTTTTAGGGTTCCATAGTCTTTGAAGAATGTGTATAAAAAGGACCATCATTTATAACATTGTTTCAATGAAAAATATGGGGGGACTCAAGAAACTTCTTCTTTCCTCTCTCACTCAGCTTAACAAATATAAAGGGAATGGAGCAGCTCAAAGAATGCTGTTTGCTTTCCAGAGTGTAGGAGAACTCTTTTAGCTACCAATTATAAGATCACAACATATTTGAGGTCAGGGCCCATTTCTTTCCTTCATATTCCCTTCTTCCCTAGCAGCCTAGCACATAATATGAGCATATAGTGGACATTAACATGTACATAGGTCACATTTGAAATCAGTAGTGATTTGGGAGTGGAAAACAAGACACTAGTAGTGAAAAAACCTGCCTGCAATGCAGGAAACATAAGAAATGGAGGTTCGATCCCTGGGTCAGGGAGATCCTCTGGAGGAGGGCATGGCAACCCACTCCAGCATTCTTGCCTAGAGAATCCCATGGACAGAGGAGCTTCATGGGCCCTGGTCCATGGGGTCACACAGAGTCACACACTACAGAAGCGAGTTAGCATGCACACACAGTGGCTGTTACAGTAAAATTATCGAGGTGGAAATTATGCAAGCTGTGGGGTGTGGTTCTGATTGCACTAGAAAGCTTACCTAAATGACAAAGTCAGAAATTTACATTTTTAATTCAGGGCACTGTCAGAATCAGAAACTTTCCTTGACTACCTAAAAAAATGTCTTATTTCTTGAACCAGTGGGGTTGAAGTATCCAAAAAACAAACCAAAGTTTGATTCTGCAGCTTTGTGCATTGCAATGCAGGCTTTTGAGGCATTAATTAGGAGAGTGGGATCCTGAGACTGGAAATGCTTGGGTAGCTTCTAATGAATCCAACTGCCTTGAATCCCCAAATCCCACTGAGTCTTAGGTACATGTGTGCCCATTCATGTCTGACTCCTTGCAACCCCATGGACTATAGCCCACTAGGCTACATGGAATTTTCCAGGCAAGAAATACTGAAATGGGTTGCCATCCTCCAGGGGATCTTCAAGACCCAGGGATCTTGCGTCTCTTGCGTCCCCTGCGTCGACAGGTGATTCTTTACCACTTGCACCACCTTGCCAGAAGCAATCCTTTCTCCTCTGTCTGATAATCTTAGCGTCTCTGCCTGATACCCTGTTTTATTTATTTATTTATATGCCCTACCTTGTGGCATGTGGGATCTTAGTTCTGCTACCAGGGATTAAACCTGCAACACTTGCATTGGAACTGCTGAGTCTTTTGTGTATGTGTGTATGTGGTGAAGGAAGGTACAGCATTTATTGACAGGTTGCCAGGTACCTGGTGGAAGCACTGAGTCTTCCACTAGGAAGTGGTGGAAGTGGAAGCGCTGAGTCTTAACCACTGGACCACTGGGGAAGTCCCACGATAACCTGTTTTAGTATCACCTAAGATAGCTGATTTGTCAGAGGATAAGGCATCTCCTCAAAGTCAAACCCACTGCTTCTCTTTGCTTCCAGACACAAGCCTATTCCATAATTAGATTCAGATACTGAAGACCTCAGAGAAGAAAATGAAAAGGAAAAAAAAAGAAAATATACATGATGATTACAGTCCTTATTTCTACACAGTTTATGGGTTGTCGTTGGTGTTCGCAACTCCCTTCTTCTACAACCTTTCCACTGTTCTCTTTGTCTTCAGATAATACTTTCGTTAGTTGTGATTGTCAGTTAGGGTAGCCTAAACTTCCACCCCTGAGAAAAGCTGAACCATTCATGATTCCTGCTTGGCTACGGTTGCTCTAATCCTCCAGAGATGTTACATGGACCTGGGAGTACTAAGAGTTGCCCAAAAAAACCCCTGGGCTTCTAGACACTGTCTTCCCTCCCTGAGCAGTGTAGTACTAACCCTGATCTTATCTTCTAATTATGATCAAGTTCCCCAGTCTGTATAGCAGTCAGGGCCCTTCTTTGCTTGCTGGTTCAGTGGCATGAAGAACTCAAGTAACTATGTGGTGGTGTCAGCTCTTATTCTGTGAAACCCTTCTGGTGTTTCCAAGAGGAAGTATTCCTCCCTTGGAAGCTATGAGTGTAACGTTGAGATGAGGTGAGAGTTACGTGATTGAGTCATTAGCAATTATAATGAAGGGACCACTGTTCATTATAATTTTGTATTATATATTCTGGCTCTGGGAGAAATAGCATTATATATTGGTTGCTGGCTCAGAGAATTCAGTATAGCTTGTGGGGCAATTCCACAGCCCCACATGAGGCAATATACATGCGTTATTCATAGATCATTCCACCATTCTATCAAGGCAGCTTCTCCCTCTGGACATGAAACCATGTCTTCAATTCTTATTCTTTTGATGGAGTTCCTTAGTCAAAATTTTTATGGGGTTCCCGGAGAGTAAACAGAACCGTCCCTAAGTCCGTGAATAGTGGTGCTAGCAGAAACATTACAGGCAAAAAGGCAAATCCAAATCCAGACGGTGTCTTTCCTCTGTGATGATGGAGGTTCAGTGTAACCCACCTGCCATTAGGTGACTGAAAAGCCCTGGATTCATGCCATTTTGGGAGTTCAGTGTGATTTCTGATGTTGATTATATAGGTACTATCAGGGCAAGTAGCCAGATCAGCCTGGATGAAAGGGAGCCTATATTCCTAAGCCCACATTCTTGCCGGGCCCATTGTCAGGCACCAGGGTGACTGGGGAAAATAGTTAACTGACACTCACAAGATGTGTCATACCACTTACTTGATTACTGAGGCTCTTTTTCAATGGGTACCTTTTAGTAAACTTCTGTGTAGGACACAAATATCCTCGGTCTGCCCACTCTGAGAGGCCCATCCACATAGGTCTTCTTCAGACCTCCTTTTAATCAGTGTGTTAATCCTTTCCTTCAAGCCCCTGCCTCCTTGGTCAAATAGCACTTGCCCGTGAACTGATGTAGGTCTCCACTTCTGTCTGTGTCTCTGCAAGCAGAGCGGACAGTCAGATTTTCATATCTCTGTCATGAAGTCTTCTAGCTGGAGGTCTTGCCACCTTCCTCAGGGGCAACCTCAGGCTGCGCGGTGTGAAAGCAATAAACCTCTATAACCTTTCTAGTCTAAGTGGGACAGACTTCCATCTCGTTCTCATTGCCTACGTCCCTCCTCTTCCTTCCTTCTCCAAGGGTTCCTGGTATAATCTTTTCTATAAAAGATAAGAGGAAATTTTTAAATCTCAGATAGCTTAGGTTCCTCCTGTGCAAAAAATTCCACCAGCAAAAAAAAAAAAAAAAGAGAGAGAAAGAGAGAAAAGAATCTGGCTACCTGCTTGAATAATAGTTGGAGAGGAAAAAAAATTACAAAGAAAATGATAAAAAATAATATCTCAGAAATTATCCTATGCAAAATTCTTTCTGTTTTCCAAATCTCTTTCAAATACTTCATCTTATTTGAACCTCACTAAATACTGTGAGTGACAGAACTGAACTGAAACACTGCGAAGTAAATGTAGCCAATATTGTATTCATTTAAATGTCACAGAACCGAAAATGTGGAAGAAGAAAGGTGGCTTTGCCAAAATTTTCATGGCTACCGTGAATATAAGCAGGGACCGGGATCTTGCCTCCCTGGTACAGTGACAGGAGAAGAAGTGCATAAACCCTGGGGTCATCCTGTGTCTTGGGAACTCTGATTTATGGATTGGAGAAGGAGAGATGTTGAGTGAAGGGAGAAAGATAAAGAAGCAGAGCACTCAGGAACGGGTGACCCCAGGGCCCTGGGTGGAAGGGAAGAATTAGAGTCAGGCTTTCCAAAAAATCCTGATTTAAGAACAATTCCCATGTGTGTTATTTCCCTTTCGTCCTTTTCCTTAATACAGTGTCAGGAGATTTTTACAGGTCGACAGTGGGGAAGGGCATAAAAAGCATACTCAAGCCCAAAGAAATATTTTAAAAGGATCGAAACAGCAGAGATAGGGAACATAGGTAACTCAGTGAAGGACAGAAATTAACATTCCAAAAATACACTGAATTCTGATATGACATTGTATAAACTCATAAAGGCCAAAGAGGAAAGAAAGAAAAATAAATGTCATGTTAGTGTGGATTAGAAATTTGTCTTTTCAGCAAAATTGGGTCTTCGCTAACCAAATCAACTAAATAGTTTATTTTAAAATAAGTTTAATTCCTGATATGTTGCTTGGCCTCTTCATTTTGTGTGTTACAGATACTTTTATTTGTTGTGACACAAAACTCCACCTGTATAAACAGGCCCACAAACTGGGCAGATGTTTTTCTTTCCCTGGTAATCCCAGTTCTGTGTACTCTGTGGCCTAAAGACCCGTTTCTTCTGTTATGAAATAATAAGGGGATGCTAAATGCTCTCTAAGCCTCTACCCAACTTTCAAACTCAATTACTCTGTAGAAGTCGTAATTATCTTTACATAGGCCCTGACTTGAGTTCTCCTTTTAAAAATAAAAATATAGGCTCCAGCAGGGGTCACTATAGCTCCATCAAGCCCTAAGTCTGAATCTTTCCTGTAACTGACTGTGCATCACCCCTACCGAGTGTCTGGGTGTCCTGTTTGAGACCACACAGACCTATCTGCACCCAGCTGTTACCTGAATTCATCTTCAGGTATTTTCTTGTTCTGTTTCTTTTACTTTATTTTATTTATTTATTTTTCCAGTCACAAGTGATCATTCACCTCCATTGACTTGGAGGTTTTTCAGGAGAATTTATTTTAATTAGCTATGTCATATTTTTCACCCCTTAAAATTGTGGTAAATTTAAAATAGTGTGTATTTCCTTAAAAATATAACATTATATTAAAACACAAAACAAAATTCAATTTTTTTCTTAATCTATGAACCCCTAAAAAAAAAAAAAAGACTTCACTTCCTCTAGAACCCATCCTTCCTTGAGAATTCTAGAATTCTGTTAATTGCTTATACTTCCCATAGCTACTTTGCTTTTCATATAAAATGACAAGTTTATATATATCCAAGAGTTGGGTAAGGATTTCAAAGACAGCTCTAATTTCCAATAACCCTGTCCATTGTCAAATTATACCATATGTTTTTGTTCTGAAGATATTGTGACTGTACATATCATGCAGACAGCTGGAGATCACTGTGCCTGTGACGCTGAAAGGAAGACATCCTGCAACGTCAGCGTTACTCCCAAAAAGTCGTGGGACTCCTCAGAGTCCTCAGTTTGGGGATTAAGTCCTGAGTCTTAAATCCTAAACCTTGGGACTCTTTAGAGCTATGATTCAATTTAGGACTACTCTGAAGAGGTTCTGTCTGCCCTAAACCCTTTCCCCAAACTCCATGTGCTTGCAAAACCTGACATTGTCTCCATTGCACCAGGAACCAGAGAGCTGACTTATTCAGTGAAGCTCTGCATCTCTGGTCCTTGGGCATGATGTATATCGTGACATCCTGACACTGCTTAGCCCAAAATAGTTCTTATAAGTGTAAGTGAATGGTAGACACATTTCAGCTCGTCTTCCATTTCCCTTCTTATACATACCTGCCTCCCCCTGGAGAAAGATTGATATCGCCCATCTCAGGGGCTGCTGCCATTTCCAATAGTATTATTTTAAAGTCCTAGTCTAGCAGATCATTGGGTTTATTTTTATTTGTTAATAAGGAAGGACTCAACGGACACGAGTTTGAGTAAACTCCAGGAGTCAGTGATGGACAGGGAGGCCTGGCGTGCTGCAGTCCATGGGTTCACAAAGAGTCGGACACGACTGAGCGACTGAACTGATCCGAACTGAAGTAAGGAAAGCCTCCCACAGTGAATCAGGGTGGCCTGGTGACTCATATGGCAAAAGTCTGTGATCTCTGTGACAAGGTCATAGGAAGAATTCTTCTGCCTGGGTCTCCTGGGTTGCTTCCTGTGGGAGAAGCCAGCTGCCATCCCTCAAGGAGGGCTGTAGAGAGGAAGTGAAGTCCCCTGACGGCAGCCAGCACCAGTGTGCCAACCACATTAGCGAACCATCTTGGAAGCAGTTCTTCCCAAGTGAGCAGAACCCACCCTCCTCGCTAGGCTTCTGCAGGGCAGCCTTCTTTCCTCCACTTGTTTATGTCTCAAGCCACCACCTTGGTTCTATTGCCTAATTCTAACCTATGTGAATAGAATTTCGCTTGTATTGGGCTTACTGCTAGAAGAAGAAGAAAACACAGAAGAAAGTCTGTGTTGTCACTTTCCATTTTTAAGACTATTTCTCTATTCGTGAAGTTTATGCTCTTCTGGATCCCGTATCTACAGAAACCTCAAACCATAGAAAACTTTATCAATAGTACAGATAGGCATGTGATAAGGTGCTCAGTCATGTCAGAGTCTTTGCAATCCCATGGACTGTAGCCCACCAGGCTCCTCTGTCCATGGAATTCTCCAGGCAAGAATACTGGAGTGGGTAGCCATTCCTTTCTCCAGGGGATCTTCCTGACCCAGGGGTCGAACCTGCATCTCCTACATTGCAGGCCAATCGTTTACCTTCTGGAACCACCAGGGAAGCCACCGCAAACATGAATATGAGGGCAAAAGATGAATGTTTACAGCTTTTTAAAAGTCATTAACTACTAACCTAAAGTAATTATAATACATGTGGCAAGAATCAGAAAATAAATATTCTCGGATGCCTTACAGCATAGTTAGGGGGAAGTAAGTACCCTTTGAGCCTTGCAATGCAGGAGACCCAGGTTCAATTCCTGGGTGAGAAAGATCCCGTGGAGAAGGAAATGGCAACCGACTCCAGTATTCTTGCCAGGTGAATCCCATGGACAGAGGAACCTGGCAGGCTACACTCCATGGGGTTGCAAGAGCCGGACACAATGTAGTGACTAAACTACCACCACCACCCTCAGCCCCAGAGTTTTGTAAACTATTGTCTGGAACACAATAATGTTTTGTTTTCATGTCTTCCTTTCTTCATCCATAATTTCACTCTATTTGAGGGTCATGTGATCTCTTCGTGTTCATTCAGTCTTTCGTGGAATAGTTTCCCATAGTCTTGGTGTTAAATTTGACTGTGTGTAATTGTTAAAATGTTATATATAGATTTCAAACACAGATGTTTGTGTGTTTTCACTTCGGGAATTCCCTGGCTTGGTAACCTGACCACAGGAACTGATGGAAGAAGGTGGACACAGCTGGAGGCAGTAGGAGAGGAAAGCAGTCTTCTCACGCACTCAACTCCAGGTTGGGCCAGGAAAACGGCCTGCCCTCTTTCCGTCCTCGCCTGTCTTGTGACCAGGCACTCACTGCAGCTACTGATGTAGCAGCTCCCTGAATGAGGACAAGGGCCTTGCTTTCTCTAAGGCTCCACACTCCTGCCAAGAACTTCCGTCTTCTCACGGCCGTGAAGAGGGCGAGCTCCTGCACTACTTTAGTTTGACCTCAGTGGGTGTTAGAGCTGGAAAGTAAGATGAATGGGCCTAAGCAATTGGTAGACATACCTCAATTAAAAGACGCTTACTCCTTGGAAGGAAAGTTATGACCAACCTAGACAGCATATTAAAAAGCAGAGACATTACTTTGCCAACAAAGGTCCGTCTAGTCAAAGCTGTGGTTTTTGCAGTAGTCATGCATGAATGTGAGAGTTGGACTGTGAAGAAAGCTGGGCGCCGAAGAATTGATGCTTTTGGATTGTGGTGTTGGAGAAGACTCTTGAGAGTCCCCTGGACTGCAAGGAGATCCAACCAGTCCATCCTAAAGGAGATCAGTCCTGGGTGTTCATTGGAAGGACTGATGCTGAAGCTGAAACTCCAGTACTTTGGCCACCTCATGCATAGAGTTGACTCATTGGAAAAGACCCTGATGCTGGGAGGGATTGGGGGCAGGAGGAGAAGGGGACGACAGAGGATAAGATGGTTGGATGGCATCACCGACTCAATGGACATGAGTTTGAGTAAACTCCGGGAGTTAGTGATGGCCAGGGAGGCCTGGCATGCTGTGATTCATGGGGTTGCAAAGAGTCGGACATGACTGAGCCACTGAACTGAACTGATAGGGCTTTTCTAGGACATCATTTTCAGAGACATATATTTTTAAAGGTGTTAACAAAGGGGATGCAACTGCTTTGGGGGTGTTTAACAATAGCCTTTTATGTGCTAGAAGTTTTACATATTATTTTTAATCTTTTCCGCAATCCTATGAGTTTGGTACTATTACTGCCATTTTGTAGATAAGAAAATTGGGCTTCTGAAAGTTAAGTCATTGGCTTAAACTCACAGAGCTGCAGAGTGCCAGAACCATGGTTTCAACCCGAAACTCTCTGAATATCAGATCTCCCACTCCTTCCAGGCTGCTTAAGTGTTGTCTCAAAGCAGGCCCAGGGAGGGGAATTACAAGCTTGCAGTGTTTGTTCTTATGTTTCTGGCTGTATGTGCAGGATTACTTCATTTTTTATTTTGAACTGTGTTTTCCAGCAATCAAAGGATTGATTACAGGATGTTTTCCTGCCAGCAAAGTCTATTGAGCTGAATCACAAACATTGCCTTGCCTTCTGTCACTATTCATAATTTATTCTTGGATCACTGGTTCCTTATTAGCAGTATATCTGCTGTGTATCTTGAATGATTCTTTCAAGGCTTTTTGGAGGGTGTTAGAGGAGAGGTGTATACATGTCCCGCTCCTCTGAACCCTTGGTCTCCATCATATTTGTTTTTGATAAAACCAAAAATTCTTTTCAATTTCTGTGATTTGTAGGAGTTATATTTAGTGCCGCTCATGGATTATTATTCTGGTCATTTACTCTTTTAAATTATCCCTCACTTTTTCTGAATACTATTTTTCTTGGATCAGTAGAACATGAACAACTCATTCAGATAAAGTAATCATTTGTTTCCTACTTAAAGCTATCTTTAAAACGCCTCCCCTCACCTCTCCTCTGCTGCTGCTGCTTAACATTAGGAAACAAATGATTACTTTATCTGAATGAGTTGTTCATGTTCTACTGATCCAAGAAAAATAGTATTCAGAAAAAGTGAGGGATAATTTAAAAGAGTAAATGACCAGAATAATAATCCATGAGCGGCACTAAATATAACTCCTACAAATCACAGAAATTGAAAAGAATTTTTGGTTCTATCAAAAACAAATATGATGGAGACCAAGGGTTCAGAGGAGCGGGACATGTATACACATCAGTTCAGTTCAGTGGCTCAGTCGTGTCCAGCTCTTTGTGACCCCATGGACTGCAGCACGCCAGACCTTTCTGTCCATCACCAACTCCCGGAGCCTGCTGAAACTCATGTCTGTTGAATCGGTGATGCCATCCAACCATCTCATCCTCTGTCATCCCCTTCTCCTCCTGCCTCCTGTATACATACACATTATCTTAAAGTATAGTTGATTTGCAATATTGTGTTAATTTCAGATATACAGAAAAGTGATTCAGTTACATTTCCTTCTTTTTTTGGTTGTTTTCCATTATAAGTTATTATACAATATTGAACATAGTTCCTCGTGCTATACAGTAAATCCTTGTTTTATTTTATATATAGTGGTGTATATCTATTGATCCCATATTCCTAATTTATCCCCCACTCCTTTCCCCTTTGATAACCATAAGTTTGTTTTCTATGTCTGTGAGACTTTCTCTTTTGTGAGTAAATTAATTTGCATTATTTTTCAGATTCCATGTATAAGTGATATAATAGTTGTCTTTGTCTGACTTACTTCATTCAGTATGATCATCTCTAGGTTCATCCATATTGCTGCAAGTGCCAATAATGCATTCATTTTATGGCTGAATAATATTCCACTGTATAGATGTACCACTTTTTTTGCATTCATCTGTTGATGGACACTTGGTTGTTTCCATATCTTGGCTTTTGTAAATAGTGTTGCTACGGACATTGGGGTGAGTGTATCTTTTCAATTTAGAGTTTTCATCTTTTCTGGACATATGCCCAAGAGTGGGATTGCTGGATCATATAGCAACTCTATTTTTAGTTTTTTGGGGGAACCTCTATAGTGCTTTCCATAGTCGCTGCATAATTTACATTCCCACCAACAGTATAGGAGAGTTCCTCTTTCTCCATCCCTTCCCCAGTGTTTATTACTGTTCATTCTGACTGCTGTGAGGTAATTCCTCACTGAGTTTTGATTTGAATTTCTCTAATAATTAGCAATGTTAAGCATATTTTTGTGTGCCTGTTGGCCTTCTGTCATAGACATTCTCTTATATTCGTGGAGAAGGAAATGGCAACCCACTCCAGGATTCTTGCCTGGAGAATCCCACGGACAGAGGAGCATGGCAGGCTACAGCCCATGGGGTCACAGAGAGTCAGACACGACTGAGTGACTAACACACACAAACACACACATATCATATTCAAGGTATTTATTACAGTAATTTGATTTTGTGTAATGGGGGAGCTGGTTAAGCAGACCCTGAAAGGCTGTTATATTCACATCTAAACTGGGAGTTTGAAGTCCACAGCAGGCAGATGGGAAAGAAAGAGAGAACGCAAGAGGAAGCAAGAGCCAGTCAGAACCCCCGGTTTGAGATGGAGCTGACGAGACGCACCTGTGTCGGTTCTAATTGCAGTTGCTCTTGGTGGGGTGGGTTATCCTGCAGTAGGAAACTAATACAAAGACAGGGCTTCCCTCAGGGAGCTAAACACCCACCTCTGGCGCAGGATTTGGAGAAGAAGGAGGAAGCACCAGCGGAAGGTGAGGCGGTCTCGGCAGCATCAGTGGGCTCGCGCCATTGAGGTGAGCCGGCAGTTCAGTGGCCCCACAGCTGAGCTGCTCTTTGCTTTCTGCCCTCTGCATCCCCCACAGGAACCCCTCTTGGGGGCACTCCCCCGGTGGCCAGCGGTTAAGACTCCAGCTTCCACTGCAGGTGGCAGGGGTTCTATCCCTGGCGGGGAACTAAGGTTCCATGTGCAGCCCCATGCCCACCCCCCTCCACACACACACAAAAATCTCTCTTGGGGCCCACCCCAACCTACAGGAAAGGAAAACCAAGAACTCTAGTTCAGGCTTAGCCACGTTACCACATTACAGAATCACCACACTAAACAAAAACAACATTATGGGTATAGCACTGGAAAAGAGGACAAAATACTAGTGGCCAAAATAAAACAGACTCTTCCTGAGGCTAATTAAGGTGCCTTCCAACACACAGCCATTTTCTGTGGGGGCCTTGCTGTCTCCCCACACATTGCCAGGTTTGAAGCTCGGGTCATAACCCTACTTCAGGGAGCCTGCTGCCTGCCTCTGTGCTCTGTGGGGAGCAGCGTCCTGGGCCTTTCTCTCTGCTGTTAACTAATCTCCATGCTGGGTTTCTGCTTCTGCTTGGGTACTGCTTGACCTCTCCTCCTCCCAGGGAATTCCCTCTTTAAACTTCCAGCTCTCAAAACTGCCTGTGCCCTTTGTATGAGTCTCCTACTGCAGCTGTAACATATTACAGCACTAATTTATCTTAGAGTTCACAAGTCTGACGTGGGTCTCACTGGGCCCAAATGAGGGTGTTGGCAGAGCTTTGTGCCCTCTGGGGGCTTTAGGGGAGAATGCTCTTCTTTTCCTTTTCCTTCTAAAACTGGCCCACATTCCTTGGTTCATGGCCCCCTTCCATCTCCAAAGCCATTGCTGGTCAGTCAGGTCTTTCATGCTGCAGAAGCCTGACACTGACTCTTTTGCCTCCCTCTTCCATATTCAGAGATCCTTGTGTTACATTTAAGTCTCCTTAATTTAATGTTAGATGTTTAGTATCTTCATCTGCAATCTTATTTCCCGCTTGCTGACTAGCCTACCACATTCATGGGTTCCAGAGATTAGGACATGGACGTCTCTAGGGGAGACGTTCTGGCTATCACGCCTTTCCATTCTTATCATAGACTGGCCTATTGGTATGCTAGAACTTAGGAGCATGTTTCAGACCCTCTGCTTTCCACCTTGCCACAACTCTTACCTTGAGGCAGTGAGCACAACCAACTCTTTATAGGGGCAAACACAATAGGGAGAAAGAAACACAAGGGAAAACATCGATTTTTATTCAGAAATAATTTCCTACCACACAACAGCATTCTGTGTTTCTGAAGATCAGCTGAATGGCGGTTCTAATCTCTCTACAAGACTTTATTGAGCAATAGTCCAGGTTCCCAGGCAATCTAATGGAGTGGCTGGATTCCTGTTGCCCAGGTGATAAATTTCATTATCATTTTCTCCTGGGAACTTTCTTCTCCACCCAGGAGGAAATTCCACTCTTTTTTTTTTTTTGGAAATTCCACTCTTAAGACTCACCATCCAGCTCTCTTCTCATTGCTGTCATTTACCAACATTTACCAACTGCCCGCCCTTTCACTGAAGGCCACAGCACCTCATTCAGTTTTCCTTTTTACCACACTCCAGCAGCTAGTCAAAAATGACATTCTGTAATCACTTTATTTTTAATCATCTACCTCATCCATCTCAACTGCTGTGGAGAGACATTTATTCCTCACTAAATATCCATGTGCTCTTTTAAATTCCTGCCCCACGGCAAATAGATGGGGCCATATGACTACTTCTGGACAAAGGACTGTGAGCCGAAGTGACATGTTTTGCTTCCAGAACAAAGCATCTAAGAATTCAGTACAGTCTTTTCATCCCCTGCCATAGAAACCTGAAGGCTATGTGTTGAAGTGGCAGCATGCCAAAATAAAACAGCTTGAGTGATAAATAAAGCTTTGTTTTATTTGAGATTTTATCTGAGATTGGAATCAATCTTTTAATGCAGAATAGCTTATATTTTCCTGACTAGTACAGCTACCATTCCCAGATTCAAACTCTAGAACTCATCACTTGTTCCACCTTTGAAAAGTTCCACCTTTGAAACCACTTCTAGAAACTTCACATTCTTAGTTTATAGACACTGAGCTTTTTGGCTTGCTCACTTGGATCTACCGCTACTTCACTTAACAACTTTCAGTTCATTGACCATTCATCTTGGTCTGTTAGGGTTACTGTAACAAAATACCACAGACTGGGTAGCCTATAAACAAAAATTTATTTCCTACAGTTCTACAGGCTAAAAGTCTGAGATTAAGGTGTCAGCATAGTTGGGGGAGAGCCTTTTCCTGGGTTCATAGCCAACACCTCGTCTCTATGTGCTCACAAGGTGGAAAAAAGGGAGCTAGGGAACTCTCTAGAGTTTCTTGTATTATACAAGGGCACTAATTCTATCCAAGAGGATCCCATCCTTATGACTTAAGCACACCCCTCACCCCCAAAACGTTTCTTCCTAATACCATCATCTTTGGAGGTTAGAATTTCAACATGTGAATTTTGACAGGATACAAACATTCAGACCCTAGCACCACTCTACTCTCTTCATCTCATCATCTCCTTCCTGTATTTAGTTTCCTCCCTTATCCAGTGTATTATAAGCCATCATTTTCATCAGTTTCCTGTCAGTATTCTAATTTACCTTGCCTCATTGTCCTTTTGTAGCACCTGTCAGAGCCCCAAGCTGACAAAGCCCATGCTGGATGAATCCAGCTACCCATCTTCTCTATACTTGTACCCAGGCTGAAGAACACTAATAGAAATAAATCATTTAAAAAAGCAAATTTCTGAGCTGTCAACATTCGCTGGAAATCCCCGTGTGTCTTTACAGTCAGTTCAGTCTTAAACTTCCTCAAGCCTCTGTCCTTCTGCCTACCCTATTACATGGAACAGGTGAACAGGTAAAACCATCAGCTTTACACAGAAAGTAACACACTATCAGAGAACTACCATGGCTTTTCAAAAATCAGCTTTACAAAGCTGTCCGCATCTGTCCCCATTCTGCCTTCTTCCCCCCTGTTTCAGTATTGTGTCCCCATCAAAGAACAGTCCTTCTACCTCTGCCCTTAATCACTATCCTCTTCCAGATTCTCAGGAACTTTATGTTGGCAGTTGTCTTTCCTCTGTATAGTGACTTCAGCCTTCTCCTTGATGTGCTTCCTATCATCAAATATCCTCAATCCATTCCATCTTAAGGAGAAAAAACTCACCCTTGATATAACATTCCCTTCCAGATGTTCTTTTCTTGGCTTTTCTTTACCTCTACCTAACCATTAGGTGATGGAATTCCTCAAGGTGAATCACAAACCCTCTTCTCTTTTCAGTCTATACTCTTTTTAAACTTGCTTACTTGTTTATGTCTTTTATTGAAGTATATTTGACTTATTAGTTTCAAGTATACAACATAGTGATTCAGTATTTTTACAAATTATATGCCATTAAAAGTTATTACAAGGGACTTCCTTGGTGGTCCAATGGCTAAGAATCTGTGCTCCCAATGCAGGGGGCCTGGGTTCAATCCCTGGTCAAGGAACTAGATCCCACATGCCACAAATAAGACCCAGTGCAGCCAAATAAAATAAATATATTAAAAAAAAGTTATTACAAGATAACGGCTATAATTCCCTGTGCTACAGTGTATCCTGTTGCTTATGTGTTTTATACACAGTGGTTTGTATCTCTTAATTCCACACCCTTAAGTTAATATACTTCTCTTCCATTACCTCTCCTCTCTGGTAAGCATGAGTTTTCTGTATCTGTGAGTTTTTCTGTTTTGCTGTACATTCATTTGTGTTTTTTGATTCCACATATAAGTGATAACATACAGTAATTGTCTTTGTCTGATTTATTTAACTAAGAATAATGTTATCTAGGTCCTTCAATGTTACTGCAAATTACAGAATTTCATTCTTTTCCATGGGTGAGTAATATTTCATTAGGTATACACACATACACACACATATATATACATCTTTTTGTATTCATTTGTCTGTTGGTGGACATTTAGGTTGCTCCCATATCTTATCTATAGTAAATAGTGCTGCTAAGAAAATTGGGATGTGTGTATCTTTTGAATTAGTGTGTTCATTGTTTCAGATATGTATCAAGGAGTGAAATTGCTGGATCTTATCGTAGTTCTTGAAATTTGACCTTGGAGTACAAAATGAAGCAGGGCAAAGACTAATAGAGTTTTGCCAGGAGAACGCACTGGTCATAGCAAACACCCTCTTCCAACAACCCAAGAGAAGACTCCACACATGGACATCACTAGATGGTCAATACCAAAATCAGATTGATTATATTCTTTGCAGCCAGAGATGGAGAAGCTCTATACAGTCAGCAAAAACAAGACCAGGAGCTGAGTGTGGCTCAGATCATGGACTCCTTATTGCCAAATTTAGACTTAAATGGAAAAAAGTAGGGAAAACCACTAGACCATTCAGGTATGACCTAAATCAAATCCCTTACAATTATACAGTGGAAGTAAGATATAGATTCAAGGGATTAGATCTAATAGAGTGCCTGAAGAACTATGGATGGAGGTTTGTGACATTGTACAGGAGGCAGTGATCAAGACCATCCCCAAGAAAAAGAAATGTAACAAGGCAAAATGGCTGTCTGAGGAAGCCTTACAAATAGCTGTGAAAAGAAGAGAAGTGAAAGGCAAAGGAGAAAAGGAAAGACATACCCATTTGAATACAGAGTTCCAAAGAATAGCAAGGAGAGATAAGAAAGCCTTCCTCAGTGATCAATGCAAAGAAATAGAGGAAGACAACAGAATGGGAAAGACTAGAGATCTCTTCAAGAAAATAAGAGCTATCAAGGGAACATTTTACGCAAAAATGGACACAATAAAGGACAAAAACAGTATGGAACTAACAAAAGCAGAAGACATTAAGAAGAGGTGGCAAGAATACACAGGAGAACTATACAGAAAAAATCTTAATGACCCAGATAACCACGATGGTGTGATCACTCACCTAGAGCCCAGGCTTCCTGGAATGTGAAGTCAAGTGGGCCTTAAGAAGCATCACTATGAGCAAAGCTAGTGGAGGTGATGATATTCCAGTTGAGCTATTTCAAATCATAAAAGATGATGCTGTGAAAGTGCTACACTCCATATGCCAGCAAATTTGGAAAACTCAGCAGTGGCCACAGGACTGGAATAGGTCAGTTTTCATTCCAATCCCAAAGAAAGCAATCCCAAAGAATGCTCAAACTACCACACAATTGCACTCATCTCACACGCTAGTAAAGTAATGCTCAAAATTCTCCAAGGCAGGCTTCAGCAGTATGTGAACTGTGAAATTCTAGATGTTCAAGCTGGATTTAGAAAAGGCAGAGGAACCAGAGATCAAATTGCCAACATCCATTGGATCATCAAAAAAGCAAGAGAATTCCAGAAAAACATCTATTTCTGCTTTATTGACTATGCCAAAGCCTTGACTGTGTGGATCACAATAAACTGTGGAAAATTCTGAAAGAGATGGAAATACCACACCACCTGACCTGCCCCCTGAGAAATCTGTATGCAAGTCAAGAAGCAACAGTTAGAACCGGACATGGAACAACAGACTGCTTCCAAATAGGAAAAGGAGTATGTCAAGGCTGTATATTGTCACCCTGCTTATTTAACTTATATGCAGAGTACATCATGGGAAATCCTGGACTGGTTGAAGCACAAGCTGGAATCAAGACTGCCGGGAGAAATATCAATAACCTCAGATATGCAGGTGATACCACCCTTATGGCAGAAAGCGAAGAGAAACTTAAGAGCCTCTTGATGAAAGTCAACGAGAGTGAGAAGTTAGCTTAAAACTCAACGTTCAGAAAACTAAGATCATGGCATCTGGTCCCATCACTTCATGGCAATAGATGGGGAGACAGTGGAAACAGTGACAGGCTATTTTCTGTCTGCAGATGCAGACAGAAATCGCTGCAGATGGTGACTGCAGCCATAAAATTCAAAGACACTTGCTCCTTGGAAGAAAAGTTATGACCAACATAGACAGCATATTAAAAAGCAGAGACATTACTTTGCCAACAAAGGTCTGTCTAGTCAAAGCTATGGTTTTTCCAGTAGTCGTGTATGGAAGTGAGAGTTGGATTATAAAGAAAGCTGAGTGCTGAAGAATTGATGCTTCTGAACTGTGGTGTTGGAGAAGACTCTTGAGAGTCCCTTGGACTGCAAGGAGATCTAACCAGTCCATCCTAAAGGAAATGAGTCCCGATTGTTCATTGGAAGGACTGATGCTGAAGCTGAAAGTCCAATACTTTGGCCACCTGATATGAAAACCTGACTCATTGGAAAAGACCCTGATGCTGGGAAAGATTGAAGGTGAGAGGAGAAGGGGATGACAGAGAATGAGATCTTTGGATGGCATCACCGACACAATGGACATGAGTTTGATTAAACTCCGGGAACTGGTGATGGACAGGGAGGCCTGGCGTGCTGCAGTCCATGGGTTCACAAAGAGTCAGACACGACTGAGTGACTGAACTGAACTGATGGTAGTTCTGTTTTTGGTTTTTTAGTTCTCCATTCTGTTTTCCATAGTGGCTGTGCCAATTTGCATTCCTACCAACAGTGTACAAAGATTCCCTTTTCACAGACTTCCTTGGCAGTCCAGCGGTTAAGACTCTGTAATTACATTGCAGGGGGCATGAATTTGACCTATGGTCAGAGAGAATCCCACATGCTGTATGGTGAGGTAAAAAAAAAAATGTTCCCTTTTCTCTACATCTTTGCGAACATTTGTTATTTGGACACCTTTTGACGATAACCATTCTGATAGATGTGAAGTGATATCTCATTTGATTTTGATTTGCATTTCTTTAATTATTAGTGATGTTGAGCTTCTTTCTATGTGCCTGTTGGCCATCTGTAAGTCATCTTTGGGAAAATGTTTATTCAGGTTTTCTGCCCATTTTTTGATTGGTTGTTTGGATTTTTTCATACTGAGTTATAGGAACTGTTTATATCATTTTGGTATTAGACTTTTGTTGGTTATGTCATGTACAAATATTTTCTTCCATTCCATAACATGTCTTTTCCTTTTGTCAGTGGTTTCCTTTGTTGTGAAAAAGCTTTTAAGTTTAATTAGGTCCCATTTGTTTATTTTTGCTTTTATTTCTTTTGCCTTGGGAGAGCAGTCCAAACAACATTGCTGTGATTTACATCAGTGAATGCTCCACCTGTGTTCTCTTCTAAGCGTTTTACGGTCTTACATTTAGATCATTAATCCACTTTGACAAAGGATTGTGGCGACTTTGAAATGAAACTTAGGAAATACTTCCCAACAGCCCGCATAAACAACAAGAAGGTTTATAATATCCCAGGATCACAAATGAGAAAACCTCACCTATAAGAAATCAAAACCCCAGATCTGTGCTACATGCAGATGGAGAGTCTAAAATCACATTCCTTGTGTGAAGGGACCTGAAGCTGGGGAATCAACCTGAACAGAAACGTGACTGTTTTGCTCAAGTTGAGAAGAGCAGCACCCTGTAGACTATTTCTCCAGAGGGAACTCTCTTCTAATGACAGTCACAAATGACAAATCATACCTTAAAACAAGCCACTATCTGTGAGAGTCAGCAGATGAAAGAAAGAGGAGCCAGAGCATGAAAGAGAAGAATAACCAGAATAAAATGTTGCCAATATATGTTTTAAAGTTCAAAGCCATGAAGGAAGGAGTATAAAACATAAGGGAAAAAAACAACACGAATAAATGATAAGGATTTTTATAAAGCCAATGAATTTAGAAATCAAATATAATATTCTTTTCCATCTGAAAACCTTTAGTAAATGTTCTTCCCTCTGCCTGGGCACGCATGCCTCACTCTCCACCTGCAAACTCCTACTCATCTTTGCAGTCTCAGCAAAGGGGATCTTTTGCTGACCTGCGAGAAGATGTTGGTTTCCTCTGTAATAAATTCTCATGGCTCCTTCGTTTCCCTTTTTAGCAACATTCATCACTGTAATAATGTCTTGTTCAATGTTTGTCATTCCTAGATGACTATAAACTCCATGATGACAGGTGTGATTTCTGCCTAGTTTTCTACCTTATCCCTAGTAACTAGCACAGTGTCTATCTACTATGTGGATTCTTGATTGGACAACGATATCCTAGGGACATTCCAGTCTACATCTGCTGCCTGGAGTAATGATTAATAATTTCTTTCACTTCCTCTCACTGTTTGAGCAATAAAACTTATATGAATACCCTGATTGTGGGCTGATTGGTTTATTAAACCAAAATGCCTAATTCACTGTCTTCCTCTCTCCTGGCCCTTAAAATCTCATTGAGACCTCTGGTTTCTTTGATCCTCCTCCTTTCCTTTTTATCTGCAAACTCACCTAACCTGTTTTAGCTTACTCTCTTGCCTAGCTGCTTTAGACTGAGCTCTTTCATGAAAAGTATTAATACTCCATATCTCTTGATCCTTTTTTTCTTTTCCCTATCCAACAACCCTTACAAATCTCTGCTGCTCCTAAGTCACTTCAGTCGTGTCCGACTCTATCTGACCCCATAGACGGCAGCCCACCAGGCTCCGCCATCCCTGGGATTCTCCAGGCAAGAACAATGGAGTGGGTTGCCATTTCCTTCTCCAATGCATGAAAGTGAAAAGTGAAAGCGAAGTCGCTCAGTGAAGTCGCTCAGTTTAGGTCTACCATAAATCCACTTGGTTTCTTTGCTTTGTGTGTGTGTGTGTGTGATTTTGCTGTAGCAGCAGAGTGAGTTGATTCCACTGCATATTCACTGTCTCCATTCTTAGTGGACCGTCAAGGCTTCCTAGTAATGTTCCCATGCTACTCCTGTCTCTGAAATCCTGGCAAACTGCAGATGTATCTCTGCCCTCGCATTGTCACCCTGTACTGGGGTTATGTGATTGTGAATCCAGTTATCCTGCTGAATAGAATTCCTTGGCAGTGGGGCCCTTCTCTTACTCATCTCTTCCTCTAGCATCTAGCAGATTTCCTGGCACAGAGAAAGTGCCAGAAATAAGTACTTGAACAATGAGTGAATGAGGATGAGAATGAAATGACAAAAAACAAATACAAGAAGCATAAGTGGGAACAATGGAGCATGTGACAAGATCAGTGCCTAATTTATAAACTTTTTAAACCATGGCAAAAGAGACAAGAGTATATTATGTTTCTTCATTTGCCCCAACCTGAACGGACCTAGAGGTTCTCAAACTAAGTGAAGTAAGTCAGACAGAGAAAGACAAATATCATATGATATTGCTTACATGTGGAATCTAAAAAAAAAATGATACAAATGAACTTGTTTATAAAACAGACAGAGAGAACAAACTTATGGTTACCAAAGGGGAAAAGGGGGGATAATTAGGAGTTTGGGATTAAAATATACACATGACTATGTATAAAATAAATAACAATAAGTACCTCCTCTCTCTGCCTCCTGAGCAATCTGCGGGTCAAAAAGCAACAGTTAGAACCACACATGGAACAACAGACTGGTTCCAAATAGGAAAAGGAGTACGTCAAGGCTGTATATTGTCACCCTGCTTATTTAATTTATATGCAGAGTAAATACATCATGAGAAATGCTGGGCTGGATGAAGCACAAGCTGGAATCAAGATTGCTGGGAGAAATATCAATAACCTCTGGTATGCAGATGACACCACCCTTGTGGCAGAAAGTGAAGAGGAACTTAAGAGCCTCTTGATGAAAATCAAAGAGGAGAGTGAAAAAGCTGGCTTAAAACTCAATGTTCAAAAAACTAAGATCATGGTATTCAGTCCCATCACTTCATGGCAAATAGATGGGTAAACAGTGGAAACAGTGACAGACTATTTTCTTGGGCTCCAGAATCACTGCAGATGGTGACAGCAGCCATGAAATTAAAAGACACTTGCTCTTTGGAAGAAGAGCTATGAAAAATGTAGACAGCATATTAAAAAGCAGAGATATTACTTTGCCAACAAAGGTCTGTATAGTCAAAGCTATGGTTTTTCCAGTAGTCTTGTATGGATGTGAGAGTTGGACCATAAAGGAAGCTGAGCACTGAAGAATTGATGCTTTTGGATTGTGGTGTTGGAGAAGACTCTTGAGAGTCCCTTGGACTGCAAGGAGATCCAATCAGTCCATCCTAAAGGAGATCAGTCCTGAATATTCATTGGACGGACAGATGCTGAAGCTGAAGCTCCAATACTTTGACCACCTGATGTGAAGAACTGACTCATTGGAAAAGACCCTGATGCTGGGAAAGATTGAGGGCAGGTGGCAAAGGGGATGACAGAGGATAAGATGGTTGGATGGCATCACTGGCTCAATGGGCATGAGTTTGAGCAAGCTCCGGGAGTTGGTGATGGACAGGGAGGCCTGGTGTGCTGCAGTCCATGGGATCACAAAGAGTCGGACACGACTGAGCAACTGAACTGAACAGAACTGAACCTATTGTATGGGCTTCCCAGGTGGTTCAGTGGTAAAGAATCCACCTTCCTTGAGTTGGGAAGATCCCAGGAGGAGGAAATGACAATTCACTCCAGTATTCTTGCTGGGACAGTCCCATGGGCAGAGAATCCTGGTGAGTTACAGTCCATGGGGTCGCAAAGAGTCAGATATGACTGAGTGACTGAGCAGGCACATACCTACTGAAGCACTAGGAACTATATTCAAAATCTTATAATAGCCTATAATAGAAAGAATCTAGAAAAGAATATATCTACACATATATGTGTGTGACTATATATATATATATATATGAATCACTTTGCTGTACACCTCAAACTAACACAGCATAAAAATTTAAGGGTGTATTTTTCTTATTTATAAGTTATGTAATATGAGATAGCATAATAATTGAAGCTGTAGATACATCATACTAGGATTTAGTTGTATTTTTATGCTTACATCTAACTGACTTTATATTCCTCTGTGTTGTCTGTTCTGAGGCGCCAAATGACACTGAGATCAAGGATATCTGAAAATTCTGTCACTGGAGGTTGCCAGTTCATATATTTCCAAATACACTCTCAGTCTTACAAAATGTTTTCAGTTTTGCTGAATTGTCGTAGTTCCTACCCTAGGAAGAGCTCCTTCCTACATTTCCAACCATCGGTGCCATCATCTGGAAGTTCTCATCCTGGTCCTTATCCTGGTTGTCCAGTACCTGTCCATCCTGTTCTATCTCTGCTGACGCTTCTGTTCCTAATTGTGGTCTGGCTCTTGAACATTGGTAATTTTACATTTTTCTAGCCTTTCTCCTTATCACCTATCTTCTATACTCATGGATGATCCTGAATTTGACAGTCATAAGGTCTTTATCTCTTGGATGCAGATTAATTCTTATCTGAGCAAATCCTAATCATAGTCCAAATAAAGTATCTTAAAGCAATCAGCCTCATCCTAAATTGCCAAGAAATGAGACCAATTCAAAAAATGTTTTTTAAGTGACTGTATTCTTTGTCTCTGTCTCAAAAAGAGGGGCTAAGAGTTCATTAAAACATATTCTCTCATTAGGATTTAGATGAAACAATTGTCTAGCAACTCAAGAGGGATGTTTTTTGTTGTGGTAATGTTAAGTGGTGACCATCACTGAGGAACAGCTTAAATTCACCCAACTGAGGAGATTCTATTCCTAGATCCTACTATTCTGCCAGCAAGAAACATAAGCTGGAGAGAGAAGAGGTGAAATTAGAGACCGCTAAGTAATCTTTGGCAACTCTGTGGGCCACATCTAGGTGTACTGAAGAGAAGGGCCATATTTATGTGGAATATAGTACTTTTTACTCATATATCTGTGCCGTCACATGTTTATTAGTCAGTACCTAAAACATGAGAGACAGGGTGATATAGTAGGGAGAGCATTCAAACTGGCCTGGATTCTAGTTGATTCTGCCTTTCTTTATGTGTGACCTTTGACAAGTCACCAAATTTCTCTGAGACCTTGTCTTCATCTGTAAAATGGGAAGAATAATAGCTACTTCACTGGATTGTTGATACAGTAAATTTTTTAAAAAGATATGTAAAAGTATCTGAACATCTGGCATGAAAGAGGCAATTATTTAAAACAAGTTTTCATTAAAATTTCATTTTGTCTTATTTTTCATCTACATGATCTTGGTCTCAGGACTTCAAGTTGGAGAAGGAAATGAAGTGGGTTTTTATTTCAGTTTGAGAAATATGGAACTGGGCTGGTTTGCCAGTAGGACTAGGCTATTTAGATGAGTCTATTTGATTTCAGGATGTTGTCCAGCCTCATCCTTCACCAGCCTGAGTACTGCTTGTTCCAGAAGTGCATTGCTGAAAGAGTGGAGTCATACAAAGTCAGGCATGGGTGTCTCAGGAAAGCAATGCCAGGACACAGTTTTGGAAACATGGTCTGATAGTCATCCAATAACACTTATTAGTATTCTGTGCATAGAAACAACTAGACAACGTGAGGTGATGCAACAGAACAGATCAAATTGAATTTTACAGCATGAAAAATTTTTTTTGGAGTTGACTAATTACTATTAAATATTGCTAAAGATCAGAGTCTACTTCCTTCATTTTATGGATGAAGAAATGGTAGTCTGGAGAAATAACATGGCCACTTTACTGACAATCCAGTATATTTGCCACTAAACTCTTCTGGTGGTACAATTTCTGCTTCATGTAGAAATAAAGAAGTTGTCCAAATTTTACATAGAGACAACTCAAAAAGATCTATTAACCAATGTAATCATTTCTGGTTACATAAAGAAAACTAAATTTGTTACTATAAAAAAAAAAACTTTCCTACAAAGTTTGGAAACTTTACTAGGAATTATTCTTGGTACTTATATGGCAACCTCTCCCTGTAGAATGTGGCCATCCCCTGAACAAATGCTGAAGTTATTGAAATGACTGGATTCAGGGGGCACAAATCTGGGAATATATTAGGCAAGATGTTTCTCTGGGCAGCCTGGATTTCAAACCCATAAGACATGTGTAGGAAGAGTCTGTTGGGATCAGAAAGAAAATGGGAGTTTATGACGTTTAGAGAGAATAGAAAGCATGTGATGAGCAAGTAATAAATGCTATGTTCCCATCCATGTTTGTTTTTCTTGACTCCTTAGGATTCTCAATAAAATTTCACAAAGGCCTCATTTCAAGATAGAGGAGAAAATATTTCCTTCTAACAATTTTTAAACATAAATTTCAGACTCTCAAGCAAAAGTCAGAGGCCTAAGAGATTGACTGGACTCTAACCAAAATTTGCCTCACTTACTCAAATTCTTACTGGCAAAAGGCCAAGGATAGCTAGCTCTCTCAACATGCCTATCTGGGGTTTCTGTTTTCTTTACTTTCTGATTACTTCTCAGGTGCTGGTATATAATATTGTAGGAAATATAGAGGAATAATCTGTATTAAAGACATGTTTTTACAACACCTTTGAATTAACTGAGAAATTATATTTCCTGCCTTTCAAATCTCATTGATTTATAGCCAGGGCTAAGGGGAAAAGCTATGCATATTGTGAGGTGTAAGAAAAGCAGGCAGGCAGTGTTAGAATCAGAGGTCAGCAGATAAGAAGTGAAGGAGTTTGTGGTATCGAGGCCATGCAGCAGGTGTGAATGTGTGTCCAGGGATGAATGCATGTCCAGGTATCTTCAGCCAGTCGGGTAACCTTCATTTGTTTTACCAACATGATGTTGCCTGCAGCATCCATCCTGCCGTTTAGCCTCTACACTATTTTCTCGGGTTTTATCTGACAGTGGCCCCAAGATCCCGCTGCTACGTGGACAATGCCTTTTCCAGGACTCCAGTCAATCTTCTGCTGGACGTGAGCCCACAAGATCCCATCTGCTGGGGAGGCACTCGTCTCTGCTTGGCCACTCTGTCCTAGGAGGAACAGACCCCCCTCTTCCCAAGGCCCACGTAACCACCAGGCTAGAGAGGGGGGAATAATCCCACAAACCTGAGAACTAGGGTATGCTCCTAAATGCCTATTACCTATCCCAGGATTTGCTTCTTTTCTAGAGTTCTCAAAGTAGGACTGTTCATTTTCTTCTAAAGAAACTGTAACCTCAAGCTGTGAACCTGCCCTCTAAGCCCCAGGACATTTGATTTAAAAAAAAAAAAAAATGCAATTGCCTGGCTTAAGAAAATTTGATTCCTTTAGCCCTCCCTGGTGCTACCATGCATGCTGCATATTGCGGGTATAATTGACCTTTGGTGATGGCTTTCAGACTGAAGCAAGCATCAGGATTACCTGAAGTTTCTCTTTAAAGAGATTACTGGACACAAACTCCAGAGTTTCCAATTCAGTTGGTCTGGTGTAGCACCTGATAATTTGAATTTTCACAGGTTCTCATGTGATCCTGATGCTGTTGGCCCAGGAATCACATTTTGAAAACCACTGGCCTGGTGTGTGGTGAGATCTAGACAAAATCACAACAAAATACAGTGGCCCAACATCAGAATGCCTGGAGCTGTCACTCATCCTGCTGCTCCCATAAATATCACATAATGAGGGTATATTTGGCAAAAAAAAAATGTTAAGCTATTTTTCAGTAAGATAAAAATATTTTAAACTGACAACATTCAGACAGAATATCACACTGTAAGACAAAAAATTCACTAAGAAAGCTGCCAAGCATCACCATGGCACCATTATATTCAAATCCTCACAGAGAACAAAGTGCATTGTTTTCCAGGCTCAAACAAAACAGTGGTCCTCGAATCCTGCTGTCCACTATTTTCCCTTTGATATCAAGGAATGAATTGAGTATTTTTTTCTTTAGAGGTCCTTTACTTCTTTTAAATCCTGAATTTAGCCCAGGCTCTGCTTAGAGGTAAGCTGAATGCAAAAGGACAATAAAGAAAATTGACATCATAAGGTAGACAAATAAAGTAGAATCAGCAGAAAAGCAGATTATTTCCTTCTCTTGTATAGGATGACTCTGTAATGTAAATAGCATCACTATTTATTACCATAGATTCACCTGCTCTTAAAAATGATCTAGAAGTTGTGATCTGTGATATTCAGGAAGGTAAACTGGGGAAGGAAATGCTTCTGGCCATGTCTTACAGCTGTTGATGGATGCTGGCCCTTGGTGTGGCTATGTTTACCGTTGCTGAGAACCAGTCTTACCCTCTGTCACACACATCAGCCTGCCTGAAGAGATTAAGAACGTGGAGCACACCCATCAAGGCAAGGGGCTTCTGCGGTGTCCCAGGATCTAACGCTCAGAGCATTTAAAAGCTCAAAGACAGGCTGCAAGATCGCAACCATGTCTTCATGACTCCTAGCGATTCATGGGGTCGCAAAGAGTCAGACACGACTGAGCAACTGAACTGAACTGAACTGAATCTTTCCAAAGACAAGTGGTCAAGAACTGGAAAGCAGTGATTCTAATTCTGTGGGAAGAGCAGATGATTTAGGCCTCCAGGAGAGGACAGAACCCCTCAGAGTGCAGGAAAGGTCTGTTCTGTGTGTGGACAGGGCAGGGAGATTGCAAACTGAGCCAAGCCTCAGAGTTGCCAGGTGACCCAGATACCTTGTCAAAATGCCCACTTTGAAAACAAAACACAACCTGAGTTGGAATGTTTCTGTTACTTTGCTTCTTTCCATCCCAGAAATGAAATCAGATTCCTTCTCATGGCTGAGTCCTATTTCTGGTCATCGAATTACTGAGTGGGACATCATCTCAAATAGGAGACTGAGCCCCAGCGTGCCCAGTATCCATTAGCCATCACGTGGAGTGCATTAATAAACCCAAGTAGAGGTATGATATTACACTGAAAATGCATTGGGAGGATTTTTACTATCATTCTAACTTTGTGAGTGTGCCAACAACATCTCTTTCAACTCGAGGTAAACTAAGCTAGGTATTTAGAGAGATTAAGTTTTTCAGGCCCAGACTAGGTCACCCCTGAAGGCACTTGTGCAGGGAGAAATAAGCCTCTGTGGGTCTTTAATGTTCATCCTTCAAGTAGAATATATGGATGTATGTAAAAACACATCATGATCAAGAAATAGAGTTCATACCAGGAATGTATATATGTTCATGTGTATGTATGTGGAAATGAGCAGTACGTATCCTTAAAAATACATAGTTTAATCTTTGGTTTTTTAAATTTTACATAAATTGTACAAATTCGCTTATTTTTTCACTCAACATTATGTTTTCAGTTTAGAATAACATTTTTTCCTTCTCACTTCTGCCTGAGTCATGATTCCAGTAATAAATGTAGTATTAATATATACCTCCAATTATTCAGATCTTGTAAATTTAATAAAATTTTGTAGTCTTATGTTTAACTTTTAGAGAATTTTCTAGACTTTCTTTATTCATTGTTGATTTATGTAGTCTTCTAAGTTTTTGGGGTTTTTTGTTACTACTGTGATATCTTACCTTCTACTTGTTGGAAAGTGGAATGCCACAAATTTTTATATGCTCATTTTCTACCCTATTTCTTATTTCTTTTTAGTTATGTACTTTTGAACTTTTATTGGCCAGGACCTGCAGTGTTCTGTTCCAGTGATAAGGAGAATCTTCATCTTGTTTCTGAATGTAAAGGGAACGCTTTTTAAGTTTTTCCATTAATGTGATTCTTGCTAAAGGTTTTTTGATAATTTTATCAAAGTAAGGGTCTTCCTTCCCATTTCTAGTTTTGTTAAGAGCTTTTTAACATATATAGATTTTGAATGTAATGAGGTTATTTTTCTGCATCTATTCCTTGAGAGAAAAGCTATGACCAACTTGGACAGCATATTAAAAAACAAAGACATTACTTTGCTGACAAAGGTCCATCTAGTAAAATCTATGGTTTTTCCAGTAGTTATGTATGGATGCAAGATTGGACCATAAAGAAAGCTGAGCACTAAAGAATTGATGCTTTTGAACTGTGGTGTTGGAGAAGACTTTTGAGACTCCCTTGGACTGCAAGGAGATCCAACCAGTCCATCCTAAAGGAAATGAGTCCTGAATGTTCATTGGAAGCACTGATGCTGAAGCTGAAACTCCAGTAACTTGGCCACCTGATGTGAAAAACTGACTCATTGGAAAAGACCCTAATGCTGGGCAAGATTGAAGACAGGAGGAAAAGGAGATGACAGAAGATGAGATGGTTGGATGACATCACCAATTCAATGGACATGAGTTTGAGCAGGCTCTGGGAGTTGGTGATGGACAGGGAAGCCTGGCGTGTTGCAGTCCATGGGGTCACAAAGCATCAGACACGACTGAGCAACTGGACTCATTGAGATGCCAGAGGATGAGATGGTTGGATGGCATCACCAATTCAATGGACGTGAGTTTGAGCAGGCTCCAGGAGCTGGTGATGGACAGGGAAGCCTGGCGTGCTGCAGTCCATGGGGTCACAAAGAGTTAGACATGACTGAGCAACTGGACTGACTGAGTTGGTCATATGCCTTCCCTCCTTAGACTTTACCTTCCTGGCATGAACTCTACTTGATCAAGATGTTTTGTTGCTCTTCTTGTCCTTGTTATTATTATTTATAGCACACTGGGTTTGATACCTTGTTTAGTATTTTTGCATCAATGTTATATATATAATTGCCCATAATTTCCTTTGCTTCTCCCATCCTTATTATATTTTGTATGAAGAGAATACTAGTGTTATAAAATTAATTGAATAGCTTTCCCAGTAATTGGAAATTATGGGCTTTAGCCAGTTTTTCAAGTTTTTTAAAAAATAATTGATTAAATTTTCTTAGTACTTATTGATCTATTCAAGTTTTCTTTCACTTGGCCAATTTTAAAATTTTATCTTCAATATTTTTATTTCATTAATTTTTCAAGTTCATTAGTTCATTTATGGTATTCTTTCATAATTAAAAAAATCTGCTATCCTTTTGACTATTTTAACATTTTTGTCCCATATATTATTATTTACATCTTCCTCCCCTTTTCTCTTAATAAGCCTTCATTCATTTCTAAATATTTTGAGATCTTCCTCCTGATGTTTCTTTTAATTATTTCCATTACTGAGAGAAGGACAACTCAATAGAGTGAGCAAGAGTTTCACTAAAAGACACTCAACATAGTTACATGCATATATGTGTGTATACATATGCATGTATATGCATATATAGATAAGCATGTATGTATATGTATATACATAGATGTGTGAATATAATACAGGAAGACAGCACTTTTTTATGGAAGTTAGTTGAAAATGTTTAATAACAGAATAGATTTTTAATCAACATTAGTATCTATTTACATAATTAAGATGTGATCCATTAAAAGTATTTTACTTAGGCTAGGTGACCTTTTTTACCACCAGTTTTTTTTTTATTTCTTTTATTATGGTAAAAACACCTAACAAGATCTACACACCCCCCAACAAATTTTAAGTGCATAATATATTATTGTTGTCTGTAGGTAGTGTTTAGCAGATCTCTAGAGCTTATTCATCTTGCTCAGCTGAAACTTTACGCCTGTTGATTAGTAACTCATTTCCCCCTCCCCCAACCCCTGGCAACCAGTGTCCCACTCTTTGATTCTATGAATTTGACTATTTTAGGTATCTCCTATAAGTGGAATCATGCTGTATTTGTCTTTCTGTGACTGGCTTATTTCACTTTACATGGTGCTTCATCCATGTTGTTATATATTGCAGAATTTCCTTCTTTGTAAAAATAAATAGTATTCCACTGTATATATATACCACATTTTTAATCCATTCATCTGTCAATGTCCATTTAGATTGTACCGTGTCTTGGTTGTTGTGAATAGTGCTGTGATGAATTTGTTGTTGCTTAATCACTAAGTCCTGTCTGACTCTTTTGCAACCCCATGGACTGCAGCACACCAGGCTTCTCTGTCCATGGGATTTCCCAGGCAAGAACACTGGAGTGGGTTGCCATTTCTTTCTCCAGAAGATATCACTTTTCTATTGAAAAGAAGTTATGTAAATGCAGTCAATTTTATTTATAATTTATTTAGTTTGTTGTTGTTCAGTCTCTCAGTCATGTCCGACTCCCTGCTGCCCAATGGACTGCAGCACACAGCCTGCTATCCTTCATTACTCTCTCCCAGACTTTGCTCAGACTCATGTCCATTGAGTTGATGATACCATGCAACCATCTCATCCTCTGTCTCCCTCTTCTCCTCCTGCCCTCAATCTTTCCCAGCATCAGGATCTTTTCCAATGAGTCAGTTCTTTGGATTGGGTGGCCAAAGTATCGGAGCTTCAGCTTCAGCATCCGTCCTTCCAATGTGTATTCAGGGTTGATTTCCTTTAGGACTGACTGGTTTGATCTCCTTGCTGTCAAAGGGACTCTCAAGAGTCTTCTCCAACACCACAGTTTGAAAGCATCATTTCTTTTGTGCTCAGCCTTCTTTATGGTCCAACTATCACATCTGTACTTGACTACTGGAAAAACTTTAACCTTGACTATATGGATCTTTTCCACCAAAGTGATGTCTCTGCTTTCTAATATGCTGTCTAGGCTTGTCATAGCTTTTCTTTAAAGGAGCAAGCATCTTTTAGTTTCATGGCTGCGGTCACTGTCCACAGTGATTTTGAAGCCCAAGGAAATAAAGTCTGTCACTGTTTCTGCTTTTTCCATTCTATTTGCCGTGAAGTGATGGGACTGAATGCCATGATCTTCAGTCTTTGTTCTCCCCATTTTTTCCTACATCCCCAAGCCTCCATATGGCATCATTTTTCTTCCACATTTAGAATGGGTCTTTTGGTGACTGGTTCTCTCAGCTTTATCTGAAAATGTCCTTGTTTAATGTTTATTTATTTATTTTTTTTAATGTTTATTTTTAATTGGTTATGGAATTTTTTTCCAGCCCTTCAAAGCTATCATTTCATTGTCTTCTGGCTTTTTTAAATTAAATGTTTACATTATTAAATTTTAAAATTTTTTAAAATTCAGCTATGAATTATATTGTTTTCTCTGTGTGTGTGGCAGTGAAAGTGAAAGGGTTAACCACTCAGTCATGTCCGACTCTTTGCGACCCCATGGACTGTAGCCCACTAGGCTCCTCTCTCCATGGGATTCTCCAGGTAAGAATGTAGTTGGTTGCAATTCCTTTCTCTAGGGGATCTTCCCGACCCAGAGATTGAACCTGGGTTGCCTGCATTTCAGATGGTCTCTTTCACCTTCTGAGCCACAAGGGAACCCCCCTGTGTGTGACAGTAGGTAGGGCAGGTAATCTGTTTTTAAGACTTTTTCCTCTTTCTACTTGTTTTAGCAGTTTTACAGTTATATTCCTTAGTATTTTTCCTCTATGTTTATTCTTCTTTGTTTATCATTCTTTTGAACCTGTAACTTGTTACTGTTTTTGAAAAATTATCAGTCATCATCTCTTCAAACATTTCTGTCCCATTTTCTTTCTCCTTTTTGGAATACCAATTACGTGAATATCAGACTGTCCCACTGCAAGTTCTGTCTTTTACATTGTTTTCTCTACTTACCATTCTTCTCTCTGTCCTTCAGTTTGGACATTTCCTTGTGGTATATATCTATTCATCATATTCATCAATCCTTTCTTAAGCTGTCTGTAATTTGCCTTGAAAGCAATCCATTGCTTTACCATTGTACTTCTCAGTTCTAGAATTTCTATTCAGCTATTTTGTATAGTTTTTTGTTCTCTGTCAAAATTCTAAATCTTGTTTGTAGTTCCTTGAAAATGTTGTGTTATTTTAAAAACAGTACCGTATCTGATAGTATCTGTATCTTTGTGCATCTTTTTCTATTGTCTGTTATTTCAGCAGGTTTTCTAGTATGCCTAGTGTTTTAGATTGAGTGCTTGCATTGACTCTGAAAAATTGTAGAAAATTTTGAGGCCAGACTGTTGCTGTTTTTCTTCCAAAGAAGATTTACCCTTGCAGGCAAGTGTCCAGGGGTACAAGTGATCTCAGATTATTTTAACTCAGTCTAGTTGTTTGGTGATTTGAAGCTGGCTTTTGTATTTTAGTTCACTTATTCCTCAAGTGTAGCATTTGGGGATGCCACCTGAAGCTGGGGGTGTTACTAGCCCCATTTACCACTCAGTTAGTCTTGAACTTCAGTCTTTATGCTGCTAACCTTATGAGTCTATGAAAAGCTCATTTCAGCTTTTGGCCTAATTAGCTGATTTTTCAGTAATTAATAGATGTTCCTAATAGCAGGCTTCCTATCTGTATTTCTTCTCCTGGGCCTTGGTGCTACGATTCTTCCCAGGCTCTCTGATGCCAGTTTTTCTAGTTGTTCTCAGAAAGTGCGTAGATTGCAATCACCAGGTTCACCATTACAGGAAAAATACATAATTTTTAAACCTTACAAGACATTAATACTGCTGTTTTATATCATTCATTGTTTATATAGGTTTACCTACATATTCTTCATTTTATTCATCTATAGATGCTTTGAATTTTCTTTACTGTGAGTGTATTTTGATAAATGCTTTCATTTTTGTCACAAAATGACTATTTTGCCTTTATTCTTAAAAATATTGTTGCCAAATCTAGTTTGACTATTATTTTTCAGCATAACAGAGATGCCACTCTACTTCCTTTTAGCTTCCATTGTTGCTGTAAAAATCAGCTGTAAGTTTTCCTGTTGGTTGTTTGGATTTCTTGAATATATAAAAAGGTGTCTTTCATAAATTCTATACATGGCTTGGTTGCTATCTTTGAAAATATTGATCAATCTCTGCTTTCATCTGAGACTCCAGTTGATTGTTAGACCTTCTATTCTGTCCATTAACTATATTACCCTCTCTTTTATATATTCTATCTTTTTATCTCCCAGGGCTGCATTTTGTATATTTTCTTCCTTATACCAATTCTCTCTTCAGCTGTTTGTAATCTGCTCTTTTACCTATCCACTGAGTTCTTAATTTGGTTCATTGTAGTTTTGAGTGCTAGAGGCTTTGGTTTCTTTTGGATATAATCTATCAGTTTTTAGGTTCTTCTTTCTTGCAAACTTTTCCCTCCAGATTTGTCTTATTTATTTAAACATAGTTGTTTTATAGTCTATGACTGACAATTCTGGTATCTGAAGGTTTATAGATCTGTTTCTTTTGTCTGCTGTTTTTTCCAGTTCTTGTTTGTTGTGTTCTATTTATTGGTTATTCTTGTCTGCCTTGTAGCCATTGTACTTAAAAAATATTACAGAAAATTCTGAGATCTAGAATAAAGTTACTTTTTTTCAGAGAAAATTTAAATTGGCTTCTAACGGATACCTAGGAACATTAATTGTATCACTGTAAGGTGCCACCCTGAGGCAAGTTCAAGACTTAAGGTCCCTCGGTCTGTTGCAATTATGGAAACGTACACTATTATATGTATATGTGCCGATTTGTTTCCTGTTAACCCCAGTCTCAGAGTCTTTGAGATCCCAGCTTATCAAGAGAAGTCTAACATTAGATTCTTCACCTTGTCTGACACTGAGCTTTTTTTCTGATCTTCTCATTCAAATGAAGTTATCAAAATGAAAGTTCAAATTTACTGTGACTGGCCTTCAGGTCAAAAGAGGACCCTGTGTGAGCTTGCCTCTTTACCTTCCTTTGTGCCCTTCAGGCTTTGCCTAGTAATTTCTTACAACCTTGTCAACTCTTCATTAATTTAAAGAAATCTTTAAAAACAGTATATTCAGTATATTTAGATTTTTTCAACAGAAGGATTCATCCAGTAATATAGTTTGCTATAACCAAAAACAGAGAAGGAGGACAACCTTGTGAATATTGTGAATGATTTTCCCTTCTAATTTCACTGCATTAGAGTCAGAATATACATTGTGTCAAGTCGCCAGTCCTGTCTGACTCCCTGTGACCCCATAGGACTGCAGCACACCAGGCTTCCCTGTCCTTCAGCATCCCCCGGCTTGCTCAAAGTCATATCCATTGAGTCGGTGATGCCATCCAACCATCTTGTGCCTGTCGTCCCTTTCTCTTCCTGTCTTTAATCTTTCCCAGTATTGGGGTCTTTCCAATGAGTCAGTTCTTCCCATCAGGTGGCCAAAAGTACTGGAGCTTCAGCTTCAGCATCAGTCCTTCCAGTGAACACCCAAGACTGATCTCCTTTAGGATGCACAGGTTGGATCTTCTTGAAGTCCAACAGACTCTCAAGAGTCTTCTCCAACTCCACAGTTCAAAAGCATCAATTCTTTGGTGCTCAGCTTTCTTTATAGTCCAACCTCACATTCATACATGACTACTGGAAAAACCATAGCTTTGAGTAGACAGGCCTTTGTCGGCAAAGTGATGTCTCTGCTTTTTAATGTACTGTCTAGGTTGGTCATAGCTTTTCTTCCAAGGAGCAAGTGTCTTTTAACTTCATGGCTGAAGTCACCATCTGGAGTGATTTTGGAACCAAAGAAAATAAAGTCTGTTTCCATTGTTTCCCCATCTATTTGCCATGACGTGATGGGACCAAATGCCATGATGTTCATTTTTTGAATATTAAATTTTAAGCCTGGCTTTTCAATCTCCACTTTCACCTTCATCGAGACTCTCTTTAGTTCCTTTTTGTTTTTTGGAATAAGGGTGGTGTCATTTTCATTTCTGAGGTTATTGATATTTCTCCTGGCAATCTTGATTCCAGCTTGTGCTTCATCCAGCCCAGCATTTTCAGTGATGTACTCTGAATATAAGTTAAATAAACAAGGTGACAATATACAGCCTTGATGTACTCCTTTCCCAGTTTGGAACCAGTCTGTTGTTCCATGTACAGTTCTAACTGTTGCTTCTTGACCTGCATACAGGCTTCTCAGGAGGCAAGTCAGGTGGTCTGGTATTCCCATTTCTTTAAGAATTTTCCACAGTTTGTGGTGATCCCCACTGTCAAAGGCTTTAACATAGTCAATGAAGCAGAAGTAGATGTTTTTTCTGGAGTTCTCTTTCTTTTTCCATGATCAAACAGATGTTGGCAATTTGATCTCTGGTTTCTCTGCCTTTTCTAAATCCAGCGTGAACATTAGGAAGTTCTCAGTTCCTGTACTATTGAAGCCTAGCTTGAAGAATTTCCAGCATTACTTTACTAGCATGTGAAATGAGTGCAACTGTGCGATAGTTTCAATGTTCTTTGGCATTGCCCTCCTTTGGGATTGGAATGAAAACTGACCTTTTCCAGTCCTGTGGCCTCTACTGAGTTTTCCAAATTTGCTGACATATTGAGTGCAGCACTTTCACAGGATCATCTTTTATGATTTGAAAGAGCTCAGCTGGAATTCCATCACCTCCACTAGCTTTGTTCATAGAGACGCTTCCTAAGGCCCATTTGACTTCGCACTCCATGATATCTGGCACTAGGTGACACACCATCGTGGTTGTCTGGGTCATTAAGATCTTTTTTGTATAGTTCTTCTGTGTATTCTTGCCACCTCTTCTTAATGTCTTCTGCTTCTGTTAGGTCCATAGTGTTTTTGTCCTTTTTTGTGCCCATCTTTGTGTGAGATGTTTCCTTGGTATCTCTAATTCTCTTGAAGAGATCTCTAGTCTTTCCCATTCTATTTTTTTCTTCTATTTCTTTGCATTGACCATTGAGGAAGGCTTTCTTTTCTCTCCTTGTTATTGTTTGGAACTCTGCATTCAGATGGATATATCTTTCCTTTTCTCCTTTGCCTTTCACTTCTTTTCTTAGCTATTTGTAAGGCCTCCTCAGACAATCATTTTGCCTTTTTGCATTTTCTGGGATAGTTTTGATCACTGTCTCCTGTACACTGTTACAAACCTCCATCCATAGTTCTTGAGGCACTGTGTCTACCAGATCTAATCCCTTGAATCTATTTCTCACTCCCACTGTATAATCGTAAGGGATTTGATTTAGGTCATACCTGAATGGTCTAGTGGTATTCCCTACTTTCTTCCATTTAAGTCTGAGTTTGGCAATAAGGAGTTCATGATCTGAGCCACAGTCAGCTCCCGGTCTTGTTTTTGCTGACTGTATAGAGCTTCTCCATCTTTGGCTGCAAAGAATTTAATTGGTCTGATTTCAGTATTGATCATCTGGAGATGTCCATGTGTGGAGTCTTCTCTTGTGTTGTTGGAAGAGGGTGTTTGCTATGACCAGTGCAAAACTCTGGTAGCCTATGCTCTGCTTCATTGTGTACTCCAAGGCCAAACTTGCCTGTTACTCCTGGTATCTTTCAACTTCCTACTTTTACGTTCCAGTCCCTTATGGTGAAAAAAACATCTTTTTTTGGTGTTAGTTCTAGAAGGTCTTGTAGGTCTTCATAGAACTGTTCAACTCAGCTTCTTTGGCATTAGTACTGTAAGCATAGACTTGGATTACTGTTTTACTGAATGGTTTGCCTTTGGAACAGAGATCATTCTATCATTTTTGAGATTGCATTTCCAACTTTTTTGTTGACTATGCGGGCTACTCCATTTCTTCTAAGGGATTCTTGATCACTGTAGTAGATATAAAGATCATCTGAATTAAATTCACCCATTCTGTCCATTTTAGTTCACTGATTCCTAAAATGTCAGTGTTCACTCTTGCCATCTCCTGTTTGACCACTTCCAATTTACCCTGATTCATGGACCTGACATTCCAGGTTGCTATGCAATATTGTTCTTTACATCATCAGACTTTACTTTCACCACTAGACACATTCACAGCTAGGCATTGTTTCCGCTTTGGCTCAGCCTCTTCATTCCTTCTGAAGCTTTTTCTCAGCTCTTCTCCAGTAGTGTATTGGGCACCTACTGACCTGGGAAGTTCATCTTTCAGTGTCATATCTTTTTGCCTTTTCATACTGTTCATGGTGATCTCAAGGCAAGAATACGGAAGTGGTTTGTCATTCCCTTCTCCAGTGGGCCACGTTTTGTCAGAACTCTCTACCATGACCTGTCTTGTCTTGGGTGGCCCTACACGACATGACTCATTGTTTCATTGAAGTAGAAAAGGCTGTGATCCAGGTGATCAGTTTTGTTAGTTTTCTGTGATTGTGGTTTTCATTCTTTCTCCCCTCTGATGGATGAGGATAAGAGGCTCTTGGAAACTCCCTAATGGGAGGGACTGGCTGTGGGGAAGACTGAGTCTTGCTCTGGTGGGCAAGGCCATGCTCAGTAAATCTTTAATCCCATTTTCTCTTGATGGGTGGGGCTGTGTTCCCTCCCTGTATTTTTCTGGTAATTACCCCAAAGATACTGAATCAAGGGCATTTACCTAAAGTTTATCAATATCTCAGTCTTTACCACAAGCAAACCAGTAATCTTAACTTGTTCTTTTTTAAAAACTAATTTTTATTGATTTATCTATTTTTGGCTGCACTGGGTCTTCATTGCTATGCGCAGACTTTGTCTAGTTGGGGCAAGTGGGGGCTACTGTCTCACTGTGGTGCATGGGCTTTTCATTTCTTGGCTTCTCTTGTTGTGGAGCACGGGCTCTAGGTGTGTGGGCTTCAGTAGTTGTGGCTCAGGGACTCCAGAGCTCAAGGGCTCAGTAGTTGTAATGCATGGGCTCACTTGCCTCGAGGCATGTGGAATCTTCCCAGACCAGGGACTGGCAGGCAGATTCCACTGGACCACCAGGGAAGTCCTGTTAATTGGTTCTTAACACACTTTGACCTATGCAACCACAAACTCCTATTTGTATCATTTAGTGTTTAAATTCCAGATTCATACTGATCAAATGGGTTTGTTTGTGTTAATTGCTGATTTAAACAATAATAAAGTACTCAGTGCTTTAGTCTTTCACACATTTCTCACTGCCTGCTCCTGGGCTCTTAGATCTTTCACCTGGAGTAAGGCCTATGATAGTTATTTCAAAGAGGATATGTGGTAAACTTTCTGTAATATTTATTTTGTCCTTGCATTTACAGTTTAGCTGGATAAGATTCCAGGTTTAAATGTTTTTTCCTTCTTCCAAATTTTGAAAGTATAACTCCAGTGTTATCTTCTAACCAATATTACTGTTGAAAAGTTTAATGCACGATTCTTGTTTTCACAATGTCTTTTTAAATTTCCTTTTTTATTATTGTTTTTCTTTTTGCTACTTGAAGCCTTTAGAATTTTCTCTGGCTTTGGAATTTTTTTTTAAATATTTTATTTATTTGGCTGCAGTTATTTATTTGTCTTAGTTGTGGCATGTGGTCCAAGTTGTGGTCTTAGTTGTGGGATTTTCAATCTTCACTGCAGCCTGCAGGATCTTTTTTTCAATTGTGGCATTGTTGCAGGAAGGGGGACCCCTTCCAGGGCCCGAAACTGGGCTCTTGTCTAACACTCAGAAATGAGTTGTCCAAGGAGACACATGAGCTGACAAAGCAAGAGATTTTATTGGGAAGGGCTCCCAGGTGGAGAGCAGGAGGGTGAGGGAACCCAGGAGAACTGCTCTGCCACAGTGGCTTGCAGTCTTGGGTTTTATGGTGATGGGATTAGTTTCCGGGTTGTCCTTAGCCAATCATTCTGAATCAGAGTCCTTCCTGGTGGTGCAGGCCTTGTTCAGCCAAGATGGATGCCAGAGAGAAGGATTCTGGGAGGTGGTCGGACACGTGGTGTCTCCTTTTGACCTTTCCCAAACTCTTCTGGTTGGTGGAGGCTTATTAGTTCCGTGTGTCTTACCAGGACCCCCTGTTGTAAAACAACTCATGCAAATGGTTGCTTTAGTGCCTGGCCAGGGTGGGAGGTTTCAATCAGCTTCCTCTAACAAATCCCCCCTGAGAGACTTCATACTCAAGATACTTCTTGGGAATTGGGACAGAGGTCTCTTCTGTAACTTCTTCCTGCTGTGCCTGGGCGTAGATCTGCCTAGCAGAGCAGAAGTCTCTCTCTACCTGATCTAAGTTGGACTGTTCCACATCTGAAACCAGCTTTCACCCTTGTAATAACAGAACTTGAGTTTGAAACTGTTGGCTCCTCTCAGAGATGAAATAGAAAGCAGCCAAACAGGAGACCTAACAGGATGTTCATCACTGGTCCCCAAAAAGAGGAGGCAGTATTTGGGGTGAGGGCTGCAGGGTTTGTGACTTTTTTTTTTTTTTTTTTTTGATTGGTTGGTGGTGAAGCAACAGAGCTGTGCTCCAGGAATCTTGTGTTTAGTCTGAAGTTACCATCCTCCACCTGGGTGGGGGCTCCGGTTCCGTAGAAGAACTCACAGACATTGCTATGCATGTTTCTCTGAGTAGGAACCAGGCCCCTGTCAGGAGGCTGTGCCACCATCTGATTGTTTCTCCTGTTTATGTATCCCCTCCCTTCCCTGATTCCCAATTGTTTGAATCCACCCTTTGGAACTCAGGGAAGGTCAAGGAGGCTGAATGAAGCCTATATCCTACAGATAAGAAATGGAGAACACACAGCAGATCTGTACTCCAGAGCCCCACAGAGTCCTGCTCAGTTTTAATTTAGGGAACAGGGCAACTATGACTGTGATAACTTCCTGTCAAAATGGGGCATAGAACTGCCTCAGCTTGGAGAATAGACACTGGATTGGAAGTATTCCTGAGTTCCAAGTCCTAGATCTGAGCCTTGTATGATTAAAATCTCAGTCCCTTGGTCTGCCATTTTGTTGTAACAGACCCAATTAGAAGTAACTGGAGGAGGGATAACTGGAATTTTAATAGGCAAAATAAATTTCATTTCTTTTTAGAAGAATAGGCCTGAGACTCAGTCTGGACCTGTCACTTCAGGGAGACTTGTAGCCAGGTAGCCAGTTGCCTAGTTTTATAAAAGGTAAGGTTGCAGTTACTAGCTTCCAGCAGACATTGTTTTGAGAATGGTGGCATCTAAGCCTGACACGACTCAGAAAACTCAAGTGTTTAGTAATACAACGTCTAATCTGAAATTACACCCATAGTGACACCTGGTTATTTCCCAGGGTGTCTGAACCATAGCTACTCTATTTTGACTTTTAATGTAAAATTTTCCTTAATAGTCAAAACAGATGTCACCATTAATGATGTCAGTGTTTCTCTAGGTATGAGAAGATGCAAGAATTGGGACTCATTAAATCTTCTCCTGAAAAGATCTAATTATCTGAAGACCTGTTCTCAGAGCACAGAATGCCTCATTCCTGATTTTCACCCTGAATTCCTTTCAGGGGAGTTGAAGGTCAGCAGTTGCACAGGCCATGATTTAATCTCTGTAGATATAGATGGCAAGTGTCAGTTTTCAGTTGGCAGAGCCCCTTTTTGTTCATAAACTTGACTGTGATTTTGAGGGGAGCATTTCATGACCATTTTATCCCATGGTGCTGAGAATGTCCATTCTCAGGTTTGGCAAAGATTTTGTTGACAGGTCACTCAATGTGCTGTTACTGAACTAGGCCATAAAACAGTATCCAAAATTCTCTGGACCACCTGTCTTACTAGCTCTTGGTCCAGGAAAACATTCCCTCTTGTTGCTTCTTCCCATATCTAGTTACACTGTTACCATCACTGATCTCACATGGAACTATATATTATTTTATCAGAGGCCTCAGTCACATATTTGGCAGTGTAAGAAACAGCAATTTTGTAAAACAGGTGAAATGCAAAAAACATAGATAGCAGTATTTTTTCTTAATTTATTTATTTTAGTTGGAGGCTAATTACTTTACAATATTGTAGTGGCTTTGCCATACATTGACATGAATCAGCCATGGGTGTACATGTGTTCCCCATTCTGACCCTCCCTCCCACCTCCCATCCCTCAGGGTCATCCCAATGCACCAGCCCTGAGCACCCTGTCTCATGCATCAAACCTGGACTGGCAATCTGTTTCACATATGATAATATACATGTTTCAATAATATTCTCTCAGATCATCCCACCTTCGCCTTCTCCCACAGAGTCCAAAAGAATGTTCTATACATCTGTGTCTCTTCTGCTGTCTTGCATATAGGGTTATCATTACCACCTTTCTAAATTCCATATATATGCATTAGTATACTGTATTGGTGTTTTTCTTTCTGACTTACTTCACTCTGTATAACAGGCTCCAGTTTCATCCACCTCATTAGAACTGATTCAAATATATTCTTTTTAATGGCTGAGTAATATTCCATTGTGTGTATGTACACAATATACACAGGGAAGCTTGTGTCGGTGTTCTGGTGGGTGGAGCTGAATTTCTTCTCTCTGGAGTGCAATGAAGTGTCCAGTAGTGAGTTTTGAAATGTCTATGGCTGTGGTGTGACTTTGGGCAGCCTGTACGTTGAAGCTCAGGGCTATGATCCTGAGTTGCTGGAGAATTTTTGCATGGTATGTCTTGCTCTGGAACTTGTTGGCTCTTAGGGGGAGGGTGGGTTGCTTGGTTTCAGTGTAGGTATGGAGGCTTTTGGATGAGCTCTTATCGATTAATGTTCCCTGGAGTCAGGAGTTCTCTGGTGTTCTCAGGTTTTGGGCTTAACCCTCCTGCCTCTGGTTTTCAGTCTTATTCTTACAGTAGCCTCAAGACTTCTCCATCCATACAGCACTGATGATAAAACATCTGGGTTAATGGTGAAAAGATTCTCCACAGTGAGGGACACCCAGAGACGTTCACAGAGTTACATGGAGAAGAGAAGAGGGAGGAGGGAGATAGAGGTGACCAGGAGGAGAAGAGGGGGAATCAAAAGGGAAGAGAGCAAGCTAGCCAGTAATCACTTCCCTATGTGCTCTCCACAGTCTGGAACACCCAAAGAGATTCATAGAGTTGGATAGAGAAGAGAAGTGGGAGGGAGAAGATAGAAGTGACCTGGGGGAGAAAAAGGAGAGTCAAAAGGGGGAGAGAGTAATCAAGCCAATAGTCATACTCCTAAGTAAAAATGGGTACTGAAGATTGGATTCTTAAAGGTACAAAATTGATAAGGAATACCAAAAAGCAAAGATTAAAAATCTAGAGTAGAGGTTAGACTCTCAAAAATACAATATTAAAAAAACAAAACAAAATCACAAAAATTATAAAAAATATATATATGAAGTTTTCTTTAAATATAGGGTCTTTTTTTTTTGCAAGGTAGGTTATAAAAATGAAAATTAAAGGAGTAATAGAGGACTTAAAATTAAAAATTTTTTTTAATTTAAAAAATGATAATAGTAAAAATATATCTAGGAATTTCTCTGGAGCTGTTGTGGGCAGTGTGGGGTCAGTTCAGGTTCAGATAGTTCCTTGTTCCAGCTTATACTTCTCAAGGCCTATAGGCCCCTTCCAATGTAGTTGGTGCTAACTACAGGTTTTAATCTGTTGCACCTGTCACTTCCAAAGCGGTTCCCTCTGTTTATTTTGGCTTCCTCTGCTTGCAAGTCTCTTCAGTGTCTAAGTTCTGCCCTGACACAAGGGGGCGAAGGTGGTCACTTATTTAGGCTCACTTGTTCAGTTGTGCTGTGGGGAGGGAGGGACACTGCAAGCAAATATCACTGGTGTGTGTGGGGAGTGCTCCCAGTGTCTGGGCCACACTGGGTTTGTCCCTGCTCATGGTGCATGCACTTTCCCCGTCTACACTGCTCAGGCTCCAGATTGCTCTGCAGGGGAACTGTCTAAAGCGGGCCCTGGGTTGCATGCACTTCCCAGGTCTAAGCCGCTCAGGTTCAGGTTCTTGGGTACTCCACAAAGGTGCAGACTCGGTTGGGCCTGCGTTTTGTGCCCTTCCCAGGTCCGAGCAGCTCAGGCGATCAGGTGCTTGGTGAGCGCAGTCTCCCCAGGTAGGGGGTGCATCTTATCACCTCCCCGGTCCCAGCCGCTAGGTTTCCTGGGTGCGCAGCGGGCGCAGGTGCACCATCTCAGGTGTGCCGTGTGTCTCCTCTGGGGAGCTGATCTCTGGCTGCGACCCTCCTAGCTGATGTCAACCGCCCAGAATCCCAGGAAGTCTTGGTTAGCAACTGGATGCCTGCTCGCAGTTTGGTAGGGGATGCCCTCTCTGGGGCCGAGATTGCCCCTTTCTAGCTCTGGCTGACCCCGCCTGCCTCCCTGCCTCCGGCGCGGGATGGGCCAGTCCGCAGCCAGCTAGCTCTCCTCTGGTATTCCCTCAGTCGTTTGTTCTGTTCCGTGAGCAGGCCCGGCAGTGCCTTAGGTTAGGGCCTCTTGCGGAGTAGTTCTCTCTCTCTCTCTCTTTTTCCTCTCTCTCTCTGGCTATCCTACAGTTTGGGTTGCTATCTCACGTTAGCTCCCTCAGGGCATTCAGGCTCAGTTCTTACCCCATGCAATGCAGCCTGCGCCTCCCTGTTCAGCCCCCTCTTGCTGGTGGCAGATGCAAGCGTCTGGGCTACTTCTCTGCTGGGAGTTGCCATTAGGCTCGTAATCTGTGGGATTTATTTATTTATTTATTTGTTTTTCCTCCCAGTTACGAATCCCAGAATCTCCCTCTGAGATTCCAAAACCCCCCACAGACCCGCTGGTGAGAGGGTTTCCTGGTATTGGAAACTTCTCCTCTTTTAAGACTCCCCTCCCAGGACGGGTCTCCATCCCTAACTCTTTTGTCTCTCTTTTTATCTTTTATATTTTTTTTCTACCTTCTTTCGAAGACAATGGGCTGCCTTTCTGGGTGCCTGATGTCCTCTGCCAGCGTTCAGAAGTTGTTCTGTGGAATTTCCTCAGTGTTCAAATGTTCTTTAGATGAATTTGTGGGGGAGAAAGTGGTCTCCCCATCCTATTCCTCCACCATCTTAGGACCGCGCCTCAGCTACCAGTATTAGTACAGTGACAAGTAAGACTTAAGTTAAGAGCTTCCACTAGATATAGCCCAGTATATCCTAGGTCATCTGACTTAGTCTACTCTGTACGAATCTTTATCTTCCAGGGAAATTATATATTGGCGCTGTCTATAAGGCACATAGCCCAGTTTCTAGTGTTACTAGACTGATTATTCTTAGTATGATTTAAATTGTTTCCAACATAGAAGAGACTTTAAACCTAAATTACCATAGCCTGGTGTTATCTATATAAATCCATCCCATAATTGTGGGAGGTTTTTCCTCCTTGGCTGAAACTTTGCTTGTTGCTCTGATTGAGCTTGAGTAATAGAAGAAAGCTCAATTTTATGGCCAGAGTCAGAGGAGGCATTATTAATTGGCCCAGTGAGGGGATCCCATTTAGTAATATCAATAGTGACCTGAATATGACTTTAAATTTTTAAATAAATTTTCCCAAGGCCAACCAGTTAGAACCTTGCAGTAGAGAAATTTACCAAGGGAAACCAGAACTAGACACAGGTAATTGGCCACAAACCCAACAATTGGATTGATTTCTAAAACTAGCATAGGATCAGGCCTATGATAGAAAAGCATTTGATTTATATACAAAGGTCTAAGAAGTCAAGAAAACATTATAAATGATCATATGAATCAGGTCCAGCATCTTGGGCAAGCTGTCTACCTCCAATGTCATCATCTTCTCATCCTGGTGTAGTGTAGTTTCTCCTCTGTTTGAGCATCATTTTAAGGTGAGATCAGGTCAGCTGAGATCTCTATAGAGATCTTCTGTAGAGCTGGTCTTCTCTATAGACCAGTCCAGTGTAGGGGCCTTTGGAAGTGGGGATTAATCTAAGAGTTAATTTCCCTTCAGTTTCATTGTGCATGAGCTAGTTAAGAGTACCTGATTTTAAAAAATCCCTTAAATTATGTTTTTTTCCAGTCCTGGTTGCAGGTCATGAGGCATCTGATCTTCATCCAAAGATAGATTACTGAGATAAGCTTCAGAAACAAACTTAGGGTGTTCTTTAAGAATTCAATTAAATTTTACATTAATATCATGTAACAACATAGAACTATGCAAGAAATGAGTCTTACTAGATACAGACCTCCATTAAAAAACTGGGATTCAATATTTATTGAAACATCTTTTTCTCCCTAAAATTACCCTCATTTTTATCAAATATAACCAAATTAAGGCTAGTTTGTTTGCAAAATAGGTCTACTCTCACTAATTTTGACCTGATGATTTATATAACCATAATTGGTCATAGACTTTTTATTTTGTTGAAACGTTTATAGAGTTTCAGACTGAACTTTTAAAATAAAATAAGGCTGGGAAACTCACACCAAAGGCTTATCACAGATTTAGCTTAACAAATCTAGGTGAAGTCTTCCCTTTTTAAGGTCTCAAAAATTCCTTGAGATTTTTATACCTGCTAGTGAGATAACCTTCCTAACTCATTTGATAAACTCACTGGAAACCTGAGAGTTTCCAATTTCTGGAGGAGTCAGATAGAGAGAAAATATAGTTGTTATGTTTATAACATATAATTTTACCAAATTATTGTCATAATTAGTTTGAGAGGAAGGTTTTCCCTACTCCTGGAAAACACAAGATTCAAACCCATAATTTTTCAGATCGAAACTAAAAGTTATAAGCATATTCACTGGTTCATTCAGTCCTTTGTTAACTTTTGTGAAGTTGTCAGGTTTTTCATTAGAATATCAAGACATATCAGAATGTTAGGAGCTCCATATAATTTCTAGGATATCTATATTAGTAATATTTACCATACATTAGAAGGACTGATGCTGAAGCTGAAACTCCAACTTCTTGGCCACCTCATGCAAAGGGTTGATTCATTGGAAAAGACCCTGATGCTGGGAAAGATTGAGGGCAGGAGGAGAAGGGGATGACAGAGGATTAGATGGCTGGATGGCATCACCAACTCGATGGACATGAGTTTGGGTAGACTCCAGGAGTTGGTAATGGACAGGGAGGCCTGGTGTGCTGAGATTCATGGGGTCGCAAAGAGCTGGACTGAACTGACTGAACTGAACCATACATTATAACATGAGAGGATTTATTACTCATTTAATAATATTTTTCATGTAATTTAACCAACCATATAAACACAGTTTAATATCTCTCATTGGGATGTTTCAGGGGCCCTCTGAAGCACCCCAAATTTAGCTAGAGGTCAAAGGAACTTCAAAAGAATTCGATTTAAGAAGTTTTGTCAAAAAGATCAATTAAAGGGGTTTAGAACATTTGGTCAGATTTAGTCAATGTTGATGGGTGTATCATTTAGCTTGTTGATATGTCACGATGGGCATATATACTGAGTCTTAAGGTCTAGTGAAAGTCAACTCTGCTATCTTGGACCTAACCAGTTTTTGCTCTAACCAGTTTTCCTATGGCTGTGTTATTCCTAACAAAATCCATTTATCTAACCAATTGTAATCCAATTTTCAAAAAATTTTGATCATGTATAACTTTTTAGTATTTTTTCATACTTTTTTTTTTTTTTTTTTTTTGCTGGAAACACACTTTCTACTTTCCTTTAGCAACCAAGAACTAACTTTTATATTAGTACTTTATAGATTGGTGAGCATAAATACCAGTGATAATTTCTAAAACCCTTGCTTTCTTAAAACATTTTAGGATGGCACCAAGCACTATTCATTTATAGTCCCAAATCTCTTTAGTTTTTCTGTAAAAGCAAATCACTATTTAATTGTAAATGTTTCAAAATCTTATTTTATTTGGAAATGACCTAACTATTCAATAGACTTTCAACACTTAGTTTAGCACACCCTTAGAAATTCAAGTTACCCCAATCTGGAGAGACTATTTTAGACAGATATTCCTAAAGCATAATTATTCATGATAGAGCTTATCTAAAAGCTCATATCTCATTTACATTTTTTAAGAAGTTTCTTCACTCAAGGTAATGTCCTTGTTGACAAACTTGTAACAGATATGATAATATTTAACTTACATTAAACCTAGGTACAATGAAAATATTCTACTTAATGTTAATTACTCTAAGACATGTCTATATTAGATAGGTCAACAAACAAACATTAATATCAGGTAGTTAATACTGAATATTTACCAGTTCACATGAACCTAGAATTTATTGTTTAATTTAGAATTATTTGATTTGTAAGCACTTAGCTTTCGTTAAGCCAATTAAATAAAGCTCATTTACAAATTAACCTCAAAAATATCACCCAGAAACAAAGACATTCCAAGACATATTTAGACAGACACAATGCAAGATCTAGCTTCATTTTCTAAGTTAGACATGAGTTAGATATTACAATATAAAATTTACTAGTTTATAAAAAACAGTTGGAATAAATAAAAATTTTAAAGGCCTTTTCCCCTTTTCCCTCAGCCTCAGGAGTTAGAGATGGTCTAGATAAGTGTTCCTGAGAACCCTGGTCTCAAGGCACAGGGAAAGAAAATCAAGTTCTAACAAAATGGAGGCAGATCTAAACCAAATCGTGGCCAGACAAAGCAAAATGGCCATCAAAAATCACAACACAGAACACAGAGTTAAAACACACACATAAACCTGGCAGTCCTTATCAGAAACTCCCTTAAATACAAGAATACAGTCTCTCAGAAAACCTCCTATAGAGACAGAGAACTTCAGACCCAAGTATAAACAGAGTAAAGGAAAATGTCTCAGGTCTGCAAAGATATCAAAGGGAGGAAAGGAAGCCAGATTGAAAGAAGAAGGGGGAGGAGGCGGGAGAGGGAGGCAAAAGGGGTGGCCTTACAGACGTCTCCTGCCACCTGCAGATACCCAGGCGTTACGGGACTTTACCCTGGGCCTCCAGAGAAGGGAGGACTGGAACTCGGCCCTACCAGAAATCAGACCAGAACAGAACCAGAATTCGAGTTCTCTGCCAAGAGGAGGTGATCAGCCTCCAATCCTCAGCTCAGGCTGAGGCCCTTCGACCAGATTTCTGCGTCCAGGACCAGGGGACTAGAAAAAAGGGGAAGGATAGGAAGGGTTAAGGAGAGGAAAGAGAGAGGGAAGGGGAGAGAGGTCAATAAAGTCTCTTTTTCCTTACCGGTCGGGGCACTCTGGGCAGTTGTCTGTGTCAGGAGGAGACCAGGGACAAAAGGGTCCCAGTTGCGGCCACTGGGTCTGGTCCATTGGCAGGCAAGCTGGCCCCTGAGTACCCTGAGTGGTCAGGTTGTCAGTCTCCACAAAGAAGAGTCCCCACCAGAGTCGCCATTTGTTGCAGGAAGGGGGACCCCTTCCAGGGCCCGAAATTTGGCCCTTGTCTAACACTCAGAAATGAGTTGTCCAAGGAGACACATGTGATGACAAAGCAAGAGATTTTATTGGGAAGGGCACCCAGGTGGAGAGCAGGAGGGTGAGGGAACCCAGGAGAGCTGCTCTGCCGCCTGGCTCAGTCTCGGGTTTTATGGTGATGGGATTAGTTTCCAGGTTGTCCTTAGCCAGTCATTCTGACTCAGAGTCCTTCCTGGTGTTGCACACCTTGTTCAGCCAAGATGGATGCCAGAGAAGATTCTAGGAGGTGGTCGGACATGTGGTATCTCCTTTTGACCTTTCCCGAACTTTTCTGGTTGGTGGAGGCTTATTAGTTCCGTGTTCCTTACCAGGACCTCCTGTTGTAAAACAACTCATGCAAATGGTTGCTATGGCACCTGGCCAGGGTGGGCGGTTTCAATCAGTGTGCTTTCCCTAACAGCATGCAAACTCTTAGTTGCCACGTATGGGATCTAGTTCCCTGACCAGGGATTGAACCCTAGCCCCCTGCAATGGGAGTGTGGAGTCTTACGCACTAGATCACAATGAGGGAAGTCCCTCGCTGTCTTTGATATTGTTAAATTTTGTTGTAATTTGTCTGGGTTTGTTATCTTTGTTTCAAAATGCTTGTGTTCCTCAGAAATTAATTATTTTTCTCTTTTAACTCATCTTTATTTTTTGGCACAATGTATTGCCTTGGTTTTTTTTTTTTTTTTTTTTTTTTTTTACTTTGAACAAAAGCCTAAGCTGTGGCTTATGTTTCTCAAAGGGAATGTGTGTATGTGTGTGTGCGCACACACTTTTGCATGAGAAAGGGATGGGGGAAAGGAAGGAGAGTGGGGAGAAGAGAGGAGAGGAGAGATGCTTGTGCTCCTTAATCTGAGCTTCCCTTGTGGCTCAGAGGGTAAAGAGTCTGCCTGCAATGTGGGAGACCCAGGTTTGATCCCTGGGTCAGGAAGATCCCCTGGAGAAGGAAATGGCAACCCACTCCTGTAATCTTACCTGGAAAATCCCATGGATGGAGGAGCCTGGTGTTCTACAGTCCATGGGGTCACAAACAGTTGGACCCCACTGTGCGACTTCACTTAATAAGTTCTATTATTTCCTACTTTCTATTCCAACAGTCCACTTCTCCCTTGGGGTATTCTCAACCCCTCCACTAGAAGCACTGCTTGTGTCTCAAAGCAAATGGCTTTTGTTTTTTGCTTCCTTTCCTGGTCAGGGAGTGAGAGACAGGGGAAATACTCAGAGGCCAGTGGGCACTACTTCCTCTGGCTTTCCACTTGGCAAGGCCCAGGCTCTGCCCTTTATCCATATGCCTGCTTCCAGTTGATCCTGTTGTTTTCCAACTCTGTGAGATCAACATAGATCACAGTTCTGAGTCTGGGAAATCTGGGCTCATGCAATACATTTGTGCATCTGTGTGTGTATGTGTGTGTGTGTGTGTGTGTGTGTGAATGCACACCCAGTGCCCTGTTTTGCAGAATTCTACACAAATCTGCAAGCCTTTAATGTTGGTCAAACTTGGAACGTTAATCAGAAGATGTGTATTCTCGTTCTGGTCCCAGTTCAGCTGACTATGATTGCAACTCCAGTTTTAAGTTCTTACAGGAGAAGACTCTTGAGAGTATCTGGAACAGCAAGGAAATTCAACCAGTCCATCCTAAAGGAAATCAATCCTGAATATTCATTGGAAGGACTGATGCTGAGGCTGAAATTCCAATATTTTGGCCACCTGATGCAAAGAACTGACTCATTTGAAAAGACACTGATGCTGGGAAATATTGAAGATGGGAAGAGAAGGGGACGACAGAAGATGAGATGGTTGGATGGCCTCACTGAGTCAATGAACATGAGTTTGAGTAAACTCTGGGAGTTTTTGATGGACAGTGAGGCCTGGCGTGCTGCAGTCTATGGGATCCCAAAGAGTTAGACATGACTGAGCGACTGAACTGAACTGAACAGGAGAATGAGGGGAAAAGAATTTAGCATGAGCACGCTCCACATCTATGCATACCCCGGTTGTAGCCCTATGGCCCTTCCCTCCATCCTCATCACCATTTGCTCTCTCCTTTGTGACTTCAGCTACTTTCTGATTCTAAAGGACCACTAATAGGGCTTGTTTCCATTGCTGAGCCTGACTCTGGGTTCACAAATTTCTTCCTCTCTCTTGTGGCCTGCCCAAAGTTGAGTGTAAGGGGAAAACTATCAGCCTGGACTCAGTTCCCCCATCTGGCAGAACTGCTGCTGCTGCTAAGTCACTTCAGTCGTGTCCAACTCTGTGCAACCCCATAGATGGCAGCCCACCAGGCTCCCCCGTCCCTGGGATTCTCCAGGCAAGAACACTGGAGTGGGTTGCCATTTTCTTCTCCAAGGCATGAATGTGAAAAGTGAAAGTGAAGTCGCTCAGTCATGTCCAACTCTTCATGACCCCATGGACTGCAGCCCACCAGGCTCCTCCGTCCATGGGATTTTCCAGGCAAGAGGACTGGAGTGGGGTTGCTTTATTCTTCAACTCTCATGTGGTTGTTTAACTTTGCATGAGTGTATGTAGGCGGATTAACTTTTCCCCCCAAGATGCCTGACCTAGTCTACTATAAACAAATTCCAGAACTAGTTTACTATGGGAATAACACCTTAAGCTCAAGAGAGGCAGGATAACATAGTGATTAAGAGGGTGGAGCATGGGGTCAGGTGACCAAGGCTCAAACTTCAGCTCTTGAGGTAAACTGATGCTTTTTAACTGAATAAGTTCCTTCAGCCCACTGTATCTCAGTTTCCTAATCTCCAAGGTATAGCCAGCTAAGGCACATCTTTTTCCCCTTTATTTTTCTTTACCAGGTAAGCTCTATCACTGACCGTGCATTTAATGTAGGTGGCAGCCAGGTGGCCAAGGATAGTGGAGCTGAAATACAGCAGCCTTTTTGAAGAAAACAATATGAAATTAGACACAGGGCCTTGGAAGGGGCTATGCAAGTGAGGACCCCTAAATTTTTTTCAATTAATTTTTATTTGAGTATAGTAGCTTTACCAGAGAAGGCAATGGCAACCCCACTCCAGACTCTTGCCTGGAAAATCCCATGGACGGAGGAGCCTGGTAGGTTGCAGTCCATGGGGTCGTGAAGAGTTGGACACGACTGAGAGACTTCACTTACACTTTTCACTTTCATGCATTGGCGAAGGAAATGGCAACCCACTCCAGTGTTCTTGCCTGGAGAATCCCAGGGACGGGGGAGCCTGGTGGGCTGCCGTCTATGGGGTTTCACAGAGTCGGACACAACTGAAGCGACTTGGCGGCAGCAGCAGTAGCTTTACAATGTTGAGTTATTTTCTGCTGTACAGAAAGGTGAATCCACTATGTGTGCACACATATCCCCTCCTTGTAGATTTCCTTCCCATTTAGGTCACCATAGTGCACTGAGGAGAGTTCCCTGTGCCACGTAGTAGGTTCTCACTGGTTATCTACTTTATGCATAGTAGTCTATACATGGGCTCCCCGATGGCTCAGATGGTGAAGAATCTGTCTGCAACGGAGGAGACCCAGGTTTGATCCCTGAGTCAGGAAGATCCCCTGAAGGACCGAAGTGCCGGGCCAGCCAGAAGATTTCAGCGAGCAACACGACGCGTTCCTTTAGGCTAAGAAATAAAGACACAGAACAGATGGGGTCGAGAGGATTGCTGCAATCAACGATGATTCTTTATTTCTCAGGGTTACATTTATACTAAACCAAGAAGAGAATCAAGAAGAGAAAATATTTTTCCATAGACATCACTTTGAGATAACAATCACCAGAACTCTCTGATAACATCAAGGGATAAGAAGGTCATCCCCTTTATCTTAAGGGTGGTCGTGAAAGGCTTATCCATCTGCATCATGTGTGCATTCAAGGCTTGCTAATGTTCTGTTAAGATTTAACTTAGATAATAAATTCCAGAGAGGGGTGGCGGGACAGAGAGCTATGGCTGCGAACAGACCCTTGAGGATCAAGGCAGCTCCCAGAGTCAGCCTTTTGGTTCAGGCCGCTCCCCGCACAGAAGGACAACCCACTCCAGTGTTGTTGCCTTGAGAATTGTTGCCTCTGCCTATGGACAGAGTAGTCTGTGGGTTACAGCCCATGGGATCACAGAGTCGGATACAACAGAGTGACAAACACACACACAGAATATGTATATATATGTCAATCCCAATCGCCCAATTCATCCCACCTCCCTTTCTCCCCTTGATTTTCATATGTTTGTTCTCTACAATGTGTCTCTTTCTGCTTTGCAAATGAGTTCACCTGTACCATTTTTCTAGATCCCACATATATGCGTTAATATACGTTATTTGTTTTTCTGACTTACTTCATTCTGTATGAAAGTCCCTAAGTCCATCCATGTCTCTGCAAACAGCACAATTTCATTCCTTTTTATGGCTGAGTAATATTCAATTATATATGTGCCACATCTTCTTTATTCATTCCTTTGCTGAATGATGGACATTTTTAGTTGTTTCCATGGAGGAACCCCAAGTCTTAAGTCTTCACTTCATTGCATATCCACTGCTACAATGGTAATGACATGGAATCTACTTTCCTGTTATTCTATTCTCTATTCTATTTAAGTGTTCTTACTTAATACAGTCCCTGACAGATAATAAGTGCACAATCAGGGTTAGCTTTTATTATTTTTGGAGGGGAAAATAGGGATCTGTGTTGAAACATAAGTGTGGAAATGCTATACAGCCTTTCACTCTTGGAAATTTACAATGCATGTTAACATAATTCAAATGTACAGATAGCTTGTAGCTTCTTCACTTTGTAGCTGATCTGGTCTTCTTCCCATGCTCACCATTCTCTGCTTAGAAAAACAAACAATAAAACAAAAAAAAAGTCCAATCCAGTTAAAAGTCCTATCCAATATTTTAAATAATTCTTTTGGGTAATGCTTGGGTTTTCTGGCATAATATACCAAGTCTCTTATCTACTTTCTTCCTTCAGGAAGGCCAGATACCTGGGGAGAGAGGTACCTGGCTTACATAATCTTAAGACACAGGGGCAAGACAGGCTCCTGCGACCCCAGGACTCTCTCGTGGCTGCCTCCTCTCCATGAGTAGTGGCCCCTGTTGCCTGGTGGCTGAAGGAGACTGCTGATCCTTCTCAACTTGGGCAAAGCCCCCTGTGGACCTCACTGACAGACTCAGCCTCACTTTTAGGCTTCCAGTGGCTATGGACCAGTGCTTCTCAAGCTTTAACATGAATCGGTCATCTGTAGAGCTTATTAAAATGCAAATTCCTTGGTTTTGAGAGAATCAATTCCTAGGCAGGTTGATAAGAAGTCCGGGGTCCCCAAGGAGGAGAAAAGGGTCTGGGGCTCTCAAAGTGGAGATAGGGGTCTGGCATTCTCAAGGAGGAGCGAAAAACAAACATCTTTTTTTTTTTCCTCTACATTCCTTAGCCTTAGTCACATAAAACGTTTTTTTCTTTAAACTTGGAACTGATGATTACAGAACAAACAACTCAGTTTAAACTCTGTACTGTACTAAGGATTATATAACAACAATGTATCCTGCTTGAGGACAGTTTCTCCTTCCTGAAAACCTTCTAGCTAATCCTGTTATCTTAAAATGTAAATTGTGGGAGTAGGTCTAGTAAGATCTTTACAACCTTGAGACATTCTTTTGATTTATTATAATCACTAATTTTAAAAGTATATAACTCCCTTGCTTAGACTAGCGAGGGGGGCACTCTCCATCCCCCTTCTGATGTCTGTGTCAGAAGCTTTCTCAGTCACTTTTTCACTTTAATAAAACTCTGCTACACAAAAGCTCTTGAGTGATCAAGGCTGGTCCCTGGTCCTGAAGCTAAATCTTTTTCTTCGGAGATCACGAATCCGACATCGTTCATAGTAAGCTTTAAGTTTCGACCCCAGATATTCTAATTAAGTAGAATAATAGTTCAGTTGGTAAAGAACCTGCCTACAATACGGGAGACCTGGGTTCGATTCCTGGGTTGGGAAGATCCCCTGGAGAAGGGAATGGCAACCCACTCCAGTATTCTTGCCTGGAAAATCCCATGGACAGAGGAGCCTGTCAGGCTACAGTCCATGGGGTCACAAGAGTTGGACACCACTTAGCAACTAAACCACCAAAACCACAGTAGGGCCTAAGAATTTAAATATCTAACAAGCTCTAAGCCAGTGGTGATGCTGGTGCTGCCCAATATGGGGGCACACTTTGAGTGAGCAAGCTCCCCTCCAAAATTTGTGACTGCCATTTAGTTCCGCCTGAGAAAGCCAGCTTCTGAGGATGGTCATCGTCCCTGCCCATGGCCACCATCTGATAAGTTTCTCAGCCCAGAAAGCTAACCTCAAGCTAACCTCAGCTTCTGTCTGTCTGCCCATGCTTGGCGGGGGCGGGAGCAGGGATGGGGGTAGGGGGGGCGTGCAGAGAGAACTTGCTTCCGGAAAATGGGGGGAGGCAAGAGCAGTTCCCCCTGCCCTGCCTTTCGTATCTTCTTCCTTACTGAACACTCTTCCCATCTCCCGGGCCAAAGTCAGGAAAGCAGAAACAGGTTCACATAAAGGCTTTTATCAGTATCTTCTCCAGAAAAGTTTGTGATAGCTATCTCCGCCACCCTAAAACACCCACAGAACCGAGTCATTTGTGGGATATATTTACAGGCACTTCCATTAGAAAATATTCAAAAGAATTCATATGCATTACCAATAAGAAATTATTGTTTTGTTTCCCTGTTTTATTCCTGGATTTTCTCTTTTAAAATGAGAAGTGTCAAGTTCCTTTAAAAATGCACCTTTAGCTCAGGGCTGGTGCACTGGGAAGTCCCAGAGGGATGGGATGGGGAGGGAGGCAGGAGAGGGGATCGGGATGGGGAACACATGTAAATCCATGGCAGATTCATGTCAATGTATGGCAAAAACCACTACAATATTGTAAAGTAATTAGCCTCCAACTAGTAAAAATAAATGAAAATAAATAAAAAATAAAGACTAAAATAAATAAATAAATAAAAAATATGCCTTTAGGGATTAAAGAATGACTATTACCTGAAGTTTTTTTGGGAAACCGCTAGTGCAAGTGCTGACAGAAATTACAGATAGGTGGACTTTTCAAAGGAGTCAACCTCCATGGCCTGACATGGAGATCTCAGGACCCCGTATAAGCAATGAAACAAAGAGGAGGAAAATTATGTACTTGTTACTTAACCATTTGCTCTACATTGAAACTAGAGGCTTAAAATACCCAAGGAATGATATGGGTGGCTACATAATTATGTGCTTGTAATGGAAGGAAGTTCTTAAGGAGGCTGCCTGCTGATGAGTGGAAACATTTTGACAGGCAATATGTGAGTTTTGATGCTCTTGAAAAACGGTGTGTCTGCACGGCATTTGGATGGGCCAGTGAACTGATTGTTAAACTGAAGGTGGCTTGTGTCAGCTTTTGTCACAAGAGGAAAGTAATGTGTGTTAAACCACTAAACGGTTAACTACTTATGAATGGATTTTTTTTTTTTTTTTTTTTGAGCTATAGTTGACATACAGCATTATATGTTTCAGGTGTGAAACATAGTGATTCACAATGTTTAAAGCTTGTATTCCATTTCTAGTTATTATAAAGTATTGATTGTATTCCCTGTGTTGTATGATATATCCTTGTAGTTTATTTATTTTATGCATAGTAATTTGTTCTCAAAGGAGGGGTTGAGCTAAGACTGCAACCTAGTGGTGAGTTTGTTATTGAAAAAAGTGGCTGGACCATTGATGAATGCCGCCTCTGAATTCAGAGTAGGAACATCACACACAGACAATGTCCTGGTGCCATTCTTGTGTAGACTGACCTTCAAATTATGTTGTAAGTGGGCTAGAAATGGAGGAAGGATGACTTTAATTGGATTCCTGAAGCTGTTCACTTGATGTAGCATTTTCTATAGGGTCTGAAGCTTCTGATTACATCTCTCAGTTTGTCTCTTTCAAGATGCTGTAACACAGCATTGTAAATCAAATATACTCCAGTAAAAAAAAAAAGAGAGAGAGAGAGAGAGAGAAAGAATAAATCTAAAGAAAAGTTTAAATAAAAAAAATTTTAAGCTGGAAAAAATAATTTTAAAGAAGAGGCAATAAAATCTTGACGGGACCAGTGGGCTAATTTCTCTTATTTGCTTGTTTAATCAGTTCTACTTTATAGCAGACTTTTAGTTGCTTTTATCTTTGTGATTGAAGAGATTACACTATTCTGTAATCCAAACAAATTTTTCATGTAACATGATACTAGATATCATTCTCATTATAATGTTCTGCTTTTTGCAGCCGTGGGGTTTTTGCTGTTGTTTTGGCTGTGTCACGTGACTTTCAGGATCTTAGTTCCCTGACCAGGGATGGAACCCAGCTCACCTGTAGTGGAAGCTTGGAGTCTTAATCACTAGAACACCAGGGAAGTCCTTTAACATTCCTTTTATATAGCTTTATTTTACCTGCAAAACTGTAGTTGTGATTCTTTTTTGTTTGCTCCTCCAAAATCTTTTTCTGAAAAACTTGGTATTTGGGTGTGAAGTCTGCTTATTCCTCATGTGATAAATCAGTCTTATGCTTTTGTAAAGGTTATCAAGAGAGAATATGATTAGCTTTTAACTTTTCTTCACCTCAAGTCTTCCACATTTAATTCAAGTGTATTTTTAGAAAATGTCTTTTTTTTTTTACATTTTCATTACTAGCTTTTTTATTTTGAAGGACTGTATAATGTGTCTTGTCTTTCTCATTATAATATGCAAATAAGCTTTCTTTTCTGAAGGCAAAAATAGGATCTACTTCTCTTAGTCCCGCAGACTCTAATCCTGCCATGGGCAAGACCTAGTGTGAGGCTTTTCTAGAACCATCCCAGGAGGCAGGTGGCGGGGTGCTGGTTGTACTTGAACACTGGGCGGGTAGCAGGCCTTAATTCTTTCAAATTTATATTCTCCTAAGTTTGGAATATATGACTCTGTAGCATTGCCAAAAGCAGAGAGCTCACAATTACAAAACTTACTGAAGTACGTTGAGTACACGAAGCCCATCTGTCAGTGAAATGATGTCCTCTACATAATTCAAAGGATTTTTTTTGGTCTCCAATGCCACCTTAATGAAATGGTGTTAGATTCTCGTGTGCTCTTTAACACAGCTTTTGTCTACAAAAGACAAGGACTTGACTTAAAGCGGGGGCGGGGGATGGTGAACCAAGAAATCAGCCTCTGTACTTGATGCAGGAATCAGTGCTGGAATAGTGAGTTATCTGAGAGAGCTTTCTCTTTTTCTACTCCTTTTTGGGGACATATGTTGAGAAGTCTGTTACACAAAGATCACAGCGCCTGACATGGCACTCTAAAGGCAATCTGCTATTAATGAAAGTTCATGGGACTTGCAACAACATGAGTGGAACTGGAGGATGTTATGCTTAGTGAAATAAGTCAGAGAAAGATAAATACTGTATGCCATCACTTAATGTAGAATCTAAAAAATAGACTAGAGAACATAACAAAAAGAAACAGGGTCAAAGATGTGGATGACAAACTAGTGGTTCCCAGTGGGGAGAGAGTAGGGGAGGAGAGCAAGACAGGGGTAGGAGATTAAGAGACACAAACTAAATAAGATACAAGGATATATTATTGCACAGCACAGAGAATATAGCTAATATTTTATAATAGCTATAAATGGAGTATAATCTATAAAAATTTTGAATCTGTTACATTGTACACCTGACACTAATATAGTATCGCAGATCAATTGTATCTCAATTTTAGAAAGTTCATGGGCAAAACCCCTTTCTGTAAACTAATTAATGAAAGGTCGAGGGCAACAAAATAAGTCTCCCCTCCTCAGCACATTTAATTATACTATGGAAGGAGGAGGCAAGTTAATAAAACAGCACGACAGGTCTCAAAGTTATTGATTTTCAATGAATACTTACAGAAAGCTATGTAAAATGTATGACATGAGATAGTTTTACACTCAAAATCTTTTTTAAAGCAATGTCTTTAATAATTCATGTTTATTAATTGTTCTAGAAGTAATGTATTAAAAGTGAGGATACATTGTATACTGGAAAGTGTCATTATATAAATTTTTACTAACAAAAAATCATGTTGTGTTAAATATATATAAACTACAGTAATCTGAAAGCACCTTAATGGTATCCTTTTTAAAGAAAAATGCTTATCCTTGAGTAATGCCCTAGTTCTCATATATAAGTGAAATCTACAAGGTTTATTTTTCAGCTCTCAAAGAACTATTTTATGTGGCATTCTAAATATATCTAAAATAAATATGAGGAGTATTGTACTATTTCATTTCTTTCTGTAACAACAACAAAATCTTCACTTGATGGTTAATGTTACTTTAGATCCATAGGAAAAACTCCTGGATATGGAATTGTTTACATGCATATTAGAATAAGTTACAGAATTAGGAGTTTAGATAAAGAAAGACAAAGCAAACAAATTTTGACCCACAAAATCATAAATGTGGGGAGGGTAAAAGTGGTAAGAAAAAAGGGTGGAGTTGGTAGTTTTTATTTAAAGAATAGACATATATAAATGACATGAAAAGAATTGGCATGCTCCTTTTTTTCTTTTTTACTCAATGGGTTTAAATAGATGATTTCCAGGCAAGAATCCTGGAGTGGGTAGCTATTCCCCTCCTCCAGGGGATCTTCCCAAGTCAGGGCTCAGACCTGCATTGCAGGCAGATTCTTTACCATCTGAGCCAACAGTTGTTGTTCAGTTGCCGAGTCATGCCCAACTCTTCACGACCCCAAGGACTGCAGCATGCCAGGCCTCCCTGTCCTTTTGCCATCTCCTTGAGTTTGCCCAAGTTCATGTCCATTACATCAGTGATGCCATCCAGCCATCTCATCCTCTGTCACCCACTCCTTCTGCCTTCAATCTTGCCCAGCATCAGGATCTTTTCCAATGAGTCGGCTGTTCACATCAAGTGACCAAAGTATCGCTTCAGCATCAGTCCTTCAAGTGAGTATTCACAATTGATCTCCTTGCTGTCCAGGGGATTCTCAAGGGTCTTCTCCAACACCAGTTCGAACGCATCCATTTTTCAGTGCTCTGCCTTCTTTATTGATTGTCCAGCTCTCACAGCTATACATGCCTACTGGAAAGACCATAACCTTGCTTATATGGACTTTTGCTGCAAAATAATGTCTTTCCTTTTTAACACACTATCTAGGTTTGTCATAGCTTTCCTGCCAAGAAGCAATCATCTTCTGTTTTCATGGCTGCAATCACCATCTGCAGTGATTTTAGACTCCAACAAGAGGAAATCTGTCACTATTTCTACCTTTTCCCCTTCTATTTACCATTGATGGGACTGGATGCCATGATCTTAGTTTTTAATATTTAGTTTTAAGGTGGCTCTTTCACCCTCCTCTGTCACCCTCATCAAGAGGCTTGTTAGTTCCTCTTCACTTTCTGCCATTAGAGTGGTATCATCCGCATACCAAAGGTTATTGATGCCTCTCTTGGTTCCAGCTTGTAACTCATCCAGCCTAGCGTTTCTCATAATGTGCTCTGCATATTAGTTCAATAAATTAGAGCCACCAGGGAAGCCCCTAAATAGTAACAGACGGCTAGAAAGAGAACACACACTCTCCTCAAGTTCTGACATATTTGTGTATTTGGCTGAGGTCACACAGACTTAATGGAAACCAGCTGGCCACATTTCCTGGCATACCTCAGTGCAGCTTCCCTCGGCCACCAGAGCCCCTGAAAGAGGGATTTGCAACTGTTAACACTAGCTGCATGAAGCAAGTCTTTCCAGATATGGAAAGCATAATTTTGTCTTGTGCTTTGTATACCAAGGACATATATCACTATTTAGGAAGCCCTTAGGAAATATATGGGCTTCCCTGATAGCTCAGTTGGTAAAGAATTCACCTGCAATGCAGGAGACCCCAGTTCAATTCCTGGGTTAGGAAGATTCATTGGAGAAGGGATAGGCTGTCCATTCCAGTATTCTTGGGCTTCCCTTGTGGCTCAGCTGGTAAAGAATCTGCCCACAATGCAGGAGACCTGGGTTTGATCCGTGGGTTGGGAAGATCCCCTGGAGAAGGGAAGGGCTACCCACTCCAGTATTCTGGCTTGGAGAATTCCATGGACTGTATAGTCCATGGGGTTGCAAAAAGTCAGACATGACTGAGCAACTTTCACTTTTCTTTAGGAAATATATACCCCATTGTTAAAAAAAAAAAAAAATGACATCTGGGACTCTGGTTTTCTAGTCTAACTCAGTGATGAATTCATTCAGAGGAAAAACTAGACTGAATGCCCAAATATTCACAAGTGGTTTCCAGATTCCAGCCTTCTAGTATCTTGGAAAGCTTGTTTTCCTACCACATACTCTTTCCTCTTTCAATCCCATATCCCCAAGGCATTACCCAGAGCAACAAATCAATGGGATACAGAGAAATGAATAGTAAATTTATATATGATAAATCTTGGACAAGCTCAGTGCTCAGGCAGATCTGAGAGAGCCAGTAAGCTTTGCACTGTGTAAACGTACTTTGTAAAAACAATTATTTATTTATTTGATTATGTTGGGTCTTAGCTGTGGCATGATCTTTCATTATGGTGCACAGGCTTAGTTGCACCGTGGCATGTGGGATCTTAGTTCCCTGACCAGGGATTGAACCCATGTCCCTTGCATTGCAAGGTGGATTCTTAACGACTGGACCACAAGCAAAGTCCCTAAATGTATTTTTATACTACTACAAAATTAAAATGTATGTGGAAAAAAGCATCATAAACTGTACTTGCCTTTCATGATCAGCAAGAAGATGATTGAAAATGAAGTAAATTTTTTCCCAGTAAATTCTCTTAGTCACATTTTTCTTCCTCCTTAACTATTAGCATAATGTTTGGGATAAGAGTGAAGGGAATAAGTCAAAACTGAGTTCCAGTCTCAGCTTACATTTCTCTTCATTCTTGTCACTTGGTGTGAAATACATGGACCAGTGAAGTCAGCATCACGGGGGGACTTGTTAAAAATGTAGAATCTCAGTCTTCATCTTATATCAACTAAATTAGAATCTGCAATTTAAAAGACCCATAGGTGATTCACAGCATATTCAATTTTGAAAAACACTGCTTTATGTAACTTTTTGTAACTGAATATCTCTCCTCCTTTGTTTCTCTTTGACCAGATGATGAGGGTGATCTAGATGTTGTATAGGAATTTTTGAACTGAAGGGAACCTATAGTAAGGGTTAGTGGTTTAGGGCATATGGACTGTGGAACCATTGTGTCTGGATTTGATTCCCAATTCTGCCACTTACTAAGTGGGCAGATTATACAGCCTCTTTGTGCCCCAATTTATAGGAATTTTAATACTTTCTACTTCATAAAGTTGATGTGAATAATTGAGTTTATTATAGAAAAAGTAGATGGGCGCTTGATATAGAATAAGCACTATGTCAGCATCAGCTCTCATTATGAGTTAAGATTCTTGACTGATAACATTCTAGAACATACGGAGGTGCCAACTGACTTGAGAGTTACTAGTGAGTATATGTGGAATCTAAAATATGACACAAATGAACTTACCTAAAAAACAGATTCACAGACATAGAGAACAGACATGTGGTTGCCAAGAGAGAGGGGGAAGAGGGAGTGTTGGATTGGGAGTTTGAGACTAGCAGATGCAAACTGGTGTATATAGCATGGGTAAACAAGATTCTACTGTGTAGCACAGTGAGCTATATTTAATATCTGTGATAAACCATAATGGAAGAGGATATATGTATATAATATCCTATATAAGTAATACATATAGAGCATATATGTATTATATCTTCCATAATGGAAGGAGATACATACAGGTATTAATATAACTGAATCACATGTACAGCAGAAATTAACACAACATTGTAAATCAATTATACGTCAATAAAAAAAAAACAAGTTACTAATTGAGGGTGTTCTGTTGGTGTGAGTGTGAAGAATTGAGGAAGCTTTATGGAAGAATGGGAATTCAGAACAGTTTTATGGGATAACTAAATTAGGAAATGATTAGAGACAAAAACCTTAAGCGTTTTCCAGGTAAAACAGACTTAGAGGCAGTAATGAAGGTTTGGAGAGGGACAGAGAAAATCAGGGATCATGTCTGCTAGGTGCCAGGAACTTTGAGGAGGGCATAGGGTGACTAGAGCAGAGGCTTGTTGGACAGTTGAAAGGCTAAGATTCAGTTCAGTTCAGTTCAGTGGCTCAGTCGTGTCCAACTCTTTGTGACCCCATGAACCACAGCATGCCAGGCCTGCCTGTCCATCACCAACTCCTGGAGTTCACCCAAACCCATGTCCATTGATCGGTGATGCCATCCAACCATCTCATCCTCTGTCGTCCCCTTCTCCTCCCACCTTCAATCTTCCCCAGCATCAGGGTCTTTTCAAATGAGTCAGTTCTTCACATCAGGAGGCCAAAGTATTGGAGTTTCAGCTTCAACAGCAGTCCTTCCAATGAACACCCAGGACTGATCTCCTTTAGGATGCACTGGTTGGATCTCCTTGCTGTCCAAGGGACTCTCAAGAGTCTTCTCCAACACCATAGTTCAAAAGTATCAGTTCTTCTGCGCTCAGCCTTCTTTATAGTCCAACTCTCACATCCATGCACGACTACTGGAAAAACCATAGCCTTGACGAGATGGACCTTTGTTGGCAAGTAATGTCTCTGCTTTTTAATATGCTGCCTAGGTTGGTCAAAACTTTCCTTCCAAGGAGTAAGCGTCTTTTAATTTCATGGCTGCAATTGCCATCCACAGTGATTTTGGAGCTCAAGAAAATAAAATCAGCCACTGTTTCCCCATCTATTGCCATGAAGTGATGGGATCGGATGCCATGACCTTAGTTTTCTGAATGTTGAGCTTTAAGCCAACTTTTTCACTCTCCTCTTTCACTTTCTTCAAGAGGCTCTTTAGTTCTTCTTCACTTTTTGCCATAAGGGTGGTGTCATCTGCATATCTGAGGTTATTGATATTTTCCCCAGAAATCTTGATTCCAGCTTGTGCTTCATCCAGCCCAGTGTTTCTCATGAAGTACTCTGCATATAAGTTAAATAAGCAGAGTGACAATATACAGCCTTGATGTACTCCTTTTCCTATTTGGAACCAGTCTGTTGTTCCATGTCTAGTTCTAACTGTTGCTTCCTGACCTGCATACAGGTTTCTCAAGCGGCAGGTCAGGTGGTCTGGTATGCCCATCTCTTTCAGAATTTTCCACTGTTTATAGTGATCCACACAGTCAAAGGCTTTGGCATAGTCAATAAAGCAGATACATGCTTTTCTAGAACTCTCTTTCTTTTTTAATGATTCAGCAAATGTTGGCGATTTGATCTCTGGTTCCTCTGCCTTTTCTAAATCCAGCTTGAACATCTGGAAGTTCATGGTTCACGTATTGCTGAAGCCTGGCTTGGAGAATTTAGAGCATTACTTTACTAGTGTGTGAGACGAGTGCAATTGTGCTGTAGTTTGACATTGCCTTGCTTTGGGATTGGAATGAAAACTGATCTTTTCCAGTCCTGTGGCCACTGGTGAGTTTTCCAAATTTGCTGGCATATTGAGTGCAGCACTTTCACAGCATCATCTTTTAGGATTTGAAATAGTTCAACTGGAATTCCATCACCTCCACTAGCTTTGTTCATAGTGATGCTTCTTAAGGCCACTTGACTTCACATTCCAGGATGTCTGGCTCTAGGTGAGTGATCACACCATCATGATTATCTGGGTCGTGAAAATCTTTTTGTACAGTTCTTTTGTGTATTCATGCCACCTCTTCCTAATATCTTCTGCTTCTGTTAGGTCCATACCATTTCTGTCCTTTATTGAGCCCATCTTTGCATGAAATGTTCCCTTGGCATCTCTGATCTTCTTGAAGAGATCTCTAGTCTTTCCCATTCTATTGTTGTCCTCAATTTTTGCACTGATCACTGAGGAAGGCTTTCTTACTTATATAAAGCTATATAAAATACATGACATGAGATATTTTTACCGTCAAAACTGTTTTGAAAACAATGTCTTTAATTATTGAGGTTTATTAATTATTCCAGATGTAATGTATTTAAAATGAAGATACATTATATACTGGAAAGTAGAATTATATAAATTTTTACTAACAAAAAAACACAGTGTTAAATATGTATAAACTACAGTGATCTGAAAGCACTTTAATAGTATCCTTTAAAAAAATGCTTATCTATGAATAGTGCCCTAGTTCACATATAAGAGAAATCTACAAGGAGTTATTTTATGTTGCATTCTAAATATATCTAAAATAAATATAAGGATTATTGTTCTATTTTATTTCCTTCCATAACAACAACAAAAATCTTCACTTGATGGTTAATGTTACTTTAGATCCATAGGAAAAGCTCCTGGATGTGAAATTGTTTACATGCATATTCAAATAAGTTACAGAATTAGGACTTTAGGTAGAGAAAGACAAAATAAACAAATTTTGATCCACAGAATCATAGATTTGGGGAGAGTAAAAGTGGTAAGAAAAAGGGGGTGGAGTGAGTAGTTTTTATTAAAATAATAGACATACACAAATGACATGAAAAGAATTGGCATGCTCCTTTATTTTTACTTTATGGTTTTAAATAGATGATTTCCAGGCAAGAATACTGGAGTGGGTAGCCATTCCCTTCTTCCAGGTTATCTTCCCTTCCTTTAGGGGATCAGTCGTGTCCAACTCTGTGCAACCCTATGAACCAGAGCCCTCTAGGCTCCTCTGTCCATGGGATTCTCCAGGCAAGACTACCACAGTCGATTGCAGTTCCTTCCTCCAGGGAGTCTTTCAGACCCAGGGATCAAACCAGTGTGTCTTATATCTCCTGCATTGGCAGGCAGGAATTATAACAGACTGAATTATGGGAAGACAAACAACATAGCCCGCTGTTATATAACTTACAGTTGTCAATCGGCCTTAAGCATATGCCCATTTCCACTCCCTTTCACTGACTGATTGTGCATACAAGCCCTACTTTGCACCAAGCAGAACCAAAAGGAGGAGACTGGAAGTATAAAAGGGGGAAGCCAAGAGGGATCGATAGGAAGGATGACCTATCGAAGGATGATTGATAGGAAGACTCCTTTGGGAGTGTGTGATTAATAAAAGATTTGTCTGCTTGAGCTGAACTGAGCTTTAACTTGTCTGTTGGTCTGCACGTTTTAGTCTGTCACTCCAAATTATTGTTGCAGTGAGACAAGAACTGATAAAGAGGCATAAATCAACATGACAGAAACAAAGCCAATAATGCTTTCTCCTTTTATTGTATTACTGAGCACTTCATAGCATCAATACAAAGATAAAACCTTAAAATTCTAGAATGATAGCATCTTTGTTTTCTTTATGTATTTCAAATTCTTGTCTGTCTTTCCCACTAATCTAAATGAGCTGCATTTAGATTAATTATTAATTTGTATTAATAATTAATTAATTATTAGTTTGTTTATGAATCAACAAAAGAACTTGAAAGAAAAATGAGTCTCAGATCCATTATTCCATCATTCTGCTCCCTGGACAGCATTTGTACTCAGACTCAAAGAAATTTAAAAATAAATGAAGCAGGTAGCTTTCAGGCTTTTCTACATCCTCCTAGGAGGCAAAAATAATGTTTTTGTCCAGGAAACAGCCCAGCACAATTCAGTATCCCTGAGACTATTAACTATCACCAATAATGTTTATCAGTCTCTTGCCTTTAATGAAACAGGAGCAGAGAAATTGATTGGGAGGGGGTATGTGTGTTATCATAATACTGATCCTTGGGTAAAAAGTGCATTTATGAGCAAATCTAATACTGCCTAGCAACTGTCTCTAGGCAAAAGGTGGCTGGGAGTCGGGTGCTGCCGCCGCCTTTCAGGAGCCATCTGCCTGTTTCTACACACCTCCTGGGATATCTGTTTTGGATGATTTGAATTCCAGTTATAAGGTAGAATTTTTCTTAGCCACTCTTAATATTAAATATTTTGCTTTTTAGTGACTGATACAATAAATGTACAATTATTACTTTTAATCCATATCTGAATATAATGTAAATATATAAATCTTCTAAACTACACTATACTATGTCTGAAGTCAGGAGCTTCAGTGATTTTTTAAAAATGTTCCTATCTGTTCCTTTTAGGCTTGACACATTCTTGAGTGGTCTAAGATGATAACCCAGGTTTCCAAGAGCATAAGATATGGTGTTAAACATACCCCAGGAACTTTCAACTGCTCCTGAAAAATCCATCCCTGGCCACCTTTTATGTCCACATTGTATTTCTACATTTCTACTCCTGCTACTGACTGGGATTTATTTTCTTGCTTCTGGCCTTTGCAGCAGGATACAGCTCAGCTAATAGAGTGAAGCAGGCATTTTCAGAGGAACCAAGGGTTATGCCAGAACTTGATGAGGGACAGACAGGCCATCTTGTGGAGAAGTCTGTCCAGGGAGAAGGATGGTAGTGAATGCTGTAGCCTCACAGTGGCTGGATTCTTCCTGATACTCCTGGTCGTTGAGCCCCTCTAACCACGTCCACGCTGCTTATTCCCAGAGTCCCCACGTGCTTCCCTAAGTATTCACGGCACTCAGTCAAACATCCATCTGTTCTTTGATCCCTGTGGATGCTTGGAAGCCTCACCCTCTTTCCTTGTCCATTTTCTTACTGCTGTCCAGTCTCTAAATTCCCAGTTCCACGGGGTCCTCCGAAAGCCCTATTCCTTTGCAAATGCACTTCGCTCAACCTGTTTAGAGTGTATTCCATTGCATCTTTATCTCAGACCTTATTCATGTTTCAGCCCCCTCAAACAGAGCCTGCTCTTTGTGTATAACCTTAACCTCATAAACCAGAGCCCAGGGGCAGGTTGTCATGCACTTCAGCCACCTAGGCCACTTCCAGGCTTCTCTTACTTTAATGAGAAGCCCTTCTTCATTTGGGAGACAATGCATATAGCATTTAGGATCATGGGATTTGGATTTGAACCCATATTTTGAGATGTTGAATAGATCACACTACATTTCTGAGTCTCGATTTCCACATCTGAGAAAGGGGAGTTGTTTTTGTAAGGCTACGGAGATTAAATGTACTCATCCTTTTCATAAATCTTTGCTACTTACCATGTGCTGGGCATTTTCTTCTAAGTACTCAACAAACAAATCCTTCCCTCATGAAGCTTGTAGTTTCATGAGGCAAGAAGGTTGAATATACACAGATAATTACAAAACCTAATATGGGAGAAAATACAGGGTGTGGTAACAAAGGTTTATTTGGAGATGTAACTTAGGTGATGGAGAGGTGGCCAGGAGGCCAGGCCTGAGGAGGTGTATTTAAAGTGAGGGGAGCAAGACAGATAGGATATAGGCAGTGGGTCACAGGAAAGAGAGAGTTTCGTAGACAGAGGGGACCTTACAGGCTCTGTGAGAGGAGGTGTGTGTCACAGAGCGAGGCTAGAGATGGAGCAGGGCACGCAGAGTGTGGGCCAGATGAAGGAGTTTTAATTTCATTTTAAATGTAATGAGAAGCAATGGTTTTACATAAGGGTGTAACACGACTTATGCAGGTGAAAAACGTCTCTGAGGGCAGCATTTAGAACAGTACTTCTTCAGTAATTGCAGTTACATTCACGTGGGCTTTGCTCTTTAATGTTTTTTTGAGTGTGGCCTCCCTGGGTCACAGTTTTTCTCTCTAACCCAGACTCCTGCTGCCTTCTATTGATAAGCTCAGCTTCTTCTCCTATTTCAGAGCTCCTGACATCCTCAATTCCAGGGGCCGCCCTCCAGGAGACATCTTATATGCCAGTAAACTCCTGACCACAATTTCTGACTTTCTAATTCCTGCCACACTCACCCATGTCCAGGCCTCCAGGATGGTAGGAGATAAGGAAAGAAAGATAGGCCGGAGCCAGCTTGTGAAGGGTTGCCTTGAGGCTAAGGAACTTGAGATTCATCCTCCAAGCATAATAAGGCAGCACTGATGCTGGCACTTGCTGCCTGTGCGTGCAACGCCCCTCTTCCAGGGTCTTCTTCCAGCTCCTAGTCATGCTTTAGAGTCTGGCTTGTGGCTCAGATGGTAAAGAGTCTGCCTGCAAAGGAGGAGAACCAGACTCAATTCCTGGGGTGGGCAGATCCTCTGGAGAAGGGAATGGCTCCCCAGCCCGGTATTCTTGCCTGGGAAATACCAGGACAGAGGAGCCTGGTGTGGGCTGTAGCCCGCAGAGTCGGAACATGATTGAGCTACTAACACTTTCATTTCACTTTTGGCTTTGTCTCTTCTAGGAAGACTGCCTTGAAAAAGAAGGTAGTTAATCATGTTACAGACTGCATATAGTTCTTGGTGCTCTTCCACTGCATAATCAATGCTTTTTTTGTGGTCTTCCCTACAAGCCTGAACTCCTTGAGAGCAAGAACTTGTATTCTTATTGCATCCTCAGTACCTGACATAAATGATTTCATTAAAATTTGATTTTGTCAAGTTTTTTGAGTTTTCAGCTTCCACTAAAAAGGAAAATACCCTAATAAAAGATTGGCACATTGAAAGTAAACATTGGTAACTTCCTCATATAATTCTCTAAAACTGCGTTACTTTGCTAAAGTTTATCCAGATATCTTGGCTCTAAAAATTGGCATGAGGTTTTAAGAAAACTTTATATTTTTATGTATTTTAATTTGATTTAGTCAGTTCAGTTGCTCAGTCATATCCAACTCTTTGCAACCCCATGGACTGCAGCACACCAGACTTCTCTGTCCATGGGATTTCCCAGGCAAGAACACTGGAGTGGGTTGCCATTTCCTTCTCCAGAAGATAACACTTTTCTATTGAAAAGAAGTTATGTAAATGCAGTCAATTTTATTTACAATTTATTTAATTTGTTGTTGTTCAGTCTCTCAGTCATGTCCGACTCCCTGCTGCCCAATGGACTGCAGCATACCAGCCTTCTATCCTTCATCACTCTCTCCCAGAATCTGCTCAGACTCATGTCCTTTGAGTTGATGATACCCTGCAACCATCTCATACTGTCTCCCTCTTCTCCTCCTGTCCTCAATCTTTCCCAACATGAGGGTCTTTTCCAATGAGTCAGTTCTTTGCATCAGGTGGCCAAGGAATTGGAGCTTCAGCTTCAGCATCAGTCTTTCAGTGGATATTCAGGACTGATTTCCTTGAATATGGACTGGTTGGATCTCCTTGCTGTCCAAGAGACTCTCAAGAGTCTTTTCCAATACCACAGTTCAAAAGCATCAGTTCTTCAGTGCTCAGTTTTCTTTATGTGAAAGTTTTCTCAACTTTCACATCCATACATGACTACAGGAAAAACCATAGCTTTAACTAGATGGACCTTTGTCAGCAAAGTAATATCTCTGCTTTTTAATATGCTTTCTAGATCTGTCATAGCTTTTCTTCTAAGGAGCAAGCGTCTTTTAATTTCATGGCTGTAGTCACCATCTGCAGCAATTTTTGAGCCCCAGAAAATAAAGTCGGTCACTGTTTCCACTATTTCCCTATCTATTTGCCATGAAGTGATGGGACGAGATACCATGATCTTAGTTTTTTGAATGTTGAGCTTTAAGCCAGCTTTTTCACTCTCCTCTTTCATCTTCATCAAGAGGCTCTTTAGTTCCTCTTTGCTTTCTGCCATAGGGTGGTGTCATCTGCATATCTGAGGTTATTGATATTTCTCCTGGCAATCTTGATTCCACCTTGTCCTTCATCCATCCTGGCATTTCATATGATGTACTCTGCATATAAGTTAAATAAGCAGGGTGTCAGTATACAGCCTTAACATACTCCTTTCCCAATTTGGAACCAGTCCGTTGTCCCATGTCCGGTTCTAGCTGTTGCTTCTTGACCTCCATACAGATTTCTCAGGAGGCAGGTAAGGTGGTCTGGTATTCCCATCTCTTTAAGAATTTTCCACAGTTTGTTGTGACCCACACAGTCAAATGCTTTAGTGTAGTCAGTGAAGCAGTAGAGGTTTTTCTGGAATTCTCTTGCTTTTTTGATGATCCAATAAATGACAACTTGATCTCTGGTTCCTCTGACTTTTATAAATCCAGCTTGAACGTCTGGAAGTTCTCAGTTCATATACTATTGAAGCCTAGCTTGGAGAATCTTGAGCATTACTTTGCTAGTGTGTGAGATGAGTACAATCATGTGTTTGAACATTCTTTGGCATTACCCTTCTTTGGGACTGGAATGAAAACCGACCTTTTTCCAGTCCTGTGGCCACTGCTGAGTTTTCCAAATTTATTGGCGTGTTGAGTGCAGAACTTTCACAGCATCATCTTTTAGGATTTGAAGTAGCTCAGCTGGAATTCCATCACCTCTACTAGCTTTGTTCGTAGTGATGCTTCCTAAGGCCTACTTGACTTTGGATTCCAGAATGTCTGGCTCTAGGTGAGTGATCACACCACTGTGGTTATCTGGGTCATTAAGATCCTTTTTGTATAGTTCTTTTGTGTATTCTTGCCACCTCTTCTTAATGTCTTCTGCTTCTGTTAGGTCCCTACCATTTCTGTCTTTTATTGTGCCCCTCGTTGCATGAAAAATTCCCTTGCTATCTCTAATTTTCTCAAAGAGATCTCTAGTCTTTCCCATTCTATTATTTTACTATATTTCTTTTTATTGATCACTGAGGAAGGCTTTCTTATCTCTCCTTGCTATTCTTTGGAACTCTGCATTCAGATGGATATATCTTTCCTTTCCTCCTTTGCCGTTTGCTTCTCTTATTTTCTCAGCTACTTGTAAGGCCTCCTCAGACAACCATTTTGCCTTTTTGCGTTTCTTCTTCTTGGGGATGATTTTGATCACTGTACAATGTTACAAACCTCTGTCCATAGTTCTTCAGGCAGTGTGTCTATCAGATCTAATCCCTTGAATTTATTTGTCACTTCCACTGTATAATCAAAAGGGATTTGATTTAGATCATACCTGAATGGTCTAGTGGTTTTCCCTACTTTCTCCAGTCTAAGTCTAAATTTAAAATACCAGTTTATTGAAGTCTCATTCCTACCTGGGCCGTCTCATGTTTTTCTCTAGCTACACTAGATTACCTTTTTTATTAGTTTATTTGTTGTCCTTTCAGTATTTCTTTATGCAAAAACAAGTGAATATGAATGTATTTTTATATAAAAGATAGTCTTGTGCTCTTTCACTCATTTGTGTCTGATTCTTTGTGACCCCCATGGACTGTAGCCCACCAGGCTTCTCTGTCCATGGAATTTTCCAGGCAAGAATCTTAGAGTGAGTTGCCATTTCCTCCTCCAGGGGATCTTCCTGACCCAGGGATTGAACCTGCCTCTCCTGTATTTCATGCACTACATAGCCTAAAATATATACACACTTTTATTCTTGGCTTTTTTTAACATGAAAATTTATCCTAGAGATATTTCCAAGTCAGTAGTTGATACAGATATTCCTTAGTCGTTCTTGTGGATGCAGAATTTTTTATATACCATGATTTATTCAAGTATATAAATACTGCTGGATATAAATCCATACTGCTGAATGCTGCATTCTAGTCTTTTGCTTTTACAAACAATTCTGCAAAAAATAAACCATCATTTCAAACTGTCATTTCAAATTAGCACAGATATATAGTTAGGCACTCATGTGTATATATTTGTATGTGTATGCACGTTACACACAATATCTGTGTCTTCCTATGTGATGTACACACATATACACACACACACATAAGCTTCCCAGGTGGTACAGCGGTAAAGAATCTGCCTGCCAATGCTGGAGACTCAGGGGATGTGGGTTTGATACCTAGGTTGGGAAGATGCCCTAGAGAAGGAAATGGCTACCCACTTCAGTATCCTTCCCTGGAGAATCCTGTGAACAGAGGAGCCTGGCAAGCAATAGTCCATGGGGTTGCAGAGAGTCAGACATGACAGAACACACGCAGCAGCAAAATAAATCTCCTACACATATGCATGAGATTCTTAAAATTTAGACAGTTACATCAAGAGTAAATGCATCTGAGATTTTGGTTGATAATTCCAGAAATTCTTTCCTAATGGTTATTTCATTTTCTGCACCTACCAACAATGTTTGAAAGTGTCCATTTCTCCATAGCCTTCTCTCCAACAGCATGTTATAACATTTTAGGATTTTGCCAGTCTCATGGTTAAGCAGTTATATCTCAGAGTAGTATTAATTTGCATTTTTACTAGTGAAGTTAGCACCATTTTATAGCTATTGATTTAGTGGCTATGCTATTGGTTTTTTTCTGTGACTTGTCCATTCATATCTTTTGGTTACTTTTCTATAAAGTTAGTCTTTTTCTTCTCTATTCCTAAAAGGTTTTCATGTATGTTGAGAATGTAAGCGTTTGGTCTGTGCTATGAGTTGGAGATATCTTGCCTATTTTGTTATGTTTGTTTTAACTCTGCTAATGACATGTTTCTGACATGCAGAAGTGCTGGTTTCATTTGTATTTACTCCTGTTAGCCTTTCCAAAATTTGAGTCACAGTTAAATAGTTATGATAAAATACTTTCCCAAGGTTATAATAAGAACCACCTTTGCTGCTTTCTAGTACTTCTAAATTTCATTTTCTTACATTTAAATCTTTGATCTATTTGTTTAACTTGATACATAGCATCAGTATGGAATCTGCCTTATTTTTTCCAACTTGCTACCCAGTTTTCCCAAGACTATTTATTAAAAAGTCTATCTTTACTGTTTGATTTGATGTGCAGTGTTCATTGTACACTAAATTCCCATAGGTATTCAAGTCTCTCTCTGGACTTTCTATCCTGTTTGATTAGTCTGTCTTTTCATGAGCCAATCCTATAATTTAATGATTGATGCATTATAGCAATTTTACACTGCAGAATTTTCCAGGTTATTCTTCTTTGATCACTTATTTTTTCCTGGGCACTTTAAAATTGGTTTATCTAGTTCCAGAGAATAATCCATATTTTTACTGTTTGTTCTTTGATAATTTAAAAATATCACACATTGCTTTATGATATTGTCTTCCCACTAAAGAACACAATACATCTTTACATTAATCTGAGTTAAATTGTTTTCACTGCAATATAATTGACAAATAAAATTTAGTTAATAGTTTCAGGTGTACAACATAATAATTTGATATAGTTGCTTGGCCAAAAAGTTGGTTCAGGATTTTCCCATAAGATGGCTTTAGTAGCACTTAGTCTTCAACTTCATTCAAAACATTTTTTTAGATTGTGTTATGACAGCTGTCATATTGGCATGCATTTTTTTAAAAATTGGCAAATTTTTTGTAGATGTTTTATTATTGAAAATGGAAGAAAAGCAAAATTTTTAGCATATTATGCTTTGTTATTTCAAGAAAGGTAGAAACACAAATAAAACACAAAAAAAAGATTTTTGCAATGTATGGAGAAGGTTCTCTGAGTGACCAAACGTGTAAAAAGTGGTTTGTGAAGTTTCATGCTGGAAGGTTTTCACTGGATGATGCTCCACAGTCAGGTAGACCAATTGAAGTTGATAGCGATCAAATTGAGACATTAATTGAGAACAATCAACATTATACCATGTAGGAGATAGCCAACATACTCAAAATAGCCAAGCCTTGATAATCGTTTGTACCAGCTTGGTTATGTTAATTGCTTTGGTGTTTGGGTTCCACATAAGTTAAGCAAAAAAAAACTGAACTGGACATATAAGTCAGTCAGTCAGTCAGTTCAGTCGCTCAGTCGTGTCTGACTCTTTGCGACCCCATGAATTGCAGCACGCCAGGCCTCCCTGAACATATAAGTAAGATCATACAATATTTGTCTTTCTCTCATTGTTTTATTTAGTCTTTCTCTCATTATTTCACTCAATATAGCACTCTCAAGGTCCAAAAGACAGGATTTCCTTCTTTTTATGGCTAAATTATCATAAATATTTACTCAACATCTGTCTTGTCCATTCATCCATCAGTAGTAGACATTTCAATTGCTTCCATATCTTGGCTCTTGTGAATAATGCTGCAGTAAACATGAGCATATCTTTTCAAGTTAATGTTTTTGTTTCCTTCAAAAAATACCCAGAGGTGGAATTGCTAGATCCTATGGTGGTTCTAGTTTTAAGTTTTATTTTTATGTTTATTTTTATGTTGGAGGATAGTTGATTTACAGTGTTGCGTTTCAGGTGTTCAGCAAAGCGATTCCATTATACATATTCATGTATCTATTCTTTCTATTCTTTTTCAGATATTTTTACCATTTAGGTTGTTACAGAATATTGAATAGAGTTCTCTGTGCTATCCAGTAGGTCCTTGTAGATTATTTAATATACAATAGTTTGTACATGCTAATCCCAATCTCCTAATTTATCCTGCCCCACCCCACCTTTCCCCTTTGATACCTATAAATTTTTTTCTAAGATCTGTGAGTCTGTTTCTGTTTTGTAAATAAGTTCATTTGTATCATTTTTTAGCATCCACAAATAAGTGATATCATATCATATGATATTTGCCTTTCTCTCTGACATATTTCACTTAGTATTATAATCTCTAGGTCCATCCATGTTGCTTCAAATGCATTATTTCATTCTTTTTTATGGCTGAGTAATATTCCATTGTGTATGTGTACCACATCTTCTTATCCATTCTTCTGTCATTGAACATTTAGATTGTTTTCATGTCTTGGCTATTGTAAATAGTGCTGCAAGGAACTGTGGGGTTTATGCCTCTTTTCAAATTATGGTTTTCTCCAGGTATAGGCCTAGGAGTGGAATCACTGAACCATATGGTAGGTCTATTTTTAAGTTTTTTATGAACCTCCATACTGTTTTCCATAGCAGCTGCACCAGTTTACATTCACACCAACAATGCACAAGGGTTCTTTTTTCCTCCACATCCTCCCAAGTTAAGTTTCATATCCTTTGTATTAGAAAGATTCTCCTCTGGGTTCTGGGTATTTCTTAAGACCTGAATATTTCATCTTTTGTTGTTATTGAAAGGGAGTCTATTTACATTATTTCTGTCATTGTTATTTTAATAGATTAATTTCTGTATAATAATTATTTTATATCAGACTACTTTGATTTCTCTCTAGTTGTCAGTTTCATTTGCTGTCTCTTGGACTTTTTCAGGTGTATGATCATACCATCTGCAAAATGGAGATAATTTAATTTTTTTCCAATTTCTGTACCTTTAACTTCCTATGGTTTTGGAGGTATTAGGCAATTAATTAGACAGTGTGAAGTAGTAGTGATTGTTGTAGAAGTTTGATAGTTTGATAATGAGTTTGTCTAGTTTCTGACTTTAGGAGAAATATCTTTGGCCTTTCTCCATTAGGAAATACGTTTGCCTTAGGGCTGAGATAAAATATGTCCAATCATATAAGTGAGGTTTTCATCAACTCTTATTCTGAGTGCTTTTTTTGGAAATCAAGGGTAGATTTATTTTTAGCAAATTTATTTTCTGTGCCTATGTGCATGCACGCTAAGTCGCTTCAGTCATGTCCGAGTCTTTGCCAACCCATGGACTGGTGCCTGCAAGGCTCCTCTGTCCATGGAATTCTCCAGGCAAGAATACTGGAGTGGGTTGCCATGCTCTCCTCCAGGGGATCTTCCCTCCTATGATTATATATAAATGTAATTTTCCATGGATTTATTAATATGCTAAAATACAGGACTAAATGTTGTACTATTGAACAATTCAGACGTTCTTGTACAGGAGGGGGGGAGGAACCTGAGTTGATTATGACAGATAGTTCTCTTTCTGTGCTATTTATTAATATTTTACTGTCTTTTTGAAGTGATATTCATAAATATAATTCATCTTTTTGCATTCTATCAGTTTTAGTATCAATGATTTATGAGATAATTTTGAAGTTTTCATTATTCTGACAACTGAGACATTTTTCTGAGATCTGAGACAGTTTAAATAATGTTAGACTTACCTATTCTCTAAAGATTTCTCTGTGAAACTAGGAAATAGTACTTTTGGAGGGGTGGAGTAGATATATGCAATACATATAACCAGCAATTAAGCTAGTTTGCAACCACTTCTTTCAGATTTCCCTCCATTCCAATACACAACTTTAGTATCCAACAGTGTTTTACCGTGATACTCTTAACTGTACTTTAGCTACTACAGCCTAATTTGTAAGTTCCAATAGAAATCAAGTTCAGTACAATTCCTAAACCTGCTGGGGTAAGTTTTGGTTGAATACTTTTTCCTGGGAATTTATCTATTTCTTTATTTATTTTTCATACAGTTGTACAAAATAGTTCTATAATCCCTTTTGTTTTTGTGATTATTTCCATTTTTTTGTGTCTTATTTTTTGACTGATATTTTTGGATTGGTAGGTAAATTAAAGTATCCTGTTTGTAGTGTATTTCTGTTTCTCCGTGTATAGTCTATGGGTTTTTACTTCATGAAAGTTAGTTATTGCTAAGTCACTTATTTGGTACCTAGATATTCATTTCTTATATTCCTTTTGAATTCTTACCCTTAGCATTAAAAAAAAGTCTTTTAAAATTGCTTTTTGATTTCAGTTCTGCATTCACTGATACCAAAATCACTGCCATGCTTTCTTCTTGTTAGTATTTCTTCATCCTTTTATTCTTCTCTTTACTGAATTGCATCCGCCCAGTTGTGGATGGGACTGGTGATAGAAGCAAGGTCCGATGCTGTAAAGAGCAATACTGCATAGGAACCTGGAATGTTAGGTCCATGAATCAAGGCAAATTGGAAGTGGTCAAACAGGAGATGACAAGAGTGAACATTGACCTTCTAGGAATGAGCAAACTAACATGGACGAGAATGGGTGAATTTAACTCAGATGACCATTATATCTACTACTATGGGCAGGAATCCCTTAGAAGAAATGGAGGAGCCATCATAGTCAACAAAAGTCCAAAATGCAGTACTTGGATGCAATCTCAAAAATGACAGAATGATCTCTATTCGTTTCCAAGGCAAACCATTCAATATCACGGTAATTCAAGTCTATGCCCCGACCAGTAATGCTGAAGAAGCTGTACAGTTCTATGAAGGCTTACAAGACCGTCTAGAACTAACACCCAAAAAAGATGTACTTTTCATTATAGGGGACTGGAATGCAAAAGCAGGAAGTCAAGGAACACCTGGAGTAACAAGAAGATTTGGTCTTGGAGTACGGCATGAAGCAGGGCAAAGGCTAACAGAGTTCTGCCAAGAGAACGCACTGGTCATAGCAAACACCCTCTTCCAACAACATAAGAGAAGACTCTACACATGGACATCACCAGATGGTCAACACCGAAATCAGATTGATTATATTCTTTGCAGCCAAAGATGGAGACACTCTATACAGCCAGCAAAAACAAGACCAGGAGCTGACTGTGGCTCAGATCACGAACTCCTTTTTGCCAGATTAAGACTGAAATTGAAGAAAATGGAGAAAACCACTAGACCATTCAGGTATGACCTAAATCAAATCCCTTATGACTATACAGTGGAAGTGAGAAATAGATTTAAGGGACTAGATCTGATAGACAGAGAGCCTGATGAACTATGGACGGAGGTTCATGACACTGTACAGGAGACAGGAATCAAGACCATCCCTAAGAATAAGAAATGCAAAAAAGCAAAATGGCTGTCTGAGGAGGCCTTACAAATAGCTGTGAAAAGAAGGGAAGCAAAAAGCAAAGGAGAAGAGGAAAGATATTCCCATTTGAATGCAGAGTTCCACAGAATAGCAAGGAGAGATAAGAAAGCCTTCCTCAGTGATCAATGCAAAGAAATAGAGGAAAACAACAGAATGGGAAAGACTAGAGATCTCCTCAAGAAAATTAGAGATACCAAGGGAACATTTCATGCAAAAATGGGCTCAACAGAGGACAGAAATGGTGGGACCTAACAGAAGCAGAAGATATTAAGAAGAGGTGGAAAGGATACACAGAAGAACTGTACAAAAAAGATCTTTATGACCCAGATAATCATGATGGTGTGATCACTCACCTAGAGCCAGACATCCTGGAATGTGAAGTCAAGTGGCCTTAAGAAGCCACTATGAACAAAGCTAGTGGAAGTTATGGAACTCCAGTTGAGTTATTTCAAATCCTGAAAGATGATGCTGTGAAAGTGCTGCACTCAATATGTCAGCAAATTTGGAAAACTCACCAGTGGCCACAGGAATGGAAAAGGGTGAGTTTTCATTCCAGTTCCAAAGAAAGGCAATTCCAAAGAATGCTCAAACTACGGCACAATGCACTCATCTCACACACTAGTAAAGTAGTGCTCAAAATTCTCCAAATCAGGCTTCAGCAATACATGAACCGTGAACTTCCAGATGTTCAAGCTGCTTTTAGAAAAGGCAGAGGAACCAGAGATCAAATTGCCAATATCCGCTGGATCATCAAAAAAGCAAGAGAATTCCAGAAAAACGTCTATTTCTGCTTTATTGACTATGCCAAAGCCTTTGACTGTGTGTATCTCAATCAACTGTGGAAAATTCTGAAAGAGATGGGATCACCTGACCTACCTCTTGAGAAACCTGTATGCAGGTCAGCAAGCAACAGTTAGAACTGGACATGGAACAACAGACTGGTTCCCAACAGGAAAAGGAGTACGTCAAGGCTGTATATTATCACCCTGCTTATTTAACTTATATGCTGAGTACACCATGAGAAATGCTGGGCTGGAGGAAGCACAAGCTGGAATCAAGATTTCCAGGAGAAATATCAATAACCTCAGATATGCAGATGACACCACCCTTATTGCAGAAAGTGAAGAAGAATTAAACCGCCTCTTGATGAAAGTGAAAGAAGAGATGGAAAAAGTTGGCATAAAGCTCAACATTCAGAAAACTAAGGTCATGGCATCTGGTCCCATCACTTCATGGCAAATAGATAGGGAAACAGTGTAAACAGTGGCTGACTTTATTTTTCTGGGCTCCAAAATCGCTGCAGATGGTGACTGCAGCCATGAAATTAAAAGACGCGTCGTTGCTGGTGGTCAGTTGCCGCGGTTGGTGGGCAGTAACCGAGCCAAGATGCTGCAGAATCTTCTGGCTCTCCGTCAGATTGCTAAGAGGACCATAAGTACTGCTTCACTCAGGCAGTTTGAAAATAAGGTTCCAGAGAAACAAAAGCTGTTTCAGGAGGATAATGGAATGCCAGTGCATCTAAAGGGTGGCGTAGCTGATGCCCTCCTGTACAGAGCCACCATGATTCTCACAGTTGGTGGGACAGAATATGCCATGTATGAACTGGCTGTGGCTTCATTTCCCAAGAAGCAGGATTGACTTCAGTTTATCCTCCCAGCCATCAGTTGGTTCAATTCCATTCATCTCTCTGTGGACCAGTAATCTGATAGATAACTGAGTTCTTTGGGGATCAATATTTATTGACTTGTACTAGCTGCCACCAATAAAGCAGTCTTTACCATGAAAAAATAAAAAAATTAAAAAAATAAAAGATGCTTACTCCTTGGAAGGAAAGCTTTGACCAACCTAGACAGCATATTAAAAAGCAGAGACATTACTGTGCTCGCTTCGGCAGCACATATACTAAAATTGGAACGATACAGAGAAGATTAGCATGGCCCCTGCGCAAGGATGACACGCAAATTCATGAAGCATTCCATATTTTTAAGTACACTTGATTCAGTCCAGACTTTAGTGTATTTTAAATTTTTCATAGTTTATAAAGTTATAAGTAAAACAAAATAAATAAATAAATAAATAAAAAGCAGAGACATTACTTTACCAACAAAGGTCCGTCTAGTCAAAGCTATGATTTTTCCAGTGGTCATGTATGGATGTGAGAGTTGGACTATAAAGAAAGCTGAGCACCAAAGAATTGATGCTTTTGAACTGTGGTGTTGGAGAAAACTCTTGAGAGTCCCTTGGACTGCAAGGAGATCCAACCAGTCCATCCTAAAGGAAATCAGTTCTGAATATTCATTGGAAGGACTGATGCTGAAGCTGAAACTCCAGTACTTTGACCACCTGCTGCAAAGAACTGACTCCTTTGAAAAGACCCTGATGCTGGGAAAGATTGAAGGTGGGAGAAGTAGGGATGACAGAGGATGAGATGGTTGGATGGCATCACCAACTCAACGGACACGAGTTTGAGTAAACTCTGGGAGTTGGCGATGGACAGGGAGGCCTAGCATGCTGCAGTCCATGGGGTTGCAAAGAGTCAGACACGACTGAGCGACTGAACTGAACTGAACTGAACTAATGTTGGTCCCATAGATAGCTTTCTGTTTAAGCAGAATATTCTTCTCGACCACTCAAGTCAATGAAGTAGTTGGGAAAAAATGGAGTGAAAGTCTTTTGAAGGAAAAGAAGCCATAAATGTGGAATATATACAGTAGAGACAATTATAATTTAAACTTTATGAATCATAAAGAAGTCTTGGAAAAGAAAATAGAATTGCTAATAGAGCCACAGAGGCAACACCTGAGAGAAACATGTTGGACAGTAATCTGTCTCCCATTTAGGACTGCAGAGGTAAGGCAGGAGGGCTTTATGCCTTTTGATTCCTCCATCAGTAAAATTGGAATGATCATGTCCCCATGCTCACTTAACAAAATACCAGGGAAATAATTATTTAAGAGTCTTGTTTAAGGTTTATTGGTAATAAACACAATCCAAACTTAAACTCTGATAGACATATCTGAGGAAGCCTATGGATTTTTCTTGCTTAAGATGTTGGGCACATGGGAGCAATTTCTCAGGAAACATTTTAATGAAAATTTCTTATCTGGAATACACTGATGATAGATTTATCATTTTAAGTAGTTACTTATTTATCTAGATATTTGAGAGTAAATTTTTTTTATTTCACTAGAAATAAATGAATAAAAGTTCTTATACAAGCAAATACCATTAGAAGGTAAGCAGAAGAGTGCATTACAATAAATGTGAGCAAGACTGTCCCAATGTTGAAACAGGTTACTGTATCATATTGAGAGAGACATCATCCAACTGCTGTGTTTTTTGACTTTAGGATTTGGTTTCTGTTAGGTCACCCAGGGGATATCAAGTTCTACAAAGTTTTGTCTTGCCCTGTGATTTACAAATCTGAGATCTTGACTTGGAATTCACAGTTTTCTCTAGTGTATTTATAACTTCCTTTGGTTTTCCTCTATTTGACACATCTTAAGTTCCCATTAGGTACTAGGTACTCAGCTAGGAATTGGGCATGCTAATGAAAAGACACCTTCTTTTTTTTTTTTAACTTTTCTATTGGAGTACAGTAAATTAACAAGATGGTGTTAATTTCAGATGTACAGCAAATTTAGTCAGTTATACATATAAATGTTTCTATTTTTCAAATTATTTTCCCAATTAGGTTTTTATATTGAGCAGCGTTACCTGTGCTATACAGCACGTCCTTGTTGGTTATCTCTTTTATATACAGCAGTGTGTACATGTCCATCTCACACTTGCTAACTAAATCATTATTTCTCTCATTTGAGTGAGAATACATAAATGCAAACCGTTCATTACAACTAAGTATATCTTATTAGGGGCACATATATAAAATGTAATGGGAGGATAGGGAAAAGTGCTCCTAAATCAGTCATGTAGATTATGACTAGTTCCTTGGCCACTGACTGTGGATCCTTGGTTTCCCATTTTCAGAAAGAATATATAGGAATTTTAACAAATCATATTATACCAAGTTCCAGTATGTGTGTGTATATATTTTTTAAACCAATGATTCTTAGGATTAGGATTACATCTTGTAAATCTTTTTCAGCCATCATTTAGAAAAGGTAGCATGAGAGGTCTTGAAAAAACAAGACTAATATCTATGGAGGAATCATTCAGTTGGGCTCACAACTACTGAAGGAGACTGGTAATAGTTTAGTGAACCTGATAACTTCAGGTTATTTTTTCCTGCATAAAAACCCTGAGATTATCTGATTCACTTGGCCACAGTTAGTAGCCAAGGTGTTAACTGATGATTTATAGTGAAGTAACAATTTTTTTTTTCTCTTTGCAAGATATTTACTTTAAAAACTTAGTTCTGAATTTCAACAGGGAGACGAATCTTTGTTCCGGAATCATAAGAGCATGCTTCTTAAAAATAAAATTGAATCTAATTTATGCCTAATGTTGGAATTCTGGTACTTGAAAGAAAAGAACTCAAGGATTAAATTTATTATAAATTTTAACAATTCTTGAAGTAGTAATTATTTTATTTAAGTACTTCCAATTACTATATTTAATTAGATATTTCTGAGCAGATGTTTTTGGTTCTCAGCTAGGTGGATTTTTTATAATGTACAATAGAATGGAAAGATTTTCATAGGCTAAAAAGATAATAAAACTTATATTCATTGAGTGCACACTAATTACCAGATGTGGTTCTAATAGTGATGAGCATTTCTAATTTTGGAGCTATCATAAATAATGATGCTCTAAATATCCTTGTCTCTTGGTGCACATGCACATAAATTTTTATTATGAATGTGATTTTCATATCTTATGATAGGAAAATATTTAGCTCTAGGTAATAGCACCAAACATCTTTCAAAATGATTGTCCCAATTTTCTTCCCATTTGTAGCATATGAGAGTTCCAGTTGTACATTATCCTAACCAACATTTGGTGTTCTCCCAAGTCTGATGGGTGTCTAGTGGTATCTTATTTTGATCTTAATTTGCATTTCATAGTGACTAGTAATGATGAGCATATTTGCATATATTTATTAATCCTCTTTTGTAAAATGCCCACTTAGATATCCTCTTTTGTAAATTGCCCATTAAAATTTTTAGCATTTTAAAAATTGGGTTATCTTTTTCTTGCAGAAGTTACTTTTATTCTATATGTGAGTCTTGTTTAAGATATCTTTATTGCAATTATCTTTTCCTATGATATGTTTCACATATTCATTCTTAGTATCATTTCATGAAAAGAAGGTCTTTCTTTTCATTTAATATTATTACTTAGTTTTATTTATGGATATCCTCTTTGTGTTCTGTTTAAAAAATATTTGCCTATGTAGGGTTATGAAAAAAATAGGAATATTGGCAGGTTTTATTAAATACTTTGATGTCATTTCTATTGTCTTTTAGCTTTCATCAATTCTATTCAAAGGCAGTTGTAAATACTATTGATCTTTTGAGGATGATTTATAATATCTCTCTTCCTCTGCTGTTCTGAGATCTTCTGTTTGTTTTTCAGCAGTTTTACTAACAGGTGCTTAGATGTGATTTTATTGGACTTTATCTAGCTTGGTATTCATCAGTTCAGTTCAGTTCAGTCGCTTAGTCGTGTTGGACTCTTTGTGACCCCATGAACCGCAGCACGCCAGGCCTCCCTGTCCATCACCAACTCTTGGAGTTCACCCAAACCCATGTCCATTGAGTCAGTGATGCCATTCAACCGTCTCATCCTCTGTTGTCCCCTTCTCCTCCTGCCCCAAATCCCTCCCAGCATCAAGGTCTTTTCCAATGAGTCAACTCTGAGCATCAGGTGGCCAAAATATTGGAGTTTCAGCTTCAACATCAGTCCTTCCAATGAACACCCAGGACTGATCTCCTTGAGGATGGACAGGTTGGATCTCCTTGCAGTCCAAGGGACTCTCAAGAGTCTTCAACACCACAGTTCAAAAGCATCAATTCTTCTGCACTCAGCTTTCTTTATAGCCCAACTCTCACATCCATACATGACCACTGAAAAAAACATTGCTTTGACTAGATAACCTTTGTTGGCAAAGTGATGTCTCTGCTTTTTAATATGCTGTCTAGGTTGGTCATAACTTTCCTTCCACGGAGTAAGCGTCTTTTAATTTCATGGCTGTAATCACCATCTGCAGTGATTTTGGAGCCCAGAAAAATAAAGTCTGACGCTGTTTCCACTGTTTCCCCATCTATTTCCCATGAAATGATGGGACCAGATGCCATGATCTTAGTTTTCTGAATGTTGAGCTTTAGGCCAACTCTTTCACTCTCCTCTTTCACTTCCGTCAAAGGCTTTTTAGTTCCTCTTCACTTTCTGCCATAAGGGTGGTGTCATCTGCATATCTGAGGTTATTGATATTTCTCCTGGCAATCTTGATTCCGGCTTGTGCTTCCTCCAGCCCAGCATTTCTCATGATGTACTCTGCATATAAGTTAAATAAGCAGGGTGACAATATACAGTCTTGACATACTCCTCTTCCTTTTGGGAACCAGTTTGTTGTTCCATGTCCAGTTCTAACTGTTGCTTGCTGACCTGCATACAGGTTTCTCAAGAGGCAGGTCAGGTGGTCTGGTAGTCCCATCTCTTGAAGAATTTTCCACAGTTTGTTGTGATCCACACAGTCAAAGGCTTTGGCATAGTCAATAAAGCAGAAATAGATGTTTTTCTGGAATTTTCTTGCTTTTTCGATGATCCAGCGGATGTTGGAAATTTGATCTCTGGTTCCTCTGCCTTTTCTAAAAGCAGCTTGAACATCTGGAAGTTCATGGTTCATGTATTGCTGAAGCCTGCCTTGGAGAATTTTAAGCATTACTTTAGTAGTATGTGAGATGAGTACAACTGTGTGGTATTCATGGAGGATCTTGAATCTGTGGCTTCATGTTTTTCATCAGTTTTGGAAAATCCTCTATTATCTATTCAGATATCACTTATGCCCTATTCTCTATATCTTCTCCTGGAACTCTTAATTTCACCTATAATACATATTTTCCTCTTAGAAGTCTGTTACATTTTTCATCTTTTTAAGATTTGAAGATTTAGTCTGGATATTTTTTGTGGTCCAATCTTTCTCTTCATTACTCCTCTTATTGTTGTGGTTTAGTTGCTAAGTTGTATCTCTTTTGCAACCCCATGGACTAGACCCCACCAGGCTCCTCTGTCCATGGGATTTCCCAGGCAAGAATACTGGAGTAGGTTGCCATTCCCTTCTCCAGGGGATCTTCCTGGACCAGGGATCAAACCCACATCTCTTGCATTGGCAGGCAGACTCTTTACCACTGAGCTACCAGGAAAGCCATTTCTCTTATTATTTGTATCTAATCTGCATTCAGTCTATCTGAGTTCTTAATTTTAGTTATTACCTTTTTCAGTTCTAAAGCTTCTATATGATTTAAAACAAAGATTCTGTGTGGGTTACTATTTTTTACCTTATTCAGTTCAGTTCAGTTCAGTCACTCAGTAGTGTCTGACTTTTTGCAACCCCATGAACCGCAGCACGCCAGGCCTCCCCGTCCATCACCAACTCCCGGAGTTCACTCAAACTCATGTCCATCGAGTCGGTGATGCCATCCAGCCATCTCATCCTCTGTCATCCCCTCCTCTGGCACCCAATCCATCCCAGCGTCAGGGTCTTTTCCAATGAGTCAACTCTGAGCATCAGGTGGTCAAAGTACTGGAGTTTCAGCTTCAGCATCAGTCCTTCCAGTGAACACCCAGGACTGATCTCCTTTAGGATGGACTGGTTGGATCTCCTTGCAGTCCAAGGCACTCTCAAGAGTCTTCTCCAACACCACAGTTCAAAAGCATCAATTCTTCGGCGCTCAGCTTTCTTCACAGTCCAACTCTCACATCCATACATGACTACTGGAAAAACCATAGCCTTGACTAGACGGACCTTTGTTGGTAAAGTAATGTCTCTGCTTTTTAATATGCTGTCTAGGTTGGTCATAAATTTCCTTCCAAGGAGTAAGCATCTTTTAATTTCATGGCTGCAGTCACCATCTGCAGTGATTTTGGAGCCCAGAAAAATAAAGTCTGATGCTGTTTCCACTGTTTCCCCATCTATTTCCCATGAAATGATGGGACTGGATGCCATGATCTTAGTTTTCTGAATGTTGGACTTTAAGCCAACTTTTTCACTCTCCTCTTTCACTTTCATCAAGAGGCTTTTTAGTTCCTTTTTACCTTATTAATCATAGTTATTTTATAATCCGTGTCTGGAACTCTTGTAGATCTACTTATTTTTCCCATTTTTCTCTTAGTCTTTGGTCTTTGTCCTCAGAATATGTGTGGCAGTAATTAATTGAATCTCAGACATTGTGATTTGAAAATTTTAGGAGTAATTCGAGACTCTGGGTGGTGTTTTGCAGTCTGCTAGACTAGGAAAGACCTACATAATGTATTGAGCCAATCAAGACTAGGTTTAGTCTTTGTGAGAGCTGATTTACTTTCACTTTATTTATGATTTATTCTTGCTATTCCTGCGATGTGCCACTTCATCAGTTCCAACTCCCAAACTCTGTGAAATGAATGAAAGCTTCTCAGTCTCTTGGCTGTTGTTTATGAATTGGCAAAGGCCTCAAGTGGACATGCTGCACAAAACATCAGGTTCACTTTTTAGCATCTATATTCAAATAAGGATCTTGGTTCCTTGAGTCTTGACTGCCCTGATAGTTTTTGGCTACTTCTAGTCAATTTTTTAAGGTTTTATCCAAATTTTATACTTATTTCATGGGGAAAGTTGATATAATATAAACTAGTCTGCTGTAATTGAAAGTAGAACTAGCTTGTTGTTATTTGCTCAAGAAGTATTAATATTTTTAGTGCCTACTGAATCCCAGGTACTATTATCCTGCTGCTGCTGCTGCTAAGTCGCTTCAGTTGTGTCTGACTCTGTGAAACCCCATAGACGGCAGCCCATCAGGCTCCCCCGTCCCTGGGATTCTCCAGGCAAGAACACTGGAGTGGGTTGCCATTTCCTTCTCCGATGCATGAAAATCAAAAGTGAAAACGAAGTTGCTCAGTCGTGTCCAACTCTTAGTGACACCATGGACTGCAGCCTACCAGGCTCCTCTGTCCATGGGATTTTCCAGGCAAGAGTACTGGAGTGGGGTGCCATTGCCTTCTCCTAGGTGCTGGTAAATAATGGGGGTTTTCTTGTCTTCTAAATTATTTATTTATTTTGGCCACGCTGGGTCTTTCTTGCTGTGCATGGGCTTTCTCCAGTCACAGCTAGTAGGGTGGTATGCAGGCTTCTCGTCGTGGTGGTTTCTCTCATTTGGGAGCACAGGGTCCAGGGATGCAGGCTCAGTAGTTGTGGCACATGGGCTTAGCTGCTCTGTGTCATATGGATCTTCCTGGGCCAGGGATGAAATATGTGTCTCCTGAGTTGGCAGGCAGATTCTTTTCCACTGTACCACCAGGGCAGTCCAATAATATTTAAATGCTATTAAAAGTTACTCTTTTCATGGATCTCAGATTCTAGAGAAGGCAGATAAAATAAAAACAAATAAGGTAATTTCAAGTAATGATAAAGGCTATGAAGGAAATAAACAGTGTAATGTATAAAAGAGTAGCTGGTTATAGAGAGAAGGCTGCTTTAAGAAACAGTTATGAAAGTCATCTCCAAAGAGGGGACACTTGAAATGAGACATGCAAGATGTGAAGGAGACAGCCAAGTGAGAAAGTAGGAAAAATAGAGTAAATGGGAAGTATGAGGGGCCCTGAAGTGCACAGGTAAGTGTGGCTAGGACTTAGTGAGAAAAGGAACCACATGTTCAAGGTAAAATTGAAGAGGAGGTAATCTAGGTAACAGCTAGAAAACTGTATATAATAAGAGGAGGGATAATACAAGTAGGAGAACTGAAAATGACTCCTAAGTTTGATTTTATTAATAGCCACTAGTTACCATTTACTGAGTTGGAGAAGACCAGAGGAGGAACTTATTTGGAGGATAGGTGTCAAGAGTGCTGTTTTTGACATGTTAAATTTGAGGTGCCTGTTAGGCCTCCAAGGCAGAACATGTAAATTTGGGATACTGGCAGAAGGATGATATGAAAGCAGTGCAAATGGATAAGCTCCTCTGAAGAAATACTGCGGAGAAAGCAGAGAACCTACACCAGACCCTGGGTGACAAGAGTATTTAGATTAATCAGAAGACTAGGAGCAGTTAGAGACACAGGGAGGAAACCAGCATCATATAATAGTGTTCCAGTTCTTATGAATGCACTAAAAATTAAGGCCTAAGAAATGTCCCTTGAATTTTATGATGCAGGAAACATTGGTGACTGGCAGGAACAGGCATCTTAAGAGTGGGTGGAAGAGAAGCCAGGCTGGAGTTTGCTGAAGAGCAAATGGGGCCTCCAATTCTCGCAAAAGGAGGACTGAACTGATACGTGACTCATTACTCTCTAAACACATAGCCATGCTAAATTCAAATAACAAAGTGAAATGTAGAGTGGCCTCACAAGAAAGGAACAGAAATTACCTGGTACCTCCCTCCAAAGAAGCAACTGAAATCTAGAGTTGTATGCATAGCAGCTGACATCAAGAAGGGGTGGGTATAAGTGGGGCAAGAAGGGTAGGGTCATCTCAGCCAGAAAGAGACCCTAAAGCTTAGTAGCTTAGGCTGTAATTCACTCATAGTAATAGCAGGGCTGGTCTTGGTCTTCTGCACTGGAGGAAATGGGAGCTGAGATCCATGCATAAAACTGAGATAATGCAGTTGTTGTACAGATGTTCTGTTGTACTTTACTCTAGGTAGATTCACTCTTTTCTGGTCTCTTTAGACTTGTAGAGTCAATCTCAGTTGTTAGATCAGGCTGGAATCAGATTAGGAATCTGTGATGTTGATTGTAGATTATGTGTATTGCACTTCCTTATCCATAAAGACTGAGTAATCCTAGATCTAAATAAGTAGTAATGTCCCAGAAATTGACCTCTTTCTGGAAATGAGCTAGGCATTCTCCTGGGAAATAACTGATGGGCTCCCAGTAACCGCTTTTAATTGGAAGCTAATCCTTTAATTTGAGATGATCAATGTAGCTCAATTGCAAGTAGTACATTAGGTGGAGGAGGGGTCATAGGAGGAACTCTGGGAAGCCAATGAAATTATTTAAAGCATCTAGCTCCTTTGTTTTAGGTCATAGGTTATCCATAAATTGCCTCTTGCACCAATAATTCTAATTTTCTATTACAACATGTAAATTAAAAAATTTTTTAATGTAAACAGTGAAAATACTGTCCAAAATATTTTACTGAAGGTCAAGCAAGGCCTGATAAAGAAGCTAAAACTGTACTAGCTAAAATTTTATTAAAACTAATAGCTAATTCCTAAACAAGGACCCTGTAACATGATCATGGTTTCTTAGAGGTGGCCTATAACTATTCAACTTTTCTTTTCAAACTGTAAATTGTCTTAGTGGGGTTTTTTCTGACTCCAAATGTAATCAGTGTTCATTACAAAAAGGTTGAGTTCTCAAAACAAAAGCCTTTCTCAAATTCCAGTAATTTCAGTCTCAGCTAATAACTGTGTTATTTTTTTACTGAGCAAACTGAGTGATTTCTTTAACTCCACTCTAGAAATATGTATGTGGTAGATACTTTTTATTGCCTGAGCAAATTTCTTATTATTGAAATACTTAAAATTCAGCGTATACTTAAGTAATACTTAAACTCCAGTAAGCTTTAAGTGTTTCAGATCTTGGTAGTTCAGATCTTGGCAAGAATAACCACAGATAAAGTTTATGAATGGAACATAACAAAGCATCTTCTATGAGTATATTTTCATTCTCAGGCATTATAGTAGGCCAGGTCATGGTATTTTTCCATCTGGATTTCTGCAGAATGATTTGCTTGTGCTACAAATCTCTACCTAATGACTTAGAGTTGCCAAATTAACCCTAAATCTATTCTAGTCGAGGACAATTTTTATTACATCACTTTACAATTTAAGAACTTTCAGTGGCTAATTTATTTCTCTAAACAAAACAAATCACTGTTTCTCATGGATTCATTCTCTTCCCATTCATATGTGTTCCAGGCTCACTGCCACCCCTGTGGATATAGCATCAATTACACATCTTCTTGCAGCAATTAAAATTCTATGCTTGTCTCATGACCCTAATCAAAACTTACTCACTTTTCGCTGACCTCTTATGATTTACATTTTACAGTATATTCTGTCCTCTATCCACTGGCGTGTACTTACTGGCTGGTTTGCTTATAGCTCCTCTTTAGTTATTTCATGACTATAGTATATCTGTGGCTGGCTTTATGGAGGTATTGTGTGTACCTTGAGCACATGGTGAACTAACACTGATCTCTCTGTGTGGAACCCAGAGGTCTCTTACGGATCACTGCAGCACAAAGTTGGTAAGCGCTTAAAGTGTGAAGAGGGAGGGCAAACAGTGACACCTTCAGTGAAGAATTAGGCCTAATGGTGGAACCTTGCATTTGATCCTAATTATTTAGCATGATATGCCTGAAATATTTAGAACTAAATACATGTTTTATCTTAGTGTGGTCAACTGGTATACATTAGAAATTAATGCTGATCAGACAAATCAATTAATATAAGTATTTAATATTCTAAAATTGTCAGAATGTGACTACTCCAATTCCATCAATATTATGCTGAAGGAAAATTGTATTCCTGAGCTATCATCTTTGTGTATAAAAGTTACTTAAGTTAATTTAAGCATTGTAATAAGTAGGAATGTTTCATTCATTTAAAGTCTAAAAAAGTCTGAACTATTTAGATTTTGTATAATTTATGCTTCTCCACCACTCTGCAATCTAGACATATTCTTTACTATACCTCTAGAGAGCTAAGCCTCATGTTAATCTACAGACTGTGAGCTGTGTAGGTGCCAGCCTTTCTTTTTCACATTTAGTTTTGCCACTGGACTCTGGGCCTCTGTCCTCACCTGTTATGTAAAGAAGTCAGGTGAAGTTATCACCAAAGTCTCTTCAACCGTGAGTTTTGCATGACTAATCCGTTGTAAAACACAACTAAAATAATGGTTCTTCTGTAGTTCTTTTGGGGCTTTTATTGTTGCTAGGAATCACGCTGGAAAGATAAAGGCATCATGGGGAATGTGCACGGAAATACCACTGGATTATGGCCATGTTTTGAGATGGAGACTTAAGCACCAAAAAGAGCTAGTAAAGGATGCTTTGTTAGTGGTGTTTTAAGGAGAAACATGCTTGGGAAATGTTGAGTATTTCTGGATAGAGAAGTACCAAATGGATGTGTCCGTTTAAATGTTTGATTACATCAAACACTTTTGCTCCGCATTCTCAGCGTGCCCGCTAGTTAGGAAGGGCAGAGCCCCCGACCTAGGCTTGCGCGGTGTGAGGTTCTGAGGTCAAAGTGGGTTTGGCTGCTCAGCCTAGACCGGGGCGCCGGAACCCTTAGCTGGGAAGACCTCGATGAGGCTGCTGCGTTTGTGCACGTGGGCTCCTGTTCTCCCCACAGCCCTACAAGGGACCAACCCCTCTTCTCATCTGGGCAGAGCCCAGAGTGTTAGCAGTCCTGGTGGCTCAAATCAGGGGCCAGGGCAGTGAAGTGACTTGCTCGTTTATTTGTCTTTGAAATTTGGGGGGCTCTCATTCCTGATGGATCGGGGACAGCCGCAGTCTGGATAGTGTACAGGGGGTGGGCACGAGAGCGGTGGCCGGACCCGCCGGCCTGATGCGCTGGCCTCACGGCCCAGCTCCGCCCTTGCCCCCACCAGCGCCTGAGGACGTGATCCCGGCTGCCCGGCCGCCCCGCCGGGCGCTGGAGTGCCGCCCGCAGAGGGCGTGCCCTGGAGCCGAGCGCGCCCCTCCGCCGCCACCTGCGGGCCGGCCGGCCGGGTGCTGGGCGCAAACCCTTCTGGAGCGCACGGCGGGCGCGGCGGCGGCGAGAGGAGGAGCCCCGAGCCGGGCCGAAGGACACCCCGTCCTCCAAACGCTGCCACTTGACTGAGCCGGCCGCTGGCGAGAAGGCGGCGCCACTGCCCGCACAGCTGGACGGCACTCCGCGCCGGGCCTGGCCTCAGCTGCCCGCGCCCTGACGCCCACCCGCCTCGGACGCCGGCTCCCGCCCTGCGCCAGCCAGACGCCCTCGAGAGGCGCGCGCCTGCCCGCGGTCCTGTCGTGTGAGTGAACTCCTGGGAGGTGGGCGACCTGTCCGTCGGCCTCTGCTCCTCCGTTTTGCCTTTTTGATTTTGAGTGACAGAAGGCTTTGATTCAACCGGACCTTTCTTGGCCAGCTGCCTGCTAGAGCCTCGCGTTTCCGGCTCCTAATTAAGAACTTAGCCCCCGCTCCATCCCCCTTGTTCTCAGCCCCCAAATTCAAAGCTTTGCATTATGAATTGCAGTTTCACCTTCTTCCCTCCTTCTTACCTGAAGAGTGAAGAAGATTTTCAGGTAAAAGATTTGCCTATGAACGTTTAATTTGTATGCCAAGCTGTCAGGCTTGTGATCCGAATGGCATGTCAGGAGCAAACTGTGAGCTCTCCTTGGAGCTGTGGGAGGCTGAATCTGGAGGTGAATTATATTGCAAATGGGAAGTGAAGCAGAGCTGACGGTAAGATCCTCTGGCTGTTAGCGAAGAGGTCTGGGAAGCAGAGCAGAACAATTAGGTTCTCTCCTGCGTCCCGTCTGCCCGCTCCCATCTCTTATGAAAATAGTAAACATTCTCATCAAAGACCCCATCGTTTTCGGATCGGAGATTTATGGTGTTTATATTAGGGAATATTTTAGTTAAGAATTCAGAGGAATAAAGGGTCTATTTTTATTATGACAGTGTATAAATCACATCAGTATCAACAGTTGAATATACCTTGAATATTTGGATGAGGTAGTTTTCAAGTACTTGATATAGATACCGCCGTATATAAGTGGGAAATAACTAATGTTTAGATATTCAGCAGAATAGTCTGTTAAAACCATAACTTCAGTTTTTAACTTCTTGGTTTTGCCAGCAAACAAAAACTACTTATTAGGCCCACGGTCTTACAATAAAAGGATACTTTAAGATCGTTGACCAAGCTCCGGTCCATTTTAGCATTCCCTCTGTTGCTCTCCTGACAGGCTGGCCACACTTTGCAGGGAGCACTTCGGTGACAGGAAGCTCACAGCATTGTGAGGCATCCCTCCTTTCTGTCACTGTCAGCAAGGCCTTGTTGACACTGAGCTGACAACTGCTTCCTCGGACCAGCTTCTCATTAATCCTGCTTTTGCCAGTAGCCCTCTAGTTCGTGAAATTATATATAGAATTTTTCAGCAGAGAAGATCTAAGACTTTCATCCATCTGAAAAAGTTTGTGGCCAAAAAATTGTTAAGAAATGGAAAGTCTAAAATGGTTTAGAGTAAGACTTTTGTCCCCTTTACTTGACAGCTTTGGCTTCCTCATCTGTAAAATAGGAATGATCATATACTCTGTCTACCTATAGGGTTTTTGTGAGAATTAAATTAGATAATATTCATAAAGTACTTATCATAGTTGCCTAGAAGTTAGTAAACATTTGTTATCGTCACTAAATAATGTTCATTTTGTTTCCCCTTACCTAAGACCTGTCTCTGTGCTAAAGATCCTTAGTCCCAAATTGAATTCAAAAATGCAGTCTAGTCTGAACAGTACAGACTGCAATGAGTTCCTATCTTCAAACAAAATCGTCTGATTTTTAATCGGCTTTTGTAGTAAATACAACAAAGTTGACTAAAAAACCCACCTCCAGGACCATCCACCCACCCCGCCCCCTGCCACCCCCACAAACACTTTGTTGTCTAGGTAGGCGTTATTCATTTTTAGATTATGCAATTGATTTCTTGAATATGAACATTTTTTCTCTTGTTGTCTATTACTTTAAGTCTCTCTCCAATTTCCAGCTTGTTGTTGTTGTTCAGTTATTAAGCCCTGTCTGACTTTTTGGAACCCCATGGACTGCAGCACGCCAGGCTTCTCTGTCCTTCACCATCTCCCAGAGCTTGCTCAAACTCCTGTCCATCGAGTCAGTGATGCCATCCAGCCATCTCATCCTCTGTCGCCTCCTTCTCCTCTTGCCCTCAATCTTTCCCAGCATCCGGGTCTTTTCCAATGATATGTTTTAATCTTGATTTGTGGCTTTCATCATGTTCACTCTGCCTCTGGTTTTGTGTTACCTGCACATGTGGGGAGTTTGTTCACTAGATATTTATATCATTGATAATACATGGGACAGGTCCTTTTGGCATGTGGCATCTATAGAAGCCTGTGGCACATAGAAAGATGTGGACTTTTGGATCCTGGTTTTGGAGCCTGGCTGCTAGCTTTGCGACAGTGAGAAACCTCTTTTCCATATCAATAAATTGAGGTTAGGAATTTCTGCCTTTCAGGTAATTATTAGAATTCAAAGTAATGTACTGAAAGTGCCAACTACAGTACTGGTTGGGAAGATGTATTTGGCCTTCAGTAGGTATTGCTGAGACTATTTAATCTGCTGAATTTAGCACTGTCCTTCAGATTAAACTCTTCTAGCCCACAGATCAGTCTTCTTCATACAGACATTATGAGACTAATTTTAATCAAATGCTTTGCTAAAATTAAAGATCCTGCATATTCTCTGATCTACCACAAAAGTAAATGATGTTAGCTTAAAAATGATTGATTCTCAGTAAAGTCCTAGTTCTTTGAAACTCTCAGTATTTTTCCCCGTTTTCTGATTAAATCTTGAATTTTGCTGGAGATTGATATTATATTAACTGGTTTGCCTAGGAATTGGAATTCTTTCCTTCAGTTTTGAATTCTTTTTTAATTAGGGGAGAAAAAGTATGTTTCAGTCTCTAGTCTATTGAGACTTCCTTCCTTCTCCATGTTTTCCTGAGGTTGTCAGAATATTTTTGTGCTTACATTTGCCAATTCTCTCTGGAATGTGATTCACCAGATTTTGAAGACATGAATTCTTTTAAAGTGACCTCTTCTGCTTATGCATTGGTTCTCTCTTAATGAGGTTTCTTCTGTACTTTGCAGCTTAAAGATCATTTGCTTTTAAGAAAGCAAAACAATTGCTGAGCAGTTCTGTTTCCTTTCCCTAACTAATTAACATACCATCTGCCTTGGATTGGGGATTTCTTTTTTTTTTTTTTTTTAAACTGGAGCCTATTTTCCATAGTAAGACTGATACAAACAGAATGGTGGTGGGGAAATACTACATTATCATGTTGCAAGTTTAGGGAGTAATAAATTACTAGTCAATATATGATATAGGAAGAGCCTGTACTTTAAGAATTTATTCCTTATAAATTAAGAGTTGTGAAATAAAGGATGTTTCACAAGGGGTTTTGAGGGTAACATAAACTAGGGAAGCGGATGGGTTCCAAACACAAGAGAGCGACAAGAGTCCTGCAAACTGGAGAGTGAGTGCCCAGCTTAGAGCTATTCTAATTCAGAGCAGTTGGAACATTACACGGGTCACAGGAAACACTGGCCCTAACACTGCTGTGAGTGTGTGGCTTCTGCCTGCTGCAAGTGTCCTGAAAGAGGTAGAACTGCATGGAGTTTCACTGTTTTATCCCCAGTATCTAACACACTTTGAAGCACATGGGTATTTGATAAAGAGCCAAACTTTAATTAGCATTCATTAAGTGCCTCTAGGTAGAGAACTGTTCTCTGCCAAATAACAAAAGGAGAAATTGCTCCTGCCCTTGAGGAATGTTTGATCTCATTTGAGGAGGCAGCACTTATAAATTAATAGGCTGGACACAAGTTCAAGAAGAATTCTGGGTAATGGTTTGAGGAATTCCAGGAGGTCTGCAAGAAGGAGACAGCGTTTCCTCTGGCCTTAAAGATGGCACAGATTTGGTTTACGCAGGGAAAAGGGAAAGGGTGCTGGAGATACAGGGAAGGTGGTGTTTTTCAACCTAAGAGAAAGTCGGAAGGAGAAAAGAATGATGTGTGTGTGTTTGTGGTAAGGGTAATAGCTTGATGGGGGAGGAAGTGTCCTTGGATTAGTGAGAAATTAAATCCAATAGGTAAAAAGAAGATTTTTTAGAAATGTTTAAATGTACCTCTGCCATACCTTACCTCCACCACCCATCCTGAAATACTGTACCAGCAGCTACAGAGACTAGGGTATAATCACTCTATAATCACTTCTTAGTAGATTGGTATATGTATCATGAGAACGTTATAAAAATTTAAATAGCAAAGCTTTCAGAATTCTTGGTTATTTGACCTAGAGTCCAAGTGGACTTGGATACCATGTTTTCTCATGTCTCTACATAAGAATAATGGTTCTTTTAGTTATTCAAAATTATGTGTACTGCTGCCTGGAATTTAATTCAGTGCATGCAATTAACACTCATTATTTATGCTTCCTACTTGTTCTAAAATATTTGAGGTGGCTTCACTACATAACATTAGGACTAATGTATTTTGACTATGTAGGGAAGAAAAAGAAGATCATCTGCTCTCTTAGGGTCATTGGCTGGGCCTGCAAATCAGAATGGTTAACAGGAGAAAGGAATTAATTGCCTCTGTATGCATGGGAGTTCACAAAAAAACATGTTTCAAGGGGGTGGTTAAAATTGCAGACTTACGAATCATTTTAACAAAGGATGTTAAAGTGTGGAAAGAGGCTAGGCTAAAGAAAAGGGCATGACAGTGAGTTCTGTGAAGGTGGCTAGGAAATATATGATAAATAGGGTTGCTTGTTCTGCAGAGAAGAATTGTCTCCAGAGTGGCACTCTTCTTGGTATAGGAGAGTGAGACACCTTTACAGAGGTGCTTTTGCCCTGCTTTTGGACAAAAAGTTGGAGGGCAGAGGCCTAATTGCCTTTGGCTCAAAACAAGGCTTGGGCAGTGTGGCGTATTTTGGGGTGACAAATTCTAATCCCTCTCAAATTCCTTAATGACAATTGAGATAAATAAAATGTAATGGCTCAGAAAAAAATGTCAGTTAAGATTATTTGGTCAATTAAAATGATTAAGATTTATGTATTTTGGACCAACCTTGATTAGACACTACATATTAAGGTTCAGGCTTGACTAAGGCAAAGTGTCTACCCTCCATGAATTCATAGGTTTGTGAAAGAGCCTGACAGACCCACCGTCCATCCCACTAGAATGGGAAATGCATTCACAGTGAAATGTAATTCCACAAGGACCAGCATTTTAGAATTGTTTTGGAGTATATGGCTTCCACCTTTAAGGGAAGTTTTGAGGTTGAGGAATCTGATGTGTTTCTTATGGGTAGATTTTTGTGGAGGAGATTGGAAGAACTGTTCAGAACCAGGAAATGTGAGTTACCCAACATAATCTACTCAACAGTCATCTTTTCCTTCCTTTTCACAGTGTTTTCTTCCTTCTTTTTACCTCCTTATCAGTTTAGTAATAATAATAGCAAAATAACTGCTGCATTTCTATCGTGCTTTCTGTTTTTCCTTATCACTGTTCCCGATGAATTTGGGGCAGGCATTATTACATTTGGTATAAAGATGAGGAAGCAGAGTCTCAAAGAAGAAAAGAAAAATTCCTGTGGTTGCACTGCTAATTAAATTCCTCTACCTTTTTTTAGACAGAAGTCATGTGAAGAGCTCTCTAGTTAGAATCTATTGGTTTTTCTGACTTTTCTGAGTACAGAATGACACACGTTTGCTGGGCATGATAAATTTCTCTCCTTAAGCTCATGATGTTCAAAGGAAACTCTGTGAGAAAAAGATTTTATGCATTGATTTTGAGGGTAAACTCATTTTGTTTAGTGGAGCCTTTTAGGTTTGATATTTTGTAATATCAAGGTATCATTTTTCAAAAGAACTTCGTCTGGGTCTTGGATGAATGACCTGTCTGCACTCAGAGAAGTGAGAAATGGCTCAACAAAAATTAATTTTACCAAGTCCTAAAATCTGAAACAACTTTCCCCTTCTCCCTATACGTAAAGCTTTAATAGAATACACACTTTATACTGTACAGAGAAAAAATCCTCGAAGTTGATATGGGCTAGAATGTAAGATTCAAGCATATTTGGGTAAATCATGCGCTGCTGCTGCTAAGTCGCTTCAGCTGTGTCCGACTCTGTGTGACCCCATAGACGGCAGCCCACCAGGCTCCTCTGTCCCCGGGGTTCTCCAGGCAAGAATACTGGAGTGGGTTGCCATTTCCTTCTCCAATGCATGTATGCATGCTAAGTTGCTTCAGTTGTGTCCGAGTCTGTGCGACCCCACAGACAGCAGCTCACCAGGCTTCTCTGTCCACAGGATTCTCTAGGCAAGAATACTGGAGTAGGTTGCCATTTCCTTCTCCGGGTAAGTCATAGGTGATAAATATTGAGTTTATGGGAGATGGAGGAGTTTCTCAGCTCTTTGATGTTCTAGTTTGTTAGTAACCAGTACTGTGGAGCTCGTCTGTCATATCCCCTCACAAATTCATTCCTGCTTCTGAACCCTGCATTAACTCAACTCTCACCTGACTCTCAGCATTGAGGCTACTTGTTCATCTTTTTTTAAAAAAGAAATTTAGATATCAATTACATTATTGATTTTTTACTTGCTAATTGAGTGCTATCCCCTAAATCTTAATATGGGTTCAGTGCTATTTTCCTCTCTTCATAAACTGATTGAGTCTTTTATTCACATTAAATCTTGGTTTGAAGCAGTTAAAATGTGTTGCATCAAATTATCAGTTTGACTTTCTTTAAAAAGACGTATTTGATGATAAAAAATAATATATGCATTTGAAAAATTGGGGAGCAGATAAAAGTACAAAGAAGAAATTTAAATTACCTATAATTCCACCATCCAAAGAGGAACACTTGTTTTATATTTTTTTAAAAACTCCTTCATGGAATTGAGTCCATCTTTTAAAATTTTATTTATTTATTGGCTGTGCTGGTCTTTGTTGCTACATGGGCTTTTCCTTAGTTGTGGCAAGTGGGCACTGCTCTCTGGTTGCAGTGCTCAGGCTTCTCACTGCTGTGGCTTCTCTGTTGTGGAACACAGGCTCTAGGGCACAGGCTCAGCAGTAGTTGTGGCACATGGGCTTAGCTGCCCCACCGCATGTGGGGTCTCCCTGGACCAGGGATCCAACCCACATCTCCTGCACTGGCAGATGGATTCTTTACCCCTGAGCCACCAGGGAAGCCCTGTTTTCTATTCTTTCAAAACCATATGTATTTTAAAAATTAGAATCATACATGTATATTATAGTCTTCTGCTTTTAAAAATTAACTATGATTTCTAGAGACTTAGAAGAATCTTCTAATCTTGGCAAATTTTTCTTTATTTTAGGCAGCAGACTGTAATATCTTCAATGTTTGGTGTCATTTCTTTAGCAAAATGCTAATTACAAGTAAGATTATATGATATTACAAGGCAGGCTTATAACAGTCTTGAAAATATTTTCAATAAATAGAAATATTATAGGAAATTATTAGTTCAAGTAACAAATATGTGAGTGCACAGTCTGTTTTTAAGCAATATTTTTGTTATTTACAGCCTGAGTTTTTTCATTGTTTTGCTATGGATAAATAACCATTTGACCAGTAATTTAAACAATGAACATATGAACATTTTCTCATGTTACTAAATATTTTTAAAGTTATTTTCATATAATGAATTACCCTATAACTTAATTGCTTAAAATGACAAACATATATTTATTTCACAGTTCCTGTGGATCAGGAAACTGGATATAGCTTAGATGAGTAACTCTGCTTCAAGATCTCTCAAAATCAAGTTGTCAGTTGGGGCTATAGTCTTATCTGAAGGCTTACCTGGGGGAGTTCTTTAGAAGATAGGTTTATAAAATAAATTGTTCCATAATTAGGAAATTTATTTGAATTAGCACAAGTCATGAAATATGAAAGGAAAGCGCTGTGATATAGCAAGATCCCTGAAATTAGAATCAAAAGATATGGATGTTAGAACAGGCAGTGCATTTGAGTATCATCATACAGTATCATCAAGGTCACATGCTTCCCAAGGTAGGATAGTTAAGCTGCTTACTTACAGAATTATACACCAATGTGTTTTGTACAATGAGGAAAAATAATCCCTTTTAGTTCTATAAATTCACTTACAAGATACCAGGAAAAGAAGAAAAGAGAAAATGCAAATGAAATATGCTCAACAGAAATAGAGATAGGTGGGTAATTTACTCTGAAAAACTCCAGACACTTGGTTATCATTTGTAACTCAGGACTATACATATTCTGTTGCTAACAGTATTGGATTTTTATTTAAAATATCTAAACTTAAATTATTTACATCAGTTATGGACGCCCCTCACTGTGCTAGGCATATAAGAGTGAGATACAGAGATGAACAATTACTTATTACCCATCTTCTTTCACAGAGAATTTAAGAAGACTCTTTGTCTGCCTTCAAGAGTCTAGCACACTTATAAACAAGCAGAATGAGAAAAGTACAGTGACAAAGATAACTATGTTATGGAAACCCAAGAGAGGGATAGAGTACTATCAGGTAGTGAGAGGGCCTTTACACTGGAAGTGTACTTGGGATGGACACATAAGATTGGGTCTATCTGGGGATTTCCCTGGTGGTCCAGTGGTTAGGACTCTGTGCTGTCACTGCCAAGGGTGCAGGTTCAGCCCATGGTTGGGGAACTAAGATCCCACAAGCCACAAAAGACCTATATATAGAAAACTAAACACTGATGAAAGAAATCAAAGGTGACACAAATAGATGGGGAAATATACCATGTTCATGGATTGGAAGAATCAATATAGTGAAAATGAGTATACTCCCCAAAGCAATCTATAGATTCAGTGCAGTCCCTATCAAGCTACCAACAGTATTTTTCACAGAACTAGCACAAATAATTTCACAATTTGTATGGAAATACAAAAAACCTCAAATAGCCAAAGCAATCTTGAGAAAGAAGAATGGAACTGGAGGAATCAACCTGCCTGACTTGAGACTATACTACAAAGTTACAGTCATCAAGACAGTATGGTACTGGCACAAAGACAGAAATATAGAGCAATAGAACAAAATAGAAAGCCCAGAGATAAATCCACGCACCTATGGACACCTTATCTTTGACAAAGGAGGCAAGAATATACAATGGAGAAAAGACAATCTCTTTAACAAGTGGTTCTGGGAAAATTGGTCAGCCACCTGTAAAAGAATGAAACTAGAACACTTTCTAATACTATACACAAAAATAAACTCAAAATGGATTAAAGATCTAAATGTAAGACCAGAAAGTATAAAACTCCTAGAGGAAAACATAGGCAAAACACTCTCTGACATAAATCACAGCAGGATCCTCTATGACCCACCTACCAGAATAATGGCAGTAAAAGCAAAAATAAACAAATGGGACCTAATTAAACTCAAAAGCTTTTGCACAACGAAGTAAACTATAAGCAAGGTGAAAAGACAGCCTTCAGAATGGGAGAAAATAATTGCAAACGAAGCAACTGACAAAGAATTAATCTCAAAAATATACAAGCAGCTCATGCAGCTCAATACCAGAAAAATAAATAACCCAGTCAAAAAATGGGCCAAAGAACTAAATAGACATTTCTCCAAAGAAGACATAGAGATGGCTAACAAACACATGAAAAGATGCTCAACATCACTATCAGAGACATGCAAATCAAAGCCACAATGAGGTACCATCTCATGCCAGTCAGAATAGCTGCTATCAAAAAGTCTACAAACAATAAATAAATGCTGGAGAGGGTGTGGAGAAAAAGGAACCCTCTTACACTGTTGGTGGGAATGCAGACTAGCACAGCCACTATGTAGAACAGTGTGGAGATTCCTTTAAAAACTGGAAATAGCCCTTCCGGGTGGGTGACATTCAGCCAGCCAGTCGGGGCGACGGGCTCTCCATCCTAGCACCATGGCCCAGTTTGTCCGTAACCTCCCGGAGAAGGCCCTGGCGCTGGTCAACACTGCTGTGACTTACTCGAAGCCTCGATTGGCCACATTTTGGTACTATGCCAAGGTTGAGCTGGTTCCTCCAACCCCTGCTGAGATCCCTACATCAATTCAGAGCTTGAAAAAAATTATCAACAGTGCTAAAACCGGTAGCTTCAAACAGCTCACTGTTAAGGAAGCTCTACTGAATGGTTTGGTGGCCACTGAGGTGTGGATGTGGTTTTATGTTGGCGAAATCATAGGCAAGCGTGGCATCATTGGCTATGATGTTTGAAGACCAATTTTTAACATGTGATTATATTTGCTTTATTATTCAAGTGTTCTTGGACCATGTGTGAACAGACTGCTATTTGAATAAAATAAGACAATGTGTCAGAAAAAAAAAACAAAAACTGGAAATAGAACTGCCATATGACCCAGCAATCCCACTGCTGGGCATACACACTGAGGAAACCAGAATTGAAAGAGACACATGTACCCCAGTGTTCATCGCAGCACTGTATACAACAGCCAGGATATGGAAGCAACCTTGATGTCCATCAGCAGAAGAATGGATAAGAAAGTCATGGTACATATACACACTGGAATATTACTCAGCTATTAAAAAGAATGCATTCAATCAGTTCTAATGAGGTGGATGAAACTGAAGCCTATTATACAGAGTGAAGTAAGTCAGAAAAAAAAAACACACCAGTACAGAATATTAATGTATATATATGGAATTTAGAAAGATGGTAATGATGACCCTGTATGTGAGACAGCGAAAGAGACACAGATATAAAGAACAGACTTTTGGACTCTGTGGAGAAGGCGAGGGTGGGATAATTTGAGAGAATAGCATTGAAACATGTATATTACCATATGTGAAATAGATGACCAGTCCAAGTTTGGTGCATGAAACAGGGCACTCAAAGCTGGTGCACTGGGACAACCCAGAGGGATGGGATGGGGAGGGAGGGGGAAGGGGGGTTCAGGATGGGGAACACATGTGCACTCATGGCTGATTCATGTCAGTGTATGGCAAAAACCACTACAATATTGTAGTTCAGTTCAGTCACTCAGTCGTGTCCGACTCTCTGCGACCCCATGAATTGCAGCAAGCCAGCCCTCCCTGTCCATCACCAACTCCCAGAGCTTACTCAAACTCATGTCCATCGAGTTGGTGATGCCATCTAGCCATCTCATCCTCTGTCACCCCCTTCTCCTCCTGCTCCCAATCCCTCCCAGCATCAGGGTCTTTTCCAATGAGCCAACTCTTTGCATGAGGTGGCCAAAGTACTGGAGTTTCAGCTTCAGCATCAGTTCTTCTAATGAACACCCAGGACTGATCTCCTTTAGGATGGACTGGTTGGATCTCCTTGCAGTCCAAGGCACTCTCAAGAGTCTTCTCCAACACCACAGTTCAAAAGCATCAATTTTTCAGTGCTCAGCATTCTTCACAGTCCAACTCTCACATCCTTTGTTGGCAAAGTAATGTCTCTGCTTTTTAATATGCTGTCTAGGTTGGTCATAACTTTCCTTCCAAGGAGTAAGTGTCTTTTAATTTCATGGCTGCAGTCACCATCCACAGTGATTTTGGAGCCCCCAGAAATAAAGTCTGACACTGTTTCCACTGTCTCCCCATCTATTTCCCATGAGGTGATGGGACCAGACGCCATGATCTTAGTTTTCTGAATGTTGAGCTTTAAGCCAACTTTTTCACTCTTGTCTTTCACTTTCATCAAGAGGCTTTTTAGTTCCTCTTCACTCTCTGCCATAAGGGTGGTGTCATCTGCATATCTGAGGTTATTGATATTTCTCCCGGCAATCTTGATTCCAGCTTGTGCTTCTTCCAGCCCAGCATTTCTCATGATGTACTCTGCATATAAGTTAAATAAGCAGGGTGACAATATACAGTCTTGACGTACTCCTTTTCCTATTTGGAACCAGTCTATTGTTCCATGTCCAGTTCTAACTGTTGCTTCCTGACCTGCATACAGGTTTCTCAAGAGGCAGGTCAGGTGGTCTGGTATTCCTATCTCTTTCAGAATTTTCCACAGTTTATTGTGATCCACACAGTCGAAGGCTTTGGCGTAGTCAATAAAGCAGAAATAGATGTTGTTGAACTCTCTTGCTTTTTTGATGATCCAGCGGATATTGGCAATTTGATCTCTGGTTCCTCTGCCTTTTCTAAAAGCAGCTTGAACATCTGGAAGTTCACGGTTCACATATTGCTGAAGCCTGGCTTGGAGAATTTTAAGCATTACTTTACTAGCATGTGAGATGAGTACAACTGTGTGGTAGTTTGAGCATTCTTTGGGATTGCCTTTCTTAAGGATTGGAATGAAAACTGACCTTTTCCAGTCCTGTGGCCACTGGTGAGTTTTCCAAATTTGCTGGCATATTGAGTGCAGCACTTTCACAGCATCATCTTTCAGGATTTGAAATAGCTCAACTGGAATTCCATTACCTCCACTAGCTTTGTTCATAGTGATGCTTTCTAAGGCCCACTTGACTTCACATTCCAGGATGTCTGGCTCTAGGTGAGTGATCACACCATTGTGATTATCTGGGTCGTGAAGATCTTTTTGGTACAGTTCTTCTGTGTATTCTTGCCACCTCTTCTTAACATCTTCTGCTTCTGTTAGGTCCATACCATTTCTGTCCTTTATCAAACCCATCTTAGCATGAAATATTCCCTTGGTATCTCTAATTTTCTTGAAGAGATGTCTAGTCTTTACCATTCTGTTGTTTTCCTCTATTTCTTTGCATTGATCCCTGAGGAAGGCTTTCTTATCTCTCCTGGCTATTCTTTGAAACTCTGCATTCAAATGGGAATATCTTTCCTTTTCTCCTTTGCTTTTCGCTTCTCTTCTTTTCACAGCTATTTGTAAGGCCTCCTTAGACAACCATTTTGCCTTTTTGCATTTCTTTTCCATGGGGATGGTCTTCATCCCTGTCTCCTGTAATATCACGAACCTCCGTCCATAGTTCATCAGGCTCTCTGTCTATCAGATCTAGTCCCTTAAATCTATTTCTCACTTCCACTGTATAGTCATACGGGATTTGATTTAGGTCATACCTGAATGGTCTAGTGGTTTTCCCTACTTTCTTCAGTTTAAGTCTGAATTTGGCAATAAGGAGTTCATGATCTGAGCCACAGTCAGCTCCCGGTCTTGTTTTTGCTGACTGTATAGAGCTTCTCCATCTTTGGCTGCAAAGAATATAATCAATCTGATTTCGGTGTTGACCATCTGGTGATGTCCATGTGTAGAGTCTTCTCTTGTGTTGTTGGAAGAGGGTGTTTGCTATGACCAGTGCATTCTCTTGGCAGAACTCTATTAGCCTTTGCCCTGCTTCATTCCGTACTCCAAGGCCAAATTTACCTGTTACTCCAGGTGTTTCTTGACCTCCTACTTTTGCATTCCAGTCCCCTATAATGAAAAGGATATCTTTTTTGGGTGTTAGTTCTAAAAGGTCTTGTAGGTCTTCATAGAACCATTCACCTTCAGCTTCTTCAGCGTTACTGGTTGGGGCATAGGCTTGGATTACTGTGATATTGAATGGTTTGCCTTGGAAACGAACAGAGATCATTCTGTCGTTTTCGAGATTGCATCCAAGTACCGCATTTCGGACTCTTTTGTTGACCATGATAGCTATTCCATTTCTTCTAAGGGATTCTTGCCCACAGTAGTAGATATAATGATCATCTGAGTTAAATTCACCCATTCCAGTCCATTTTAGTTCACTGATTCCTAGAATGTTGGCAGTCACTCTTGCCATCTCCTGTCTAACCACTTCCAATTTGCCTTGATTCATGCACCTAACATTCCAGGTATCTATGCAATATTGCTCTTTACAGCATCGGACCTTGCTTCTATCACCAGTCACATCCATAACAGGGTATTGTTTTTGCTTTGGCTCCATTCCTTCATTCTTTCTGGAGTTATTTCTCCATTGATCTCCAGTAGTATATTAGGCACCTGCCGACCTGGGGAGTTTCTCTTTCAGTATCCTATCATTTTGCCTTCTCATACTGTTCATGGGGTTCTCAAGGCAAGAATGCTGAAGTGGTTTGCCATTCCCTTCTCCAGTGGACCACATTCTGTCAGACCTCTCCACCATGACCTGGCAGTCTTGGGTGGCCCCACATGGCATGGCTTAGTTTCATTGAGTTAGACAAGGCTGTGGTCCTGTGATCAGATTGGCTAGTTTTCTGTGATTATGGTTTTAGTGTGTCTGCCCTCTGATGCCATCTCACAACACCTACCGTCTTACTTGGGTTTCTCTTACCTCGGACGAAGGCTATCTCTTCACGGCTGCTCCAGGAAAGCACAGCCACTACATTAGCCTCCAATTAAATAAATTATTATTTTTTTAAAATCAGTCACTTTGTAAAGAGAAAAGATCCATGTGAATTAGAAGGGAAAAAAATAAGAAAGCCCTTTTAGAACAGAAAGCATTTTACAAATGTGATATAGGAGTCCATGGAGTCAGTAATTGACTTAGTATAAAAGAATGAGTGGATCATGATTTTCAGATTACAGTGAATTGAGGACAACATTCATTTTTGTATTTTGTGTTTTATTAGTTTCATGTTCTGATTTGGGCTCAGATTCTTAATTTCAATTACAAGGTCTAAATAATAATCCAGTTGTAACAAACTAACAATATTCTGACATTGTTACCCAGTACCCACCACTCCCCACCTCCATTTAGCAACAGTTGCTTAAGGAACTGCCTTAAGAATTTTACAGAGCTTAATTCATGTGTCATTAGTACAGTTGTGTCATTGAATTAGAACATGACATGACTGGGAAATGAATACAGAATATAAAGTTTAAATGTTTTACCATCTTAGTGGTGATCTAGATCAGGTATTCTTCAACTAGTTGATGAGGAGCTACTTGTCATTTTCTACAGGGGTTTAGATTACAGGGCTGGAGACTGAAGTTCAATATTTGTAGTCGTAAATAGGCATGGTCAGGTGAAGCAGACTTGCCCCCAGAACAGAGCCTGTTTCCTGTCACCACCTGGAGAACCTGGTCATTGAGATGGAACATTGACACCTGACATAGGTCGGTCACCTGATAACTCTTTAATATCCCAAATGACTGTCAACATTCTTGGGCTATAATTCTCTTTCCTAATTATAATTCTGAAACATGACCCTATATGTGAGACCGCAAAAGAGACACAGATATTTTCTCTCTTATCCATTCGTCTAAAGCACTTAAAATAGTTAATAATTTGATTTTTGTAGATTTAGGAGACAATCTAAGAGAGAGAAGGAAAAGAAATCTTACTGAACACCTTCCATGTTCCAAGGCAGTTCTAGATGCTTTAAGTGTAGAAGCGCATGTAATTTTTAGGATTAACATCTGAGGTTGATTCCCAGTTTACAGAAAAAGACACCACACGGCTCTACTCAGGTTTATGAGACTCTCAGATATCATCCTTTCACTTCTCAATGTGGTTTTCTGTGCCTCTCCATGGAGAAGATTTGGCCCCACGTGTGACTTCATGAAGAGTCCCTGTGACAGTCTGCTCAAGACCAGCTGCACAAAGCGTGTGTTCTGCGTGTCTGAGGACGAAACCAGCTACTCAGTCTCCAAGACCGTACAGTGGTGCCCTTCAGGTGACCTTCAGACGGACCAAAATCACATCTGCTAGCTTTTCTAGCCTTTACTTTTTCATCAGAGTATTAAATTTGAGTTCGTTTCTGCTTGCCAGTTTAGCTGGTGTCATTTGATCTGGTTAAGAATTTATAGTCAGTATTACCAATACAGAGTCCTCTGTTAACTGTCTGATTTTCATGGACCTCTACAAGAAGGAAAATATACTCTTAGTATCCCTTATTACAGAACAAACAATGACAAACATGCTGTTAGGAACTTTGTTATTTTTTTTAATGAACTTTATATTTTTAAAGAATTGGCATTTTAATTAACTGCATTAAACTTTGAAAGACAGTATATTCATTCAGCTTTTAAAGACTACAATGTGGTTTTTATTATATAGATATTTGCATTAATTCAGGGCTAGGGCCCATTTAAAGCTATAGCTTGAGATATGAAACCTTAAAACCTGTTTAAAGGCTTAGAATATGATATAAAGTAGGACAACAGCAATAACCATTTCTGTTAATCTAGTATTTAAGAAAGGCTCTCAAGGATTTAGCAGCCTGTTCATTCCCAGGGCAGATTTTGGAAGTTTTTGTGTTCTTTCTTTGATAGAGCTGTGTGTATTGGCTCCACTCATATTCAAGTTGGGTATTCCCCGGTGGCTCAGACAGTAAAGAGTTTGCCTGCAATGTGGGAGACCCAGGTTCAACCCCTGGGTCAGGAAGATCCCCTAGAGAAGGAAGTGACAACCCACTCCAGTATTCTTGCTGGGAAAATTCCATGAATGGAGGAGCCTGGCAGGCTACAGTCTGTGGGGTCACAAAGATTTGGACATAACTGAGCGACTTCACTTTCACTTCACTTTCATATTCAAGTTGTAGCTTTTTGGTGAACCTTCCCTGACATATACCCAAGGAGCTTACTCACCAGGCTCAATCTGATGACATTGAATCCAGGATGGAGGGCCACAGCTTCAAGATGAAATATACAGAATGAGCTGCTGTAAACTGCATCTTCTATTTAAAGGATCTAAGATCCACTAGAGAAGGGCATGGGTATCCATTCCAGTGTTCTTGCCAGGAGAATCCCATGGACAGAGGAGCCTGGTGGGCTACAGTCTATAGGGTTGCAAACAGTAGGACATGACTGAGCGACTAACATTAACACTACATTAACATGGAGGGAACCAAGTAAGAGGGGCCTTCTTTTCTTTATGTATGACTCTAATGTATGTGTATGTATATGTTGGGATTTGGGGAAGGAATGGTGGGGGGGAAAGGCATCTTTGTATTTTATTTTTGCTGGCAGTGGCATGAACAAATGGCCACTTCACATATTGGGACAAAGATAATGCTAAGGATCCTTTCTGGGCATTTGCACTAATTATAGCCTGAATGAGCTGTCATCTCATTCTCGCTCTATCTCCCTTTGATTTTATTTTGTTAAGTACATTTTGAAAGCACTTATATTGATGGTCCTGAACACAGAGAAACTCACTAAATACTGGCTAGATGGTTGAAGAATGTTCTCACTGACAGCTCTTTATGTATCTTAAGATGTTAAACTATAGTATAAAAGAAGTTGATTTTCAGTATTTTTGAAAAGTGTATTTTAAAAAACATTTTATACTCATACTTCTGTATCAGCCAGTTACAATGACAAGAGAGCCAAACAACTTTTCTTTGCTAACATCCAGCATTAAATATATCACACCTTTAACTGATAGCTGTGTTAACTTTCTAACCTGTCAGATGAATAATAGAGTCTAAGAATTAACTTAGGAGAACTCATCGTAAGGCCAGTCCTTAGAAGGCCAATTATATCTGCTCAACTATTGGCATGCATTAATAGTGAACACTGTTGAAACTATTGCTTCATTATGAATCAACTGTCTTATTAGAGGAGACTGAAATTATATAAAGGTTATTCTTCAGTGACATACAGGTTGGGATTTCATTGCCTTTAAGGTAATTTTATTCACATTTCTTTATTCACCTCTGTAATTTTATTTATTTTTGGCCATGACACACAGCTTGGGGGATCTCAGTTCCCCAACCAGGGACTGAATCCGGGCCACGTGGTGAAAGCACCAAATCTTAGCACTACTCGAGACCATCAGGGAGGGCTTCCCTGGTGGCCCAGTGGTAAAGAATCCACCTGCAATGCAGGAGACATGGGTTCAATCCCTGGGGTGGGAAGATCCCCTGGAGAAGGAAATGGCAGCCTACTCCAGTATTCTTGCCTGGGAAATCTCATGGATAGAAGAGCCGGGAGGGCTACAGTACACACAGTCACAAGGAGTCAACAACAAGACCACCAGGAAACTCTCTATTTCTGCCTTTTACCATGTCTATCAAGTGTTTGGACAGCTGTTACCATGAACAGAAGTAGCATAAACTTTTTGGTTTTGGCTCTGATTTTCTTTTCAGGATCACTCTTCCAGAAAACCACAGAATTACAGTCTGATTAACAAACATATGAGATTAACAGTCCTGTTCTATCAGGGCAAGTACATCTTTTCTAAGCATGTGACGATAAATTCCATTAGTTACTGGACCAGTTGTACCCAATGACATGAACGTATCAGTGTTATTTTATCCTAGATAGGCCCTGAAGACCAGAGCTGACAGCTGGTCCTGGGTAGCGGTCCCTGGGAGCCTTGGAAGCTCTGAACTGTAATGTCCCTGCTGATGGAGACCAGATCAGACACTGGGCCAGTGAGCAAAGAGAAACAATAGAGCCTCGAAAGGAGCTGTATTGGTCTTTGTCAGAATTAACTTCAAAACTAGAGGTGGGGAGGGAGGCTCTATAAATTCAAGAGGGGGAGGATGTTTAACACTTAAAACCTATAAGTGTTAAACACTTAAAAACTATAAGATAAAGTATTATTGGAGCAACTGTTATTCCCAGAAGAACAGGAATGGGAGCTCACACTGGGAAGTGTGACCTCTCTGGGTCAGTTTCCTCTGCAAGTGGAAATATCCAGGCCTGTCTGCTTACTGGTTCTATTAGTTGGAAAGAAGCAGATGGTAAACATGATATAAATTAATGAACTGAAGTGATTACTATAGAATATTCTATCCATGATAGAAGCACTATTGCTAAACCTAGTTGGTGGCATAAATATTTTACCACTTAGATATTTTGTGGTCCTGTAGATAATCAAGATAATGTACTCAAACTAAAGACTGTATTGTAGGGAATGGAGTATCACTAATTCATTTCTTTAGAAAGGCTGTCTATTCCTTTCCCCACTCCACTCCCATTAGCTACAAGTTCAGGAACCATACTGTTAAGGACAAAGGACGCTCATATCCAATTTGTAAACTGATTTCTCTTTTATTGACATTATTTCAAATCAAAGCACTTGACATTTCCATCAAGATATAGAACATTTCCATAACCTATACATTTCTTTCATGCCTCCTTCCAAGCAGTCCTTACCAACTCCCACTCAAAAGAACTGCTCTTATGATTTCCATTCATAGGATTAGTACTGTTCATTCATATAAATATGACCAATCTTTTGTATCTGGCCCAATGTATTTCTGAGATTCATCCATGTTGCTGCATAGATTGTATTGATAAGTAGTATTCCATTTTATGGATATCCCAGTTTACTCATCCATTCACCTATTGATAGACATTTGTTTTCAGCTTTCAGTATTATGAATAAAGCTACTATGAACATTGGACTAAAGTTTTTTTGCAGACATGTTTGCATTTGTAATAAATAAATACCTAGAAGTAAAATGGTGAGTTCAGTTCTTTAAAGTGGTTGTACTGTCTTCCACTCACACCACAATATGTGCATTCCACATCCTCACCAACACTAGGCGTTGCTGGGCTTTTTAATTTTAGCAGTCCTAATGAGTGTATAATGGTGGTATTGTTTTGAAAACACCTTTTTAATTTTCATTTTACATACAGCAAAGCTGACTTTATTTTGGTGAATAGTTCTATGAGTTTGGATATATGTATAGATTCATATACCACTATGACAATCAGGATACGTAACAGTTCTCAGTTCAGGTTATCACTCAGTCATGTCCGACTCTTTGTGACTGCATGCATTGCAGCATGCTAGGCCTCCCTGTCCATCACCAACTCCCAGAGCCTGCCCAAACTCATGTCCATTGAGTTGGTGATGCCATCCAACCATCTCATCCTCTGTCATCCCCTTCTCCTCCCGCCTTCAATCTTTCCCAACATCAGGGTCTTTTCAGAGGAGTCAGTTCTTTGCATCAGGTGGTCAAAGTACTGGAGTTTCAGCTTCAACATCAGTCCTTCCAATGAATTTTCAGGACTAATTTCCTTTAAGATGGACTGGTTGGATCTCCTTGCTGTCCAAGGGACTCTCAAGAGTCTTCTCCAACACCACAGTTCAAAAGCATCAATTCTTCAATGCTCAGCTTTCTATATGGTCTAACTCTCACATCCATACATGATTACTGGAAAAACCATAGCTTTGACTAGATGGATCTTTGTTGGCAAAGTAATGTCTCTTCTCTTTAATACACTATCTAGGTTTGTCACAGCTTTTCTTCCAAGGAGCAAGTGTTTTAATTTCATGCCTGCAGTCACCATCTGCAGTGATTTTGGAGCCCAGGAAAATAAAGTCTGTCACTGTTTCCATTGCTTCCCCATCCATTTGTCATAAAGTGACAGGACCAAATGCCATGATCTTCATTGTTTGAATGTTGAGTTTTAAGCCAGCCTTTTCACTCTCCTCTTTCACTTTCATCTTCGCTTTCTGCCATAAGGTGGTGTCATCTGCATATCTGAGGTTATTGATATTTCTTCCACCATCTTGATTCCAGCTTGTGCTTCATCCAGCTGGCATTTCTCATCATGTACTCTGTATATAAGTTAAGTAAGTGTAACAGTTCTAACACCCCAGAAAAGTTCCCTTTTGCTGCCTCTTTGTAGTCACATTCTCCTCTTACCCTGACCCCTAAAGACCACATCAGTTGTCTGTTCCTATAGTTTTGCCTTTTCCAGAAGCATGCACTATACAATAAGTAAATTCATGCAACATGAAACCTTTTAAGACTGGGATCTTTCAATCAGCATCATGCCTTTAAGAGTCATCCATATTGGTATCAGTATCTTTGCTACTTTCAATTTTTGGCAGTCATGGATAAAACTGTGATAAATATCTACATAAAGCTTTTTATGTGAACACAAATTTCATTTCTCTAAATACCTAGGTGTGTTGGGTTATACGATAAGTGGATGTTCCAGCTTTATAAGAAAATGCTAAGCTGTTTCCCAGAGTAGCTGTGCTATTTTGCATCCCCACTAGCAATTATGAAAGTTTCAATTGCCCTGCATACGTACCAGCACTTGATATTGCATATTTTTAATTTTACCCATTTTAATAGATGTACAGATGTATCATATCATGGTTTTCATTCTTCAGATGGCCAGTATTGTTGAGCATGTACTGGTAGGCTGCATGGGGTTGCAAAGAGTTGGACATGACTGAGCAACTTCACTTTCATTTCATGTACTTACTTGCCATCCATAGATGATGTCTTGCATGAAAATTCTGTTACACATTCTTTAAAAATTGGTTTGTTTTCTTACTGTTGACTTTTGGTGTTTGACCATTCTAGATTGAAATCATTTGTTGGGCAAATGATGTGCAAATATTTTTTTCTCCATCTGGGGATCATCTTTTTATTTCCTTAACTGTGTTATACTCAGAACAAAAGTTTTCAATTTTCATTTAGTTAAGTTTATCAGTTTTTTTTATGGTTCATGCTTTTGGTGTCATAGCTAGAAGCTCTTTGTCAAACCCAAGATCATGAATATTTTCTGTAATGTCTCGTAAAAGTCTTACATGTTTAGATTTATGACTCCCTTTGAGTTAATTTTCTATATAAAGGGTAAGGCATAGATCTTTGAGGGGGTGGATATGACTGTCCAGTTATTCTAGTTCCAGTCATTGAAAACATTAGCCTTTTTGCACTGAATTATTTTTGCACAGTTGTCAAAACTCAATTGACCATATTTCTGTGGGTCTATTTCTGGACTCTTCTGTTCCAAAAATTTGTGTGTCTGGCCTTTCATCAATATAGCACTGTCTTGATTATTGTAGCCTTTTAATCATTCTTAAAAAGTGTGAGTATTCCAAATTTGATCTTTCTCAAAATTGTTTTGGCTATTCTAATTTCTTTGCATTTCCATAGTGAGCTTAGACTTGGTGTGTTTATAACACATCCTGCTGGGATTTTGAATGGAATTTTAGAATCAGTTTGTCAGTGTCTACAAAAAAGCCTCCTGGGATAGTGCTTATATGTAAATTTATATAAATTGGGGGAGAACTGACATCTTAGCAATAATTTGAGCCCAGAGATTTCTTCTTGGGAAAGAATTTCCCAAGAAATTTCTTCTTAAGTTATAAATACAATTTATTTCATTTATATAGGGATGTCAGACTTTCTGTTTTCTCTTGTGCCAGTTTTGGTAATTTGGTGTGTACAAAGTTGCTTATAATATTCCCTTCTTAGTCTTTTAATGGGTAAGGAATATATAGTAATGTCCTTCCCCCAATCACTTCTTGGTTATGGTGTCCTCTCATTTTCTTGATCAGACTAGATACAGACTTAGCTATTTTATGAGATTTTTTTTAAAGAACCACTATTGGTTCCATTGATGTTTCACCATTATTTTCCTTTTCCTTTGCTTTTTTTTTTTTTTTTTCTGCTCTCATCTATACTATTTCCTTCCTTCTGTTTACTTTGGGTTTAATTTACTTTTCTTTTTCTACCTTTTAAAGGTGAAAGCTTAGATTACTGACTTAATGCTTTCTTCTTTTCTGTTACAAGGACTTAAGTCTTATCAGTTTCCCTTTAAACTTTCAACAGTGCATTTAAAAATTTTTGATATGTTGTGGCTTCTATTACTTGGTTGAAAATATGTTAATTTCCTTATGATTTCTTCTTTTCCCCATGGGTTATTTAGAAATTTGTTATTTAGTTTCCAAGTATCTGGGACTTTCCTGGGTATTTTATTATTTATTAATTCTGTGATGGTTGGAAAATATACTCTAAGATTCCAAGCTTTTGAAATCTGTAGAGACCATCATGTAGTCTATCTTGGTGACTGTTCTATATTCATTTTATAAGAGTTTATCCTACAGTTGTTGGGTATAATCTTCTATAAATGTCAGTTAAGTCCCAGTGGAATTATAGTGTTGTTAAAAAACTGAATTCCCTACTTTTTTCCTTTGGGTATTCTTATCAGTTACTGAGAGAATACTGTTTCTGCCTTTGTCAGTTTTTCTTAATGTGTTTTGAAGCTTTGTTATTAGTTACCTATACACTTATGATTATCATGTCTTCTCCTCATTGACACATAAAATGTCCCTCTTAATTTCTGTAATACTACTGGTTCTTTGAGGTTTGATTTGTCTGATATTCATATAGCCACAGCAGCTTTTTATACTTCTTGTTTGCATTGTATATCCTTTCTCATCTTCTCATTGCAACTGGTATATTTGTATGTAAGGTATATCTCTTATAATTAGCATACAGTTGGATTTTTTAAAGAGACTTCCTTTTTTAGAGCATAAAACTGCTCTAAAATAGGTTCACAGCAAAGCTGAGCAGGAAATACAGTTACCTTCTTCCCACTCCCCTCACACCCTCCAACACACACAGCCTCACCCACTGTCAACATTCCAATCTAAACGTTACAGTCAGTGAATCTACATTGACATATGACCCCTCCAAGTCTTTACTGGACGTTAGGGTTCATTCTTGGTGCTATACATTCTGTGGGTTTGACAGCTGGCACATTATCCATCATTATAGTAGCATACAGAGAATTTCACTACCCTAAAACTTCTCTGTGCTCCACCTAGTCAATCTTCCCTCCTCTCTACTTGCTGGCGACCCCTGGGCTTTTTACTGTCTCCATAATTTTCATTTCTTCAGACTGTCATACAGTTGGAAAGATTGTCTTCTTTAGAGCTTAGTAAAATGCATTTAAGGTTTTTCAGTTTCTTTTCATGACTTGATAACATATTTCTTTTTAACACTGAATAATATTCCATTGTCTGATTATTCCACTGTTCACCCATTCACCTACTACTGAAGGACATCTTGGTTGCTTCCAGTTTTTGCAATTATAAATAAACATCCACATATGAGTTTTTGTGTAGACATAATTTTTTAGCTCACTTGGGTAAATTCCAAAGAGTGTAACTGATGGATCATATGGAAAGAGTACACTTAATTTTGTAAGAAACTGCCAAGCTGTTTTCTGCAGAGGCTGTGCAGTTTTGCATTTCCCCTAGCAATGAATGAGAGGTCTGTTTCTCCACGTCTTCAACAGCATTTTGTGCTGTCAGTGTTTCGGATTTTTGCAATTCGTATAGATTGTACTGATATCATAATGTTGTTTTAAAATGCAACTCCCTAATGATATATGATGTTAAATATTCCTTCACACGCTTATTTGCCATTTGTCTTCTCTGGTAAGTATGTTTGTTCAGATCTAGTGTCCATTTTTTAATCAACCTGTTTTCTTACTAAGTTTTAAGAGTTCTTGTATATTTTGGATAAACAATCCTTTATCAGATATGCTTTTGCAAATACTTTCTCCCAGTCTGTGGCTTGTCTTCTCGTTTTCTGTGAAGTGTGTTACACAGAAATCTTTACTTTTGACAAAGTCCAATTTATCAATCCTTTCTTTCATGAATCATACCTCTGATGTTGTATCTGAAAGGTCATTGCCAAACCCAAGGTCATTTAGATTTCTCTAGATGTAACTCCTGGATTTTATCTTTTAAGTTTTACAGTTTGCTTTATATTTAGATTCACTTTGAGCTAACTTTTGTGAAAGGTGTTAGGTCTGTCTAAACTTTTTTTTTTATAATGAATGTCCAGTTGTTTCAGTACATACTGAAAAGACTGTCTTTGCTCTATTATCTTTGCTCCTTTGTCAAAGATTAGTTGACTACATGTGGATCTTATTTACCTAGTCTGCCTTTTAATTGAAATTTTTAGTTCATTAAGTAATTTTTGATATCTATGGTCAGCGACTCTGCTGTTTTCTAATTATCCCATTATTTTTTTCCTCCTATGTTCATCCTTTCCTGCCTTCTTCTAGGTTAAATATATCTAATGTCTCATTGTTTTAAAGTTATATTTACATTATCTTTTTAGTGGTTTCTCTGTTCAGTTTTTTAAAATCTTTCCCCCTCTTTTTCAGATTGGTTGTATCTATGGATTTATATTCAAGCTTACTAATCTTTCTTCTCTAATGCCCAATAGCCCATATAATGAGTTTTTCATTTGTTCTTGAATTTACTTCTTGTGTGTTTTGTTACAATTTCTATTTCTCTGCTGAGATACTGTATTTGCTCACTCAGTGATCATTTTTCCTTTATGTCCGTGTGTGTGTGTTAGTTGCTCAGTCGTGTCTGACTATTTGTGATCCCATGGCCTGTAGCCCACCAGGCTTCTCTGCCCATGGAATTCTACAGGCAGTGATACTGGAGTGAGTTGCCATTCCCTTCTCCAGGGTATCTTCCCACCCCAGGGATTGAACCTGGGTCTTCTGCATTGCAGGCAGGTTCTTTACCATCTGAGCCTTGAAATTATTTACATTGCTGTTTAAAGTTCTATTAAGTTCTGTTAATTACCAAGTGCTCGGTCATCTGTGGATCTGTTTCTAGTAACTTTTATTTCTTGAATAGGCACATTTTCCTGTTTATTTGCATTATTGGTAATACTTTATTATGTGGTAGACATTGTGTATAATTTGTAGGAATTTGGATTATGCCATCTTCCTCTAAATAGTGTTGAATTTTATCCTTTGTTCAGATGGAACTGTTTGTGTGAACTTAGTCCAATATGGCCCATTGGACTGGCTGCCTGGTTTTTAAAATTTAACTTTTATTGGAACTTACTCCTTGCCCATCTGTTTACAAATGATCTATGGCTCCCTCTGCACTACAATAGCAGGCCTGAGTAGTGTAACATAGGCCATATGGCTCACAAAACTAAATTATACACAGTAAGTCCCCTATATGCGAAACTTCAAGTTGCGAACTTTCAAAGATACAAACGTGTCTTGTTAGTTCCCATGTCTGGCCTACATGTGTAATCCTCTGCAAGTAGTTCTCCTTTTGCATATTTTAATGCACAGTACTGTATACAGTTGTAGTACAGTATCTTTATTTCAAGTTTAGGATGTCCAGAAGCAAGCATAAAAGCAGCAGTGATACAGCTGGTATGGTTAAGAAGTACCAGCTATTGTTACTGTACTATTGTACTTTTCAAGAAAAAATGTTTTACTTAAAAATATACATATATTTTATTGAAGTATAGTTGACTCACAATGTTTCAGGCGCACAGCAAGGCGATTCAGTTATACAAATACACATGTATTATTTTGAAATTATTTTCCATCATAAGTTATTACAAGATATTGATATAGTTCCCTATGTTCTAAAGTAAACCTTTGTTGCTTGTTGTATATCTAGTTTTAATTAGAAACCAAAATTATAGTCATACTAAATCAAACAGAATCAAAATGTCATAATTAGGCAAAAATTCATAAGTTTTCTAATATATATATTACACACATTTGTGTGTATATATATATATGTATACAAAAGCTTTTCTTCTACACTTGTTAAAGGCTTGAGAAAGAACATCAAATAAAAAGAGAAGGAGAAATTGGAGAACATAAACTAAATGAAATGGGAATGCTGAATATGAAATAGAAAAAGTAAAATAAACTATATAAAAATAAAAGATCATCATATAGTCCAGTTGTTTTTAAACATGACTGCTTTTTAGAAACATAATATCTGGAGCTCTGGAGAAAAAAAGCAATACCCAGCATTGGTATTTTTCAAAAAATTTCAAGATAATTATGATATGCATCTGGATTTTAAAAACTGATTACAGGTTTTTCTATTAGATCCTAGTTTTGGTGATATGAAGTTCTATTATTTTTCTGTTGACCAATCATGATACAGTGGTATTAAGTGAGTAATAGTTACATAATCAAAATAGTTAAAGATGTTTATCAGTTTTCACAATCAATAGCCAGACAAAAAATAGAAGATAATTATAACTGTAAGTCATAATGGGAACATGATTAAGTTAACAATATAAAATAATTACATACAATTGGAGGGGGTGTCAAGCAGAGTGATGTGGTAAGTTGAAGTGCATACATCCACATTTTTTCATCCAATAGTCAGTCTAAGTCTTTTGGTTGGTGTATTTAACCCATATATATTTAAGGTAATTATCAATATGTATGATCCTATTAGCATTTTCTTAATTGTTTTGGGTTTATTTTCATAGGTCTTTTCATTCTCTTGGGTTTCTTGCCTAGAGAAGTTCCTTTAGCATTTGTTGTAAAGCTGGTTTGGTGGTGCTGAATTCTCTTAACTTTTGCTTGTCTGGAAAGCTTTTGATTTCTCCATGAAATCTGAAGGAGTCTTGCTGGGTAGAGTATTCTTGGTTCTAGGTTCTTCCCTTTCATCACTTTAAATACACCATGCCATTCCCTTTTGGTTTTGTATCATTTCTGTTGAGAAATCAGCTGATAGCTTGATAGGAGTTCCCTTGTTGCTTTTAATATTTTCTCTCTGTCTTTAGTCTGTCAGTTTGACTACTATGTGTCTCAGTGTGTTCCTCCTTGGCTTTATCCTTCCTGGGACTCTCTGTGCATCCTGGACTTGGTTGACCATTTCCTCTCCCACGTTAGGGAAGTCTTCAGCTATTATCTCTTCAAATATTTTCTCAGGTCCTTTCTTTCTTCTCCTTTTGGGACTCTTATAATGTGGATGTTGATGTGTTTAATGTTGTCCCAGAAGTCTCCTAGGCTGTATTCATTTCTTTTCATTCTTTTTTTTTATATTCTGTCCTCCCAGTCATTTATCTGTTCTTCTGCCTCAGTTATTCTGCTATTGATACCTTCTAGTCTATTATTCATCTGTTTGCTTGTTCTTTAGTTCTTCTAGGTCTTTGGTAAACATTTCTTGCATCTTTTCAATCTTTCCCTCCATTCTTTTCCTGAGATCCTGGATCATCTCTACTATCATTATTCTGAATTCTTCTTCTGGAAGGTTGCCTATCTCCACTTCATTTAGTTGTTTTTCTGGGATTTTATCTTGTCCCTTCATCTAGAACATAGCTTTCTGCTTTTTCATCGTGATTAACTTTCTGTAATATGGTTTTTGTTTCAGCAGCTGTGAGGCTGTTCTTCTTGCTTCTTCTGTCTGTCCTCTGACGGATGAGGCTAAGAGGCTTGTGTAAGCTTCTTGATTGGAAGGACTGGCACGGGAAAAACTGGGTCTTGCTCACGGGACAGGGCCTTGCTCAGTAAAGCTTTAATCCAATTGTCTGCTCATGGCGGGGGGTGGGGGGTGGGGGGGTGGGGGGGTGCGTTGCACTCCCTCTCTGGTAGTAGTTTGGCCTGAGGAGACCCAGCCCTGGGGTCTACAGGTTCTATGGTAGGGTTAATGGTGAACTCCAAGAGGGTTTATACCAAGGGGGACCTTCCAGTGCCCCATCCCTGTGGTGAGCCTATGCCGACCCATGCCTCCACAGGAGGCTCTCCAACACTAGCAGGTAGTTTTGGTTCAGTAGTCACTGCTCCTCTCCTGTAGGTATTGGTGCATGCAACACTTTGTTTGTGCCCTCCAAGACTGGAGTGTCTGTTTCCCTCAGTCCTCTGGAAGGCCTATAATCAAATCCCACTGGCCCTGAAGGCCAGATTTCCTGAGGAATCCCAGTCCCTTTGTTGGATGCCCAGGCTGGCGAGCCTGACTTGGGGTTCAGAACCTTCACAATAGTGCAAGGACTTCTTTGGTATTATTGTTCTCCAGCCTGTGGTTCACCCACCCAGCAGGTATGAGATTTAATTTTATTGTGATTGCGTCCCTCCTACCAACTTGCTGCAGCTTCTTCTCTTTGGATGTGGGGTATCTTTTTGTGATGGGTTTCAGCGTCCTCCTATCAATGGTTGTTCAACAGTTATTTGCAATTTTGGTGCTCTCACAAGAGGAGATGAGTACATGTCCTTCTCTGCCATTTTCAAAAATGTTTTATTTTTTATGTATTTTTTGTGTGAAAAGTATTATAAACCTATTACACACAGTACTACATAGCTGATAGTGTTAACTGAGTACCTAGGCTAACTTTGTTGGACTTAGGAACAAACTGGACTTACAAACATGCTCTCAGAATGGAATCTGTTGGTATGTAGGGAACTAACTATATTATCTAGCCCTTTAGTGAAAAGTTTTATTAAACTCGGCTCTAGGGTTCACTCCTAAAGTGTCACACATAGTAGCTAAATGCCTCAAGTGTTCAGTGAGGTTTCTTTACTTTGGCTGGTGTGGAACTTCAGGAATTCCCTAGCACTATTGAACTTATAGCATCACTGTTCAATTCTAAGTCCCAGAGCAGGTATTCATTTGCTAAGTCTTGCAAATGTTTTCTGTATGTACACACCCCAGCCCTCAACCAAACCAGATTTAGGTCTGCTTTTCTGATACACAGAAAAGCTAAGCAACTGACACCAGGTTGTGGTGAAGAAAGCAGTGTTTATTGCAAGATGCCTAGTGTGGGGCCAAGCAAGGAGAATAAAACAGATCATGGTCAAAATCCCTGAACTCCTTGATGGCTTTTGGTGAAGGGGTTTTTGTTTTTAAGAAGCTTTATTACCCGTGTTCAGATTAATTAAGGCTGCTGTAGCAACAAACACACAGAAACACTGTTTAAAACATAGTCATTAAATAGAAAAGTGTCAAGTTTATTTTTTATAATCATTGGACATTTGTCTTTAAGTTTTTATTTTACATTGGAATAAAGTTAATTAACAATATGTTAGTTTCAGGCGTACAGCAAAGTGATTCAGCTAGACATACACAGGTATACATTTTTCAAGTTTTTTTTTAAGAGGCAGGGTGAGGGAGAAGGTCTCGGAATGTGTGATCACCTCATGGACATCCTTCTGATTGGTTAGTGGTGAGGTAACTAGGTGGCACTTTGGAGTTAATATCATCAACCTTCTGGTTCCAACCAGTCTGGGGTCTGCATGCTGGTGGTCAGCAGACAGTTAACTTCCTTCACCTGATGGTTTTAGTATCTGCAAAGCAAGAATATGGCTCAAGGTATTATCTATAGCACTTGAAGAGGAGTTAAAGATCCTTGACTTTGTTTCATGGCTATTATTATTTTGGCTTGCTTGACTGTTTTCCTTTATTTTTGCATTTGTTCTTTGGAACTCAGAGAAGGCCTTGGAAAAGGCAGAGGACCCACGAGTCTCTCCCGAGGAAGGCCCTGCAGGGTCCTGCTTGGTTTTAGTGAGACCTCATGAAAATTTCTGCCTCCCTCCCAACTCCCTTTTCTCTTGAATTCTCCTGTAATTTTATCTGCTTCAGTAATTCAGTCTCTGCCTCTGTAACATAGCAGAGTTGCCACTCTGCTTGGACTCAACCTTCTAGTGTTAATCTTGGAAGATGCCCCAGGCAGAATTTCAAGATGATCCTTTTTTTCTTGGTGAATCTGGCTGAAAGTTTATCAGTTTTATAAGAAAGCCAGCTTTTTTTCCCATTGATATTTCTATTGTTTTCTTTGTCTCATTTATCTCTGGTTTTTATGACTTCTACTAACTGGGTTTTGTTTGTTCTTTCTCTAGTCGCTCTAGCTGTAAGGTGAGGTTTGTTTCCTGATGTAAAATTGTATGGCTATAAACTTCCTCTTAGAACTGCTTTTCCTGCATCCCATAGGTTTTGGATCATTGTGGCTTTCATTTTCTCTGATTTCTTCAGTGATCTATTGATTTTTTAGTAGCATACTGTTTAACCTCCACGTGTTTGTGTTTTTTACAAGTTTTTTCTTGTAGTTGATTTGTAATCTCTAATGTTGGGCTCAGAAATGCTGCTTAATATGATTTCCATTTTCCTAAATTTAAACAAGATTTGCTTTGTGGCCCAGCATGTGATCAATCCTGGAGAATGCTCCATGTGCACTTAAAAAGAGTGTGTATTCTGCTTTTGAATAGATTGCTCTATAAATAGCAATTATCTTCCATCAAGTCTGATATGTCATTTAAGGCCTGTGTTTCCCTATTGATTTTCTGTCTGGTCTATTGATGAAAGTGGGCTATTAAAATCTCCCACTATTATTGTTACTGGCAATTTCTACTTTTATAGCTGTTAGGAGCACCTGAATATATAAGGCAAATACTATTTTGGGTGCATACATGTTTATACTTGTTATATCTCCTTGGATTGATCCCTTTATCATTATGTAGTGTCCTTTGTCTCTTGTAACAGTCTTTCTAGTCTATTTTATCTGATGAGTATTGCTCCTCCAGCTTTCTTTTGATTTCTATTTGCATGGAATATCTTTTTCCATCCCCTCATTTACAGACTGTATGTGTCCCTAAATCTGAAATGAGTTTCCTGTAGACAGCATATATAAAGGTCCTGTTTTCTTTTAATCCATTTGGCCAATATACTTCTTTTGGTTGGAATGTTTAATCCATTTACATTTCAGGTAATTATCAATATATATGGTTCTTATGGCCATTTTGTTAATTGTGGTGGATTTTTTTTGTAGGTTTTTTTTTCTCCCCTTCCTCTTTTCTCTTGTGACTTTTCGTACTGTATTTGGATTCCTTTGTGTGTGTGAGTGAGTGAATTTATTGTAGATGTTTGGTTTGCGGTTATCATGAGGTTTTGATATAGCATTCTATATATAAACAAGATTGTCTTAAGTTACTGGTCTTTTAATTTCAAATACATTTCCAGTATCCTGTATTTGTACCCTGCTCACAATCACTGGCTGTGATATTGTATTTGTGTCAGATGATTTCCTGCCTTTACTGTATGTTTGCCTTTACCAGTGAGCTTTTCCATTCATAGTTTTCTTGTTTCTACTTGTGGCCATTTTTTCTTTCCTGCTTAAAGAAGTTCCTTTAGTGTGTTACAAAGCTGGTTTGATAGTGTCGAATTCTTTTTGCTTTGTTTGTCTGTAAAACTTTTGATTTCTCTGTCAAATCTGAATGGAGAGACTTTCTGGGTAGAATATTCTTGGTTGAAGGTTCTTCCCTTTCATCACTGTAAATCTATCATACCCTTCTGGCCTGCAGAATTTCTGCTGAAAAACTTTATGGGAATTGCCTTGTATATTATTTGTTGCTTTTCCCTTGTTTTAATATTTTATGTCTTTGATTCCCACCATTCTGTCTTCCAACTCACACTTATCCATTTTTCTGCCCATTTATTCTGATGATTTATTCTCATGTATTTTCAGTTATTGTCATTGTTCATCTCTTTAGATCTTCTAGCTCTTTACTAAACATGTATGTATCTTTTTGTACTGTGCCTCCATTCTTTTCCGGAGACTTTGGGTCATCTTTACTGTCATTACTCTGAATTCCTTATTTGGGAGTAGACTACCTAGCTTCACTTCCCTTGGTGGTTGTTTAGGGCTTTTATCTTGTTCATTGTCTGGGACATATTCCTCTGCCATCTTCATTGTGTCTGACTTTCTGTGACTGCCCTTTTCATTTCACAAGCTGCAGGGCTGTGGTTCCTCTTGCTCCTGCTGTCTGCCTCCTGGTGCATGAGCCCGGGGTAAGAGCTTGTGCAGGCTTCCCGGTGGGAGGGACTAGTTCCTGTCCATTGGTGGGCAGGGCTATTTCAACGGGTGTGTTTAGCTGGCAGTTATGGGTTCATAAAGACTTTAGGCAGCCTGTCTGCTGATGGGTGGGTCTGTGTTCCCACCCTGCTGGTTGTTTGCCTTGAGGGTTCCCAGTACTGGAGCCTATAGGGTCATGGGTGGGGCCAGGTTTGGGGGAGAAAATGGCCACCTCTAAACTTCCCTCATGGCTCAGCCAGTAAGGAGTCTGTCTGCAATGCAGGAGACCTAGGTTCGATCCCTGGGTTGGGACAATCCCCTGGAGAAGGAGATGGCAACCCACTCCAGTATTCTTGCCTGGAAAATCCCATGGACAGAGGAGCCTGGCAGGCTACAGTTCATCGGGTCACAAAGAGTCAGGCATGACTGAGTGACTTCACTTCTCTCTATGGCCACCTCCAGAAGAGCTCACTGTTGTTCTTCAGGCACTCAGTCGTGTCCAACTCTTTGCCACCCCATGGACTGCAGCATTCCAGGCTTCCCTGTCCTTCACTATCTTCTGGAGTTTGCTGAAACTCATGGCCATTGAGTCGGTGATGCCATCCAAACATGTCATCCTCTGTTGTCCCCTTCTCCTCCTGCCTTCAATCTTTCTCAGCATCTCACCTGGCCAAAGGAGCTCATACCAATGAGTTTTCCCCAGTACTATGGCCACCAGTGTTTTTGTCCCTGCAGTGTACTACAACCAAAGGCTATATATCATTTGCTGAACCCTGGTGTACATAGAAAAAACTAAGGTAACAACAGTTTGACTGTTTTCAGTTTTATAAAATTTTCATGATCTTGAAAAAATGTTTTCCTATTTCTTAATTGCCAGTTTTGAATGATTATCTTTTCTATTGGTAAGATAAAGCTGTTGATACCTTAGTAAAGTGGTAAAGATTTGTTTCTACTTGCTACCGAATTGGGCAGTATTTGCATTATATGACTTCAAAATGAAATTTACCTTCTCTTGACAGATAAAACACTACATGTGAAGATTGGTGAAAGGGAATATTGATTTCTGAAGTGTCCTGGAGAGGAAAAACACTGGTCAGTATCAAGTGGACAATGCTTGGTGTTTTCCAAAGATGCTATTGAAGTAGTCTTTGCTACTGCTTTCCTTCACTCAGTCAGAGCTCTTCATAACATGGGCTGCATGAAATCAAAGCAAACTTTCCCATTTCCCACCACACTTGAGAGTGAGAAGAGGCATGTGAGTGAAGAAAACTTTATGCCTGAAGAGAAATTTCTACCCAGGAGACCTTCTCTAGTTAGTGTCAAAGAGGAAGTGAAGGAACCCCCAGGGCCTCAAATTGTGGTCTTCGAATTTGCACAGCACCTGTCCCAGGAAATCTTGAGTGATGCCTTGCAGCAGTGGGCAGGCAACAACCTCAAGTACCATGACATCCCATATATTGAGAGTGAAGGGCCTTGATTCTATGTGTAAGATGACAACACTTTCTTGAACTGTGGATAAAGTTGGTGCTAGTTTAAATACATGAAACAATAACAGAAACTGGTGTGAATAAATACAAATAACTCCATCTGGGTGTAAAGAAAAATATTACAATAGCTTCAAGAGTCTAATACCTAAAATGAAGTGTTTTAAGCAGTTCTACATTAACAGCAGTTTCTCTCTGCGTGGTCTTGGATTTTAGTCACTAAAGGTTTAAATGTAAGTCCTCTGGAGCCACAGGAATCAATCAGCTGTGTGTCACACCACTTCCTTCCAGAGGCAGTAATGCCATCACCAAAGAAATAAGAATTTTAAAAGCACCTTGGGTTTACAACTGGTTATTTTAAAGACATTTCTTTAAAATAACTGTCAGTTTAAACAAAAACCACAAGGTACAAAAAGATTTTTCTTGAAATGCTTGGGTAAGGGAATGGCACTCAAGTCAGAGTGGTTAACAATGGGTTTTGTTTGTCAAAACCTTTTGGGTCAAGGTTTGGATCCCTCCTTAACACAAATGGTCAAACATAAGAAAGCAACCCATGTGGAAGAGGTCTACCATGAACCTTGTCCTTAATTAAATCATTACTTATGTAGATGAAAAGCATACCTATCACCTGGATAGTTAGTCAGGGCCGTAACTAATCACAGCTGTTATTGGATGATTCAGACTTTGCATATAAGCATCTTAACAAGATACAATTTATAGAAGTCATGACAATGTTTACTGCATTGAATTAGGTAGCCCAGTGATATTACTATACAAGAAAACCAGCATGCCTAGCTTTTATAAACAGCAATCCAGAGAACTATAAAGTAACAGAAGCCCTAGCTGACAAGGTGGCAAGAAGAGCCTGATCTCAGCGCCACACGTGTGTTAAGTGTTACTGTCTCACAGACACAAGGGACTGGTACATGGACAGGCACCCTTCAGATTACTATTCGGATTATGCATGAGATGTGCAGTTATTACAAAAGATCAAATATTCCTCTAAAGGGAATACTCACATATGTATTTTTACTGGTAAAAAAGCCCATGGGGGCATCTACAGCCATATGCTATACTATTTTCATAAATTTGGCTTTTTTGGAAAGTTTTCTGAAAAGATAATTAGTTTAAGATAGTGACGGAAAATTCAGGAAAGTAGAAAGAAGATACTGAGAAGACATTAGCTTGCAAGAAAACTGATACATTATAAGATACTTTTACTAAGATACAGTAGACCCTTATAATCAAAAGTGAAGAAAGGCAGAAAAAAGCTTGTGACCTCTAATGACATAAATGTATATGACCTTATGAGCAGGCAGAATTGCCACCTCTAATGTTAGCATTATACTCTGAAGCCCACAGTCAAACAGACTAAATTCTCCACGGTAAATGGGCAAAGAAAATTCTTCGAAGCAACAGGTCTGTCACCTTTCAGTTGCATTTGTACGGCTGGTCATTTAACCTTCACCCACTCCCGGGTTTGTACTGTACTGCTATACTTATAATTAGCAACTTTACAAAAACCACCACCCCGTTCATACAAAGATCTGAAGTCACAAGGCTAAGAGTAGAAAGTTTCCCAAATGTGCAAAACATATTTCTAGCTCATGAAGAAAAATTTAGTTTTATGAGTGTTTATACTAATGACTCAGACAAAAGCCTAGATGTTGTCATTTTCCTTCATTTTATATCTCGCATCATATACTTTCACTACAAGGTCACTGCTGTTTAAAAGATATAAGTATATAAGATAATACATATTATGGTGAGAACACAAAGCCATATGAAAGTGCATTACACTAGATTTTTCAGCATACATAGGGATATAGACTAGTAGGCTTAGATTACACCTAAATATTTAAACCTCAGGTTCCCCCTTTGCCCTAGGCCTTTACTTCCTAGGGGAGTAATACAGGATGTCTGCCAGATCGGAATCTAGCTAGAAGCCTAATCTCTGTTGCCACCCTCTCTGATACTATGGCTTTGTCACTGAGCACCACCCCCTTGCTCCCAACTCATTTTAATAGAGTTATAGTAGCTTGTGACACAGAGACTTAAAGCTTGCATAATCAGTGAGTTAGTGGATAAACCATGTTGGGGCAGGCAGGAAACAGCTGGATCAAATGTACTGCATATGACTGTTATCCAGTTATAGTTTGGTGTGATGGCAACATAAATGAGAACATCTTTGACAGGATAATTCAACTTCTAACCTGCCTTCATGTTTAAAGATCAGATTTCCTCCATTTGAAGGTCTTTCATGAACAAAGTTAGAAAGGCTGTTTTAGAAGGAAGGAGACATACATTAATAAAGCAAGACTGAAAGAATTATTAGCTACTGGAATTGAAAACATTTGTTCCAACTTAGATCACGAACACAAAGAAATAAGAATAGTGACCAGATTATAAGGGAAAGGATAGTGGGGAAAAGAGGGACCAAGAAACAACATTCCCATCAGGCTCTAAAAACAAGCTTCCAGTGTTGCCATGTGAGGGCAAGACTCCCCACACTCCATTGGTTACCACATGACACGTGCGAAACCATTCATTCTTTTACCTCAAGAACGTCCAGGGGAGGGGGCGATGAGTGCCAGCCGGTGACGGAGGGTACCTGCAGGGGCAGCTGTGGAAGCAGCAGATGAGCCGAGAAGAGGTACCACTCCTCACTTAAAACCCACACCCCCACAGATGTGCTTCCGCCGCCGCCTTCCCAGGGCAGTGTCTCTTCAGCGCTAGTTATCACCTTTCAGTCACGGGCCTTTGATCCGAGACCTCTCCACTTTCTGTTGCCTTATCAGTTCTTTGCAAACTACCTGTGGTTATTAGCACTTAAAGCACAATTTTGAAGGGGATAAACGTGATCTTAGTCCCAAAGGAATTCTTTGTGTCAGATTGCCTTATTAGTATTAAACAGAGACATGCTGAATGATCAAGTAGCATGACACGCGCATAGCCCACTCGGTATCATTGGCATTTATGAGATAGGGGAACTATACTTTTGTAATTATATAGTTTTAGAAATCAGAAGTTAAGAGACAAATTATAATATCAAGGAACAGTAATTTAAAAACAAAGCTCTAACAAATAAATGGCTTGATTAATCATAATGCCCTCATCCTGTATCTCTGTGACCAAACTGGACATGTCTTCCCTGGAGCAGTGGGCACGAGCTCAGACGTACTCCCTACATCTTGAAATGATATTTGTTAGCAAATTCTCTTCACTGTAAGACTTACCTATGAAATGGTATATTTTTTCCAAGTATTTTTGTGAAAACACTTTCCCTAACTGTACAATAAAAGTCCAGTTGCAATTAACTAGTTATGAGTTCTTATTTAATTGATGCAAGCAACTGCTTTTTCCCATTGTGTGATTTCAAATTTTTTAACATAAAGGACTTAACATTTTCTGCATTTATAGCAAATACAAAGAAAATAAAAATCCATTTATACAAAATATTTTCTTAGATCATTTGCATCCACATTTAGGAGCTTTAAAAATATAAATGTAGGACTTCCCTTGTGGTCCAGTGGCTAAGAATGCATGCTTCAACTGCAGAGGGCATGGGTTTGATCCCTGGTCAGGGAAGCCCTCATGCAGTGGAGGGCAGCCAAAACAAACAAAGAATATAAATTTAAACATGTTCATTCATTACTATGGCATCTTTTTTCCAAATATGTTCCTAATTTTGGGGGAGGGGAGGGATGATTCATGTTAAATATATTGAGAACAGAAAATGTAAAGCAAATCCTTCTGGACTGCAATTTCCTCATCTATGAAAAGAGTGCTAGATATAATCTTTGTCATTTTCAGTTCTGCCTGCTTTTCAGTTTTCAAAAGTAAAGTTCTCTTAGTTCTGAGGGGTTTGGAATGAAGGAAAAACTGAACCAAGTTATAAAATAAATTATAAGCTGATCTTTAAAAATGATTCTTACCTGGACATTAATGTTCCAAGTCTGGGACATTCACAATTGTGTTGTTGTTCACTCAGTCATGTCCAATTCTTTGTGACCCCATGGACTGAAGCATGCCAGGCTTCCCTGTCCTTCACCATCTCCTGGAGTTTTCTCAAACTCATGACGATTGAGTCAATGATGCCGTCTGACCATCGCACCCTCCATCGCCCCCTTCTCCTCCTGTCATCAGTCTTTCCAAGCATCAGGGTCTTTTCATATAAGCTGGCTCTTCACAACAGGTGGCCAAAGTATTGGAGCTTTAGCTTCAGCATCAGTCCTTCCAATGAATATTCACAGTTGATTTCCTTTAGATTGACTGTTTTGATCTCCTTACTGTCCAAGGGACTCTCAAGAGTCTTTTCCAGCACCACAGATTGAAAGCATCAGTTCTTCGGTGCTCAGCCTTCTTTATGGTCCAACTCTCACATCCATACATGACTACTGGAAAAACCTTAGCTTTGACAGTTGTGTACCTTAAACTTATTTTGTCAACAGTAGCAATTACTGAAGGTATTTCATAGAACAAAAGGGTTTCAAGTATTTTCTTGAAACCAGAAAACCAGAGGGTTTTCAAGTTTTTTCTCCTGATTTGAACTACTGTAAGGACAGATTAGTGTTATCACACCAAAGTCTGAGGTAAATTGCAGAGTGTCTATCTTAAGCGATAAGAATTTTCTAATGTCTCATTCTGCCAGATTAGCAAATATTGCAAGCAACAAGAAATAATGTTTTTACTTTCACCATAGGAAGGGATTCTGATTAACTTCAGGGAAGGCCAAGGCTGAGTTAATAATGAAGAGACAATCTCACAATAACCTTTTCCTCTCTGCTTGAGATTTCTAATGTTATAAAAGGAACACTTCAGCTACAGTAACTCAGAATTCTTTAAAATAGATTTTTAACTAATAAAAATAAATGGAAAAATAAAATAGATTTTTATACTATGAAATTCTATGAAGTGTTAACAAAGTATCCAAAAAACATTTTATAACCTATATATAAGTTTACTTAACATTAAACTTAACATTAAAAGCTTACTCCTTGGAAGGAAAGTTATGACCAACCTAGACAGCATATTAAAAAGCAGAGACATCACTTTGCCAACAAAGGTCTGTCTAGTTAAGGCTATGGTTTTTCCAATAGTCATGTATGGATGTGAGAGGTGGACTATAAAGAAAGCTGAGCACCGAAGAATTCATGCTTTTGAACTGTGGTGTTGGAGAAGACTCTTGCGAGTTGCTTGGACTGCAAGGAGATCCAACCAGTCCATCCTAAAGGAGATCAGTCCTGGGTGTTCATTGGAAGGACTGATGCTGAAGCTGAAACTCTAATCCTTTGGCCACCTGATGTGAAGAGCTGACTCCTTTGAAAAGCCTCTGATGCTGGGAAAGATTGAGGGCAGGAGGAGAAGGGGATGACAGAGGATGAGATGGTTGGATGGCATCACCGACTCAATGGACATGAATTTGGGTAAACTCCAGGAGTTGGTGATGGGCAGGGAGGCCTGGCGTGCTGCGGTCCATGGGGTCGCAAAGAGTCATGCACAACTGAATGACTGAACTGAACTGAACATTAAAAACCAATTTCCAGAGCCAAAACATAAAATTCCCATTTCAGTTAGATATACTAACCCAGGAATCGCTAAAGACCTTCAAATTTTTCCATCTTTTAAAATAGAGGTTGGCAAACTTCTTGTGAAAAGGACCAGATAAGTAAATATTTTAGGCTTTGCAGGCCTTACAATCTCTACTGCAACTACTCAAAGCAGCCATAGATATATAAACAGATGAGTAAAACCATGTTCCAATGAAGTTTTATTTATAGATAATGACATTTGAATTTCATGTAATTTTCACATGACATGCCATACTGGTCTTTGATTTCTTTTCTCCCAAATTTAAAACGGCAAAAACCATTTTTAGCTGAGCGATACATAAAAAAACCGGCAGCAGCTTGGCTTTGGCCCATGTGCCATAGTTTGGCAACCTCTGCTCCAAAATAATATTTAAAAATCCAATCATTTCAAAATATCAAATCATTACTTCCCAGAGATTTGAAGTAATCATTCAAATCTTCATCAGTAACTTCTTTTAGGTCAGCTGGTTTCCACTTTGGACTCTGGTCTTTATCTATTAAAACTGTCAAGTAGAGACATAAGAAATGTTAATTTTTTTTTTATGGTATTACCAGATATTAATTATTGAACTGACACAAACTCCCTTGGACTAGGCATATTTTTCTATAGCACATCTTTTCCTGCAAAGTTGAAATTTTTGTATATGTTCCTTCCCCTACCCCCCTTAAATTGAGTCCCCACAGAATTTGGATGATGACCTAACATGCTAAGCCTGATGCTTCTAACTTGAACATAGCCTACTGAACTAATCCAGTGATTTAAGCCTTCAAACTTTTTCTAATAAAATCATAAATGAAATCTCTGCTGTATAAAGCTAGAGTTGGTGTGGTTTGAAGGGAAGGCAGGGGAGGGTGGAGGGCCCAGATCTGTCTTCTAACCTCTACACTGAACTGAGGAAAATTACTTAAGGTACAGGGAAAGAGACTTTATACATAATTAATATGCATCCTTCTGTTTTGCTGAATCATCTAGCTCACACTGAATTAAAACACCAGACCACCTCAGGTTATCACGAGCTCTACTTCTCTTATTTCAAGTGTAGTTATCACTTAGCATAGCCACACAGTATCCCCACAGGATTTTAGGTATGAAGCAATCCATAACCTCCTTCTAAAAGGGAGGAAAAGGTCAGTTTCCTGGTTGTGATCACATCCTACAGTTACACAAATGTTACCATTTGGGAGACTGGGTGGAGGGTATGGAGGACCTCTCCATATTTCTCACAACTACATGTAAATCTACAATTATCTCAAAAAAATTAACAATAAGAAAGAAAATGAGGCTATACTTGGTATGGCTGTGGTAGGGAATTTCAACCATACTTAGAATGTGCATAATTTTTGTGAGGAATGAAAATATTTAAACATACAAGGCCAACCGGCCAACTCATTAAAAAAGGAGTTTATCACTAAAAGGCTAAATAATTAAAGAAGCAATCTGGGAACCAAAGGCAGCAAGTTGCCTCAGGAGATAGAGGGAAGGGGGATTTATGCATAATTAAATGTGGATACTTGAGGGTTCCAAGGTTTGGCCGCCTGCCTACAGGATTCCAGTATCTGATCAGTGGTGATACTGAACACTGATGCTATGATCCCAGCCAATTTGAAAATTTTACATTCCCTGGACAGAGTAAATAAAAACAATCCTGGAACATTCTACAAGAATCTCTTTTATGCACTCAAGTCAATGCTATATACCTTCTTAACAGTCTACTGAAGGACAAAAGGAAAGAGAATATTAATCAAATCTTCAAGGTTACTTAATTTCAAACTAACAACATTTTTAATCCAGCACAGGTAAAACATTCTTGCCATGTAGGAAACTCAGGTTTTTCAGAAGGTTTCATGAGGTACCCACTCAAAACTCCAGTTGGTAACTCTCCAGCAAATCTGAGTTAATCCTTTTAAAATTCTTTTCTGTAAGTTCTAAAGGAAGAAGTTTATTCTAGATGTTAAGAGCATTTCTGACAACCATTCCTCTAATTTGGTAGTTTAATTAATTTGCTAACATACTTTATAATTAGCAAATTGTAGCAAACATTTGGTTATGCAAGAACATTTTAACAGTTTTACTCAGAATAGATACTGCTTTCTGAATAAAGAGGTTATGCTGAAAGATGAGGCTGCATACTTAGTTTTCATTAAAAAGTAGCTTGATAAGCCCCTGCCCTGTGAATTAGAACTTTGATGTCCCTTGGTTTCAGTCCTTTTTCCTTAAAATATCTAATGGTATATCTAAAAATAATACTTTTCTTTTTTAAGTGAAGAAGGGCTTCTATTAACATACACTGAATACTTTAGCAGCATAACCAAGTAGCACACAGGTCCTCCTCACATCAGAGGTCTAAGCTCTGATCCACACGCAGCAAGTGTCTGCAGGGAATCAGTGGGAGGAATGTATGTTTTCTATAAAACATATAACCATCTCTGCTGACTCAGCTCTATGTGTTCCCTAAAAGGACTTTTTACTTCTTATATTATATCATGCCAGAAATGAAGAGAATTCTACCATAGTGACCAGTGTTTACTGAGGCTTACCACTCAGAGAATATAACCTTTTATTCAGATAGAGTATATCCAGAGTCTGTACTATATTAAAGTGATAAATAAAAACACAAGAAACGTAGATATGTAAAATACATGCAGAGGGAAAGAACTCATTTTATACAACATAAATGACATAACATAATGACAGCTATTATTTATAGGGATATGAACTCATACATAAAAAAAAGATTGCAAATTTGCTAGAACAAAAATCAATTGCTTGCTTTTTCTTAATATTCTGACTGAAGATGACAAGCAAAAATAGGAATTAATACCATTTGCAGATGCTGCTAATTATGTCATGCAGTTTTTTCTCAAGGCAATGTTGAGCTGCTAGGTACAGGCAAAGTGGTAGATGGCAGAGCTCAAAATGGCTGGGGTTTCCCCAGGCAGTACAAAAGAAGAACAGGGGCTTCGGGGCTTTTTGCAAGAGAACAAAGGCACCTTTCAGAGGCTGCAGCTGCAGAAAGAGTTGACAAACCCACACTGCTCTCAGCAGAGGTAGTCCATGTGACTGCTAGGAGCAGGATTACTTCTCATAGAAATTAGGGAGTAGTGACAAGGCTACTGGAATTTTTAAAACAATTTTGGTTTCAAAGATTGATCTTCCCTCATATTGGTAATATTAAAAAATTTTTTCAATCTGTACAAAAGTTTGATTTTGACTAATAGAACAACTGTCTTTTTAAAACAATATATGCCCCCAAATCCTATTTCCATAATAGCCAGGAAGGAAACAAGTGTCACTTACCTGCCCTAACGCCTTCATGAAAGTCATGGCCTTTCTGAAAGAAAATCAAGATTCAGTGAGGAATTTCTGGGCATCCTCCTTCCTGATGAGCCCTGCTCTTCCACCCCCTTTAGTGCCCACTCTCGTGGCCACACCCTGAGCCACAACATTCAGAGACTGGACCACCTCTGATCACCTCCTCCTATTCTTATTTGCCAAGTATCTCCACTGCTTCAAACCCCCGATCTTACTGAGCTCCAGTGACCCATGACTCTCTCACCATTTGTTCTGGCTTCACTTTGCTCTTCATCCAGCCCGGTTTCCCCAGTTATTTAATGCAGTCATTATTTTCTTGAAAATGCCCTCATCTCCCTCAAGCCTTCTTCTCCCATTTACTCTATCCTGCCAAAATCTCAGCACCAGCTAAACCCTACCATTTATCTCTGCCTGTGTCCACACAGCTAAATCTCACTGCAGAAGAACCATACAGCTGTGACTGGCTTTGTAAAATTCATGATCACACATCTCAAAAGGCACAGAAAACTGTGTCACAATCCATGCTCTCTTTCCCACTGCTGAATATGACTTCCACTGTCTTCATCCTCTCAACCTCTACCCCTAGGCAAGTTCTACTCTCTACACTGGATTCTCAACTAATGATTTAACCTCCTACACTAGATTCTCAGCTAATGACTTAACCTTTATTTTTTAAAAAGAGAGATAGAGAAGCCCTAAGACATGAACATTCTCTTATTCCCACTATCAAAACACCTGCAGTCCAACTACACCATGTAGCCATCTGCACCATGCCTTCCGATTCCCAACTAAGGCAGAAGGGACTCTCCCCTGCCAAAGGCCAGTCCTCCCTGCCTTCCCATTTATCTGCCCTCTTCTCGAGGGCTATGCCTGAGGAGGTCTCTCTCTCTCTCTCTTTTCCTGGCATGGTCAGTGTACACAGTATAACTCAGTGGTTAAATGCATGCACTTCAAATAACTGGGCTCATCTCCTGGTAGCTACATGACCCTGGGCCAGTAATTTCTCTACTTCCCAGTTTCCTTATATGAAATGATAATATCAATACCTCCATCCTAAGATTATTTTAATCAATATCCCAACACAACATCTGACGGACAGTAAGTGCTCAGTAAATGTTAACTATTATTAGTAGCATCAACATAATCCTTTTCCCCTGTTGGATCATTCCCAATCATTTACAAACATGTTTTAGTAACTTCCACCTTACAAAATAAAAAAGGAATCTCACTTGATTTCACAGCCTCAGCTTCTCCCCTGTTTCTCTTTCAAGAAGAAAAGGTTATGAACACAGTCTTAGCTTCTTCACATCCCATTTACTCATTTCCCCTCCCCTCCCCAACTTACCACACTATAACTTTTGCCTCAACACACCCCTGAAATGGCTTGCCAAAATCACCTGTCACTTCAGTGTTGCCATTGCATAGTATGCCTTTATTCTTGTCTACTAGAGGCGTCGCAGCACTCCTCCTCCTCGGAGCGCTCCTCTCCGGCTTTCACGACACCATGCTCTCCTGGTCCTCCCACCTCTGTCCTCCTTCTCTTCCACTGCTCATTTTCGGTCTATATGATCTTGCTGTGGTCATTCAGTCACTAAGTCATGTCCGACTCTGTGACCCCATGGACTGCTCCAGGCTCCTCTGTCCTCCACTCTCTCCTGGAGTTGGCTCAAATTCATGTCCATCGAGTCAATGATGCCATTTAACCATCTCATCCTCTGCTTCCCCCTTCTCCTTTGACCTTCAGTCTTTCCCAGAATCAGGATATGATCTTATCCACTCTAAACTCAACACAGCAGTGCCTAAATAATCAATTCTGTTAAAATATAAGATTCTGGCCCTCCACTGCTCAAAGGCACATCCGGTGCCTTCCCATTTTACTCAGAACAAAAGCAAGCAGTTGCCAGAGCTAAAACAGATGACTACTGCACAGGACATGTTCAGGGAAGATTACTACCCCACCTGCAGCCACATGTTGAGGTGAAGTGAAAAGGAGAGAGAATCAATTACGTCTTCTATGAATTTAACTTCAGCTTCGCAGGAACTCATTCTTCTGCCCTTGGTGCTGTATGGACATGATCCCATAAAAGCCATGATAGCAATCCTACTCCACGTTCCTGCCTTTCTGGGTGCAGGCCATGAGAATTAGGGCACCCCTGCAGCAATCGTATAAAGTCTTAAAAAGACCTCCAAGGACATATATGCTCTGCACAGCCGTTCCCTACCCTGTCAGCTCTGATCTCCTTTCTCTCGCACCCACCGACCACCCTGCTCCTCTCAATCCACAAGGCCTACCTGCATTTCCTAGAACAGGAAGGCCACCCCTCACTCACCTCAGAGCTTTGTACTTAGGTGCCCTCCAGATATGTGCATGACTCACTACCACACTTCTTTCAGGTTTTCACGCAAAGAACATCATCTCAGTGAGGTCTTCTCTGGTCATCCTATCTACAAGTTTAACTTCTATCCTCCTTATTCCATACCCTTCTTCCCAATTTACTTTTTCTCCTTAGTATTTGTAATAATATACTACATATTTAACAAATTTATCTATTTATAGTTTATCTGCCCCACTGTAAAGTAAGTTCCATGAGAGGAGGGAATGTCTGTTTTGTTCACCTATGTATTCATGCCGAGCACATGGCAATAAGCACTCTTATTTGTTAAGTAAATAAGTAAATCTCCAAAGTTTTGCTTGTTTTTAAACTTGTGCTGTCTTTCAGACTTAAATTTCTAACCCACACCTATAAACTCCAGCTCCTAAATGCGTTCTGTCCTTCATATCCATCAAGGCCTATCTATCTCCTTCAGTTCAGTTCAGTCGCTCAGTCGTGTCTGACTCTTTGCGACCCCATGAATCACACCAGGCCTCCCTGTCCATCACCAAATCTATCCCCTACATCTATCTCAAATCCACTTATTCCTCACCACTGCTACCGCTTGAGTCTAGGCCACTACTATTCTGCACCTGGATTACTGCAGTAAACTCACATCTGATCTTCACCCCCACTCTGAAACCCTTCCAACCCCATCATCACTCAGCAGGAATAATTACCTTCTTGAAACAAATCAAACCAAATCACTCCCTGCTGAAACCCACAAGGCGTTTCAACATGCTCATGTCTCACCCTTCAGGTCACAGGTGAGCTAACAATCTCAAGATGTTTTCCTGGACCTACTTATCTCTACTTATTCCCTCTTTTCCCCACATCATTCTATCACCAACCTTGTATGTTTCCTTTAGAGCACTTACCACAATTGGTAATTATTTTACTTATTCTATTTGTTCTTTATAGTCTCAGGAAGCTATAAATTACATGAGAACAAGGACATACAACAGCGTAATACGCAGCACAGTGCCTGGCGTTTGGCTAATGCATTTGCTGGAAGAATGAAGGAAGGAAGGAGTCAACCCATCCAGTCAGTGCACTAAATGTGAAAAACAGGGACTGGGTGAGTTGTTCTGGGTGGCCGTCAAGACTCTGCCCACCTGGCTTCACCTGCCATGTCTGTGCCACTTAACAGCTGCATCACCTTAGGCAGGGTACTTTTCTATGCCACTGTTTCCTCAGCTGCAAAGTGGAAACAATAATCATACCTGCTTTCTAGAGACAGGGTAATATTTAATGGAGAGGATGCATATAAAGTACCAAGCATAGTACTGACTCATAATAAAAGACCTCACTGCAATTTACATCCTATGTAGTAACCTCAAGATATGACTAATAGAGCTTAATTTATGATTGTATGAACTATTTTGAGTATCTTCACAATAATATTCCAGGACATGGAAGTCCATTAGGTATATCTGCTTTCTAGATATTAAACATAATATTTCCTTTAGGCGATGAGTTTATTAATGCAAAGGTTCTCTACACATAACACAAAAGAGATAATTTTGCTTTAAAAGAATTTATCTGGAAGAAGAAATCACTATGACTGAAATATTTCATGAAATCAATAATATTCTATGTGATTATTGCCTATTTTAAGTGTATCCATAACGGTATTTTAATGCTAGTCTAATAACTGAAACATGTAACTGACTAATAACTTCCCTTTGTGCATTTTATATATATTTAGATTTAGAGAATTTATGCTTCTTGCCTATGCCTGAAAATGGCATATAATTTCTGAAAATGGTTATAATTTCTATTTGAATTTCAAGAGGTCAGAGTCCTTCTTACAATTACATGCAAATGTAACTGCTATTTCATAAAGGCTTAACAATCTAGTATTTCCACACACCTTAAGCTAACTGGCCTACTGTATTTTCACAGAGTAGGTTTACAGACAGTTTCAATTTTCTTGTTTATAAATTTTCTATATTTATCATGTTCTATAATGAACATATATGACTTTCACAACTAGAAAATGAAAATAAAGAAAAATTCTTACCATACAAGCTTGACTCAGCCGATATTCCATAGTTAATACTTCCGGCAAGGTCTTTGAAGACCCCTCCAAGAGTTGCCTTAGTGTGATCTTTAGCGAAGTTGGAGACATTTTATTAATTACCTATTAAAGAAAAAAAAGAATTTTTTTTACTAGCTTTAGCCCAATACTCCCTTTACTTTTTAATAATAAACTAGCTGAGTTTTGATACAAATCACATTAAAATTTGCTCCTTAACAATACCTTCATACAACAAAATCTCACAGAAGTAAGATTATGCCTTAGCCTAATCCTGGCAAAGCACCAAACAAAAGATTTTAGTCCAGTACCACAAAGAAGATCATTTTTTCTTTATTAAAAAAAAATATGTAAAACGTTCTCTAAAGTTTAAATTCTGTCAGATTTAATCTCAAAAGAAGGAACACTAACAGAAATTCAAGTAAATTTAGATCATTTTACTCTTTAAAAATGCATTAAAAGTAGAGCTGATACTGACATTAAATAGAGGGTAAAGACAATGAACAGGAACTGAGAGCTTAAGAAGCTAATTAAAGGCAACAAATTGGCTTATTCTTCACCTAACTCAAAAGAATACATAAAGGTATAGGAAAAAATATAAATGCATATAATCCTGCTCTCTTCTGATAAAAGACTACAGAATATTCCCAATCTATTAGCATACTATGAGATGAACTTTCTAATCCTTCCATTAAAAAACAAAAATCACTATTTTAAAGTCTTTGGGGCCTCCCTAGTGGCTCAGCGCTAAAGAATCTGCCTGCCCCAGCCCAGGCTGGATGCATGAGACAAGTGCCCGGGCCTGGTGCACTGGGAAGACCCAGAGGAATCAGGTGGAGAGGGAGGTGGGAGGGGGGATCGGGATGGGGAATACTTGTAAATCCATGGTTGATTCATGTCAATGTATGACAAAAACCACTACAATGTTGTAAAGTAATTAGCCTCCAACTAATAAAAATAAATGAAAAAAAAAGAAAAAAGAGAAGAATCTGCCTGCCAATGCAGGAGACACAGGGTTGATCCCTGATCCGGGAAGCCCCCATGTGCGGCGGAGCAACTAAGTCTGTGTGCCACAAAAGCTGAGCCGGTGCTCTAGAAGGCTGGAAGCCACAGCTACTGAGCCCATGAGCAGCAACTACGGAAGCCCGTGCACCCTAAGCCCACGTTCTGCAACAAGAACAGGCACCGCAGTGAGAAGCCCATGCACCACAACGAAGAGCAGTCCCTGTTTGCCGCGACCAGAGCAAAGCCCCATGGCAACGAAGACCCAGCACGGCCAAAAATAATAAATAACTATACAAAAGAAAAAAACAGCTTCAGTTCAATTCAGTTCAGTAGCTCAGTCATGTCTGACTCTTTGCGACCCCATGAATCACAGCACGCCAGGCCTCCCTGTCCATCACCAACTCCCAGAGTTTACTCAAACTCATGCCCATCGAGTCGGTGATGCCATCCAGCCATCTCATCCTCTGTCGTCCCCTTCTCCTCCTGCCCCCAATCCCTCCCAGCATCAGGGTATTTTCCAATGAGTCAATAACTATACAAAAGAAAAAAATAGCTTAAAAATAAATTAATTAATTTAAAAAATATAAAAAAAGAAAAACTTTCTTTGAACTGTTAATGCCATGGAGAAAAGCTTCAGTAAGTCACAGGTTGCAGCTGCTGCTGCTGCTAAGTCGCTTCAGTCGTGTCCGACTCTGTGCGATCCCATGGACTGCAGCCTCCCAGGCTCCTCCGTCCATGGGATTTTCCAGGCAAGAGTATTGGAGTGGGTTGCCATTACCTTCTCGAAGTCACAGGCAGTATTCACTTAAGAAGTATTCAATATAGTTTTCAAATTACAGAGGTCAGAGAAGAAGAATAAATCATTTGTTCATACAATAGAAATTATTTAATCATTTAATTTGAATAGCTGATATTTTAAAATACTTGCAAGGCACAAGAGAAATAAATCAGTGCTAAACAGGTCAAAACAAATTATTTGAAAAAATATAGAAACCATTTTGAGTAGAAGTAATGTTTTCTACAAGGGGAAATGACAGAAAATGAAAAGTAAGGAATACTAATTAGAGATACTGTATACAGTTGGATTTTTAAATTTTTTAAGAAAAATCTAAAATAATATATCCAATCACTTTTTAAGAAGTTAGTAAGAATAATAACATAGTTAAAACAACAGATATCAAAACCCCCAAATAACAAACTCCTGTCCTACATTATGGTCGATTAATGTAAAGAGTCTTTAATGAAATCTCCCATTTATGGGTCTGCCCAAATCTTCAGGATACCTTCTTCACACATTTTGAACAGAAATAAATGCCACCATTAAGAGAGAAAAAAGGCAAGTAACAGATAGGAGGAAGATATATGTAGCTTATGTACTGGATAAAGGACTTAATATGGATAGAAACATCCACATCCATAGAAATAACTCCTACAGATTAACAGTAATAATAAAAGATTTAATAGACACTTCACAAGAAAGGATACCACACAGTCAATAAAGGTATGAATTGATACTCAACCTTATTAGTCATCATGAGAAATGCAAATTAAAACCACTATGCAATGCTATTTTACATATATCAAAGTGACTAAAATGAAAAACACAAGTAATCTCAAGTATTGGTGAGAATGTGGAGCAACTTACTATGCAAGGTAAATTGGTACAACCACATTAGAAAACTTCTTGACAGTAACCAACATAAATGTACATACTGTTAAATTAAACAGAGGCCATCCAACTGAAGTGCTCTTAATGCTTTAGTAGCCTGTAAGCAAACCAAATTCTAAGGCTGTAATGCCTCAAGTTTAAAAATCTAAACTTAAAAAAAAAAAAATCTAAACTTAAGGACAACCAATCATAAACAACCAATTCAGGCTTTCCCAAATAAAGCTACTGCTTAAGCGCTACAGCCAATCAAATAAGCTTTGCTTCCACCTCCTTTCCATAAAAGACTTTGCCCATTTGGATCAATTTTTGCTCAAATAAACTCTTAAAATTTTTAATATCCCTCAGTGTATCTTTTAACAACACATGTGCTTTTGCAGAACTACTCCTAGGTGTATACAGAAATGCATATCTTTGTTACCAGAAGACATAGACCAGATTGTTCACAGCAGCATTATTTCTAACAGTAAAGACTACAAATAACCTCAAATGTCCTAGAAAAAGCAAAACTGCAGCAAATTTAATGCCCACTTCTATAGCGCAAGCTTTAAAACACAATTTGGCATATCATTTTATTTTTTAAATAATTAGCTTTACTGAAGTATAATTTACATATGATAAAACTCACTCATTTTAAGTGAATCTAGGTCTACAAATTTTGAGGTATACAGTTGTACAACTACCTCCACAATAAAGATGTAGAATATTTCCATCACCCCAAAGAGTCTACTTCCCTCAATTCTATTACGGAACAACAGTTTTCTGTGCCTACAGTTCTGGCTTTTCTAGAATTTCATAAAAATACAATCATACATTAAGTAATCCTCTGTGTCTGCCTTCTTTCACTTGGCATAATGCTTCTGAAATTCATCCAAGCTTTTAATGTACCAACTCTTCCCTTCTTATAGTTGAGTATAATATTCCACTGTATGAATTTATCACAATCTGTTTACTCATTCAACACTGCCAGGGATTGGATTGTTTCCAGTTTGGGGCAACTACAAAGTTACTATGAACATGTAAGTACAAGCACCTGTGTAGACATACATTTATATTATTCTTTGATAAATCCTTAGAAACAGGATTGTTGGATTTTTCCAGTAAGTGTACATTTAACTCCATAAGAAACTGCCAAACTGCTTTCCTGCCAGAAATATGAGATATAAGTGCTCCACATCTTTACCAACACCAAGTGTTGGTACTATCAACTTTTTAAATCTTAGCCATTCTAATAGATGCTCAGCAGCATCTCATCATGGCTTTAATCTGCATATTCCTAAAGATTAAAGATCTTGAGGGACTACCCTAGTGCTTCAGTGGCTAAGGTTCCATGCTCCCAATGCAGGGGGCCTGGGTTCAATCCCTGGTCAGGGAACTAAAAATCCATCAAGCCAAAACTAAAACCTGGCACAGATATATTTTTTTAATAACAATAATAATAATAAAGATGCCGAGCATTTTTTCATGTGCTTCCTAGCCATTTGCATATTTTCTTTGGTGAAATGTCCACATTTCCCATTTTTAGTTGTGTTTACATTCTTATGTCATAAGAGTTCTTCACATATGGTGGATTTAAGTCTTGTTATCAGATACGTGTCTTACAAATATTTCCTCCCAAAGTGTTGCTTCATTTTCCTAATAGTGTCTTTCAAAGAGGAAAAGTGTTTGACTTTAAATAAAGATTTATCAACTTTTTTTTCTTTTGCAGTTCCAGCTTTTCACATTAAAAGATAATCTTATCTAACCCAAAGTCACCAAGATTTTCTCCTATGCTTTCCTTTAGAGTGGTACAGTTTTAGTGCTTACATTTAGGATTGTAATCCATTTTGAACTGCATCTGGTGTGAAGGACCTCAAAGCATGTTACCCCAAGATATGCCACCTTGGCATACTGATTATTTTGAGTTAAAGGCATTTGGGAAACAATAGGTATAAGAAGGGCACTTTGACCCTCCTTTTCTTCCTGAAAGCAGGAGATGCAACCCCCATGTGAAAGGTACCCTCCCTGTCCCAGGAGGAAGGAAGACATCCTGATCACCAGAAACAGGGAATTTGGGGCCAATGCATGCGTACTAATTTGCTTCAGTCATATCTGACTCTGAGACCCCATGGACTGTAGCTCGTCAGGCACTTCTGTCCATGGGATTCTCCAGGCATGAATACTGGAGTGGGTTGCCATTTCCTTCTCCATTGGGGCCAATAAATCTGAACAAATAAGCCTTGCTTACTTCTTCACCATGTACTACTCCTAACCAAAAGTTCTTTGTCTTGTCAATTCTTCACAAATGTATTGTCTTTTTTATCTAAAAGGTATGAAAGCTTCCTGCTCTGGTCATCCCTCATGTCTTCATTCTCGTGTACAGACATCATGTACATGTAAAAATTTAATAAAATCTGTATATTCTTTTCCCATTGATCTGTCTTATGTCAGTGTGATTCCTAGACCAGCCAGAGAACCTAAGAGGATGGAGAAATTTTTCCTCCCTATAAGGGCAAAATAAGAGCCAATAACCGTTTTTTTCTTGCATATGGATATCCACTTGTTTTAGAGCCATCTGTTGAAAAGACTTTCTTCTCCCCAATGAATTATCCTGGGAGTTCAGAGCAAGTTTCACTCTAGTATTAATTTATCCCCACTGCTCAAGTGTAAACCTTCTGGCTCATGGCAATGTGAACACTTCCCAGACCTGTGTGAGCCTTGCTAACTATTCAAACTATTGTTTTCCTGTGACTCTTTGCCTGGTCTTGTGGAATTTTACCCATAACGTTTACAGATCAATATCCTGGAAATTCCTCCAAGAAGAAAGCTGAGTCAGTCTTAGGGCTCACTTGTTTGTTTCCCTTCTCTCAGGAATCACATGTGCTGCCTGCTTTGTCCGATGTTTATAAATACTTGTTTCATACATTTTGTCCAGTTCTCTAGTTGTTTACAGCAGAAGAACAATTCCTGTAGCAAATTTTCTGAATACAAGTCACTTTATTCTTAAATAGTACAGTGTACAGGTAATTCTCAAAGCTTACAGAAAGACTAGTAACCTTTTAAGTTCCTCTTTTTAATACTTTGCTACTACTCTTTCTTAAAATCTATGCCCTGGTTAATGTTCTCAGTTTTCCTATTTTTCCTCCAATTTTTCAGTGCACGAATTCTTTAAAGAGGCTTGTCATATTGGTGTATGTTAACTTCTTCAAGTAAAAACAGTTTCATTTTATTCTTCGTGAAATGAGCATTGTAAAATAAAAACACACATAAATCTCACATTGGTGATTAGAGAGAAGAAATACCTAAGACTCTAATAAATTTTCTAGTACTAGAAAAGGAACGTACATGCCCTCTCTCTAAGCCTTTTACACAGCAAGCTGTCCCACATCAGTAACAAGAAAACACCTAAAGGACAAGTCAAAAGCAACACTGGATTCCCTGGTCATTTGCTCAGACCACCTTCCTGAACTCTAATCTGACTCACTGCCCCCTGCTCTTGCTTCTCTGCCTCTCTTGGCCATGAACCTCATTCCTTAGTGCTCCTAAGGCTTAGCATTCTTGCTGAGAATTGAGGTGAGGCAGGTAGTCTCAACCTCTTCTGCTTATGATTCCTTTGATTACTGACATCACTTGTAATCCTGGAAAAGAAATACTTCTCTGATTGGCCCCCAAGAACCTTCTTTACTTTGGCAAGCCTGAATGTCTCATTAACAGAAAAGGGAAATTGAAACAGGAAAGCATGACCTACAACTGAACACCAAGAAAACAAACAGCTAATTTAAAAATGACCAAAGAACTTAAACATTTCTCCAAAGAAAATACAAATGGTCAATATGCATAGGAAAAGATGTTCCATATCACCAACCACTAGGGAAACGCAAATAAAAACCACAATGATGTATCACCGCCCAGTCACTAGGATGGTTATGAGAAAAAAAAGAAAGACAAAATAGCAAGCGTTGGCAAGGACGCAGAAGAACGGAAACCTCCGCGTGCTGTTGTCTGTGGTGCACCTGTTCTGGCGAGGAGTACAGAGGTCCTCAACACGTTGAAAATAGAAACCCAGTGATGCAGCAATTCTACTCCTGGGTGTGTACTCAGAGAGTTAAAAGCAGGTATTTGTACACCCATGTTCACAGCAGCATTATTCACAAGAGCTAAAAGGCAGAAGCAACCCAAATGCTTCCAGATGGATGGATAAACAAAACGTGGCATAAACATATGATAGAATATTATTATGCCTTAAAAAGGAATGAAATTCTGGTACCAGCTACAACATGGATGAACCTTGGTATCTCATCATGGTAAGTGAAGTAAACTAGTCACAATAGGAAAAAATGCTGTATGATTCCACTTATGCAAGGTGTCCACTGTAGTCAAATTCACAGAAAAGGAAAGTAGAATACTTGTTGCCAGGGACTGGGAGGAGAGGGACATGAGGAGTTACGGTTTAATGGGTATAATGTTTCAGTTTTGCAAGCTGAAAATATTCCGGAGATTGGTGGCACAACAACGTGAATATACTTAACAATGCTAAACTGTACACTTAAAAGTGATTCAGAAGGGACTTCCCTGGCAGTCCAGGGAATCTGCCTTGCAATGCAGGGGTCACCGGTTCGACCCCTGGTGGGGGAACTAGGATCCCATATACTGTGGAGTAACTAGGTCCTTATGCTGCAACTACTGAGCCCGTGCACTCTAGAGCCCGTGAAGCACACCCAGAGAGGCCACAACAAAAACCTCACATGATGCAGTAAGGATCCCACGTGTCACAACTAAGACCCGACACAGCCAAATAAATTCTTGGCACCATGAACAACATACCCCATAAGAAGGACAGGAGGTTTGATGAATTCCAACCTTAAGCATTATTTAAACAATGAAAAATGGTATACTGGAACTTAAGAGGAAAATCTAAGAAAGCACATTAGAAGCCATAAAATAAGGTACAATGAAAATTCCATCAGTTGTAAAGAATTTACCACTTCCCTATATCATTTTTTAAGCCCATATGTTATCCTATAGTGAAAGTCGCTCAGTCGTGTCTGACTCTTTGCAACCCCATGGACTATACAGTCCATGGAATTCTCCAGGCCAGAATACTGGAGTGGGTAGCCTTTCCCTTCTCCAGAGGATCTTCCCAACCCAGGGAGTGAACCCAGGTCTCCCGCATTGCAGGTGGATTCTTTACCAGCTGAGCCAACAGGGAAGCCCAACAGTGATTAGTAGTTAAAAATCTAAAGAAAGGATTAAATAAAAACCTTATATTACTTAATGATAAACAAGTATGTTGAAAAGAATTCTGTCCTTCCTCATGGACAATCCAGGACAGAAAAGAACCCCTAAGACAGAGCAGATGTTTGCAACTTCCAGCATCAACACAGCCTAGATCACTAGGGCTTGCAGAAGAAAGACAGGAATCCCTGAAAAGCCCACAGGGTTAGGAGCAATCCTTGAGGTTTACTGACACCGAGTTAGAATCTTCTTTAAAATTTGTTCAAACACATGATCTGCAAACCTGTCACTGAAGCACTAACAACTATCTCCTCCTTCGGGGTTGTTTTCTGGTGTGTGTTCCGGCTGACATAATTAAAAGGAGCCCTATATCTAAACTCTGTCAGGGAAGCCTCAGTGGGAACTTTTGATCCCCATATCATGTTATGCCCAGCAGATACTAATATGTGGAGCCATATTCATTCACCAGAGCAGGTCAACTGAATAAAAATGAACATCGGTCCTTCCAGTGAGAGCGCTCAGCGCTGATCCTAGCTGTGATGGGTGATTTGCCAAGTAGCCTCCTCTGAATGCAGAATAAACATGCTGCCAGAGGAATGGGAGAAAAACTGATCAGAGTTCCATCCCTCAGTTTTGGGGTAGGCCAGCGGTTTTAAAACAATGTGGCTAGTTGCTTTTCTGTACTGCCTTAAAGTGGTACTATATAGCCTATGAGATAATATGCTGCCCCATGACTACTTTCAAATGAAACTGCCGAGTGCATACTTAACGCTGGCGGGGCGGGGCGAGGTGTGGCCAGGAATGCTGGTTTCTGTGTTGCTCTGAAACCAAGAGAATCAACTTCCAAGTCAGAATCCTTGAAATAGAAAATGATTACCAACATTTATGCAAACACTCCTGAGAGTTGTTAATGGTAACATTACTTTTGTGAATTAGGTAAACATATGGCTGTTTGGGGCTTCCCTTGTGGTTCAGCTGGTAAAGAATCCACCTGTAATGTGGGAGACCTGGGTTCAACCCCTGGGTTGGGAAGATCCCCTGGAGAAGGGAAAGGCAACCCACTCCAGTATTCTGGCCTGGAGAATCCCATGGATGAAGGAGCCTGCTGGACTACAGTCCACGGGGTCGCAAAGAGTCTCACATGACTGAGCAACTTCACTTTCACTTTAAAAGTTAATAAAATCCCCATACTAAATAAGATCCTAAGAGACAAATTAACATTCCCTCAAAAATGAGGAAATGTTTTCATCTTTACAGGTAAGATTTAACTTAAACTTTTGTCAGTAAGTTATCTGACAACTGAAATGCTATACCTATAAATTGAAAAATACTATCAGACAATGAGAAACCACCTTGTCTTTTCAGGATAAGGAAACATACTTTTTCTTTGCTTTGTCTAGAAGTCTAAAATAAGTTTAACAGTCACATGATGGCTCCACAAATGTCAGTTTCCAGTGTGCACTCATTTACACAGAAACAGCTTTCTTCTGCTGTCACAAGATGAGTCATGTTGAAGAAAGACCAAAGTGTACTAACATGGGAATACCACTTAGCACTCAGCTATGGCTGAAGATGGAGCCTCTTGCTAGTTTAAAAGGGACCACTTTCTTATTAAACTTTCTGCTAAAAAGACCATATCCTGACATGTTGCAAGTTTAACATAACTTACATTTTAATGTCACAATTGCAATAAATTATAAGGTGACTGTTGTCCATCAATCCAACCCTTCTAATAAAAATGTCCCTAAACATTTCTCCCTCAAGACAAAAAGGACTACTGGAGATGAAACATGCTTATGAAGTCCTTCTCTGTTCCATTAAAAGAACCTAAAAACAGCTTAGCTTTGCTGTCAATATCCAGTGGGTAGACAAGGCACTTGAGTTTAGGTAAAGGTTTTGTGGAACCACTTTCTGATGCTCAATGGAGTTCAGAAAAAACACTGTGCAGTGGGCTACGTCCACACCACAGAGCCCTGACACCCCTCAGAGGCTGCTCTATCACAAGAATTCACCACACTCCAGGCAGAAACAATCTATTTATTACCTTCAGCTGCTCCAGGGCAAAAGATGAACCGTCTTTCTGTAAATTGTCAACAATCTGTTCCACAGTATTAGCTGAGAACCAACTATTAAAAAAAGGAAACATATGACTTCAGTAATATGCAAGCGATTTCTTCTTTGCATGATAGCAATGAAGCTAAACATAGATTTCCCTTAAACTTTATTTCAAAAATGAAAAAAAATTTCCAACCTATACTACAGGATGATGAAATAAAATACTGCCTCTCTGGGTATGTGTTTGCAATCTACCTTCACTAATGTGAATAAAGCCTAAATTTTCTCTTCTGCTTTCTTGAATCTATTATATATACATAAATGACACCTGAACTATTAAAAAAAACTGATGCTTCTAAAGTATAAAGCTGGTTGCCTTACATCCCAGTGGTTTTTTCCCTCCCCCTATGTTTCAGTCAATCTGTCAGTCTCTCAAACATTGCACAAAACTTTTTGCTGACCAGCTTGATAAGACCTTCAGAGAAGATGACTTCACGAAGATAAAAGACAAGTTAATTGTTATTTTCTAGCCTCTCTTCCCCATTAAAGAAAAAGAAAGATGTTTTGTGATAAAATGAAACAGCATGATAGATTACTTAAATATAATGAATTTATTTCCCCCTGAAAGAGTGGGCAGGAAGCCACTTTCAAACACTATGTTATCTGATCTCAGAATTCGGTGCACTGTCAAACAGCACAATTACAGTGTCAGTAAATTCAATTTAATATAGTCTTTCCAAAGGAACAGATATAATTGAGATCTCTCTTTAAGTACCTGTTTATTTTGTCCATGTGTTCCTCAAGTATAAAAGGCTTGTCTTGATCAGTCTTTGACTGTTTGAAAAGAAAACCTTTAATTAATTTGAAGTAATACAAATCCTTTTAAAACCTTTAAAATTTTCACCATATTTAATGATATATTTTGACGGAAATTATAACTTTCAGTCAAAATTACATCCAGTCTCATAAATAACTACCACTGTATGTTCAAAAGTCAGACTATGTATTATTCCAGACTAGCACTTGATAAAAGTATCAACAGCAAAAAAAACTATTTTTGTATTTTTATTTGTAGGCATTATACATGATGATGTCATCATCAAAGTGTGTCAGTGAATTTAAGGATTGCAAGGGACCTCAGAAGTCATCCTGCCCCAATTTCTGATACAGAAATTCCTACCACATCTCTGATGTCCCCACAGCATTGACCTCCAGGGGAAAAACACTACCTCAGAAAAGAACTCATGAGTGCGTGAAAAACTATAAATAGGATTAAAAAAAAAATTCTGGACCAAAAATTCACCCTCCCCTGTTTATAGTTCTAGTTAATCCCCCTGAGTTAATCTTCTTGCACAGCGCAGCTTTGAGTCCCCTTACAATCCAGAGCCACCTTATGTACTAACGGGTATGAAGTTCATTCTCCAGGACTGTGGTACAGTACCTTAGCTGCAGGTGTGGCTGAATCACAGCACAAGGATCTGCATACCCCTGCTTGTTTTGGAAACAGTGCTTTATACAACGGGACTAACTGTCAGGGGAAGCACACTAACCGAAACTACCCACCCTGGCCAGGCACCACAGTACCATTTGTGTGAGATGTTCCAGGACAGGAGGTCCTAGTAAGGAACACAGAACTAATAATTTACTACCAACCAGAAGAGTTCAGAAAAGATCAAAAGGAGATGCCACGTGTCTACCATCTCCCAGAATCCTTCTCACTGGCATCCACCTTGGCTGAGCAATGTGGAGACCACCAGGAAGGACTCTGAATCAGAATGACTGACCAAAGACAACCCAGAAACTAGTCCCATACCATAAAACCCGAGACTGCAAGCCATGGGGCAGGGCAGTTCTGGGCTCCTTTACCCTCCTGCTCTCGTCAGGGCACCCCTTGCCAGTAAAATCTCTTGTTTTGTCAGCACCTGTGTCTCCTCAGTAATGCATTTCTGAGTGTTAGACAAGAGCCCACTCTCAGGCCCTGGAAGGGGTCCCCCTTCCTGCAACAACTCTGGCTTAGTTTGGGCGCAGTCTTATTATGCTTCTGGTTTCAACTGAACAGTTAAGATTTTTTTTAAACTGGTGCCATTGTAGGCTACATTTCTCCCATCCTGTACTTATGAATTTGGTACCCTGGACTGAAATTCAATGAACTCTATTGTGACATTGTGACTTAAAAAATATGTAGCTGGTCTTCACCCATATATTTGGCCATTTATTCCAGGCTCACAGTTCCCAAAAACCCATGGAAATCCATAAGTGGAGCATCTTTTGTTATAATATTTGGTCTTTTGTCCTCATGAAATGGGTGTCTTCTGTTATTCACAACAAGCCCTTTTCAATCATACCTTTGTTTATGTTCCTGAGGAAAGCCCCCAGGTCCCAGGGGAACCAACCAAGGGAACTTTGAGTCTCATCCCTCACTGTCCACACTCTCCCACACCTCCCCCTCCTCCACCTCCAGTGAAGGGAAAGGGGCTGGAAATTGAGTTTGATCACCAATGGCAATGACTTAATCAACTGTCTCTATGTAATGAAGCCTCTGTAAAAACTCCAAAGGATGGGGTCTGGAAAGCTTCCAAGGTGATAAACATGCAGGGAGAGTGGTTCACCCCAACTTCCTGGGGACGGAGCTCCTGGGCTTGGGCCCTTCTGGACCTCACCCAGTGTATCTGTTCTTTGAGCGGTGCATTCATATCCTTCATCATATCCTTTATAATAAACCAATAAATGCTATGTGTGTCCCAGAGTTCTATGAGTCATTCTAGCAAATTAGCAAAGCCAAGGAGGGGATCATGAGAACCCCAATTTACTGCTAGTCAGTGAGAAGTACAGGTGACAACCTGGAGTCTAAAGGACGGTCCATCTTGTGGGACCGGGCCCGTGAGCTGTGTGATCTGATGGTAACCTCAGGTAGGCAGTGTTAGCACTGAAATGAGTCACAAGACACCCAGCTGGTGTTGTGGAGAACTGCCTAATAGGTGGAAAACAAACATGTCCGGCGTCAGACGTGTTGTGAACATGGTAGTAGTGACAGAATAAAGGAAACACATGGAATGTTTCCCCGTATATCGTTCAAATTTCATATTTTTACTACTAAACATATTACTCTGAACTTTAAGTGTTGTTTTTTCCGCCCACATGTTTACCTAACTATTTTCTTAGTTTCAAATCAATCTGATCAAAATGCCATCAACATTCTTATCCAAATAACTGAAAAAAAAACACTGAATAAGGCCAAAATGACTTTACTTACAGACCAACAGCCACACACTTATCAGAACTCTCTGATAAGGCCCTTCAACCTCCACATACTATAATCCATCCCACATTTATCCAACTTGGCAACATAAGAGACTGTCAAATGCTTTCACAAACTCTGATGAAACCCTCACATGCTTGCATTCATATTCACAGCACTAAGTATTCAAGGCCCATGAATCTCTACTCATGTTTTTCAGTTCTAGGTAATTTTAGGGTGAGGGGGAACTATTTCTCTAACCTATCCTCTATTACAAATTCCTGACAGTTAAGATATTGGATCTCCTGGAATAATTTTCCTTTCTCTTCATTTTTCATCTTCTGATCCTCTTAGACTTTTCCTCATCCACCAAGTTTAGTCTAATCTATTGTGGGTTTTTCTTCTCCCTTTCACTGTCATATTTTAAATATCTTTTTTATTCTTTAACTATTTCTCTTAGTAACAACTGTTCTTATTTCACAGATAAAATATTTTCCTCCTATCTGAAGACTAAAAAAAAAAACACCACAGCCAAATCTATAATTATTTAGTTTCCTTTTCCTTGCACTGTCTACTCCCTTCGAGTATCTTTTTTGGCCAATCTCTGGTTTTTAATGCCTGGCAGTCCTTGTTTTTCTGTGTGAAGTACTAAAATTTAGAAGCTTTGTAATGTCAATTGCAATTACAGAACTGTCAATTATGTATACATTATGAGGTGATCACACAAAGGCCCGAATGTTTCTTTCATTAGCGGGGTCCTCGAATGTCAATAGCTACACATTTTCTTTTCCTTCTAATGAACTGCTTGGGAGTGGAATGGCGCTATGGACTAAATGTTTGTGTCCCCACAAAATTCACTTTGAAACCCTAACTCCGATGTGATGGTATGTGGGGGGGTGAGGCCTATGGGAGGTAACTAAGTCAAGAGGATGGAGCTCTCAGGATGGGATTAGTGCCCTTATACGCAGAGCCCTGAGAGAGCTTACTTTCTCTGCTGTGTGAGGATACAGCAGGAAGGCATTCATCTGCAGAACAGAAGAGGACCCTCACCAGGAACCTAATCAGCTGGCACCTTGATCGTGGACTTGCCAACCTCCAAAACTATGAGAAACTTCTGTTGTTTAAGCCACAGGTCTACAGCATTTTTGTTATGGCTGCCCAAACTAAGATAGATAGTATGTAAGAATTCTAGGAGCCAACCAGGAAAAGAGGCCAGCATTCTTCCCATTTAATATGTTCTGCACCTTTTCAGTAGAACATCTGCCCTGCCCTTAGCCAGCGAGGCCCTGTCAGAGGCCTTGGTACCTACAAAGAGTCCACAGCAAGAACTGGTTTGCTTATTGGCTTCCCCCATTGAAGGATAAGTAGCTGCCCTCATCCTTCCACTTTCAAGCTTCCAAAATAGTGACATCTCATACCTGCCACTGTCTCCTCTTTTGTTCTGCTTCTCTTTGTGGATTCCTGCCTTTTCTATTCCTTTATTATAATTTTAGTGGGGTTCAGGAGAGAACATGTATTCAATCTATTGATATCATTTTTAACTAGAAGTCATGTAGCATGTTTATAGATTCTCAGTGCTCAAAAGAAAACATAAGGTAGGCTACATAAGCAATTAAAAGAAAACACTGCAACGTACTTCATTATTATATTCAGACATATACCAGAGTTTCACTTTAGCAGCTCCACAAGTGGCATCTACATTGAACCTACATTATAGAAAAGTCACAGTGTGTTGTAAAAAGCCCTTGCAAGGGCCAGTCATGAGGCTGTGCCCTGAAATTCACCAGCAACGAGAAAACAAGCCATGTAGTTGCAGGTAAAGAAGTCATCTTCTCAGATGGCTATCCTAACAATTGTGAAACACTGACACTCCCATCAGGTTTTAACATAAATAAATCCCAGTGTGTTTATTTATATTCACAAACTATAATATTCATCAACTTCTAATTTTTCAGTCACTCCCCCTTTCCCCTGAGTTAAAATCTGAGGTTAGAATACTGACAAGATTACCTTTGCGTGGTAAGTTTCTAAGACATCTGCAATATTTTCTTTTGAAGGCGATTTCAGGGCTAACAAATCTTCTTCTAACATGCCCAACTACAGGTGGAAAAAAAGGAAAACATTTAAAAACCCATAGGAACACATTTTTTTTTTAAAGAAATCTTATTCTTTAATAAAAATCCTTGTCTTAAAATTATGACACTCTCTTTTCAGCTGAGTCAATGAAGGCAATTTTCACTTACGTTGAAGGCACACACATTCCCACAAAGCAAATGCTGCCTTGCAAGGAATGGATAAAGATGAAAAAAACTGAAGAGGAGAAAGAGAGACATTCATCTTTGTTTCCCTCTGGCTATTGAGCACTCGAAATGTGCTACTGCAACCAAGGATCTTAACTGTAAATTTTACTTTAATCAATTTTAATTAAAAACTGCCACATGTGACTAACGGCTACTGGAGTCGGTGCACAGCTCTATAATACAGCCACACTTAACTCTTGAACAGCTGTTAACATAACTGATGCCATCTTGCGCCCATACACTTTCTTCTGTTCTCCCACCGCCCCTACCAGGGCTGTGCTGGGCAGTAACCCCTTCTCTATCAAGTGCTCTGTAGTTAACAGACAACATTTAATAATCATTAAGGCCAGGTGGTCTCCAAGCTCTGTTAAGTCCCCAGACGATGACGAAGACTCTCGCTAACATATTCCCAGTGCCCAAGAGATGCCATGGAACTCATGTGTGTGTGCTAAGTTGCTCCAGTCGTGTCTGACTCTTTGCGATCCTATGGACTGTAGCCCACCAGGCTCCTCTGTCCATAGAATTTTCCAGGCAGGAACACTGGAGTGGGGTGCCATGCCCCCCTCCAAGGGATCTTCCCCAGCCAGCGATCAAACCCACGTCTTACATCCCCTTCAATGGCAGGCAGGTTCTTTACCACTAGCACCACCTGGGAAGCCCACCATGGAATTCCCCAGGCAAGAATACTAGAGTGGGTAGCCATTTCCTTCTCCAAGGGATCTTTCTAACCCAAGGATAGAACCTGTTTCTCCTGCATGGCAGGCAGATTCTTTATCATCTAAGCCACCAGGGAAGCCCAGAAATGAATTAACCATTCATAAATCCTGATTTAGGAATGCATGTCCTGTTTCTAAGCACACACTCCCATATCCAAAGGTCAACTATAAAACTGTCCCAGTGGCCCATCAGCTGTGAATGCTGCGAGATCCCTGTCCGCCCGATCCCACCCTGAGAGTACATTACCCTATGATAAACTGACCCAATGATTATACGGAGACACTTGCCTCAGTGTTTTGGTCTCAAGATACTGTCCGTATCACAGTTTGGTGGGTACTTTTTGTTCCCTCCATCTTCCAACAGTTCTCCATCTATATCCCTCACATACCTATTCCTAAGCTCAGCCAAATGGATTTTTACTGTTTCTAAAACAAAGCTAATGCTTTCCTACAGCTATGGGCTTGCTCATTAAAGCTTCCTCTATCCAGAAAACCTTCTCCTGACTTAAGGCCCAGTTGGCCTGTTAAGATTCAAGTTGAACTGCAACCTCTATGAGAAAACTTTCAGTCCTTTTTTATAAGTAAGCTCTTCCTCCTTTCAGTCCATTGAATCCTTTCCTTGTGTTCTGTTTGCAGACTTATCATACTTTACTCTGTCAGGTGATACAGGTGGTTTTTTATCTTTTCTACCTCTAGCTCCATTCCCAATGTGTGTTACTCATTTCTATTATCTGCTGCAGGCCCTGTAAATGGCAGCCGATGCACTGCAGATACTACTGGGCAGATTGACAAAAAAAGGAAGGGTTGTGGTTCAGTTCTCCCCACCAGCCTTAACCAAATTCCACTATAATCAAGAGTGTCCCTCCAGAGTAGATAATGGAGTGCCCCTGTTTGCTCCCTGTTACAGCTCGGTGAAGAATAAGACAGCCACCTACTCAATGTGACCGAAGATGCCCATAAAGATCTGAAAACTCAGGCAAACGTGATGAAAGGCCCTCATGTCAGCATTACAGGGACAACCTTCAACTTTGTATACTTTCACACATTTTAATAACATTCCCTCCACTATCTCCTAACACTCCTCCCGCAAGATCAGAAATCCCTGAGTTTCCTGGGAAGCTGACTTTACCCCCACAGTTCCAGGAGCTGGGAGAGATTAGTCAGTGTATTCCACCCACCCACGCGGTTGAGGCATTATACAAGCCAGCTGAATCAGACTGAGCTAAACTAGTTGAAGAATAAATCTCAAATCTCTTGCTGAGAATTCTGAGGCAAAACCAACTTGAACTGTGGTTTCTGTTACATTTAACACAATGAGTTTCAACTGCTATGATAAGACTGCTGTCCTCACTTTGGAGATGGGAAAACTGGAGCTAAAGAGGCTAAATTCAAGCTAGGATTTAAAACCAGACTGTCCATCTGCACATCCTTTGCCACTATGCTATCCCGTGCTAAGAAAACTGACCGTGTGGCTTAAAAAAAATTTTTAAGACAAAGATAAGTTCCTTACAACAAATACCCTTTTAGAAGAGCTTTTAAGATCATATTTTACAAACTTTTAAATGCACTGGGGAAACTAACAGGAGAACCTTTCAAAAATATCTTTACAAAAGCCACTGTTGTCGTTCAGTCACTATGTCCAACTCTTTACAACCCCATGGACACAGCTCACCAGACTTCCCTGTTCTTCACTATCTATCAGAGTTGGTTCAAACTCATGACCATTGAGTTGGTGATGCCATCCAACCATCTCCTCCTCTGGCGCCCCCTTTTCCCCCTGCCTTCAATCTTTCCTAGCATCAGGATCTTTTCCAATGAGTTGGCTCTTCATATCAGGTGGCCAAAGTACTGGAGCTTCAGCTTTAGCATCAGTCCTTCCAATGAATATTCAGGGTTGATTTCCTTTAGGAGTGACTTGTTTGATCTCCTTGCTATCCAAGGAACTCTCAAGAGTCTTCTCCAGTACCACAGTTCAAAAGCATCAATTCTTCAGCATCCAGCCTTCTTCTTTTATAAATTCAGATTTTTATATATTAGACTTTCTTAAAATATTACTTTTTTTTTTTTAACACAGACTATAATTATTCATTAAAAGATACTCACTGGAGGTACCAGGCAAAACAGCCCTGGATCTAGATATAATTATCTCCATTTTGCATACAAGAAAACTGAGGATTGAAGAGCTTAAGCACCTTCCCCAAGGTCACACAGCTTTAAGGGCAGATGCAGGATTCAGACCCATGTTTGCCAAACACTTATACTGTTATACTGTTAAACTTTTATCCCAAACACTTATACCACCTCCCCATGCAATATGAGTTATTCCAACAACACAAAGTGCAGCCATCCAAGTAATTACCTTTTCAAAATCTACAAAGTGTGTAGCAATTCCTGCTGTGTACACATCTCTTCCTTTCAGCCTGAATCCTGTTAATGCAAGGAAGTACCCAAGTTTTCCTTGAAGTCGTGGCAAGAAATAACCTCCACCCACATCAGGAAATAGCCCTGTAATTAAAAACAAAAAGAGATAATGACTCAAATGAAAGAGATAACTGCAGCTCTCTTACTTTATATCAAAGAGCCATTTTTCTCTGGAGTCTGAATCTATATTAAAACATTATTACTATACCATGGTACTATAACACAACACACGCAACACAATATCACAAAAGACTTGCTATAAACTGTGCTAACTTAACTGGGATATCTTTCAAATTTTTCATGTTTCATTTCTATAGAAGACAATAAAGGATTTGATGACACAATGTTTTTACATGTAACTACTCGATAAATATTTACCTAAATTTCTTATCTCTACTACTTCTTTTTAAGAATCTCCAAGGATTTGAAATATTTGAAAACAAATATTTTCTTTCCAAATGATTAGCACAGAAAAAAATAAAATCTGTGGCTATTATGTGATAAATTATTATTAGCATTTAATCAATTTCTATACAGTCAAATATCTAATAGTCAAGATACTTAAAGTGATGTGAAAACCATTAGTTCTAGTACATGAACAAGTTTATACCTAATCAACAGAACTTGCACCTATTCTTTCCTTAATCATGAGAATTAAAAAAATTCCCTTAAAAAAAAAATTCCCTTATTCTCTCTACTGGCAACAACTAAAAACAGCAGATATGCAAATACTTGTCAATATACTACTTTTTGGTGCTTAAGAGCTTCTTAAACAAGCTTGACCCTCTAGGTTTAAAAGCTATCTATTTCAAAATCACTTCAATTAAGTAAGCTGAGATAAAAATACAAGCATTCAAAAATTCTTTCCAGGTCTACTTGCCAAAAAGTTCCTAGACTTGAAAGAATCAGTGGCATGTTACTGTAAATAGAAATATCTCTCAACATCTCAAACAACATAGGTCTAAAGTTGAATTCATAACCCCTGCCAACACCCTCGTCCAGTTCACCCAGCCCAATAAAGGGTGCAACTATCCAGACTCAAACCTCCTCATGTACCACCCCTTAACCCTCCATCAACAACTATGATCTGTTGCTTCCTCCTCTAGACAGTTCTCTACACAACAGCCAGTGATCTTTTTAATAACATAAATCTTTTTTTAATGTTCTTGTCTGACTGAATTTTTTAAATTATCTTAATAACACAAATTTTGATGAGTCTTGCATTCCACTGCTTATAAGTCTTCCATGACTGCCCATTTCTTTTAGATTAAAACTAACGCTTTTATCAGTCTTCCCCAGGCACTTTGGTCATCTTTCTGTTCCTCAGTGTTCATCCCTACTTACCCCTGAACCTCAGGAGCACTCTGCCCAAGCAAACACACCTCTATCCTGAAGCACTCTCATCTGTTCCAGAGCCCCACATTCTCCCTCGCCCCTTGCGTCAGTGGCTGCCTCCTTCCAGTGCCCCTCCTGGCTTCACTTCCCTTGGGCCTGCACATGCTGCTGTACCTCGGTCTCATCATAGACTATCCGCTCCCCACTACACATGTTTCCTTAGCTCTGACAGCTTTAGATAACATCGATGTGATGAACTGAATTGTATCCCAAATTGTGTCCCAAAATCTTAAGCTGATGCCCTATCCCCACAATGTGACAATTTGGAGAAGGGGACTCTAAAGAAGTAACTAAGATTAAATGAGGTTTGAAGGGTGGGGCCTTATCTAATAGGACTGGTGTCTTTATAAGAAGAGGAAAGACTCCAAGACAAAGGGCCGTGTGAGGACACAGAGAGAAGGCAGCTCTCTGCAAGTCTAGGAGAGAGGCCTTGGGTGAAACCAAATCTGCCAATACTTTGATGTTGGACTTCCTGCCTCCAGGGGGAGGAATAAGCAGGAGAAATAAATGTTGTTTAGGCTACCCAGTCTTGGTATTTTGCTATGGAAGCCCATTACAGACCCAAATCTATCTATCTAGTTATGATTTTTCCCCTGGATATGAACTCTCATATCTGCAATTAACCACACAGATAATAAACATCCCAGATACAACCTGGCAAACACAACCCTTGAGTCACATCCCTCCAACCACACTGCTCCTTCTCTAGTGGCCTTACAGCCATCTAGCAGCACTAGCTAAACACCTTGGAATTATTCCTGATTCACTACATCACAAGTTAACTCCAAAACATTTTCCAAATATGTCCTCTCTATTCTAACTTTACAGCTTCTTATCACTCCAAGCCTAAAATTATCTCTCTCTAGACTTGTGCTGCTCAATAGAATTTTCTATGATAAAAATGTTCTGTAATCTATGCTGCCACTAAACAGATATGGGTATTAAACACTTGCAATGTGGCTGGTGCAACTGAGGAACTGAATTTATTTAAATTAAATAGTCATATGTGATCAGCGGCTACAGTATTAGATAAGAGAGCTCTAGATTAATGTAATAACCTTCTAACAAGCCTCTCTGCCATTACTCTTGCACCCCTACAACCCATTTTTCCTTAAAGCAGTCAGAATGGTATCAGAATGTATACCAGACCACATTACTCTCTGCTTTAAACTCTCCCACAGTTTCCCATAATATTTAGGTTTAAATCCAGACTCTTTACCTGAGTTCCCTGTGTATCTCTGGAAGAGCACAGTATATCACTCTGCCCCCGATTCAGGCAGTAGACTCTATTTGGTTCTTTGAGCAAATAAAGTAAGGCTTCATTCTTGCTTTAGACTAACTATTCTTAATGCACAGTGTTCTGTTCTAAAATATATTAATATACCTGCTTGCTTCCTGTTATTCAAATCTCAGCTTAAAGATGTCTCCGTGGACAACTTCTGTAATCATCTAAGCTAAAAGAGACCATTCAGTTATGACCTAAAACAAATCCCTCACGATTATACAGTGGAAGTAACAAATAGATTCAAGGGATTAGATCTGATAGACAGAGTGTCTGAAGAACTACGGATGGAGGTTTGTGACCTTGTACAGGAGGCAGTGATCAAGATCATCTCCAAGAAAAAGAAATGCAAAAAGGCAAAATGGTTGTCTGAGGAGGCCTTACAAAAAGCTGAGAAAAGAAAAGACGCAAGAGGCAAAGAAGAAAAGGAAAGATATATCCATCTGAAGGCAGAGTTTCAAAAAATAGCAAGGAGAGATAAGAAAGCCTTCCTCAGTGATCAATGCAAAGAAATAAAGGGAAAAAATACAATGGGAAAGACTAGAGATCTCTTCAAGAAAATTAGAGATACCAAGGGAACATTTCATGCAAAGACGGGCACTATAAAGGACAGAAATGGTATGGACCTAACAGAAGCAGAATAGAAGAGGTAGCAAAAATACACAGAAGAACTATATAAAGATCTTCACAACCCAGATAACCAGGATCACTCACCTAGAGCCAGACATCCTGGAATGTGAAGTCAAGTGGGCCTTATGAAGCATCACTATGAACAAAGCTAGTGGAGGTGAAGGAATTCCAAATGAGCTATTTCAAATCCTAAAAGATGATGCAGTGAAAGTGCTGCACTCAATATGCCAGCAAATTTGGAAAACTCAGCAGTGGCCACAGGACTGGATAAGGTCTGTTTTCATTTCAATCCCAAAGGAAGGCAATGCCAAAAAATGCTCAAATTACCACACAACTGCACTCATCTCACACACTAGCAAAGTAATGCTCAAAAATCTCCAAGTCAGACTTCAACAGTACATGAACTGTAAACTTCCAGATGTTCAAGCTGGATTTAGAAAAAGCAGGGGAACCAGAGATCAAATTGACAACATCCGTTTGGATGATTGAAAAAGCAAGAGAGTTCCAGAAAAATATCTACTTCTGCTTTATTGAGTTTACCAAAGCCTTTGACTGCAGATCACAACAAACTGGAAAATTCTGAAAGAGATGGGAATACCACACCACCTGACCTGCCTCCTGAGAAATCTGTATGCAGGTCAGGAAGCAACAGTTAGAACTAGACATGGAAAAATGGACTGGTTCCAAATCGGGAAAGGAGTCAAGGCTGTATATTGTGACCCTGCTTATTTAACTTATATGCACAGTTCATCATGAGAAATGATGGGCTGGATGAAGCACAAGCTGGAATCAAGATTACCGGGAGAAATATCAATAACCTCAGATATGCAGATAACACCACCCTTATGGCAGAAAGTGAAGAAGAACTAAAGAGCCTCTTGATGAAAGTGAAAGAGGAGAGGGAAGAAGTTGGCTTAAAACTCAACATTCAGAAAACTAAGACCATGGCATCTGGTCCCATCACTTCATGGCAAACAGATGGGAAACAATGGAAACAGTGAGAGACTTTATTTTCTTGGGCTCCAAGATCATTGCAGATAGTGACTGCAGCCATGATATTAAAAGACACTTGCTCCTTGGAAGATATGTTATGACCAACCTAAACAGCATATTAAAAAGCAGAGACATTACTTTGCCAACAAAGGTCCGTCTAGTCAAAGCTATGGTTTTTCCAGTGGTCATGTGTGGATGTGAGAGCTGCAGTATAAAGAATGCTGAGCACCGAAGAATTGATGCTTTTGAACTGTGGTTTTGGAGAAGTTCTTGAGAGTAACTGGGATTGCAAGGAGATCCAACCAGTCCATCCTAAAGGAGATCAGTCCTGAATATTCATTGGAAGGACTGATGTTGAAGCTGAAACTCCAATACTTTGGCCACTTGATGCGAAGAACTGACTCATTTAAAAAGACCCTGATGCTGGGAAAGATTGAGGGCAGGAGGAGAAGGTTGATGATGAGATGACAGAGACGACAGAGGATGAGATGGTTGGATGGCATCACAGACTCAATGGACATGAGTTTGAGTAAGCTCCGGGAGTTGGTGATGGACAGGGAAGACTGACGTGCTGCCATCTATGGCATGCTGCAAAGGGTCGGACAGAATTCAGTGACTGAACTGAACTGAAATGAAGCTAAAATAGCCATCCAAGAGAATTACACTTTGAGTAAGATGCTGTAAGAGGGACCAAATTTACTCTTCTACCTGAAATAAGTATAGAAAAACAACTGCAGTATATGAAATAAGTTTTCAACATACTGGACCACCAAGCAGTAAAGGAAAGTGATGTCTGAATATCTGAAAACGAATGAGGTAAATCCTACTTAAAAGCTTCCTTGGTGGCTCAGTAGTAAAGAACCCACCTGTTAATGCAGGAGACATGGGTTTGACCCTGGGTCTGGAAGATCCCCTAAAGAAGGAAATGGTAACCCACTTCAGTATTCCTGCTTGGGAAATCCACAGACAGAGGAACCTGGCGGGCTATATAGTCCATGGGGTCTCAGAGAGTTAGACATGGCAAAGAGACTAAACAACAACAAGCCCTACAAAGCTCCATCTTAATGCCTGGAGAGAATGTCCAGGCCCAAAACAGTCCTAGATTTGAGGGGAATTAAGCTAAAAATTCAGGGAGACAGAGGCAGAAAGAATTCCCAGAACAGAGTACCAGCGAGGAAAGAGCTGCACAGAGAGAAAACACTGGAGATCTGCAGTGTCTCCCATAAGTCCCCAGCTTGGTACTGATAACTACATGTGTTCAATGAAGAGACTGTGAGGTTAAGGAAAGAACCACAGGGAAGGATTACAGAGAACGGTACTGGGAACCTACACAGGGCTGAGAATAGCACCTGTTCCCACCAACCAGAACAGGAAAGCTCAGGATTCGTGGAGGCACAGAGCAGAATGCAAAGAAGGGTCTCTCCAGCAGTAGGAAATAATTAGCCCTAGTCTGAGCACTGTTCCAATCCTACATTAAAAACAAACAAACAAAAGACCTAAAAGACAAACAAACTATTTCCAAGTAACTTAACCTCATCCCAGAAGCAAGGTAAAGAACATTTACAAGAATACAGATTTCCTCAACTTACAGTGGGGTTGTGTGTGTGGGTTACATTCTGATAAATCCATCATAAATTGAAAATACCATAAGTCAAAAATGCATTTAACACACTTAATCTATCAAAAAATCATAGCTTAGCCTAGCCTACCTTAAATGTGCTCAGAACACTTACATTAGCCTACAGTTGGGCAAAATCATCTAACACAAGGCTTATTTTATAATAAAATATTGAATATCCCTTATAATTTATTGAATATTATACTGAAAGTGAAAAACAAAATGATTCTAAGTACCAGATATATATCTTAGTGATTAGATGACTGCCTAAGAGGTATGGCTCGCTGCTACTGCCCAGTATCACAAGAGTATGGTACCAGATATGGCCAGCCAGGGAAAAGGTAAAAATTCAAAGAACAGTTTCTGTTACATGTATATTGCTTTTGCACCATTGTAAAGTCATAAGTCAGACCATCATAAAGTAGGAATCATCTATATAAAGGTAGACAGCACCCAACAAAGTAAAGCTTACAATGTCTAGAATCCAATCAAGAAATACCAGGTATCTAAAACCAGGAAGATGTTACCCACAATGACATGACAAAACAATCAAAATTGACTCAGAACTGATATACACATGAAAATTAGCAAACAAGGAGATCAACAGTTATAATAAACATATACCATATATTCAAAAAGTTCAGCAAAAACAAAAAAGATATTTTAAAAAATCACCCACATGATGGTACTACAGATGAAAACTAAGATGAATGTATAAGCTAAAAATAATTACCTAAATAGGATTTAGGACAATTTTAACTTTGCAAAAGAAAGGATTAGTGAACTTCAAGATACAGGCATAGCTAGTATCTTGGCAACTGAACATCAACAAGGTGGAAAAAAGAAAATTTTAAAAAATGAACAAAGCATGAGTGAGCCTAAAAAAAAAATTTTTTTTGAGAGTCTTCCAAAAAAATTTTAAATGGAGTTCCTGAAAAGGAAACAGTGGGACACAAAAATATTTGAAGAAATAATGCCAAACTTTCCAAATCTGACAAAAACTATAAACCTAACTAGACAAACAAACACAAGCATTAAAAAACATACACACACAAACATAAGAAACAAGAAGAAAGCTACCAAAAGTACATCAAAATCAAATGATCAATAGAAAATTTTAAGAGCAGCCAGAGAAAGTAAAAAAGAAAAAGAAAAAAAAGACATAGAGGAACCAAGATAAGGGGAAGAACACATTAAACGTCAGAACAGAATTCTATACTTGAGCTCAGGTTTAACCTTAGCAGACTAGAGAAAGAGGTAAAACTTAAAGTACAAGGAAGTAATAAATATCAGAGCAGAAATCAATAAAAGAGAGAATAAATAAAACAAAAAAAAATTTTTGAGATCAATAAAATTAACAAATCTCTAATTAGATTGATCAGAAAAAAACAGAAGACACAAATTATAATATCAAGAATGAGAGACCCAGATACTACTATAGGTTCTACAGATACTGAAAAGATAATAAGGATATTAACTTTATGCTAGTAAATGGACAAACTCTTTAGAAGACTCAAATTACCAAATCTTGTGCAAGAAGAAATAGACAATTTGGAAAGTCTACATCTATTAAAGATTTTGAATTTGTAGCTAAAAAACCTTCCAAGGCCTAGAAAAGGAAACTCCAAGCCTAGATGGCTTCACTGGTGAATTCTACCAAACAGAGAGGGAGAAAAATAAAAAGAACCAATTCTACACAAACTTTTCAAGAAATGAAGCCAGCATTACCCTGTATCAAAATGAAGCAAGCAGGTTTCCAGAAAACTACAGACAGTATCCCTCATGAACTCAGATGCAGAAATTCCAAGTAAAACTTCAGTGAACCAAACTCAACAACATATAAAAAGCAGAACACGTCATACTAGAGTGATATTTATCCCAGCAATGAAGAGTTAGTTTAATGTCGAAAAAAAAATCAAGTAACTCACCATTAATAAGAAACTAAAAAAGAAAAACTAAAAACTAAAAAAGAAAAACCAATGGTCACCTGAACAGATGCAGGAAAGACAAAATCTAAAATCCGTTCCCAAGCAACAGAAGGAAAGTTTCCCATCCTGATAAAGGGCATCTATGAAAAACCTATACCTAACATTATACTTAATCAGTGAAGACTGAATGTTTGAAGTTCCACTTTCAACATATCTGTTCTAGACTGTATTAGAGGTTCTATCCAGCAGAATTAGACAAGAAAAAATAAAAACTATCCAGATGAGAAAGAAAAAAGTAAAACAGAATTTATTTGTAAAGAACATAACTATCTATAGTTAGAAAATCCAATTCAATCTACAAAAAATCTATTAGAACTAATAAGTGAATTTATCAAGTTTGCAGGATACAAAGTACAAAAGTCAATTTCTATACATTGGTAACTAACAATTAGAACTAGATTTTTAAAATATCATTTATAATATCATTGAACAATGTTAAATTCTTAAGGAAAAATCTGACAAAGGATGTATAAGAAATTGAAAACTACAAAATTTGGCTTCAAGAAATTAAAGAAGATCTAAATAAATGCAAAGAAACACCTTGCTCACAAGTTTGAAGACTCAATATTGTTAAGATGTCAATTCTCCCTAAATTGATAGATCCTAGACAAGCCAAATAAAAATTCTAATAGGCTTTCTTGCTGAAACTTACAAAATAACTCTAAAATTCATATAGAAATACAAATGATCTGTATAGCCAAAACAATTTGGGAGGGAAAAAAACAAAGAACAAAATTAGAGGATTATCATTATCAAGATTTACTGTAAAGCAACAGTAATCAAAACAGCAGGGTATTGGCACCATGATCGGCACTTACAAAGGCACAAAGGCAATCAGTGGAGAAACAGTAGCTTTTTCCAAAAAATGATGTGGGAATGATTTAATCTCCCTAAGCAAATAATAAACTTTGATCTATATCTTTGACCTAAACTTTGATCTGTACCTTTGAGCCACACCTCACACCTCATAAAGTTAATTCAAAACAGAGAATAGATCTGAATGCAAGAATATTTCCTCTAATAATTTTTTACCTAAAATTAAGTAAATGTACAGCAGAACTTAGCACAGTTGATTGTAAATCAACTATACTTCAATAAGAATAAATAAATAAAATCAACTACAGTGTGCTAGTTTTTCCAGTTAAATATGCTTGCTTTTGCATTTTCAGATAAAACTATTAGCTAATATAAACTTTAAGGTATCTTCCCATTATAATTTTGTTTTAAAAGTTCTTTCATTGCTGTAGCTCACACAAAATTCCATCAATTCCTTCAATAACAATATAATCTGAAATGTATCAAAAGATGATAACTCTAAAAGTAATTATGAAAATTTTGGTGTTTTTTGTTTTAATTTACCTATTGCTGTTTCAGGCATTGCAAAAAGAGACTTTTCAGTAGCCACTCGGAATTGCCCATGAACTGAGACACCAACTCCCTAGGAAAAAGGCAGAAAATCATTTTAAAATAAAGTGGGGGTAAAAAATAAATAAATAAAACTCTCACATTTATAAACATTAAAAGCCAAGTAAATTATCCCTATATATTATATATAAAGATATACATAATATGTATTATATACAACTCCTCATAAAGCGTATCTATAAAGGACTTTCAGGAGACAAATGAGAGGGAAAACCTAAACCACACAATTTCAGAACTTGCTAAGCAAAAAGATACATGGGTGTCCCTGATACCTGGAACAGATGTGTTTTAGCCAAGTCACTTTCCATCAGGGTCCTGTGTTATGCTTCACGTCCTCTCCCCCAATTCCTTCTCCTTTCAAACTAGACGGAGCATTGCAGCGTACTGACTGTTTCCAGCACCACTGTTCTCAGTGGAACCAATCATCAAAAAAGCATAACCAAACTATTCTAGCAAATTTCAGTGGCCTTAAATAGAATATTCACACATTTATTCACATTATTTCATCAAATAAAATTAGCAACATTTTTCTCAGACACACAGTTAGTAACTGTTTAACTCTTAAAATTGGTAAGCAAAAATTTTACAAAATAAAAAGATTTGGCTGAAAGTCTATTTCTGATTTGATAAATATCACTGAAAATGACAAACTTAAGAGACATCTCTGAATAAACAGACATATTCGAATAAAATAAGAGGTATACATGTGATAACAAAGAATCCAAGTTTGTGTCAATGCTCACATTTTGACATACATTTCCTATGTTACGTTCTTTTCACAATATTCAAAACATCTACTCATTCTTAATCCTTTTGAACCAGTGTATTCTATCTTTGGCTTCCCTGGTGGCTCAGACGGTAAAGTATCTGTCTGCATTGTGGGAGACCTGGGTTTCAACCCTGGATTGGGAAGATGCCCTGGAGAACAGCTACCCACTCCAGTATTCTGGACTGGAGAACTCCATGGAGAAAGGAGCCTGGCAGGCTACAGTTCATAGGATCACAAAGAGTTAGACACGAGTGAAGTGAGTTGGCATGCACACATGCACTAGTTTTATTAATAATTTTTTGTATTATTGTAAGAAACCTTGCCTCACATTCTACTCTCCACTTTTGTTTATCACAATGTTTTTGCTGTTGCTCAGTTGTGTCCAACTCTTTGCAACCCCATGCACTGCAGCGCGCCAGGCTTCCCTGTCCTTCACTATCTCCCAGAGTTTGCTCAAACTCATGTTCATTAAGTCGATGATGCCATCCAACCATTTCATCTTCTGTCACCCCTTCTCCTCCTGCCCTCAATCCTTCTCAGCATCAGGGTCTTTCCAAATGAGTCAGCTCTTCGCATCAGGTGACCAAAGTGTTGAAGCTTCAGCTCAGCACTGAAGGTGCTGTCAGCACTGAAGCTTCAGTCCTCCCAATGAATATTTAGGGTTAATTTCCTTTAGGATTGACTGATTTGATTTCCTTGCAGTCCAAGGGACTGTCAAGAATCTTCTCCAACACCTCAGTTCAAAAGCCTCAATTCTTTGGTGCTCATCTTTCTTTATGGTCCAACTCTCACATCTATACATGACCACTGGAAAAAACACAGCTTTGACTATACGGACCTTTGTCAACAAAGTGACGTCTCTGCTTTTCAATGCGCTATCTAGGTTTGCCATAGCTTTTCCTCTAAGGAGCAAGTGTCTTTTAATTTCATGGCTGCAGTCACCATCTGCAGTGATTTTGGAGCCCTCAAAAGTAAAGCCTGTCACTATTTCCACTGTTTCCCTATCTATTTGCCATGAAGTGATGGGACTGGATGCCATGATCTTAGTTTTTTGAATGTTGAATTTTAAGCCACCTTTTTCACACTCCTCTTCCACTTTCATCAAGAGGCTCTTTAATTCCTCTTCACTTTCTGTCATAAGGGCGGGATCATCTGCATATCTGAGGTTATTGATATTTCTCCCCACAATCCTGACTCCTGCTTGTGAGTCATCCAGCCCAGCTTTTCGTATGATGTACTCCGCATGTAAGTTGAATAAGCAGATTGACAATACACAGCCTTGACATACTCCTTTTCCTATTTGGAACCAGTTCATTGCTTCATGTCTGGTTCTAACTGTTGCTTCCTGACCTGCACACAGATTTCTCAGGAGGCAGGTCAGGTGGTCTGGTATTCCCATCTCTTTCAGAATTTTCCACAGTTTGTTGTGATCCACACAGTCAAAGGCTTTAGCAAAGTCAATAAAGCAAAGGAGATGTTTTTTTGGAATTCTCTTGCTTTTTCTATGATCCAACAAATGCCGGCAATTTGATCTCTGGTTCGTCTGCCTTTTCTAAATCCAGCTCAAACATCTGGAAGTTCTCAGTTCACGTACTGTTGAAGCTGAGCTTGGAGAATTTTGAGCATTACTTGGCTAGTGTGAGATGAGTGCAATTGTGTGGTAGTTTGAGCATTTTGGGGCATTGCCTTTCTTTGAGACTGGAATGAAAACTGACCTTTTCCAGTCGTGTGGCCACTGCTGAGTTTTCAATATTTTCTGGTATATTGAGTGCAGCATTTCACAGCATCATCTTTTAGAATTTGAAGTAGCTCAGCTGGAATTCTACCACCTCCACTAGCTTTGTTCATAGTGATGTTTCCTAAGGTCCACTTCTTTCCTGTTCTTTCCTGGAGAATTCCATGGACAGAGGAGCTTGGTGAACTATAGTCCAAGGGGTTGCAAAGTCTTACATAACTGAGAGACTAACACTTTCACTTGCTATTGAAAACTAGCTTAATTCCATTGGGACCAGAGAACAGCCTGTAAGATTAATCCTTTGAAATATGCCAAGACTAATTCTGTGGTCAATTTTGGTAAATGCTCCATACACACATGAAATGAACATGAAAGTTACTGAATACATATAAACTGGATCAAGTTTTCTGAACAATTTTCAAATCATGTGCATGCATGTAAAATGAATGTGTATATACGTTTATATACTGTTTATATGTGTTTCATCTGTTATTGAAATTAGTATGTTCAAAACTTCTCCTAGGGTTGTGGTTTTGTCTATTATTCCTTTAAGGACTCTCTAGTTTTTTGAAAGACCACACGTTTTTAAATGCTTGAAAATATCACACCAGTAGAGTTATCTCAAAGAGGCAGAGGTTTGTTCCCGCTGTTCCTCAATGTCATATGTTATGAAACTCATTAAGTCTGTTCTGCTTCACTGCTATAAACAGTTTTAGACAAGTATTTATAAAATATCTTTCTATAGTTGATTATAATCCATAAGATTACTTTCAGAATCTGATCTCACTGATCTTAAGAAGAAAGGCTGAACAATTTTCAATGAACTGAACTAAGTCCTACCTGCTGAGAGAACAAGAACTGAAATGTAGGGCTTGCTGAATTGAGCCCCCAAATGTTACACGTTATGAGTTACAGTGGCCTGGATTCAAATAATCCTTCACATGAAGGGAAGATCAGCTTCAAAGCCTCTCATTCCTGACTGAATTGAGATGATCTGGGATGCTAGTGCCTTTAGCCTAGATACTACTAGAAACAAAGGTCGGAAGATTATATCTTAGGGCTCAAATAATACTGAAGTAGAAATAACTCAATCAGAAATAACCAGCACTTGATTAGAAATAATCTGACATACGACCACATGACTAAAGCCTAAGAGAAAAAATACACAATAGGAAAGACTTACAGGACATACAAATTTAGATTTGTTATACCTAACTATTTTTATAACTGTGAAATGTCCTTCTATACCAAGTACAAGTTTTTGCCATAAAATGTACCTTATCTGGGCCTTTGCAGGTGGCACTAGTGGTAAAGAACCCACTTGCCAAAAAAAAAAAAAAGAACCCACTTGCCAGTACAGGACACGAAAGAGATGTGGGTTCGATCCCTGGGTCAGGAAGATCCCTGGGAGGAGGGCAGGGCAACCCACTTCAGTATTCTTGCCTGGAAAATTCCATGAATTGGCGAGCCTGGCGGGCTACAGTCCATGGCATGGCAAAGAGTCAGACACAACTGAAGCAACTTAGCATGCATGCACGCGGCTACCTTATTTGATATAAAAATAACTATCAGCTTTATTTTGTATTGGTATGGTACCTTTTTCTAATATTTTACATTTAATCTTTCTGGGTCTTGTATTTATGATATTGCAAGCATCCTGACATTCTTTGTTTTTCAGTTGGATTATTATTAAATAATCTTAATTGCAGTACTGTAGGAACACTGTGCAGATAAAGTAAAATGAGTCTGATCCATATTTATAATCTCATATAGAGAATACCAATGTGGGTAAGCATGAATACCAAATATATGAATGTACGCAAACTTGTAACCTACTTTAAGTTTCGCATTTTTAAAGGCAAAATTTAGGCAATCTAAAACTTTTTTTTTAAATAAGAGACATAGCTAGATGAGTTTCCAGACTGTTTAATAGAGGGGAAAGGCTGGTGTAGCTTTAAGACTTTTAAAGATCTCATCATAAGTACTTAGAAAAGCACAATTTTGTTGTTGTTTAATCGCTAAGTCGTGTCCAACTCTTTTGCAACCCCATGGACTACAGCCCGCCAGGCTCCTGTGTCCTGTGATTTCCCAGGCAGGAATACTGGATTGCCATTTCCTCCTCCAGGCGATCTTCTCAACCCAGGGATCAAACCCGCATCTCTCACATTAGCAGGTGAATTCTTTACCACTGCGCCACCAAGGAAGCCCCAAATTAAAGCCTTCAAAATGCAAATCTGTTGATCAGCAACTAGAAATAAGCATCGCTTCTGTATTTCAATATTGCTATTCTAGACAAAAAAGCAACATTAATTTTTAAAAACTGATAATTATACAGATATTTAAAGTTAATTTAATAGAGCCAACTGTTCCATGATTTCTACTAAAGACAAGACTAATCCCCCAACACAAGCAAACAAACCAACCACATGTAGAACAATTTAGTTTGGTGCCTGAAAAAGAAATGTTCCAGATATTTCAGTGTTAAATTTCCTGATTTGGGTGTCCTTATTCCAAGGCCACCAAATTGTAAATTTGAATAATTTACAAATAGAGAATTATCATGTCTTCAACATTCACTCAAATGGTCCAGCAATTAGACACATGTTGGAGAAGAGAGAAAATAAAACAAATGTGGATATAACAGGGAATATGGATGAAAGATATATTGGAGTTCTCTGTACTATGTTTGCAACTTTTCTGTAAGTTTGACAATTATTTCACAATAAAACAGTCTTTTTAACTAAAATGAAAATAAAAATAAATGTTCCAGAGTAACCAGTGCCAACAACTGCAGTAAAGAAAACAACGAAGTCAGGAAGGCATACAATGGGGTGATGTAACTAATGCTCACACGAAGAGTCATGAATTTAAATTATAATCAGAGAGAATGAGTAAGCGCCTGTCCAGAATGAACACTGCACCACAGTATCAGACAGTATGTGAGGGAGTCTTCTATCACCATCATTCATGATTATAAATGGTGCTTGGAAATTAGATATTTTTGTTAGAAATTCAAACAGATTTTTCATCACACATTATCTCACTATGGTATGAAAGTTAATATTGTAAATATCATTAAGTTTCATAATGTATCTTCCGGACTACATGCTTTAAATTAGCAGCCTACACAGTAAAAGCAAAGACTTTTTATTACACTCCTCACATTAATATTAACAGGCTAATACTGCATATTAGTAGTAGTAACATATTGATTATGTCACATTAATGTATACTGATAGACTACAGAGATTAGCACCAAACACATTTTTTTATTCTGCTTTGGATGCACATAATTCATGCTATTTTTAGATAAAACATACTCAACAGAAATAATTGAGGTAGAAATATCTAATTTTTTTATGAATCAACAATCTAACATCCTTGGAGGTACAGTTCTGCTTTAAATGAAAAGAGAGATGTGAAAGTTGCTAAGAGGATAAATCTTAAAAGTCCTCATCATAAGAAAAAACATTTTTTTCAAGTATGCGTAGTGATGAGTATTAACACTGTTTTACAACACATACATAAATCACATTATTATGTTGTACACCTAAAACTAAAATTATACATTAATTATGACACACACAAAAAAGCCAGTGAGTAGAAATATGAATTTTGGTACATCATGCTTTAAAACATAAATTAGAAATAACTCTTATACACCTCCTAAACTCATACTCAAGGTTTTTACTTCAATAACCACATTTTCCCAATACAACATTATCACATATTATATTTAAATGTCTGTATTTGTGACCGCATGGACTGTAGCCTGCAAGGCTCCTCTGTCCATGGGATTCTCCAGGCAAGAATACTGGAGTGGGTTGCCATTTCCTCCTCCAGAGGATCTTTTCCACCCGGGGATCAAACTCAGGTCTCCTGCATTCCAGGGAGATTCTTCATCGTCTGAGCCACCAGAGAAGCCCCTCTATATTTAACAGATGCTTAAAAAGAGAGGCTCTAAGAAACCACTGCCTCATATCATATATTCAAACAAAAAGGATTATTATAATAGAGGAACTCTTAATAGACCTCAGATTTACCAAAGATTTCTATTAACTCCATAAAACATTAACTAATATCCATATTAACTAGCATCCTGAAAGCTACTCTCTGATATGCCTGATAGAGGGCTTCCCTGATAGCTCAGTCAGTAAAGAATCTGCATGTAATGCAGGAGACCCCAGTTCAATTCCTGAGTTGGGAAGATCCCCTAGGGAAGGGATAGGCTACTCACTCCAGTATTCTTGGGCTTCCCTTGTGGCTCAGCTAGTGAAGAACCCACCCACAATGCGGGAGACCTGTGTTCGATCCCTGGGTTGGGAAGATCCCCTGGAGAAGAAGGGAAAAGTAACTCCAGTATTCTGGCCTGGAGAATTCCATGGACGGTATAATCCATGGGGTCGCAAAGAGCTGGACATGACTGAGCGACTTTCACCTCTCTGATCTTTTGAGTTCAGAGTTTACCAAGTAACAGTCATAAATAAAGAATTGTTTCATGAGAATCAAATACTCTCGGAAAATATGAAAAAGCTAAGTTACTAAAATAAATCGGTATAGGGCAAAGATAGCAATTATCTCAAGTGACTATTCTTCATAATAATGTTGATATTGTTATTCTGAAACTATTACACACATTAGGACAAAGCAAATTTGTCACAATGTTATTTTTTAACTTTTTATTTTCTATTGGGAGTTTCAGGTGCACAGCAAAGAGACTCAACCATATAAATGTTAGTTTTTTAAAAAACAAGATATTCAACATACATGGGAAGAAAGATACAAATATCAAAGGAGTAAGAATCTAAATTTGAATAGGAAGTATTCAATTTAGGATCTATTTTCTCTTAAAAACAAAATACATTCTAAGTTCTCTTCAAAAAAGCCTAGAAAACAATTGCAAACTTAACTAGTGCCCAGGCTATTACTGGGGCCTCCCTGGTGCTCCATGGTAAAGAATCTGCCTGCAATGCAGGGCATCTTGCTGGAGAAGGAAATGGCAACCCACTCCAGTACTCTTGCCTGGAAACTCCCAGGGCACAGGAGCCTGGCGGGCTACAGTCCATGGGGTTGCAAAAGAGTTGGACACGACTTGGTGACTAAACACCAACGGCGAAGAGTATTATTGCTAACCATCCTTGGAAAAACCGCTGATTTCTAAGTCTGGTGAGTGAAATTTACCAGATGAGCCTGGAACATGGTTCTTCACCACAGAGTAAACCATCAAAGGTTTCTGGGGGTACAGAAACCAACAGGAAGGTTCCCAGGACAAGTCCATTCTTCCAGTTTCCCTGCAATCTTCTGGGCTCTCTTTTCTCAATGTCTTTTATAGGGTCCTTGTTCTGCCTCGGGCCAATAAACTTTTGTATTCCATTCTGGACTTATTTTGGCTCTCACTCTATTTCATCACATTTCCTTGCACAATCTTTTCTACTGACAAATTTGCAATCCAAGTATCTCTGCTATAACATGAGTTACTGAAAAAATCCTCAGGTTCTACAAAACTGGACAGATCTGATAAGAAAAATAGTTTCAGCAGTCTGCTCAAAGCCTATGCAGCTTTGTAACCTGAGTGCTAATATAAAGTATACATGGTCCCAGGAACTTGATTAGGACTGCCAGCTCAATATGAATACAGAATGCCACAGCAATATTTAAAATGCACAAAAATAAAGTGGAAAGAATGACAAAACTTTAATCAGAGCAGAACTAACAGATAACTGTGACAAAGTGGTGGAAGTGTAGCTATGAGCCAGTGGGCCTGCCATTAAACACCAAGTGCCAGGAGGTGGGGGTTCGCCTGATGGAGGAGGTCCCCCCCCAACTACAGGCATTTGTTTCTGTGGGTTTGTTTTTCTTTCCTTAAAATACAGACAAGAAAATTCCTATTCACTGTACAACGACTGAGCTACTTAAGTGCTCTTTTCCTGTCTGAAGTGAAGTGTTGGTTGCCAAGTCGTGTCCGACTCTTTGAGACCCTATGGACTGTAGCCCACCAGGCTCCTCTGTCCGTGGAATTCTCCAGGCAAGAATATTGCAATGGGTTGCCACTTCCTTCTCCAGGGGATCTTCCCTGACCCAGGGATCAAACCCAGGTCTCCTGCATTGCAGACAGGTTCTTTACCATCTAAACCACCAGGGAAGCTCCACTAGAAGATTATGTATCTACTGCCTATCCTATCTCTCCTTGCCTAGGAAAAAAAAGAAAACTGCACTTGAACCAATCTAATTTTTGCATTATCCTAATATCATTTTCCCATTACCAATCACTTACGACTTAATTCACGCTGCAGAAGCCTACATCATGAAGCATACTGTGCCTGAGTCCTCAAGTTACACTTCCTATCTAGGCAGCACCCCAAGCTCCAGACCTGCAGAACTGATGAAACACTGTTGTTCAGACAACACCCTCCCACATGGATAAGCTCACAGGCATTTCACCCTGAGCTCCAGACCTGGAGAACTGATGAAACACTGTACTTCAGACAACATTCTCCCACATGGATAAGCCCACAGGCATTTCACCCTGAGCTCCGGACCTGCAGAACTGATGAAACACTGTTGTTCAGACAACATTCTCCCACATGGATAAGCCCACAGGCATTTCACCCTGAGCTCCGGACCTGCAGAACTGATGAAACACTGTTGTTCAGACAACATTCTCCCACATGGATAAGCCCACAGGCATTTCACCCTGAGCTCCGGACCTGCAGAACTGATGAAACACTGTTGTTCAGACAACATTCTCCCACATGGATAAGCCCACAGGCATTTCACCCTGAGCTCCGGACCTGCAGAACTGATGAAACACTGTTGTTCAGACAACATTCTCCCACATGGATAAACCCACAGGCATTTCACCCTGAGCTCTGGACCTGCAGAACTGATGAAACACTGTTGTTCAGACATTCTCCCACATGGATAAACCCACAGGCATTTCACCCTGAGCTCTGGACCTGCAGAACTGATGAAACACTGTTGTTCAGACATTCTCCCACATGGATAAACCCACAGCCATTTCACCCTGAGCTCTGGACCTGCAGAACTGATGAAACACTGTTGTTCAGACATTCTCCCACATGGATAAACCCACAGCCATTTCACACCTAACAAGGCCCAAATTAAATTCATCTCCCTTCACTCTCTCTCCAACCCACTCCCCAGCCATACTTTCTTCCAAATCTTAAACAGTCCATTGTTCATCTCACTGCCCAGTCTAAAAATCTGGGATTAATTCTTGCCTCTTTCTTCCCGTTATCTCTCACACCCAATACATCACTGAATCCCACAAGTCTCCTCCTAAGTATCTCCCTTAAACCTAATTTTCTCCCCCTTCATTATCTCTACCTTAGTGCAACACCACAATCACTCACCTGGATCCCTGCAATAGCTACCTGAATAATCTCTTTACATCTGATCCTACCCATGCCCCCTACACCTGTTCTGTCTAAATTCACCATTCAAGCCATTTCCCTGGCTAAAAGCACTTAAAAATGGCTCTATCTTTTGATATCAGGATAAACAACTTAATATATTTTATACAAGAGGACTGACCTGGCTTCTTGCTTTCCTCTCTAACCAAAGAACTGAACCACTTTCTCCTTCACAATCTCAAATCTAGGCACATTTAACTTTTCTCAAACATGAATTTTCTCAGCTTCATATATACCATTAATATTGTCTTCTCACACACTATCTTCTGTACTCCATCAACCTCTTAACACACCTGCATCAACTATATCACATTTCTCCACTATCCCAACTTGTTTGTTCCTGGTTGATTTTTCTTTAAGTCTCAGCTTAAATAAAGCTTCCTCCAGTATCCTTTCCCTACACCATCCCCATTACTAAAGTGCTTGTACATACATACATAGTTAAGGCTGGTACTCGTGTATTTCCAGACCACCTTATACCCACCTCACAAGACACATAGCTCCATAAGGAAAGAAAACAGATTTATCCTGCTCACTATCTTATCCCCAGAGCCTAACCAGTACATCCAGTAACTTTTGCGAGCTGTTGAAACAGCTGAGAGCAACCACATGTTATGGCTAAAGTCATAATGCACCCCTAGTTAGTCTTAAACCTCCTGTGTCCATATATCTTAGGAGAATGAGCTCGTTTTATGGGCAAGTGGAGCTCCCCTGCCCCATTCTTCTCTGGGAAATAATCTGATGCATCAATAAGGCACAAAGCCCTCTAGACCACAAATCATCCCACTCAGCACAGTGAGGGTAAAACAGAGGCAGGATGAGAATGGCACAGAGGGAAGGTGCCTGCCACGTGACCAAGAACCTAGCATGCTTCCCTGGTGGCTCAGGCGGTAAAGAATCTGCCCTCAATGCGGGAGAACAGGGTTCGATCCCTGGGTCAGGAAGATCCCCTGGACAAAGGGAATGGCAACTCACTCCAGTATTCTTGCCTGGAGAATCCCATGGACAGAGGGTCCTGGCAGGCTACAGTCCACGGTGTCGCAAAGAGTTGGACACAACTGAGTGACTAACACTTCCACAGTTAAAAAGGAAATGAACCAAAATCCTGACCATTAGGACCACAGGAAATGGCCAAGGAAAAAGGAAAAGAATTCTCTGTAGATCTGAGAATCTGCACGTCTACGAAAGTCGCCAAGAATACCCACACTCTTGGAAAGTTAAAAGTCCTGCTTCCCAAAAATCAATACCTAAAAATGAGGATAGGGATTGAGCAGAGGGCAAGCAGTAAAGTGAAGTTCCTGGTTAGTAAATGGAAGCACTCCCCAATTCTGTACTAGATATGTCTGGGCTAAAAGCCAAGGTGAAAAGAGTAGAGGAAAGAACAGACTAAAAGGCCCTATCTAATAAGACAGACAATGGGTGACATGGGGTTAAACGATGGAGATACATTTGTTAGAGGGTAATCCATCATGTCTTGAAAAACAGAACCCCATGCTTACCTATGAAAAAGGCTTGCTGAGAAATGAGATAACCCTAAAAATCTATTATGAGAAATTGTGCAACTAAAAGCAATCTTTACTCTTTCCTAAAAAAGCAGAACAAAATATAAGTAGAGAGAATCCTATGGGGGAAGGATAGGAACCTAACCATCTCTATCAAGAAAAAGATCTCCATCTCTTTGAAGAAATTTCATTAGTGAACGCAAATGAAAATGAATGTACAATTTATTCTAAAGACTTATAAATCCAAGGAAAATTTCCTCTCTATTCTTCCTTTCATAGATCCTGCCATGTTACCAATCTTCATTCTTTAAGGAGGCTCTTTTTCTCTTTTTTTGGCCATGCCATGCAGCTTGTGGGATCTTAGTTCCCTGAGCAGGGATCAAACTCGGGTCCTGGCAGTGAAAGCACCCAGTCTGAACCACTGGACCACGAGGGAATTCCCCATATCCCTTCTTGTCTGATTATTCTCCCTCTCTTAATATACTTTACTGTTTTCTCCATAAGACAACTTTGCCCATCAATACAGTTCTCTTAACTTCCCAGGGCAACTTCACTGCAATACCTTCCTTTAGCCTCTGACTGATCATCCTTTATCCTTGCACATTCAAGTCTATTTCCATCATACTTGCAGCTGACTGCTTCCACCCTAAACCCATAAAGGACAATCAGAGTTCAATGCATACTTGTCTCAGATTCATGTGTCTGAAATCAGGTAACCTTGATCTACACAAACAGGCTTAGCAACAAAAATGTCTATCATTCTTATTAGACAAAAACACTATAAGAAAAGAAAATTACAGAACAATATTCCTGATGAACACACATGTGAAAAACAAAATATCAGGAAACCAAACTCAACAATAAAAGAACCATATATCATGATCAAGTGGGATTTATTCCTGAGATGCAAGAATGGTTCAACATATGCAATCAACATGATGTACAACATTAACAAAATGAAGGATAAAAATCACATGATCATCTCAATAGATGCGGAAAAAGCATTTGACAAAATTCAACATTCTTTTATGATAAAAACCCTCAACAAGTTAAAATATAGACGAAATGTACCTCAACATAATAAAGACCATATATGACAAGCCCACAGCTAATATCATACTCAATGGTGAAAAGCTGAAAGCTTTTCCTCTAATGATCAGGAATAAAATAAGGATGCCCACTCTCACCACTTTTATTCATCATAGAAAGTCTAGTCCAAGCAATTAGTCAAGAAAAAGAAATAAAAGGATCTAAAGCAGAAAGGAAGTAAAACTATCTCTGAAGATGACATGATCTTATATATAGGAAATCCTAAAGATGCCACCAAAAAATTGTTTAAACTAGTAAATAGATTCAATAAAGTTGCAGAATACAAAATCAATACACAAAAGTCAGTTGTGTTTCTGTACACAAATAACTTTCAGAAAAAGAAACTAAAAAACAATCCCATTTACAACTGCATAAACAAAAAAATACCTAAGAATAAATTTAACCAAGGAGGTGAAAGAGCTGTATATGCACAAGCATATATATACATATATATACACATATATATACAGCTTATATGCTGTATAAGACACTGATGAAGGAAATTGAAGAAGACACATATTATGGAAAGATATTCTGTGCTCATGAATTGAAAGAATTAACATTGTTTAGATGTCCATATACCCAAAGCAGCTACAGATTCAACATATCTCTTAAAATTCCATTGGCATTTTTCACAGAAATAGAATAATCTTAAAAATTGTATGAAACCAAAAAAGACCCCAAACAGCCAAAGCAATCTTGAGAAAGAAAAACAAAAGCTGGAAGGATGATACTTTCTGACTTCAAATCATATTACAAAGCTACAGTCATCCAAACACTATGGTATTGGCATAAAAACAGATGCAGGTATCAATGGAATCCCACTCAAAACAAAAAAAAAAAAAAAGGGAAAGGGAGCCTACAAATATTAATAAAGCCACACAATATGGTTGATTAATTTTCAACAAAAAAGTCAAAAATCTACAATGGGGAAAGGACACTTTCTTCAATACATGGTGTTGTGAAAACTGGAATGGGAAAAAATGAAACTATCCACATGGGAAAAAATGAAACTAAATCCCTCACACCATACACAAAAATCAGCTCAAAATGGATTAAAGACTAGAATGGAGACCTGAAATCATCTACCATCTGAAATGGGAGAAATATCATATAACTGATAAGGGGTTAATATCCAGAATACACTTAACTCTCCATACCTGCAGATTCAACCAGCTGAACTGAAAATATTTGGAAGAAAAAATTTCAAAAAGCAAAATTTGAATTTTGCTGTGCAACAGCAACTATTTACATTATATTTACACAGCATTTACATCATATTAGGCATAAGTAACCTAGAGATAATTTAAAGTTTATGAGAAGATATGCATAGGTTATATGCAAATACTATGCCATTTATGTGAGGGACTAGCCGCTCAGTTGTGACTCTCTGTGATCCCACAGACTGTAGCCCACCAGGCTCTTCTGTCCGTGGAATTCTCCAGACAAGAATACTGAAGTGGGTTTCTATTCCCTTCTCTAGGGGATCTTCCCAACCCAGGGATCAAAACTGGGTCTCCTACACTGAAGGCAGATTCATTACCATCTGAGCCATCAGAGAACCCAAAGGGGACTGAGGCTGCATGCACTGGGAATCAAACCCAAGCTTCCCATGTGCCAAGCAAGAATTCTACCACTGAACCACCTACACATCAGTGAGCATCCATAGATTTTAGTATCCATAGCAGAGGGGAGGGGGCATTGTCTTGGAAGCAATCCCCTGTGGATACCAAGGGGCAACTGTATACAAAAAATTCACACAACTCAATAGCAAAAAAACAATCCAATTGAAAAGTGGGCACAAGACCTGAACATTACTCCAAAGAAGGTATATAAAATAGCCAACAGGTACATGAAAAGGTATTCAACATCTGTTAATACATATCAAGGAAATGCAAGTCAATACGACAATGAGGTATCACCTCACATCTGTTAGGATGTCTATCATCAAAGAGACAAATGATAAATGCTAGCAAGTATGTGGAGAAAAGGGAACCCTTGTACTGTTGGTGGGAATGAAAAATGGTACAGCCTCCTAGTATGGAGGTTCTTCAAGAAATTAAAAGCAGGGTGGACTCCGGGAGTTGGTGATGGACAGGGAGGCCTGGCGTGCTGTGGTTCATGGGGTCGCAAAGAGTCAGACACGACTGAGCGACTGAACTGAACTGAACTGAACCATATTATCTAGAAATTCCACTTCTGGGTATATATCTAAAGAAAATGAAGTCATTGTCTTGAAGAGTTATCTGTACTCCCAGGTTCACTGCAGCATTATTCACTATAGTCAAGACATGAAACAACCTATGTGCCTGTCCATAGATAAATGGATAAAGAAAATGTGGTGTGTGTGTGTGTATTCACACATATATATAATATGAATATATAGCATATTACATATAGTAAATATGTAATATACATATAGTATAAATTACATATATATATAAAATATGGAATATCATTTGATCTTAAAAAAGGAAATCCTGCCATTTGCAATAATACAGATGAACCTGGAGGGTGTTATGATAAGTGAAATAAGCCAGAGGAGAAAGGCAAATACTGGATAATATCACTTATTTTGTGGAACAACTACAACAAAAAGTATGATTCATATACTCAGAGCCTTGAATTGAGGTTGCCAGGACTCGGCGGTGGGGAAAATATGAAGACACTGTTTAAAAGACACAACCGAAAAAAAAAAAATGAAAGACACAACCGAAAAAGACAAAAGTTATAAGATGAATAAGATCAGAGGATCCTTTCATAATATAATCTTTTCACAATGTATTTATATATCATCGAGTTACATACTTTAGTTGTAATTTACCTATCAATTACACCTCATTCTAGTTGCAAGAATTATTATGATTTTTATTTCACTGGAGGAAGGCTGGCCATTCTAAACTCTTTTTTTGTAACACGGCTAGGCCTCTCAATTAGTCTTCAAACAAAACATCACTAATGAATGGTGTGCAAGAGCAAATACACGATCAATTTTCTATGCATAGCCCTTTCTATCTTTATTGCATGAAAAAGAACATTCTTTGGTTGGTGGATGACAGCCTTCACAATGAAAGTCTCAAGCATGAGCAACTGAAATGGCTAAAATGTAAATTTAGAATGTTTTCCAGGCTGTCATTATTAAGTCATTACTAATGACTTAATAATATCTAATCTTTTGAAAGCTTCTTGGCAAAAAAAAAAAGAAAGCTTCTTGGCTGGTTTCTCATTTAAAACTGGCATGGCCCAAGAAAGTCTCACTGTTCTCATCCTACTACAACGTACACACATTAAAGAGTATTATAATAATGTTTTTTAATTAAGAGATTTAAATGGCATGGGGGGAGAGGTGTACCAAAGTTAAAAGCTTCTTTAAAAATCTTCTTTAACATAGTTAATAAAGAAGACATACGGATGGCTAACAAACACATGAAAAGATGCTCAACATCACTTATTATCAGAGAAATGCAAATCAAAACCACAATGAGGTAACATCTCACACTGGTCAAAATGGCTGCTATCCAAAAAGTTCTCAAACAATAAATGGTGGAGAGAGTATGGAGAAAAAGGAACCCTCTTGCACTGTTGGTGGGAATGCAAACTAGTACAGCCACTATGGAGAACAGTGTGGAGATTCCTTAAAAAACTGGAAATAGAACTGCCATATGACCCAGCAATCCCACTGCTGGGCATACACACCGAGGAAACCAGATCTGAAAGAGACACGTGCACCCCAATATTCATTGCACCACTGTTTACAATAGCCAGGACATGGAAGCAACCTAGATATCCACTGACAGACGAACGGATAAGAAAGCTATGGTGTGTATACACAATGGAATATTACTCAGCTATTAAAAAGAATGCATTTGAATCAGTTCTAATGAGGTGGATGAAACTGGAGCCTATTATACAGAGTGAAGTAAGTCAGAAGGAAAAACAACAATATAGTATATTAACGCATATATATGGAATTTAGAAAGATAACAATGACCCTATACATGAGACAGCAAAAGAGACACAGATATAAAGAACAGACTTTTGGACTCTATGGGAGAGGGCGAGGGTGGTATGATTTGACAGAATAGCATTGAAACATGTATATTATCATATGTGAAATAGATCACCAGTCCAGGTTTGATGCATGAAACAGCACTCAAAACTGGTGTACACTGGGACAACCCAGAGGGATGGGAGGGGGAGGGAAGGGCGAGGGAGGGGGAGGAAGGGGGAGGGGGGTTTGGGACAGGGGACACATGTACACCTGTGGCTGATTCATGTCAAAGTATGGCAAAAACCACCACAATATTGTAAAGTAATTAGCCTCCAACTGAAATAAATTAAAAAATGAAAACAAAAAAAACAGACTTTCCCGGTGGCACAGTGGGTAAGAATCTGCCTGCCAATGCAGGGGACACAGGCTCAGTGCCTGGTCTAGGAAGACTTCACACGTCACAGACAGCTAAGCCTGAGCACCACAACTACTGAGCCAGCCCTCTAGAAGGAGCTCTGCAGCCACCGCTACCGAGCCCGTGTGCCACAGCTCCTGAAGCCCGCGCGCCTAGAACCTTGCTCAACAAGGGAAGCCACCACAGTGGGAGGCCCGTGCGCTGCAATGAAGAGCAGCCCTCATTCACCACAACTAGAGAAGCCGCACAAAGCCAAGGAAGACCCAGAGCAACCAAAAACAGATAAGAAACAAAAAACATAGTTAATGAACCTATTCCATCTCTTCTTTCATAACTGCTCAGATTCTATTAAGTAACTAAATGCCGTTGTATGAAAAATCTAGCATTTCATTATAATAAAAAATGGTTTCTTCAAATGTCATCTATTCAAATCGTCACTAACAGCAGCAAAACAAAGTATCCTTTAAAACCAGTCTTTTGGACTCTGTGGGAGAGGGCGAGGGTGGGATGGTTTGGGAGAATGGCATTGAATCATGTATATTATCATATGTGAAATGGATCGCCAGTCCAGGTTCAATGCATGAGACAGGGTGCTCGGGGCTGGTGCACTGGGATGACCCTGAGGGATGGGATGGGGAGGGAGGTGGGAGGGGGGTGCAGGATGGGGAACACATGTACACCCGTGGCTGATTCATGTCAATGTATGGCAAAAACCACTACAATACTATAAAGTAATTAACCTCCAATTAAAATAAATAAATTTATTTTTTAAAAAAGCAATGCAAGAAAAAATAAATAAAACAGAACAAAGATGTCTTACGTCTTACAGACCTTTGCAGTACATCAAGCTAATTCAATCTGTGAGACTATTAATTCTTTTCACAAGAACATGTCTCAGTGACATTAATCAGTGGCTAAACTTAATCTGATTCAGCAGGTCCCAACTAACTGAGCACTAGTCAGTTTTCTGTGCATCTGGTTTGTGGCCCAAAAAGTCTTTCAGAGATTGTATATGCTCAGCGCTTTCAATCCAGTTCCTACTTCTTCTCTATTCATTAGAATACACCCCTTCTAAAGTATGCCTTGAAACCTTAATTTTCCATTTATATTGATCACAAACCCTTTTGCTGGCAGCATCTTCAGGACACTTTGAGAAACACAAAAGCAATACCATATTGTATACATATTTTGAGTTAGGGGAACTAATTTTGTTTCCAGGGTAAAATGCATTGGTGGAAAGAGAAAAAGGAGGAAAGGAGAGAGGGAGGGACAAAGAAAGAATCAAAAGTTCTTTAAATATAATTCAGCTGGGAAGGAAATGGGGGTAGTACTACATATACAAAATAAAAACGGGTTTTTTTCTCTTCTATATATACTTAAAATTAATTTTAATTTTAAAGCAAGTTTGCCTTCCTGTTATATATTAACTTAAGAAAATATGACTTCAGATGTTTAAAATAAAAGGTAAAGGAACTTAAAATTCTTTCTTCCTGGAAACAGAATAAATTATTCTTTCAAATTGCTATCAGAATAATTTGGTATATTTCAGAAACATTGTAAAGATAATCTTAGATAGTTTTGATTAACCAAGTGGAAAACCACTCAGATACATTTTATTTTACAGCATATCAAAATATCAAATAAAAATTTGAATTTCTGAAAGCTGAAACGTAATAGGATATAGTCATCCCCTCTACATAATGCATCCCCTCTACTCTTCATGGTAAACATTAAGAGACTGTAAAACTGTCATTTTCCTTATTGAAATAAAATCTATAGTAAAAAGAAAAAAATAAAAATCAAGCTCTATGGTGCCATCTTTTGGACTGTTCAAGTTTTCTTATAACTCATTCTTATAGGAAACAATTTATTGATCAGAATCAAGATAAAGACAGAGACAAAACTATTTGGCTATCTTTTTTCTAAGCTACATTTGCCCTATCTTATTCTCATACTTTGTATTAGGATTTAAAACATAGCCATAAAACAACTACATATAATACTAAAATTCTACTAAAAATTCTGAAAATAAAAAGGCCTTTTGCATAAAAACTACGTGCTCTCAACACTTGAGGGCAGCAGTTCCAAAGGTGAGGCACGCTCACCGCCGCCAGCAGCAGCGCAGCCGGGACTTCTAGAAATGCAAATTCTTAGGCCACCCTTCAAACTGACTAAACTGGAATTCGGAATGGGAAATCTACCTTTTAACAGGTCCTTGGATTTTGATTCAAGTGGTAAAGAATCCACCTGCCAGAAGACCTAAACAGACATTTCTCCAAAGAAGACATACAGATGGCTAATAAACTCATGAAAAGATGCTCAACATCGCTCATTATTAGAGAAATGCAAATCAAACTACAATAAAGTATCACCTCACACAGTCAGAATAGCCATAGTCAAAAAACCAACAATAAACGCTGGAGAGGGTGAGGAGGAAGATGAACACTCTTGTATTGTTGGTGGGAATGCAAATCTAGAAAGATGGTATTGATGAGCCTGTGTGCAGGGCAGAAATAGAGACACAGACATAGAGAACAAACCTGTGGCCACAGAAGGGGAAGGAGGGGGTGGGATGATCTGAAAGAGTAGCACTGAAACATACACACTGCCATATGTAAAATTAGATAGTCAGTGGAAACTGCTATATAATGCAGGGGGCTCAAATCTGGTTCTCTGTGACAACCTGGGCGGGGGGGGGGGGGATGGGGCAGAACATGGGAGAGAGGTTCAAGAAGGAGGAGATATATATATATCCAGGACTGATTCATGTTGATATATGGCAGAAACCAAAAGAATATTGTAAAGCAATTATCCTCCAGTCAAAAATAAGTAAATATGAAAAAAAAAAGAAGAATCTGCCTGCCAATGCAAGAGATATGGGTTCGAACCATGGGTTGAGAAGATCCCCTAGAGAAGGAAATGGCAATTCACTCCAGTATTCTTGCCTGGAAATTCCTACGGACAGAGGAGCCCGATGGGCTACAGTGCATGGGGTTGCAAAAGAGTTAGACACCACTGAGCAACTAAACAGCAACAGCGGAAACTTGTAAGAACCACTGTCTTCGGGGAATTTTGAAAAAAGTCCACAGCTAACACTGAACTACTAGTTAGAAATCACTAGTAGATCAGCAGTTCATTACCTTATGTTTCACGTTGGAATTACCAGAGAGCTTTAAAAATGCCTCAGACCTGCTCCAATATCTGATTAATGGTTCTGGGAGCTAAGTAAAGCCAGGACACTGGGATTTCTGAAAGTCTCTCAGGTGATTCTAAAAAGCAGCCAAAGTTGAGAGCCACAGATCCAGGGGGTTACATTTTCAAAAGTTAAAAGTTCACTGAGTCTTAGGTTAAGCAATGTTTGTAAATGAGACATGAAAAGTTAGCCTTCAAGAAAAAGCATAGCCAGAAGGAACAACAGAAAAACAAGAGTCCTCAACAAGCTTTCAGATTCCATCTCATGAGTTAGCTAGCCAGAAAGACCCTCAGAAAGACGTAGAGACTAGAACAACAGACTGAGAACACTGCACACGCGTTTTGTTCTCCATTCAAGTCAGGCAGCACGGTGCCCATGACCTTTTATCACTAACTCTGATGGAAAAGTGGACCACAGAGCAAGGATTTCAGTTTCATATTTCTCAGGGTATACAAACATTGATGTCTAATGTTAGTAAGCCATTTAGTGCCAGCGTAAAGACCCCCACAAGCCAGAGTTACAGGAAAGGTCCAAAGTGTGACCTGGCTGGAGGTCTTCTTATGTAATTTTATTTTGAGAACACTGCCATGTTAAGAATAACATAATGCCCTTTCAATGCAACTTTTCATATCTACTTTATTTCCTTGGCGTGATTTTAGCTCTGTGTGTATTATTATTTTCAACCAAAATCAAAGATTAAATAATCTGACATTATTTGAAATGTGAAAAAATATAACAGTTAGCTTTCAAAACCAAGATACATACAAAATCCCATTTTAAGAAGAACTGCTTCATGTCCAGTCTGTAGATTTTACTCTTTCAAAGGCTACAAGATGTTTACTATCTAAAGTAGAATTTTCAATAAATAATTTGTTAAATATTTACTGTGTATTCACTAGTTGCTATGGAAATGTTAAAAAGTAGTTGTTGCCTTTATAAACCATCTAACATACTTAAGCACATTTCATAATAACTGACAACAAGAATAAATGCCATATTTGCAGTAAAGTTTGAATGCACCAAGTCAATGAAGAAAGAAATCACATCAAACCATAGTGGTATTTAAGACTTTAAAAAGATAGGGTAGAACTTCAGTCTTTAAGGATGAATTATATGTAGAGTACATATGGGGTACTGCAGTTGGCAGACCAAATGGAAGAAAAGACATGTTTTTGTTAGTCTGTTTTAAAGGGGCAGGGCTGACAATATGTTGCCGTTGTTCAGCTGCTAAGTTATGTCCAACTCTGTGAACCCAAGGATAGCAGCACGCCAGGCTTCCTTGTCCTTCACCATCTCCCAGAGTTTGCTCAAAACTCATGTCCACTGAGTTGGTAATGCCATCCAGCCATCTCATCCTCTGTCATCCCCTTATCCTCCTGTCTTCAGTCTTTCCCAGCATCAGGGTCTTTTCCTGTGAGTGGGCTCTTCACATCAGGTAGCCCAAGCATTGGAGCTTCAGCATCAGTCCTTCCAATGAATATTCAGAGTTGATTTCCTTTAGGATTGACTAGTTTGATCTCCTTGCTATCCAAAGAATTTTCAAGAAACTTCTCCAGCACCAGTTTGAAAGCATCAGTTCTTGGGCACTTGGCCTTCTTTATGGTCCAGCTCTCACCTCTACATATGACTACTGGAAAAACCATAACTTTGACTATATAGACCTTTGTTGGCAAAGTGATATCTCTGCTTTTTAATATGCTGTCTAGGCTTGTTATACCTTCTCTTCCAAGGAGCAAGCATTTTTTAATTTTATGGCTGCAGTCACGGTCTGCAGTGATTTTGGAGCCCAAGAAAATCAAAACTGTCACTGTTTCCACTTTTCACCCATCTATTTGCCATGAAGTAATAGGACTGGTTGTCATGATCTTTGTTTTTTGAATGTTGAGTTTTAAGCAAGTTTTTTCACTCTCATTTTTCACCTTCATCAGGAGGCTCTTTACTTCCTCTTCACCTTCTGCCATTACGGTGGTATCATCTGCATATCTGAGGTTATTGATATTTCTCCCCACAATCTTGATTCCAGCTTGTGATTCATCCTGCCCAGCATTTCACATGATGTATACTCTGCATATAAGTTAAATAAGCAGGGTGACAATATACAGCCTTGACCTTCTCCTTTCCCAGTTTTGAACCAGTCTGTTATTCCACATCTGGTTCTGTTGCTTCTTGACCTGCATACAGACTTCTCAGAGACAGGTAACGTGGTCTGGTATTCCCATCTCTTGAAGAATTTTCCACAATTTGTTGTGATCTAAACAGTCAAACGGAGGAGGCAATGGCACCCCACTCCAGTACTCTTGCCTGGAAAATCCCATGGATGGAGGAGTCTGGTGGGCTGCAGTCCATGGGGTCGCTAAGAGTCGGACATGACTGAGCGACTTCACTTTCACTTTTCACGTTCGCGCATTGGAGAAGGAAATGGCAACCCACTCCAGTGTTCTTGCCTGGAGAATCCCAGGGATGGGGGAGCCTGGTGGGCTGCAGTCTACAGGGTCACACAGCGTCAGACACGACTGAAGTGACTTAGCAGCAGCACACAGTCAAAGGCTTTAGCTTAGTCAGTGAAACAGAAGTAGATGTTTTTTTGGAATTCCCTTGCTTTTTCTATAATCCAGTAGATGTTGACAATTTCATCTCTAGTTCCTCTGCCTTTTCTAAATCCAGTTTGTACATGTGGATGTTCTTGGTTCATGTACTATTGAAGCCGAGCTTGAAGGATTTTGAGCATCTCCTTGCTAGCATGTGAAGTGAGTCCAGTTGTACAGTAGTTTGAACATTCTTTGGGACTGGACTGAAAACTGACCTTTTCCAGTCCTGTGACCACTGCTGAGTTTTCCAAATTTGCTGGAATATTTGGTACAGCACTTTAACAGCATCATCGTTTAAGATTTCAAAGAGCTCAGCTGGAATTCCATCATCTCCTCTAGCTTTGTTTGTAGTAATGCTTCCTAAGGCCCACTTGATTTCACACTCCAGGATATCTGGCTTTAAGTGAGGGACCAGATCACTGTGGTTATCCAGGTCATTAAGACCCTTTCGTACAGTTCTTCTGTGTATTTTTGCCACCTCTTCTTAGTCTCTTCTGCTTCTGTTAGGTCCTTGCCATTTCCTTGCCATTTCAGTCCTTCATCATGCTCATCTTTTGCATGAAACGTTCCTTTGGTATCTCCAATTTTGTTGAAGAGATCTCTAGTCTTTTTCATTCTATTGTTTTCCTTTATTTCTTCTCATTGTTCCTTTCTTATCTCTTCTTGTTATTCTCTGGAACTCTGCATTCAGTTGGGTGTACCTTTCCCTTTCTCCTTTGTCTCACTTCTCTTCTCAGCTATTTGTAAGTCCTCCTCAGACAACCACTTTGCCTTCCTGCATTTCTTTTTTCCTGGGGATGGTTTTGATCACCACTTCTTGTACAATGCTATGAACCTTCGTCCGTAGTTCTTCAGGCACTCTGTTTACCAGATTTAATCCCCTGAATCTATCTGTCCCCTACACTGTATAATTATAATGGATTTGATTTAGGTCATACCTGAATCGTCTAATGGTTTTCCCTACCATCTTCAATTTAAGCTTGAATTTTGTGATAAAAAGCTCATGAGCTGAGCCACAATCAGCTCCCAGTCTTGTTTTTGCTGACTGTATAGAGCTTCTCCATCTTGGCTGCAAAGAATATAATAAATCTGATTTCTGTATTGACCACCTGCTGACATCTATGTGTAGAGTTGTCTCTTGTGTTTTTGTAAGAGGATGTTTGCTATGACCAGTGCAATCTCTTAGCAAAACTCTGTCAGCCTTTGCCCTGCTTCATTTTGTACTCCAAAGCCAAACTTGCCTGTTACTCCAGGTATCTTCTGACTTTATACTTTTGCACTCCGATCCCCCATGTTTGGATGTCGATGTTCACTCTTGCCATCTCCTGCTTGACCACATCCAATTTACCTTGATTCATGGACCTAACATTCCAGGTTCCTATGCAATATTGTTCTTTAGAGCATCAGACTTGACTTTCACCACTAGACACATCCACAACTGGGCATCGTACCTGCTTTGGCTCAGCCTCTTCATTCTTTCTGGAGCTATTTCTGTGCTCCTCCCCAGCAGCATATTGGACACCTACTGATCTGGGGAGGTTCACCTTTCAGTGTCGTATCTTTTTGTCTCTTCATACTGCTCATTGGGTTCTCAAGAAGAATACTGAAGCAGTTTGCCAGTCACTTCTTCAGTGGACCACATTTTGTCAGAACTCTTCACCATGACCCATCCGTCTTGAGTACATAGTATGGCTTATAGCTTCACTGAGTTACACACAGTTGTGATGTATGTGCTCATTTTGGTTAGTTTTCTGTGATTGTGGTTTTTATTCTTGAGACTATGGGATTATAGCTCTTGTTCTTCTGTCCTGCCCTCTGATGGATGAGAATAAGAGGCTTGTGCCAGCTTCCTGTTGGGAGGAACTGGCTGTGGGGAAAACTGGGTCTTGCTCTGGTGGGCAGGGCCATGCTCAGTAAATCTTTAATCCAATCGCCTGCTGAGGAATTGGGCTGTGCTCCCTCCCTGTTAGTTGTTTGGCCTGAGGCAATACAGTCCTAGAGTCTACAGGCTCCACGGCAGGGCTACTGGTGACCTCAAAAAGGACTTGGGCCAACACATGCCACCCAGGACTGTGGCTGCCAGTGCCCCGTCCCTGCAGCAGGCCACTTCCAACCCATGCCTCTGAAGCAGGCCCTCAACAGTGACAGGCAGGTCTGGCTCAGTCCCTTGTGGAGTCACTGCTCCTTTCCCATGGGTCCTGGTGGGCACAAGATTTTGTTTTTGCCTTCAAAGAGCCTCTGTTTCCCTAGTCCTGTGGAAGTTCTGTCATCAAATCCTGCTGTCCTTCAAAGTCAGATTCCCTGGGGATTCTCAGTCCCTTTGAGGGGTTCCTCATCTGAACCACAGATCACTACAAATGACCTATTTTCTCAATTTTCCCAAGGACAGTATAAAACTAGAACCATTCTAGAATTATAAGGCAGAAATAGGAATGCAGTTGTTTGTGCTAAGTCACTCAGTCATGACTGACTCTGTTGCCCCATGGACCATAGCCTGCCAGGCTCCTCTGTCCATGGAATTTTCCAGGCAACTGGAGAGGGTTGCCATTTCCTACTTCAGGGAATCTTCCTGACCCAGGGATCAAACCCACATCTCTTGTGTCTCCTGCATTGGCAGGCAGATTCTTTAAACACTAGCACCACCTGGGAAGCTAGAAGGAGGGAAGTTAAGTCACTACATAGATGGCTTGCGTACTAGTTCCCACTTAACATGACTCAGAATCACTTAGATGGTTTATAAAGACACATACTGCTGGGCTCCACCCTTGGAGTTTGACTTGGGGGGTAGACCTCAAGAATTTGTATTTTGGGGCTTCCCTGGGGTCCAGTGGTTAACATTCCATGCTTCCAATGCAGGAGGCACAGGTTCAATCCTGGTTGAGGAGTTAAGGTCCCTTATGCTACACAGAAGAAAAAAAAAAGAATTTGCATTTTAAGAAATTCTATGCTACTGATATTGTTGGTACAGGGTTAAGGCCTTGACAATCTTACCTCAGGGCAGTAAAATTTAATTATATGGTGGTTTTCTGGTTAAGAATAGCGAATATAAAGTAAATTTTCATTTTGAAAGGCATTCATACTTCTCAAAGTAAATACAGAAAACAAAGACCCGTAGGAAGAAGTACCATCCCCGCTTACTCCCTCTATTCAAGACAACGTAATTTTGGTCTGTTTTACTGCAGTCTTCTTTTTGCAAATAAATGGAGTATTCTCGGCTGTTACCTAGGAATGTATGCAAACACTCTAGCAATCTATACATGTCACAGAGGCCAAAAGGCATGGTGAATTCATTTACATGTGGTATGCCAAGACAATAATTTTTCTCAGGTTCCTATGAAAAGAAGTAGTTCTGTCCACTGATAGCAGAAAAAGGGCAGTTCACCAATCCTTTCTTATAAAAACTAGCCTTGTGTTATTCAATTTGAGCAGTCTCTCAGTCACCTAGACCACATATTTTCTGATAATATTTTCAACAGTGGTATGTTGGCAATACATTTTCCTTTCATTTCTGAGAATTTTTCTTTTATACTAAATGATAATTTGGTTGGGTAGAAAATTCTTGGGTCTCAATGACTTTATTTCACAACTTTCTGTCTACTGACTTCTGGCACTTGGTGCAAGAAAGTCTAAAACCAGAATGATTTACGCTCCTTTGTATACGGTTGGCCAAAATTTTCATTTGGGCTTTTCCATAACATCATATGGGAAAAACTGAACAAACTTTTTGGCCAACCCAATACATAACGTATATCCACTAAACACCCATGCATGAGCAGCAGCGCTTGGCCTGAACACTTGCATTGTTTCCTAAAGTATACAATTCAAAAAACCTTACCTGAGTTTTTATCTAGGTGTGGATCTCTTTTCACAGGTTTTTTTTAACCTGAAAAGCTGATTCTCCTTTGATTGTACATATCTTAGGTTTGAGAGGGTTTTGTTGTTGTTTTTAATTAAATAAAAGAAAGTAATCTTTAATTATGTATGATCATTTGTGTGATTTACTTCCCACTGAATAGTTATTTCTTTGTTGGGTTCCCAATATCTTTCTTTCATATTCATTACCTTAAAATATTTGGTCTCATCATTCTTATCCTTGTCCTTTCTTGGTGAGAGCTTGTCAAGTTTGTCCTCCACAGACACAGCTTTATATCTGTAATATTAAATTCAACTCCTAATCTATGGCCTTCAAAGTGGAATGGCAGGTTCTGCTATTGTGTTTTAGTTTCCAGTCAGCCTTCCTTATGTGACCTGTTCCCCTGTGTAACCTGCTGCCCTTTCATCCGAGCCTGTTGTCTCCTTACAGACTATCTTTCCTGTTTTATTGGAGCCACATCATTTACACATTATTAAGTATGCCCAATGGTTTTTTTGTTTGTTTTCATTTTTTCCTAGTTCATTTCACATTCACAGGGGGCTCTTTCTTCAGTGCTTCCAATTATGCTCCTTCCCCTTGTTCTGCAGAATTTTTTCACAGACTTCTCATTTTTCCCATGGTAACATTTCATTGGCAAAAAAAGGCACAATCAACTCAGGCTTAATACCTGCCACTAACAAAGATGTAGATTGCCCTTGATCCTGTTTCTAACCACATGCGCTAATGGAAGCCCTTTTCCAAAATCATGTACAGAATCTAAGCAATTCCAGTGTATAGGGAGTTTGTGACTAGCAGATGCAAACTATTACATACAGAATGGATACACAAAAAGGTTCCACTGTATGGTACAGGAACTATACTCAATATCCTATGATAAACCGTAATGGAAAAGAATATGAAAAAGAATGTACATATGTGTATAACTAAATCACTCTGTTGTACAGCAGAAATTAACACAGTATAAATCAACTATACTTCAATAAAATAAATTTTTTAAAAATCTGAGCAATTCCAAATGCCCAAGAGACCTCATCTAGTGTGTGGTTTTCCTAGAAGGGAGACTTTTCCCAATGACAAAACCTTTGAAACACTTAACAAGTTCAAACACTGAAATTTCACCCTCCAGCTTCCTACCTTCTTAAACCCTCTTTTCCTGCCATAAAGACCCAGTGTGACTTCTCACTTTAAAAGTTCGTCTTTGTCAGTGTCATACATTTGAACAGTTCTTCTGTAATTATTTCATGTCTTCTCCAACTCCTTATAAAGCTATTCAAGGAAAGTGACATCTAAGACTTATTTATTTTGCATCTGTGTTATTAAAAGGTGTGTCAATTGACAGAAATGTACTTTCTTCTCTGGTGGCTCAGACCTTAAAGCGTCTGCCTGCAATGCAGGAGACCCGGATTCGATTCCTGGGTCAGGAAGATCCCCTGGAGAAGGAAATGGCAACTCACTCCAGTACTCTTGTCCGGAAAATCCCATGGACGGAGAAGCCTGGTAGGCCACAGTCCATAGGGTCACAGAGTCGGACACGACTGAGTGACTTCATTTCACTATAAAGTATCCAAACACTTTCACTAAGGTGAGATTTTGTGCAGTAGATATAATCTAGGTAACTACATCCTATAGAGTCTAAAAAAACCTCAACATTCCAATTTCTTTCATGAAACTGTTGAAAGCAATCAGTTCACTTGTAAGCAGAAAAAGGGCTCTACATAAGAAAAAAGACTCAGTCATTTTTGTCAGCTAAAGCGAAGTGAAAGTTACTCAGTCGTGTCCCACTCTTTGCGACCCCATGGACTATATAGTCCATGGAATTCTCTAGGCCAGATTCTGGAGTGGGTAGCCTTTCCCTTCTCCAAGGGATCTTCCCAAACCAGGGATCGAACCCAGGTCTCCTGCATTGCAGGTGAATTCTTTACCAGCTGAGTCACAGGGGAAGCGCAAGAATACTGGAGAGGGTAACCTATCCCATTCTCCACTGGATCTTCCTCACCCAGGAATCAAACTGGGGTCTCCTGAACTGCAGGTAGATTCTTTACCAAATGAGCTATCAGGGAAGCCCATCTGTCAACTAAAAAAACTTACTAATTTAAGAAGCAGAAATAGCATATAACATAGTCTTCTGAATGAAGCAAATATTACATCCCAAACCTGCAAGTCTCCAAATATGATTTTGTTTCAACAAGTTCTATTGTATTACATTCATCATCTCACTTCTGCTTAACAATCAACTTTTTTTGAATACCACTCACATAACAATGATGAGAGTGAGCAGGCTACTTACCCCACCCATTGTAATTCCATGAATAAGTGCAATATACGGTTTCTGGCAAGAATCTAAAAGAAATGGAGTTGTAATTAGTTACAATGTTTAAAATACATTTGATTTTTCCAAAAATCACATGTTACATAAACTGTGAAATATCAAGTAGACTAAATACAAAGCTTATAATACAAACATATTTTTTAAAACACATATTCATATACGATCCTAATCAGCTATTCATTGTTATTAAATAACTCAATACCTCAATTTGAAACAAATGAAAGCCCATATAATTCAGCTATTGAGAAAAACAATGTTTCCCTTATAAGTCATGAATGTATATCTAACACAGTTCAGTTCAGTTCAGTCGCTCAGTCGTGTCCAACTCTTTGCGACTCCGTGAATCGCAGCATGCCAGGCCTCCCTGTCCATCACCAACTCCCGGAGTTTACTCAAATTCATGTCAATTGAGTAGGTCATGCCATCCAGCCATCTTATCCTCTGTCGTCCCCTTCTCCTCCTGCCCCCAATCCCTCCCAGCATCAGGGTCTTTTCCAATGAGTCAGCTCTTCGCATGAGGTGGCCAAAGTATTGGAGTTTCAGCTTCAGCATCAGTCCTTCCAATGAACACCCAGGACTGATCTCCTTCAGGATGGACTGGTTGGATCTCACTGCAGTCGAAGGGACTCTCAAGAGTCTTCCCCAACACGACAGTTCAAAAGCATCAATTTTTCGGTGCTCAGCTTTCTTCACAGCTCAACTCTCACATCCATACATGACTACTGGAAAAACCATAGCCTTGACTAGATGGACCTTTGTCGGCAAAGTAATGTCTCTGCTTTTTAATATGCTATCTAGGTTGGTCATACCTTTCCTTCCAAGGAGTAAGCATGTTTTAATTTCATGGCTGCAATCCCCATTTGCAGTGATTTTGGAGCCCAAAAAAATAACATATGACACTGTTTCCAATGTTTCCCCATCTATTTCCCATGAAGTGATGGGACCAGATGCCATGATCTTAGTTTTCTGAATGTTGAGCTTTAAGCCAACTTTGTCACTCTCCCCTTTCACTTTCATCAAGAGGCTTTTTAGGTCCTCTTCACTTTCTGCCATAAGGGTGGTGTCATCTGCATATCTGAGGTTATTGATATTTCTCCCGGCAATCTTGATTCGCTTGTGCTTCATCCAGCCCAGCGTTTCTCATGATGTACTCTGCAAAAAAGCTAAATAAGCAGGGTGACAATATACAGCCTTGACGTACTCCTTTTCCTATTTGGAACCAGTCTGTTCCATGTCCAGTTCTAACTGTTGCTTGCTGACCTGCATACAGGTTTCTCAAGAGGCAGGTCAGGTGGTCTGGTATTCCCATCTCTTGAAGAATTTTCCACAGTTTGTTGTGATCCACACAGTCGAAGGCTTTGGCATAGTCAATAAAGAAGAAATAGATATTTTTCTGGAACTCTCTTGCTTTTTCGATGATCCAGCAGATGTTGGCAATTTGGTTTCTGGTTCCTCTGCCTTTTCTAAAACCAGCTTGAACATCTGGAAGTTCATGGTTCATGTGTTCCTGAAGCCTGGCTTGGAGAATTTTGAGCATCACTTTACTAGCATGTGAGATGAGTACAACTGGGTGGTAGTTTGAGCATTCTTTGGAATTGCCTTTCTTTGGGATTGGAATGAAAATTGACCTTTTCCGGTTCTGTGGCCACTGCTGAGTCTTCCAAATTTGCTGGCATATTGAGTGCAGCACTTTCACAGCATCATCTTTCAGGATTTAAAATAGCTCAACTGGAATTCCATCACCTCCACTAGCTTTGTTCATTGTGATGCTTTCTAAGGCCCACTTGACTTCACATTCGAGGATGTCTGCTTCTAGGTGAGTGATTATCTGGGTTGTGAAAATCTTTTTTGTACAGTTCTTCTGTGTATTCTTGCCACCTCTTCTTAATATCTTCTGCTTCGGTTATGTCCATACCATTTCTGTCCTTTATTGTGCCCATCTTTGCATGAAATGTTCCCTTGGTATCTCTAATTTTCTTGAAGAGATCTCTAGTCTTTCCCATTCTGTTGTTTTCCTCTATTTCTTTGCATTGATCACTGAGGAAGGCCTTCTTATCTACCCTTGCTGTTCTTTGGAACTCTGCATTCAAATGGGAATATCTTTCCTTTTCTCCTTTGCTTTTCGCTCCTCTTCTTTTCACAGCTATTTGTAAGGCCTCCTCAGACAACCACTTTGCCTTTTTGCATTTCTTTTCCATGGGGATGGTCTTGATCCCTGTCTCCTGTGCAATGTCACGAACCTCCGTCCATAGCTCATCAGCCACTCTGTCCATCAGATCTAGTCCCTTAAATCTATCTCTCACTTCCACTGTACTGTCATAAGTCATGTGTTATCTAACACAGCTGTATTTTAAAGAACATCATTTGTTTTTTATGCATCTAAAGAAGCATCTGGATATAAAGAGAAGCATGGACTGAGAAAAAAAAGCATGGACTGAGAGTGAGAAGACCCAGATTTTAGCCTCTGCTTTGTCATTAACTGGCAGTTCAACAATATTCAATATATATGTTGGTATTAAATCCTTACTGTTGTTGTTGTTCAGTCGCTAAGTCGTGTCCAACTCTAGCAACCCCATGAACTGCAGCATGCCAGACTTCCCTGTCCTTCACTGTCTCCCAGTTTGCTCAAACTCATGGACATTAATGCTGTTATCTAACCATCTCTCCAGTGACAAAATGTGGTCCACTGAAGAAGGGAATGGCAAACCACTTCAGTCTTCTTGCCTTAAGAACCCCAAAAACAGTATGAGAAGGTAAAAATATGACACTGGAAGATGAACTGTGGACAAGAATCCCTTAAAAGATATGGAGTAGCCCTCACAGTCAACAAAAGAGACCAAAATTTAGTGCTTGGGTGCAATCTCAAAAATGACAGAATGATCTGTTTGTTTCCAAGCCAAACCATTCAATATCACAGTAATCCAAATCTATGCCCCAACCACTAACGCTGAAGAAGCCGAAGCTGAACAGTTATATGAAGACCTACAAGACCTTCAAGAACTAACACCAAAAAAAAGATGTCCTATTCATCATAGGGAACTGGAATGCAAAAGCAGGCAGTCAAGAGATACCTGGAGCAACAGGCAAGTTTGGCCTCGGAGTACAAAATGAAGCAGGGCAAAGGTTAACAGAGTTTTGCCAAGAGAACGCATTGATCATAGCAAACAGCCTCTTCCATACACAACAACAGCTCTACATATGGACATCACCAGATGGTCAATAGCGAAATCAGATTGATTATATTCTTTGCAGCCAAGATGAAGAAGCTCTACACAGTCAGCAAAAACAAGACTGGGAGCTGACTGTGGCTCAGATCATAAACTCCTTATTGCAACATTCAGATTTAAATTGAAGAAAGTAGGGAAAACCACTAGGCCATTCAATGGTATATATAGGTATGACCTAAATCAAATCCCTTATGATTACACAGTGGAAGTGACAAATAGACTCAAGGGATTAGATCGGAGAGACAGTGCCTGAAGAACTATGGAGAAAGGTTCATGACATTGTACAGGAGGCTGTGGTCAAAACCATCCCCAAGAAAGAGAAGTGCAAAAAGGCAAAATGGTTGTCTGAGGAGGCCTTACAAATAGCTAAGAAGAGAAGAGAAGCAAAAGGCAAAGGAGAAAAGGAAAGATATACCCATTTGAATGCAGAGTTTCAAAGAATAGCAAGGAGAGATAAGAAAGCCTTCCTCGATCAATGCATAGAAATAGAGGAAAACAACAGAATGGGAAAGACTAGAGATCTCTTCAAGAAAATTACAGATACCAAGGGAACGTTTCACACAGAGACAGGCATAGTAAAAGACAGAAACAGTATGGAGCAAACAGAAGCAGAAGATATTAAGAAGAGGTGGCAAGAATACACAGAACTATACAAAAAAGATCTTCATGACCCAGATAACCATGATGGTATCACCTAGAGCCAGACATCCTGGAGTGCGAGGTCAAGTGGGCCTTAGGAAGCATCACTACGAACAAAGCTAGTGGAAGTGATGGAATTTCAGCTGAGTTATTTCAAGTCCTAAAAGATGATGCTGTTAAAGTGGTACACTCAATATGCCAGAAAATTTGGAAAACTCAGCAGTGGCCACAGGACGGGAAAAGGTCAGTTTTCATTCCAATCCCAAAGAAAGGCAATGCCAAAGAATGTTCAAACTAGCACTCAGTTGCACTCATCTCATACGCTAGCAAAATAATGCTCAAAATTCTCCAAGCTAAGCTGAGACAGTACGTGAACCAAGAACTTCCAGATATTCAAGCTGGATTTAGAAAAGGCAGAGGAACCAGAGATCAAATTGTCAACATCCACTGGATCATCGAAAAAGCAAGAGAGTTCCATAAAAACATCTACTTCTGCCTCATTGACAAAGCTCGAGCCTTTGACTGTGTGGATCACAACAAACTGGAAAATTCTTCAAAAGATGGGAATACCAAATCACCTGACCTGTCTCCTGAGAAATCTGTATGCAGGTCAAGAAGCAACAGTTAGAACTGGACATGGAAAAATGGACTGGTTCCAAACTGGTTAAGGAGTATGTTAAGTCTGTATATTGTCACCCTGCTTATTTAACTTATATGTAGAGAACATCATATGAAATGCTGGGCTGGATGAAGCACAAGCTGGAATCAAGATGCCAGGAGAAATATCAATAACCTCAGAAATGCAGATGACACCACCCTTATGGCAGAAAGTAAAAAGGAACTAAAGAGCCTTTTGATGAAAGTGAAAGAGGAGAGTGAAAAAGCTGGCTTAAAACTCAGCATCCAAAAAACGAAGATCACAGCATCCGGTCCTATCACTTCATGGCAAATAGAGGGGGAAACAATGGAAACAATAATAGACTTTATTTTGGTGGCTCCAAAATTACTGCATATGTAACTACATCCATGAAATTAAAAGATGCTTGGTTCTTGGAAGAAAAGCTATGACCAACCTAGACAGCATACTAAAAAGCAGAGATATTACTTTGCTGACAAAGGTCTGTCTAGTCAAAGCTATAGTTTTCCAGTAGTCAGGTATGGATGTGAGAGTTGGACCCCAAAGAAAGCTGAACACTGAAGAATTGATGCTTTTGAACTGTGGTGTTAGAGAAGACTACTGACAGTCCCTTGGACTGCAAGGAGATCCAACCAGTCAATCCTAAAGGAAATCAGTCCTGAATATTCATTGGAAGGACTGATGCTGAAGCTCCAATACTTTGGCCACCTGATGCAAAGAACCGACTCTTTGAAAAGACCCTGACACTGGGTAAGATGGAAGGCAGGAGGAGAAGGGGACGACAGAGGATGAGATGGTTGGATGGCATCACCTACTCAATGGACATGAGTTTGAGCAAACTCTGGGAGTTGGTAATGGAAAGGGAAGCCTGGCAAGTTGCAGTCCATGGGGTCACAAAGAGTCAGACACGACTGAGTGACTGAAATGAACCATCTCATCCTCTGCCACCCTCTTCTCCTTCTCTCAATCTTTCCCAGAATCAGGGTCTTCTCCAGTGAGTTGGCTCTTCACATCAGGTGGCCTAAGTATTGGAGCTTCAGCTTCAACATCAGTCCTTCCAATTTTTCAGGGTTCACTTCTTTTAGGATGGACTGGTTTGATCTCCTCCTGTCCAAGGGACTCTCATGAGTCTTCCAGCACCATAGTTCGAAAGCATCAATTCAGCTCTCAGCCTTCTTTATGATCCAGCTCTCACATCCGTACATGACTACTGGAAAAACCACAGCTTTGACTATACGGGCCTTTGTTGGCAAGGTGATGTCTCACCTAAACTTATATACTAGCATTTCCATATGTGTACACATTTGTATACAAATATACACACATAAGCTATATGTATACATGCCTATCATACATTTGTATATCATGTATATGATACATAGATAAGTTTTCTCATCTATTAAATGAGACTTGCCTCAGAAGTTCCTTCCAGCTCAAAAATTCTGCAAACTGTTACTCCACTCCTTTCCCTTTTTTGTTTTTCCTTCCTCCGAGAGAGGGAGTTACCTACAACATAAACACATTCATCACTGTACTTCTACTGCAGCTTGTTGCCAATCTAACTTCCTTACCAAAGACCAATATTAAACTTCAGTTTTGATCCATCTAGCAATTCTGTAAATATTCCCAACCTACCAAATGAGCCACCAAACTACAATTCTAACTTCACATACACAAGCATGTCCATAGCCCTCAATTTTTAACTATAATTCCCTAGAAACAATGGAAACTAATGTCTCTATTGATTGGGGTGGAGATACATACAAATACACCATTTCAGCTACAGATGCATATATTTTAGTTATAAAGTATTAAAAGCTAACTGATGCAAGACACAAGGCCAAAATTTGTCAAATTCCTTAATGATTAAGATAGGTCATTATAATGTACAGAAATTACATCTGCAAGGCTTTCTCTTGTATATTAATATTTTACCAAACTCTTTTCAAACTAGAGGTTTTCTCCCCTCTTTTATTTAGTATAGAACTGCACTAATATACCAGCCAACAGCCAATTGTAGTTAAATTAATTACAATTAAACGAAGGTAAATTTAGGCTTATTGATCACAAGTATCCCCATTCCAAGTGCTTGTTAGTCACGTGTGACTAGCAGTGGCCATATTACATGGCACAGAAGCAGAATATCTTCATCACTGCAGGAAGTACTGTTGGACAGCACTGGCAGGAATTTTTAGAATGAATAAAACATTCTAAGTGAATCTGATCTGTATAATTTTACAGATTATTAAAGAAATGAGAGCTCCACTAAAAGTGGCTCATTTAGTTAAATTGGAAAACAGCCCCCTTTCCCCACTGCTACTTTAAAGACACTGAAATTCTAGAAAAAAAATTTTTTCAATGTATATCCAAGTTCAAAGCCAAACAAGGAAAATCCCCAAGTGCCAGAAACATACAAGAAACTCAAAGTTAATAGCTGTGTGGAAGCTACAGCCAAAGACTATGAGTAAAGGTGTGTGTGTCTGTTCTGAGTCAGGAACAAATTCTAGGCCACACAGAACATGCAATGAGCTGCGTACATAAAGCCTTACAGTAATAAGAGCTATGTGGTTTGTAAAACAGAGCTAGGAAAACTATCTGCTGATACTGGGAGTCAGGAAGTTCCTGCCCAGGAGAGAAGAGAAAGAAGTCAGAAAAAGTGGATGCTCAAGTACTGGACCATTGCAATTGAACAAACAAAAGAAAGTACCCCGAACAACTCTGGAATAGAGATAATGTCTGTAACTTGGTGAAAGAGTGTCTACAAAAAGATTATACTAAAGAATGAAATTTTAAAAGCTTTCCCATGTACATCAGAAATAAGACAACACTACAATCATTCAGTATTATAACAGAGGTTCTAACCAAAGGTAACAAGAAAAGTCATAAATATAAGGACTGGAAAGAGATGGGGGAAAGTCACGTGCAGAGGGTAGAACTGCCTATATAGAAAAGCCAAGATAATCTACAGAAACATCTATAGAACTAGCAACAAATTTCAGCAGGGTTGCTGGTTATAAAAACAAAATACTAAAATCAAAAATATTTCTATATGCTCAAAATAGTCAATTAGGAAATGTAACAAGTAACATAACATAAACTATTTAAGAATAACACTTTAAAAAATATTTTTATCAGCAAGATCTTTATAGAGAAAATTACAAAACGTGAAAGGACATGAAAGTCAATCTGATGAAAATGTGCTAAAACTGGTTTACGGTGATGTCTGCATAAGTTTACTAAACATCGAAATAATTTTAAGGTCCATTTGGAAAATCAAGTCCAAGAGTAGCCAAGACAACCCTAAAAGAAAACAAGGGTAACTTGTCCTACCACATAGAGACGTATCTCAAAGCTATAATAATTTTGACACTATAGTTTCATCATAAGTACAAACAGACCAGTGAATAAAGTTGTCCGGAAACAGTTCTGATCACAAAGAAGAACTTGATATATGATAGAAGTGTCGTTAAAACCAGTGAGGAAGACAAGGCCTATTCAGTCAGAGACATTACACATCTAGTTTTCTAAAAAGAAAATAAAAGTTAGATTATGTCACATGCAAAAAAAATTCCAAGTACATTAAGGACTTAGAGTATAAAAAACAAACTATTAAAAGAAGATATAAAAGAACATCTTAAACACTCCCATGTTATTGTATTTTTTTTAGTGCAAAAGAACACAAATCATAAAGGAAAAGAATGCATACATTTCATCTCAAACAAAAACTTGTATATATGAAAAGATAAAGTAGCAGACTGAGAGAAGTGTGTTTATAACACACATAATCTACCAAAGCAGAGAATTCGGAATACATAAAGACCTATAAAATCAATTAAGAAAAACACAATCCATAAGAAAGAAAAACAAAGGATGAAACTGAAAAGAAAATCTAAACGATTAACATAAAACACCTTCTGCCTCATGCACTTACAATGATGCACAAATTAAAACCACAATAAGATATCAAGCATGCAAAGTTTAAAAACAAACAAATGATAGCAATGACATGCAGAAAAAAGTCTTGTACTTTGGAGAGGAATATGGAAACATATTGAAGAGGTATAAAGTATGATCCATCCATTTGGCTTCTGTTATTTCTAGAAACTTTTGCACCTGGGCACCAAGGATTTACATATAAGGATGTAACAATCTGTATTAATAAAAATTTGAAATAATCTAAAATATCCATTAATGTCAAATAGATAAATAATACTGGGTAGCTGAATAATATAGAAGAGTACATTCCATGCTATTAAAAAAACTTTTGGCATACGCAGTAAGAAAGTACTTATGAAAAGTTCAAAAACATGAAGTAATACTACTTTTGTTCACAAACATGTAGTAAAAATATAAAGTATAGCCTAATCAGATGTGTTAAAAATTAATGGCAATGGTTCCTTCTGAGGAGGGATCAGGCTGCTTCTGGAGAAAGAAATGGCACTCAAGTGAGCAACGAAGCAGATTGGACAATAATTTTAAAAATTCTTAGTATTCTATTTAACTTAAATAAGTTTCAAAACATCAAACAAAAATAAAATATACAGGTCTATTCATTCTGAGCTGGTGGGTATACAAGTATTCACTGTATTATCCACTGTAATTTAACATTTGAAACACATGCTAGATAAAAGTAACTACTACTTCACTTCCAATGAAATCTGGAATGATGACTATAAAGAAATTTCATCCCAGAGTTTCTCAGGAATTAGGAAATGATACTTCATTTTATAGAGAAAACTGGGACCCTATTTTTTTGTTTTCCAAGAAACCCAACCATATGATCAGAATCCATGATTCCATGTTGATTGTAGGGCAAACAGTAGCTAAACCTGGCTGTAGTCCAAAACAGGCTCCTCTGTCCATGGAATTCTCCAGGCAAGAATACTGGAGTGGGCAGCCATTCCCTTCTCCAAGGGATCTTCCCAAACGAGGGACAGAACCTGGGTCTCCTTCATTGCAGGCAGATTCTTCACCATCTGAGCCACCAGGGAAGCCCATTTAGTAATAAAGTGTGAATTGTCTGGAATGAGCAGTCAGACTTTGTCGGCAAAGTGATGTCTCTGCTTTTGAATATGCTGTCTAGGTTGGTCATAGCTTTTCTTCCAAGGAGCAATGCTTGCTTCCAAGAAGCAGGCATTAAAAGACATTTCATGGCTAGAGTCATTATCTGCAGTGATTTTGGAACCCCAAAAAATAAAGTCTGTCACTGTTTCCATTGTTTACCCATCTATTTGCCATGAAGTGATAGGACCTGATGCCAAGATCTTAGTTTTCTGAATGTTGAGTTTTAAGCAAGCTTTGTCACTCTCCTCTTTCACTTTCATCAAGAAGCTCTTTAGTTCCTTTTTGCTTTCTGCCATAAGGGTGGTGTCATCTGCATATCTGAGGTTATTGATATTTCTCCCGGCAATCTTGATTCACTTGTGCTTCATCCAGCCCAGCATTTCGCATGATGTACTCTGCATATAAGTTAAATAAGCAGGGTGACAATATACAGCCTTGATGTACTCCTTTCCCAATTTGGAACCAGTCTGTCGTTACATGTCCAGTTCTAACTGTTGCTTCTTGACTGTCATACAGATTTCTCAGGAGGCAGGTCAGGTGGTCTGGTATTCCCATCTCTCAGAATTTTCCACAGTTTGTTGTGATCTACACAGTCAAAGGCTTTGGCATAATCATTAAAGCAGAAGTAGATGTTTTTCTGGAATTCTCTTGCTTTTTCAATAATCCAACGGATGTTGGCAATTTGATCTCTGGTTCCTCTGCCTTTTCTAAAACCAGCTTGAACATCTGGAAGTTCACAGTTCACATACCATTGAAGCCTACCTTGGAGAATTTTGAGCATTACTTTACTAGCGTGTGAGATGAGTGCATTTGTGCAGTAGTTTGAGCATTCTTTGGCATTGCCTGTCTTTGAGACTGGAATGAAAACTGACCTTTTCCAGTCGTGTGGCCACTGCTGAGTTTTCCAAATTTGTTGGCATTTTGAATGCAGCACTTTAACAGCATCATCTTTTAGGATCTGAAATAACTCATCTGGAATTCCATCACCTCCACTAGCTTTGTTCATGATTACTTTGCCAAGAAAGGCCCATCTAATCAAAGGTATGGTTTTTCCAGTTATCATGTACGGATATGAGAGTTGGGCCATACAGAAAGCTGAGTGCTGAAGAATTGATGCTTTTGAACTGTGAAGTTGGAGAAGACTCTTGAGAGTCCCTTGGACTGCAAGGAGATCCAACCAGTCCATCCTAAAGTAAATCAACACTGAATATTCATTGGAGGGCCTGATACTGAAGCTGAGCCACCAATACTTTGACCACCTGATGCAAAGAACTGGCTCCATGGAAAAGACCCTGATGCTGGGAAAGATTGAAAGCAGGAGGAGGAGGGGACGACAGAGGATGAGATGGTTAGATGGCATCACCGACTCAATGGACATGAGTTTGAACAAGCTCTGGGAGTTGGTGATGGACAGGGAAGCCTGGCGTGATGCAGTCTTCACCGTCGCAAAGAGTCAGACACGACTGAGTGACTGAACTGAGCAGTCAGACTAATTGAGTTCATTTCTGTCACAAAGTATATAAAAGACTAAATAAAGAGTGCTGACTACATTTTAATAACTCATTCTATGCAGCTTTTGTCTTTATTCCATTTTCAAAGCTCTCAGCAGAGCACACATACCAATGGCGTTGTTCAGAATATATTCCTCTCGGAATAAATCTTGAAGCATTTTCTGGTTTGTATTTCTAGCTTCTGAGAGTGCTAAAATATGAGAAAAGAAAAAAGGATTACAAATATAAAAAAGTGTTTTCCAGTCAATATAGTCAGGTAAATTTAAAACACTGTGATAGAAAGTACCAAGGGGAAAGTCTAGAATGGTTTCTTAAGCTTCTGAAGTCACCCATGCCACAGACATATTATAGTCAGCCCCAAATCCATAGTCTAATGTCAAAACTTCAAGGCAAAAATTCTTATTTAGAACAACTTACAAGGTGTTATAAATTATAAGTTATATATTGGTACCAAATGCATATAATTTTGGCTATTTTCTATGGCACCTGAATAAACATTTGCTGGATATATGTTTTCTTTGGCAACATATCTTAACACAAATACATTATACAGGGAATTCCCTGAAGTCCAGTGGTTAGGACTCCACACTTGCACTGCAAGGGGCACAGTCCCTGGTGGTGGAACTAAGATCCCACAAGCTGTGCAGCACGGCCAAAAAAAAGTACATTATACGTGTACACACAAAGAAATAAATGCACACATAGAGTTCTGTATATTCTAACTAGTTAAATACTTCCTCCATATTCATTTCACGGAACATTTGTTGAGCATCTATGCCGGGAGCCAGCTCACGAGATCCTACCCATGACAAGGTCATGAGAGAGAAAACCTGACGGGCAAGGCGGATCAGGTTTTCAAGGATTCCGAAAAGGCTAGCTCACGAGATCCCACCCATGACAAGGTCATGGGGAGAAAGCCTGACGGGCAAGACGGATCAGGTTTTCAGGGATTCTGAAAAGCTGCCCCAAAGCTGACCCCGGCGCTCACCTTAAAGATGGTATCTGTTCTTCTGATGCTTGCTTTAATAGACTACTCCCTAATTTCTGTAACATAGGCAGAAGGCCTTCCCAGATTTCTTTCCAAATAAGAATCAATTTAGAACTTTAATCTATAAGTTTTTTGGGTGGTGGTATTTTATGAGATTATTTAGGGTGAAAGGAGTGTTTTAATTTAAGCTCCTTTGCTGGTAGTTTGTCAGCCAAATGCATTTATGCGCTTGGTACTAATATGCGTGATTGCTTATAATATCCTAATCATAAAATAGCGTAAAGAACCTGATTATATAAAAGCCCTAATAGACACAGAGCCTTTTTAAGGGGTAAAGGAGTCCTATTAGAAAACAAGAAAAATTATTCTATAGGTGGTTATTGGGTTGAGATTTGCTTGCTGTGTTTTGCTTGCTGTGTTTTGCTTGCTGTGTTTTTGCTTTTAATGTGCTAAGGTTGTGTTATAGAAACCATTGTTAATATAGTTAAAGATCTAGAGAAACAAGGACTTAGCCCTAGTGTGGTAACAATGAGATGGTTGTTAATCGTCAGCCAGGAGTGCTAGGCAGAAGCTGCCTCACCAAAGTCGCAGAGTCAGTATGGGGTAAACTTCTTAGATAAATGCAACTGACAACTTTTGCAGAAGGATTAATTTTTGTATTAACAAGGATATAATTCTACTCTGTACTATTTCCCTATGAGACTGCTACCTTTCAGTTAAGGTCACCATAGAAACAGAAAATAGGTTTACATTCACCTGACCTGCATAAAATGTTAATAGGCCCCACGGCCAGAAGATAATGTACAAGACCCTCATAAACAAAGAAGTATGCAGAAAACACCCTGGTTTCGTGAAGGACAAGCTGACGTAATGTTAAGCTATCTTCCCCTTAGAAATGTACTAACTTAGGGTATAAAAGCTATGGTAAAAAATAAAGCATTGCCAGACTCTTCCAGACTCTCTGCACCCCCATCTGGTCATTCTCTCTCTCTCTCTCTCTCTCTCTCTCTCTCTCTCTCTCTCTCAGACTTGGCCCTATCAAGGCTGGTCTCACATGTCTTCTATCTCTCGCCGACGCCGTTCATCCTGAGGGTATCCCCTGGATCCTGCCGAGGCTGGACCCCGGCACATCTACTAGGTACCATACGCTATTTTCAGTGTTGTTATAAGACAGCTGCCTGGAGTTCAGACTAGTAAAACAGACAATTAAAATATACTCCCTTTGCTATGCCCACTCTAAGGTTAGGATGCGACAGGAATGGAAGCAGAAGAGATATGATTAAAAGAAGGCTTTCCAGAAGAGAGACATCTGAGCCAAATGTGAACAATAGGTAAGGGTTTCCTAGAAAATGATGGCAGTGGGGGGTTGGGGGCTCTGAGTAGACAAAGGAGTACCTACAAAGGCAAGCAGGCAAGAAAGAATAAAATCAAGAAATAAGTAAAGAAAAAGAAGTAGTTTTAAAAGACTAAAGGAGAATGGTAAAAGGTGAGGCTCAAGAGGTAAATAAGATAGTAATATTCTTATTATATTTTCATGGATATTAATAAATAAGGACGTTAAAATCAAATGGTTTCATTTCTGTTGCAATTTTCTATTATCCAGTGTTCACATCCATTACACTCTCACTATAGTCAATGTCAAAACTGCCATCAAAACTCTCTTCCACATACTACCAAGTGCATATGCTTTTCCTGTCTTTAAGTCCTATGAAAATTACCTGCTGCTGCTGCTGCTGCTAAGTCGCTTCAGTCGTGTCCGACTCTGTGCGACCCCATAGACGGCAGCCCACCAGGCTCCTCTGTTCCTGGGACCCTCCAGGCAAGAACACTGGAGTGGGCTGCCACTTCCTTCTCCAATGCATGCATGCATGCTAAGTCGCTTCAGTCATGTCTGACTCTGTGCGGCCCTATGGACAGCAGCCCACCAGGCTCTTCTGTCCACAGGATTCTCTAGGCAAGAATACTGCAGTGGGTTGCCATTTTCTTCTCCATGAAAATTACCTACTAAAATATAAACTAAATATATATACATGTTTCTTCTTTTATGGGAAAGAGCTACATAAAAATTGGTGACTATTAGATTTTTAGACAAACTTCAGAACTGATACAGCTTCCTTCAAAATGTTCCAACCAAATAGTGACTTCTTTTCCTGTTTTTTTTTTGTTTTTTTTAAATGATTGGGAACTCCCTGGTGGTTCAGTGATTAGGAGTCAGAGTTCACTGTCATGGCCCAGGTCCAACCCCTGGTCAGGGAACTACCCACACGCCATGCAGTGCAGCCAAATTAATTACTTACTTGATCATTAAAAGTGAAATTAAAAAGATAAAAATTTTAAAAAAGGTTTGATTTGAGCCTCATTCTGAGGCTTTCACTGATAAAATCCCTAAAGCTCTTACCTATTATCTTTTTTCATTTCTTACCAATTCTAAAAGAAAAGGAGTGCAAATTGTATTGCTGGTGAAATAAATCTCTTTTACCTCAGAAATCCTCTGAGGCTGCCTTCTAATCTTATTCTAATCAATTATTAACAGTTCCATATAAATTAAATGACATTTTAGTAATATCATTTAAAAATTTTTTTCAGAATGCTCACTGTCTTGGACTATAATGTTTAAAGACACTACATTTCTTGGAATTGAAATCTGTTACTTAATACATGTAAATGAGAATAATTCTAGAATTTGTAAATGTATTTCCAAACAGCAATATAAAGTTGAAATTCATGGGCAAAAATAGAAGGTGCTAAAATCAGCACTCTGCTCATTTGTAAACCAACAGGATCAAAGGCCCAACTCTAGAGCAAAAGTTAATTCTAGGCTGAAGAACAGGGTTTTAAAAATGCTTCAGTCGTAGCAAAACAATAAATTCAAAAACAATCCAGTTAACAAGTCAGTCTAGGACTTCTCTGATGGCTCAGACAATAAAGAATCTGCTTACCGTGTAGGAGAGACCTGGGTTCTCTCCCAGGGTCAGGAAGATCCCCTGGAGAAAGGAATGGCTACCCACTCCAGTATTCTTGCCTGGAGAACTCTACAGACAGAGGAGCCTGGTGGGCTACAGTCCATAGGATCACAAAGAGTCAGACATGACTGAGCAACTCACACTTTCACTATGCAAAGGACATCAGTTTGATCTCTGGCCTGGGAAGATCCCACATGCGGTGGGACAACTAAGCCAGTGTGCCGCAACTACTGAGGCACAAGAACTACTCTAGAGCCCAAGAACCACAGTTTCTGAGCCCATGTGCAGAACTACTGAAGCCGCATGCCCTAGTGCTCATGCTCTGCAATGAGAAGCCACCGCAAGAAGCCCCAGCACCACAATTGGAGAGCAGCCCCTGCTCACGGCAGCTAGAGAAAGCCCACAGCAACAAAGACCCAGCACAGCCAAAACTGAATTTTTTTAAAACAGTCTAAGCAGCTGAAAATTTTAAAGTGAGGTTTTAAGATTCAGTTCCTTTAATAGATATTTGAAATTATGTCCTGAATCAAGCTTGTTTCTTTCTATTACAAATGTAATGGTTTACATAAAATAATAAATTTGGTAAACAGAATAACCCTAACATCATCTTAACACAATACAAAAAAATCAAATATAAAAAAATAAAACACTAAAAAAAAAAAAAACAATCCCAGGAGCCTACAAACTCAACATTTCTTCTCTCTTGTCTTTAATTGTTAAATGTGTACAGACTGACCTAAATAATTAGCAAGATAAGGAAAATTAACCTTTTTGTCTACCTCAACATGTGTATTTAAACATAAAAACATTGATAATATAAATAGGATAAATACTATAATTAAGTGCATCCTTGCTTTGGGATCATGAACAGTGGGAAAGCACAAAGTCATAGATATATATAAGAGTATGTTATATCTGGAGAATGGCAAGTACTCAACATAGCCAGATTGTCAGGCCTATGAGTGTTTAGGGAGAGGAAGCTGAGTTACAACCAGGAAGCATTTCTGGCAAACTGCCTAAAGAAAGGGCTTCCCAGGTGGCTCAGTGGTTAAGAATCTGCCTTTCAATGCAGGAGATGTGGGTTCAGTCCCTGGGTTGGGAAGATCCCCTGAAGGAGGGAACAGCAATCCAATCCAGTGTTCTTGTCTGGAGAATTCCATGGACAGAGGAGCCTGGTGAGCTACAGTCCATGGGGTCACAAAGAGTCAGACACGACTGAGCGACGGAGCACGCTTGCATGCATCCCTGTGATAAACTGGGCTGCTTAATAAGAGCTATTCAAAAATAAAAAGTGAATTCACAGACCAAAAACTAGACATTTTGTTCAAGATGATTCAGGGGAAATAAAGTATTTAGGTGAAAGGGAGAAACGTTTTTACCTCTGATATCACCTCCAGCACAGAAAGCCTTTTCACCAGCTCCCTTTATGACGATCAGGAAAGTTTCTGGATCTTGTTCCCACTTCTAGTCAAATGTAAAAGATGGTATAAGCATATTATAAACACAAACTCATGACCTGTGGCTGATTCATATTGAGGTTTGACAGAAAACAAAAAATTCTGTAAAGCAATTATCCTTCAATAAAAAAAAATTTTTTAAATGAATGATATATATCCATATACACATAAACACATGTGTATATATAGACATATATGAATATATACAAAGCATAAGCTTTATAAAGCATATCCAGAAGAATGGATTCTAACTTCATTTTTTTTTCTGATATAAATTAAAGGCTATTCCAAAGTTGCTAAATGAGTACATTTTGTGATCCATATTTGATAATGACAATTTTGATACCAAGGTGAAAAAAATATGGGCCTAATAATATTATGTTACATAAGCTTATAAATCTGATAAACAAATCAGCCCAGAGATTGCAGATAAACAGCAGTAATCTTTCTACTGTGGTGATAAAGGCTCTGTCCTACTGACAAATTTGTAAATTAACAGAGTGGAAACACTTCTCCTGATCAAATCTGGAAGTGTTTTGGGGTTGGTAAGGACAGCTAATAAATAAGCAGGATGAAAGAATCAAGACCTAATGGATACTGAAAAGGCTAGAACAATGGACTAAATAAAAAATTAGTTTACCAGAGTCAGAAGAATTAACCGGGGTTCCATGAGTTCTACACTAGAGAATGAAAGTATACAAGATAAAGAAGAGATGTACCTGGGAAGAGGTGGTTGTCCAACAGGTTAACACAATACTGGATCACATTAATAGAAATATGGTATTCTAACATGGAAGTTTCTACCTTTCTTCCACTTTAACCTGGAACACCTGATTTATTCCTCTATATCACAGTTAAGTACATATTATAAGGTGGCCCAAACAGATAAAGAAGAATGGAAGAGACTCATCAAATGAAGAATTAACGAACTGGTGAGCAGGGGAGAACTCATCTTTAACCCCTATGTGGCCAAGTGTATCAGGTATACTATTTCACTTCATCTTTACAATAACTCTATGAATTACCATCCCTGTTTCACAGCTGAGGAAAATGGAACACAGAATAATATTCTCAATCTATACAGTTAATAAATAGAAATTCAAAATTTCAAACCCAGGTAGTGTGACTAAGTCATGTTTTTCCACTACACCATGCAGTTTTCTTAGAATAGGAAAGCTTAAGGCCTTCTCCAAGAAAAGGCTGGACAAGCACTTCAAAAACTGTCATCTTCCCACCAAAAAAGTTGTCATATAGAAGCAGACTATATGTGTATACTCATGACCCAAGAGGCAGAACCAATATTACTGGTCAAAAGGCTGGAAAAATGAAGAGCGGCAGAATGTAAGAAAAAACTTGTGTGTGCTTAGTCACTCAGTCGTGTCTCTTTGCGACCCCATGGAATGTAGCCCACCAGGCTCCTCTGTCCATGGGGATGCTCCCGGCAAGAATACTGGAGTGGGTTGCCATGCCCTCCTCCAGGGCATCTTCCCAGCCCAGGGATCGAACCCAGGTCTTCTGCATTGCAGGCAGATTCTTTACTGTCTGAGCCACCAGAACTTGGAGCCATGTAAGTGGAAGAGAATGTCTCATGCAGCAATGAACTCTCGTCACTAGGGATGTGCCAGAACAATCACTAAGGAAAGAATTGAGGGCTCCAGAAACAATGGGGCTTGGGCACTGCGCCCATACACCAAGTGACTCTGTGCGAGGAAACACTAGGAAAGGTCTATAAAGACACACTTTTAAAACGATCCACATGACTGCTTGAAGAAAACGACAAACCTTTAGCTGTGCGTAAATCTGCTGAATCATATTAAGAGTCAGTGTATTCAGAAACCTTGGTCTGTTCAGTGTTATCACTCCTGCACAACCTTTTCTTTCCAACAGGACTTCTGCTGCTGCATCTGTGTGATTAGACATTTTCTGTGTAAACAAAAGAATAACTTTAGGATAAAATTCATTAAGCTTTTGTCACGCGTCAACATCAAAACACACATTAAATGAAAATCTTTCACACAACGTTAAGAGCAGCTAATCAAACGGACAACTTGGTACATCTGACAAATTATTACACAAATTATTACACATCTAAAATTACACACTGTAGATAAACAGTTCCAAAGCAAACGACATATACCTCTTAAATCTCTTAATTTTTATTTGAGTAAACTTAGTGAATTGATTAGAACCCAGTCCTACAATTTCTTGGACTATGAAATACTCTTAACCCTTTATTACTGTATACCAAGCAATATGTTAGGTACTTGGAAATCAAAGATGAATATAGAGGGCAAGTAATTCTTACTATAGTAGCTAACAACAACTGGGAAAAAAGAAAAAACAATGATATTTGAGCTGGACCTTGATGTACCCGAAGAAAAAAAGAAGTGAAAATCCTGGAGAGTAGAACATGCTAAAACATGAACAATGATTATCTGGAAATATTAAGTTGTTAAACAGGGGTGGAATAAAGGCTGACTGAGAAAATGACAGGAAAGTAGGCAGAAAAAGTGCTTTAAGGCCAGATAATAGAATGAGATTACAAGATCATATACAGAAGTAGTGAAGAACATGCCTATACAGAAGGTCATAGGGCCTCACCCAGGCTTCCCAGGCAGTTCAGTGGTAAAGAATCCATCTGCCAACACAGGAGACTCAGGTTCGATCCCTGGATTGGGACGATCCCCTGGAGGAGGAAACGGCAACCCACTCCAGTATTCTTGCCTGGGAAATCCCAGGGACAGAGGAGCCTGGTGGGCTATATATAGCCCATGGGGTCATAAAGAGTCGGGCACGACCGAGCGACTAAACAACAAGAAGGGCCTCACACACCACGCTGAGTGAGGCAAGTGCCACATCTTGGGGTGGCGCATTTTGCTCCCCTTCAATACTCACTGGTTCTACTTCCTTGATTAAACCCTTACTCAGACAAAAAAACAGATGATAGACCAAAAGAGTTGCAGTTTTCAGATACCTACATCATTCTAAATTTTAAAGTAATACAGATAAAAGTTTTCATATTATACAACATGCTACATACAAGTATTAATAAATTTTCATCTCTCCACACTAAATTTCTTTTTTACTTAAAACAAGTCAGACTTGCCAGTCCAAAAAAAAAAAAAAAGTTTCACTGAACAACAACATAAATTACCGCCTAATATCAGAGACAATCTTAAGACTACTATTTGGTTCTAGCTCAGAGATGCTGAGACTGAAAAGATGCACCTTCTGACCTTCTAACAAGACAAAAGGGGGAAGAGACTGCAAATTAATGGCTTTTGATGAACTCAATCAGATACAGGAGGTCAGAGGGCAAACAGTCCCATAATAAAGTCTGGAGACAGAGGTGTCTGCAGGGAGGTGTGCTGCTGCCAAGTCTCTCCAGGCGTGGCCGACTCTGTGAGACCCCATAAACGGCAGCCCACCAGGCTCCCCCGTCCCTGGGATTCTCCAGGCAAGAACACTGGAGTGGGTTGCCATTTCTTTCTCCAATGCATGAAAGTGAAAAGTGAAAGTGAAGTCGCTCAGTCGTGTCCGACTCTTTGAGACCCCATGAACTGCAGCCTACCAGGCTCCTCCGTCCATGGGAGTTTCCAGGCAAGAGTACTGGAGTGGGGTGCCATTGCCTTCTCCGTCAGGGAGGTGCAGGACCAGTATATTTGCTTACCTCAGGCAGAAGCCCTAAGGAAGATTAACTAGAATGTTTAATGACTTGCTAGAGGGCAAGTCACTGACTCAATGGACATGAGTTTGAGCAAGCTCCAGGAGCTGGTGATGGACAGGGAACCCTGCATGCTGCAGTCCACAGGGTTGCAAAGAGTTGGATACAACTGAGCAACTGAGCTGAACTGAGAGGTCAGTGTGGGCAAACTGATAGTATGAAGTTCCTGGGGGGATGGCGGGGGGGGGGGGGGAGTGGTCACATTCATGGGGGAGCTCCTACTCTTGCCGGCTCTTCCTCCTGGAAACCAATCAGGTTCTCCCAGGGAAGACTGGAGAAAGCTCCCCTGTGTGGGGGTGGCTGGGGGAGGGAAACATCAAGCACAGCAAAATCCCCTCCCTCATCTTCCAAACAGAGCAAAGGGCTAACTCTGCAGGGGAGAGAGGAAGGCTTCAAAACCAGGTTCTAGGGGAGCGCTTCCACAGTGGGGAAATAGGATAGAGGTTTACAAAATAACCTTAATCCCAAGGGAGAAGCGTTGCAAAACCACAGCCTACTGATCTTAGTGTTTACCACCCAGAGTTGGAGAAAAGGAACAGGAGTCAAAGGAAAAGTAGGGGAAAGGCAACCCATCCCCAGAGAAGGGACAGGAGCACTTATAAGGACCATACCCTTGGTGTATGACTCAGTGCCTTCCAAACATTAAGGATTAATGGGCCACAACATTAAAAGCGTGATGCACAAAAGAATATAGTGATAAAAAGATACTTCACAAAGTACTGGAGTTTCAGCTTCAGCATCAGTCCTTCCAATGAATATTCAGGACTGATTTCTTTTAAGATGGACTGGCTGGACCTCCTTGCTGTCCAAGGGACTCTAAAGAGTCTTCTCCAACTTCACAGTTCAAAAGCATCAATTCTTTGGCACTCAGCTTTCTTTATAGTCCAACTCTCACATCCATACATGACTTCTGGAAAAACCATAGCTTTGACTAGACGGACCTTTGTCAGCAAAGTAATGTCTCTGCTTTTTAATATGCTGCTAGGTTGGTCAAAGCTTTTCTTCCAAGGAGCGAGTGTCTTTTAATTTCACGGGTGCAGTCATTATCTGCACTGATTTTGGAGCCCAGAAAAACAATCTGTCCCTGTTTCCACTGTTTCCCCATCTATTTGCCATGAAGTGATGGGACCAGATGCCATGGTCTTAGTTTTTTGAATGTTGAGTTTTAAGCCAGCTTTTTCACTCTCTTTCACTTTCATCAAGAGGCTCTTTAGTTCCTCTTCACTTTCTGCCATAAGGGTGGTGTCATCTGCATATCTGAGATTGTTGATATTTCTCCTAGCAATCTTGATTCCAGCTTGTGCTTCATCCAGCCCAGAATTTTGCATGATTTACTCTGTATATAAGCTAAATAAGCAGGGTGACAATATACAGTCTTGATGTACTCCTTTCCCAATTTGGAACCAGTCTGTTGTTCCATGTCCAGTTCTAACTGTTGCTTCTTGACTTGCATACAGGTTTCTCAGGAGGCAGGTCAGGTGGTCTGGTATTCCCATCTCTTTCAGAATTTTCCACAGTTTGTTGTGATCCACACAGTCAAAGGCTTCGGCATAGTCAATAAAGCAAAGGAGATGTTTTTCTGGAATTCTCTTGCATTTTCGATGACCCAGCAGATGTTGGCAATTTTACTGCTGGTTCCTCTGCCTTTTCTAAATCCAGCTTGAATATCCGGAAGTTCATGGTTAACATACTGTTGAAGACTACCTTGGAGAATTTTGAGTATTACTTTACTAGCATGTGAAATGAGTACAAGTGTGTGGTGGTCTGAACATTCTTTGGCATTGCCTTTCTTTGGGACTGGAATGAAAACTGACCTTTTCCAGTCCTGTGGCCCCTGCTGGGTTTTCCAAATTTGCTGGAATATTGAGTGCAGCACTTTCACAGCATCATCTTTTAGGATTTGAAAGTGCTAACTGGAATTCCATACCTCCACGAGCTTTGTTTGTAGTGATGCTTCCTAAGGCCCACTTGACTTCGCATTCCAGGATGTCTGGCTCTAGTTGAGTGATCACACCATCATGGTTGTCTGAGTCATTAAGATCTTTTTTGTATAGTTCTTCTGTGTATTCTTGCCACCTCTTTTTAATATCTTCTGCTTCTATTAGGTCCATACCATTCCCGGGAAAGACTAGAGATCTCTTCAAGAAAATTAGAGATACCAAGGGAACATTTCTTGCAAAGTTGGTTAGGGAACTAGATACTAAATGCTGCAACTAAGAGTTCACAAGCTGCAACTAAAAATCTGGCATGCCACAATGAAGATCAAAGATCCTGTGTACCACAACTAAGACCCCATGCAGCCAAATAAAAATGGAATAAATATTTTTTTTAAAAAATCAGTGGGAGAGATGAGATGATCTCACCCACAGAAGAATTTAAATAATTTATGGAAATCCCTCTTCCAGAAGGTAAAGTGTAGTCCCCCTCACCCTCAACTTACCGACATGCTTCCAAAACACAGAGTAGAAAAGGGTAAAAAACGGTAACTTCAGAGAGCAGTGAAAGTCGCTCAGTTGCATCCGACTCTTTGTGATCCCATGGACTATACAGTCCATGGAATTCTCCAGGCTAGAACACTGGAGGGGGTAGCCTTTCCCTTCTCCAGAGGATCTTCCCAACCCAGGGATCGAACCCAGGTCTTCCACATTGCAGGCCGATTCTTAACCAGCTGAGCCACCAAGGAAGCCCAAGAATACTGGAATGGGTAGCCTATCCCTTCTCCAGCGGATCTTCCTGACTCAGGAATCGAAACGGGGTCTCTGGCATTGCAGGCGGATTCTTTACCAGCTGCTGCTGCTGCTGCTGACAAATACCACCTTAACTACATGATAACGGTCAGCATCACCACCTTAACTACATGATAACGGTCAGCATCACCACCTTAACTACATGATAACGGTCAGCATCACCACCTTAACTACATGATAACGGTCAGCATCACCACCTTAACTACATGATAACGGTCAGCATCACCACCTTAACTACATGATAACGGTCAGCATCACCAGCTTTCATGAGGATGTCCTGTACTCTGAGGCATAGTCCCTGATATGTGATGAGAAGGGGGCTTTCCCTTGTAATATTCTTTCCAAAAACTTTTAACTGCAGTCTAGTTATTAAAAAACAAACAGAAACAACAGATGCAAGCCAAGATTAGAGACTATTCTACAGGCGACCTGACAGTGCTCCTCCTAGCTGCCATGGTCACGAAAAATAAGGGAAGACTGATAAAGTGCACAAACTGGAAGACTAAGAGGACACGACAAAGAAAAGCCATGTGACATCCTGTACTGGATTCTGGAAAAGAAAATTAAGGGAGAAACTGGTGACATCCAAAGTCCAAAATTAATACTAATACTAATGTTGCAATGTTCTTAATTTTGACAACTGTAACATGGTAACCATATTCCTTTGCTAGGGCTGTTGTAATAAAGCCCCACAGACTAAGCCTCGGCTTAAACAGAAATTTATTGTGTGGAGACTGGAAGGCTGAGATCAAGGCGTCAGCAGGACCAAACCTCCACTGAAGTCACTAGGCAAGGACCTGTCCTAGGCCTCTCTCCCAGCTTCTGACAATTCCCCGGCTTGTCACAGCCTAACTCCAAATATTCACGTGGCACTCTCCTGTGTGTATCTCCAACTTTTCCCTTTCTATAAGGACAAGCGGAGGACAGAGGAGCCTGGCGTGCGGCAGTCCACGGGGTCGCAGAGTCAGACATGACTTAGCGACGGAACAAGTGATACTGCATTACTCCAGTACTTCCTCCTCCAGTATGACCTCTTTTTAACTAACTGCATCTGCAGTGACCTGACGGGCTGTTGGGAGAAGCCACCCACAGCAGGTTCTGAGGTTTCCCTGCACGTTACTGCTGTGTGTGTCATGTATCCAAGGGCCTGACTGCTCTGCTCCTGGGTCATTTTTCAGATTTGTATTTGCTGTGAGAAACTTTGAAGAAAAAGTAAAGTGTCCCTCTGGGACAGACAGTAGCTTGCTTACAGCATGCTACAGACTGGCAGGTTCCCCCCAAATTCAGTAGCACTGTCTTGTAATGCAACTCACTGCATATGAACTCATTCATTTGGGCCTTTTCCCACCCGTGGGGCTTGGGGAGCAAGGGGAACCATAACTAACCTGAAGCTCAATGCTGCTTGTTTGGTCACTAATAATGATGTTCTCCATCTCTAACTCAAGAGTTTCATATCTTTTCCCAGCATCCATGGAACGCTAACAGGCTAACTACTAGTTACCAGACTATAACCTATCCCAAACTCTGTTATCTTGCCAGCTTCGCTTGCCCCAGCCCGATCATAGGCTCCTCCTTCCCTTCAAAAGTAACTGCCTTGGTTTTTATGATAAACACAGAATATACATCCATAAACGTCATCTGTTCATTTTTTAAAAGTGGGTGTATCTTTCGAGTCTTAAAATCTCAGGTTCAGTCTCCATTCCTTTGTTTTCTCTACAATTTGTTGCGGGGGAGGGAGAAGAGCATTTAACCTATAATATTTCTTAGTATGCATTTTGCCAATTGCACACTCATGCTATCCACTTATTTTTAACAGTTGTTCATTCTTGATATTGATTTAGTTAGTCCCCTACTGATCAGCACTGTGTCTAATTTTTTACTGTTGCTATTACAGTGATGTAGGAATATCTTTAAGCATGGACTTTCCAGCACTTAAGTGAAATATTTCTGCAGGACATTTACACAGGGTCAAACTTCAAACAAAGAATATTACAAAATCTTCTGTTAAAAGCCACTAGAATGATAAAATTAATAAAGGATCCTTTTTCCTATCTGAAAAGTTCATGGCCTTCTTAAAACCTGAAAACAACTATTGGTGCATTAATCAAAAACATTCATGCAAAAGGGAGGAAGGGGAAAAGATGAAGTCCTCAGTATTAGTGTCTTTTATGTATACGTTAATTCTGCAGAAAAAAAGCTCTTTTCCAAAAATATCATTAACTTTTAGCTAAAACCTAGAAAAGGTTTCCTATGAAGAGAAATTTCTCATACTAGGAAAGATTACAGAGAACGAGAGTCAGAAATGAAATTCACATACAACCCAGATCTCGGGGTGGGGAATTTCATTTCTGACTCTCGTTCTCTGTAATCAAGTCTTTCCACATTTGACTCCGGGTAAATTCTCTAGACCCACAGCACTCCTTACCAAGGATACAGAGAAAGCCCTGAGTGTAATCTTCACTCTCCTATCTCACAGTTCTTTCCACAGGAATAAATATATTGTGTAACAGAAAGAAAACAGATTTTGGAGTCAGATGACCTCAAACATTAGTTTCGCCACTCACGACTATACACCCTCAGATAAGTTCATCTCAGAACCTCAATTTCTGCGTTTGTAATAGAAATCACCTTAAGATAGAGAACAAAATCATCCTTTAGTGTTACTATGTAAACTCCCACCACTTCCCATCTCTACCCTCTTGAAACCCTAACCACGCTTCAAGGCTCAGATCAAAATAAATGTTTTTTTATAATACATTATTAGTACGTATTTATACCTCTTTCATTAGATTATTCATTTCTGAAGTCAGGAATTGTCTTTTTCATAATAACGTTCCTAACTGCTTACAAAGCAAACATTTAATGTATGTCTTTTCAAGAGGCATAGATTATAAATTGGTTGATACTGATTCTAGATCATCTGGACATACAGAATACAAAAATGATTGCTGTCATGAAAGTGATATATGCAGTATCAATTCATGCAGTCCAACCAGCATGACTTCATACTGAAAAGAACTACTTTCTGAAGGAAAAAATTTTTTCCATGTCCAGGTCAAACTTATGCGGAAAAAAAATGAGCTTCTGCATTTTAAATTAAATTCTGTATATGAGTTTTAAATATAACATTATGAACACTCATTCAGCCTATGAACATAAATAAGACCTCATTAATAGGTCCCACTGGCTTGCATTAGCTTGACAAACCCCATCTGCAGAGATGCAGAACCTTGACCTCCTTTCCAGGCTCAGTTCAGTCGCTCAGTCGTGTCTGGCTCTTTGCAACCCCATGGACTGCAGCACGCCAGACTTCCCTGTCCATCGGCAACTCCTGGGGCTTGCTCAAACTCAGGTCCATTGAGCCGGTAATGCCATCCAATCATCTCATCCTCTGTCATCCCCTTCTCCTCCTGCCTTCAATCTTTCCCAGCATCAGGGTCTTTTCAAATGAGTTAATTCGTCACATCAGGTGGCCAAAATATTGGAGTTTCAGCATCAGTCCTTCCAGTGTATAGTCAGGACTGATTTCCTTTAGGATTGACTGGTTTGATCTTGCAGTCCAAGGGACTCTCAAGAGTCTCCTCCAACATCACAGTTCAAAAGAATCAATTCTTCAGTGCTCAGCTTTCTTTATGGTCCAACTCTCACACCCATACATGACTACTGGAAAAACCAAAGCTTTGACTAGAAGGACCTCTGTCAGCAAAGTAATGTCTCTGCTTTGCTGTCTATGTTGGTCATCGCTTTCCTTCCAAGGAGCAAGCGTCTTTTAATTTCATGGCTGCAGTCACCATCTGCAGTGATTCTGAAGCCTAAGAAAATAAAATCTGTGATTATTTCCATTGTTTCCCCATCTATTTGCCAGGAAGTGATGGGACCGGATGCCATGGTCTTTGTTTTTTGAGTGTTGAGTTTTAAGCCAGATTTTTCACTCTCCTCTTTCACTTTCATCAAGAGGCTCTTTAGTTCTTCACTTTCTGCCGTAAGTGTGGTGTCATCATCATCTGAGATTATCAACATTTCTTCTGGCAATCTTGATTCCAGTTTGTGCTTCATCCAGCCCAGCATTTCGCATGATGTACTCTGCATATAAGTCAAATAAGCAGAGTGTCAGTATACAGCCTTGATGTACTCCTTTTCCTATTTGGAACCAGTCTGTTGTTCCATGTCCAGTTCTAACTGTTGCTTCTTGAACAGATTTCTCAGGAGGCAGGTAAGGTCCATCTAATATCTCTGAAGGGTCAGAAGGAATGTCACACTATTAACACGAGTCAGTTCTATCCATTTCTCATAACTCTGCCTAAAGTTCTGCCATCAATGACATATTTCCATCATTCCACTATGAAGTCAAAAGGGCGCTCACCTCTGAGGTCATGAGAAGGGTCACAGAAGGACTTCCTGGGATACAGCTTCCCTATTTCTGTGTGCATATGTGCTCAGTCATGTGAGCTGTGCGACTCCATGGGCAACAGCTTACGAGACTCCTCTGTCCACGTGATTTTCCAGGCAAGAATGCTGGAGTGGTGCCATTTCCTTCTCCAGGGGATCTTCCCGACCCAGGCATCAAACTCATGTCTCCTGCACTGGCAGGCAGATTCTTTACCACTGTGCCACCTGGGAAGCTCCTCTCTCCCCAGATCTGAGGACATGTAAAAACCATCACTGGTACCTAGAACCATTCAGCCCTCAGGCCTTGATGAGAGTCCAGTTTACATTCCTTTGCTCAAAGTGGTTTATACCCCAGGTCACACAATCCCAAGACATTTGGATTGCCATGTCTTTCTATTCCACTTGTGGTGGTGGTTTAGTCACTAAGTCGTGTCTGACTCTTGCATCCCCCTGGACAGTAGCCCACCAGGCTCCTCTGTCCATGGAATTCTCCAGGCAAGAACACAGGAAGTGGGTATTCCACTTGTGTGCGTATCTAAATAAGAATCTAAATATGAAAAATAACATTGTCCTAAATTGTTTTTCCAGGGAACTCCTCAGCCTCTGTGTAAGTCAGCTGACTTAAATAAGCAAGGGTGAGACTTTCCAGTTTTCACATGCCCGTCTCCACTTAGGCTGGATGGAGAAACACTGCAGTGGTTACTCTGTACCCAGTCTGCCACAGGCTATAAAGTGCAGTAGGCAGTCCATGGAGCCAGATAGCCTGGATTCAAATCCCATCTCCTACTGATGAGATGTGGATATTGGGGCACACTACTTAGCCTCTCTGTCCCTCTGATTCTGATTCAGTAAGTAGAGATAAGACCATAGTCTGTTTATCAAAACTCCTTGGGTCCAGATGCATTTCAAAATTCAGAAAATATTCTAGACTTTGGAAAAGCAAAAGTACATATCACTGAGAGTCTGGGTCAGTACACTGTAACCAAATCCTTTACTACTTCTGTGCCAAACCATGAATATTTACACTAGTTAGGATAAAGACAAAAAGAGTTTCAGAAGTGTGTTCCAGTCGTACTTTGCCACTGTGGGGAAACTAACACGATGGCAGCAGTCCGGCTCTCTCACCCCCTGCCTCACACCCTCTCGCCCGTGTCCTGCAAACAATGACTGCGTGCCTGTGTGACGGCTGAGATCACTCCCAGCACTCTGCATGCACCTCACAAGGTACTCACTTGGTTGCAGGCTGGAGTGTGCAGTACACCTGTATGAGCTTCACCATCAAAGCCTTGGCTACCGCTGCACCAGGGCTACATTGGAGCAACGCAGTGATTATGTTATGTGAGTCTGCTACGGTTACATCATGGTTATGTTGTGGCTGCTACAGCGGCTGCATCAGCCAGGAGAGAGGCTGTGTGATGGCCACCGTGCCGGCCAGGAGAAAATAAACTTGTCTGCAGTTCCCACAGCTCCTCGAGTCTCCCTCCAGCCTCTCAGCTCACACCTTGCCTACCCTGGGTTCAGCGGACAGTGGGGACAGTGTGAACAGCAAGACAGCTGGTGTCAGGGACAGGATGAAAAGCAACACAAGTGGTGTAATTGGCAGGATACCCAGCAGGAAGAGGAGCCTGAGGCTCCACAGAAGAGGCAGCAGGATACCCAGAAGGGAGAAGAGCCTGAGGCTCCACTGGATGGAGGAAGCCAGTGGCCACCCCACAGCACGTGGTACTGTGTGGCTGCGATCCTCCTGGCGTGGGCTCCGGTGGAAGACCGCGAAGTGGTGGACGTTCACTGGATAGCACTGAAAAGGTGTAACAGGTGGTGAGTTCCCGTCTGCTGGACAAGGCGGCATGGACCGCCACTGGCACCGAATGGCGGATCTCCCCGGCTGCCTTGAAGGCAAATACGGATGGTGCTCTCCGTGATGCCACACCGGAGTGCAATGTGCAGAGATGCTTGGACGAACTGGAGTAGCGTGTACTGGTGTCGGAGCAAGAACCCCGTGGCCCTGGGGAACCCAGCATCTCTGACAGTGAGGCGGTAAGTGACAGTGATGATGAAGGCCATGAGACTGCGGGTCCCTGCTCGGCAGCGAGGCCCACTGTGCAGCAGAAGGTAAACATGAGCAGCCTGTGACCTAGGGGCGGGGGGACATCCTCAAGTGGGCCCCAATGTGACTGAGTTAATGAGGTGTCCACCATATACTCAGGTGAAGTTGGTTGACTTGGGTAAGCAGTTTCAGCAAACGCACAGGGAACCCTTGGCAGTATGCTTTTGCAACTCTGGGATACCAGGGTAGATGGCATCTTGTGTTCCGGGTACAAGGTAGAAAGACGGGCATCTATAACCACTCACCCCTCGTGGAGACAAAGGTTACAGAATGCTAGGTGGCTCACGCAGGGTGCACCTAACAAAACACACACCCTGATGGAATGGGATTAATGTGCCATCTGTACCCTGTGATCGAACACGGGAGAGCTCCCGGACACTCTAAGAGGCATACCGATCCCGAGTCGACCCAAGTGGCAAGAGAACTGGGCATGCAGCAGTAGATATCTAACCCAAATGCCAAGGCCTAGATGATGAGCATTTTACTGGCAGCCTTTGAGATGCCATTTTGAACAATGCCCCATCTACCACTTTGGATCCCGGACTGCTATTCTTGCGCCCTATGTGGGCCGTCCCATCTGTGCGGTGACCTCGATGGTGGCTAGCTTGGGAGAAATAGGGATGGCCACAGGCACGGGGGATCAGAAGTGTGAAGACCCTGAAGGGGGCTCAAGCTAGTAACAGCCCCACCCAGGTGATAAGAATGCAAATGTGGGCTGATTTGCTGGCAGCAGGAGTTGACAAAAATAAAACTGACAGACAGCCCAAAGCTCTGCTCCTAGAGAGCTATGGAGGCAACTGAGACTGAAGGAGCAGTCGACCAAGTTCGGGAAGCAAGAGAAATAGGTGGTTCGGTTAGAAGATTACATGGCACCCAGGATGTTCCTTTAGATGATGCCCTTTTTCACTGTGAATAGGGCTCAGATCAAGGCACCCTCCCGAGCCCAAACAGGGACTGGAGGCCCCAAGGAGAACTTGCAATTCACTGGTCACTAGCTGGTGTACAAAGGGTAATGGCCCTGGGTGACACTGGTGCTGAGTGCAGCCTTGTTTATGGCAAGCCAGAGCAGTTTCCCGTTCCTAGTGCCTCACTGATGACGGCCAAGTGATGTAGATTCACAACAGTGTGCTACAGAGGCTGTGTCTGTGATGCGGATTGTGCTGCAAAGGCTGTGTCCTGTGATGAGTATACAGTAAAGGCTGGGTCCTGTGATGTAGGTTTAGAACAGTGTACTGCAAAGGCTGTGTCTGTGATGCGGATTGGGCTGCAAAGGCTGCGTCTGTGATGAGTATACTGTAAAGGCTGGGTCCTGTGATGTAGGTTTAGTAGGACAGTGTACTGTAAAGGCTGTGTCTGTGATGTGCTACTAACCTCTGATTCTCTTGCAGATTTAGAACAGTGTGAAAGCATCTGGAATCATGTGGGTGATCCATGAATACCACACAAAAAAAAACCCTCCTAGAAGGGGTGGGCCTGGCGCCTGCGGGGGAGGTTTGTGGATCCTTAATAAAAAAAAAAAACCCAGCAGGGGTAGAGTTGCTCCTGGAGGCTTTCCTGAAATCTCACCAGGACAGATGGTGGACTGAACTCGGCCATGGAAGTAAAAGGCACTCCGCGTGCAGTGGGTGGCTCTTTTGGCCCCATGAGGGCAAGGACTGCAACATGAGTTCCAGGTGATACCTGGCACTGGATTTCCTGTTTTGGGGATTAACTGTTGTTATCGCTACTGCTGTTGGGAGATGTAACTTGAAAGATCAGCATTACTTGCCAAGGGAATATCGCGGAAGATGGACTGTGCATAGATGGTGAGGTGAGAGACCCTGAAGGGGTGAATGTGGCTTAGTCGCCAAGTCATGTCCGACTCTTGCGACCCCATAGACTATAGCCTGAAGGGGTGGAATGTGCCCTCTTGCCCCATGTCCCGTGGACAATGACTTTGCACGGTGGGTAACAGCTGAGATGCTTACGGTACCGCGCATGCGCATCACGAGGTACTCGCTCGGCCACAGGCTAGTGTGTGCCGTGCACCTGCATGAGCTTCACCAGGAAAGCCCCAGCTGCTGCTGCGGCATCGGGGCTACACTGGAGCGACGTCACGGTTATGTTATAAGAGGTTATGCTATGGCTGTGTCACAGCTGCCTTCTGGTTATGTTACGGCTGCTGCTACGGCTGCTGCATCAGCCAGAAGAGAGGCCGTGTTATGGCTGCCGTGCCAGCCGGGAGAGAATAAATGTGTCTGCAGTTCCTACGGCTCCTTGAGTCTCTTTCCAGTCGCTTAGCTTGTGCCTTGCACACCCTGGGTTCCGCGGTCACTGCGGACAGCGTGAACAGCAAGACAGCCACCAAATGCATTTACCACAAATATCCACAAATGTCTGATTTTGAGGTTTCAGAACTACAGATGACAGATCTATAGTTATTTATCCCATAAGACTATGAGAATCAACTGAACTATTAACAATAAGTATCAGTACTTTGAATAGCACCTGGCATGCCATAAGTGCTACATCAGAGTGACTTGTCATTTTTATGTGCAAGGTGCTTGTCGGGTTGTATGAGGGTGCCTTAGCCCATTCAGGCTGCTATAACAAAAATACCATAGATTGCATAGCTTATACTGCATTTGATTCTCACAACTCTGGAGGCTGGGAAGTCAAGATCCAGACGCCTGCAGATTCAGTGTCTGGTGAGGTCTCACCTCCCAGTTCTCGCTGCATTCTCCCTCAGAAGGCAGAAGGGTGGAGGGAGCTCTCTGGTGTTTCCTTTATAAAGGTACTGATTCTCTCATGAGAGCTCGGCCTTCCTGACCTAACCACCTCTTAAAGGCCCCATCTCCAAATATCAACACATTGGCAATTAGATTTCAACATATGAATTTGGGGGGACAGATTCAGTCTATAGTGGAGATATAGAAAAATGAATAAAAATCATTTCTTCCTTACAACATGATAAACTAAGACCATCTAAGCTCTGGAAGGGTACTATTGGTACAATAGTAGGTAACATGTATTAAATGATTATCATATGCCAAGCAGTGTTAGATTTTTTAATGAATTATTTATTATTCATAAGTGCTCTAAGGTGAATACTAATATCCCTCTTTTTAAAATATCGATAAAGGAGGCTGAGAGAGATCAAGTAATCTGCCCAAGATTAAGTAGTACACCCATTATTTAAACCTAAGCATTCTGACCTGAAGATTCATCCTCTTACCTATAACCTTATGCCACCTCCTACAAGTTATATGTGTCAAATTTGACACTATAAAATTGGAAACCACAGTGTATCGTGGTCAACAACATCTGCCAGTATTTCTCTACTTCCTTAACAATGACATTTAAAATTACCCATCATAATCTAATAATGCCAGCAAAACAAAGTCCAAACTTACCAAATGCTGCAGTATGATATTAGTCCTTTTGTATGAATTAAACCTGAAACAAATGTAGAATACAATGAACACAGTAATGTGGGTAGTCATGTTTCAGTGTATAAATACTACATTCCCTTTTGCTTGCTTTAGCTTCTTTGAACAAAAGTTTAAACAAAAAGAACAAAAAGTTAAAAAAAAAAAAAGTTTAATTCTCAGTCATTGTGGTATGAACGCAAGACAATACAGCCATTTTCAAAGAAAGTTTGGTGGTTTTGCAAAAAACTAAGCATACCCTTATCATATGACCCAGCTACTGCACACCTTGGTATTTACCCAAATGAGCTGAAAACTTACGTCCTCCTACATGTGAATGTTGATGATGGCTTTATTCATACTAGCCAAAATGTGGATGTAACAAAGAGGTCCTTCAATAGCTGAATGGATAAACAAACGGTGGTATATATACACAATGAAATACTATTCAGCAATAAAAAGAAACAACACTACTCCATAAAAAAAAAAAAAAAAATAGAGAGGAACCTTAAATATACACTGCTAAGCAAAAGCAGTCAATCTGAAGAGGCTATATATTGTGATCCCAAGCATAGGACATTCTGAAAACTATGGTAGGGTACAGACATTGTGTGTCCTAACACAACAAAATAGGACACATATTTTGTTTGAAGCTCCTCCTCAATGATTCCAAAGTGCAGACAAGTTGTCACTAAAACCAATACTTCATAAAAATTAACCTGAAGTGACAGATTCTAGCTTTAGAAGTATTTCTAAAATAAATTTCATATAGACTTTTAAAATCTGAACTATACTTACCCTAAAGCACCATTTCTAAAACTTTTTTCAACTTAATTCAAAAACTTCCAGAAAGAAAAATTAAGTATCAAAAAAATTAAGTGCTAATTTCTTTAGATCCAGAATAACACTGAACTCCTTTTTATTTGGTTAATATTTATTTGGCTGTGCCAGTTCTTAGTTGAGGCATGTGGGAACTAGTTTCCTCATCAGGAATCAAATCCAGGCCTCCTGCATTGGGAACCCAGGAGTCTTAGCCACTTGCCCATAGGGAAGTCCCCCAGAATAACTCTGAATTCCTTAATGTTGTTGTTTAGTCACTAAGTCATGTCTGACTCTTTGCGACCCCATGGGCTGTAGCCCGCCAGGCCTCTCTGTCCATTAGACTTCCCAGGCAAGAATACTGGAGTGGGCTGCCATTTCCTTCTCCAGAATTCCTTAATGGCCAGTACCCAAATGTCACTTCAAGGCTGACGCTGCCAGACGGGCAAGTTTTATGTAATAATTGAAGGACTACCTGTAGCATAAAGAATAAACAGAAATACAAGGCCTGGCTTCAAGTCCCAGTTTTATTGATGAGAGAGAATTTTATTTCACTTGGGACTTCCCTGGTGGTCCAGTGATTAAGGCTCTGGGCTTCCACTGCAGGAGGTGTGGGTTCCATACCTGGTTGGGAAGCTAAGATCCCACATGCTGTGTGATGTGGCCAAAAAAAATTGTTTTTAAAAGACAGAAAGACAGGGGGAAAAGTCAGAAAGATGAAAATGAGTATCATATAACATTGCTTATATGTAGAATCTAGAAAAATGGTACAGATGAACTTATTGGCAAAACAGAAATAGAGTCACAGATGCCAAGAATATTATGGTTACAGCAGGGATAGGGGGACGAATTGAGAGACTGGGGCTGACATATACACTACTACACATAAAATAGGTAACTAACGAGAACCTACTGTTTAGCACAGGGAACTCCACTCAATGATCCGCAGTGACCTAAATGGGAAGGAAATCTATAGAAGAGGAGATATATGTATACGTACAAATGACGCACTTTGCCGTACAGCAGAAACTAACATAACATTGTAAAGCAACTATATTTCAATTTAAAAAAACTTTTTTTAAAGGAAACTAACCCAAATTTGTTCCACCATTCCAGTATTGAAAAATTCAAGTCCACACTGAAGGGGAAAAGGTGAATAAACCAATGAAGCTCAAAAAAAATTTATTTCATTTGAAGAAAGTTAATATAAACCTATAAAACATCAGTTCAAAGGACTGTATATCACATTTACAGGTCAAAAAAATCTCTGGACCAATTACTATAAAGCAAAATAGAAAACGAACTTAAGTACAACTAAGTTCCCTGCCAGATTCTATACAATCATATTACTTCTATATGTTCCAATTTATACTCAACTATTATTTAAAATCTGGTATTAACGTTTATAACTCAAAAGTCTATCTACATCTTCAGTCTCCAAGTAATTCTGAATTTACGATCTTCAGATTCCTTCCTATTGGCTACCAGAGTGCCATCTGGTGGAAGGGAAGAGGCATGCACATCCCAGCTACTGCTAATTTACTTATTCACTTGATAAGGCTTACTTCCTTCACATGATTATCAACTCTGCTGCTAGCAGCAGTTGTTCCAAAGGTGGTTCCTGGGCCTACATCATCAGTTTACCTGGGAACATGGTAGAAATGCAAATACTTGACCCCATCCCACACCTACTGAATCAGACACTGTGCAGAAAGGCTCAGAAATCTATGTTTAACAAACCCTCCAGGTGATCCTGATACATGCTAAGGTTAAAAACAACAAAGAAGAATGAGAAGCTTATCATTTAGATTTTTGATTATCAAAAAAAAAAAGCACACATGGGCTTACAAAATTAACTTTCAGTGAACCTGTTTAAGATGACCATATAATAAAAATAGTGCTTAATGAAGATTATTACAGCAGAAGTAGGCAAAGTAGAATGTGAATAGAACAGAAGATCAAGTACAAGGCCAAGTAATTCAGACACAAACTGATGAAGAGCAACTGTGGAAACAAAAGCATGATTTACGGAGTTATTATGAAGTAAAAACTCAATGGAAAAGAAAAAGAATTATGCCAACAATGACCCCAAGATTTAAAGCCAGGAGAATCAGGAGAAATAGGTACTGAAAAGGTTGGAAAAGAAACTAGCTGGTTTGTAGGATGAAATATGAATTCCATTTTTAATTTCTTCAGTTTATAATGGTATAAGTAAAAATATTCAACAGTGAGTGGAGAAGAGACCAGAGTTTGAAAGAAAGGTTAGCTAAAGCCATATCAACAAGTTACATGCATAGACAATTAGTGAGGCATACAAACCTCTCAGTTCTCTATGGGGAATAAATTAGAAAGTTGCGGCTGAAACCTGTGGCCAGATGGCTGCCTGTGCCTACCAATGTGTTGTATGGTTACCAGGATTTTAAAATGACAAAGATTTTTAAAATCAAGAGATTTCACTTAAAAATGCAGTTTTCCAGCCTTTCCAGAAATACTGACTGTTATGGAAACCCTGGGCCTAAGTTTCACAATGGCAACAGTACCCCGGGCTGAACAGCTGTCTCCTTGAGACAGAAGGCTCTCTATTGCTCACTTGTTGTTTAGCCGCTAAGTCACATCTGACTCTCTGCGGCCCCATGGACTGTAGCCCACCAGGCTCCTCTGTCTGTGAGATTTCCCAGGCAGGAATACTGGAGTGGATTGCCATTTCCTTCTCCAGGGGATCTTCCCAGCCCAGGATGGAACCCACGTCTCCTGCACGGGCAGGCAGATTCCTCCCTGCTGAGCCGCCAGGGAGGCTCCCCACCGCTCACTAGTTCCCCGCTCAGCCCCACTGCTGCTCCCAGCCAGCACCACTCACCGCTCCCATCTGAGCACCTGCATCTGAGCTGGTGACCCAGCACAGGAAGGGGCTACAGTGGATGGGGTCCTTCCTCCAACGGAAGGACTGATGCAGAAGCTGAAGCTCCAATACTCTGGCCACCTGATTTAGAGAGCTAACTCACTGGAAAAGACCCTGATGCCAGGCAAGATTGAAGGCAGGAGGAGACGAGGGCAACAGAGGATGAGATAGTTGGATGACATCACCAACTGGATGGACATGAGTGTGAGTCAACTCTGGGAGTCAGACACGACTGAGCGACTAACACTTTCACTTTCAGCATAGAAAAAAACATAACTGAATCAAGTATTGAGTCTTCAGAAACAACTACATAGAAGTAAAGAGAGGTAGACCAAGAAGCAAACCGGAAGAATCCAGTTCAGCAAACCACAGAGGAGATGCAGGAGGGAATGAGCATTACTAACAACTTAAGGAGTCAGGCTCTTTGAAGAGGCTCCCTGATCACCCACTGCCTTCTAAACCTGGTCTTCTTTTCCTCTAAGACATTGATCCCCAGAGTTGATAACTATTACTTTTGTTTAAATATCTGTTTCTGATCTGATCTCCTTGGACTTCAAGGATCTGAAGTAAGAAACAATAAGAACAAATAGTCTAGTTCGGCCACTGGATAACAGAAGTGCCTTGGATACTATCTCCCAGGAGCGGTTAATAGAACAGTAAGTACCGTTGAATTCACGAAGTAAACTGGAGCCAAATCTTTGAAACCCACGCTGGGAAGCTTTAACTCCAGAGGTAAGAGGACAACCTCTAAAAGCTTCTAAGCAGAGAAATGGATGGCACTGAAGTAAACATTAGTAAGATTAATATGGCAGCCATGTACCAAGTAAGATGGTAGGCAAGGAGAGAGGGGATCAGGGGGCAGACAGACTGAAACCACAATCACAGACAACTAGCCAATCTGATCACAGGACCACAGTCTTGTCTAACTCAATGAGACTAAGCCATGCCGTGTGGGGCCACCCAAGACGGCCGGGTCATGGTGGAGAGGTCTGACAGAATGTGGTCCACTGGAGAAGGGAATGGCAAACCACTTCAGCATTCTTGCCTTGAGAACCCCATGAACAGTATGAAAAGGCAAAATGATAGGATACTGAAAGAGGAACTCCCCAGGTCAGTAGGTGCCCAATATGCTACTGGAGATCAGTGGAGAAATAACTCCAGAAAGAATGAAGGGATGGAGCCAAAGCAAAAACAACAACCAGTTGTGAATGGGACTGGTGATGGAAGCAGGGTTCGATGCTGTAAAGAGCAATATTGCATAGGAACCTGGAATGTTAGGTCCATGAATCAAGGCAAATTGGAAGTGGTCAAACAGGAGATGACAAGAGTGAACATCGACATTCTAGGAATCAGTGAACTAAGATGGACTGGAATGGGTGAATTTAACTCAGATGACTACTACTACTACTGTGGGCAGGAATAACTTAGAAGAAATGGAGTAGCCATCATAGTCAACAAGAGAGTCTGAAATGCAGTACTTGGATGCAATCTCAAAATGACAGAATGATCTCTGTTCGTTTCCAAGGCAAAGCATTCAATACAATGGTAATCCAAGTCTATGCCCCGACCAGTAATGCTGAAGAAGCTGAACAGTTCTATGAAGACCTACAAGACCTTCTAGAACTAACATCCAAAACAGATATCCTTTTCATTTTAGGGGACTGGAATACAAAAGTAGGAAATCAAGAAACATCTGAAGTAACAGGCAAATTTGGCCCTCGAGTACAGAATGAAGCTGGACAAAGGCTAATAGAGTTCTGCCAAGAGAACGCACTGGTCATAGCAAACACCCTCTTCCAACAATACAAGAGAAGACTCTACACATGGACATCACCAGATGGTCGACACCGAAATCAGACTGATTATATTCTTTGCAGCCAAAGATGGAGAAGCTCTATACAGTCAGCAAAAGCAAGACCGGGAGCTGACTGTGGCTCAGATCATGAACTCCTTATTGCCAAATTCAGACTAAAACTGAAGAAAGTGGAGAAAACCAATAGACCATTCAGGTATGACGTAAATCAAATCCCTTATGACTACACAGGGGAAGTGAGAAATAGATTTAAGGGGCTAGATCTGATAGAGTGCCTGATGAACTATGGATGGAGGTTTGTGACACTGTACAGGAGACAGAAATTAAGACCATCCCCAAGAAAAAGAAATGCAAAAAAGCAAAATGGTTGTCTGAGGAGGCCTTACAAATAGCTGTGAAAAGAAGAGAAGCAAAAAGCAAAGGAGAAAAGGAAAGATATTCCCATTTGAATGCAGAGTTTCAAAGAACAGCAAGGAGAGATAAGAAGGCCTTCCTCAGTGATCAATGCAAAGAAATAGAGGAAAACAATAGAATGGGAAAGACTAGAGATCTCCTCAAGAAAATTAGAGATACCAAGGGAACATTTCACACAAAGATGGGCTCAATAAAGGACAGAAATGGTAGGGACCTAACAGAAGCAGAAGATATTAAGAGATGGCAAGAATACACAGAAGAACTGTACAAAAAAGATCTTCATGACCCAGATAATCACGATGGTGTGATCACTCACCTAGAGCCAGACATCCTGGAATGGGAAGCGAAGTGGGCCTTAGGAAGCATCACAATGAACAAAGCTAGTGGAGGTGATGGAATTCCAGTTGAGCTATTTCAAATCCTGAAAGATGACGCTGTGAAAGTGCTGCACTCAATACGCCAGCAAATTTGGAAAACTCAGCAGTGGCCACAGGATTGGAAAAGGTCAGTTTTCATCCCAAATCCAAAGAAAGACAATCCCAAAGAATGCTCAAACTACCACACAGTTGCACTCATCTCACACTCTAGTAAAGTAATGCTCAAAATTCTCCAAGCCAGGCTTCAGCAATACGTGAACCATGAACTTCCAGATGTTCAAGCTGGTTTTGGAAAAGACAGAGGAACCAGAGATCAAAATGCCAACATCCGCTGGATTATTGAAAAAGCAAGAGAGTTCCAGAAAACCATCTATTTCTGCTTTATTGACTATGCCAAAGCCTTTGAATGTGTGGATCACAACAAACTGTGGAAAATTCTGAAAGAGATGGGAAAACCAGACCACCTGACCTGCCTCTTGAGAAATCTGTATGCAGGTCAGGAAGCAAGAGTTAGAACTAGACATGGAACAACAGACTGGTTCCAAATAGGAAAAGGAGTACATCAAGGCTGTATATTGTCACCCTGCTTATTTAACTTATATGCAGAGTACATCATGAGAAACGCTGGGCTGGATGAAGCACAAGCTGGAATCAAGATTGCCGGGAGAAATATCAATAACCTCAGATATGCAGATGACAACACCCTTATGGCAGAAAGTGAGGAAGAACTAAAGAGCCTCTTGATGAAAGTGAAAGAGGAGAGTGAAAGCTCAATATTAAGAAAACTAAGATCATGGCATCAGTCCCATCACTTCATGGCAAATAGATGGGGAAACAGTGGACACAGTGGCTGACTCTTCTGGGCTCCAAAATCACTGCAGATGGTGATTGCAGCCATGAAATTAAAAGACGCTTGCTCCTTGGAAGGAAAGTTATGACCAACCTAGACAACATATTAAAAAGCAGAGACGTTACTTTGCCAACAGAAATCCACCTAGTCAAAGCTATGGTTTTTCCAGTGGTCATGTATGGATGTGAGAGTTGGACTATAAAGAAGGCTGAGCTCCGAAGAATTGATGCTTTTGAACTGTGGTGTTGGAGCAGACTCTTGAGAGTCCCTTGGACTGCAAGGAGATCCAAGCAGTCCATCCTAAAGGAGATCAGTCCTGGGTGTTCATTGGAAGAACTGATGCTGAAGCTGAAACTCCAATACTTTGGCCACCTGATGAGAAGAGCTGACTCATTGGAAAGGCCCCTGATGCTGGGAAAGATTGAGGGCAGGAGGAGAAGGGGACAACAGAGGATGAGATGATTGGATGGCATCACCGATTCGATGGACATGGGTTTGGGTGGACTCCGAGAGTTGGTGATGGACAGGGAGGCCTAGCGTGCCGTGGTTCATGGGGTCGCAAAGAGTCAGACATGACTGAGCAACTGAACTGAACATGTGCAGAATCTATTCAAATTGCAAACAGATGAGAGATAAATCAGCAGTCATGTACGGATGCGAGAGTTGGAAGGCTGAGTGCCAAAGAATTGATGCTTTTGATCTGTAGTGCTGGAGAAGACTTTCGAGAGACCCTTAGACAGCAAGGAGATCAAACCAGTCAATCTTAAAGGAAATCAACCCTGAATATTCATTGGAAGACTGATGCTGAAGCTGAAGCTCCAATCCTCTGGCAACCTGATTTGAAGAGCTTACTCACTGGAAAAGACCCTGATGCTGGGAAAGATTGAAGGCAGGAGAAGGCGACAACAGAGCATGAGCTGATTGGATGGCATCACTGACTCAGCGGACATGAGTTTGAGTAAACTCGGGAAGATGGTGAAGGACAGGGAAGTCTGGTGAGCTGCAGTCCAAAGGGTCCCAAAGAGTCAGACATGACTTGGGGACTGAACAAGAGATAAATCAAGTTTCCACAAAATGAACGCGTGATAAGATCATGAGAAGAGTGTTCAAACTCAAATCAGCAGGAAGAGATAAGGATTAGGAGTGTGGGAGAACTTAGATAACTTCAGGAATCTAAAAGGATGGATAGTACTAAGAAGTTGAAAGTGCAAAGGTGGAACAAGGGTTGCAATTATGTCCAAATGTACATCTGCAGTGCAAAGAAGACATTCAGGTGGTTGTGAATAGTACTAGAGCTCAGGATAAATTGGGGTTAGTCATACAAACTTGAGAGTTATCTTCAGAGTGAGGTACTCTATTGGGGAACAACGATGACAACAAATTCCAAGGGCTGTATTGGCACCAGGGCAAGATAAGTAGTGAAGAATGGTAGTAGGAAAGCAAGGCGCTGGCCGAAAAGCCAAGCGTAGCCAGACTTTAAGGACTGGACAACAATGTCAACCACAGCACAGAGGCCCTACTTTCTCTCAGAAAACTTTGGCACTCTATAACTTAATACATTTGTAGACTACATTGTTATAGACTTGATGAAACTCGCCTCTGTTCTCTGCTTTGCTAGGGTAATACCCATACCAGGCCTAGCCCTGGAAAACGCATCTCTGATCAAAGTCCCCAAATGGGTCCGGGACTTGCCTAATCAGTGCACCTTGCAATTCGGGGCGGTACAAAACCAACCTGAACTCTGGAAATGATAAAGTCTTTCCCAAGTCATTTAATTTTGTTAATAAATATGCCTTCCCAATTTGTTTCTCAAACAATTTGATATTTGTTCAAAGCTTCAAAAAAGCAGCAGCAGTGATTACATATACTGATTTTCTTTATATCTGCCAAGTCTCTCTGTGAGCTAGTTAGAGTCACAGGGACAACTAATTTCAAGATATAAAAATAAACAAGTTAATATTTTTTTTTTAAAAACACACGGGGAGAAGGAAAGCAACTCTTCTATTTTTTTTTCAAATACTGAACAACAGGTCCGCCGCGCGCATTCATGCTGTCCTTTCAGTCGTGTCCGACTTTTTGCCACCCTGTGGCCCATAAGCCCACCAGGCTCCTCTGCCCATGAGATTCTCCAGGCGAGAATCCTGGAGCGGGTTGCCATGCCCACCTCCAGGGGATCTTCCAGACCCAGGGATCAAACCCACGTCTCTTATGTCTCCTGCACTAGCAGGAGGGTTCTTTACAACTAGCGGCACATGGGAAGCCCCCCAGACCCATGGATACCGTGTCAAAACAACAAGACACATTGCTCTAAAGCTGTGCGTGCTAAGTCTCTTTAGTCGTGTCCGACTCTTTGCGACCCTATGGACTATAGCCGGCCAGGCTTCTCTGTCCATGGGATTCTCCAGGCAAGAATACTGTAGTGGGTTGCCATTTCCTCCTCCAGGAGTTCTTCCCCATCCAGGGATCGAACCCGTGGTCTCTTATGTCTCCTGGATAGGCAGGTGGGTTTCTGACCACTAGAGCCACCTAGGAAGCCCTCTCTAAAGCCGTAACTCTCCTTAAATCAAAAAACCACTCCCATCTCTTTTCCCCAAGGCAAAAGCCAAGGTTCAAAACCCCAGGGAATTTCAGCCGTCAAGCTAATTAGCCGGCTCTCCCTTCAAGTGGTCCCAGCTGCTACACCGGGGGCAGGCAAACGGCCTCAGGACTGCTGCAGCCTAACTGCCCTTCTACAGTGATCGCTACCAGATTTTCTCAGCTGAGCTCAAGCTGCATTGGGCAGTACTTTCAAAAGTTAAACATGTCTGCACACAAACTTCCCCAAGGCAAGCTGCGTGTGCGCAACACACGGCTCAAAGTTTCAGACACCTATACCAATGCTGGAATCATGCGACAGAGCTGAACAATAGTCACACCACGAGCACAGAGATACCTAGCAGTGCACGAATGTTTGTTAGCAGCACAAAAAATGCCATAAAATTCCTCCAAGTTGAAACTCTGCGCGTCCCTCAAACTTACTCAACTCTAAAGAAGGAAAGGAATGGGGGTCAGGCTGCCTAAGAGCCAGAGAGGTAGAAAACGAAGGCGATGCTGAGAAGACGGTGCTAGAAGGAGTAAGGCGAGACTCGGAGGAGGTGGGTGGGGGGTTGATCCGGGCGAGTCGGGTCTGAGCGCTGCGTCTCCAAAGGCGACGCGAAACTTCAAGGCCAGACAGTCCCCACTCCCGACCTTTTTCATCCGGGCAACCGCAAGTGACGAGGCTGTCCTTAGCTGCTCGCGTACTCACCTCGACATGAGTCTGCACAACTCCTGCAGCCCCATTGCCAAAACACCGGAGCCTAAAGCAGCGCTGACTGAGCAGCCCACTCAGCGTGGCTCCTCACGTCAGACCCGCCTACTGGCGCCAGACGCCTCCGGAAACAGACGGCAAGTCCTCCAGAGGGCTAGAGAGGCCCAGAGCAGGCCTTTCCGCTGCGCCGCGCTGAGGGGCAGGGCCAGAGCAACTGCTGAGGAAATTGGCCGAGAGAAGGCAGGTGGGCCGGGGCGGGCCGGGGCGGGCCGGAGCGGGGGCGGGGCGGGGCCGGGGGCGGGGCGACGCGGGGCCGGGCCGGGCCGGGGCGGGGCGGGGCGGGGCCGGGGCCGGGGCCGGGGGCGACGCGGAGCCGGGGCGGGGCGGGGCCGGGGCGGGGCGACGCGGAACCGGGGCGGGGCGGGACCGGGGCGGGGCGGGGAGGGGCGGAGCCGGGGGGCGGGGGCAACGCGGGGCCAGGGCGGGGGCGGGGGCGGGGCGGGGGCAACGCGGGGCGGGGGCGGAGGCGGGGCGGGGCGGGGCCGGGACGGGGCCCAGTTGGAGGCAGAGGTCGACTCGGGGCTGAAGACGCGGTCAGAGAGCAGAGGCGGGCTGATGGGGAGCGTGGGAGGAGATTGCTCGCTATGGGCTCTGTTGGAAAAAGCCGCTTAGTTTAACTATCGAAGAGTGACAGGAGAGACTTTTCTGGAGCTTTAAGGTCTTTTTTAAAATTAAAAATATAAGCTTAGGACTTTGTTAGCGGTTCAGTGGTTAAAACTGCGCAGCGAGCCACTTCAGAGGACGTAAATTTTATCCCTGGTTTGGGAACTGAGATCGCGCATGCCTGCCGGTGGGGTCAAAAAATTTTTGTTTTTAATTTTAAAAAATATAAACTTACTTCCTATTCTGAGAATCAAATGGATGAAATATATGTGATAAAAAGAGGACATTTATGTAATTTTTTGCTAGCCGAATATTAGCAGAACTTTCATATTAGTATTGAAATATTAATATTTCCAGTTTTTTGGAAAAGTTATAAATTCCCCACTCTTTCTTAATTAATAACAGACAAGAATTGTCTCCTTAAGAGGTGGTAGATATGTCTTCAACTGTACTAAGTTACTGTTATCAGTGAAAGCATAATTGCACTTAGAAAGTAGCCTCCTGTTGAATGAAACCAAAATTTAACTCATCCACTGGTATCCGCTATTACATAGATACAGAAGATTGGTCCTCTGCGACCTGATACACCCAGATGTCCCCCAGCAAACATTTCATCACCACTGAAGCACTGATACATTTATTAAGAAGGAAAAACTCAAGGAAGAATTTCAGAGAGAGGAAATTTGAAAGAGTTAGTCTCAGCAAGTTGACATCTGTGGATATACTGTCAAGGCTTTGGTCCAAAATTACCTTTCTGCTTAACTCAAGTATAATTACCAAATACTCATTGAACAGAGGTCAAACAGGGCAACAGAAAGAACTCCTGACTTCCAGTTCAGTTTTTAACCAGTTGTGGGAAATTGCTATTTGCCATCACCCTCTGACATCACCTTCTTTGGGACTGAAGAAAGCCAATTCCAAAGAAAGGCAATGCCAAAGAATTCTCGAACTATGGTACAGTTGCACTCATCTCACATGCTAGCAAAATAATGCTCAAAATTCTCAAAGCCAGGCTTTGACAGTACTTGAACTGCGAACTTCCAAATGTTCAGGCTGGATTTAGAAAAGGCTGAGGAACCAGAGATCAAATTGCCAACATCCACTGGATCATCAAAAAAGCAAGACAATTCCGAAAAATACCTACTTCTGCTGTATTGACTATGCTACACATCTATTTCTGCTTTATTGACTATGCCAAAGCCTTTGACTGTGTGGATCACAATCAACTGTGGAAAATTCTGAAAGAGATGGGAATACCAGACCACCTAACCTGCCTCTTAAGAAATCTGTATGCAGGTCAGGAAGCAAGTTAGAACTGGACATGGAACAACAGACTGGTTCCAAATAGGAAAGGGAGTGCGTCAGGGCTGTGTATTGTCACCCTGCTTATTTAACTTACATGCAGAGTACATCATTAGAAACTCTGGGCTGGATGAAGCACAAGCTGGAATCAAGATTGCCGGGAGAAATACCAATAACCTCAGATATGCAGATGACACCACCCTTATGGCAGAAAGTGAAGAAGAACTAAAGAGCCTCTTGATGAAAGTGAAAGGGAAGAGTGAAAAAGTTGGCTTAAAGCTCAACATTCAGAAAACTAAAATCATGGCATCTGGTCCCATCACGTCGTGGCAAATAGATGGGGAAACAGTGGGCACAGTGGCTGACTTTATTTTTCTGGGCTGCAAAATCACTGCAGATGGTGGCTGTAGAAATTGAAAGACACTTGCTCCTTGGAAGAAGAGCTATGACCAACCTAGACAGCATATTAAAAAGCAAAGACATTACTTTGCCGACAAAGGTCCAACTAGTCAAAGCTATGGTTTTTCCAGCAGTATGGATGTGAGAGTTGGACTCTATAAAGAAAGCTGAGCACTGAAGAATTAATGCTTTTGAACTGTGGTGTTGGAGAAGACTCTTGAGAGTCCCTTGTACTGCAAGGAGATCCATCCACTACATCCTAAAGGAAATGAGTCCTGAATATTCATTGGAAGGACTGATGCTGAAGCTGGAACTACAATATTGACCACCTGATGCTCAGAGCTGACTCATTTGATAAGACCCTGATGCTGGGAAAGGTTGAGGGCAGGAGGAGAAGGGGACAACAGAGGATGAGATGGTTGGATGGCATCACCATCTCAATGGACATGAGTTTGAGTAAACTCCGGGAGTTGGTGATGGACAGAGAAGACTTTCTTGCTGCAGTCCATGGAGTTGCAAAGAGTCAGACACAACTGAGTGACTGAACTGAACTCTGACATCACCATCAGTTAGTGTGCATAAAAAATGAACAATCATCAGCGTGGTTTACTTTGAAAAGCATGGGGTTTCCCAAGATAAGTCCAAAATTCAAATCCTCCCTATTCCCCAGCTTCATGTGTGTATAATCTGTGGCTCACAGGGCCCCATGCTTAGAAGGACTATGCCTTTGCTTTAATGCTATTCTTTTAATAATTTTTGAACAAAGGAATCTGCATTTTCATTTTGCACTAAGCTCCACAAATTATGTTTTCAGTCCTGACCTGCATCTAGCACATTAAGAGTTTAATGGCCTCGGGCAAATTATGTAACCTAAAACCTTTTTCAGTGTTTGTATTATTTTAGACTAAGAATTCTAGTTGCTGACAATCCACAGAATGGGAAACAAATTTGCAAATGATATATATGGTAAGGAGGTGGTATCTACAATATGTAAAGAACTGTAACAACTCAATAGTAAAAAATGACAAATAGCCTAATTTTTTAGATGGACAGCAGATTGAAAAGACAGTTCTCCAAAGAAGATATTGTTGTTGCTTAGTCACTAAGTCATGTCCAATTCTTTGCCACCCAATGGATTGTAGCCCACCAAGCTCCTCTGTCCATGGGATTTCCCAGTCAAGAATACTGGAGTGGATTGCCATTTCCTTCTCCAGGGGATCTTCCCGATTCAGGGATTGAACCCAGGTCTCTTGCATTGCAGATAGATTCTTTACTGTTTAAGCCACAAGGGAAGACCAAAGAAGATGTACAAATGATCAATAATCATATGATATGGTGCTCGATACTATTGGCCATCAGGGAAATGCAAATCAAAACCATGATGAGATGTGACTTCACACCTAGTAGGATGGCTATAATCAAAAAGACAGATAATAACAGGTGTTGGTGTTGGAATTGGAATCCTAAATACTGGTGGCAATGTAAAATGCTGTGGCCATTTCAGAAAAGAAGTCTGACAGTCCCTTAAATGGTTAAACACAGAGTTACTATGAGACCTAGCAATTCCACTTCTGTATATACACCCAATAGAAATGAAAACATAGTCCACACAAATCTTTTTGAAAGCATTATTTATAATCAACAAAAAGTTGGCCTAAGTGGTGCTTTTTTAAGTGATATATGCCCACAATAACATATTATTTGACAATAAAAACAAATGAACTATTGATATGTGCTATACCACAGGATTGAACCTTGAAAACACTGCAAAGTGAAGAGGCCAGTCACAATAGATCACATTTTTTTTTTTTTTTTTTTTAGATCACATTTTTTATGATTCCATTGATATGAGGGTCTAGAAAAAGCAAATATAGAGAGATAGAAAGTAGACTAGTGGCTGCCTAGGGCTTAGGAGTATTCTTGCCTGGAGAACCCCAGGGACGGAGGAGCCTGGTGGGCTGCCATCTATGGGATCGCACAGAGTCGGACACAACTGAAGTGACTTAGCAGCAGGGCTTGGGAGGAGTGGTGGGACAACTGGAGGTGATGGCTAAGTCATATGGGTTTCTTTTTGGTGTAATAAAAGTATTCTAAAGTATGTTGTGATTTTTTTGTTGTTCTTTAGTTGCTAAGTCATGTCTGATTCTTTTTTTGAACCCATGGACTGTAACCTGCCAGCCTCCTCTGTCCATGGGATTTTCCAGGCAAGAATACTGGAGTGGGCTGCCATTTCCTTCTCCAGGGCATCTTCCCAACCCAGGGATCAAACCCGAGTCTCCTGCATCTCCTGCATTGGCAGGTGGATTTTTTACCACTGAGTTACCGTGGAAGCCCATTGTGATGGTTGCACTATACTAAAAACCATTGAATTACATAATTTAAATTGGTAAATCTGTATTATACATGAATTATATCTCAACCTAAAAAAAAAGAATTATGATTGCTCCACATCCTTATCAATATTTTGTGCTGTCAGTCTTTTTAATTTTAGTCTCCTGGTGTGTGTATAGTATTATCTCATTGTGGTTTTCGGTTACATTTCCCCCGTAGCTCATGATATTGAGCACTTTTTCATATACTTTTTAATCTTTCTGTAAAGTAGCAGTTTTAACTCTCATGCTCATTTTTAAATTAGATTATCTTTTTATTAGTGCTTGATGTAATAGTTATCAGTTGCTGATACAAATTACCCCAAATTTTAGCAACTTAAAACAATGAACATTTATTAGGAATCAGGAATCTGAGAGAGACTTAGGCGGGTGGTTCTGGCTCAGAATCTTTGCTGAAATTGCAGCCAGTTCGTTAGCTGGGGCAGTGGTCATTTGAGAGCTCTCCTGGGGCAGAAGAGCCCGCTTCCAAACTCCCTCACATGCCTGTTGGCAGCCTTCAATTCTAGCCTCAAGGTCCTGTCTTTAGGGTTTCTTGCAAAGTAGCAGCTAGCTTCTTCCAGACCAAGTGATCCAAAAGAGAGCCACCAAGACAGAAGCCACCATATCTCTTATAACCTAACCTTGGGAATGAGGCATCATCACTATTGTCTTATTCTATGGGTCACACAGACCACCCCTGGTACGGTGTGGGAGGGGACTTCACCAGGGTGTGATTACTGGGAGGCAGGGGTCATTGAGGGCTGTTTGGAGGCTGGCTACCACTCTTGAATAGTTTTTTCTTCTCTCGTTGCCAATCAGTCATCAAGGCATACCAGTGGTTTCTTTGCACCCTATCTCAGATTTGCCCACTCCTCTTAACACCTCACTGCTGCCATTCTAGTACCCATATTCATGTATGTTCATTCCAGATGTAACTTCTCTCCTCTCAACCATCACATCCTTTACTGATTTTACTAACAGGTCTTCTTAGGATACCCTTTTGACTTATTAGTTAGTTGCCAAAAAATCTCACAGTTGTCTATTACTATGTTGTTCAAGCTTCCCAGGTGGTGCTGGTGGTAAAGAACCTGCCTGCCAATGCAGGAGACGTAAGAGAGGAGGGTTCGATCCCTGGGTTGGGAAGATCCCCTGGAGCAGGGGATGGCAATCCACTCCAGTGTTCTTGCCCGGAGAATTCCATGGACAGAGGAGCCTAGCAGGCTACAGTCCATGGGGTCCCACAGAGTTGGACATGACTGAAGCGACTTAACACACACACATGTTGTTCAACACCAGATGCAAGTGATCCCGAGCACTTGAAATGTGTCTGGTGCAACTGAGGGAATGAATTATTTTTAATTTAAATTTAACAATTGAACCAGTGACTAAAAAATTTTTTAACATTGCTTCCCTTTGAGCCACATTTCTGAGTGCCCTTTGTTTTCAACTTCCTCTGTCTGTGGTCACATGGAATTTCACACACACTTGCGGTGTATCTGCCTGTCTCTTGGTGCTTTGTCTAGTCACTGAGGGCCTCTAATGATTCAGATGCTGAGTTAGGCGTTGGGCCCTGCAGCCTTGGAGTGTACATGGGGCAGTGGGGGAGCACAGGGTGGGGCCACTTGTCATAGTCTAGGAGTCAGAAAAGGCTACTCAGAAGAACTCAGGTTGTTTTGTTTTTTATGCATTTGACTGCTTTGGATCTCAGTTGCAGCACATGGAATCCTCATTACATCATGTGAGGTCTTTCACTGTGGCCCACGGACTCTCTAATTGTGGTTCACAGGCTCAGTAGTTGTGGCACAGGCTTAATTGCTTCTTGGCATGTGGGATTTTAGTTCCCCAACCAGGGTTCAAACCCACCTCCCCTGCACTGAAAGGCAGATTCTTAACCACTGGACCACCAAGGAAGTCCCTGGTTTAACTTTTTTGAGCTATAAATTGGTCACTTTAGATTCAGAGATCATGAGATTTAACAATCTATTTGGATACTGGGGATGTTCATGAGTTCCAGGATTATGTGAATTTGGTAGGCAATGATGGGTTATTTCTCAGATCATCAGCCAGTATCCATGCTCAATGTATTGATTCAAACAGCAGTTGATAGAGTTAGGAGCATGAATAAAATAAGAAATTTCAAAAACAAAGATGGTTTCTGTTAGAAAAAAAATCTGTGTATATATGCACAGAAACACTGTAGAAGAATATACACCCAAAATATTAGCAGCAGTTATCCTTGGGTGGTAGTAGAAACAGGCATGACTCTCTACTTCTCTGTTACAACTTATATTTTTTATTGTTTCTCTTGAGAGTAAATAATTCTTTTGCAACAAAAAGTGATTTTTAAGGACATAAAAAAAACATTACACAAAACCTACCACATTTTCTTTGTAGGTAATTCCCCAAATACTTTTCGGATGAATTTTCAACATGCACTGGGTTTCTAGTAAGTTGCCACCAGGTGGTGATTATATCACATTAAAGATTGAAAGACATGTTTTTTCCTTAAGGTAGTGACTCCAAATCAGATTTCTTACATAAGAGCTTTCATTTATTGCTTGATTTTGATATATTGCATGCACAATTGTGTCCTTAATAATTAAAATAAAAATTCATGCCTAACCCTTATATATACAACCCAAGATATAACACTGACGTTATGAAGCACTGTCTTTTCAAAAAACATAAGCCTTGGCACATGATAATAGTACAAATGTTTATTTGCATATTTCTAATAATGGGCATGTTTCTAATATGTAATGTCAAATTAGCTTCATTATTTTGAAGTATGCATATTATATACCATCTTGAGGATTTCAGTTTAGCAATAAATATTTTATATTACCACTAAAACATCCCCAAATGAGTAGATGTGTAAATTGACCTGTCCTACCAAGTTTGGTAAGTAGAGTTACAAATACTGTGATGTTAGCAAGGTCAACCGGAAACTATGTAATCAGGAAAATCTTTTGTGATAATTATAGCCTTTAAACTCCTGGAGGTTTCCCTACAATTCCCTAGAATTGTATGCATCTGTACATAGTAATGGGCTGCCCTGGTGGCTCAGCGGTAAAGAACTCACCTGCAATGCAGGAGCCACAGGAGATGGGAGTTCCATCCCTGGGTCAGGAAGATCCCCTGCAGGAGGGCATGGCAACCCACCCGAGTACTCTTTCTTGAGAATTCCTCAGGCAAGAAGCCTGGTGGGCTGCAGTCTATAGGGTCGCAAAGGGTCAGAAACAACTGAAGCAACTACGCACGCACACATACATAGTAATAATAATATGTAAGAAGACTAAAATTTATCTTAAAGTATGCATATACTTCGCTCTTATGAACTTTGGATTTCTTAATATTTGTTATTTCTTTGGGGGAGGAGAAATAAAATCAAATGACTGTCAAAATCATATGCTTTTCCACTTATATGAGAAGACTTGGAGTCCTTTTCAGAGTCACATTTTTATTGTTCTGGTGTTTCATTGGTGAGGTTTGTGACTATTTTTAATGCTACATTCACTTTCCCAAAGATACAGAGGTAACAAAAGAGAAACTTGTGAATATCAGTATTCTGTGCAGCTTCAATGGTCAGAAACCCTCCTTTGAGAGCCCTGCCTCCAAATCTTAAATTAAAAAACCAAGATAATGCATCCCATGTTATTAGTGGTAAGATCAATCAAAATTTGTAAAATTTCTGCCTGTATTTAGGAGCAAAATAGTCACTTAAAAAGATAGTGGAAGGCAAGATCACAATATTTGTTTCGTGTGTGTTTTTAAGATTCAGAGTGGGGACTTCACTGGTGATCCAATGGTTAAGAATCTGCCTGCCAGTGTAGGTAGGGGACACAGGTTTGATACTTTATCTGGGAAGATTCCACATGCCACAGGGCAACAAAACCTGTGTGCCACAACTATTAAACTATTTCCTCGAACTGCAATGAAGACCCAGCACAGCCTAAATAAATAAATGAAAGAAAAGAAAAAAAAAAAAAAAACGATTCAGAGTGGATGAGGTAGGAAATAATATGCAGCTGATGAAAAATTCATGATAAATGGTAACATCAAAGATTTCTTTTTTTTTCCCCCAAGTTTTAAGTTATGACTTCAACAACAACAAATTAGAGACAGCTGCGCTATACTCTCATCTCCTCCTAGATCCTGGAGTATGTTGAGGACAAAACCTCCATAATCACCCAGAAGGTAAGACTATCTAAAGTGAAGACAGGGGCTTCCCTGGTTGCTCAGTGGTAAAGAATTCACCTGCCAATGCAGGAGTCACTGGTTCTGTTGCAGGACAGGGGACCCCTTCCAGTGCCCGAGACTGGGCCCTTGTCTAACACTCAGAAATGAGTTGTCCGAGGAGACACATGTGCTGACAGGGCAAGAGATTTTATTGGGAAAGGGCACCCGGGTGGAGAGCAGGAGGGTGAGGGAACCCAGGAGAGCTGCTCTGCCGCGTGGCTCAGTCTCGGGTTTTATAGTGATGGGATTAGTTTCCGGGTGGCCTTTGGCCAATCATTCTAATTCTGTCTTTCCTGGTGGCGCATGCATCGCTCAGCCAAGATGGATGCTAGCGAGAGGGATTAAGTGGACGGACACGTGGTGTCTCCTTTTGACCTTTCCCGAACTCTTCCGGTTGGTGGTGTCTTCTTAGTTCTCTATTCCTTATCAGGATCTCCTGTCATAAAACAATTCATGAAATGGTTACTATGGTGCCTGGCCAGGGTGGGCAGTTCCAATCAGTGTGTTTCCCGTAACAGTTCAATCACTTATGTGGGGGAAGATGCGACGGAGCAACTAAGCTCATGTGCCACAACTACTGAACCTGCGCTCTAGACCCTGGGGGCCGCAGCTACTGAAACCACGTGCCCCAGAGCCTGTGCTCCGCGGCAAGAGAAGCCCCTGCAATGAGAAGCCGGTGCGTGCAGTTACAGGGTAGTCTCGGCACGAACAACTCAAGAAAAGCCTGAACAGAAGTGAAGACCCAACTCAGCCAAAAATAAATAATTTAAAAAAAAAAATTTTTTTTTTAAAGGGAAGATGAGCAAGAGACCAGAAATGGCAGTGGAGACATAGATGGTGACTGGGAATTAGTGTCCTTTTCTCATCTTGGTGTCAAGCAATAGTCTGCAACTTTCATTAACTCATTGGTGCTCACAGAAGCATCTGCTGAACCAGATTTGTTGCTGTTTCCAAGATAAAATTTAACTGTATATTCAGGTAATATATTTAACTTGCGGGGGAAAAAAAAAAGAGGAAAAATGTGTGTGAAGAAAAGAACTATGTGGGGACTTCCCTGGTGGGCCAGTGACTAAGATTCTGTGCTCCCAATGCAGGGAGCCTGGGTTTGATCCCTGGTCAGGGAGCTAGATCCCACATGCCACAACTAAGTTCGCATGTTGCAACAAAGACCCAAGATCCAGAGTATCTCAACTAAGACCAAGTGCAGTTGAAGAAAGAAACAAGCAAATATTAAAAAATAAAGCTGTGTGAACAATAACAGCCAAAACAGGAGCTAAGTATATGTTCTTTCTAATCTTCCAATGTGTTCTTTCCATTTATGACACTTCATTTGTAGAAATCTGAAATTAATCACAATAAGCAAACATTTCAGTAAACATTTCAGTGTCAGCATATCCCGTAGGGGAAAAACACTTTCCTTTTCATGAAAAACACTTAGGATCAAAAGTTCAGTAACGGTAAAGACATTATGAAAGCTAAAATTATTTTTAAGTTGTAAAGTGTTAGGATTAATAGTACAGTCTCATGTAGCCAAATATACTTGTTTCCTAATATTACCTAAGTAATGATGAACTTTAGGGATCATAGAAGGAAGTTACTTAACAAAAGAGAAACACTGTATAATTTGCATATGAAAGATCTACTTGTCTCCGCTGGCCTTTCCAGTCTCTTGGCTTAAGGTTTTACCAGAATAATTAGGTAACATGAGGTATGGAGGGTGTGGTTTGGGGAAAGAATTGGATTCTGCATATTAGACATCTTAAACAAGCTTCTTAAAGTTCTATTTTTGAATGCCTAAGAAGTCTAAAGAATTTTAATGCACCTTTCCGTATGAAATTAGTATCATACTCATGCTTGCCATGTAATATCCAAAAGATAGATAATAAAATTACGGTTCTAAAAAAAAAAAAAAATGCTGGGCAAATGTATTTCAAAGCAAAAATCAAAAAAGGAAAAAGCAATGAGGATATAAATATTTGAAATATAAGCTAAAGAGTGTCAAGGGGTCTCCAACAAAAGTTGATTTTAGGACTTTCCATGGATAGCTAAAGTAAACAAGAAAATATTGAGGAATGTTTAACGATTGGAGGAAATGACTCATTGATAATACGCTATGCTTGCTCCAGAGGTTAACCTTTGTACTTGAACAACAGAGAATTCTACACCTAATCAGCAGGGACTGGGCTGGGCAGTTAATTTAAAAAAAGTGTTCAGATGAAACAAGGCAATCCAGTGTCCCTACTCTGAGCATTTTGCTCTCAGTTTCCAGCTTTTAATTCCCTTGAGACAGAGGAGAGCTCAGATCCTAAGTATCCATATATAATACTTCAAGGCTTTGACATTTATTATGTTTCACATCTTGGAATTCAGTAAGCAGCCCTTCTGTGGCAAGGTAAGTGAAAAAAAGATAATTCCCATTTTATGAAATTTAATGCATATATATGTGTGGGTGGGTGTTTGTGTGTGTAGAGTGTGAGAGAGTAAAGATAAACACTCAGGCCTGGTGAAACTCTGATAGAGATAAGCCTATGTTCCTATAGACTGGGAAGTGCCTATAAATATATCTACATGACTTATTCTAGAAATTAACTCTTTGCTTTGGGGGGATTTCAGCTACGTGTAGCCCTCAATCCACACTCAAAGCCCCCTAGTTTATATAGTTTAGTTAATTTCACTGTAATTTAAGAAAAATTCAAGGAGTTTTAAATATTCTATCAAACATGTTAAGGATTCTTCTTCCCCTAAATTCTTCCGTAAACCATGGATATGCTTTGTTTTCATGAGAGTTGTTCAGTCTTTTCTAAGGCAAGTATAAATTATTTATATTAATTAATGATTTTGTTTTGCACTGAGTCTTTATTACAGCATGCTGGCTACTGAGTTGTGCCTCAAGGGCTCCAGAGTACAGGTTCAGTAGGTGAGGCACACCAGCTTCGTTTTCTACCCTAGCGGAATCTTCACAGAGCAGGGATTGACCCCCATCCTCTGCATTGGCAAGTGGATTCTTATCCACTCCACCACCAGGAAAGTCCAATCAGTTAATGAGTTTTAAAGCAAAACAAAAATAAGATTGTGTAATATGGTGCTAAAAATCTCTTAACTAAATCAATTCAAGTTTAGTTCTTGTGTGAATAATCTACATTTTTGCCTGTTTGTTAGCTACCAAACATCCTATGGTTGAGTCATTTTTACAGATGCCTAACAGATACAATATAGGTGGCAAATGCTCCAAAACCCATTACAATCCAGCAGATTACAGTCAACACCGATTTCAAGTTTGCAACAGCTGATTTCAAGCTCTGAAGTGTGTCAGTGGCAGGCATGCAACATTGATGCATGTGACAACAACTGGTGACCTCAATGCTAGCTTGATAGGACTGAGTGAAGGATATGACTGAGTCTAGGAGGCTGTGAGCACTCCCTGCTGACACTACTCTATTGACCCTTATGCTAGAGGCCTTGGCTAACATGTCATTAAAAATCATATTTCAAAGGAATATTTAATGATATGGTGAAATGCTCATAAATGATGATCAAAGAGCAGTTTACAAAACAGTATGTTTGGTAATATTTGTGGAAATAATATATATATATATATATATATATACACACACACACAGAAAAAAGATGGAAAGTTATACTCCAAAATGTTAACAGTCACAGAATTTGGGATGGGTTTTGTTTCATTCTTTACATTTTCCACATTTTCTCAAAGATTCCACAACTTGTCTTCATAATGCATTATTTTTATAACCAGAAAAGTAGTTAATAAATTTCATCTGAAAACACAAATATTTTGAATATTTGGAAGAAGTGAATTTTGATGAAAAGTTACCCAGTTTGCTATTAAAAATCTATGCCAGGGACTTCCCTGGTGGTTCAGTGGTTAAGAATCTGCCTTGCAATGCAAGGGTCATGGATTCAATTTCTGGTCTGGGAACTAAGACCCCACATGACGCGGAACAACTAAACCCACAGGCTGCAATTACTTAGTCTGAGTGCTGCAACTAAGATGTGATGCAGCCAAATAAATAAATACAATAAATAAAAAGCTATGACTTTGGCACAGCAATCCAGAGGTGGATGAAGATGAACAAAAACAAATAGAGGATACAGAAATATAGCCTAGTGCATAAAAGAATTTAATACATCATCTATTTGTCATCAAAGATTAGTAGGAAAAGGATGTCTGTTCAATACTGATGTCAGGAAAATTGGCTAGATTTTTGAGCCAGGGGAAGTCAATTTAGAGCTTCCCAAAGTACCTCTAGGGACTTCCCTGGTGGTCCAGTGGTTAAGACTTCTTCCAATGCAGGGCGTGCAGGTTTGATCCCTGGTCAGAGAGCTAAGAGCCACATGTCTCCCAGCCAAAAAAAGACAAGACAAAACAGGAGCAATATTGAAACAAATTCAATAAAGACTTAAAAAACTTACAGATTATTAAAGACTTAAATCTAAAATATCAAATAGTGAAAAATAGCAGGAGAAATAAAGTGATTATTGATCTGATCTTTGGTTGTAAAAGGATTTTCTAGGCATAAACATGAAGACCCATAGATTTGACTACACAAAAAAATTTTTTAATTTGTAATAATAAAAATCCGTCATAACAAATTACAACAAATGTGACAAAGAGTTGCCATATGCACTATATTGTTAATTGAATTAAACAGGACAAATAGTAAGACTACAATATTACTAGTTTGTGAGCTCCATTAGGGCAGAGGCATAATTGTATTGTTTATCATTTATATTCATTAGCATAATACCTAGATACAAGGAATTATATGTGGAAGCTGCTGTATAACACAGCGTCGTCTTGTATTGGAGTGGATGGGAGGGGAGAGGGGGGTCTCAAAAATGAGGGGATATACATATATGTGGGCTTCCCTGCTGGCTCAGACAGTAAAGAATCTGCCTGCAATGCAGGAGACTCAGGTTTGATCCCTGGGTTAGGAAGATCCCCTGGAGAAGGGAATGGCAACCCACTCCAGTATTGTTGCCTGGAGAAATCCATGAACGTAGATGTCTGGCAAGCTAGAGTCCATGGGGTGGCAAAACAGCAACGAATACTTTCACTTATGACTCATTCACATTGTTGTACAACAGAAACCAGTGCATCGCAAAGCAATTATCCTCCTTATAAATAATAACTAAAGAAGAAATATGTATTGAAGAAATTAAAAACGGTCAAACATGAAAATGCAGCTAAAAACAGGTGGGAAGGAAGAGGATAAAAGGAAATACAAATGGCAAATAGACAAGGGGAAAAAATTCACTAATAATAAAAATGCAATTAAAACTATGATAAGAAACTAGGAAATGTGGGGGGGGGTTGTATTTCATAATAGATGCAGTAATGAGAAAAGCAAGCTCATTCACAGCGAGGAGGATTTTGAAGGGCAATTTGCAAAATCATATGGTTGACCATGAAATTCTAGGAATCTAACCTAGAGAAATATATATATTTCTGAAGGATATATCTTCCAGACTTGGACTCTCCAAGTCTGTGTTTTTAAACTGTGTTCCAAAGAGCCCTGGGATTCTGCAGGGATGTCCTATGGTCTGGTTCAAAGATGAGAAAGAAGCTTCCCCCAAATCTATATATGACTTTTGTCTCATTTATATGGTATACTTGGTATTTAAGAATATTTTCTTACAGATTCCACTGAAAACATCAAATTTTAACACCACCATACTGTAGTGTATGATGTCTTCAATAAAATGCAACGGAGTGTTTCTTCTCAAAAAAAACGTCTGGAGAAGTGGGGAACAATAGTCAGAATGTTACATTCCCAAACACTGGCCTCACAGTAATTCAACTTCCTGCTTCAGGAAACTTGTAAATCATTCTACAATTACCTTGACAATACTTGAAAGCTCAGATATAAAATATCATGCATACAAAACAAAAGATTTGTGTTTCACGGTGTTCACCAATGTTCTTTAATCCATCAGTCTGTCTTAACGGGAACGAACTTCCACTTAGATGCTTCAACAGAAGAGATTTTATGGAGCTGACTATTTACAGAAACTGAGGGTTAGGTTCAGGGTTGGGTGAAGGGAGACAATTCAACGTGAAGGTACTCAAATCCTGCAACAGTAAAAAGCTGTTAGCACTGCTAGGACTGAAGGGATAAGGTTGTTTTTAGTTGCTAAGTCACGTCTGATTCTTTTGTGACCCCATGGACTGTAAACTGACAGGCTCCTCTGTACCTGAGATTTCCCAGGCAAGAATACTGGAGTGAGTTGCCATTTTCTTCTCCAGGGGAGTCTTCTCGACCCAGGAATTGAGCCCACATCTCTAGCATTGGCAGGCAGATTCTTTACCACTGAGCCACAAGGGAAGCCCAAGGGGTAAGTGGGAATAAGTGTGTGATGAGGGATAAGTGTGTGTGTGTGCTCAGTTGTGCCTGACTCTTTGCAAACCCATGGACTGTACCCAGGCTTTTCCGTCCACAGAATTTTCCAGGCAAGAATACTGGAGTGGGTTGCCATTTCCTACTCTAGGGGATCGTCCCAACGGAGGGACTGAACCCGTGTCTATTGCATCTCCTGCACTGGCAGGCAGATTCATTTACCACTGCGCCATCTGGGAAGCCCCAAGGGATAAGAGGAGGAGATCAAATGAGCACAGTGGTAGGAAAAGAAATGCAAAAAGGCAAAATGGTTGTCTGAGGAGGCCTTACAAATAGCTGTGAGAAGAAGAGAGGTGAAAAGCAAAGGAGAAAAGGAAAGATACTCCCATTTGAATGCAGAGTTCAAAAGAATAGCAAGAAGAGATAAGAAAGCCTTCCTCAGGAGAGGAGCCAAGATGGCGGAGGAATAGGACGGGGAGACCACTTTCTCCCCTACAAATTCATCGAAAGAACAATTGAACGCTGAGCAAACTTCACAAAACAACTTCTGATCGCTAGCTGAGGACATCAGGTGCCCAGAAAAGCAGCCCATTGTCTTCCAAAGGAGGTAGGACAAAATATAAAAGATAAAAAGAGAGACAAAAGAGCTAGGGACAGAGACCCGTCCTGGGAAGGGAGTCTTAATAGAGGAAGTTTCCAAACACTAGGAAACCCTCGCACTGGCGGGTCTGGGGGAAGTTTTCAAATCTCGGAGGCCAACCTAACTGGGAGGAAAAATAAATAAAACCCACAGATTACGTGCCTAAAAGCAACTCCCAGCAGAAAAGTACCCCAGACGCCCGCATCCGCCACCAGCAAGTTGGGGCGGAACGGAGAGGAACGGGCGGCATTGCTTAGGGTAAGGACCGGGCCTGAGTGTCCTGAGGGCAATCGGAGGGAGCTTTTGTGAAAGCCTTCCTCAGTGATCAATGCAAAGAAATAGAGCAAAACAACAGAATAGGAAAGACTAGAGATCTCCTCAAGAAAATTAGAGATACTAAGGGAACATTTCACACAAAGATGGGCTCAATAAAGGACAGAAGTGGTATGGACCTAACAGAAGCAGAAGATATTAAGAAGAGGTGGCAAGAATACATGAAGGACTGTACAAAAAAGATCTTCATGATCCAGATAATCACGATGGTGTGATCACTCACCTAGAACCAGACATCCTGGAATGTGAAGTCAAGTGGGCCTTAGGAAGCATCACTACAAACAAAGCTACTGGAGGTGATGGAATCCCAGTTGAGCTATTTCAGATCCTGAAAGATGATGCAGTGAAAGTGCTGCACTCAATGTGCCAGCAAATTTGGAAAACTCAGCAGTGGCCACAGGACTGGAAAAGGTCAGTTTTCATCCCAATCCCAAAGAATGCTCAAACTACATTTGCATTACAAATGCAAACTACATTTGCACAATTACACTCATCTCACACGCTAGTAAAGTAATGCTCAAAATTCTCCAAGCCAGGCTTCAACAGTACGTGAACCATGAACTTCCAGATGTTCAAGCTGGTTTTAGAAAAGGCAGAGGAACCAGAGATCAAATTGCCAACATCTGCTGGATCATCGAAAAAGCAAGAGAGTTCCAGAAAACCATCTATTTCTGCTTTGACTATGCCAAAGCCTTCAACTGTGTGGATCACAATCAACTGTGGAAAATTTTAAAGAGATGGGAATACCAGACCACCTAGCCTGCCTCTTAAAAAACCTGTATGCAGGTCAGGAAGCAACAGTTAGAACTGGACATGAACAACAGACTGGTTCCAAACAGGAAAAGGAGTACATCAAGGCTGAATATTGTCATCCTGCTTATTTAACTTATATGCAGAGTACATCATGAGAAACGCTGGGCTGGAGGAAGTGCAAGCTGGAATCAAGATTGCCGGGAGAAGTATCAATAACCTCAGATATGCAGATGATACCACCCTTATGGCAGAAAGAGAAGAGGAACTAAAAAGCCTCTTGATCAACTTTCAGAAAACTAAGATCATGGCATCTGGTCCCATCACTTCATGGGAAATAGATGGGGAAACAGTGGAAGCAGTGTCAGACTTTATTTTGGGGCCTCCAAAATCACTGCTGATGATGATTGCAGCCATGAAATTAAAAGACACTTACTCCTTGGAAGGAAAGTTATGACCAACCTAGACAGCATATTAAAAAGCAGAGACATTACTTTGCCAACAAAGGTCCATTTAGTCAAGGCTATGGTTTTTCCAGTGGTCATGTATGGATGTGAGAGTTGGACTGTGAAGAAAGCTGAGTGCCGAAAAATTGATGTTTTTGAACTATGGTGTCGGAGAAGACTCTTGAGAGTCCCTTGGACTGCAAGGAGATCCACCCAGTCCATCCTAAAGGAGACCAGTCCTGGGCGTTCATTGGAAGGACTGATGCTGCAGCTGAAACTCCAGTACTTTGGCCACCTCATGCGAAGAGTTGACTCATTGGAAAAGACCCTGATGCTGGGAGGGATTGGGGGCAGGAGGAGAAGGGGAGGAGAGGATGAGATGGCTGGATGGCATCACCGACTCGATGGGCATGAGTTTGAGTAAACTCCGGGGTTGGTGATGGACAGGGAGGCCTGGCATGCTGCGATTCATGAGGTTGCAAAGAGTTGGACACGACTGAGCGACTGAACTGAATTGAACGGAGGAGCTGCCCTGCAGGAAGGTTAGAGGCCCAAAACATCACACACACAAAAAAAGGTGGGGGAAGAAATCCCCCAACCTTCCTCCTTTTTCCTTTTGCTACTCTCCAATCTACTGTTGGGCTTTCCTGATAGCTCAGTTGGTAAAGAATTTGCCTGCAATACAGGAGACCCCGGTTTGATTTGTGGGTTGGGAAGATCCACTGGAGAAGGGATAGGCTACCCACTTCAGTATTCTTGGGCTTCCCACGTGGCTCAGCTGGTAAAGAATCCGCCTGCATGAGGGAGACCTGGTTGCTATCCCTGGGTTTGGAAGATCCCCTGGAGAAGGGAAAGGCTACCCACTCCAGTATTCTGGCCTGGAGAATTCCATGGACTGTGTAGTCCATGGGGTCGCAAAGAGTTGGACATGACTGAGCAACTTTCACTTTCGCTTTCAATCTACTGTTGGTTCACCCACTGGCCAATTCTCAGAGGAAGCCAGCTGGCAAGAGAACCCAAAGAAAATAGTCTCTGAAAGTTCTTCCTTTTGAGGACAGAGTCCGGCAGAGAAGGAAGGAAACCGGATCCGGCAGATAGCAAGTAGGAAATAACCAGCATACTTACAACGGTATGTTACTGGGAACCCACATGTGCAATAACAGCGGAATGCATAGCTAAATAAAGGTACTGACCATTCTCCAGTGAAATAAATAATGGTACTCAAAAGATCATTGTGTATTCAGGGAGTACACAGAGAGAGGGAAAGTGAATTTGGGGAAGATTTTCTCAAACTGACAACTAAAGGCCTTATTGCTACCCAAGCAAAGTTTCTATTTTTACTTATTTCAAAACCAATTACATATTCACTATTGGAAGCATATACATACAACAAAAAGCCCCAGCTATCTACAATCTCACCCCCACCCCAAGACCACTATCAACGCCTTACATTATAGCAACATCTTATAATATTGGCATCTTATATTTTTCCAGTTCTTTTTCTATGCATATATACACATAATTGGGCTTCCCTGGTAGCTCAGTCAGAAAAGAATCTGCCTGCAGTGCAGGAGACCCTGGTTCCATCCGTGGATCAGGAAGATCCTCTGGAGAAGGAAATGGCAATCCACTCCCATATTCTTGCCTGGAAAATCCCATGGACAGAGGAACCTAGTGGGCTTCTATGGGGTTGCAAAAGTTGGACACGATTTAGCAACTAAACCACCACCACCATACACATAATTATGTTGTATTTTGGATAATATAGATATTCTTTGGTAAACTGTATTTTTCCATTTAACAAACCATGAATACTATATCATGCAACAAATATCATTCTGAAAATTTTTTAAACATTTAAAAACTTTTAAAAAACTTGTTTCACACTTGGTTGGAATGAATTTCTATCCTCAGACATTTAGTTGCTTTCTCTTTTTGACTGTTACCAAATTCACCATGATGAACTTTCTTGCAGTCAACTCTTTGCACGCATTACTGACCTCAGGCCAATTTCAGGCCACAACCAGTTTTTCTACAACATTCAAGCTAATGGCTTTCATATTTTTGCAGAGTTAAAAAAAAAAAGCACACAGCAAAGAAGAAAAGCAGGAGAGACGTATGTGGCCTGCAAAGCCTAAAGTATTTACTGCCTGGATTTTTATAGAAAATATTTGTCAATCCCTGCATTATGAATTCCCAGAAATGTAATTTTTGAGTCCAAGGGTGTGAACATTTTTGAGGCTTTTACTGCATTCTGCCAAACTGCCCTCCAGAAACACTGAGGTAAGTTATGCTTTTCTCAGCAGTGAGCTTGTTTATTCGCTACACATCCTGTCTCAAGGGTCGGTGGCCCGGATCATTAGCTCTATTCCCTTATTCTCTTGAAGGTGCGTTATAATTCTACATTTTCACTTCTCTTAAAAATACTTTGGCCATTTGCATTTGACTTTCATGATTTAACTAATTTATATTTTGCCCATTTTTAAAAACAAGATATTTATATTTTAAAGATTTTTTTTAAAGATCTTATTAAATGAGGATGTTACTTTCATCTTTCACATATAATGCACATTTTAAAAATATATTTTAATGTAGACCATTTTTTAGGTTTTTATTGAATTTGTTGCAATATTGCTCCTGGGGTTTTTTTTTGGGCCACACCACATGGCATGTGAAATTCTCTGACCAGGGATTGAACCTATGCCTGCTGCAGTGGAAGTGTGGAGTATTAACCCCTGGACTACGGGAAGTCCTGCTTGCTGCTTCTGTTTTATGTTTTGGGTTTTTGGCCACAAGGTATGTGGGATCTTAGCTCCTCAACCAGGGATGGAACCCACAGCCTCTGCATGGAAGGTGAAGACTCAACCATTGGACCACCAGGGAAGTCCCTATATTGTATATTTTGGAGTGATTTTTACTTTTACCTTATGGGTTTCTTTGATGAAAGAAGTTAAAAATTCCATAGTCAGATCTGTCACTTTCCTTTGTAATTTTATCCTTTCACACTTACTTTGAAGTGAAAAGCAATTCACTTATATTTTCTCTTCGCACTTTTTAAGATTTTTTTCTTTTCACTTTAAAGATTTTTAAAACCTTTAAATCCTGCTCAAATGTAGTGTCAGAATTTTTTAAAAGTATGAACAGGTAAAATAATGTGAGTCCTGGAGTCATACTGCTGAGTTCAGATGTGGTCTCACCACTCTGGGCTTCCCAGGTAGGGCTAGTGGTAAAGAACCTGCTTGCCAAGGCAGGAGACATAAGAGACTTGAGTTCAGTCCCTGGATTGAGAAGATCCCATGGAAGACGGCATGGCAATCCACTCCAGTATTCTTGCCTGGTGAATCCCATGGACAGACAGTCCACAGGGTCCCAAAGAGTTGGACATGACTGAAGCGATTTACCACACATGCATGCTACATAGTTGAGTAAATTGCTTAACCTCTCTAAGTCACAGTTTTGTTGTTTATTAAATTGAGATTAACAGTAATCCTACCATAGGATCGATACAGGAATGAATAGCTATAAAAGACAAGAGCACTTAGCTCGTGCCATTAGCTATTATCACAGCAGCAGAGAATACTCCACGCAAAATAAATAACATGTATAAAGGCACAAAGGAATGAAACAAATTTATGCATTTAGGAAACTAGATGTGGTGTGGTAAAATGGGGTGTCAAGTGTGAGGGGGGCAGGGTTGACAGATTGGAGGGGGAGAGAAGCTTTGCCTAGAAGCTTGCTCTCCATATGACTGAGGAAGTGGGAGCCAATGAAGGCTTTTAAGCAAGCAACCCACTGAGACGTGGGATGTAGGGTGAGCTCTGTGGTAGCAAAGTGGCAAGCGGAATAGATTCAGTTGTAGATGAACACAGCTTTGTCACAAAAACATCCTGCTCCACCCTTCACTCCCCCAGTTCCTCCTCCCTCAGGGCAAATTCTTTGCTCTCACTATTCTGGTATTCGCTTCTTTACTTCCAAATATCATGTTCAAACTATTTCTTGACTTTTTTCCATCATAGATAGAAATGGGACTAGATAACGATAATGATAAATAACAATAACAAAGGAAATGGACCTAAGGAGCCCTAGGGGGATGGATCTAAACAATGAATCTGGAGAGACAGGAATGAATCAGCTGGACTTGCTAGTGAGTGAAAGCCCAGTAATGGGGTGGGAGTGAAAAGGGGTGGGAAGGAGGGGAAGTTGTCTCAGTCAGACATCACAGAAGCAGGCTGGGAGCAGAAAGATGTGTTGTCTGGGAGACTAACCTTTTAAGCATCATTTCCTGGACTGTGACAAGTTCAGCATTACTCCGGGCCCCTGTCTTGGTGGTTTCCCCACTGCTCTGAGGACCAGGTCTTGACAACTCAGGAGGTTTGGGGAAATGGAGATCAGAAAACCTGGTTGCTAGAACACTAAACAGAGCACTGTAATTTCATGCCAGGGAATGAGTATATAGACCGTGGTCTCCAAGGTGGAAGGGCCCAGTGCCTCCTACATGAGCAGCCTCCTGTTTGCTATTTGGGGTCCTGCAGACGTGACCATTTCTTAGGTGTGCCATGAAGTGACATGATGTGTGAAGGGCTTTAGAAGGCCCAGGGTGCTCACTAACCACATCCAGCCTGCTGGGCCGCCGGCCAGACTCCTTCTAATCAAAACTCTGTAGCCCTTTAAAAATGCCTACCCTTCTCCCGGTCACCACTCATTCCAATCTCCACCCACCATTCGAAACCATCCTTAAGGTCTGCTGAATCCCACAGTTTAAAGCGTTTAAGAGAGAAGAGTTTCCTACCCACGGTGTGCTTCCGGTCAAGGTGGCCTTAGGCCCATACCTTGTAAGTCAAGCGCCCAGGAGAGGCTGCGAGGGTTTGCGGAACAGCCCGCACGCTTGACATTTCTAGTGGAACAATGGGACCCCATTGTCACTCGCAGGAAGTCCATCTTCACAGCTGCCAACCCGTTCGTTAAACCCATAATCCTCACCAAAAAAAAAAAAAAAAAAAAGGACGGAAGAATGGAGGAGGAAGATACTAAAACCGAATTTGTGGGCGATTGCAAGAACAAAACAATAGCCCTGGATTAGGTGACCCTGGAGCCCTTCTCTTCCTGGCACTCCCCTCCCTCTGAATCATCACGCTCCGCTTGTGACGTTGCAGACTCGGGCAGGCAGGCGTGGGATGCCCGCTTCGCCCCGGGAGCCTCGAGGCGTCACCGCGCCTTTCCACGCCGCGGTCCCGGGGGACGCGAGGGGGCGGTGGCTTGGCGGATGCTGCGGTCTGCGATCCCCGGCCGAGCGAGGCCGCGCGCCGCCCGGCTGCGCCTGGCTTTCAGACGACCACCACCGCGCTCCCCGCTCGGCGCCCCGGAGCCGCGCCGGCGGCCGGACGCCCGGCGCCCCTCGCTAGCCTCGCACGCCCGGCCACCTCCTCCTCCGCATTTTCCGCCTCCTCCTCCCCCGCCTCTTCCGTTTCTGGAGGGAAAGGCTGCAGCCTCCTTCTGGGCTCCGCATCCCGGCTTAGGTAATACGTTTTCCTCTTTACGCGCCCCTCGCCCCGGCGCCGCAACCTCCCTTCCTGCTCGGATCTGGGGCTCCCGGCTGGGCGAACAGCACGCAGCCATCGCCTCTCCGCACGGTAGGTGAGTAAATCTGGGTCGGGAGGGCGCCTTGCCTCTCCGCCCGGCCTGTGATGACCTCTGTCCGCTGCAGCGAGCCCGCCGCCCGGCCCGGCCCCCTCGCTGCTGCTACCAGCCGGGCGGAGGAGCTCGCGAGTCCTCCCTCGGTTTCGCAGAAACTGCCCGAAAGAAATAGACGGAAGGAAGAAAGACTGGCAGACAACTTTTTTTTTTTTTTTTTTTTCCCGATCATTAGCATTTTTAAGTCGTAGAAGCTGATCTGACTGTAGCCGAGCGCAGTGGCCCGGGTTCAACAGGTAGATGGCGTAGCTGTCAAGCGCCCCTTCGTTTTGCTTTGAGAGATGCTTCCAAGGGTCCATCGCTGTTGGCTGCCGCTAGTGACCTAAAATGAGGGTAAAATAAACATGAAGGGACTATATTTAGAAGTCTTTGCCTTCTTGCTTTTAATCCCCTGCATTTTGAAAGGCAGTTTTGTGAGATGTGCATAGTTATTTGGTGTGACCGGAGTAGAGGGGGAAATAGTTAACATGGATTTGGCCGAATTCAGTATCTTGTTAAGACACAAAGAGCATGAAAAAAAAAAAAAAAAACCACCCTAGATTATTTATTACATTCATGAAGAATACATAGAAACGATTAGAGTATTGGGGGGATTTTCCGTTTTAAAGCTACTTTTAAAGTGTTGAATAAGCAGAAGTTTGCCCGCTATGTGAATGCGTTCACTTCCACAGAACAGTGGATTAAGGCTGTGTGGATAGATCTCTTGAGTGCATCCCACATGTTGAATAAAATCTTTTTTAAACTTTTTTCCTGTGACTTCTAGCTTTAAAAACCAAAGAAGTTGATAAGGATCAGCCCTACTTAGCCTGATAATAGTCTAATGATGAAAATAATCTACTGAACCACTATTGACTGATGACTTAGCTAAGTGACCTAATTTTTTTACCTTTTAAAACAGGGAATATTAGGGGGAGAAAGGTAATAGAAGAGTTCGTTTTTTCAAGGCAGATATTTGTTTGTATTCTTAGAATCTACTTTTAAGCTCTTGTAGATTTTTAAACTACTCTTGAAGTTAGTTCTTAGTCATAGTCATGAAGAAGATTATGTAAAATGCATAAAGTTACAATTTATTTTTTTATAGAATAAGCTACCATTTCTTTTCAAGCTTTTGGACTAAATCACCACTTGGTTGGAAATTGCAGCTTGGACTCATACTATTTAATGTGAAATGTCTTATTATAGATTTAAATTACAGCTATACTTGTGGTAGTTCTGGAAAAAAAAAAGATCATGTCTAATTTGAAATGTAAGGCCTATTAAACAAAAGCTATACAGTATTCATTATATATTTATTTCTGCTTTTATTTCTGTCTCTAATACCAATTAGAGTATGTCTTAATCCATTTCATTTTGTAGACAAATTGCCTGAGATAATGGTGTTCTATAAAGTGATTAATAAAACCATGTGTCTTCATTTATTAAGTGTGAGGATGCTATATATATGAAATTTTTCTAGATATGTGTCCTCAATAAATGTCCTTGTTAAAATATTTTGAATCTTAAATTGCTTAAGCATAATTAATTGCTTAAATTAATGAAGCAAATAAAACTCTCTAGATTGATGTTTTTGTTTGGTTTGGAGTTTAGAGATAAAGGGAGAGCTGAGGGTACTTTGTTTCTCATCTCTCATGATTGGTGAGTTGTAGTCCCCAAACTTGTCTAATTTTTAAAATTACCTGGGGACTAGAGGGCACCTGAGAGGAAGGGAGGATAGCATTGGTTTTAAAAGACTTCCAGTTTGCCACCTGGGATTTCCTGAATCAGAATTCCTAAGGGAAAGAAGATACTTAAAATAGGTCAAAATGATAAAAATTTAAAAGGGCAAACCAAAACAAACAAAAAAGGCAAGATTGGAAATCACAGATGGGCAATAACTGTTGCTGATATAATCTATTAGCATTCCTGAAGATAACATGTGCATAAATGGAAGCTGTGGTTTTGCTAATGTGATAATGTCACACATTGAGGAAATCTGAAACTTTTATATCGCTTTTAGTCAAGCCTTCCAGGGTGATTGAATTTAGCAAAGATTTTTACATAGTCAGTCTCTTTTTTGTGGTAGGCAACCTTAATTCAAGTTCTTTAATGTTATAAGAGCATTTTATTAATGGATATTAATGCAGGTTACTGTGAAAGTAATCTACAGCAAAATATTGTACCCCATCATTTCTCTTTCATATAACAGCCTTATTTGTTACTGCTTTTGTGTTCCTAATCAGGCAAGACCAGCATGCAAATTTTAGTAACTTATTTATAACTTTTATTAAAATGACCCAACATCATCTAAAAAAAGAAAAAAAAAAACTTGGGCATAAAATGTGGTTAATTATATATAAAAATGAATTGACAAAGTAAAATATTAATTATCTACAAAAGAATTCATTCAGATGAATTACCACATGGAAAGTATTTGTTTCTTTCTGTCTCTTCCTTTCGCACTCTCTGTCTTTTTTTTTTTTTTTTCTTTTTGAAAGGTGGAAAAGGGTTCCTTGCTTTCTTGTTTTCATTTTAATCAACTCAGTATTTAAAATCTCTTAATTATCCAAGTTTAAATTAATGTAAGTATTTGCTAACTTTATCAATAGATACTTAAATTTGTCCTTTTCTTTACAGAGTGATGATGGTAGGTTTCCCTTGATACTAATGAGAGCTGTAATAAATAGCAAAGGATTAAATTCAAATGACTAAAGGAAAATGTTACTTAATATGGTTAAGGTAATCCTAATGTACTTAAAATTTTAAAATTATCAATAGTTTCAAAAATAGGATCTTATCTCCCAAGTTCTAGAAAACCCCTCTAGTTAACTCGTTGGAGTTTGCCGGAATGACATATAATCCCATATAATCTCAGTTTGATCTGGGAATCATGAAAGATCTGTTTTTAAAATATGGCTGACTGTAAGCCTCCATGAATAGCAAAAAATGAGGGAAATAGAAACGGAAAAATGAGATCAAGAAGATAAATATTAACCAGCTTAGACAATTACCTGTGGTTTCAGGATTAATAAGAATGCAAGTGCATTTAGTATATTAATGTATTGGAGTAGATTTAATGAACCTTTTATATCTTTTTAGTATTTTGACCTTTTCAAGTAAAAGGTGCTATTTCTTTGTGTTCCTTAAATATCTGTTAAAAATAAACATTCACCTCTACAAAATGGAAGTAGAATGATAAGATATAGGCTGCCAGAAACCCAGTCTGCCGAAATGACACATAATGTGATCTGTGATCTTTGCTTTCTTGCTATAATATTCAGAGAATATATTTTAGGTCATGTAATTTATCACTGCAGAAATAAATAATAATAACCATCTTCTAAAATGTTGTGTTAAGAACTCCTTTGAATCATGTTTCCTCACAGTTATAATCCTAAAATTTACATAATGAATAAACCCTTACAGATTAATCTTAGTGCAATAAAATCCTTTTAAACATGTTTATCTCAGTAAACATGATATTGATATCAGGAATTATATCAGTCAGTTAAATCACAGAATTCCCACTGTGTATCATGAGGAAATGAAAAAATTGTGTGTCCTGCTCTCAAGGAATTTAAAACCTATCAGAGAACAGTGTGGCTCAGACGGTAAAGCGTCTGCCTACAATGCAGGAGACCCGGGTTCGATCCCTGGTTCAGGAAGATCCCCTGGAGAAGGAAATGGCAGTCCACTCCAGCACTCTTGCCTGGAAAATCCCATGGACCAAGGAATCTGGTGGGCTATATAGTCCATGGGGTCACAAAGAGTCAGACACGACTGAGCGACTTCACTTCACTTCAGAGAGAGAACAATTAGAATTGGGGTCAGGGGCTTAGGCCTTCTTCATAAGGTTCACTAACCCAAACCACTGTAACCCAGAAACACAATTTAATTATAAAAACCAGTGTGGGCACTTCCCTGGCAGTCCAATGGTTAAGACTCCTTGCTCCCAATGCAGGGGGTATGAGTTCAATCTCTGGGGTTGGGGAATTAAGATCCTGTATGCCTCACAACACGGCCAAAACAATAAAACTGGTGTGAGTCAGTGTAAAATCAAATACAAGGCAAAGAGCCTAGTGCTCTTATTCAACTTAATTTTCATGACTTCTCCCCAACCTATTTTTTTTTTCATTCAACCAACAATATTTATTATGCCCTTCCTTATTAGGTTGATGATAAACATCAAAAGCTTTTGAAATGTATGTTTTTTTGAACTTGTAATTTTGTGTTTTACTCTTTAAAAATCGTAGTTAAATACATATAACATAAAATTACCATTTTAACCAGTTTCAAGTGTGCATTTCTCTTGCATTAAGTACATTTCCACTGTTATACAACCATCATCACTATCCATCTCTAGAACTTTCCTATCATCCCAAATTGAGACTCTGGATCCATTAAACAATAACTCCCCATTGCTAGCTTCTCCCAGCCCTGGTAACCACCATTCTACTTTCTGTCTCTATGAATTTAACTATTCTGGGTCCCTCATATAAATGGAATCATACAATACTTGTTCTTTCAAGCCTGGCTTCTTATAATTGGGCTTCCCTGGTAGCTCAGATGGTAAAGCGTCTGCCTACAATGCAGGAGACCCGCATCCCTGGGTCGGGAAGATCCCCTGAAGAAGGAAATGGCAACCCAACCAGTATTCTTGCCTGGAAAATCCCATGGACTGAGGATCCTGGTAGGCTACAGTCCACAGGGTCGCAAAGAGTCAGACACGACTGAGCGACTTCACTTCACTTCTTCTTATAATTAGGATAATATTTCCAAGGTTCATGCATATTGAGGCATGTGCCAGAAAATTTCATTCCTTTTAAGGCTGAATAATATTCCCCAACCTCTTTTATCTGGAAAGTGGATAATTAAAAAGTCAGAATATTTGGAACTGGAACAGACCATAAAAATCATCTCCTCCAATCTCTCTGTCCTTTCTTTCTTTTCCTTTTTTGTGTTTACAAAAATGAGGAAAACAAGTCCCTGAGAGCTTACTCATGTGGCTAAGGTTTTACACATGGTTGGTTAAAGTCCAGGCAGAGCCCAAGAACCAGCTCACCTGTGGCCTAAACATGGCTATATAGACCATAAAAAGCAAGTGTTAAGTGAGTTGGTGCCAAAAGTAAGTGTGGCAAAGTTCAGAAGAAAAGATAAAATGACTAAAAATGTTACATTCAAAAGGAAACGTTAAAAATTGATTTGAGGATTAATAAGATTAATGATATGCATGGAGAAAGCAACCTCAGATATGCAGATGATACCACTCTAATGGCAGAAAGTGAAGAGGAACTAAAGAGCCTCTTGATGAAGGTGAAAGAGGAGAGTGAAAAAGCTGACTTAGAGCTCAGCATTCAAAAACTAAGATCATGGCATAAAGTCCCATCACTTCATGGCAAGTAGAAGGGGGAAAAGTGGAAGCAGTGACAGATTTTATTTTCCTGTGCTCCAAAATCACTGTGGATGTTGACTACAGCTATGAAATTAAAAGACCTTACTCCTGGAAAGGAAAGCTATGACAAAGCTAGACAGCAAAGACATCACTTTGCCGATAAAGGTCCATACAGTCAAAGCTACGGTCTTTCCAGTAGTCATGTATGGATGTGAGAGTTGTACCATAAACAAGGCTGGGTGCCAAAGAATTGATGCTTTCACACTGTGGTGCTAGAGAAGAATCTTGAGAGTCCCTTGGACTGCCAGGAGATCAAACCAGTCAATCCTAAAGGAAGTCAACCCTGAATATTCATTGGAAGGACTGATGCTGAAGCTGAAACTCCAATACTTTGGCCACCTGATGTGAAGAGCCAGCTCATTGGGAAAGACCCTGATACTGAGAAAGATTGAAAGCAAAAGGAGAAGGGACTGATAGCAGATGAGACAGTTAGATAGCATCACTAACTCAATGGAAATGAATTTGAGCAATGGAGGACAGAGGAGCGTGGTGTGCTAGTCCATGAGGTTGCAAAAGACTCAGACACGACTTAGCTACTGAAAAACAACAAGATTAATAATAGGATTAACAGCTACCAAACTAATATTCTGCTGGAAAAGATTCTTTTTACAAGCCATTCTTCTTGTGTCTTTTCTTTTTGCCTTGAATTAGGCATTAAATTTAAAAATATTTTATTTTTTCCCACAATTAAGATAGCTACACTGAATCTAATTTCTTTTTTTTCAATAGTCTATATGATTTCAGGTTTCATTTCTGACAGCTCGGTTGTATGCCAAAAACGTCTTTTAGCATATAGAAGTTTAAGTGTGTAGTTAGAAGGTAGAAAAGAGCTTATATTTAGTGAAAATGTTTCTAACTCTGGAGGAGAGGATAAAAAGGAGTCACTATCAAATTTAAAAGTATTTCTAAATGGAATATTTTTCTACTTTTCAAATGCATTCTGAGAAGACGTTGAAATCTGTATTTCAATGGCAATGTTATGCTAATGTGGAATACTTATTATGTAGATCTACTTGCTTTCTTTCCAGCACTTGATTTTTGTTACAAAAAAAGTCAATATAGTTGACCCTTAGCCAACCAAGGCAGTTGCAGTAGCTAATAGCCTTTCCCTGTTCTGCTTCTGAATACCCAGTGAGAGACATCGCTGATGGTTGAACCTGGTGTTTCCTTAAATTGTCGAATAAAAATAGCTGAGTGACATTCCCTCTCCTCAACCCAGATCTCCTGGATCAATATCTCCAGGGGAAGTCTAAAACTGCATTTTTAATGAATGTTTCAGTTAATTCTTGATCTTACTCATTTGGAAAACACAAGCTCCCACTTAAAAGCTACCCGAATAACATTTGAGGATAGAGGCTATCTTTGTGATCTATTGCTTTGAGCCACATCAGTGAGCAAAAATGTGGACTAATGTGGTCCAAGAGCAGCCTCAGTAGGGCTAGGGTGAGGTAGACTGATCAGCCCAGAAACAGGCCTGTATGTCAACACTGTTTGAAGAATGGGAAGAGGGAGGGAGAACTGTGAAGGTTAAATAGATGGATTTACATATCCCCAGTTAATGTCCACTAACGAAGCCAAATTAAACTTACCATTTTGGGCCCTTTAATCAGTGAAATTAATCAAGATAGGTCACTGCCAGATGACAGAGCAGGATATCAGATTCTTCCTTGGTGCTCAGAAATGTAGTTCAGTTGCTAATCATCCAGATACAGCTTTGGTTTGCTTTTGTAAATGAATATAGGATGTACGTAGTGGTGGTGGTGGTTTAGTCGCTAAGTTGTGTCAGACTCTTGCAACCCCATGGACCTTCTCTGTCTGTGGAATTCTCCAGGCAAGAATACTGGAGTGGTTTGCCATTCCCTTCTCCAGTGGATCTTCCTGACCCAGGGATCAAACCCTGGTCTCCTGGGTTGCAGGCAGATTCTTTACTGACTAAGCTACCAGGGAAGCCCTGATTATATGTAGGCTTTGATGTAAATAAATATGGGCCCATGTGCCTAATGGCACCTGTGGAATGTCCCTTGGGTATAAAACCGAGTGTAATAAACAATATGACAAAGATGAATTTTGTGTTTACAAAGCTAAGAGGAAATTCATAAGCCAATGTTTATTGAGTGCCTCTGAGGTATGCGCTCAGAGTAATAAGAAACCACACACATTTAAATCTGCCAGACAGAGCACAAGGAAGCAAACCAGTGTACAGTGTGTTGGAGGGCTGGGAAAGAGATTTGGCCTGCCCGCATTCTCCCATGGCCCTGGTACAAAAGATGGAGGGTCAGGCGTGGCTCCTGGAGGAGCCAGCTGTCCCGCGGACTCTCCTCTCTCTCTGTACACACATACCCTTTTAAAAACTTTTGTTCAATTAGAAATACATGCAGAAAAGTATACAAGGCCTAAGTGTGTAGCCTGATGCGTCTACACAAAGTCAATCTGCTCACATAAACATCACTCAAATCCAGAATGTTCCCAATGCCTAAAGGCCCCATCATTTACCCCCGTCAGTAAGTAATCCCTCCTCCTTCTCCAAGGGTAACCCCCACTGCAACTTCTAACACCATAAGTTAGTTTTGCCTTCTCTTGAACATCAACTAAATTAAATTGCTCAGTGTATTTTTTTTGGTGTCTGACTTCTTTCACTCAGCAGTGTGCCTTTGTGAAATGAATCCATGTTATTGCCCAAAGTAGTAATTCAGTAATTCTCACTGCTGTGTAGTATTTTCTTCTGTAAGTCTGCCTCAGTTTACTTCATTTTATTGTTCATGGTCACTTGGGTTATTTCTAGTGTTCAGTTCAATTCAGTTCAGCTGCTCAGTCGTGTCTGACTCTTTGCAACCCCATGGACTGCAGCATGCCAGGCTTCCCAGTCCATCACCAACTCACGGAGTTTACTCAAAACTCATGTCTACTGAGTCAGTGATGCCACCCATCCAACCATCTCATCCTCTGTCATCTCCTTCTCCTCCCACCTTCAGTCTCTCCCAGCATCAGGGCCTTTTCCAGTAAGTCAGTTCTTCGCATCAGGTGGCCAAAGTATTGGAGTTTCAGCTTCAACATCAGTCCCTCCAATGAACACCTAGGACTGATCTCCTTTAGGATGGACTGGTTGGATCTCCTTGCAGTCCAAGAGACTCTCAAGAGTCTTCTCCAACACCACAGTTCAAAAGCATCAGTTCTTCAGTGCTCAGCTTTCTTTATATTCCAACTCTCACATCCATACATGACCACTGGAAAAACCATAGCCTTGACTAGACAGACCTTTGTTGACAAAGTAATATCTCTGCTTTTTAATATGCTGTCTAGGTTGGTCATAACTTTCCTTCCAAGGAGTAAGCGTCTTTTAATTTCATGGCTGCAATCACCATCTGCAGGGGAGGCTACTGTTAGCAAATTGCACATTTGCCATCATCAGTTGATCCAGTTGAGCCCCTCTATGTGGGCCCACTTCTGTACACCATCCTTTCTGCTAGGGCAGCTTCCATTCTTTAAACTACTCCCTGAAGCAGCCCTAAGCTGGAAGGGGATCAGGAACAAAGTCTCTGTTCCCCCTACAAGAGCAATGTGAGCTAAATAGAGTTTTGGCCAGCCTCAGCATGTGCCCACCCGGGGTGAGTCCTGGACAGCTGCACCCCGTGAGAGGTCACCAAAAACACTTGTAGTAAAACACCCAGGTATTTCATGGAAGTTGAGCTGTTTTCCCCAACAGCAATAGCAGTCAGTCAGGGCCGCCACACAGTCATTTCAAATTGCCAGTCCTCCAGGGATGAATGAAAGTGAATTCAAGTTATGAATGGTGCGAATGGGGTGGAATTGTCTAATGGGCAAGAATGTGGGCTCTATAAAAGGAGTGGATTATCTGCAGGAAGAAATGACTGTCAACAGAAATGCTCTGACCTACTTGCCTATTCATTAGTGAGCACTTCTGTTTTGTTGATGCCCTTATCTATTTTGTCACACTTCTGTCATCATGAACAACACAAGGGCATGGCCAGCTTCCGCTACAACCAGGCTCCTCACACAAGAACAGACACCGTTGGCCTTAGAATCTCTATAGATTTCCTGACAAGATAACCCCTTGACAGAATAATGACCCTCCTGAGCTATCTGTAGATAGCCTACCATGAAGCCAGAGCAGTCTTCAGCATCCAGGAGCCAAGGTTTCTACCCAGACGCCCAGAAACCGAAGCAATCAGATCTGGCCTTCATAAAGGAACTTTTTTCTGGGTCATTCGAATAATAACAAGTAGATTCCAGCCTTTGGGATTTAATAGAGTAGTAAATTTTCAGAAAAGATTTCAGTGACCCATACAAAGCTGCCAATCTCGTATTTTTCAAGTAGGGACTGTGGCTGTGAGTTCTGTGAAACTGTATTTAATAGTCATTGCTGTCATTTGTTATGGGCTTCCCAGTTGGCGCTAGTGGTGAAGAGCCCGCCTGCCAGTGTGGGAGACTTAGAGACACGCATTTGACCCCTGGGCTGGGAAGATGGTCTCCACTACATGTGAGGCTCTGTGCTTGATCTCCTTTAAGCATGTGTGGTTTCTTATGACTCCGGGAGCATGTCCCGCAAGAGAAGTATTGTCTCCATACGGCAGATGAAGAAAGAGGGTGGCTAAATTACCTAATGCCACACAGCTAATTGATGGCAGAGCCCTGGTTTGCAACCCAGGTTTGTCTGATTCCAAAGCCTGTGTCTTTCCCATTATACTGATTATCTCATCTGAACTATGGGTATATTATTCAGATATGATTTTTAAATATCTGGTCAGAAATTAACACTGAGGTTTGTCTTTGTAGAGAGATTTGGGCGTCCATGAAGAATCTTAAGATTTTTTTTTCCTTTCTAATTGACCTACTTCAGTTTATTCAGCATTTCTCTAATAGATGTGAAAATCCTATAGAAACTAAAGAGACTTTCTATGTGGCATTGTGACATGATCTTATGTAAACATGTAGATATACATTTGGTCTGGGGTAGTGGTCTGTTCTGCTCAAATGTGACTTGAAATGGGTTGTCACAAAATAAGGCTTATGAGTATTTCAGTGTTCATTGACCATTAATGATTTGGCTGTAAAAGTGAGTGGCTTCTAGTGGGAAAGATTGTCTCACAGAATTAAAGTTATTGACCACATAAACAGGAAAAAGAACCCTGCCCTACTTCTCTGGCCAGAAAACAGAAGACAAAGGAATAGATTGGGATGGTATTTGCTGAGATTTATCAAGGTCTTTTTGGGCTGAATCTTATTCCTCTAAATTCGTATGTTGAAGCCCTATCTTCCCCATACCTCATAGTGTGACTGTATTTGGAGAAAGGGCCTTTAGCTTAGCTCAGTAAAGGTTAAGTGAGGTCGCATGGGTGGGCCCTAATTCAGTCTGACTAGAGTCTTTATAAAGAGACCGAGAGACACCTGGGGATGCTCATCTACAGAGGAAAGGCCATCTGCAAGTCACGGAGAGAGGCTTCCGGAGAAACCAACCCTGCCCGTCTTGGACTTCCAGTCTCCAGAACTGTGAGAAAATAAATTTGTTGTTTAAGCCACCCAGTCTGTGGCACCTACTTAGGGTAGCCCTAGCCAACAAGTGCTTGAGGAATTAGATGTTTCGGCATAAGCGGACACCCCCACCCCACCCCTCATGTCAAGATAGCCAGCTAAGAGAGACCTCAGTAGAACATAGAAGGGCTTTTACTGTCCAGCAAAGATGGTTTACATTGAGACTGAGGATCAGCTAGAGAAAAGATTTTCCTGAGAGAAGAGAGGAAATGAGTATCAAAGCGTGATTTTTTTTTTAACAGACTACTGACAGCTATCAGGTAGGTATGCGTGTTTCTCTGCTTTTTGCTATATAAAGCACCTTATAATAATAGTCTAGTGATTATTTATCCCGTGATTGCTCATTTCTTCCCTTAGTTAACAGCTAACACTTTATGAAAGGATTTTATTGGCTAGAGCACTGGCTTACAGTGTGGGTTTCTACCAGTTTACTTGGGCTTGAATCTTGTCCTAGCCACTTCCCACCTGTGTGATTTTGGGCGAATTGCTTCACCCTCTTGTGCCTCAGTTTCTTCATCAGTTAAAATAGAGATAATAGTATTTTCTTTGTAGGGTTGTGTGAGAATTAGAGTTAACGCATGTAAAGTGCCTAGAAGGATGCCTGCCATAAAGTAAGCACCTAATGCTATTGGCTGTTATTATTTTAGCTTGGGTCTTTCTCTGTGCATGGATAACTGGTAGCACATGGTTCCACCAAGATACCTCAGCCCCGCTGAAATTACCAGTGTAGTATTAAGGAAGAATGAACAGCCTTAAGAACAGCAGCTATTACATCTCAGTGTTCAGCATCATCTAGGAAGCCGACATACAAATTCCTGGGCCCTGTCTCCAGAGATTCTGACTCGCTAACTTGGGATGGAACCAAGAAATCTGTCTTATAGTAGACACCTTAAGTAATTCTAACATGTGGTTCTCAGAACACCCATTAACCACTAATCCCAGGGAATTTCTTCTATATTCAAGGCTATTAAATTATGGTAAATGCAATTACTTACTTATCATGAGTCTATAATAATTTTCACTTAAAGTATTTGAAATGTTTCGATAAAGCTAATTTAGGTCAGTCATGAGTATATAAACTTCCTTTTTAAAATCATCTAAATGAATTTCCATAAGTGTTAATATGAGCTGTTAAGAAGCTCGAAGAAATTCTGTATTGGATGTACAATTCAGTTTCTTTTAAGACAGTTTCTCTCAAGCTGAGTCCTTCAAAGTGAGGGCACGTTGTCCAGTACGCCCTGAGTGCTGCGGCCTGAAGAGCGAACTGAGTTGAGGACAGAGAGAGACCCGGAAGCAGTTAACGGAGCACAGAGGACGGGGCCTCGTTCGTCTGGACGAAACAGTCCAGTCAGCCAGAAAGCGGCCCGCTAGCTATGCAAATTAATTAGGAAGTCTTGCGTGTAGATGATGATAGCTGGGAGAGATTTTTTTTTTAAGGGGGCTAGGACCCTGGAGCTAAAGACGTTCTGGGGGTGGCTTACAGAAAGCCTTGTACTGAGCTGAAACTGGGTGTTCAGCCTGGAGCTTGATAAGATACCAGTGTTTCCAGGTTGAGAAGAAAGGGTGGTTAAGGTTGAGCGCTGGGCTAACTTTGGAACTGAAAAACCTGATTTACTGTGTTATGATGAATTCTGAAAATCTGTGCCACTGTTAATTATGGGGCTGAAGTTTAGAGCTGAATTTTTTCCCCCATTGGTCAAGTTGCTCCGCTCAGGTGACGTGAGAATACTCATTATTGAGCAAACAAAGATCAGGTTCAAAGGGGAGAAATACCAGATCTCTCAGCTGCTGTATAGAAGCTTATCAGGACTAGGTTGGTGAGTTTTCTGTGTGAGACAAGCGTGGTGGTGGTGCTTGGAGCTTGTAACCTGTGTAACTCACCTGAGTTCTGAGGACATCATGGGGGAGATTTTTGGTTATTCAGCAGTGTGGTGGTACGGTGTTTGTTTTTAAAAAGCTAATCGGTTTTAACAAAGTGGACTAAAATAGACAATACTGGTATTTTTTAATAATATGCATGGGATGGAAGCTTTTATTTCTTTTGGCTGTACTGTGTGGCTTGTGGAATTTTTGTTCCCTGACCAGGGATTGAACCTGGGCCCTCAGCAGTGAGAATATGGAGTCCTAATCTCTGGACCACCAGGGAATTCCCCACTGGTATTAATCTAGGGGTAAAGAATCTGCCTGCCAATGCAGGAGACATAAGAGATGTGGGTTCAATCCTGGGTAAGGAAGATCTCATAGTGGAGGAAATGGCAGCCCACTCCAGTATTCTTGCCTGGGAAATCCCATGGACAGAGGAGCGTGGTGGGCTACAGTCCATGGGGTCTTAAAGGGTCAGACATGACTGAGCACACACATGCACACACGCACACACACACTGATTGTTAATCTAGAAAGTTTTCAAATTGGACTCCTTAAAATCTTCATGCTGTTTTTAAGATAAAAAGTTACTTAGATACTATTAGTTCATTGATTCTTTTCCCTTATAATAATTATATAATGCATACTAAGAAATCAAAATTATTGAATTTATATACTTGGGACTTATGTATTCTACTGATATATATGTATCCATGCATGTATATATTATATAAAACTTATAATTAATAGCATATAGATGCTATAAGTTATTTCTAAGTCAAGATGGCTCAGCTATATTAATATAATTATTTTTCTTAATGTTGAGGTTTGTCAACCAAAGTGATTTTTTTTTTAATGTATTTATGCCTTGGGGGAAAAAGCCATTTAAGTAGGCAGGTGGTGGTGTTTAATTTTTAACTCTATCATCTCTGTTATCTGAATTTGTGTTGTTGCCATAGCACCACATTGTTTGGACAGTTATCTTTAGGAATTGAGGAATTCTTTTCCTTTGTGCTTAATTGTCCCAAAGCATTTTAACATATCACTTATTATTATAAAAACAGTATATATTTACTGTAGAATATTTGATAATTACAGAAAAGCATGAGAAAAATCCTCCACAATTCTAGTACACAGTGATAACCACAGTGATAAACATTTAACTACCATTAGAACATCATCTAGTCTTTTAAACTCTCTCTCCATATGTATAAACAGAGTGTATGTGTGTATTAAACACAAATTAGGAGCATACTGTGATACTGTATCTATTTAACATTATAGCATTTTAACATATTCCTATTAAATTTCTTCAAAAATATTATTTAATAACTATATAATAGTTTATCTACATTTCACCAGGATTTAAGATTTTTTTAACTTTTTGCTACAGTCAATAATACTAATCCCTCTTGTGCAGAAATATTTAAAATATTAAAGTTATAAACATAAACATAACTTTCTTAATTCAAAATAAAGCCAACTGGAATTAGCGGCTAAAGGCACCTCTAGGGATTGTGATCCATTTTTCTCAAATTTTCCTCTACAGACCCACATTTTTACGTGCCCATTAGCAGAATATCAGCCCCTGTTTCACCACACCTGCAAGAATGACTGTTAACTTTAGAAACAGTTTTGCCCATTTAATAGTGAAGTGGGCTGTCTCATTGTTTTATTCACTTTGCATTTATTACTATTGAGGTTGGACATATTTTCTTACGATGGTTGGCCCATTATCTTAAGAAAATAGCATATGATTTTTAAAGCAGACTTGCCTAAGACAACACAGCTATAACAGTTCACAGTTAACTCCATTGCATTGACATCTTCACTGTTGTACTAATTGTCAGCCTCCCACAGTCCATTAAAGGATTTTTTTTTTAAGAAGTAAAGTATTCGTTAGGATAATAAAGAAAGTGAGCTTCTGTGTACGAGGGAGTCAGAGCCCTGCCGGTTAGTCTTATGTAACCTAAACAAGTTGCTTAACTTCTCTAAGCTGCAGTTTCCTTGACTGTAAATAAGACTGATAATCCTCACAATAATTCTCATAATAATGAGATAGGAATTATTAAAGCATTCAATAAAATGCAGCTACTATTCAAACAGAGAAATGTTTCTCTGCTATTTACCCAATAGGTATGTCAAGGCACTGTAGCATGCCTCTTAGAAGCCAGAACTTTTCAAATCCCAACAAGTTGCATGTTTTACTTCATTTTATTATTTAAATTTGCTGTCAGCAGCACAGCTAGTGGGACATTTTTAATAGAAAAAAGCGGGGGGGGGGGGGGGGCGGGTTGGTACATCACCTGGGCTGCTAGCTCAAGTGTGTGATCTCAAGAGTCTTGCAGGACACTGAGGTGTCGGCTGGTGTGGTGCTTGGTACTTTAGAAAGTTGCTCTAGACTGATAGGATAAACCCACTTTCCCTTCTTCCTTCTTCCCCCAAAGGGTGAAAGAAAGAGCACTCCTTTAATAATGTTGCCAAGCTCATGTGCTCATTCCAAGGTCATTGCATGAGCTTGGCTTTTTCTTTCAACATTGTGCTCCTGTATCCACCTGCCTGTTGGTCTAGAGTTTGGTAAATACAGTGTAGATTCTCATTTAGAGACTTTCTTTCACCGAGAAATCTCTTCTTTGCCTAGTGGATTTGAGAGGATAAATATGTTGATCTTGAAAGATAAGTTTCAAGTTTTAGATGAAGCTTCCACCTGAGGTTGTGAGTGTGATCTCTACTAGCCACTCAGCCGTGCTGACAGGTTGACTCACTCTCTGAACTGCTTTCTGTTTCACATTCTTGTATTTTCCCAGCTGACAGCTCAGCGGGTGGGTGCCTATTCCACCAGCTGCTGCAACCAAACAGCCAGGTTCAGAAATGTCAGATATCCTCCAAGAGCTGCTCCGAGTCTCTGAGAAAGCTGCCAACATTGCCCGGGCATGCAGGCAGCAGGAAGCCCTCTTCCAGCTGCTGATAGAAGAAAAGAAAGAGGGAGAAAAGAACAAGAAGTTTGCAGTTGATTTCAAGACCCTGGCTGATGTGCTGGTACAGGAAGTTATCAAAGGGAATATGGAGAACAAGGTAAGGAATGTCACAGCCAAGGTAATTGCAAATTATTTGCCCCTGTGGTTTCCCCCCATGAAATAGCTCACCTCCTCCTCCCCACCACCCGCCCCCCGGCACCATGGATTCTAATAAACAACTAGGTTTTCCCCCCTTATTTTGACTGCAATATTACTAAAATGTATGTTACAGGAAAAACATAAATGTTTCCTCCTAATTCTATCACTAGAGAAAACCACAACTGTTTTTGCTAAATGTTAGAATGTTTTCCTTCTGTGTGTGCATGGCAGGTTTAACTTAACTCCAAAGAAATGAGAACATACTATTTTATATCTCTTTTTTTTTTTAACTTGAGAATATTAAGTCCCACCTTTTGACATAGTCATTTACCTAATGGTTGCCTCAGTGATAGCCTCATAGGGTTCTGGAGACTTAAAGTCTCCCTTTATTTTAGTAGGAAAACATTGTTTGTAACTAACAATGATTGTAATTCTAGGTCTTTTAAGCTGACTAGGGTAAATAAACTATATTCATAAGCAGTTATAGCAAACAATAACATTATCAGGCACTTGTAAATGCTTACTGTGAGCCAAGTACTTATCTAAGGGCTTTAAATATATTAGTTTAACTCATAACAATTTTATGAGAACTATTTCAATGTAATGGAAGAGAAAAGGGAGACACAGAGGTTAGATAACCTGCCTAGGGTCACACAGCAAATGAACGGTAGAGCTGGTTTTTTAACATGGGCTGACCAACTCCAGAGTCTGTGCTGTTTGTGATACCATATTACCTTTTATATAATAATCTAATTACTTTTCTTTTAGATTTGGGAGGATAGAATTTTATGTCAGAAAGCCCTACAAAATATTGGAATTCTTTCTATGAAATTCTCAAAATGTTAGGAATTGTTTAGAATCATTTAAGTGAGTCCTTGACCACAGGTAGGAAGAGAGAATAAATGACCCCTTGAAATTTCTACAGACTGTTTTCTTTTTCATGCCCTATACAATCTGGATCCAGTGGAAGGAAATTTATTTTTGTTACTGATCCAGAGAGCTGGGTGGAAGGGATGGTTGAGCAACTAGATTAGAAATGTAAGTTTTGTGGGCTAATATCTGCCTCAGAGCGTTCTAACAAGTTCAGGCAATTGTTTATTCATGAAGTATCTGCCAGGATTTATGAATACATAAATGATATTCACTTTTGGTATGTATAAAATATCGTGACTCTTACGTACTATAGCCTCAGAAAGGGTCTCTAGGCAAATTGGGAGACTGGAGCTTCAGCCTTTGATGACTTGATCAATAGGTTCAGTGCCAGTATGTGTTGACTTGCATTGTTCTTCCAAATAGTTAAAAATAACAAGTAGCTGTGGGCACTGTTATATCTATTGGCCATCTGTGAATAACTGAGCTCAAATATTTGAAGCATTTCCTTGCTTTTATTGCCTGAGAATTGTACTCATACCATAATTCAGCACATATTTTGAGAGAAATTATCTTTACTACAGAGAAAATCAGAAGCAAAATGTGTCTGAAAGCTTCCTGGTCATACAGAGATGAGAGAAGTTTCCCATTCAGCTTGTTTCTTTTTGTTTGTTTTTTCATTCCATCAAAATATTGATGCATAAGTTGTTGGCAAATAAAATATTTCCCCTTTTTTGCTACATTGCCTTCCTAGCCTGATGGCTAATGATACCTTAACATGTGCAGAAAACAACAGTAAATGTCATCCTCTGCTCCTTTCTGTCCAGTCTCAACTAAGCATCTCAGGTGCTTGGGCAGTAACAATAACTTGTACAAGTTACTTGGGTACTTTGTAGGAGCAGCAGTTAAAACATCTCCTTTGTAAACATTCTAGCTCATGGCCCGTAACTAGAAGGATGAAGTTCTAGAAGTACTTCTGCAGACTCAACAGAACATAAGGAAACCAGACTTCTACCATGACTTGGACTTTCTAAAGGGGCAAAGGAGCGGGAAAATGTTAGAAAACTACTGATATTAGAAAAGTGCTGAACCAATCTGACTTCACTTAGTACACTTGGATTGATTTCTGGAATTGTAAACTTCCAAATTTCTGAACTACTTGTGCTATTTAGTTTGAAATATAAAGTGGAAATCTATTCAGAATTGAACATGAATGTGGGATTTTTTTTTGTTGCTGCTTTGTATTCTTATCATATTCTGAATCATTCAGTTTCCAGGCTTGGGGGAAAAAATTTTTGGAGAAGAATCCAATGAATTTACTAATGATTTGGGTAAGTACAAGAATCTTAATATATTTTTATAACTTAATTATCATATGGTATTTTTATTTTCGACTTACATCATGAAAGTAATGTTTGGAGGCCTTTCATGTAAATAACATATTTGAATGTTCAACTTCATTCAGCACTTCAGGATAACCTGCCCTGTAAGACAGAGATGTGGCATATTAGAATTATTTAGCAAGTTCACATGTATTCTAGATAGAACTCTGTAGCATTGAAGAATGATTTAATCTTTGGGAAAGTTGCATGGCCCCTTGAGAATCTGATGGAAGTAATAGATGCCCCCCAAAGGATGCAGATCCACACAGATGTACAGACAATCTCAGGTCCAAGTAGACCCATTTGTGGACCTCCTGGAGAGCCCATGGCTTCCCCGGTGGGTCAGCAGTAAAGAATGTACCTGCAATTCAGGAGACCCAGGTTTGATCCCTTGATCAGGAAGATCCCCTGGAGAAGGGCATAGCAACCCACTCCAATATTCTTGTCTGAAGAATCCCATGAACAGAGAAGCCTGGTGGGCCCCAGTCCATGGCGTCACACAGGGTCGGGTAGGACTGAGTGACTGACACTTTGGGTAGCCCACAGACCTAGGCTGAGAATTTAGAGGAGGCCCTGTCCCTGAACGACCTCACTGCTTCTCTGGTCTCAGAACCTCAGTAAGGGAGCTGGACAACCTGAAAGGCTCCTTTGAGCACCAGGGTTTAACTCTAATCAGTTTCCTGTGAGCCAAATTCTCCTTTGATGGACCCCCCCATGTTCCCTTGTGGTAGACAGAAAAATACAAAATCTCTGACCCTTTTTTAGAGAAGCAAGTGGTTTTTAGTTTGCCTGGGTTTTGTTTGTTTAATGGTAGAAGATTAAAATGGTGAACTTTAAACAGATCATGTGACAAATAGTTAAACATCTAGAGGCATATTTACAAAGAAAACTAATTTCTGGATTAACTCTGGAAAAAATTTGTCATTTCATGGGCTGTGTATTAAGATACACAGTTAGTTCTGTGACAGTAAGAAGAAAGAGAAATCTCAGTTAAACTTAAGGTTAAAAAAATCACCTGTGACTTACCCGAAGAAATCCTACACTTAAAAAAACCTATGTTTGGCTACATCATAAACAGTTATTGTAATATTTATCTAGAATGATCGGGGCAAAATGCATTCCACATACATTTTCCTGAGAACTGAAGGAGAGGATGGGTTTAGTATATTGGAGGGCAGAGACCCATGGTGAAGGAGGGGCTTGTGGATGAGGTGAGATGAGATCATGGAAGTTCAAAGGAAGGCGTTTCCTTAAGTATGATGAGAATTCAGTGGTAAATTTTAAGCATAGAGTAACGTGATATGATTTGCTCCTTTAGTGAACCCATGACTTTTACTGAGCCTAGAGTAGCTGCTCAGCAAGTGGTGGTGATTAACATTCCCCAACTTTAACAATCTCATTTAATTTGAATTAAGCTTAATTGACTGATTCTTGCTGTTTCAGAATCATCATTGTGATAGATTCACAGTGTGCTTCCCAAAAATCACAGGAGTCACTGGGGAATCTTGTCAGACCTCAGCAGGTCTGGGATGGGGACTGAAGTTCTGAATTTCTAACAGGTGCTGTGGTGATGGCAATGCTGCTGGTTCTTGGAATGGCTAGGTTAGTTAGGAGTGTTTGTTGAGATACCTCAAGAGCCCCAAAGTGCCATGTTTTCTTAACTTTTAAAAATTTATATTCTGCATTGCTGTCACTTTTTCTTGGTAAAACTTGTAGGAGAGCCTCTTTTCCCATTTGTGCTTCGGGGATTGGAAACCAGATGAAGCAAGGGTCTAAGAAGGATCTTTAAAGTGATGGCAAACACATGGACTTGGTAACTTGGGGGTTTCAATTGCAGAAGCAGCTTTGCTTACATCCTGATTTCCAGTGGTTTCACAGAGGAGAGCTATTCTCTGTATGTGATTTAGAGTCCTAGAGCTTTACCACATTTAAAGATGAATGTACGTCATCTTATATTTACGGAGCATAGACAGTATTTAGTTAAAAGCAGCATCATAAAGGGAGGTGGAAGCCCTTCTGTGTCCTTATTAAAAACTCTTTTCTTTTCAATCAACATATTCAAACGTGAACAGGGAGACCTCCAGGATATTAAAGGCCACAAGGTAAAAAGCATAGAAGGTTGTTTATCAAAGACTCAGTGTTCAGGATTCTTAACATGAGCTGCCTTAACCTGGTTACAGAAAACTGTGCATGTGTCCATATGGAAACTTTTTTTGGAGAGAAGGTCCTTTGGTGCCTGGAGTTCATTTCTCACTGTGAGGTAGCTGAGTGACCACTAAATCAGCTTTGACTTTATGAAGCCCACTGGGTGGTTCTGGCGGTCAGCCAGATTAGGAGACACATCTGGATATCTTGTTTGTGTGTGTGTGTGGTGTTGCTCAGTTGTGTCTGATTCTTTGTGACCCCATGGACTGTAGTCCACCAGGGTCCTCTGTCCTTGGGATTCTCCAGTTTAGAGTAGTGGAGTGGGCTATATTTAAAATGGATAACCAACAGAAACCTACTGCATAGCACGTGGAACTCTGCTCAGTATTCTGTGCCAGCCTGGCTGGGAAGGCAGTTTCGGGGAAAATGGATCCATGTATATGCATGGCTGAGTCCCTTCACTGTCCACCTGGAACTATCACATCATTGTTTATTGGCTATACCCCAATACAATTGGTGTTAAGGAAAAATAAAAAATGAATAGTGGAGTGCGCTGGATATGTTGTCCTCACCTAATCTAAGGTGCTTCTCCCAATCTCCTGTTCTTTCTCCTCTGAAACTTGAGATGTAATGGTCTTCAGTTTGTCTTTACTCTAGGGGAGAAGATTATCATGAGACTGTGTCCAACTGAGGAAGAAACAGTAGCTCTTCTCAGCAAAGTCCTTAATGGTAACAAACTGGCATCTGAGGCCTTAGCCAAGGTTGTCCACCAGGATGTTTCCTTCAGTGACCCAGCCCTGGAGTCAGTAGAGGTCAGCATTCCACAGGACATCTTGGGAATCTGGGTGGATCCTATAGGTAAGCAGAGGAGAGTGTTTGCTTTTGTCTCTTTGCTTTTCTTAGTAATCCTTTTTTTGAAGGGGGGTGTTGGAAAAATGAAAATTGAGAGTATGGTTTAACTCTTCTAGAAGTTTTAAATTTTTGAAGTTTTAAAATGACAAATGACTCTCACAACTGGGTTCAACCCCCAGTTGGGAAACTGAGATCCCGCAAGCTACACATTGGGGCCTAAATAAATAAATAAATGAAGAGTTGAGGTGTGTATTATATACATATACACATATATTTATAACACACATGTGTGTATACACACACACACACAGAGGCAGATATACAAAACTGAATTAACTTATTTTTGAAAGACCTCAGGGGCCAGACTGCTAAATATAAGAGAAGAATGAAATGATAGCAGCTATAACTAATTGAACACACACGCAGCTTAAGAACATTCAGCTCTGGCAGATTATTACCATCTGGGAGTACAATGCAGATCTTCAGATTTAAAAATAATAAAAACACATCCAGGTTTTTAATGAGCTCTCACAATTTAACTCTTGGCTCCTAATTCAGTTAAGTAAGGAAACAAGCAGAACCACTGTACAGGTCAAGCAAAACATAACTGAATGTGACTCTTAGCAGTCACTTTGTGAGTCCTGTGTATACCTCACCATTATTTTTTTGGTCATGATTATGGTAGAACCATAATCTATAGTTCATTGCTTTAAAACTGTAGGCCTGTCTCAGTGATGCCGTTAATATAATGCCCTGGGTCTAAGTCCCACTTTTCCCCCAGGTTCTTGGCATAGTCTACCCAATACAACTGGGACCAATCATTAAGCTGAGTAGGAAAACTTCCCTCACCCTCTCCCCTGCAAGCACACTGATACGTGATAGAAATGCCTTTAATCATAGCAGTAGAACATTCAGTCAGTGGAGTGTTACGCAGACTATGAATGTTTCCCAGAATCTTTTATCGCCTAAAGGTAAATCAGCCTCAGTTACGGGTTTTGAGGAACGGAAACCTTGTTTTGTTTTTATCCTGAATTGATTCTCTTAGCTAGCTCTCTGGATCTTGTGCCTGGCACATCCTTAACTGGGTATTAATTCACTAGATGTTGGCAGTCAGCTGCTGGCAGGTATGTCTTTTAAGGAGAAACCTCACTCCTTAGCTTCTTTTTCCCAGGCTCTTTGTGATCCTATGGACTGTAGCCTACCAGGCTGCTTAGTCCATGGGATTTTCCAGGCAAGAGTACTGGAGTGGGTTGCCATTTCCTTCTCCAGGGGATCTTCCCAACCCAGGGATTGAACCCGAGTCTCCCGCATTATAGGCAGACGCTTTACCGTCTGAGCTTCTTCCTCTTGTGACACCAGCGTCTCTTTCCTCCTAATTTGAGGGACAAAACAAACAAAAAGACAATTCCATCCATGATGGAATTCAAATGGAATGGAATTCAGATTCCTGGAAGGAGACTTTCCCACCCACCTTGGTTGGACCTGTCCTCTGATTAGTAAGAACTCAAAGGGATCCCCCAGTTATCCTGAGCCATTACCTTTTAGATGATTTTGACATGGTGATGAATATTTGAGTGCTTCTTAGCATTTGCAAGGTGTTATGCCCTTGAGAAGGGACTGGCTCCCCACTCTAGTATCCTTGCCTAGAGAACTCCATGGACAGAGGAGCCTAGTGGCTCCAGTCCTATGGGGTCACAAAGAGTTGCTCATGACTGAGCGATTAACAACACGAGAAGGAAGTAAGCCATGCTAGCTGCCATAGGAATTATAGACATGTCCCCTTTCTCCAAGAATTTATGTATAGTTGGGAAGATGAAACGTAAGCAGCTTCAGAGTGAAGTACAAAAGGTCAAATAATAGTTCCATCTAAGTGGCACCCGAAGGTAAAACGTGATTGGTTATTATCTTAGTCCATTTGGGCTGCTACAACAAGATACCATGGACTAGGTAGGTTTTAAACAAGATAAGTTTTATTTCTCACAGTTTCAGAGGCTGAGAAGTCCGGTATCAGAGTGCCAGCATGATTAGGTGAGGGTCTTCTTCCTGATTCATAATTGGCATCTTTTCACTGTGTGTACTCAGACAGTAAAGAATCTGCCTGCAATGCTGGAGACCCGGGTTTGATCCCTGGAGAAGGGAATGGCAACCCTCTCCAGTAATCTTGCCTAGAGAATCCCATGGACAGAGGAGCCTGGCACGCTACAGTCCATGGGGTTGCAAGAGTCAGACACGACTGAGCTACTAACACACACACAAGTGGAAGAGACAATATCTGTGCAACCTCTTTTGTAAGGCATTAATTCCATTCATGAGATTCCACCCCGAGGACTGAAGTACCTCCCAGAGACCCCACTTACTAATACCATCAACTTTTGAGGGTTAGAATTTTGGGGGACACAAACATTTAGACCATAGCTGTTACCAAATTAGAGAGAAATGATCTAGGGCAGGTTTTATAGGGGTCTTCATCATTATCTTCTAAATAATCATTACCTGAATCCTAACAGTTGCTTCATTTTTCAGATTCGACTTATCAGTATATAAAAGGTTCTGCTGACATTAAACCCAACCAAGGAATCTTCCCCAGCGGACTTCAGTGCGTCACAATTTTAATTGGTGTCTATGACACACGGACAGGGGTGCCTCTCATGGGAGTCATCAACCAGCCTTTTGTGTCACAAGACCTAAACACCCTCAGGTAAAAATGGAATATTTTTGGTATATTATGGTTTTCAGAGTTTACAACCTCAGCTTTGTTTATTGTCAGGATTATCTCTCCATATGACATTCCCATGACTCGATACATTTGGCATTCCTACTAAAAATCTCCATGTTTGAATCAATGGTCCTTTAATTTTCAATCCTGGGTTTCACAACAAAATGTGAAAATGATCTAACGAAAAGACAGTAGGTATGGCCAGGATTAGAAACTCTCCCTATAAAAACAAAAAACTGTCAGTGTCACTTTCTTTTCTGCCTCCTCCTTCCTCACGCTCCCATGGACTGTTCGCAGAGCATAGAGGGTGACCCAGCCTTTGGTTGCTCTGATCCACAGCCTACGGATCAGAGTATGACAGGGTTGACTCCAGAGCCTGGCAGGGTTCAAGTAGAAGCAGCTTTTCTCCTGTGGTTTCAGCTTTTTACTGAAATAGATGACATTTTTTCCCACTCATGTAAAATTATTTTTAAATTAAATTTTGACTTGCTTCAAGCAACTAAGAATTGTTTGTTCTTTAATAGTCATAAACACCTCTGCAGTATTGATATTTTTCGTCTTCCCTGCCTTCTACCAAACTGAAAGTGTTTGTTATCTTTAAAGGGTCGTTAAGAAGTTAAAAATAAGTGGGACTGGATGTTGACATAATCATGACCTAGAAATGGTTGACAAAAGTAGTTGGTGGCACAAATCCTGGGTTTGATTGCAGATTCTACCACTAATATACATTCTTAAACACTTGCATTCTCTAAGCCTCAGTCTCCTTCTCTGGAAAGAAACTATCCAGCGTATATAGTAAGTTAAACATTAAGAAATGATAGATGGTATTTTTGTTGTTGCCCTCCCCTGTCCCCCGCCAAAAAAAAAGAGTCCCTCTTTGTTGATGTTAAAGCCAAAGTGGCGCTAGTAAATTGGAGGATGAAGAGGTGTTACCAACTGAAAAAAATTCAGGATTGTGAAGGATTTGCAGATTGAAAATCTTATTTATCTGTTCATCTTTACTCCTGTTAAACTTTAAATGCCAAAAGAGGCAGTGAAACTTTGCTCTGTTCCCAGAGGCTGGAAATCCCACAAGTATTTTAGCACTGTCCTAGATGGATGTGATAATGCAAAAAAAAAAAAAACTGAAAGCATTTCTAACTGGCAACAACACAGGCAGCAACAGGCACAGGGTGTGACTTTTGGAAATGAATTAGCTATTTGGTAACTATCTCTAGGCTGAAGGGCCTTGAGACTCGCTGCATTATGTATTTTTCACCTCAAGTTGGGAAGCCCTGGGAGCAATGAAAAACAAATGTGTTAACTTGCCGCCACAAACTGAACGTTCTCTTCCATAGGTGGAAAGGACAGTGCTACTGGGGCCTTTCTTACTTGGGGACCAACATCCATTCCCTTCTGCCTCCCGTCTCTACAAGAAGCAACAGTGAAACGCAGAGCCACGTGACCCAGAAGCCCAGCTCCGGAGGCTCCCACCCGTTCTCAGCTGTCGTCAGCACCAGCGAAAAGGAGGCCATCAAGGGCGCGCTGTCACGCGTGTGTGGGGAGCGCGTCTTCCGGGCGGCTGGGGCCGGCTACAAGAGCCTCTGTGTGGTGCTCGGCCTCGTCGACATTTACATCTTCTCAGAAGACACCACGTTCAAGTGGGACTCCTGTGCTGCCCACGCCATCCTCAGGGCCATGGGCGGGGGGATGGTGGACTTAAAGGAATGCCTGGAAAGAAAGCCTGACGCGGGGCTTGACTTGCCGCAGTTGGTGTATCACGTGGGAAATGAAGGCGCCGCTGGAGTGGACCAGTGGGCCAACAAGGGAGGACTCATCGCGTACAGATCCGAGAAGCAGCTGGAGGCGTTCTTGAGCCGCCTCCTCCAGCACCTGGCCCCTGTGGCGACGCATACGTAGATGAGCTCTGTCCTCCTGGGCTCCGCAACCCAACTGTGAACCTAGTTTCCACATCTCTGTCTCTTGAAGACGGCTTTGTCCTATTGACAGTCAACATTCACCTTCCTCTTTGGGGGAGCATTTTTCCATTATGTGTTCATAATGTTAATAAATGAATGATATTCATGCAGCAGTTAAATGTGTGAGATTCTTTATAGTGGATTTTGTGTGATGGTGGCTCAGAGGTTAAAGCGTCTGCGGGCAATGCGGGAGACCTGGGTTCGATCCCAGGGTCGGGAAGATCCCCCTGGAGAAGGAAATGGCAACCCACTCCAGTATTCCTGCCTGGAGAATCCCATGGATGGAGGAGCCTGGTGGGCTACAGTCCACGGGGTCGCAGAGTCGGACACGACTGAGCAACTTCACTTTCTTTCACTTTCAGTGCTGCTTGAAACGCTTCAGTAAAATATTGAAGACAGGAAAAATTCCTGCTCAATTAAATAAAAGTCTTCAGAACATGAGTTTAGAAGTGGTAAGTTAATGTCACTGAAGTATTAGGGAGAGCAAAGGGGGTTGTGCTTAGTTTTGTTTCCTGTCTGGAACAAAAATCTTCAGCTTTAGCCTTTGGTAGAACATTTAGAACTCTGAATTTGAAGCATAATTTAGCCATTTTCACGTGCTTTCAGTGACACTATGTTTCTTATAAGAATTAAAGCCTGGAGCACTGATGGCTCCATCCTACTCATGCAATCTCACACTCACACACATCCACACTCATATACACATTCTGAAACTCTCGCTTAAATTTATATTCTTATTCTCTCATTCTAATTCTTTGATTCTGCCACTAATTATGTCTCTAGTTCTCTCTAATACTCTCACTTAACATACTCATTTCTGTCGGTAAGACAGGAGAGGATAAAGACATTTCTGTAGTTTTTGCATAGTATTTATTACACTTCAAAAACCAGAGGTAGAGTTAAATATATATAGCCATTGGTCTACTGGAATCCCATGTTGAATGTCCTCTGAGGTGGGTGAGACCTCTTTTTCCTGTCTTTAGCAGCCCTGGTGAGGAGATAGTTCCACCATCTGGAGAGACCAGACTCTCAGCTATCTCCTTTCTGCCCCACGCCCTCTTGAGGCCAAAAGATTTTCTGCAGCATCCTCTGTTTTCCTGCAATTACAAAGGAATCACAGTAAGTGAAACTTTTATTTTTTTTTAATTTATTTATTTTAATTGGATGCTATTTAAAGGTATCTCACTGCACACAGAAGATTTAATGACTTATTTAGTAAAAAAGTTACATAGTTTTTAAAGTCTGTACATGCTTTGTGATTGATTGTGGGTCCTTGCGCTGTATATTCTAATTTAAAGGTTGATTTTTAAGTCAAAGTGAGTTCATTCTTCACAAAACACATTAGAAACCAAGCCCCAGAAACTAGTCATGCTGCCTGATAGTCACCAGAATGGAAAAATAGAATATAGTTCAAGAAAAAGCATGTTGCGCACATAAACATTTTTAGAATATGTAAATTATCAATAACAATGCAGTGAAAAGAGTCATCTTCAATGTGATCTATTTATTTATGTGATCTATCAATGTGCCAGTTTATTGGGGGGAAAACTGGATAGAACAGAGAATCCAACATATTCTGTAAACATCTATTGCACACATCCACTGTCAATCTGTCGGAAAGCTTGGGCCCTTCCTTAAGCATGTGTGTGCTGGTCTTGCATAAACCACACCCATGGGAGTGTGATCTGTAGCTCTGATTTCTTTCTTTTTGGCTGCACAGTGTGACTTTCCGGATCAGGTTCAGTTCTCAAGAACTGAGCCTGACCTGGCAGTGGAAGTACCAATTCCTCATCACTGTTCCACCAGGGAATTCTCAGGCTCTGATTTCTTTAGAGGAAGAAGTTAAAAAATATTTGCCATGTAGTCTGACAACATAATCATTCTGGATTTTAATTTTTTTCTCCTCTATCTTTATAATTGTCTCCTACTCAGTAAATTTTTAAGACTCATTTCTATCAATACTTTCAAAGCCTTAAATTCTTGGTTTTCAAATTCATTTTACATTATACTTAATCTATTATTAAAGAAACCATTGAAATATGATTTTTGAATGAAGTCAATCAGTCTAAGCAAACATACAACTCAATTGATGAGAGTGGGAGTTAGGGGTTGTGATGGAGGGGTGCTCCAAAGAGTAGCCTGTTGGTCACCAAGATTGTCTTGTGCATCAGTCAGTGGTTTTTTACAGGAGGCTGGCAGACAGATGACTCTGCCAGGTTGCTTAAACAGAGGATGATAAAAAGAGAGCCCCCTGTACGTCAATAGGAGCAGTCTCTGGGAAGCCAGGTCAGCGATGGTTCCTCTCTTGCTCCTACAACCCACATCCACTCATTCAGGAGAGCCTCTTGGCTCAAGCTTCCAAACATACCTGTTGCTCTCTACACGAGCCACATGGTTCCACCTAACCATCACTCCAGGCTCAATTCAGCTGCTCCTGAGGACTGGCAGCCATGTTGAGTAGGGTTCTAATGGTTATTTCCTTTTAATGCACTTTGTGTGTTGCTAATTTTTTGCTCTGGCTTCTAAGCCCCTAGGTATAGGCTCCCTGCATGAGATTTTGACATGCCAAGGGATACGTATTGTATGAAGGGCTTTTTGCTGTGTTATAAAGATGGGAGTATGAAAAAGCAGACTTTTGAGTCTGAGTGTAAAGTCCCATAGATAGCCCTTCTGTCTAGAAGACGTGCAGCCAGGATAAGTTTGCAGTAATACTTTGCATCAGTAGCATTAGGTTTAACTGTGAGTGACAAAATGCCAAAATAGCAATGGCTTAAATAAGATCAAAAGTATTTGGTGAGCAGTCCAGAGCTGAAAGGAGGCTCCACCCCAAAGTCCTCAGGGAGTCACACTCCTTCCATCTCGCTGCTCTCCCAACCCCAGACCATGACCCTTCTCAGGTTTAAGACAACAGAGTCGGCATTGTGGGCAGCAAGACAGAGAATAAAAAGAAGGGAAGGGCAATTTTTCACGTCACTGACCAGAACCTTTTCACATGACTGCACGTAGAAGGTCTCCATTTGGAGCAGCCATGTACTCACCTGAAAACCAGGCTTTTATCACCCCGGAAGTTAGAAGACAGGCATTAGAGGACATCTAGCAATCTCCATCACCCGGGCCAAATGAGTCGTCTGGGCTTCTGTCTTCGTGTGACCTCTGATCACACATCCTTTGTTCTATTCACTAAGGTCTCATGACATTTAAGAGCAGATTTTTTCAACCCTTAGCTACACTCATCTACTTCTGACGTACTCATCCACTTCATCCCCCAAAGAATGAAGAGTGCATAAGTACATTTGTCAAGATGGTAAGGCTTCCCTGGTGGCTCAGAGTTAAAGAATGTGCCGACCAATGCAGGAGACGTGGGTTCGATCCTTGGGTCAGGAAGATCCCCTGGAGAAGGAAATGGCAATCCACTCAGGTATTCTTGCCTGGGAAATTCCGTGGGCAGAGGAGCCTGGTGGACTATAGTCCATGGGGTTGCAGAGAGTTGGACACAACTCAGCAACTAAACAGCAATGATCAAGGTAATAAAGAAGGGGCACTTCCTGCCAATAAGGCACAGATGAAAATATAAGACAAACATAAAAACAGTTATTGGTGTCTTGAGACTTGTGGGAAATCTCTGGGACTCTTGATCCTGGCAGTTTGCCTAGAGGCCTACTGCCCCCTCTTTTCAGACTCACACTTTTGGCCTCTGTTGAGTGCTCAGCAGGCAGACAAACTGTGGGAGGTCTCTGCTTTCAGTTCCTTACTTAGCCATCACTAAAGGAGTCTGCTTAGCCTAGTCCATAGCAGCTGCTCATAATTCCTTGTCCTGCTTGCTTGGCCCAGAGCATGTAACTGTAACCAGCCTTAGACACAGCTACCACACAGAAATAGGGACTTACCAGGTGGCTCAAGTGGTAAAGAGCCACCTGCTAATTCAGGAGATGCAGGAGACATAGGCTTGATCCCTGGGCCGGGAAGATCTCCTGGTGTAGGAAATGGCAACCCACTCCAGTATTCTTGCCTGGAGAATTCCACGGACAGAGGGGCCTACAGAGGGCTACAGTGCATGGGGTCGCCAAGAGTCAGACACAGCTGAGTGACTAACACACACAGTAATTACTCAGGCTTCCCCAGTGGATCAGGGTAAAGAACCCGCCTGCCAGTGCAGGAGACCTAAGAGATATGGGTTCTATCCCTGGGTCAGGCAGATCCCCTGGAGAAGGAAATAGCAACTCACTCCAGTATTCTTGCCTAGGAAATCCCATGGACAAAGGAGCCTGACAGGCTACAATTTATGCAGTCGTAAAAGAGTTGGACCTGACTTAGCAACTGAGCACGCACCTCACACACGGCACAGAAACAGCCCTGCCCACTCCATGGCAGAAAAAGTCAAACACACATTCCTAAGAGTAGGAAAAAGCAGACAAAAGTTTCTAACAGTTTCCTTCTTGTCCCTCAGTTTTGTTTTATTTTTTTCTGTAAGTGCTAAATGCAAAGGAAGAGTAGAAACAGTAAGTCATAACCTTTCACATCCATAGTTAACACCTTTCACTGTACCTGGCTTAGATTGGTACTTAGGCTGTAACACATGTCCATAAAGCAAGCCTAAGGGACTGTGACTGTCCCCTCAGGGTGGCAGGGAACTCAATTAAGAGCTGGTATGTACACAAATGGATCTTTGAAACTGGTCCAGGGGAAGTAGCTGTGTTTAGCACTGACATCTTTCTTAAAAGGTTTTATATGCTTATAATTTCTATTTGATAATCAGCCTAGCCAACATTGTGACTACTATGTAATAAAATGTCTCTAATTTTAAATATGATTTTTCTTTTCTAGGCTGTATTTTCAATGCTCCTGACCCGCAGGGAGCCATTATCATATAGGATTAAGAGCTTTCTCCCTTTCTCCATTAAAAAGAAAAAAAGACCGTCCTTAGGCTGGCTTCATGGGCTTGTGACTTGTGCAGGGGCAGAAGGCTTCTCACTCAGCAGGGCACTACACTTGGTTCTGTGAGTGCCATCCTGAAATTCTCAAACATTTTGTCTTTGAACTTGCAAATTAAGTTTCTAGGACAGTGGTGCATGCGTGTGAACAGAGGTGTGATGTACAACGTGTGTTTGCCCTCTTTCCCCGTAACCCCATTCCACTCATGTAGTGTTCACAGTGCCGTGTGAGCACAGAATTCCTACAGACCCCTGATGTATAGGCGTTCAGTGAGACTTAAAGCAAGTACATGGTAAGTGAATTACATTTATTATGACTAATTAGGTGGGATAACAGCCCCCTAGTGGAGAAGGCAATGGCACCCCACTCCAGTACTCTTGCCTGGAAAATCCCATGGATGGAGGAGCCTGGTAGGCTGCAGTCCATGGGGTCGCTAAGAGTGAGACACGGCTGAGCGACTTCACTTTCACTTTTCACTTTCATGCATTGGAGAAGGAAATGGCAACCCACTCCAGTGTTCTTGCCTGGAGAATCCCAGGGACGGGGGAGCCTGGTGGGCTGCCGTCTATGGGGTCGCACAGAGTCGGACACGGCTGAAGCGACTTAGCAGCAGCAGCAACAGCCCCCTAGAGCTAGGATTTGCTTGGAATGCCAAAAGATGGCACTGGCATTCTCAGAAACATAAAAAGACGAAGGAAATCTATTATGCCCTTTCTTATTCTTTTCCCCTGTATAATTACAACAAATCACATAGGCTGAAAATGATGGCATGGAAATAAAGGGAAAGTTAGGGCCACCTAGGGACTTCTTGGCGGTCCAGTGGCTAAGCCTGTGCATTCCCAATGCAGGGGCCCAGGTTTGTTCCCTGATCAGGGAACTAGATCCTGCATGCCGCAACTAAGACCCAGTGCAGCCAAATAAATAAGTAAATATTTTTTTTAAAGATAGGGCCACCCATAATTCTTTTTCTTCTTGTTCTTCCTTGCCAGAAAACTGAAGGTAGAAAGAGTTAGCAGGATGTGTACATATCAAGAATTGAACTAAAAACCAGCTGCGTTACTTCTCTGCATTCTTTCCACTCTTGTAGTGAGGATAATATAAGTATCCATGGGCTTCCTGGTGGCTTAAACAGTAAACAATCTGCCTGCAGTGCAAGAGACCTGCGTTCAGTCCCTGGGTCGGGAAGATCCCGTGGAGGAGGGCATGGCAACCCACTCCAGTCTTCTCGTCTGGAGAATCCCAGGGACAGAGGAACCTGGAAGGCTACAGTCCATGGGGTCCCAAAGAGTCAACATGACTGAAGTGACTCAGCACACACGCACAAGCTATGAAAAATGAAATGTATAATTTTGGTGATTGCACATATGAGTTATACTCATACTTACAACTGGCATTGTGCAATATAAATACAAATGGTAAAATTCAAGCTAACAATTTAAATTTAAAATTTTTCTTATTGACATTAAATAGCAAATAATAGCATGACAGTTTGAAAGAGAATAGAAGGAAGGAAAGCCTTTTAACTTTAGTATCTTTAATGACAATCTTTTCTCCTGCTTTCTGTAAGGGAGCCCCACTATTTCAACTTTCCAGGGTGCTACCAACTATGTAGCCAGCTGTGAACTGGTCCCATTTCTACTCCTAACCTCACTGTCTTTTGTTCTCTCTGAATTTTTATCACATTTGTTGGTCAGGTCCAAACCCAGCCCGTTGGTGAGCTAGGTCTACCCCAACCTGGGAGTAGCAGAATCTTCTCAGTTACTTGGAAGCTGAGATGATAAGGGAACCAAAGTATGTTTTACAAACATTTCTCCCCTGGTAAGTAAGCTGGCCCTCCCTGTTATAATTTCCCAAGCAATTTGAGCACATTGGAACATTTGCTGCAAACTTTACAACACTCTCCACTAGGTGTCTCTAGCGGATTTGCAGAGGCACATATGTAACAGTGAAGGAAAATTGTAGCAAAGTTCTTTTCTGTACTAACCACTTCTGATGGGTCGCCTTTAAAATACATCATCATGTTTTAAAGGCTTCCCAAGTGCAGCAGTGATAAAGAATCTGCCTGCCAATGCAGGAGACACAAGAGACGTGGGTTCATTCCATGGATCAAGAAGATCCCCAGAGGAGGAAATGGCAACCCACTCCAGTATTCTTGCCTGGAAAGTTCCATGGACAGAGGAGCCTGGTGGGTCAAACACGACTGAGTCAGACATGACTAAGCACGTGTGCGCACACACATGCATACACATACACACATCATGTTTTAAGTATGCTGTTTTTCTTTAAAAACTCATTTCTTTCATTGTGTTTTAAATTACATGCTTCTTAAAGAACTACAAAGTATGAAAAAGTAGAAAGAAGGAAAAACTAAATCCAGACAAAACTACTGTTGGCATTGTAGTCAACTTTCCTAGAGTTGTTTTCTTTCTCTGCATAAAAGAATGAAAACATAAGCCGCAGAGTAGGAGAGATATTTGTAACATATACCTAGCAAAGGATCTATATCCTGTAGATATAAAAGATTCCTAAAAATCAGCAAGAAAAAGATACAAAGTCCAATTAAAAAATGACCACAAGCCCCTTTACAAAAGAGAGTATTTAAATGGCTGATAAGCATATCAAAAAGCGTAAACATCACTAACCATCAGGAAAATGCGTTTAAACACTGGAGAGCCACTGCATCCACCACAATTAAAGCTTAACAATCAGTGTGAACTATTAGTGAGATTTGAAACAACTAAGTCTCTTACAGATACTCATTGGGGGAATTATGATTTGTACAAAAATATTTGGCAATATTTAATAAAGAGGAACATATGCTTATTCTATGACCCTTCTCTTGGTACATACCCAACAAGAAATACATGCAAATAATCATCAAAAGACATGTATAAGAATGTCCATATCAACATTATTCATAATAGCCCAAACCAGAAAATTAAGCAAATGCTCAACTATCATAGAATACAGTATGGTACACAGAAATGGAATGAAACAGCATATATTTCACATACATAATGTGAAATGAAAGAGGCAGCACACAAAAAGGTATATACTGTATGATACTCTATATAATCTTCAAAACCAAGCCGCACTTATGGAATACACCATCAAGATCCCCCTTCAGGAAGTCTTCTTAGGAAGTGCCTCAGCTGAAGAGAGCTATTTGACCTCCGATTATATCCCCAGTTATGAGCTGGCTATAAAGGCCCTCACTCAACCTGGGAAAACTCTGAAGAGCTGTCCCAGGTTCAGAGTGCCTTGTAGAGTTAGCTGAAGACTTTGTTGAGACTGTAATTCAGCCCACTTTACTTCTGCCCGATCACGTGTCTTCCCTCTTTCCTTTTTCCTCTGGACCCCTGGCCTTCTACCACCTTCCCTCCCACAAGTACTGGTCCCAGCTGTACAGTAATCTCAGCCTCTGCTTCCCTGGGAACTTGATCTTCAAAGTGAGAGTAACAATTACCTTTGGGAAGGCAGTGATGGGGAAATGCCACTAATGGTCTACACCTCGATGGCAGACACATAGGAGTGTTTACTTTGTAAAAATTCATTGCCCTATAGACTTAAGTTTAATATATTTCACTGTATTTACAGGGCTTCCCAGGTGGCGCAGTGGTAAAGAATCCACATGCCAATGCAGTACCTGCAAGAGCCACAGGTTCGATTCCTGGGTTGGGAAGATCTCCTGGAGGAGGAAATGGTGACCCACTGTAGTATTCTTGCCTGGAAAACCCTATGGACCGAGGAGCCTGGCAGGCTACAGTCCATGGGGTTGCAAAAGAGTCAGGTAAAACAGCACACACACACACACACGTACTATATTAACACTTCAATAAAACATTTACCGGGGGGAAAAAGCCAACGAATATGCTTGATGAATGTGTATATCTGAACAGTCTCTAATTATTTCATTTAGATAAATTCCTAGAAGTGGAACTGCTAGATCAAAAATGGACATTTTAGGGACTTTCCTTGTGGTCCAGTGGTTAAGACTGTGTACTTTCAATGCAGAAGGCACAGGTTTGATTCCCAGTCACGGAATTAGATTCCACATGCAGCATGGCTTGGCAAAAAATAAAAAAATAAAAATGGACATTTAAAATTTTGTTGCCTAGTGACAAACTATCCTCCAGAAAAGATGTACCAGTAGAAATATCATCAACAAATGATCAGAATATTCATTTGCCAACACAAGATAGCATCAATCTTTCAAATCTAATAGGTGAGAAAATTAAATCAGGTTGTTTTAATATTCCATTGCTCTTCTTTAAAACTAATTATATGCTGATGATTAGTTGGCCAATTGTAAGCATTAGTGTAGTCCTTGAATTATACAATTTTACTGTGGAAAGAAGATAAAAGTTTAAATATTTATATTATAAAACCAATGAGCAAAGATTATAGGGAAGCAAGTTTGAACACAATACATGAGGCTTTCAAAGAATTTGAAATTTCCAGCCATGACATAAACTGTGTTCTAACTACCATTAATTTTACAGTCATTAATCAGGTTCAAGTAGAGTCTATGTGACACTTTTCTGGGATTCTAACCATGACATCTAGTTTTCATAATGAATCAGATTATCTCTATTGTGGCTTTTGGGGTGGGACTAGGAGTAAAATCGTTAATATACCATGCTTAGAAATTCTTTTCTTTATGTACTTATCTACTTAAAGATCTCATCGATATTTACAACTTTATATCACCTATATACTTGACTCCCAAATTTGTAAAAGATGGTAAAGAATAAAGGAACAAATGGATTAGAATGAGGAGAAAACCCCAATCTCTATTTTAAACTCTAGACCCGTATATCTAATTACCTGCTGGCTATTTCTGCCTCCATATCTTGCCAGTTGGTGAAACTCAACAGTTCCCAAAGTAATCGTCGTTCCCATCCTGCCCATCCCCTTCTTCAGAGACTCCTCCAGCCTTTTAGTTTTCTGATTCTAGCTCTTCTCTTTCATATCCTTCCCTGACGGAAAGCTCTGGGGTCCTGTTCTTATCCTTGAGCTCCTCCTCCCTGCCATCTCCCCGTGCCCTGGGCTCCAGCATCCTTTCATCCTTCAAACTTCCAAGTCACCACGTTCGGCCAGACCTCTCCTTGCCCCTGACCCCCTGCGCACACTGCTGGTATGGCTCTGAGGCACCTGCAGTGGTCCAAGAAAACCTAGACCGGGGTCGTGGTCTTGGCTCAGCTGCTGTGAGTGATCAGTGACTCTGGGTGGACACAGCTGACTCTGCTACAGTGTCCTCATTGGAAGGACACTCACCAGAGGCTCTTCCAATGCCTACATCACAAAACTGATTTTCAGTCAGGTCCCCATTCCCTTAAAACCCTCTGGTGACTTTCTACTAGTTCCTGGGCTTTAGCTTGGCATTCAAGCTTTTCTTACAGCCCGCTTCCCATCCCTCTTCCCCACCACACATACACACACACAGAGGAAATTAAGAAAAGCAGGTGAGACTCTCAAAATTTCATCTTAGATTTTGAGACTCTTTGCACCTAGCAGCTCTTTGCTGAGTTTCTCAGCCTTTTACCCCAAATATGTACAATTTAGAATTTGGAGAAGCCTCGGAAGGAAACTACAGTCAAAGCATCAGTCTCCCTGCTCCTCTTTCCTCTGGGATCTTAAGCCCTTAGATAATGGCTGTTAAAGTCTCTAACTGCAATTTCTGTCTTCCCAGCCCAGTAAGGCAGCTGCCAGCGGGGGCTCTCTGTCTCTAAGCCCTACAATGTGAGTTTAAAATACCATGGGCTGGGCAAAGATTTCTTAAACAAAACACTAAAAGTACTAGTTATCATGGAAAAACTGGAAATCACCTCCAAGATCAAATGGAAGAATGGTTGAAATAAATTGCAATCTATATATGATGTGAAGCACTGACTCATTAGAAAAGACCCTGATGCTGGGAAAGACTGAAGGCAGGAGGAGAAGGGGACGACAGAGGATGAGATGGTTAGATGGCATCATTGACTTGAGGGATATGAGTTTAAGCAAATTCCAGGAGTTGGTGATGGGCAGGGAAGCCTGGTGTGCTGCGGTCCACGGGGTCGCAAAGAGTCGGACACGACTGAGTGACTGAGCTGAACTGATAGGATGGTATATTATGCAAGAAAAAGGAGGAGTTACATCTAAAGGCACTATATATGAAAACATACTCATGGTACACTGTTGGTAAGTGAAAAAAACATTTCATAGAAAAGCAATACAGTTTGTAAATTAAAAATAATTTTTTACACTCTGTAAGTATATATACCAAACTATTCATGGTAATTATGCCAACCTGTGGGATTACAAAAGAATCTTCCTTTTCTGTATCATCTTTTTTGTTGTTTGTTTCCAATAAACAAGAATTACTTTTTATAACAGGGAAAACAGTGAAACCAAACTTGATACTACATTTCTTTAAGAAAAAACTAACATTTGGGTTACAACTTATATTTTCCCTCTGGAATGTAAGCTTGATGGGGATGTAAGCTTGATGGAAGTAGGGACTTTGTTTAGTATTCTGCTGTGTTCCTAGCATCTAGAACAGTGTAAGTTCTAGCACCTAGCTCCTAGAACACAAAATAAGTGCTTAGATTAGATTAAAGTCACTCAGTCATGTCCAACTCTTTGTGACCCCATGGACCATGAAATTCTCCAGCCAGAATACTGGAGTGGGTAGCCCTTCTCCAGGGGATCTTCCTAACCTAGGGATCGAACCCAGGTCTCCTGCATTTCAGGCAGATTCTTTACCAGCTGAGTCACAAGGGAAGCCCAAGAATACTGGAGTGGGTAGCCTATCCCTTCTCCAGCGGATCTTCCCAGCCCAGGAATTGAACTGGGGTCTCCTGTATTGCAGGCGGATTCTTTACCAACTGAGCTATCAGGGAAACACAAGTGCTTAGTAAATATTGGTTGAATGAATGAACAATTGAATCAATATGCCCCCAGATATGTGACATGAGTGTTAAAACACTGGAGCTGGTTTCCTATATCTAATTATCTACAAAGGAGTGTTACCCATGGTATTATGGAAGAATATTTTAAGGAGGATCACTTGAATATAGACAAGTATTTTTCCTCAAATACATTTGACCTTTGAACAATGAAGAGGGTTAAGGGTGCTGTCCACTTCTGCAGTTGAAAATCCATGAACTGTCATCTCTGTCTCAAAAACAAAGTAATTGACAAATGACTCACCAAGAGGGCAGGAACAACATTTTGGATAGAATTAGGGCTCAAATACTAGTTTTTTTGATTCCACATATCAGGATCTTTAATTAAATACAAACTTTTCCTCACAGTTAAAGATGTATAAAATGAAAACACAGATACTATATTTATTGGTATTCGTAGTCTCCTGAGAAATCTGTATGCGGGTCAAGAAGCAACAGTTAGAACTGGACATGGAACAACAGACTGGTTCCAAATCAGGAAAGGAGTACGTCAAGGCTGTATATTGTCACCCTGCTTATTTAACTTATATGCAGAGTACATCATGGGAAACGCTGGGCTGGAAGAAGCACAAGCTGGAATCAAGATTGCCGGGAGAAATATCAATAACCTCAGATATGCAGATGACTCCACTGTTATGGCAGAAAGTGAAAAAGAACTAAAGAGCCTCTTGATGAAAGTGAAAGAGGAAAGTAAAAAAGTTGGCTTAAAGCTCAACATTCAGAAAACTAAGATCATGGCATCTGGTCCCATCACCTCATGGGAAATAGATGTGGAAACAGTGAGAGACTATTTTGGGGGGCTCCAAAATCACTGAAGATGGTGACTGCAGCCATGAAATTAAAAGACACTTGCTCCTTGAAAGAAAAGTTATGACCAACCTAGACAGCATATTAAAAAGCAGAGAACTTACTTTGCCAACGAGGTCCATCTAGTCAAATCTATGGTTTTTCCAATAGTCTTGTATGGATGTGAAAGTTGGACTATAAAGAAAGCTGAGCACCAAAGAATTTGCTTTTGAACTGTGGTGTTGGAGAAGACTCTCGGGAGTGCCTTGGACTGCGAGGAAATCCAACCAGTCCATCCTAGAGGAAATAAGTCCTGAATGTTTGTTGGAAGGACGGATGCTGAAGCTCAAACTCAAATACTTTGGCCACCTGATGCGAACTGACTAATTGGAAAAGACCCTGATGCTGGGAAAGATTGAAGGTGGGAGGAAAAGGGGATGACAGAGGATGAGATGGTTGGATGGCATCACTGACTCAATGGACATGAGTTTGAGTAAGCTCCAGGAGTTGGTGATGGTCAGGGAGGCCTGGCATGATGCAGTCCACGGGGTTGCAAAGAGTCAGACATGACTGAGCGACTGAACTGAACTGAACTGATATTTATTGGAAGAAAATCCACGTACACAGCCTCACACAATCTAAACTCATGCTGTTCAAGGGTCAACTGTGGCATATATTCTTGAAATAGGCTGTAAATATACCTTCTTCTCTGTTGAGACAGCCAGGACTTTAATATCATGCTTGTTCTGTCTGTGCTCTGTATTACTTCATTTCAGTAAGGACTTTACCAGAACTTTCAGTGCCTAATAAATAGTATTTGAATAATTGCTAAGTTGCTTACATATTATCAATAATAAAATAATGACCTGGTATTAAGAATGTAAATGTCATTCCTATTTTATTGTGGCAATATTAAATTTAACAGAGACTCAACTTTGAATCTAGTTAAGTGATGATAGATAGAATTATGGCTCCTTTTACATTCCCCATGTGCCATATAATAACATTTTAAAAATAGGTTACAAAGAAGAATATTAATATTACAAACAAATGTTCAACAGTAGCAACACAAAGGAAAAGTACAAGGTTTCTGACTTTACAAGACCAGGTCTCTAATACCTGACCTATGGAGCTGCTTTTAGCTATAAAGGGAAACACTGACTGCATAATATTTTAAAAGCAAGACAAAGATGAAAACACTTGAGATGTACAGAATGCAGTTACAAAAATTTTTAGCTAAAGAGGCCTTAAAGATAACCAATTCTCAGTTCATTAATTTTATAGAAGAGACTGTCATATCTAGAAAGTTTCACACAGGGAGGAAACTCAGTTCCCTCCGAACTCAGGGTCCCACAGTGAACAGCTGGTGTATTTAATAATAAAACCTATTTGGTTTTAAATAACCAAAAATATTTTAATTGTTTCATACTTTTACTTTGAGATATATTTAAAACACCATGTAGAAAAAGTAGTAAATTCTATTTGTACAAGTCAGTGAGTACACAAGTATTTGCTTTCATTGTTGTTTATTTAACTAAATCTGTAATTACAAATATGTTGTTTTACCTATGCAGCTCTCCTGAATTAAATGAGTCTATCGTCATATAGAAAAATAACCAGAATAAAAAAATTCAGTATTTACATTTTGTACAATCAATTGATTAGTAAATTCCCGGATACCAAAACGGTAAGACAGATCCTGCCATGGCTGTGGCAGGCAGAATATTGAACAAGGTAGAAACCAAAGCTTTACACTGAATCCAGGGGAAATGATACCACTTTGGATACCACGGTGATGGCTTTTCCAGAAAGGCATAATGACCATAAGTACATTTTAGTTGATTCCTTCCCCCAAATAAAACACTTGAAGAAGGATACAGAAGATTTAGAAAATGTTCAGAAGAAGTGATCAGGATGGAGAAAATATTTTTGTCTGAATGGAGTCATTTTCCGTCCCATCCTATAGTGTTAGTTTTTAAAGTGCTATCTGGGAAATACTGAATTCTGTATATTAATTTTGTACCTTATCATATTATGCAAACATATTAATTCTAATAATTCTTCAGTTTGATTCTCCAAAATTTTCTAGGCATATAATCAAAGAGTATAAATATTATGATTTTGTTTCTTCCTTTTCCACATGTATAACCCATCTTTTATTTTCATATTGCATTGACTAGAACTTCTGGAAGAATGCTTCAGCAAGCATGTGGAAGATGGGTGTAATTAGGTGTACTTTTCTGGCTCCTCACATGCGTGGATTATCCTTATTAATAACAGTTTATTATTAAAATAAATAGTAATTTTATATATCAAGGAAGGGAAATTTCCTTATTTGCTGTATAGTATCTTGGGTCCTTTGGACCCAAGTATAGGGTGCCTATCAGTATAGGTCACTCCTACCAGGCAGAGTGTTTTCAATCAGGAATACTCTGAGGGACTGATTGCCTTTCATTCTAGTACTGCAGAGTTGCATTTGGCTGATGAAATAAGATGTGGTCCAGGAGGGAAGGGGTGATTTTACTTTGACACAAACATGAGTTGCAACCTCCAGGCCTCCTAAGCTCTGCTGATTTATACCTGACATACAAGCAGCTGCAACTATTTAAAGTGTATACTTTGATAAGCATTTATAAATCATCTCGAAACAGTCACCACAGTCAAGGTAATGAGCATATTAATCATCCTCTAAAATTTCCTCATACCCCTTTATAATTATTCCCTCGCTCCCCTCCCTTCTCCACCCAACTCCATTCCCAGGCAGTCAGCTATCTGCTTTCTGTTCCTATGTATCAGTTTGCATTTTTAGGAGTTTTATAAAAGGAATTATAAAACATTTTTTTTGTAGGTGGCTGTTTAGCTTCTTTCACCGGATAATTATTTTTTATATTCATCCATGTATGTTTACATATTCATCAATGCGTGCATCTGTAGTCTGCTTCTTTTAGTTGCTGAGTAGTAATTCCACTGCACGCAAAAACCACAATCTGCTTATCCATTCGCAAAATGATGGACGTTTAGGGTGTTTCCAGGTCTTGGCATTACAAATAAAGCTGCTGTGTGCGTTCATGTGTAAGACTTTGTGTGAACATATGCCTTCATTTCTCTTAGGGAAATACCTAGGAGTGGAATAACTGGGGGTAAGTTTATGATTGACTTTTTAAGAAACTGCCAAATTATTTTCCGAAGTATTATAATGATTTTATGTTCCCAGCAGCTTTGTATGAGGTTCCAGTTTCTCCACATACTCTACAACAGTTAGTATGCTCATTTTTAATGTTACTTACTTATTTAGCTATTCAACAACATGTACACTGGTGCTTTTAATTTGCACTTCCCTAAAGCAGGACTTTTCAACCTTATTACTAATGAAGTATATGCATGCTTGCTAAGTTGCCTCAGTCATGTCTGACTCAGCGATTCGATGGACCATAGCCCGCCAATCTCCTCTGTCCATAGGATTCTCCAGGCAAGAATACTGGAGTGGGGGCCCATTTCCTCCTCCAGGGCATCTCCGGTACTCCGGGATCAAACCCTAGTTTCTTACATCTCGTCATTGGCAGGGCAGTTCTTTATCACTAGCGTCACCTAGGAAGCGCCAGTTACTATTGACATTTTGGGCCAAATAGTTCTTTGTGTTTGGGGTCGCACTGTGCATTGTAGGAACTTTAGGGGCATCCCTGGCCTCTACTCACTACACACCAGTAGTATTCCACCTCAGTTGCGACAATCAAACATGTCTCCAGATAGTGCCAAATGTCTCTGGTGTGTAGGAGCAAAATTGCACCCAACTGAAAGCATTGCTTAATGACTAACGATATTGGCCATCTCTTCATGGGCTTATTTGCCATGGATATACTTTCTTAGTAAAGTATCTTTTGAAAAGTTTTGTCTATTTTAAAGATGAGTTATTTGTCTGATTACTGAGTTGTGAGAATTCTTAAATATTCTAGATACAAGTCATTTGTTGGATATACGGTTGAAAATAATTTCTCCCATTCTCTGTCTTGCATTTCCATTTGTAGAGCATTGTGTTTGGAAAAGCAAAGTTCCTAATTTTGATGAAGTCTAATTTATTGATTATTTTCTTTATAGTTTGTATTTTTTGTATTCTGTTTAAGAAAACTTGCCAAATTAAATGTAACTATGGTTTTCTCCCATTTTCTTCTTGAAGTTTTTATTTAGGCCTGTGATTAATTTTGAGTTAATGTTAATTTTTATGCATGGTAAGAGGTAAGTCAAGATTCACTTAAAATTATTTATTTTAATTTATTTTTAATTATCAATGTTCAAATTAAATGAGTGTATTTTAATTAATTATTTAAATTGCTTTATAATATTGTGTTTGTTTCTGTCATACATCAACATGAATCAAGGTTCACTTTTTAAATACAGAGAGCCAATTGTTCCAGCACCTAGGTTGAAAAGCTTATTCTTTCTCTATCGAATTGCCTTTGTAGCTTTGTTGAAAACAAGTTGTATATGCTTGTGAATTTACTTCTGGGCTCTCCATTTTGTTCTATTGGTCTCTATATCTTTATACCGATACCTCAATGTCTTGATTACCATAGGTTTATAGTTAAGTGTAGAAATTAAATACTGTAAATCCTTCAATTTTGTTTTTTTTTTAACATTGTTCTACATGCCAGATCTGTTATTACTGTGATATTCTAATGGAGATTTTCTATTTTCCTCATTACTTCTACATTTATGAATTGGAATTTTTGAACAAAAAAGTTTTCCTTCTTCCTCACTTATTTATTCAGTCATTTATTTATATTAGTGTTGACTCATGGATATTTATTGTATTATTTCACTTAAAATTCAATATTATTATGTATTTTATTTCTCATATTGTTCTATATTTTGCCATTACATATTCTTTCAGGTTGACTTCTGTGTTTTTTTTTTCTTTCAGGGTGGAATTTGCATATAATTTATAATATCAGCAGAATGTAAAATGTATAAACAGGATAATTTTGCCATGAACTTTGCCAACATATCTTCTAAAATCAATTCTCATATTAGTTACTTCATAAACTCGCTTTTTTTAAATTATGGCAAAAAATATTACATGAAATTTACCGCTTTAATAACTTTTAACTGTATACATGTCTGTTTCAGCCATGCCACATGGCTTGCAGGATCTCAGCTCCCTGTCCAGGAATGGAACCCAGTCCATGACAGTGAAAGCCTGGAATCCTAACCATGAGGCCATCAGGGAACTCCCCAAAATAAGTATATTTTTTAAAAATCACATAACGGAGATCCATTTTAGGTGCTTTGGTTCATACTTGATTGACGTGCAAGGATGGAAACAGCAAAGTCATCATGGAGACTGTTGCGTTAGGGCCTTGGAGTACCGTGTGTAGAGATGGATAAGATGAAACATATTAGTAAAATACCAAGGAGATAAGGTTGGCAAGACTTAGCATTTGATTGAAGGTGGTTAAAGACTGAAACTTTATGCAATAGGCCAGAAATAATGAGAGTGATATTTTTTAAAAGATAATCTGTGTACCACTCATAGCATATGCTACCTTCTATTATAATCAATCTATTTATAACCAGGCCTTTGCTAGTAAGCTCACAAGCCTCTGATGGAAGGGACCGGATTTTATATTTCCTTCTGTCACCAGAGTTTAAATCTGCCCCACTGCAGTAGATTTATTACCATCTATAGTGAGATAACCACAATTAGAAGACGTTCCTGCGCTTCCTCCTGCTTCTACGGCTATCCCTGCTTGGTTCCTCTTCCTCTGTTGGTGTTGTTGAGTCACTAAGTTGTGTCTGACTCTCTGAGACCCCATGTACTGCAGCCCACCAAGCTCCTCTGTCCATGGGATTTCCCAGGCAAGAATACAAGAGTGGCTTGCGATTTCCTTCTCCAGGGGATCTTCCCGAGCCAGGGATGGAACCTCCATCTCCTGCTTGGTGGGTGGATTCTTAACCACCAGCCACCTGGGAAGCCCTTCCTCCTCTTATACCAACTGGTAAATGCTGGCCTTTCTCAGGGTTCTGTTAGCATATTGTCTCTCATGGTGACCCTGTGATTGTAAATAGCACATCAACTTTGATAACTGCTGGGTCCAACCCTCTCTTCTGAGTTTTGTAAACACAGACTTAACTGACTACTTCACAGCTCCACTGGCAAGTCTCACAGGCACCTCCAACTTATGCCAACATGTGAGGTCTTCCTTTCTCCCCTCCAACCTGCTCCTCCCACGGTCTTCTCCCTCTCTCTAAAGGTTGTCACCATCCACCCAGTTGCTCAAGCCAGAAACTTGTGAGTCATTCTTACACCTCCTTTCCCTTGCCTCCCACACCCAGTACATCGCCAAGTGTGCTGAGACACTTTCCAACACACTCTCTCGAATCCATCCGCTTCTCTCCATCCCGCTGCTCATCACCCTGCCCCCAGACACTGCTAATCTCTTTCCTCACCACTAATTCCTTTCCAACTGAGTCTCACTTCCACTTCTGCCTTCTCCATACCATTCTCCATGTAGCAGCTGCAGTGATTTAAAGGCACAAGTCAGATCTCCTAAGCATTCCTCAATAGATCTCACTGAACATAAATTAAAATTCAAGATGCTTAATGTGATGCCCATCACATCAAGGTTGTGCCTGACCTGGTTCTTGCCTACTTCTCCAACCTCATCTCTTGACATTTCCCCTTAGGCTATCACTCCCTCTGCTTCAGTTACCTAAGCTTAGCTCTTTGATGCCTCAGGGCAGCTCCTTCTTAGGGGGAAAGTCTTCCCAGAGCTTTTCACCTGGTCATCTCCAATTATGCCTCAGGTCTGGCTTACTCTTACTTCCTCAAAGGGTCCTCCCTATCTTCCAATATAAGTTACATATTTTTCCCTTGTGTGACACTCTGTTTTCTCTCCCGTGGAAGACTGAGCCTTAACTCCCGGAATCCATTCTCCCTTTCTTCCGTAGCAATAGAGTTTAGCGGGGTCTTTGGCTGCGTGCCTAAAAGTGTGTTTCCCTCCTTTGCACTCAGATATGGACATGCAACTATCTCGGCCAAGGTGCTATGTATGGACATGATGTGTGCAAGTGCCAGAGCTTATCCTCTCCCTGGCCCGTGTGCCGGAAATGGTCACCCTGGACCAAGCATGGAATCCACATTGTGTGGATGGTGGGGTCATGCTATCAATCATGGACTGCCTACTTGTGGATTGCTACATGAGAAAAAAAAAATTATAATCCTATTTAACTACTGGACTTTTGAGTCTCTTTGTTACCGTAAAGGAGGCCTTGGATGGGTGGCTTATTTATTTATTTATTTTTTTTGCTGAGCTAGCCAGCTTATGGGATCTCAGGATTTTTAGTTCCCCTGACCAGGGTTCCTGGGTCCTGGCAGTGAAAACGTAAAGTCCTAACCACTTGGATGGGTTTTAAGTAGAGAATGAAGGTCTGCTGGTAGCCCAACCAGGAGGCACAAGACAATGTGAATGGTACCCCATGGTGTTGTGCAACCCTGAGGGACTGCAAAGAAATGACACTGTCTCGTGTTCTTCAGGATTACTTTGGTTGAAATAGGGAAGATTGATTGGGGTGAAAAAACACAGTGAGGCAGAGAGGCCAGAGAAGTGACTGTCATGAGGCAGAGGAGAGAGAACCGCATGGATGAGCACAGCACAGGAATAGAGAGAAGAGGTAAAATTCCAGGAATATTTTCAAAGGTGGACTCCCCAGGGCTTGGTGTTTACTGGGTATGATAGACAAAACCATGGCCTCCTAGAGATGTCCATGTCCTAATCTCAGGAACCTGCGACTCTGTTACCTTCCATTGCCAGAAGGACTTTGGAGATATGATCAAGTCAGGGTTCATGAAAGGAAGAGATGACCCCGGACCAGGAAGGTGAGCTCAGTGTAATCAAAAGGGATCTTATAAGAGGGAGGCAGGGGGGTCAGAGTCAGAAGAGGCAGTGTGGCTGCTGAAGCAGATGTCAGAGTATGTATATGCTGTGAAGATGGGAGAAAGGGGCTATGAGCCAAGAAGCCTAGTCTAGGAGCTGGAGAAGTCCAAAAAGTGGATTCTCCCCCAAAGCCTACAGGTGGAATGCAGCCCTGCAGACATTGCTTCTAGCCTGGAAAAACCCACTTTGGATTTCCAACTTACAGACATGTAAGATAGTAAATTTGTGTTATTTTACTTCACTGCATTCATGGTGGCTTGTTAGAGCAGCATAGGAAATTAATGTGCTGGGTGTGGGGGTTAGGGTGAAGGGAGAGGTAAGTACAGCGCTTTGCGCAACTGGGTGGGGATGATGGTTTGAAAGTGAAAGTGTCAATCGCACAGATGTGTCTGACTCTTTGCGACCTCAGAGACTGTAACCCACCAGGTTCCTCTGTCCATGGGATTCTCCAAGCAAGAATACTGGAGTGAGTTGCCATTCCCTTCTCCAAGGCATTTTCCTAACCCAGGGATCAAACCCAGGTCTCCTGCACTGCACGCAGATTCTTTACCATCTAAGCCGCCAGAGAAGCCCTTGACGGTTTGGGAACCCAGAAGTAAAAGCCAGTGGGGGAGGGCTGGTAGATGGGCATCTGTGAAACAAACAACCTGCTGGAACTGGCCACATGGGTCTGGCACCCAGGAGAGGAACTGCCCTGGAGATAGGGGTTGGGGGGCATCCTTAAATATTCCGGGATTAAAGCCAAGGGCGGGGGTGAGAGCAATCACAGAAAAAAAGGAGGAAAGGCCAAGAACAAAACTGAAGTGGAACCTAAATAGGGGAGTGGCCTGAGAGGAATTGCAAAACCCGAGGCTGTAGGTCACAGAAGTCAGAGGAAGGGAGAGTTTCAAGGTGAGGTATGGTCCATAGTGTCCTATGTTCCTGACAGAGAAAACTGGATGGCATCATTTGGCTTAAAATAAAATCCCCAGTCTGCCATATGTGAATATTCATGTTTGTAAGAGTTTGCATGTGCTAGGAAGAGGGACTGATTAACAGCCTGGGCCCTGGAGCCAGACGACCTAGGTGCGAGTCTACCTCGATGCAGATCTTATCACTGACAAGTGGTGTGGGTTTGGTAAAGTCACTCCACATTTATATGCACCAATTTCCTCTTTTGTAAAATGGGGCGATAACAGTACCTACGTGTATGTGACTGTTGTGAGGCTTAAATCAATAAATACATAAAAAGGGCTTTGGACAGTACCTGGCACAGGTAAGTTCTATGTAAGTGTTAGCTATTTTTTCTCATTATTACCTATTGTAATATGTTTGCTATTTAAGGGGTCAATTCTGCCAAAGGAAATAAGAGAAATGAACACTATAAGGAGAAGAAATGAAATTAAATAAAAGCAAGTAGTTTGTAAGACTAAGTAGTGCATATAACAGCTGAACGTAGAGAGGAAATGTCGGAAAGTCCAAGTAGGCACCAAATATTCTTGGTACAGTAAATATTCATGAGGCTTATTAGCACTCAATATTCAGGCAGGCTTCAAATGACCACCCACTGGTGACAAGAACATAGCCTCCATTTGTTCTCTGCCTGAGAAATGCCGATAAAATCCCACAGCTGCTCATCAGGCTAATTGGTGAGCTGGAACTGTGGCCAGCCATCCTCACTTCTTATCTCTCAATAGAGAAAATATGTGCTTGCTCTGGCCCCAGGTACCCTCTGACTGGCAAGATCGACCTCAACTCTGATCCTTATAATCCCACCATCAGTACAGGAAAACTGACACAGTGTATAAAGGCACAGGTTCTCTGCATATTTCATAAAATATACCATCTGCTTATACCCTAGTCTGTGTGTTAATCTAGCTCCCGATCTCTTCTTCTGCATTTTAAATTGATTCAATTAGCCACATGATTTCAACACCCTAATTGTGTCTTCGAGCCTTTCTGGGCAATGACCTCTGGGACAGCTTGCCTTGTAGTGTAGTTGAAAGCTGATTTCCCAGCCCACAGCCTCTAGTCACCTCACGGGGGTAGGAGATGGGGGAGGAGAGGCAGGGCCCTTTTTGTTTCTGCATGTTTGCATCTTCTCCTTAGTTACACTGATGGGGAAGGGGCTGCCAGGAAAAACCTGGAGTAAGAAATGGCAACCCGCTCTAGTATTCTTGCCTGGAGAATCCATAGACAGAGGAGCCTGGTGGACTACAGTCTCTGGGGTCGCAAAGAATCGGACATGACTGAACACACACACACCAGGAAAAAATCCTGCCCTAAAAAGGCCAATTAAAACAACATTTTGTGCTCTGCTGACCCTTGAGGGCACCCTTCCTATCTGAAACCAGCTTTAACTTCTAGAATGATTTTGCTTCACTTGTCAACATGGAACCACCTCTGGGCAGCTCTAGGTTAAGAACAATCCCCCACCCCCCACCCAGGTTCTTCCTGCCTTCCTTTCATATACAGGACCTGGATCATGTTAGACCTGGAGTTTGTTCACTTTCTTCCTTTTCTTTTTCTTTCTTTTTTCAAAAGGTTGCTTCTTTAATATTGGGACAGATAAGAAGCGTGATAATTCTATTACAACAGCTACCAACTGGTTGGAGTTGTTCAGTTCCAAATGCTGCGTGGGAAGCTGTCTCTAGGCGATACCAGACCAAAACCTGTCATTTTCAGAGTCCAGTCACCACCTCGATCTCCTTCATGAAACTTTCACACTCAGAGCCTTTCATTGTTTTGCTTTTATCTGTATTGCAAGTGAATTTATCATGAGGCTCATCGAGCATAAGGTACCCAATCCCAGATTCCAGGAGGGGCCTCGGTGACTGTGTAACTTTGTTTTATTCTCTGTAAAGAGGAGCCTCTAATCCTAAAACTTCATGGCCTATAAAATTCTCATCAGTATGATTTCGTGGTTAAGAGCTTAAACTCTACACATGAAAGCCTTCTCACCCATTTACTATTTACGTCATTTTAGGTAGGTCACATTCAGTTTCAGGCTTGGTGTCCTCAGTTGTAAAATGGGAATGATAGTACCTATACTTTTAGGATTACGGTAAAACTCAAACCCTACTTAAACAGAGCTTCCTCTAGGAGAAACGTTCATCCGTGTTAGCTGTCACTATTATTGTCATTATTGCCAGAACAAGACTCCTTGAGAGCAGGATCTGGTACCCCAAAGGCCCATCACAGGCGCCCCAAAAATGCCTGCTGAAGGAATACCTTTTACAGCCACCCTCTCCCCACCCTCTCTGCATGTCTAGCCAGAAATACAACTCTAACTACATTTCTGATGCAACAGACATCGTTATCTCTTCAGCGAGATACTCGGGTAGCACCTTCTCAGTTTTAAAGCTTGCTTCAGCCTCAGCTCTTCCCCGGTGAGTCCGGCCACCCCGGTTATTTGTCTCCTGCCCAGCTCCCTCTCTCCGGGGTCACCTGAGGACTGTTGGCCAGGCCACGGTCGGTCTACAGACGCTGAGCGAACGCATTAATGCTGTCGGCGTTCTGCGTGGCACTTACTAGACGCTCAATAAACGATGACTACGCTTGTTGTTGATCTCTGCAATTCCCGACCAGCCGTCCGTCCCCTCTCCGCCCCCTCTCCCCGGAGCTAGGCCTGCATCGGCCGCCTTGTCGGGGGTGGTCTCAGCCGGGGTCGGGGGACCCGCGGACCGACTCTCGCGTCTGCTCCCCACCAGCGCGGCGCGGCTCCCGGGCAGGGCTGAGGCCGCGGGTCCCCCGGGGCCGCCCGGGCGGGCGGGAGGCCGGGAGGAGCTGCCGCCGACGCATCCGCCGCCGCCGCAGGAGGCGGGGCGCTGCACCTGGCGGCGGATTCTCCGCGCTCGGCCCTGAAGCGGGGCCAGCCGGTAGCGAGCGGCGGAGGCCGGGCGGGAGAAGCAGGCAGGAGGGGACAGGGAGAGGAGGTCGGGCCGGCCGGAGCTCTCGGCTCGCCGCTCCTGGTCTCCCCACCGGCTCGCATTCCCCCGCCGCAGCCCCGGAGGAGCCGGCTGCCCGCCCGAGATGGTGCGCGCCGCCCCGACAGCCGCCGCCCCGGCACCCAGAGCCGCCGCCCCGCGCCGGGGGGAGATGGCGCCCCGCGCCCCGCGCAGCTGAGCGCCGCCGCCGCCCGCCGCAGGTGAGTCGGCGCCCGGGCCCCCGGGGACGGGGAGCACCCCTCCGGCGCGCACACCTGCTGTGCCGAGGCGGGTGGGGGGCGCTGGCGAGGACGGGCCCGGAGCCCGGGCGTCGCGGCCAGGGGTGTCACCGCTCCCGGCCCCGATCGCCCGCTGCTGTCTCCCTCCCTTTGGGTTCCCCCGTCGCTCGTCATCTTTTGGGGTGCTGGGGCTGGCTACCGCCGGCACCCCGGCGCGGGCAGCACTTCCGCAAACGTAACTGGAGTCAGGAAAACAAAGGCGCTGCCCAAGGGAGCCCTCGCCCGGCGCCGGCAGCAGCCGGGGTGCGGGGTGAGGTTGGGCCCCAGTGTCCAGGCCCTTCTTGGCCCAGCCCCACTCGCGCCCTTGCCAGAAACATCGTCGGGAGAAAGGGAGGCGAAAACCTCCAGACAGCCAGCGAACAGATACATAGCCGCTTGTGTGGCTAGAGGAGGAAATTAACAGCGTCTGCTTCCCCCAGGTGAACAAATAGGAAAAAAAAAAAACAAAACCCTCTTTCCCTTGCCTGCTACCATCCTAGAAAAACTGTGCTTCTTTACTTCAACTCGGCCTAAGGTGTCCCTAGAGCCATTTTGAGGTAACAGTAGGGGTTTCTAGTCCTTTGGGGTCCTGTTTATCTTCTACACAGCCCCCTACAAACTTAAGTAGGATGGTGAAAAATCCCAAATGCAACTTTCCCCCTCATTTATCCACCCCCACGTGACCAGGCAGGTGGATTGATTACCCTTAAGGCCAGGACAGGGTGCCTCCCACACACATTCGCAACCAAGAACGTTTCCTTTCATCCAAAAATATTCAATAAACATTTTCCAGAGCTACGGGAACAGATAAAACCATACCTGTCCGTAATAGGAAAGAACCTTAGAGAGCTGAGGTTTTCATCCAGCTGGTGTCTAGATATTTGTATGCCGTCAGACGGGTCACATCTTGAGCCTCCGTTTTCTCAACTGTCAAAGGAGATGGTTGAACAGTATAGTGGACAAGCTTCCCCCTAATTGTTCTAGAAGTTTAGGATTTTGTGGAAATCTAACCTCTTCAAAATAAATGAATACAAAAGGTGTGGTGGATGTCCATTGGACCAAGGAGGTGATGAAGGCAGGCCCCTGGTGTCTGCAGGGCATTCCTTTCCCTAAGATGTGACTACGAGTCTGCTACAGGTGTGTGCATCATTGATGGCCTTGGTACGTGAAAGGAGGAGGCAGCTTCATTGGAAAGATTGGCCTTTGACCCTTTAAGCTGCTGGTCAGCAGCAGACATGAGAGGTATTTTCACTGATTTTGTGGTACTCAGATGATTTGTGTTTGTCACAAGTTGTAGGAAAAACTTAGGATTGCTTTAAGGAGGAGGCTTGGAAATTGCTACTGAGCCCAGAGCAAGATACCCTGGTGGATTAGGAGGAGAAAGGATCATATTTCGATAATGCATTACAGCTACTAGGCATGTTTACAGTAATTTATTTCTAAGACACTTTCAGTGTCTGTACGAATAAAGTTAATATGAAAACATGAAGCCAAACCAAAACACAGCGATAAACAAAATAGCAAGGTTTGCAGGTATTTGGTGATAACGAGGTATCAGATCACCAGGTCTAGCATATATAGTTTCTGGATTATTAACAGTTATAAGGCACTTTTTGAGCACTTAGAATGTTCAAGGCACCATCTTAAACACTTAAATTCTTAAACTCTGTAAGATAAGTCTTTTCCCATTTTACGGATGACTAAAGGAAGCTCAAATGGTTGAGACTTACACAAACCACAAAATCAGTAGGAGGTGGGGTTAGATTTGACCCCGTGTCTCTGCCTCCAAAGCCCCGGAAATTTCCACACAGTGTCCCTCCCTATTCAAGACTCAGGAAGCCTCACCACCTACACAGGTGCCTTCCTTTGCTTCTTGACTTTGACAATTGATTTCATTTTGATATATATACATTACTATGTTAACATTTATCTGTGTAAGATTGCAAGATAATCTACATACTTATAGTGCATATGTATTTATGCATGTACATTCACCCATTTGTTCTCACCAATTGTATGTTGAAGGCAAGTGTAAAAATGATCATAACCAGATATATTAGTATTAGACCGAGAGGTTTTTTGTTTTACTTCTTTTGCTAGTCAGTAAATCTTGATTTAGCAATCTCATTGTAGGGAAAGGAAGTGCAATATATGTAAACATGTCTGTTAGCTGCTTTGGCACATTATCTTAGGAAAAATATCATGATATGGTAAGTGAAAAAAGGAAATTGCAGAAGATATTTATATACAGACCTGCATACATGCAGGCATATGCCTTGTTGTCTCTTCAGGTGGCTTCCTGAAGGAAGTGGGTTCAGATGATAAAGAAAGGAGGGTACTTTTCCTTTTTACCTTCTAAAGTTATTTTGGGCTTAGAAAACTTTTTTTCTTTTTTGCAACAGGCACTTGTTTTTTTATTTTATAAACTAAATAGAGAAACAGAGTAGAATTGATTCACTTAATAACAGAAAATAAGAAAAAAGTGAATGTGCCTAAACTCTGTAATATTAGAGAAGTGAAACATGGGACTTGGGATATCAAAGAGGAAAGTGGTATTCTGGAATTTGCAGGTAAGGGAGCAAAGGGTGATGAGTCTTGGCTGACTAAGTTTTATCTTTTTTAGTAATACCTATAGCATGTTCTATAGTACGCCCGATTTTCCTCCATAATAAGAATGCTTTGGTACACACACCCCAATTTTTAAAAAATTATTTTATTTATTTTTTTGGCTGTGCTGGGTCTTTGCTGCTTGCAGTCCTCTCTAGCTGCAGTGAGCGAGGGCTACTGTCTAGTTGCAGTGCACGGGCGTCTCACTGCAGCACCTTCTCTTAAAGGGGAGCAGGGGCTCTCGGGTTCACAGGCTGCCATAGCCGTTCCCAGGCTCTAGGGTGCAGGCGCTTAGTTGCTCTGTGGCATGTGGGATCTTCCTGGACCAGGGATCAGACCCATGTCTCCTGCATTGGCAGCTAGAGTCTTTACCACTGAGCCACGAGGGAAGCCCCCACACACCCCAGTGTGCCTGCTGGAGAGAGTGGTAAGAACGTCTTCCTGCTCTTGCTAGTGGTGGCTGTCTTTGGAAGCATAATTGGTCTTTACGTAGAAGGTAGGAGTACATGTGTTGGGTGCTCAGTCGTGTCTGACTCTTTGCAACCCAGTGGACTGTAGCCCGCCAGGCTCTGCTGTCCATGGAATTTCCCCGGCAAGCATACTGGAGTGGGTTGCCATTTCCTCCTCCAGGGGATCTTCCCAACCAAAGGATCAAATTTTTGTCTCCTGCCTTGGCAAGCAAATTCTTTACCACTGAGCCACCTGGGAAGCCCAGAAGTTAGGAGTAGGAGATATAAATTTACCTGCTGTGTTATTTCTGTGAAATGACTTCAGATGTAATTATTTTTAGTAACCTAATCTCATGAGCAGGAAGCTATTATCAAGTTAATCTAGTCTGATGCATATATATATATATATATATATCCATACACATATAGTTTAGAAACATACGTATGTGTATATGTACATAATCTTGTCTGATGTGTATATATACAATCCCACAATTTGGCTTAGTTTTATATAATACTAATAAAAAGCACTCCTTAGAATTCTTAAAAATTAATGCATTTCCCTGCTCAGACTTAGAAATCCAGAATCAAATACATTCACATTTTTCAGAATCAAGAAAACACATTCTTCCTTGTGTTTTCTAAATGAAGGAAAAGTGAATAAGATTGACTCATTGTAAATGTAATAGGCAATTCTGAGAAAAGGGTAACTGTAAAATTATTTTGCAGAAGAGATATTCTGACAATTTTAGGTGACATCCAACATTTCCTGTAGGGTTCTAATTCTGTTTTGGGCTGAGGGAAGTCTCAGTCTTTTGATTTAGGAAACTTTGTTGCTCAGTAGGTTCTCTTTAAACCCACAAATCAAGTGCAAAATTCTCCTCTAGTGCAAAGCCAGTTTGGGTAAAACCTTTTCCTCAGAACAAAAGGAATGTTATTTTCCAGGACACAGCATTTTGGATTCTTATGAAATGCAGACATATACATCTGCTGTGAATTCTGCATGGGACAAAGAAAACACCCTAATGTCTCCATCAAGAACATTCCACTTGCATATGATTCTTCCAGAGTTAATTACCCAACACTAGCTGTCTGTGGCCATTATTATACTTGACTGGCATTTTGGAGGGTGAGAAGGCCAGTGTCAGCTTGATTTATTGTCCTAAATCCGGAATGGCATGTTATCCAGTACTTAGCCCTATTGTTGGGTTTCAGTAACATTTGCTTTGTAGCTATTCTTCCTTCTTTGTATTTACAAGATACTTTTTTGCTACTTTGTAAAATGGCATCATTTAAGTTAGTTGGCTGGGTGACTTTTGGAAACTATGAGAGTCATTTGCTAAGGTAATGGTTTATGGGCTCTCAGCCCAAATAGAAAACTAAACCAAACCAAAACAAATAAAAAATGTGGAACTCCTAAACTGTGAACCTCTGTATTAATATGTGTCTATATTATACTATATATCATATAGTTTGGTTATGATATATATATATTGCTAGTCTGTGGGTTTAAATAGCATATGCAAACAGACACACATACACACCCCTACCTCAGCACCAGCAAAAAATATCCACAATGTTGTGTATTAAAAGTAGCTTTCATGACTTCTCTGGAGGTCCAGTGGTTACAACTCTGTGCTTCTGCTGTATGGGGTGCAGGTTCTGTTCCTGGTTGGGGAACTAGGATGCCACATGCCTTGAGGCCTGGCCAGAAAAATGAAAAAAAGTGAAAGTAGCTTTCATCTGCCTGTATCCCTTTGTCGATTACGTTGAAGAGATGCTAAAGTTTGGAAATGTGAATGACTGGCCGTATTACCATGGAACCTGGTGGTCCTGCTGAATATTAAGGATAGGAAAGAATGGGGGCAAAGATGGGAAGAATTCTAGGCTCTTAAAAAAACCATATTCCAGAAATATAAAAGAAGATTGAGGAAAGGAGAGCTGAGACATCTTTTCTGACATTTGTCCTGGCCTGTGTTTGAGTAGGGGAGACAGATTCAGAGAATGTCCAGAAAAAGGGAAGTCCAAGTCTGAATGACTGTTTTCTCAACTCTGAATGAGGAAATGTTTTGATCTGAGACCAAGAGTGGAACTTGGGGGAGAGAAAGAGATGGGACGCCGTGAATCAGCGGTGGCCGAGAGAGCTCTGGTGTGGCTTTGTGGGGGATAAAAGGAGAACTGGAAAGAGGAACTGGTGTTGTCTCAATAAGTCTGATTTGTGGATGAATTGTGTCCAGTGAAGGTGAACAAGAAGCTTAGGCTGGCAGTTAACTCCCTGAGTGTTTCCATAGAGTGGGGTAGGTGCTTCTACCCCACTTCCCATGTGGCCACCATTGGGGGAAGATTGGAGACGGGGCCAGCAGAGCCCAGGACTCCCAGAGGAGGAGGAGGGGGTCCCTATGAGCCACATACTCAATTCTTATAACTGCTCTGGGCATTTTTAGGGACAAGGTTAAGGTAGAATACACTTGGCCCAAGGTAACCAAGGCCTTTCTCAGCAGTTCAGTTCAGTTCAGTCGCTCAGTCGTGTCCAACTCTTTGCGACCCCATGAATCGCAGCACGCCAGGCCTCCCTGTCCATCACCAACTCCCGAAGTTTACTCAAACTCATGTCCATCGAGTCGGTGATGCCATCCAGCCATCTCATCCTCTGTCGTCCCCTTCTCCTCCTGCCCCCAATCCCTCCCAGCATCAGGGTCTTTTCCAATGAGTCAACTCTTCATATGAGGTGGCCAAAGTACTGGAGTTTCAGCTTCAACATCAGTCCTTCCAGTGAACGCCCAGGACTGGTCTCCTTTAGGATAAACTGGTTGGATCTCCTTGCAGTCCAAGGGACTTTCAAGAGTCTTCTCCAACACCACAGTTCAAAAGCATCAATTTTTTGGTGCTCAGCTTTCTTCACAGTCCAACTCTCACATCCATACATGACCACTGGGAAAAGCATAGCCTTGCCTAGACAGACTTTTGTTGGCAAAGTAATGTTTCTGCTTTTTAATATGCTATCTAGGTTGGTCATAACTTTCCTTCCAAGGAGTAAGTGTCTTTTAATTTCATGGCTGCAATCACCATCTGCAGTGATTTTGGAGCCCCCAAAAATAAAGTCTGACACTGTTTCCACTATTTCTCCATCTGTTTCCCATGAAGTGATGGGACCAGATGCCATGATCTTAGTTTTCTGAATGTTGAGCTTTAAGCCAACTTTTTCACTCTCCTCCTCCACTTTCATCAAGAATCTTTTTAATTCCTCTTCTCTTTCTGCCATAAGGGTGGTGTCATCTGTATATCTGAGGTCATTGATATTTCTCCCGGCAATCTTGATTCCAGCTTGTGCTTCCTCCAGCCCAGCATTTCTCATGATGTACTCTGCATATAAGTTAAATAAGCAGGGTGACAATATTCAGCCTTGATATTCTCCTTTTCCTATGTGGAACCAGTCTGTTGTTCCATGTCCATTTCTAACTGTTGCTTCCTGACCTGCATACAGATTTCTTTTTTTTTTTTTTTTTTCATACAGATTTCTTAAGAGGCAGGTTAGGTGGTCTGGTATTCCCATCTCCTTCAGAATTTTCCACAGTTGATTGTGATCCACACAGTTGAAGGCTTTGGCATAGTCAATAAAGCAGAAATAGATGGCTTTCTGGAACTCTCTTGCCTTATCAATAATCCAGTGGATGTTGGCAATTTGATGTCTGGTTCCTCTGCCTTTTCTAAAACCAGCTTGAACATCTGGAAGTTCACGGTTCACGTATTGCTGAAGCCTGGCTTGGAGAATTTTGAACATTACTTTACTAATGTGTGAGATGAGTGCAATTGTGTGGTAGTTTGAGTATTCTTTGGGACTGCCTTTCTTTGGGATTGGAATGAAAACTGACCTTTTCCAGTCCTGTGGCCACTGCAGAGTTTTCCAAATTTGCTGGCATATTGAGTGCAACACTTTCACAGCATCATCTTTCAGGATTTGAAATAGCTCAACTGGAATTCCATCACCTCCACTAGCTTTGTTCATAGTGATGCTTTCTAAGGTCCACTTGACTTCACATTCCAGGATGTCTGGCTCTAGGTGAGTGATCACACCATCGTGATTATCTGGGTCGTGAAGATCTTTTTGGTACAGTTCTTCTGTGTGTTCTTGCCACCTCTTCTTAATATCTTCTGCTTCTGTTAGGTCCATACCATTTCTGTCCTGTATAGAGCCCATCTTTGCATGAAGTGTTCCCTTTGTATCTAATTTTCTTGAGGAGATCTCTAAGCCAAGCCCAAAGCCCCCACACTGAACACTTAAAGCAGAACCTTACAAAGTGACACAGGTATTCTCTGTGACTTTTACAGAAATGCACTGATCCAGCCCAGCGTAGGCCAGCTTCTGTAGCTATGGTGGAGTGCCTTCTTCTGTTTGAAAATGATTTCTGGAAAACTGTGTTTAATGGACAGGTAGAACCCAAACTCACCTTTATGAGACAGTTTGAATAAGAGTTTCAAAAGTGTAAAAATGATATCCATTTATCTTTTATTTCCTATTAATGAGGTTCCCCTGTTTTGAAGATGTTTTATCTTCTAAGAGTGTCTCAAAGCCCTTGTAACTGGCCCTTTTCAGTTGTTCCTGCAGGATCCACACAGTGATGGGCAGACTTCAATCGAGCAAGTCCCAGTGACCTTTCCGGGATTGCAGGATCAAAGGTGTCCCAGTTATCACTCAGATACTTTGTATTTCAAATAATTCCTTTTAAATCTGTATTTTCAAAGTGATACTTGTTGGGAAAAAAATCCAGTAAACTAAAAGAAAAAAAATTAAAGTAACTCCTAATTTTACTTCTCAGAGATTACCCTTAGTAACATTTTTATATTATTTTCAAATCTTTTTTCTAAAGTATATTTTGTATAAAGGACAAAATTTACAAATGTAAACTTTTACAGTACATACAATAAGTATTTTTGTGTGTGTCTTGCTTTTTTTTCCACTTAATGCTTTTTTTCATGAACATTTCTCCATATTCTATTAATTTTAAGGTTTGTTAAGTTCAGTTTTCCATCCTGTGGGTATAAGGTTCTTTTTTTCCTCTCATGTTCAGATACATAATTCAACTGCTTCTATTACTGATCACTTACTTTGCTTCAGTTTTCATCACTATGATAAACATCCATACACTTAAATCCTTGCCTTCTAGAAAGACTCTGCTACTCTCAGTTAATGAGAGTGCCTATTAATATTTATCTTTACCAGCATTGAATGTTTTCATTTTCAAAAGTATTAGTATGGTATGTTTGTTTCTTTAATGGGCTAGGTAACCAATCCTTTTCTGAAAGGAGCTGATTGCACTTGGTAGCTCTGAATTCAGCAGAGTCCTAACAGCATAAAAAGCAAGACGAATTAGTTTAGATTGCATATGCTGGAATGTGCTCAGTATATACAATTTTGTTTTAAACTACAGTGCAGTTAGGGGGTATAAGGAAAAGTCATTGGTGATAGCTACATGTCTATGGAAGAATGTATTTTAAACTGTGAGATCTATATTTTGATCTAGATTGTAAACTCATAAAAGACATGTCTGAGAAAGAAGCAACTATAAATTTTTGTTTAGAATGCCATGTCTTATATATAGATTGTACACTCTTTAAGCCTCTTAGCTTTTTCAGTGACTAATAATGCCAGAATAACCAAGTAAGTCTTTTATTGAATAAGCCAGTCTTTTATTGGATAAGCATTTGTCAAGCACTCAATATAAATATAGCATTATTTTACACAACACACACATGTACTGATGTTCTAACCCAGTGTTATAGAAATAATACTTGGAGTTGTCTTTTTATTTCTCAGTATAATTCTTATTTTTCCAGTCTAATTTTCTTGTGTTTCTAGTATTTAGTATTTTCTGTGTTTCCGGATTTTAGACTCATAGGCCTATAATAATTGTATTTGCTCAAGTCAGTCCTTTTCTAAACAGATTTGGGGAAAAAAATGAATGTGTGCCTGTGTATATAAAACAAGCATTCATATAGGTTTAAAAATAAAAAATCTTACCAAAAAGCATTTTAATAGAATTGTAATTCCTTTTATAATCATATATATTCTGTATAAATTGCTTCTGAAGTATAAAGTGGTACTTTACAGAGGAGAATCTAAAACTTTAAATAACTCAACTTTCATTATCAACCTTTTAAAAATTCTTTGTTTTATGCTTTGAAAAGATAAGAAAAGAGAAAGAGAAGCTAAGATTTTTCTGTGTTAACTTCTTGGCAAAGAAACAAAGATTGTGTTTATAGTCATTAGAATAGTAAATAATTTGATAATCGAGATAATTTTCAAATGATAAGGGTTGACTTGCTATGGCTCCCACTGTAACAGTTTGTGCTCATGTTGATCAGGTTTCATGCTTTGCTTTTTCTCTCCTCTTCTAACGCAGTACCTGTTCTGTTCCCTCCAAGCTGTTTGAAGACACGATGGTTCTCAGGCTCCGACTTGAAGCTAATTGCCCTTGTAGGGCCCCTGTCTGAGAAACCGCATAATGTTAGAAAGCTAATCGGAATTGCACAAGCATTTATTAGACAAGAACATAATATGATGGTAGCATCAACATACGTTTGAAAATGAGTGGAACATGGATGTACGATGCATTTATTCAGTGGTTTCAAAGACCGCCGGCAGGAACTCCACAGTTTCATAGGTTAGAACTGTTGCCCTGGAGGAAGCAAGTGGCTGGCGGCTCCATGCCCACTTCTGTGGCTCCCGAGTGGAGGAGAGTCGGGGGGGGCCTCTGAGTGGGCTTGTCTTTCAAGACCTGTTGCTTACATTACAGGTTGAAAAGTATTGGGAAAGAATTTCCCCTAGTTTAAAAGTTATGTACATTGTAACTTTTAGCACTCTTGGTTCAGTCATCTGAGTACCACCACTGTTTGTCATATTATTTCAGTGGGGAAAAGGTTTCTAAGCTTCAACTATAGAAGTTCAATGAATATTGGAAACCCAACCTATTTAGGAGCTTGGTTATTCTAAACAGTTTCATTGATGCATCGGGCTATTGGTCTTGGTTTAGAGAGAGATGACTGCACTGGTTCTAATTTACAAACCTCTGTGACCCCCTTAAATCCTTATATTGTTTTTCTTCTTGACAGATAAATGCAGAGTGTCACTAACAGCATGTCCAGTAAATTTCACTTCCTATTTTGAACACTTATTGGATTTTTTGGTTGGAGAAATGCACAAGATATGAAAAAATTTTTTTAACATTTTTTTCCATGCTGAACTATGAACCATTGCTTGTACCTTACACTGGGCTTGTTTTAAGACAGGAGGTTTATTTGAGAGATAGAAGGAAACAAGGTTCTGGGCCTTGCTTCAAATTTATACTGTAACCTCTTGACACAATATTTAACCAAAAGCCTAAAAGGAATGAATAGAAATCTGCTTCCATGATGGCTGATAAGGTCTGAGAATCTAAATTACAATTTTTAAAATTCATATATAAGTGTGTCTTTCACATAGTGAAAGTGAAAATCCACTTGGCTTTAATCACTAAAACCTTTTTTAGGGTTAAAGCCTATTCTACCTTTCCTCCTCCTGAGATGAAAATAATTTGTTCTTTTCACCATCTTAGCAAGTGAAGGGAAATATGTTAGAGATAGTTTCATCTCCTTTCTTTCACATTTACTATGTTACCAATATAATTAAAATGTTCCTAAGGGGGCTGTATTTTAAATGTATAGTTATTTCTTGCCTGGCTTACTTGATTATTCTAGTTCATAATCCAACAATGTGTCCTCTGATGAGCCTATGCACCTCCTCCCCACTTCCCAGCTAGGCTGTGGTCATGGAAATGGTTATGGATGTAAATTTATGAGCAATGATGGATAAAATACTAGCTGGGTTCCGGGGTTCAAGGGTGGCCAGAGATTACCACAAGAACACTTGGGAAGAATGCTTTTGGAGTAATGGTAAAATAAGACCCAGAGTTGTAATGAAGTATCATACCCTGGAATAATATCACAGCCACCACCACTGAATTTTCCTATGTTGCTTTTGAGTTAGAAAAATTGCTTTTTCGTACATTATTTCGTTTAAGCCCCAGAATCCCCCTGAGAGTGAGTTGACTTGGGCTTGTGTTTTCAGTCCCATTTTACATGGAGGAAAGGGAGGCTGGAAGAGGTACTGCTGCGTCAAAGCCAGGGGAGCAACTGGGTCTTCTCTCTGCACTTCCTAAAATAAATGTCTGCCACATTAAGCCTTAGTAAAACCTTTAGAATCTTGCCATCAGGTGTTTGTAAAAGATAACCAATGTTTATTGAGGGCTTAAGAGTAAAGGGCGATATACTAAGTCCTGAATTCTTCCCTCCAGGTGTTTATAATCTAGTTGGGGCACACAGGAAATATCTATTAAAAGGGCAGTAAAAGCACCCCTAAATCATGCAACAGCTCAGGTGTGAGAGCAACCTCCAGAAGAGGAGTCAGGAAAATACTGCCCGTTTGTTTGATTTCCAGACATTGTACAAGATTGCATTAGATTCATAAAGTTCTATCTACAGTGGTTCCGTCACAGGATATTAGTATTTGCAATTAGTGTTAAGTGCAGTTGTTGTTGTTTAGTTGCTTAGTCGTGTCTGACGCTTTGTGACCCCATAAACTGTAGCCCGCCAGGCTCCTCTGTCCATGGGATTTCCCAGGTAAGAATACCAGAGTGGGTTGCCATTTAATTTTCCAGGGGATCTTCATGACTCAGGTCAAACCCACGTCTCCTGCATTGGCAGGCAGGTTGTTTTTTTTTTTTTAATTATTTATTTTACTTTACAACATTGTATTGGTTTTGCCATACACTGACTTGAATCCACCACGGGTGTACATGTGTTCCCCATCCTGAACCCCCCTCACACCTCCCTCCCCATCCCATCCCTCTGGGTCATCCCAGTGCACCAACCCCGAGCATCCTGTATCATGCATCGTACCTGGACTGGGGATTCGTTTCACATATGATAATTTACATGTTTCAATGCCATTCTCCCATATCATCCCGCCCTCGCCCTCTCCCACAGAGTCCAAAAGACTGTTTAATACATCTGTGTCTCTCTTGCTGTCTCACAAACAGGGTTATTGTATTGAGCCACAGTACAATAAAAGATCAAATGTTAGGAAGCCCTTAGTGGAGGTTGCAGTAGCAGAATGCTGCCGATCTGTTTTCCGTACTGAAGTTCTGACGATCGTTGCAAAATACAGATGTGATCATTCTGCCCTCCTCTTCTCTTTGGCGGCTCTCCATTATGCTCAAAATAAATAACATGCACATTCTTACAGATCGGACACTGCGCTAGGAGTTCACCAGGCATCATCTTTTTTCACCCTCACGGCTACCCTAATGGAAAAATATCCATATATCCCTCATGTTGTAGATGAGGGAGAATAAGACTTCGAGAAGTTGGAAGCCTTCCCAAGGCTATAGGGCTTGACGGTGGCAGAGTGAGGATCTCAGTCTCTGCCCGTCTCACTCCCCACTCAGGAAGGCCTTGGCATGGTGGTCAGCACCTCCCTTGCGCCTCCTTTGTGGGTATCTCTTACTCATCCTTTGAGACTCCCGCTCTGTTAAGGCCCCACCGCAGACGCCTGTGTCACCCGTGCGTGCTCCTGCCTTTGGCTCACCGCTGGATTCGATAGCAGGGACAGCAGGTTCTTCACCGTTTGAATTGTTGCTCAAGCATGCATCACATCTAATAATTGATTTTAGATTTATATTTGTGGGATTCCAAACAAGAATGTCTTTGCCTTCATTGTTGTTGTTTAGTCACTAAGTTGTGTCCAATTCCTTTGTGATCCCGTGGAGTGTAGCCTACCAGGCTCCTCCCTGTCCTCAGAATTTCCCAAGAATCCGGGAGTGGGTTGCCGTTCCCTTCTCCAGGGGTCTTGCCAACCCAGGGAGCGAACCCGCGTCTTCTGCTTTGGCAGGTGGATTCTTTACCACTGAGCCACCAGGGAAACCTTTTATCTTTATTATCAGTCACTAATGTAGTATTTTGTATTCTGTCCATTCGTCCCATAGCTTACTACTTGAGGCCTCCTGTAAGTTATTACTGTCTGCTCACCTTATTTGCCCGTCAGCCCCAGGGTTAACCTTGTAAGGATGTCTTGCTGTCTTTTCTTTCCCCCATCTCGGAGTAGTTTTCTCATCCTCTTTGCCTAAAGCATAACCCTGCACGTCTTTCAAGGGTCGGGTTAAGTCCCTCATCCTCTAAGCAGCTCCCATCTGGAATCTGGGCTCTCTCCCCTGAACTCTGGAAGCATCCCTGTTGTCAATAACATTTTTTGATGATTATTTAGTGTTCTGTGGCTTCCATTATTCTTCTGACTTGTCAATTAAATCTTCCTTGTGTTTTGGGCTCACCTTGTGAACTATGAAGTCTTTGAAACCCAAGACCAGGTCTTTGGCTCCCTGGCTAGTAGCTGCCCAGCATGTCAAGAGGCAGTAACTGCTAAGAGAAGAGACTTCTCCATTTGAATCCCAGCTCTGCCACTTATTCCCTTGGGGTAATTATTTACCTTCTTTGTTTCTCAATTTCCTCATCTGAAATGTGGGGGAAGTAATCATATTGCCCCAGAGAACTGTTGTGAGGAATGAGTTAGTCCATTTTAAGCCCACAGCAAGTGTTGTTTAAGTGTTGTGTTTTACTTAGTAATAATAGTGAGAATAATATAGCCCAGTAAGCGCCTATTAAAATACAAAAAATGTTGTTTAAAGTGGGCAGCCGCAGGCTATGAATTAGCCACCATATGGATCAGTTTGTCCCCTAGCAGACACATTTTGCTACAAGCTTGAGAAAGGTCCACCATGAAAGAAGAAATGGCAGGTTCTGGGTTCTGGGGAGGGTTGTGGGGCGTCTGTGGGTAGCGCTGAGCACCCACGGGTCTCCAGGTGGACCCCAGAGAGTCAGACAGGGTTGACAAGCCTAGAAATGCTTCGGTTCTTTCACAATTTCATGCAGCCATAAAGTAGTCATGTCAAAATGCTCCCAGGGGAAGAGGCAGATTCCACAACAGTCATTCACCTTTGTACACTTTAGTGCCTTTGCAGTCCTAAGAGCTTTGTCTTGTTGAAAGATAATAATCAAAAGCAGTTACTAGTATCCTTCCATCACAAACTAGGAAGAGTTTTCAGATTTGTACAGATCATATTGTAACTGCATGAATTCTAGCCAGGTGGCCTTTATTTAGTTATTCTCCATAAATCAACTGCTGATTCTATAACAAGTAGGTCAGAGGACACAAAGTTGCCTTTAAAAAGCATAATTTCTAAATTGTTCAAGGGATGATGAAGAACGAGTGCCCAAATGCTAATTCAAAGTTGCAAAATACCTTACATTAGGAGGTTGATTTAAACCTTGATGAGTGACTTTCCCCTAAATCATTCTTTCCTCTCCATCAGATTCAAATGATTTTTGATTATCATAAAGTTATGAAAGGTTTCTCTTGTTACATGAGTCCAGGTGTTATGTAGTTCTCATAGTATCAACCAATGCAAAGTAGTGAAGAAAATGTTCCTGTAATATGACATTCAGTACCTGTTATATGAATGTCACATTCAGTAACTTTTTTATGTGAATTTCAAATCTAAAAATACAAACAAAAACTTTTTGTTTCAACTCAGGATATTAGTGTTTAGACTCTAAAAAGGAACTGAGATAATCCACATTGTGAATACAGAAACAAAATAAAGTATATTCCCTGGTTTTAGTGGTGCTCAACCTAAGAAAGGATAAATGAGAAGTACACTTGTTTTTTGAGAAATTGCGTATGTAAAGTGTCTTTTTCCCCCTATAAACTTGAGTGATAATTTGGTTGGGAATGGCTTCCAGGGTTATTGCTGAGATTCCTGAAGCCATTCTGGTTCCTGGTCCTTCGTATGTGACACATTTTATTCTCTGAAAGTTTGTAGGGCCATCCGTTTGTTCTCAAGTTCTGAAAGCTTGCTCAGGTGCTTTGGCTTGGGTCTGCTGTATCCACTGTGTCAAGTACTCCACGGTCATTTCAGACAACTCATATCTCTCAGTTCTGAGAAATTTTCTTGAATTAAAAAATTCCCATGTCTTCATTTTCTCTGTTTTGTCTCGGAGTTCCAGTTTTTTAGATACCTGTCTTTTCGGGTGATCCTATAATTGTCTTTTCTCTTCTACTTTCATCTCTTTTCTTTTTGTATTTTAAGTCTTTAAGTTCATTTTTTTCTTGTGCTTCACTTTATTTTTTTAAATTTTATTTTTAATTGGAGGATAATTGCTTTACAATGTTGTGTTGGTTCTGCCATACAACAAAATGAATTAGCCATGAGTATGTGTGTGTGCGTGTGTGTGTGTGTGTGTGCATGTGCGTGTGTGTGTGTGTGTGTGTATATCCCCTCCCTCTTGAGCCTCCTTCCCACCCCCCAAGTGAATTTTCTGTTGAAAAATAATATAGTTCACTGACTTCTTACAAAGTGAACACTTCCATTTAATAAAAGATCCAGATTAAAAAAGAAAACAATTATCAGGACCCCGGAACTTCTAGCTACTACCTCACCCCAGGGTAACTGCTATCTTGAGGTTTTTAAAATTAACCCCTTTTATTCTGAGATAATTGTAGATTCACATACTATTATAGGAAATAATACAGACATAGCCCATTTATCCAGTACCCACTTTTCCCCAGTGGTAACATCTTGCAAAACCGTTGGTGTAATAGCTGACATGGATGCAGTCCAGATGCAGAACACTTTCAGGGCCCCCGTCCCCGCCGTCCCACTTCTGTAGCCCCCTCCTCCCTCCCACCTCCACCCCCTGGAGAGCCCTCAGCGATGTCTCTTCTGTTCTCCACGTGAGTAACTGTGGCACTCCTAGGATGATCTGTGAATGGAATCATGGAGTACATAATGTTTTGAGGTTGGCTTCTTTCACTCTTTATAATTCTCTGGAGGTTTATTCAGGTTACTGTGTCAGTCATTTATTCCCTTTTATTGCTGAGCAGTTTTCAGTGGTATTGAGGTACCACTGTTTGTTTAACCATTCATCCCCGATGGACACCTCAGTTGTTTCCAGGTTTGGGCTATTACAAATAAAGTCTCTATAAACATTTGTGAACAGGTTTCTGTGTGAAAATAAGTTTTCACTTTTCTGGGATAAGTGCCCAAAAGTGCAATTGCTGGGTCATACGGTAGTCACTGTTTAAATTTATAAGAAACTGCCAAACTGCTTTGCAGAGTGGCTGTACCATTTAACATCCCTAACAGCAATGTATGAATGACCTAATTTCTCTTTATTGATGTCAGAATTTGGTGTTGTTACTATTCTTATTTTACTCATTCTTATAGATATGTAATGGTGTATCATGTTTTTAACTTACATTTTCCTAATGGCTAGTGACAATGAACATTTTTTCACAAGTTTATTTGCGTCTGTATATCCTATATATTCTCTTTGGTGAAATGTCTCTTCATGTCTTGTCTGTTTTTTAATTGGATTGTTTGGTATATTTTCTGTTGAGTTTGAGAATTCTTTGCATATTCTAGATACTAGCCCTTTGTTGAATATGTGGCTTGCAAATATTTTCTCCCAGTCTACAGCTTGTCTTTTCTCTTTTTTTTTGGCTGCGGTGAGTCTTCGTTGTGGTGTATGGGCTTAGTTGCCACTCAGCATATGGAATCTTCCTGGACCAGGGATTGAACCCACTTCTCCTGCACTGGAAGGCAGATTCTTTACCACTGGGCCACCAGGAAAAGTTCTCTTTTCATTCTTTTAATAGAGTCTTTCCCAGAGCAAAAGTTTTTAATTTTTAAAAAATTCATTTATTTTTAATTAGAGAATAACTGCTTTACAATATTGTGTTGGTTTCAGCCAAAAGTTTTTAATTTTGATAATGTCTAATTTATCAGTTTTTCCTGTTATGAATCATGCTGTTGGTATTAAGTCTAAGAACTGTTTGCCTAACACTAGAATCTAGGGTTTTTTTTTCCCTAAAAGTTTTATAGTTTTACATTTAAATCCGTGATGTATTTTGAGTGAGTGTTCATACAACATATGAGCTGTTTATTTTTTGCCTACTGATGTCTAACTGCACCAGCACTGTTTGTTGAAAAGGTCATCATCTTTCTCCCACCACATTGTTTTTGCATCTTTGTCAGATATCACTTGGACATATTTGTGTAGATTTATTCTTGGGCTCTCTGCTCTGTCCCACTGATCTATGTGTCTGTTCTTCTTTCAGTATCACACAGTCCTAATTAGTATGTGGCTAAGTAATAAATCTTTTTCAGTGTTGCTTTAGCTATTCTAATTCCTTTTCCTATCAGATAAATTTTAGAGTAATCTCACCCAAATTCCCAGAAAGCCTTACTGAGATTTTGATAGGGACTGTGTTAAACCTGTATATAAATTTGAGAATAATTGAAGTCTTTACTGTGTTGAGTGTTGCAGCCCATGAACATGATACAGCTCAACATTTATTCAGATTTATTTCTTTTACTAGCGTTCTGTAGTTTTCAGCATATAGTCCTGTACATGTTCTGTTAATTTATACTGAAATATTTCTTCTTTCTAGAAGCTTTTTAGATTTCTTGGGATTTCCTACATGGACAATCATGCCCCGGTAAACAGAGACGGTTTCTTCCTTTTTGATCTAGATACTTTTTGTTTCCTGTTTTTCGCTTTATTGCACTGGTTAGAACTTCTACCACTAAGTTGCCTAAGAGTGATGAGAACATCTTCCCTTCTTCACTATCTTAGAGAAAAAGCATTCAGTCTTTCACCATTAAATGTAATGTTACCTGTGGGGTTTTGTAGGAGATCTTTATTGAGTTGAAGAAAATCCCTTTTATTCCAGTTTTCTGAGACTTTTCAGGAATGAGTGTTTAATTTCGTCAAATGCTTTTTCTGCATCAGTTATTAGGACCATGATACTTTTTTTTTTTTCCTTTGCTTGTTTATATGGTGGGTTACATTGACTGGATTTCAAGTACTGCAGCAGCCTTGCGTCCTTGGAGTAAATCCCAGATGGTCATAGTGCACAACTCTTGCTAAATTTTCTTTCTAATATTTTGTTAAGGATTTTTGTGTCTGTGTTCATAAGGGATATTGGTCCATAGTTTCCTGGGTTTTGGACTGTCTTTTTTTCTGGATACTGGTTTCTTGCTTGACAATTTTTCTCTTTCAGCATTTAAAAAATATTGTATTCCTTCTTGTGTCTCTAGTTTCTGGTTTAAAAAAAAACAAACATACTCACATTTGAATAGTTTTTCCCCTGTTGGTAAGTTGTGATTTCTGTCTCTGCCCTCAAGATTTTCTTTGTGTTTGGTTTTTGCAGTTTGACTATGTTGTGTCTTGGTGTGGGTTTCACTTGTTCAGAGTTCATTCAGCTTCTTAAATCTGTAGGTTTATGTCTCTTGCCAGTTTTGAGATGTTTTTGGCCTTTGTATCTTTGAGTACTTCAGTGCTGCTCTTTTTCTCTTCTCCTTCAAGGACTCTCATGTCATTAATGTTCAATCTTCTGCTATAGTCCCACAGGTCCTTGAAGCTCTGTTAATTTTTTTTCAATCTATTTTCTTTCTGTTGTTCAGGTTGTATAATTTCTATTATACTTGCAGTTCACTGATTCTTCCCTCTCTGCCTTCTGCTGTTGAGTCCATCCATAGAGTTTTTGTATTTTGGTTATTGTATTTTCCAGTTCTAACATTTCCATTTTGTTTTTCTTTATATGTATATTTCTTAGATTGCTGAGACTTTCTATTATTTCTGTACTTCAGCTTTCTATTTTTTTCATTTGTTTCAAGCATGTTTGTAGCATGTATGTGTCTTATTTATGAAAATGTTAATATTATATTTAAGAACTATTTTCCTCCTCATAGGACTTCTGTTTGCTCCATATTGATTTTTTTCCTGTCTGTTTCGACTCCATCTTTCCTGTAAGAGCCTTTCCTCAAATGTCTTGTAATTCTTGGTGACTGCTCACATTTAGTGGCAGGGCTTGTTAAGACCCTGAACTCCTGTGTGGAGTGATTTGGTTGGATTGTTTAGTTGGGGAGGTTTCAGTATCATGATTGAGGTCATTTCTCTTGGATTGGTCAAATTCTCCAGGGGAGACCCTTCCAGCCTCTGAGAACCTAGTGTGGAAAGTGGGATGGGGCTTGGGGTCCAGGCCAGGGCTTGAATCTAGGACATGCATGTTCACTCAGGGCCCCCCTCTTTTCAGTATGGCACCCGTACGCTCAGCTGTTACTGGTCCCCTGTGACTCAAGAACTCTGTTTTATTCTCTCCAGAGGGATATCCTCTAGTTGACTGGTTAGCTAGGTGGAGGGGAGAAGGGGACTGAGCCTTCTGCGCTGGGGTCCAGACTCTCCGTTAACCCTGTTGTTAGCAGCAAGCCCTCCTTTAAACACATACCCTCTTACTTGCAGATAAACCTAGTAAGGCCAGCCCGTGAGCCTTTGAGGGACTCTGAGGAATAAATTGTAATTTGTTTTTCTTGGCTTTCCCCACTGTCAACCAGGGTTTCAGTTTTCTCAGATTCACCATTATTTACCAGTTTTCTATGTTTTGGCTTCCAGAATTTTATTTTATTGCTATTATGTACCTGTTAATTTTCACAGCTTGGATGATGGCTTTAGAAGCGTGGGTGTTTGTTGGTGATGCCGTTTTGGTCAGGTTTAAGGATGCAGAAAACAGATGTGCTCAATCTGCCATTTTCACCAGAAGTGTCATATAATTTTTACACATTTTAAAAACGACAAATATTTCTTTGAAGTTTGAGCTCAAACTGAAATTAATTTAGAAAATAAGTCCAAAGGAGAATTATTGTGTTTTTCAGGTGATGAAATAGAATTGGAGGTGCTGACTTGAGTAGGTGGAGGCACTAATGATGAAAGAAAAATAAGTAGAGAACATTGAGGAAAATCTTTTAGCTTGGCAGCAGAAGATTGGATTTTGCTTTTGCTTCAAGTTTTGTGGGAGATGAAAAAAGTTTCCTGTATGATTAAGAAAACTGTGATTTGGGAACTAGAGAGAGATGATGGTTGTACAACATTATGAATGTGCTAAATTCCACTGAATTGTCCACTTATGGCTCATTTTTTGTTACATGAATTTTACCTCAAATTAGAAAAAAAACTTAACCTAAAAAAAGAGAAATATATAAACATTTTCAAAGCTTATAACTATGTTGACACCCGGCCTTTGGGGGTAAAAGATAATTTGACTTAGACTTATTACACAGGCCTCATTAAGTTATGTTTCTACTGTCTGCCTGGAGCTAGGTAGAGATTTTTAAATGTTTACAAGCATGATTTTGGAAGATCTTCAGAAATTTACTTTTCGTTTTGGGAAAAGGGAGAGCAAAATGTATTCCGAAGGGTGGAATTATATCTCTCTAGTAAAGAAGCTGAAAGGAATTAATAGGTATTTAATATATACACCTCCTACATCCAAATATACTCATTGCACCTCGACAAATCTTGATGCAAGCAAGACCTTTTGTCTCTTTAATCATTTGTATAATAGAAGAAAAGGAAATTCTGGGCAGTGTGGCATTGTTCCGATGAGTTTATGCGTTTGTTGTCTTGTTTATCTTTCATATGAAACACGCTGTCTCGTAAAAAGATTTAATAGCACTTTATTATCCAAAATGTGGTATTTGGCAGTTTAGTGTGGTATACTAGAGTATATGTCCAAAAGCCATAATGTCATTGTTTAGTTGCTAAGCCATGTCCGACTCTTTTGCAACCCCATGGACTGTAGCCTCCCAGGCTCCTCTGTCCATGGGGTCTGCCAGTCAAGAATACTGAAGTGGATTGCCATTTCCTTCTCCAGGGCATCTGCCTGATCCAGGGATTGAACCTGTGTCTCCTGCATTGGCAGGTGGATTCTTTATCACGGAACCATGTGGGAAGCCTAAAATCATAATATTGGGGTTCAAATTCTTGCTGTGCACATGTGAGTTATTTAAACTCACTACACCTCATTTTTTCTCATCTGTGAAATGGAGGAGACAGTAGAGATATTGTGATGAATATGAATGAACACATTTAAAGATCTTTCAGTGTTGTCTGGTGCAGAGTATGTACCCAGTAAATGCTATCTGCTATTTTTTTTACATTTTCTTAAACTACAGTCTACAAAAGCACATCTGGAAAATGTATGTAATATAAGCAGCGTAAAGACTCCTTCCTTATCACGATATCACTGTTACGGCTGTAGTGACCAAGTGCAAATGCAAATGTGCAATTGGGTCCCCTTTTCTCATCACATTTGTAGTTGTGGTGAAGGGCTTATTTCTGGTTTTTTCCTAGAAACTGAAATGGTTTTAGCTACCTTTATTTTCTAAACATTCTAGACTTCACAGCGCAGTGGATTTGTTTGAAGAGTAAAACCAAGAAACTGTAAATACTGTTTACCCTCTATTTGGTTTAGACGTAACCCCTATTATTTGTACATTTTCCCTAGGAACCAGTGAAAAGATTGAGAATGAACCTGAAGAATGAACCATTAGAAGATGTAATTATAGCCAGTCAGTGGCCACAGAGAGAGCACTTGATTTTTGTCAAGTTATTTCTCCTTATCATTATTGTATGGCTGCAAGTGAATGGTGATGGTTCTCTCTCACAATTATTATTTTTAGTTGTAGTTTGAAACGCCTCCATTTCCTACAAGATGAAACTCTTATGTTCAAATGTTATCATTTTCATACTAAGCCCTCTTTTAAATTTCACTTTACAGATCAACAGCCAAAATTTTGAAGGTCGTCAACTTTCTGATGGTGGTGATAAGCCATGGCGACAGATGATAAAGTTGCCATATTAACTGACGATGAAGAGGAACAGAAGAGAAAATACGTGCTTGCCGATCCTTTTAATGGTATTTCCAGGGAACCAGAACCACCTTCAAATGAAACACCGTCCCCATCTGAAACAGCTGCTATTCCTGAGGAGGAAATAGACTGGATAGAGAAACACTGCGTTAAAATAAACAATGATCTTCTCATTTCCAAGGTCTTTTATTTTTTCTTTTACTCCGCATATGGCTCTCTCTACCCCCTTTTGCCTGTGTATTACAAGCAGCTGGGAATGTCACCCAGCCAGAGTGGCCTGCTGGTAGGTATTCGATACTTCATTGAATTCTGCAGTGCCCCGTTTTGGGGTGTAGTTGCAGATCGCTTTAAAAAAGGCAAAATCGTCCTCCTCTTTTCTCTTTTGTGTTGGGTTTTATTCAACCTGGGCATCGGATTTGTCAAACCCGCTACCTTGCGATGTGTACCAAAGATCCCCCCGACAGCTCACCCCACCAATTCAAGTCACCCGTTCACTATCCTGTCGACAAATTCCTCCATTGTCTCTTTCATCACCACCTCCCCAAGAATTCGTGAGAAAAGGCACGTGCTTTCTTATGAAGGGCCAGTGATGTCAGAAGCGGGGCCCAATGTCACAGAAACTGTCATCTTCTCGACAGCTCCAAACAAGACCAGGGCACCCACTCTGCAGCCTCAGACTGATGAAGTTACTGACCATACTGTGACCTTGAACCCAAGCACTGCAACCTCCTCTGTCCCTCCAGGAAATGCAACCAGGGAGACAACCACTTCCGTGGCCACTACCACCAAGTCGGTACCTTCTGACCAAGTCACTCTTGTTTATGATCAACAAGAAGTGGAAGCTATATTCTTGGTGATCTTGGTAGTTGTCATAATAGGAGAATTTTTCAGTGCCTCCTCCGTCACAATTGTGGACACAGTAACACTCCAGTATCTGGGAAAGCACAGAGACCGCTATGGACTGCAACGCATGTGGGGCTCCCTGGGCTGGGGCCTGGCCATGCTGTCTGTGGGCATCGGCATCGACTACACCCACGTAGACGTGCTCATCGAAGGGAAGGGCTGTAAGCCTCCCGAGTACCGGAACTACCAGATCGTCTTCTTCGTCTTTGGGGTTCTCATGACCATGGCCTTGATTGTTGCCACCCAGTTCCGATTCCGCTACAGCCACTTCAAAAACAGTGACAGCAAAGGGAAGGAGGTGGAGATCCCGCAGGTGGAGAGGAACAGCTCCACGGAGTCGTCTGAGGAGACCCCGACCGCCACCAGCCACTCGCGGGCCTTCAGCTTCTGGGACTTGATCAGGCTGCTCTGCAGCGTGCAGTACGGCTCCGTGCTGTTCGTGGCTTGGTTTATGGGTTTTGGGTATGGCTTCGTGTTCACCTTTCTCTACTGGCATTTGGAGGACCTGAACGGAACAACAACTCTCTTTGGGGTCTGTTCCGTCCTGAGCCACGTGTCTGAGCTGACGGCTTATTTTTTCAGTCACAAGCTTATTGAACTGATTGGCCACATCAGGTAAGATCCTGCCTTCTGTTGCTGCCCCTCAGCAGCCGAGCTTCATCTTTTCATAGTTTCGAGCTCCTCTGAGCATGTTTAAGGATATATCATTTGTGTTGGGGGTAAGGTTTAGGTGGGAGTGGGGATTTCTGTTGCTCTTTCTCTTTAAAATAGAATCAAAAGGAAGGAAATGATGAACCTAGTTGAATTATCTCAAAATATGATGTTTCCCCTCTGTATGCCAAGAGACTCTTAGATTAGACATTTTCAGGTATAAAAACACCAATTTAGTCAACTCTATTACTCCATGGACCTTGAAGGGTCCAGCTGTCTAAGGCATTTATGAAGAAGGGTTTAAGTAGATAAAGAGGATTATGTTTTTTCAACCTTCAGTTATTCTCAGCCACTTGCTGATGCAGAAAGACCTTGAATGTATGGTGTATTGAAGATGTCTGTTATATTTAATAAGGCTGTGATGTGACCCACCAAAATCATTAATCCATGATAGTACGTGGAAGAGCATCTTATATAATTTTTTCTGATTATTACATGGGTCTCTGCATTTTTATCTGCCATGAAAACATGGGATACTTAAAAATCTTTCTTCTACCTAAAATTTCCCATGTAATCCTTTTAAGCAAAAAATCTATAAATACCTAGTGTTTTTTATGTAATGTTTCTTACCACTAATGTTTGTCTGAAGTTGTTTGAAATGTACCTTGCTCTTTATGTCTTTCTGCTTTGCTGTTGGCTCTAAAATGTGGAGCCAGATACACTTAAACCTTATAGAAAAGCGTGGCACGTCTGTCCCTAAAATTTGAAGTTGCTGTAATTAAAAGCAGCCATGTGTGTTTGTGTGTATCTGATAATCTTTAAATCTACTGTTTCTATGAGAAAAGAGAAACAGTTACTGGCAAGATCTGAGAAACATTGATCTTTTTCCCTTTAATATCCCTTTGACTAACTGAAGAAAAATATTTTCTAATGTCAAGTTTCAACCTAGAATTTTACTTCTCCCGATACAATTGTGACTATTTTTCCTTGTTTGGTTTTGCTTTGGGAGGCTGTGTCCTGTTCCTTCTCCATCTCAAATCTTTGACCCCTTTGTTGTCACAAACAAAGTCGGGCACTGTACGGACAGCTAGCATCAGAGACACAGGCTCCCTGAGGCACACTCAGCGGGACCAGTCGGCAGAGAGCCTTGTGATATCATGGTCTGGGGTTGTCCTTTAACCTTGTCCAGGTCATGTTTATCTTCTCCGAGCTGTGATGAATTAGACTCATAGTGATGAATTTCTTCAGCTTGGTTGGGTTGTATGAGCAGGATCTCCCCTCACCTAATAGTGTGTTTAAAAACCACAGCCATTTATTACCAGAAAGGTACCTTGTCAGGTCTTACTCATGAGTGGCTTTCCTAGACATCATGGTTTAATCACTCAATAATGTTAATTGAATGTTGACTCAGTACAGAGTATGCATGTAGGTTTTATTTTCAAAGAAATTGTTAAGGTCTTCTCACATGCTAAGAAAAGTAATTTCTCTTCTACCTTTGCCTTTTGTCTAAAGTATACAGTTTTATGGTAGAATCCTGGCAGGTTTACTATTAGGTTTGGTAATTACATAAACTTAAACTTGTGTTTTCTTTTTTTAAGAGAGAACTCATTACATAAAAACTCATTACATGAATGCTAATATCTCATTATGTAAAAACGAATGACTCATTTAACCTTGATTTTCTAGTTTTACATACAAAAGCATCTTTTTTTCCTTTAATGATGTAATGGAAGAAGAAAGCTCTTGGGGTCACATTGTTGTTCCCAGAAGCCTACTGGGATTCCATCAGTTTGTGGTCATTTACTGCTTTTGGATTTTTACCCTGTTCACTGAAATGAATGAACTACTTTTAAAAGATTCTGATAGTTGTGGTGAGATTATGCCCACGTATTTAGGTAGAATGGATGTTTCTTTTGTTGAGAATTTTTGGAGCCCGGTTAGTGGTGGTTGAGATTTGAGGGCTTAAAAATGTAGTGGTGACAGTTTTACTTTTTTAATTGGAAGAATATCATGTATTAGTTGATAAACAGAAATCATCTTTCTATGAATTCATAGCCTTTATGTTTTCCTTGTAGGATCATAAGGAGAGATCTGTCTGGCCCATGTATATGCATGCATGTTTTTCAGTATTCTGTGACTATCTTATGGGGGTTTGTTTATAGGAGTCAGCATATCCACAAAAATTGTAACTATCCTAATGTAGTCAAAAGTTGATGTATGGCAGAAACCAATACAATATTGTAATTTTTCTTCAATTAAAAATAAATTAAGAAAACAACAACAAAAAGAACTTTTAAAAAATAGATTTTCATAAGTTTATATAGGTTCATAGTGAAGAAACCATCATACCAGAAAACAGTTTTTAAAACAGCCTGTCCAATTTTGAACCACTTACTATTGTAACAGTTCTGCAGCTTGGGCCCCATTTTTCATTGATTAACATAGCTATACACAGAGTAAATTATTTCTGATTTTGATCTTGGATTTTGTCCCCTCTGGAAAGTGACTCTCAGGCAAATAGGATAATGCTTCCTATTTCCACTAAAAAAGTAAATTTCTTTTGATTCAAAACCATAAGACTTTGGTATTTACAGCAAGTATGTTTCTAGGCTAATTTATGTAATGACAATGACTAGATTTCTTTATCTAGAAATATAAATGTATTTTAAGGCTATATTCACCTTGTTGAATGTTTCAGCAACCATGAGTAGAGCTGTGATCAAAATACATTTCAATTAATCATTTGTTTGAGCAAACTCCAGGACATAGTGAAGGGCAGGAAAGCCTGGCATGCTGAAGTCCATAGGGTCACAAAAAGTCAGACATGACTGAGTGACTAAGAACAACAAAAATCATTACTATTTATATTAGGCCTTCACCTGTGTTATGTCATTCAAATTGATTTACATTTTAAGGGACACACAAAAATCTACTCAAGCGATTCTGACTTTGACCTGAAATTCTTATACTGAGTCAGTAGTTTCCAAATACTATCTGGAAGCGATAATATATTAACCATTATTAGCCATTAATTACTACTAAATAGTTGCTAAGTATCCAAATGAGTTGGCTGGTCATTTAGGGAAGAGAGAAGGAAATACAGGATGCTACTAGCAAGAGGAGGAACACAGACATTCCTGGTGGGCGCTGCAGAAAGAGCAAGAGCGGATAGCAAGACGCCAGCCAGCCGCTGAGGACGTGCGGGCCAGTGTTAGCAGCCTGTCACCGGAGGGATAGCAGTCAGCATCGGAAGGGGGAGGAACTGCCGCTGGCCTGAGCAGGGGAGCTGACCTGGAGCTGGAGATTTAGGATTGCGTTTGTGATTTTATTGCTTCGCATCCTCTCCCTTGTTTCTGCCTGCCTCTTCGGCCTTGTTGTCGATCCTGGACCCCTTGGTCTTGGGGCCTCTCCCGTCCCTCATGGCACGGCGCAGGCTTCCACAAGCTGCTTCTCCCGGCCCCTGGTCTGCTGGGCGCACCTGCGGCCGTGGTGGTGCTCGACCGTTAGACTCACGCTGGGCGAGCTTTTAGAACTCCTAATGCTCCAGCTCCACCTCGACCGATTGCCTCAGGCTGTCCGGCGGTGTGTACCTAGGTACTCCAGCCAGGGTGGTGACCGCCAGGCTGGTGAGAGGCCCGGGTGGAGGATGAGCGGGTGTGAAGGAAGGGAAAAGCCTTCCCTCTTTCGTCCTGTGTGAACTTTGGAGATGGTTCCCTTTAATCCTGTTTCGTGGGTCTTGCCCCGGCTTCGGTGGTTTGCTCAGATGCGGGTGTTGACCGGTACTCAGCCGGAGCCTGGGGCCGCCCTCTGCGGCTCACCCGGTGTAGCGGGAGCTCCCCCTCTGCGGTGCTCAGCCCCCGCCCCGGCTCGGCCCTGCGTCCTCTCAATCTGAGTCCCCGAGTCCCCATGTCCTGTCAAACTGCCTCTCACCGCTGGCTCTGCCCGCTGTGGGCTCTCACCTAGGCCTTGTGGAGGCTGTCTGCGGCTTTCTCCAGGTTCTCTGGGGTCTCAGCTCTTCCACCGTCTACCTAAGCACCCTGAATTAAGATTGGTGCCTGTTTCCCCGATTATATCCTGACGTCCACAGTCCTTAACTGCTTAGAACTTATACTGCCAATCGCCACAATGAAGGGAACGAATGGAAATAGAATAACTCAATTCTTGATTTAAAAACAACAACAACAGAGGATGGACCTGAACAGTTTTTCCTTCTCTTTTCTTAATGAAATGTTATTTCTTATTTACAAAATGACTTTACCACAACAGAAAAAAAATGATAAGGCTTCTTTCTCATGTTGTCATTGTTGCTCAGTCACTCGGTTGTGTCCGACTCTGCGTCCCTATGGACTGCAGCACTCCAGGCTTCCCTGTCCTTCACCGTCTCCTGGAGCTTGCTCAAAGTCATATCTGTTGAGTTGGTGATGCCATTCAACCATCTCGTTTGAAATTATACATGATCTAAAGGAGTAACTATTACTCTATCATTTAAAAATCAAAACTCTGCATACTTGTTAAGTTTAATTGAACAGTTTATTTAGGCCTGGGCAACCCAGTTAATAGGATGCAAGGATGAACACTAAAAGGAAGGGGGTTGGAAAAGACGGGGAGATTGAAGGCCAGATGGGAGCTGGGATTAGGAAAGGAACTTTATCCTGGGTGCAGGAGGGCACTGTGGCGAGGTTCAGAGCGGAGGAGAGCCACTGGTGCTCGTTTATCTGCAGTGCGGTGGGGACTTTGAAGCAGGAGCCCAGTGAGAAGGTTCCTGAAATAGTCCCGGTGAGAGACGACACAGGCCTGGAGCACAGTGGCAGCTGCAGAAGTGGAGGGACGGAGTGTGTGTGTGGAGGTAGAATCAGTGGAATGGTTTGATGTGAGGAGTGATGTAGAGACCTTCGTGTTTCAGTTTAGGTGCAGTGGTTCTGCCAAACCCAGGAGGAAATTGAGAAGAAGAGACAGAATGTAGGAGAGAGTGGAAGTTCATCAGAATCCAGCGATGTGTTTGTTTACCTTAAAATTGAAACATCTATGTGGGAATGTCTAGCAGACAGTTGACTGCTTTAAAAGCCCAAAAAGAGGTTAGGTTTGGGAATACAGGTTTGGGATAGTTAAAACCAGGAATGTGAACCAAGTGAGCAAGGAAATCTTGTTGTAGAAGAAGAGAAATGGGCTGAGGAAAATCAGTTATGCTTGTCTCCAGATTCTATTCTGGGTTTCTGACCTTATTGAACTGTTGGTCTCTGTTTTATGGCTTAAAGTAGGTATCCTTGTATCCTCATGTTTGTGGGGAGTTGTATGATACTGTAACCTGTTTCCGCATCTTGCTTTAGGAGCAAATAACTTTCTGAGTACTCCTCCAATGCCATCACCTGAGCCACAGTCTTCTAGACATGTTTACAAGTGGACCAAGGGAGACGTGAGTAAGGGAGAGGGAAAAATAAAGGGACAAGGAATAAAAGGAACAGGGATCAAGAGTAAGAAAATAGAGAAAGGAAGCAGCTGCAGTCTTCAGGGGAAGGTCTCTTCCTGTCCTTATTCATGAAAGGCAGTGTCCATAGCGGTTACAAGCATGAACTGGGAGGCATGTTGCCTGGTTTAGAGCTTGACTATGCCTCTTGGAACCATGTGGCCTTGGAGAAGTTATATAACATTTTGTATCTCTATTTTGTCACCTCTAAGTAGGAGTATCATTAGTATTAACCTCTTACTTTTTTTCATGAAAACTAAATGAGATAAAACACATTAATTGCTTAGAACAGTGACTTGCATATCTTAGTTCTCTTGATTTTTAAAATTATTATTTAGCCAATCTTCTGGTAGATTATGTTGCTTGATAACCACTGTGGAGACCGATTCAGCAGTCCATGGTAATGTACAAGTTGGACATTTCCTATGGCTTGATAATTGCGTTTTAAGATACTTACCTGCCTAGAGAAACTTTTGCTGTGTGCTGTGCTTAGTCGCTCAGTCGTGTCCGACTCTGTGACCCCATGGACTGTGGTCTGCCAGGCTCCTCTGTCCATGGGATTCTCCAGGCAAGAATACTGGAGTGGGTTGCCATGCCCTCCTCCAGGGGATCTTCCCAACCTAGGAATCAAACCCCAGTCTCCCATGTTGCAGGCAGATTCTTTACCATATGAGCCGTCAGAGAAATTTTACACACATGCAGAAAGACATGTACAAAGATACTCCTTGCTTACTACAGCTTTCTAACAGTGAGAAAGAGAACTGGTCTAAGTATTCATCAGTTGGGGGATAGATGCATTCAGTGTAGGATAGTCGTAAGATGGAATATTATGCAGAAAAGGAATAGACTATATCAATATGTCAACATAGAAAACTCTCAAACCATGATGTTGAATGGGGGAGAAAGCAAAATAATACACAGTTTGGTACACTTATGCAAATTTCAGCAATGCATTTCAAAAGTTATACATACTTTTATGGATATGCCTAATTGAATAGGAAAAAAAACCACTTAAATTTATGGAGGGAAAATGCATCCTGAGTTCATATAGCCCTAGATTTCTGGACAGGACATAAAAAAGAAGGGGACTGGTTGGGGAAGAAAGAGGACAGCGGAAGCCCTCAGTTTATCTGTAACATTTTGTGTCTTTAAGGAAGTACAGCAAAATATTCAGTTTCCATTCTTGGCGCTAGATATATATATTCTCTCCCTTTTTTGGTATTTTAGATTGGAAAATAGCTTGAAGCTTAGGTCTGCTTATAGTGGATCAATATAATTATCTTCCCATGAAAGAGCCTGATGTGTGTGTGAGAGAGTGAGAGAAAGCGTGTGTGTGTTTAAAGCTGTATATGTTCTAAGGAGACATATCATATCCTCATATATCAGGTAAAATAAACATTGAGATTTTGTGCCACTAATATGTATGTGTCTCAGTTGGGTCCAACGCTTTCTGACCCCATGGACTGTAGCCCACCAGGCTCCGCTGTCCATAGAATTTTCCAGGCAAGAGTACTGAAGTAGGTTGCCATTTCCTGCTCCAGGGGATCTTCCTGACCCAGGGATGGAACCCTCATCTCCTGCATTGGCAGGAGGATTCTTTACCATTGAGCACCTGGGTTTCCCATTATAGTTTTCCCTAAGTAGCATACATTTAAATGATTAAAAGTCTACTTTTACATAGTTATCATGGCTTCAGGTCTTAGTTCTTTTTCTTTACAATGAAATCAGGTGGAAATTTATAGTACCTTATTAAGAATTAATATCAAAATGTATCAAATAACCCTGATTTGGGCAGTAATTATAATATTTCTTTATATATTAAGAGATCAAGGTACTAAAAAGTCAAGGCAAGTGATATCCCAGAGATCATGCATTTTGTTGCTGACAGTGAGTCCAAGTATGAGTGTTTGGACCAGCTATTTAATTATCTTGAGTCATAAAGTGTCAACTACTGCCTTTTTGTGCAAGTCAAAAGCCTAAGCAGTGTGGCTAACTTATTTGTACTTATTCTTGGGATGCTTGGTAGATTTTAATTATATAATTTCAATAGGATACTTTGAATAGTAGATAATAATTTTTCTTCAAGTTCCCTTCATAGCATACCCCTCCAAAACCTTTCCAACTGGATGAATCACACCCCATTCTTATTTCTCAAGAATTAATCATCTTTTCTTTGCCTTTGTCTGCTGTCAACAACATCTTTGAATAGTAGTCTGGAGGCTGACAAGCAGTAACTTGTTAACTTTTTCTTTCCTTTAAAAAGATAACATGTAGAAGACATTTTCAGAAAAAAAATCAATGTTGAGTTATGTTTGTCTGGGGACCATAGTTTTGGACCGTGATACTGTGTGGTGTGGTTGACTGCTGAGTGCAGTGAGGACACCTCAGCAGTGGATGATTCGCATGGTCCTTGGTTATAACTCTGGATGTTGGTCAGGCATTTCACTCCCCTTAGGAGAATGAACAGGAGCAGAAAGTAAATTGGCCCAGGTTTGACCCTAGTCATCTTCCCAAGCCCTGGTAGGAGTGTTGGGTAGTCTAGTAGCTGTCCTGTTCCCTTGTATTCTTCTCTTTGCCTGTTCGCCTGTAAAGAGTGCACATGTGTGTGTGTGTGCATCTGACCTGGGTTCAAATCCCACACTTACTATAGCACCTAACTTTGTACCATTGTTAAGATTAATACGATAATGCATAGCATGTAGTAACTGCTCAGCTGTAAACAACAGGTGGTATTATTCCTGTTGTTATTAATTCACTCCTTCAACACGTATTTCTTTTTTTTTTTTTCAGGTTTTTTTTTTTTTTCTTTTTTTTTCTTTTTTCAATTTTTTTATTAGTTGGAGGCTAATTACTTCACAACATTTCAGTGGGTTTTGTCATACATTGATATGAATCAGCCATAGATTTACACTTATTCCCCATCCCGATCCCCCCTCCCACCTCCCTCTCCACCCGATTCCTCTGGGTCTTCCCGGTGCACCAGGCCGGAGCACTTGTCTCAGGCATCCCACCTGGGCTGGTGATCTGTTTCACCATAGATAGTATACATGCTGTTCTTTTGAAACATCCCACCCTCACCTTCTCCCACAGAGTTCAAAAGTCTGTTCTGTATTTCTGTGTCTCTTTTTCTGTTTTGCATATAGGGTTATCGTTACCATCTTTCTAAATTCCATATATATGTGTTAGTATGCTGTAATGTTCTTTATCTTTCTGGCTTACTTCACTCTGTATAAGGGGCTCCAGTTTCATCCATCTCATTAGGACTGGTTCAAATGAATTCTTTTTGACGGCTGAGTAAAATTCCATGGTGTATATGTACCACAGCTTCCTTATCCATTCATCTGCTGATGGGCATCTAGGTTGCTTCCATGTCCTGGCTATTATAAACAGTGCTGCGATGAACATTGGGGTGCATGTGTCTCTTTCAGATGTGGTTTCCTCAGTGCAACACGTATTTCTTAAACATGCCCTTGGTGACAGGCACTTTTGTAGGTCTTGGGGGATATTTGGAATGTGTGATGAGATAGACAAAGGCCAGTCCTCGTAGGGTGAGCCTTCTATTGGGGTAGACAGTGAACAGTGCACAGATTATCTCATTTCTGATCATGATGAATGACGACGTGGCAAAATTCATGCAGGACGCAGGTTCCCAGAGCGACTGAGAAGAGGCGACTATTTCCGCTTGAGCTGACAGAGAGGCTTTGTCTGAGGAAGAGACATCTGAGCAGAGTGGCGTTTGCACAGAAGCCACCCAGGGAAGATGAGGGAACCACAAGTGTGCATCGCCTGAACGAGGAGTGAGGAGTGATAAAAGTCAGCAGGGTGGGCAGGGCTTGTGCGAGGTTTCCAGGTCCCACTGAGAGAGCGTGTGTTTTCCTAAGAGAAATGGGAAGTCATTGGTGAGTTTGAGCAAGAGGTGACATGAACAGATGCCTGCCTTGATGTTTCTTTAAAACACTTCTATTGCAGGAAGGGGGACCCCAACACTTGGAAATATATTGTCCAAGGGGACACACGGCTGACAGAGCGTGAGACTTTATTGGGAAGGGTGGAGAGCAGCAGGTTAAAGGAACGCAGGAGGACTCTGTTGAGTGACTCACCGTCTCGGGTTTTATGGTTTGTCAGCTGTGTCTCCTTGGACCATTTGTTTCCGGACAATTCATTTCTGAATGTTAGACAAGAACTCACTCTCAGGTCTTGGAAGGGGTCCCCTTCCTGCAACACTTCTCTGGGTGGAGCATTTATCATTGTTTATTCTGCCCTACTTTAGAGAAGTCCCATTTTACTTTGTTCCCTGAGTTTCAGATAAATAATGAGTTGTCCTTTCTTGCTTGAGTCACAAGCTGGTGACTCATGCATGACCTTTGTTGATGTTGTGCCTTCCACCAATCCCAGATAAAATTGTTTTTTTTTTTTTTCAGCAAATTCAAAATTGCAGAATAGCAATAGAATTGCAGAATAGCAAAAAAAATTTTTAATAAAAATTAAAAATTAAAAAATTTAAATTTTATTAAAAAATAAAAATTTTAAATTAAGAAACCTCCAAACTTAACAAAAATTACAATTATAGTATAATATTGAGAAAATAATAATAGTTGTTAACACTGTCATTTCAGCACTTACTACATCCAACTGCTCTCCAAGGCATTGTGTGAAATGCTTTATCTTCAAGCCCCCGTTTATCCTTGTAATAGCCTTGTGAGTTAGGCACTGCTATGTCCATCTCAGAGAGGGGAAGTTCAAGGTGCTAAGGTAAGTTGCCCACAGTCATACAGCTAGTAACTAGCAGAGGTAGAATTCAAACCAACCACGCAGACTCCAAAGCCTGTGTTCTCAGCTACCTTGTAGATTCATAGGCACCGTCTTAGATTGGCGAGTATTTTGTCCCTTTATGCAGCCCAGCCTCACATCTTGGACTGCTCTGAGTGACCCATGTCTGGTACCACTTTTCACCTGTCCCAACCACCCTCTTCTGTCTTCCTGGTAAGATCTCCATTCCTCTAAAATACCCCATTCTCTCAAATTATCTTTTTTTACCCCCAGTGAAATTGTCATTCCTCCGGATTAACTACCCCTAAGAAGTGTTAGGAAGAGAGTAATGTGATTAAACCAATTCTCACTGAATATAAGTGGCAAAACTGTTTTTAATGATGACTAGGTATCATACAGAAATGTATGTATGATGACTAGCTATCATACATGACTAGTATCATACATCATTAACAGAGTTAATTCACAATTAAATATTATGTTCTTTCAGTATTTCTTTAAAGACATCTTTATTAAATAACCAGGTTCTATTCTAGGAGTACAGTGCTGAACAAGACAGATAAGGTTCCTCTCTCATGGAGTTCACTTTCTGGTAGGGGGTGGATGACCATAACATAAAAGGAAGATACTAGGTGTTACAGACATGTTCACTTAGGTACCTGAGACACTGGGAGTTGGAAAAGAGTAAAGCAAGTGAAATCAAGAGTTTTGGGGGGGCAGGGCCTAGTGTAGGTGGAGTGAGAAAGAAGAGTTATCTTGTGAATTGGACACCAAAAGGGTGGTGGTACCACTCACCAAGCAAGGAAACCCAGGGAAGGGGTGTCAGTTCTGAAGTGTGGGACTTGTGGAGGTCCTATCAGATGAGAAAGATGCCCACTGGGAAGTTGTATTTATGACTCTAAATCTTGGGAGAGAGAATGAAGCTAGAGATGTTTGTGGGAAACCTTGGCACATAGCTAGAACAGCTAACTTCATCCCGTGGTTTCTGTAACCATCCTCCTCCTCCACTCTCCTCCCTTCCCTTCAGCTAGTAAATCTGTTTTGGGCAATCACCTACCTCAAACAAGAAACATGTTGCTATCAGTGTTACTTCTGGAAGCTGTGCCATGGAAGAGGACATTTGGGAAGTGACAAGCTCAGTGCTTCTAAGAAGGGGAAGAAAATTATATTCTAAAGTCAGAACATGAAGTTGTGGCTATATCTTTAATGCTCTTTTGGTGTTATTAACTCATAACTCAAGGACTTCATTCTAGAGTGAGTCTCCATTCACCTTTAGGACTGTGGCCCCTCATTTCTGCCTGGAGAAACGCAATACCAGAGTGCATATGATGCCCCAAATGGCCTAATGGCTTACGGGTTATTTTCTGTGCCTAGTGTTTATCTATTAGGTGTGATTAAACTGGGAAGGAAAACAAACCAAGACTAGACCAGCAAACAAATCTATTATTATTATTTTTTAACACAAATGCCCGAGTGTAGGATTGCTTTTTATTACCTTACCTCTGGAATGCTACTAATAGCTGTAATATACTTTATTCCACAAAGAAGTTTCTTGTAGTTTTTATAGGGGAACACTTTTATGCTGTTTCCTAATTAGGCTAAATCAGAAAATCATTGTTTCCATTTCCAATTTCTAGATCACCAATAGAAATAAATCTAAATGATATTGTTGTAGGCTTTATAATTTGTATGTGTGTGCATGCTTAGTTGCTCAGTCATGTTTGACTCTGTGATTCCATGGGCCATAGCCCACCAAGCTCCTCTGTCCTTGGGATTCTCCAGGCAATAATACTGGAGCGGCTCGCCATTTCTTCCTCCAGGGGATCTGCCCAACCCAGGGATGGAACCTGTGTCTCCCGCGTTGCAGGTGGATTCTTTCCTGCTGAGCCGCCGGGGCAATCCCTTCTGCTCCTTACCCAACCCAAACCATACAGTCAACTTCTGATTATTTGATTTCTAGGTCTGCTTGCTTGAGGCAGCCCACTTCCAGCCTGTGGGTGGAGGCAGACATTCTGGTTCACCCTGTGTCCTGCCACAGCACTGATACTTGAGGTCTCGGGTTCTGCATCAGTAGAAAGGGTCTTTTGATCCATTCCATCTAGGAACCCCAAATTTTGTTTCTGGGTGAAATTTTCTTTTGTGAATCAGGATATTGGGCAGCTGTTGAGTGGCATTTGTTTTTCTACTTTCCTTTTTCCTTATGCCTACTGATTCATCAAAGTTTAAAATCTTAACCATCCTCTAAAGTCAACCTAAATCAAACATACACCCAACTTCCTGAATCCAATTCAGAGGTGTTTCTTCAAGCCCGTGTATGGGTTTGACTTCATGCAGGGGCCTTGCAGTAGGAACAGAGCATTTTGTTACCGGCCTACAGAGCCACAGAGCAAAGGGCCCTTGACCTTCCACTGGCCTCCTAATGGCGGCCCTGTTCTGCCTCTCTGGACCTCTATTTCCCTGTCTCTGTGAAACAAGGGGGTTGGATTTGATGTTGTGTCTTTGTTGACGCTGATCTAATTTTTCACTTTGCTTGGTTTCCCTATGTGAAAAACCATGCGTCAGATCTCACTCCTCCCTGGCCACCCCACCAGGGACTTAGGCTTTCATGGTTTTTGCTGATAAGTCAGAAATGTACACAGCCATTCATGCCAGCTCATCCAGGCCATGCCATGGCAACAGACCATCTAGTCAGTGATGGGGGAGGTGATTTATGATAGCAGTCACTGGGATCTGTATAGAGAGTTTTCTTTCTCCAGCACCAGCTGACTTGAATGGATGTTAGAAACCTAAACCTTAAACATTTCTCCCCCCGTGTGCTGGCTCAGATGGAATTTGTAAAAGACTTGGCTGCTCTTGCTGAAATATGTGCATTGTATCTAATGGTAGTTTACACATTTGCGCAATGTTTTGCGTTTTTCTTAACATGCTTATTTGATCTTTTCAAAATGTCTGTAGTATGACCCAGGCAGTTATGGCCATTCCTGAGAAAAGTCCCCTTCCTGTTGCCTGTGCCCTGGATGCCACCACTTCAGCCCAGGTGCAGCAGGTGCCCTGTTCCACTGCCCCTTGTGAAAATGTGTTAATTAGCACTGTTTGTCAAAGCCTTTCATTTTACATCACCCTCTGGAAGAGTAAATAGCAATGCCCTAGATAACATAAATGAGTCAATACAGTCAGATTCGGTTGTACAAAATGCTAACAATCCTCCTCTAAGGATGCAGACTCACTTTGACCTTAGAGGCCCAGAGAAGCTGCCACTGGTTTCACAGGCTCTATTTCTGGTCCACAGAGCAGATGGCTTTTTTTTTTTACAGTCACACTTGCCAAGTGTATATATTTTTTCTGTTTAGCTGCTCTGGGTCTTTGTTGTTATGTGCAGGCTTTCTCTAGTTGCGAGGAGTGGGGGGTCCTCTCTAGTTGCAACGCGTGGGCTTCTCACTGCAGTGACTTCTCGTTGTGGAGCACAGGCTCTAGGGTTCTTGGGCTTCTGCAGTTATGGTGCATGGGCTTAGTTGCCCCAGGATATGTGGGGTCTTCTGGAGCAGGGATCAAACCGGGACCCCTGCATTGGCAGGCAGATTCTTAATCATGGGACCACCAGGGAAGTCGTAGCTGGCTTTTGAGTAAAACAAACTAGCACTTTTTACTCAACTTTGTTTCATGTTGGAGTTGTAAGTAGGCTTAGAGGTCATTTCTGTGAGCTGAATTGTGTCCCTTGAAAATTTACCTGTTAAAGTCCTAATCCCCAGTACTCCAGAATGTGACTGCATTAGGAGATGTGGCCTTCAGAGAGGTAAATTAAAGTGAGGCTATTAGGGAAAGACTAGAGATCTCTTCAAGAAAATTAGAGATACCAAGGGAACATTTCATGCAAAGATGGGCTCAATAAAGGACAGAAATGGTATGGACCTAACAGAAGCAGAAGATATTAAGAAGAGGTGGCAAGAATACACAGAAGAACTGTACAAAAAAGATCTTCACGACCCAGATAATCACGATGGTGTGATCACTAACCTAGAGCCGGACATATTGGAATGTGAAGTCAAGTGGGCCTTAGGAAGCATCACTACAAACAAAGCTAGGGGAGGTGATGGACTACCAGTTGAGCGATTTCAAACCTTAAAAGACGATGCTGTGAAAGTGCTGCACTCAATATGCCAGCAAATCTGGAAAACTCAGCAGTGGCCACAGGACTGGAAAAGGTCTGTTTTCATTCCAATCCCAAAGAAAGGCAATGCCAAAGAATGCTCAAACTACTGCACAATTGCGCTCATCTCACACACTAGCAAAGTAATGCTCAGAATTCTCCAAGCCATACTTCAGCAATATGTGAACCGTGAACTTCCAGATGTTCAAGCTGGTTTTAGAAAAGGCAGAGGAACCAGACATCAAATTGCCAACATCCATTGGATCATCGAAAAAGCAAGAGAGTTCCAGAAAAATATCTACTTCTGCTTTATTTACTATGCCAAAGCCTTTGACTGTGTGGATCACAAACTGTGGAAAATTCTTCAAGAGATGGGAATACCAGACCACCTGACCTGCCTCTTGAGAAATCTGTATGCAGGTCAGGAAGCAACAGTTAGGACTGGACATGGAAAAACAGACTGGTTCCAAATCAGGAAAGGAGTACATCAAGGCTGTATATTGTCACCATGTTTATTTAACTTATATGCAGAGTACATCACGAGAAATGCTGGGCTGGATGAAGCACAAGCTGGAATCAAGATTGCCGGGAGAAATATCAATAACCTCAGATATGCAGATGACACCACCCTTATGGCAGAAAGTGAAGAGGAACTAAAAAGCCTCTTGATGAAAGTGAAAGAGGAGAGTGAAAAAGTTGACTTAAAGCTCAACATTCAGAAAACTAAGATCATGGCATCTGGTCCCATCACTTCATGGGAAATAGATGGGGAAACAGTGGCTGACTTTATTTTTCTGGGCTCCCAAATCACTGCAGATGGTGATTGCGGCCATGAAATTAAAAGACGCTTACTCCTTGGAAGGAACGTTATGACCAACCTAGATAGCATATTAAAAAGCAGAGACGTTACTTTGCCAACAAAGGTCCCTCTAGTCAAAGCTATGGTTTTTCCAGTGGTCATGTATGGGTGTGAGAGTTGGACTGTGAAGAAAGCTGAGTGCCGAAGAATTGATGCTTTTGAGCTGTGGTGTTGGAGAAGACTCTTGAGAGTCCCTTGGACAGCAAGGAGATCCAACCAGTCCATCCTAGAGGAGATCAGTCCTGAGTATTCATTGGAAGGACTGATGCTGAAGCTGAAACTGCAATACTTTGGCCACCTGATGCTCAGAGCTGATTCATTTGAAAAGACCCTGATGCTGGGAACGATTGAGGGCAAGAGGAGAAGGGGACGACAGAGGATGAGATGGCTGGATGGCATTACCGACTCGATGGACATGAGTTTGGGTGGACTCCAGGAGTTGGTGATGGGTAGGGAGGCCTGGCGGGCTGCGGTTTATGGGGTTGCAAAGAGTCGGACACGACTGCACGACTGAGCCTACTGATTAGGGTGGCCCCTAATGGAATATGACTGACACCCTTTGAGAAGAGGAGATTCAGGCCCAGACACGTGCAGAGGAAGCCGTGTGAGCACACAGGGAGAGGGTATGTCACCTACCAGCCACGGAGAGAGGCCCCAGAAGACCCGGATCCTGCCAGCACCTTGATCTTAGACGTAGAGCCTCCAGAATTAGAAGAAAATAGATTCTGTTGTTTATGCTGCCCAGTCTGTGATATTTGTCATGGTGTCCTTTGCTTAGTCGCTAAGTTGTGTCTGACTCTTTGTGACCCCATGGCCTGTAGCCCACCAGGCTCCTCTGTCCTTGGGATTTTCCAGGAAGAATACTGGAGTGGGTTGCCATTTCTTCCTCCAGAGGATCTCCCTGAGCCAAGGATCAAACCCACGTCTCCGTCATCTCCTGCCTCGGCAGGTGAATTCTTCCCCACTGTACCACCCGGGACGCCATTTGTTATGCTAGCCCCAGTACAGTCACTGGGGCCTGGCTTCAGCCCAGTTGGGCTCTCTCCCCCTAACCCTTGCTAGATGGTTACTTAGCCTTTGTTTGGACCCTTCTAGTGATGTGAACTTGCTACCTCACAAGGCAGCTAAGATCTTGGCTCACTTAGGACTCTTTCACTTGAGGTGGCAGAAAACCTTACCCAGGGTACCTTAAGCAAAACAAGGAGTGTATTGTTTAACTGAACAGTCCAGCAGATGGCCTTAGGTGTGGCTTTAACTGGGTCTCAGAAGGTGTGATCAGAGCCTGTGTCTCCTACGAGCTGTCTCCTATTGGGTATATTCTGGGCTTATACCGGCGGTCCCAGGCAGGTCCACATCTTCCCAGGGTCAAATCCAGCTGAAAGGACAAAGTGCTGCATTCCCTTAGTTTCTGCTTAGCAGCTGAAACAACATGCCTGTTTTGCTGACTGCTCACAGGTATGACTTTGGGCTCACACAGCCCACTCCCTGTTCAGCAGAAAAGCCCTTCATGTATCTGAATGTCCCTCCTACAGCTTTGCTTCTCTAGTTCCCTCAGGGATTTTCTGCAGAACATCTTATCCTAGACTCTCCTCTTTTTATCTTCCCCCTCACTCAGACTCCTTTTTTTTCTTTTTTGTCAGTGATCTCCTAATTGTAACCACTTCCTGCTGTGGTCTGGCCAAAGTCAAGAACAGTAGGATTATTATGTCCTTTTGGTTTGGTCATGATATTCCTTCAGCCTGAATTTTGATGGACTTGTTTACAGCATAGGGTCAACTAAAACTCCTGAGGCCTTTTTCAAATTAATTGCTATGACAGATGTCAGTGGTTCTTGTCTGGAAATTACAAAGTTTGTATTTTATGTATACCTCAGGCCATCTTACAGAAAATTTTTAAACAGAATCGTGGTGTGTGTGGATGTATATATAGGTGTATGTATATGTATGTGTATTTGGTCATGTGATTTTTACCCAAATGGAAAGTATAACAACAAAACAGCATATTGTATCTTTCAGCTGGTTGGACTCCATTAATCAGGGGTCTATTTTGTTTCTGTTTTTTTCTATTTTATTTTAAACGTCCTTATTTTTCTAGTATATGTGCTGCCGAAGCGAGCACTAAACATCCTTATTTTTCTACCTAGAGATATACACAAGCTGAGAAAAAGTAGATTGATAAAAACTAAAAGAGCAATGGAGAAATGTACAGATGGCCAGGAAGCAGCGCCGTGACCTGGCTGATGGTTTCCACTATCATTCTCTCAGCTTAGCTTGCTGGTCATTTGGAGAAAGAAGATTCAAAAGCAGCAAATAAAGAATGACTTACGACCAGCAGAGACTAAGACCTCACTTTTACCTTTTCTTTTTCTAGCAGAGAAAATAGAAGGAAATATTAGTAGCTGTAGAAAACATATACAACTAAATGGATTTTCTTTCCCCCCCAACTTACTCTTCGGACATGTGGTATGAGTCTTATACTGTGCTCTACAAAGATGTAGCTGGCTAGTGGTCAGCTACACTTGACGATAGAAGGTTGGCGTCTTCCAGAGTCCCTGCTGGTGATCCGTTTGGCTGTGCTGTGGTTGGCGTGGCAGCACCACTGACTGACCCTTTGAGCCTTGTGGCTTGTATGCTAATTCTCACCCTGGTGAGATAGGCCTGTGGGGCCCAAGAGCCTTGTTATCTGCTTGTGCACATATGCTGAGGGCCCATTGAATACTACTCCAGGATGCCCCCCCAGAATACAAACTGCAGTCAACTGTTCAGTGAACTATTGTTTGTTCATAAATGACTGGATATTTATCTTCAAGCGTAGCCTGTTAACATTGATCTAAAATACTGCCAGATGTGGACATCCATTGTTTTAATCATCCTAGTTGTAGGCCTCTTTTATAAGACAGTTTATTCTTTCACATGAAGAGAAAAAGGCCTTCAGCCTTTGACTAAGTACACACATGCTCAGTCATTCAGTCATGTCCGATTCTTTGCGACCCTGTAGACTGTAGCCCACCAGGCTCCTCTGCCCATGGGGTTTTGCAGGCAAGAATACTGGAGTAGGTTGCCTTCCTTTTCCAGGAGATCTTCCGGACCCAGGGATAGAACCCATGTCTCTTGGATCTCCTGCATTCTCTACCCACATACCCATCACTTATTCCTATACCATGATCAAGTATCTTATTATATTATACATATGTATATAATTACAAGTGTGCATATATAATTACCAATATAATGGGTGCCTGTGTTGCAAAAGAGTCAGACACACTCTTTTGCAACCCCAAAGACTGTGGCCTGCCAGGCTCCTCTGTCCATGGGATTCTCCAGGCAAGAATAGAGGAGTGGGTAGCCATTCCCTTCTTCAGGGGATCTTCCCAATCCAGGGATCGAATCCAGGTCTCCTGCATTGCAGGCGGATTCTTTAATCTGAGCCAAGCAGAGAAGCCCAATAGATGCCTACATATACATATAATTACAAGGATAGTTTGTGCATAGCTTACATTTTTTTTTTTTTCATAGCTTACATTTATACCTTGTTCACTGCCATATACCTGGCATTTGGCACAGACTATTCAATAAATATTTGTTGTGTGATGTTCTATTTAAAGTATTGATATTTTCCCACTAGTCGATGAGTATTTATTGAGTGTGTCCTATGTGTCAAGCACAGTGGATAAATCTAAGTCAACATAATATTAAATAGACATCACCCTGCATGGAGCATACAGTTAAGTTGTCAGTGTAGAGTTACAACTCAGAAAAGGGTTATGAGGAGAAGCACATGATACTATGATCACATATAAGAAGCTGAGTGAGCTCTGAAGGAGGAGTAGGATGTCAGGGCACAGGTAGGAATGGGTGGGGACAGTGGCCCAGTGGGTCCCTTGGGAATTCATGTGGCTAGAGGACAGAGAGCTAGGCAGAGCACTGTGTCATAAAGGCTACTGAAAAAGGAAGCTTTGTAATAGAAACTTTTTTGTTAGCAGTTTTGATTCAGAATTTCCTATCGTATTACATATAATACTTTCAGATGATCCAGGTGGCTCTTGAAGCAAATGAATACTTTCTTAAGTTTATCTCTACAGAATGCCAATTTTCTTTGTCCAGAAGGAACCAATCATGGCAATACTGAGTATTTCATGTGCCTTTCTTAACTATTTGTATGACAATTGGACTTATACCCAATCTCATAATAGATTCAAATAAGGAAGTAATATTGAATATTAATTAAGTTAGGATGTCGTATTGTTTTTTAATTTAGACGTTTTATTTTCTGTTGCAGTATAGCCGATTAACAATCTTGTGATAGTATCAGGTGAACACGGGAGGGACTCAGCTGTACATATACATGTGTCCATTCTTCTAGGATGTTGTGTTGTTTTTAAACCAAAATAGGAATCTAGATAATGATTCCTTCTGGCAGGAGAACCATGGGTCAGATATCATACATCATTTACTGCCTCTGTTTATAGCTACATGAAATGTAGTAATTGATTTCTGCTGCTGCTGCTAAGTCGCTTCAGTCATGTCCGACTCTGTGCGACCCCATAGACAGCAGCCCACAAGGCTCCCCCCGTCCCTGGGATTCTCCAGGCAAGAACACTGGAGTGGGTTGCCGTTTCCTTCTCCAATGCATGAAAGTGAAAAGTGAAAGTGAAGTCGCTCAGTCGTGTCTGACTCTTCGTGACCCCATGGACTGCAGCCCACCAGGCTCCTCTGCCCATGGGATTTTCCAGGCAAGAGTACTGGAGTGGGTTGCCATTGCCTTCTCCGAATTGATCTCTATTCTTTGAGAAAGTAGATATACACAAGGGGCTTCCCAAGTGGTGCTGGTGGTAAAGAATCTGCCTGCCAATGCAGGAGACAAAAGAGATGCAGGTTTGATCCCTGGGGAAGGAAATAGCAACCCACTCCAGTATTCTTGCTTGGAAAATCCTATAGACAGAGAAGCCTGGTGGGCTATAGTCCATGCAATTGCAAAGAGTCAGACTTGACTGAATGACCGAGCACACATATATACAAGAGCACTGAAAGATAACCAGTGAAGTCTCTCCCACCCTTGGGACAGCCCCTCAGCCCCCCTAAACTGTCCACTGGAGCCCATCAGTGACATGAGGGCTAGCATCTTCTTCCAGAGATATTCTCTTCACATGTAAGTGCACACATGTGTATGTAACTCTCTTCCTCTGACGTGAGGGTTAGAATGCTGTATTTGCTATTCAGCAGTTCCAAAGAATAGCAAGGAGAGATAAGAAAGCCTTCCTCAGTGAACAATGCAAAGAAATAGAGGAAAACAGTAGAATGGGAAAGACTAGAGATCTCCTCAAGAAAATTAGAGATACCAAGGGAATATTTCATGCAAAATGGGCTCAATAACAGAAGCAGAAGATATTAAGAAAAGGTGGCAAGAATACACAGAAGAACTATAAAAAAAAGATCTTCATGACCCAGATAACCACGATGGTATGATCACTCACCTAGAGCCAGATCCTGGAATGTGAAGTCAAGTGGGCCTTAGGAAGCATCACTACGAACAAAGTTAGTGGAGGTGATTGAATTCCAGTTGAGCTATTTCAAATCCTAAAAGATGATGCTGTGAAAGTGCTGCACTCAATATGCCAGCAAATTTAGAAAACTCTGCAGTGGCCACAGGAATGGAAAAGGTCTGTTTTCATTCCAGTCCCAAAGAAAGGCAATGCCAAAGAATGCTCAAACTACTGCACAATTGCACTCTTCTCACACACTAGCAAAGTAATGCTCAAAATTCTCCAACCCAGGCTTCAACAGTACATGAACCATGAACTTCCAGATGTTCAAGCTGGATTTAGAAAAAGCAGAGGTACCAGAGATCAAATTGCCAACATCCATTGGATCATTGAGAAAGCAAGAGAGTTCCAGAAAAACATCTACTTCTGCTTTATTGACTATGCCAAAGCCTTTGACTGTGTAGATCACAACAAACTGTGGAAAATTCTTCAAGAGATGGGAATACCAGACCACCTGACCTGCCTCTTGAGAAATCTGTATGCAGGTCAGGAAGCAACGGTTAGCACTGGACATGGAACAACAGACTGGTTCCAAATCAGGAAAGGAGTACGTCAAGGCTGTATATTGTCACCTTGCTTATTTAACTTATATGCAGAGTACATCATGAGAAACGCTGGGCTGGATGAAGCACAAAATGAATCAAGATTGCCAGGAGAAATATCAATAACCTCAGATATGTAGATGACACCACTGTTCCGGCAGAAAGTGAAGAAGAACTAAAGAGCCTCTTGATGAAAGTGAAAGAGGAGAGTGAAAAAGTTGACTTAAAGATCAACATTCAGAAAACCAAGATCATGGCATCTGGTCCCATCACTTCATGGCAAATAGATGGGGAAACAATGGAAACAGTGAGAGACTTTATTTTTTTTGGGCTCCCAAATCACTGCAGATGGTGATTGCAGCCATGAAATTAAAAGATGCTTGCTCCTTGGAAGAAAAGTTATGACCAACCTAGACAGCATATTAAAAGCAGAGACATTACTTTGCCAACAGAGATCCACCTAGTCAAAGCTATGGTTTTTCCAGTGGTCATGTATGGATGTGAGAGTTGGACTATAAAGAAAGCTGAGTGCAGAAGATTTGATACTTTTGAACTGTGGTGTTGGGGAATATTCTTGAGAGTCCCTTGGACTGTAAGGAGATTCAACCAGTCCATCCTAAAGGAAATAAGTCCTGAATATTCATTGGAAGGACTGATGCTGAAGCTGAAACTCCAATACTTTGGCCACCTGATGTGAAGAGCTGACTCATTTGAAAAGACCCTGATGCTGGGAAAGATTGAGGGCAGGAGGAGAAGGGGACGACAGAGGATGAGATGGTTGGATGGCATCACCGACTCAATGGACATGAGTCTGAGTAAACTCTGGGAGTTGGTGATGGACAAGGCGGCCTGGCGTGCGTCAGTCCATGGGGTCGCAAAGAGTCGGACATGACTGAGCGACTGAAATGAGTGACTTTTAGCTTGCTTTAGGTGACAACATCAAGTGGTTAGTGGCTGGTGGATTTTTGATGAAATGTGATATATTCACAACTTAAGCATTTTAAAACTCAAAAATATAAAAACATTTGCTAATCTTTGGATGTATGGCCAAACCTTTTCCTTGAAAATGATTCTGTTATTGGGTTTATGATTTCCATTGGTTTTGGTTTCTTTAGTGTGGAGCACAGATGTAAAGACACTTTAAAGACAGTCTGAATATGGAATTCTACTAGCCTTTCTGTTATTTTAACCTAGGTTTTTAATGGTTGCTTTCCCATGCCTAATTTTATAGTTTTTCCCATCTTTTAAGTCTTAATTTTTACATGATTATCAAAAAGTACATAACCCACTATACAAACTCAAAATCTACAGAAATGCACTCCTTAGACAGTGAATGATCTATGATCACAAATCTCTAAGATAGCCATCGGTCATGTTTTAGTATCTGTGTCTTCTAGATTTGTTTATGTACTAATATAACTTGAATATGGAGACACACATTCAACATTATAACACAGTGACCAGGAGGCCTTTGTTTCAAAGAGATCTTTCTAATAGTTCCCAAAAGGAGGTTTAGAAGTATATATGTGTCAGGGGTGGAGGGGAGAGCACTTTAGTTTTCCAGAGATTGACATTTAGTGCCCAAGAGCCAGGATCCTGAACATCCCCCAGTGAATGGGTATGTCCTGTATGATAAAAAATTATGCCATCCAAAATGAAAGTGGCCCATCGAGAAATACTGTTTTCACGAGAATAGTGCTGCTTTTTGTCCTCAGGTTTTATCCATTTACATACATTTTATTAAATTACTATAGTTCACAGAGCGCTTGAGCAGAGGGGCTCCTTTTGAGAACAAGATGAAGAGGACCCAGTCCTTGCCTGCCAGGACCTCTCAGGCTTCTGTGTGCAGCACTTGTAGACTGTGATGAGCAGGCGAATGGAAACAGAGAGTCTAACAGAACAGGGTGAGATAGGATCAGTTATACCTGGGGACATGTGAGACGGTTTCTTAGAAGAGATGAGCCCTTTCAAGGATCAGACTCTCACAGTCACAGATACTAGTGCCCAACGTCGAGTCTTGGAAGAAGGAAGAGGCGTGTCACTGGCTCGCCACTTCTGGGTGAGCCCCGGGCATGAGGTGAGGCCACACCTGCCGCATGTTGCTCAGCTCCCTGACTCTCGGCCACACCTTCACTCTCTGTCTGCTTGTTTTTGCTTCCACTGGGGCATGAGAAGTGTTCCATGATGGTGGCTCGGGTGGGAATTCCCAGGAATGCCAGCTAGGATCCATGCAAGCCAGCCGGCCCTGGGTATGGGATAAGAAAGGGGAGGCAGGACACGAACCTGCAGACAGTGACAGGGAAGCCCTTTTCTGCTAGACAGGAGCGAGAAGGCCTGCGAGGACGCCCACAGTGAGGGTACATCCTGGAGGCCGGATGGGAGGAGGGGGATGGATATGAGAAAACAGGAATTCTCGAACTGAAATTTAACTCTTCAGGGCTTAAATCTTCTATTTTAGTTGTCTTCTAAAAAGTCTGTATATATATCTTCCTGCCTTTTAAAGCTGACAGTCGGGAACATCATCTGACTATAAGGTTGTCAGTATGAACTAGTAATTATACTGGAAATAAGCTTCATTCTTCATTCACTGTTTACACTGAATGCTGACTTTAATTAGCAGCTGGTGTCTGCCTGCTCTAGAAAGACATCTGTCATGGTATCTGAAGGAATTTGTTTGTTTGTTTTTCTGACAAGTTTATATAGACCATAAAAGAACAACCTGGGAATAATGGAACCCAGCCTAAGGGTGAGCCCATATACTGTTCATCTTTCAGAAAACCTAAGCTGATTCATGTATGAGGCAAACCACAGACAGTACTCCAAGTGTCTGGTACTTATGACCACTTCTTCCCCATTAGGAATTGGTATTCCTATGAAACTCCAGCCAGGTGTAGCTAAGGACATTGTCCTAAAGGTCTGTAACCTGTCAAAATGTTACTTTCTGAATTTTAGTTTGTTCCAGGCCTGGAGCAACACTTGTGTGCGTTGGAACACTGTGTCTTTGTGCAAGGACTTGAACCACCGGTTGAGCTCATGTTCAGTCGGCATCTGCAAATACTTCATGTCTGGTTGATAAAGAACATCTTTACGCAGGGTATTTTGTTTTCATCCAGTGTTCTTTAAAATTAAAAAAAAAATTATTATTCTTTTTTTTTGGTTGCGCTGGGTCTTCATTGCTACACTTGGGCTGTCTCTGGTTGCAGTGTGCAGGCTTCTCATTGTAGCAGCTTCTCTTGTGGCAGAGCACAGGCCATAAACTGTGTGGGCTGAGTAATTGTAGTGCATGGGCTTAGTTGCTCCATGGCTTATAGGATCTTCCTGGACCAGGGATCGAACCTGTGTCCTCTGCATTGGCAGGTAGACTCTTAACCACTGGACCAACAGGAAAATCCCACCCCATGGTTTTTCTTTTTTGAGAAACTTTTCTGTTTCTCCATTAGAGGCCTGGCAGCATGCTTGTTGCCAGTTACTCATTCAGCTGAGAATGGGTTCTCTCCCAGTGGTATTGCTGTTTTGTCTCATTCATTTGAGAGCATTTTTGCATAATCCTACTTCAGTCTTTCTCTGCTGCTCCTAACCTGTGTTGTCTCTGGAACAGAGGATAATTTCCAGAGTGGATCTGGACTGGAGAGGTTCACTCATCTCTTCATAAATCCTGAGACTTTGATCCTTCTTATATCTTTCAAACACCCTCTCTACCTACACATGCTTGGGGTTTCATGGTTAACCTTCCACTATTCCCTCTGCCTGTGATGCTCATCCCTCCCTCTTTTGTCCATTTGCTTCTAACCCAGGTACCTTGTGGAGAAGGCAATGGCACCCCACTCCAGTACTCTTGCCTGGAAAATCCCATGGACGGAGGAGCCTGGCAGGCTGCAGTCCATGGGGTCACTAAGAGTCGGACACGACTGAGCGGCTTCACTTTCCCTTCTCACCTTCATGCATTGGAGAAGGAAATGGCAACCCACTGCAGTGTTCTTGCCTGGAGAATCCCAGGGACGGGGGAGCCTGGTGGGCTGCTATGGGGTCGCACAGAGTCGGACACGACTGACGCGACTTAGCAGCAGCAGCAGCAGGTGTCTTGGAACCTCCCCTTTGTCATAGTCAGTACTTTGGGCAGACCTCCTGGAGTATTGTATTTAACTTAACTTGCCTCTGTGTCTGTCTCCCCACTAGACTAAGTTACTTGAAGGCACGGAGGATTTCTCCGTTTTTTAAGAAACACTTTTTAAATGTTTATTTTTATTCACTTATTCGTCTGCTCTGGGCCTTAGTAATGGCATGAAGGACCATCGACCTTTGTTGCAGCATGTAGGATCTTTTCATTGCAGCAACGGGGGACCTAGTTCCCTGACCAGGGATTGAACTTGGGCTCCCTGAGTTGCGAGTGTGGAGTGTTAGTCATGGACCACTAGGGAAATCCCAATTTCACTTCATTTTTTAAAATTCCCCTTTAGTCCAGCATAGTGTATAGCACAGAGTGGTACCTCAGTTAATGTTTATTCAGCAAAGTTCATGTTCTCTGTGGTTTAGAAATGTTCTCAGGGGGCATTCAGCCATGTTATAGATGGTTTGAATTACAGAAGTAGGGCATCATAATTAACCGACAACTGTGTTAGGAATTGCAGGATGACTCACAATTATTTATATCTGTATCTTGAATACTGTCTTTCTAGGGGGGGGGGAAAGTACCAGTTTTATTATAAGATAATCACCAATCAACTTATCTTGTTAATACTGTGGGTTGTGGTTTTGTAAGAAATTAGAATCTCAAGAGTACTTTTCTCCCACCATTATATTTTGCTCAAATATTGAATCAAGGAGTTTGACGTGTGATTTGAGTTTTCCATGGTGTGGTATTCTCTGCTGAATCATCTGCACCTTACCAACTGTGTTCTTTATAGATAAATTATCCATGCCACCAGTTCTAAAATTGTCTTTATTTCTTGTCTATTTTATACTTACTGACTTCCCACTGTGAAACAGGAAAGCAGTGATATTGTTTCTGAGCTGTTTCACTATAGGTGTTTGGTAGGTCTCCATATCTCACTGAGAGGCATTTTTCAGACTCTTCTTCTGTATTTCCAGACCTCTTAATGCTCAGGAAAATTTTTGGACCTCAAACATGTGCTCTATATGCAGTATAATGAATTTGGTTGTCCAGAAGATGATTTAGTAAAACATTATAGATTCCTTTTTATTAACAAGTTCTTAATTCCATGAGTGTACATGTATTCATTCGCTAGAGCTGTCATCCCACAAAACAGAAATTTTATTTCCTCACAGTTCTGGAAGCTTAAAGTCCAAGGTCAAGGTGTTGGCAGGATGTGTCTTCTGAGGACTTCTTTCCTTGGCTTGTCGTCCACTGTCTTCGCCTGGTCTTCCCTCTGTGTCTGTCGCTACTCTAATCTTATCAGGACACCAGTCATGTGGGATTAGGGCCCACCCATGTCACATCGCTTCATGGCAAATAGATGGAGAAACAATGGAAATAGTGACAGACTTTATTTTCTTGGGCTCCAAAATCACTGCAGATGGTGACTGCAACCATGAAATTAAAAGATGCTTGCTACTTGGAAGGAAAGTTATGACCAGCCTAGACAGCATATTAAAAAGTAGAGACACTACGTTGCCAACAAAGGTCCATCTAGTCAAAACTATGGTTTTTCCAGTGGTCATGTATGGATGTGAGAGTTGGACTATAAAGAAAGCTGAGCACAGAAGAATTGATGGTTTTGAACTGTGATGTTGGAGAAGACTCTTGAGAGTCCCTTGGACTGCAAGGAGATCCAACCAGTCCATCCTAAAGGAGATCAGTCCTGGGTGTTCATTGGAAGGACTGATGTTGAAGCTGAAACTCCAATACTTTGGCCACCTGATGGGAAGAACTGACTCATTTGAAAAGACCTTGATGCTGGGAAAGATTGAAGGCGGGAGGAGAAGGGGACAACAGAGGATGAGATGGTTGGATGGCATCACGGACTCAATGGACATGAGTTTGAGCAACCTCTGGGAGTTGGTGATGGACAGGGAAGCCTGGCATGCTGCATGCAGTCCATGGGGTCACAAAGAGTCAAGACATGAATGAGCGACTGAACTGATGTTACATCATCTTACCTTAATTACCTCTTTAAAGGTCCTTCCTCCGTATCCAGCCACACTCTGAGATCCTAGGGTTTAGGACTGAGAATTTCAACGTATGCATTTTAGAGGGGACACAGTCAGCACATAAGTCGGTGAATAATGTCACAGTTTAAATATCCCATTCAGATAGTAGAGAGAGTGCTACAGTACTGTTCTGTGATTATTCAATAAATATGTATCTACTACTTTCTCTTTTCATAGACCAAAATGCTGTCTTCCTTTCTGCTTATCCTTTTACCTTTGATGATTTTTTGAGGCCATTGGCTTCTCCAGAATGGTTGGTGAGGAAGGAAAGCTCGTGTCCACATTCTCTTTTGGAATTCTGGGATCAAAGTTTTATCAGAAAAACAGATACTTGGATACTTTCCTTTAATAAGACTAGTAATAATAATACCCTTTACTGAGTGCTTATTAAGGGCAACTCACTGTGTTGTAATGATTGCAATGAGCCTGCAAAGCTGATGTTACTATCTACTTGATACATGAGGAAACTGAGGCTCGGAGACATGGAGTAACTTGCCCTGGATACTTACTTTGTGGTTTTTCCTTTAAGGCACATGTTTGGTCCTGAAGGACTATCAGTTGTGAGATTAGAAGGATGTGGAAAACAAGGATGTATCAACTTGTATCCACTGGGCTTATTGGTGGCATTCTGAGACCTAAGGCTCCCCAAAGTTACAGGCTCCAGTGACTGAATTCCACATGGGCAGAGGTTTGAAGGTATAGCACAGTCTGCCTCTTAAACTGGGCCAGTCGATTCTGGGTTACTTGGAGCCAAGACCTATGGACCACGGCCTAGATTGAATAGTGGTTGTCATGGTAACTGGTTCAAAAGTGGGCTCAAAAGAAAGCTTCAGGATAGGCAATATGACATAAAAGACGTGGGTTCGATCCCTGGGTCAGAAAGATCCCCTGGAGAAGGAAATGGCAACCCACTCCAGGATCCTTGCCTGGAGAATCCCATGGACAGAGGAGCCTGGTGGGCTACAGTTCATGGGGTCACAAAGAGTCAGACGTGACTAAAGGAACTTACCACTCACAGGCAATAAGAACACAAGGAAGATGTATTGCCCAATATTTCATGATGGGATTATGGGCAAGAATTATTGGGAGCTGCCTGGACAGGGCTAGATCAGTGGTTCTCCATCTTTGACTCAGTATTTGAATAACCTGGGGAGCTTTCAAAAGCACGGAGTCTGGGTTCAGCCTAATTGAGAGTGGCATGGGCCTTGATGTCTGTAGTTGTTAACAGCTGCCCAAGTAGCTCTGATGTACAAAGTTAATAAGAAGTAATGAGTTAGGTCAGAGGTTGGCAAGCTGTGACCCAGGGCCAGATCTGGCCTGCTGCCTATTTTGTAGGGTCCAGGAACTAAGAAGTGTTTTTACCCTTTCAGATGGTTGGGGAAAAAAAAAATCTCTATTTTGCAACACTTGAAAATGACATGAAATTTAAATTTCAGTATTCCTAATTCAATTTGTACTGGAACACAGCCATCCGTGCTCATTCATTTACATTTTGTCTATGGTTGCTTTCACGCCACAACGGCAGGGTTGAGTAGTTGCAGAACATCTGAAAGCATGTTTACTATATGGCCCTTTATAGAACATGTTTGCTGAGCATGAGTGAGGTGAAGCTGATGTCATCAGGGCTGCCTTAGAACTTGGAAGGAAACATTTGTGTAACTTGTCGTTTGTATAGTGTACTTTACATTTTAATCTGTGGATTTTTTGTTGTTTCCTAGCAGAAGGGCCCTAGCAGAAGGGCCCTGGTTGATGGATTTATAGCAAGTTTGTTCAGCTGACTTTTTATCAAACAGGTTTGAGACATACTTTTTCCCTCAAAACATACAAATAAAAAGAATACAGAATCCAAAGATTATGATAACCCAGACCATTTCATTATTGAAGATCTCCTAAATCATGCCTAATATCCATTTCTTATCCCATACCCACCACCTCAATCCTTTTGTTGTCTTCCCGCATCTGCTGTACATATTTGCAGTTAATACCAGCTGGATGGCTCCAAGCATTTCCTTTCCTTAATCCAGTGTTGGAAAAAGAGAACATTGTTTGTAGGAATGATTTTAGTATAAAAACACAGTTGAGCAAAATTAGGAAAATAACTGGTGATTGTCAGATTGGTTTGTTTCTTTTACCTTCCAGTTTTCATTCACTTGGGTTTAAAAACAAGAAAAGTATTAAGCTTGGCAAAATTACCCAAGAAATGGAAAATAACCAAGAAAAGGAACCCCCCCAGGCTGTGTTTTGTAGAGAGAAGAAGCCACCCTTTGCTTCTAAACCAGCCCATCTGGCTCAGAAGAGAGAGATCATAAACTTCTGCTTGGATTTACCACTTTAGGCTTTTGTTTATTTTGTTTTCACTCATAATTTTGGTGGTGGTGATTGTGAGAGTGAAAGCTAGAGGCTGATATACATTTATCAATTTCATAAGCATGTGATATCATGGATTTTTTAAAAATAATAAACTTGTATCAATTGAACTCATAGGGAAAAAGTATTTGATTTCCAAATAGTTTATTATTCACCATTGGAGGATCGTTTTCAATGACCTTGAGAGTCTCCTTGTGAGACTACCTGGTGTCTTATGAATTGCAAGTGAGGCCACATATTCATATGTTCTCATTTTTATCCTGTCCTTCCCCATCATGGTGAGGTGGCTACAATCCTAGGCGTATTTACCTTACAGCCACCTGGAAGGAAGCCAGCAATGTCATTACAGATGGCCGTGTGCCCAGACTATCTTAAAAAAGCATCATCTCTGTGACTAATTAAGTTTCAGGAAGGGCGATGTTCGCTTTTATATTAACAAGCATTTTGAAAAGGCTGAGAGCAGATATGTTAGAAGCAATCTTCTTAAGAGTTCATGGTTACATTTAATTGTCCTTTAGTTTCTCCACTCCTGAGTTTGGAAAGCCATCTGCTGGATTGGGGATATTTTGGGCAGGGGGAAAAGGAGTTGATGTTTGCATGTTTTGTATTTCTACTAGTGCCTCATTTTTCTTTCTTTCTTTCTTTCTTTTTTTAAGGGTTCTGTACATTGGTCTGGCCTGCAATACAGCTCGCTATATTTATATTTCCTACCTGGAAAACGCCTGGACTGTTCTGCCCATGGAAGTTCTTCAAGGTAAGTTAATAGTTGGAGTTAAGATTATTTTTCTACCTGACTGAGTTGTGACTACATGATGCCTTCAGCATCTGACTCTGCAGAGGAAGGGCAGGCGCACTGTTTTGTGTGAGTTTGAAATGCTTGTGACGGAAGACGTGACCGCACCGGGGCTGGCTCCTCGGTCCCTCTGAGTGTTCTGTGTTTGCAAGCCGAACACAGTTGGATCATTTCCCACACCCTGTGATTCAACAAAGCCAGAGGAACTCGCGATAAGCTCTTACCTGCAGTTGTTAGGTGTGCACATCCAGAGGTGGCTTTAAATATAAGAGGATTTAGATTTTAAAGATTTTGGTGTTTTTGTCGATTAACTAATTGATAAAAATGTTTGCCATAATTATTTTATTTCTTCAGTTACTTTGATCACAGCTAGTGATTTGTAACTAAAGCTTTACAGTCAGACTGTTGTTTTCCCGTGAGCCTTTAAAATCTTTGCTCAAATATCCTGACCTGAGTTCTTCTCTTTGCTTCACTGGACTGTTTCCCTGCAACATGTAACTTTGAAAAAAATTTCTTGCTGTGTGGTTTAAGAACGGTGAAAACGTAAGATTTCTATTCATTAGCTCTATATAATCCAGACTGTATCCTGAGAAGGTCTGTTAGCAGCTTGGCTGTTCCATTTGGTGATTGGTATTATGATTAAAATAAAGGTTCAGGAAAACATCATTGGAATTGAGGTCTTCTGGGACCACCCAGGCTCCTAAATCATTAATTGGACCAAATAATCTGTGACTATATACAATTTCATTAGCTTTATTGATTGCTGTTATCATTTCACCTAACCCTGAAGATGCAAATACAGTACCATCAACATAATTCTCTATCATAATGTAGAAGATGAAAGATTCACAATTATATATCTAAATGAAATGTACAAAATGCAAAGTCATTCATCAAATGCCATCGTTTCAAGAAAAAAAATTATCCTAATTGAAAGGTGACATATTATATAGTCATATGATAATTATGAAATTCAAGTATGTACACACTTTAAAGATGTTTTTCTCAGGTCTGATGCAGTGGTATAAATGATGAAAACAGATTCTGTTTATAAATGTATAGAAAATAGAAAATGGAAATTTGGTCTATGGTAGGAAATTGTTGTTTGTAATCATGAGAACTCTTGAAGAGTCTTAAGGCGGAGCATACATCTCAGTGTTCTGTCATATAAGAAAAAGCACAAAATATGAAATGCAGGGAAGAAATGTGCAATGATAACAAGATATATGCAACACAGTTCTTAGGAATTCCACCTCTAATTCCTACTCTGTTCTACGAGGAGGATGCTCACCTGATTTAACTACTTTATTGGTATGATATCAGGTGCAGACCCTTAACTAAGAAACAGAAGAAACAAAAAATGGTATACCTGTCATAATAATACATGCATATACTTTTTTCTCTCCTTTTAATTTAATATGAATTAGATGAAAAAAGATGGTTTGCATTAGTGACTTAAGAAAATAGAGCTAATGAGAGAAGTTTTTAAAAAAAAAAGATTAAAGAAGATATTTATAACAGAAGAATTTTATAAGAGGGAAGAAAACAAATGCTGTTGTGAATCAAGACACTTTTTTTCCTGTTAATTTATCAAAGACATGTTTAACAGCCAGCACAAGTCAAGCAGGATGCCGGGTGCTGGGAATGTAATTAAAAAACAATATATTAACTTAACCCTCAAGGTCTCGCTGACTGTTCTGGAAGGCAGATGCGTGAACACATACCTGCTACCCTGTGTGTTATGTAATTCCACCAGATTCGGTGCCAGGTAGCAGAGAAGATGCTGCAGAGAGGAAATGATCAGCTTTGTGAAGCAGAGAGTGGGAGGATGGAGATATTATTAAAAGATTCCCCAAGGAGATCATAGACGAGCAGGATGTTGAAGGGGGATTGGGACTCCAGCCGGGGACCTAAAGAGAAGTGGACGTGTTGGCTTAGAGCAGCGCCCCATGCCGAAGCAGCCTGTGGAGAGCAGACTGGCCTCCCTGGGAGCCCGTGGGAGACCCTAGCGGGGGCGCGGTGGGTTTATCCTCGGCTGCTGAAGAGGACCTGGTTTTATAAACTGTACTTACGTGCCTCTCTGGGCGGTCACCCTTGCCTCCTGTGGCAGGCTGCAGTTTATACCTCTGTGTTTGATTTTGTTTGACCTTGTGCCAGCAGAGACCTAGTTACTGATCTGAAGTAAGTAAAAGGCGGGGATCTGTAAATACAGAGAGCCTCCTCGTCTAACAGGGCTCTGGGACTGGCTCCACAGGGCTGTCTGTGTCTAAGCCTGGAGGGGACGGGTCCATCCCCAGCGGAAGTGAGGCCTGAGTGTCCTGGCTGTACACCAAGACTCCCTTGCCTTTGTTTGACCCGTGCCTGCCACGGAAAACAGTGGATTATCTATGTGGAGTAAATCCTGTGCTTTAGGAACACACTTCTGACTGAATAGGGTTGTTTTCCAGGCTGGATTCTTCCATATTTGCAAGGCTTGTCCAAATGACTGTCAAGGCCTGGTGCTGTAGGCAGCTCTAGTTGCGATGCAGTCAGACAAGAAATGATGACAAAGCAGGGAACGATTTAATTACAGGCCAAGCCCGTCGTTCCGACAGATGCCCCGTAGCCCCGTGCCAGGAACTGCTCCCTGACAATTTCCAAAGACCCAGCCATAGGAGGGGAGGGTGGGGTGGGGGTGGGGTTGGCTTTCGTCCCTAATGGTCAGGACAGCACTTCCACTCTTTCATTCCTCCCCCGCGCCACACGAGAGGGTCTTCTTAAAAAAAAAGAGGTGAGGGCTGGCTCCTCATCGTCCCTTTCACCCCTTGCCTCGTTCCCCAGACACCATGAGAACCAGTACCGTCTGAGCAGCCAAAGGGGAGGGACACAGGGTGTGTGTGAACCCGTATCTCAGGCTGCTCCCCTCTTCCTTTCTGGGGCTGCCTGTCACTGATGGAGGGGGGTGCCTTATGTCCCACACTCCTGGAAGCTCTTTATCATCATCTTAGCGTTGGGCTCCTCAGGCCATGCTGGTAATAATTGGCAGATGGAATGGGGATAAAGCATATTTCTTCTCCTCTAGGCCCCTAGGAAGGAGGACATGTGGGTAACTATTTGGGGATGGAGGTAAGACTGTTGGACGCTGTTGGGGATTACGAGCACGTTTCTTTTCCATGATCCTTCTCACATTTAGTAGCCAGTGTCTCTTGCAGCAAGCACGTTATTCAGTAGGCAACTGGTGCTGCCATATAAAGAAGCAGGATGAGACATCCCCTGCTCGTAAGGAGGCTGTGTGCTTTAGTAGCTGAGTCCTGTCAGACTCTGACCCCATGGGCTGTAGCCCAGGCTCCTCCGTCCATGGGATTCTCCAGGCAAGAATACTGGAGTGGTTTGCCATTTCCTTCTCCAGGGGACTTTCCTGACCCAGGGATCAAACCCGGGTCTCCTGCACTGCAGGCCGATTCTTTACCCACTAGTATTCAGTAGTAAGGAGACTGTAATTTATTTTAAAAAGAGATGGTGAGTCGGAGTGCCTCAGAGCATTGCTGGTTGCAGTGGAGGGGGTGGGATAGTTTATACTTATTTATAAGATCTCATTTTCAAAACCCATAGGTTTTTCTCCTTTACTTCTGTATGAGAAGCATTTAAATATATTCTTGATTGTGAGCAGGCGTATACACTTTTGATAAAAATCAAGGTCAAATTTGCTATGCTCATTTTTATGTGGGTGTTAGTTACAAACCCTTGCAAGACTTATAGATGAATGTGATCCAGATTATTCTTGCTTTTAAAATGTGTTTAAGGAGAGTAAGGCCAGGCCAGGGCTGCTGTAACTAAAGAGGACCTTTTGTGGTTCTCACATTAATGGCTCAAGCCCTGAAGGGTGAAAGTGAGGTCTGTGTCGGTTCCTTGTCGGCAGGACGCTTGATCAGTAAGATGCGGGTTAAGATTTTGATAGAAGATAGTTTTTTAATGTCACCAGTAGGAAGGCTTGAACTGACATTTATGAAGCTTTTCTTTCTTGTTTAGTACGCCTGCTCAGCCAAGTGAGAATCACGTTTCCCCTCCTCTCATGTTCTGGTAGAGTGCAGAAGAATTATGAAAGCATTAGCTATGCGGTCCTTATCTGACAGTGGAAATTCTAGCTGTGATTCTAGGCTGCTATCATCCATATTGGAAGTTTTCTGTCTGACTTAACTCTTGAAACACAAGTAGCTTGTCACATGAATATATAATACATACAGAATGCTCTTGGTATTTCAGTGGGTAGACTGACATACAGAGATCATTGATGTTACTGTGAATTTTTAATCAGAAGAATCTTATAAATTATAACAGATTATTATAAATTATTCTTTATCGCTCCCATGCTTTACAGTTACTAAAAGTTCTTATTAATACATAACATCTTCAAAATAGACATTATTTTGTCCCTTTAGAATTTACTTTAAATACCTCCTGCCCCAAGAATGCTTTGCTGGCAAATTGCATCTGACATTTAGCTCTTCCTTTTCTGAATTGTTCTCAAACTTACGGACTATGTTACAGTTTAGCACTTACTTGTTACCCAGTTATTTTATTGAACAAATATTACTTCCTGACTTGGTTTTAACCCTTAAGTGCAAAGACCACATCTTACGCTTTTTGAATTCTCCAAAGAGACATGATCATAGGAAGACATACTATAAATGCTTGTTTTTCTGGTTTCACAGTCCCCTGAGAAATGATCTATAGTTGATGTTTTCTAATTATTAAAGCTTTTGAATAATATAGGCGGCTCTATCTCAGAGACTTACAAATAAGGGGAGGAAAAGCTGAAAACTAAATTTAAAAGTTAAATAGAACTGCCATATGACCCAGCAATCCCACTTCTGGGCATACACACTGAGGAAACCAGATCTGAAAGAGACACGTGCACCCCAGTGTTCATCGCAGCACTGTTTATAATAGCCAGGACATGGAAGCAACCTAGATGCCCATCAGCAGATGAATGGATAAGGAAGCTGTGGTACATATACACCATGGAATATTACTCAGCCGTTAAAAAGAATTCATTTGAATCAGTTCTAATGAGATGTATGAAACTGGAGCCCATTATTACAGAGTGAAGTAAGCCAGAAAGATAAAGAACATTACAGCATACTAACACATATATATGGAAGTTAGAAAGATGGTAATGATAACCCTATATGCAAAACAGAAAAAGAGACACAGATGTACAGAACAGACTTTTGGACTCTGTGGGAGAAGGCGAGGGTGGGATGTTTCGAGAGAACAGCATGTGTATTATCTATGGTGAAACAGATCACCAGCCCAGGTGGGATGCATGAGACAAGTGCTCGGGCCTGGTGCACTGGGAAGACCCAGAGGAATCGGGTGGAGAGGGAGGTGGGAGGGGGGATCGGGATGGGGAATACATGTAACTCCATGGCTGATTCATGTCAATGTATGACAAAACCCACTGCAATGTTGTGAAGTAATTAGCCTCCAACTAATAAAAATAAATGAAAAAAATAATAATATGCTAGCTTTTCCCCTAGGATGCCATCCTGCCATCCATTGCACATTTGTAAAAACATCAGTGCATCTCAATTATTTACTTATTTATGCTCCCACATCATCCTGTATATTATTTGAGACAGCTTACCAAAATATGCAATAATTCGGAAACCATACAGTGCTTAGCCTTGAATTAGATCATCTTGCCAGCTCCCCTCCCTGTAGGTCTGTGTCCTTTACACAAACTGCTTAATCCCTCACTCTAAGCCTCTTAGACTTTTGTGCTACAGATTAGGCTGAAATGAGTGTTAAATAAATTAACCAATGCAAAGTATTTAGCATATTACCTGGCACACAGTTAGCTTTCAATAAATGTTAAATAATATGCAATAAAGTAAAATAAAGAATTATCATAAAAATTAGGACCAGGGGAAATACAATTTAGAAGATCCTACTCTAAAAAGTTAAGTTGCAACTATGCATTAAAGCTTTGCCGTACACAAAGACAGAAATATAGATCAATGGAACAGAATAGAAAGCCCAGAGATAAATCCATGTACCTATGGACACTTTATCTCTGACGAAGGAGGCAAGGATATACAATGGAAAAAAGACAATCTCTTTAACAAGTGGTGCTGGGAAAACTGGTCAATCACTTGTAAAAGAATGAAACTAGAACACTTTCTGACACCATACACAAAAATAACTCAAAATGGATTTAAGATCTAAATGTAAGACCAGAAACTATAAAGCTCCTAGAAGAGAACATAGGCAAAACACTCTCCGACATGAATCACAGCAAGATCCTCTATGACCCACCTCCAAGAATATTGGAAATAAAAGCAAAAATAAACAAAAGGGACCTAATGAAACTTAAAAGCTTTTGCACATCAAAGGAAACTATAAGCAAGGTGAAAAGACAGCCCTCAGAATGGGAGAAAATGATAGCAAACGAAGCCACAGACAAAGGATTAATCTCAAAAATATACAAGCAACTCCTGCAGCTCAATTCCAGAAAAATAAATGACCCAATCAAAAAATGGGTCAAAGAACTAAACAGACATTTCTCCAAAGAAGACATACAGATGGCTAACAAACACATGAAAAGATGCTCAACATCACTCATTATTAGAGAAATGCAAATCAAAACCACAATGAGGTACCATTACACACCAGTCAGGATGGCTGCTATCCAAAAGTCTACAAGCAATAAATGCTGGAGAGGGTGTGGAGAAAAGGGAACCCTCTTACACTGTTGGTGGGATTGCAAACTAGTACAGCCGCTATGGAGAACAGTGTGGAGATTCCTTAAAAAACTGGAAATAGAACTGCCATATGACCCAGCAATCCCACTCCTGGGCATACACACCGAGGAAACCAGATCTGAAAGAGACACATGCACCCCAATGTTCATCGCAGCACTGTTTATAATAGCCAGGACATGGAAGCAACCTAGATGCCCATCAGCAGATGAATGGATGAGGAAGCTATGGTACATATACACTATGGAATATTACTCAGCCATTAAAAAGAATTCATTTGAATCAGTCCTAATGAGATGGATGAAACTGGAGCCCATTATACAGAGTGAAGTAAGCCAGAAATATAAACACCAATACAGTATACTAACGCATATATATGGAATTTAAAAAGATGGTAATGATAACCCAATATGCAAAACAGAAAAAGAGACACAGATGTACAGAACAGACTTTTGGACTCTGTGGGAGAAGGTGAGGGTGGGATATTCTGAGAGAATAGCATTGAAACAAGTATACTATCAAGGGTGAAACAGATCACCAGCCCAGGTTGGATGCATGAGCCCGGGTGCTCAGGGCTGGTGCACTGGGAAGACCCAGAGGGATGGGATGGGGAGGGAGGTGGGAGGGGGGATCGGGATGGGGAACACATGTAAATCCATGGCTGATTCATATCAATGTATGGCAAAAACCACTACAATATTGTAAAAAGTAATTAGCCTCCAACTAATAAAAATAAATGGGGGGGGGAAAAAAAAAGCCTTGCCATAAGTGACTAGTCAGTGAACAGTTTTTGAAAGTTACCTTTGGGGAAGTGAAATTTTTACCAGCTCTGCTATAAAAGAAGTTCTCCTGCGTGACTTGCTATGAGCAGATAGTACATAGTGTTGTTCAGTCTTGACCTTAAACACACGCAGTTTGTAGTGGCAGTCTTCTCAAACTCGTTTTAAAAGATATGCCAAGGGTGAAAAGAAGAGAAATGAAAAGCAAAGGAGAAAAGGAAAGATATACCCATTAGACTGCAGAGTTCAAAAGAATCGCAAGGAAAGATAAGAAAGCCTTCCTCAGTGATCAATGCAAAGAAATAGAGGAAAACAATAGAATGGGAAAGACTAGAGATCTCTTCAAGAAAATTAGAGGGAACATTTCATGCAAAGATGGGCTCAATAAAGGACAGGAATGGTATGGATCTGACAGAAGCAGAAGATATTAAGAAGAGGTGGCAAGAATACACATAGGAACTGTACAAAAAAGATCTTCATGACCCAGTTAATCACTATGGTGTGATCACTCACCTAGAGCCAGACATCCTGGATTGTGAAGTCAAGTGGGCCTTAGGAAGCATCACTACGAACAAAGCTAGTGGAGGTGATGGAATTCCAGTTGAGCTACTTCAAATCCTAAAAGATGATGCTGTGAAACTGCTGCACTCAATATGTCAGCAAAATTGGAAAACTCAGCAGTGGCCACAGGACTGGAAAAGTTCTGTTTTCATTCCAATCCCAAAGAAAGGTAACCCCAAAGAATGCTCAAACTACTGCACAATTGCACTCATCTCACATACTTGTAAAGTAATGTTCAAAATTCTCCAAGCCAGGCTTCAGCAATATGTGAACTTACAGATGTTCAAGCTGGTTTTAGAAAAGGCAGAGGAACCAGACATCAAATTGCCAACATCCACTGGATCATTGAAAAAGCAAGAGAGTTCCAGAAGAATATCTATTTCTGCTTTATTGACTATGCCAAAGCCTTTGACTGTGTAGATCACAACAAAATGTGGAAAATTCTGAAAGAGATGGGAAAACCAGACCACCTGACCTGCCTCTTGAGAAATGTGTATGCAGGTCAGGAAGCAACAGTTAGAACTAGACATGGAACAACAGACTGGTTCCAAATAGGAAAAGGAGTACATCAAGGCTGTATATTGTCACCCTGCTTATTTAACTTATATGCAAAGTACATCATGAGAAATGCTGGGCTGGAAGAGCACAAGCTGGAATCAAGATTGCTGGGAGAAATATCAATCAATAACCTCAGATATACAGATGACACCACCCTTATGGCAGAAAGTGAAGAACTAAAGAGCCTCTTGATGAAAGTGAAAGAGGAGAGTGAAAAAGTTGGCTTAAAATTCAACATTCAGAAAAATAAGATCATAGCATCCAGTCCCATCACTTCATGGCAAATAGATGGGGAAACAGTGGAAACAGTGGCTGACTTTATTTTTCTAGGCTCCAAAATCACTGCAGATGGTGATTGCAGCCATGAAATTAAAAGACACTTACTCCTTGGAAGGAAAGTTATGACCAACCTAGATAGCATATTAAAAAGCAGAGACATTACTTTGCCGACAAAGGTCCATCTAATCAAGGCTATTGGTTTTCCAGTAGTCATTTATGGATGTGATAGTTGGACTATAAAGAAAGCTGAGCACCAAAGAATTGATGCTTTTAAACTGTGATGTTGGAGAAAACTCTTGAGAGTCCCTTGAAGTGCAAAGAGACCCAACCAGTCCATCCTAAAGGAGATCAGCCCTGGGTGTTCATTGGAAGGACTGATGTTGAAACTGAAACTCCAGTACTTTGGCCACCTCATGCGACGAGCTGACTCATTTGTTAAGACCCTGATGCTGGGAGAGATTGAAGGTAGGAGGAGAAGGGGACGACAGAGGATGAGATGGTTGGATGGCATCACGGAATCAATGGACATGAGTTTGAGTAAACTCCGGGAGTTGGTGATGGACAGGGAGGCCTGGCGTGCTGCAGTCCATGGGGTTGCAAAGAGTCGGACACGACTGAGCGACTGAACTGATCTGAGTTGAAGGGTATAATAACTTCCCAGGTGGCGCTAGTGATAAAGAATCTGTTTGCCAATGCAGGAAATGTAAGAGACTCGAGTTTGATCCCTGGGTCACAAAGATCCCCTGGAGAAGGGCATGCCATCCCACCCAGTATTCTTGCCCAGAGAATCGCATGGACAGAGGAGCCTGGTGGGCTATAGTCAGTGGGGTCGCCAAGAATCAGACATGACTGAAGCAACTTAGCACACATGCAAGGGTATTATGCCAGCATGTGAAATTCACAAAGGCCCCCAAAACATTGGTGTGGTAACTATAGACCTTTTTTTTTTTTTTTTAAAAAAAAGCAACTTATAAGTCTTTTTTTTTTTTTTGCCAAGTGAAGTTTATAGAAGCTCATTTCTTCTTTCCACTTTCACTCATACATGGGAGTTAGTTTTCTCCATCCTCACCCAGGGTACCTTTTTTCCACAAATGCTTTTTCCTCACATCCCAGCCTGCAGGCCACTGCCTGCTGAGTTTCATTTCAGCTCTCTTTTGCTCAGTTGCCATTATGTGTCAAGCCCTGAGCCAGGTCCTGGCCTGTTCATTCTCTTCAGGGAGCTCAGTCAGCTCCTCCTTCAGGTGCATCCTACCCCCTTCCACCCACAAGACTGCAAGCTCTGCAGCGTTAAAGACGTGTTCTGTGTATTGTCACAGTCTCAGTGCGGAGCAGGGGCTCTGGCACCTAGTCTGGGTGCTCCGTAAGTGCTGGTGAAGGAATAAATGAAGCAGATTCTCGCAGCGGTTTCTTAAGTGTGTTCGTGGGCTTGGGAGCATTGATTGTCGCCTGTCATTCATAAAGTCACCTTCATGCGAGACGCAGAAGGTTCGTGAAGCTTCTACTAGGACCATTGTTCTTTGTGGGGTCCTCTTCTCTTGTTGGAGGGTCCCTTGCTGTTGGTGGCCCTGACTTTGGCAGAGACTGGCTTGCTGTTTACCTGCTCTGTCCTCTTCTTCGGAGACACAGGCCAGACTCCCCTTGCCTGTCTCCCTGGCGGTTAGGCATGAGCAGATGACTGATTCTGTCCAGTAGAACGTCAGCAGGAATGATGGGTCACTTCTAAACCCAGCCCGTAAAGGTTTCCCCGTGTCATCCTCTCCTTCTTCCTCTGCCGGGTACCACTGCCCAGGCAACTGTGTGTGGGGGACAGCAGTGAGCCCACCTCAGGGGCCCCGACGGACTGGGGAGCAGAGCTGTGCCCTCCCAGCCCCTGGCCCACTGGCCTTGACATGAGCAGGGAAAGAAAGCATGTAATGGGCGAAACCACTGAGGCTCCCAGGTCTGTCGCTTACCACGGTAGCATTGCCTTAGCCAGTACTGACTCCTTTTTTTATTGCCCGCCCAACAGAGGTTTTGTTTGGTTTTTCTTTTTGCTTGTGTTGTTTTTTAAAGAAGAGTCTCTTACTCATTTTTACCACGTTGATCTCTCAGAAACTTTTTTTAATCTCAACGTTTGAATGGTCCTGTGAACTAATTGAAATGTATGCATTGGTCCATGCATCCGAAAGCTTTGTCACAGTTGATTTCGTGTGCCAGGGCTAAAGGGATATGTATATTTTGTGGAGTAAGTGCCTGTCAGTGACAGAGCAAGAAAAACAAAGCAACCCTAGTTCCCCAGTACTTTGTCAGTTCTCACCCCTCCCTGCCGTCATGATGTGATTTCCCCAAGCCAAGCGGCCCTGTACAGAGAGCAGCTGCCTACTTGGCAAGAAAGGACTTTTTCTTGTTCATGCCTGCCATGTACTGTGGGCCAAAACTCAACAACCTTGAACTTCGTGTGGCAGAATCAGGTGGGAATGTTGCGTATTATAAGGTATAGAGCTCTCTGGGGCATATAAAAAACTTGATATTATGTGTGCTGTGAGCACTTTTAGAAGGGAGGGAAAGAAGGTAGTAAGAAGATACATTTTAAAAAATTGATAGGTTGTTGGGCATGTTTGATATTATCAATAAAACCTCTCAAATTAGATGATTACCTTTATTATAGAATAATAAAGAGAAGGAAATGGCAACCCACTCCAATATTCTTGCCTGGAAAACCCCATGGACAGAGGAGTCTGGCGGTTTCGAGTCCATAGGGTCACGAAGAGTCGGACACGACTGAGCAACTAACACATACTATTAGAGAATACTTTTAATAGTTATGAGGATGTACAGTTTATTTCTTAAGCACTGAAGTGCTTCAAATTCTGTCCCACTGATGTCTAAATCACTTTGGAGAAGGCACTTTGATCTCTGTGCCTTGGTTTCCCTTTTGGAAAATGAAGAAAAAAATGGTACCTATTACTAACAACAACAGATGAGATAATGCTATATAAAATACTTAGTACAGTTCCTGGTAGAGTAAGCTGCTGTAATAACATTATTAATGGAAATTATTGTTGTTGTTGTTGTTTAGTTGCTAAGTCATGTCTGACTCTTTTTGTGATCCTGTGGATGTAGCCCTCCAGGCTCCTCTGTCCGTGGGATATCCCAGGCAAGAATACTGGAGTGGGTTGCCATTTCCTTCTCCAGGGGATCTTCCTGACCCAGGGATCGAACCCACATCTCTTGCATTGGCAGGCAGGTTCTTCACCACTAAGCCCCCACAGACTTAAAAATTATCATTATTAATGGGAAAAGCTAAACATTAACCTTAATTCTTTCTAGTGGTTCAAGGTTATTGAAATGTAGTGTACGCACAAACAGCTAAGGTCCTGGCAGTAGGTGGTATGAAAGTATCTCTAAGTTTCTGTTAGCCTTGAAGGTGATCCTGAGGGACGCCAGTGAAGGTAAAAAAGGACTGAGAAGCTAAGTTCCCATGACCTGTGTGATCTTGGAGAATCACTAGTTGTCAGTTATCCTATGGTGTTGAATTACGAGTCAAACACATTTATTAAGCACCGGTTATGTGAGTTGGTGTTGAACTGCCACCTAAAATTACCAGTGGTTTGATGACAAGCAGTCAAGGAAGAGGAATACATATTGCGAGGAGAATCAGTTCATGTGCCTTTGTTACTATTATCAGTCAGAGAGGTAACATCTTTTTAATTGTGCTGTTTGATCCACCAACTTAGTTATCTCATATTACAAGGTTTAAAAATGGATGACTCTAGTATAAACGTATTTACCCATGCCACTGAATACATTAGCTTATTTCATTATATAGAGAATAATCATCTATTCCTTTTCATAGATATCTAATAAAAAGGCAAGCACATAAGAAACATTTTCTTTTTCCTGCTTATGATATCTCTTACCCTTTAAATTTTAAAGGAAAGTTGTTTTATACCTAAAATACAATTCTACAAATATGGAAAATGGTGGGGTTTTTTTTTTAGATTTCTAGATTGCTTTATGATTCAAAATTAGAGGACTAAAACACAAGTGTAGTAAAAATATTGGCAAGCATTTCAGATTACTGATATAATTACTAGAAGTTTGCATTAGTTTAAGAACAAGAACCACAACTCTACAATAGTCTTTTGTATAAAAGGTGTTGTTATCAACCGAGTGCTCTCTTGTAGATTTAGATTTGCTAGTTCTTGGAAGTAATATGGATTCTTCCATTTACATGATATTTTGAAATAAGGTGTTTCAGATAAACCAATTTTAATTCTATATCTACCTTGGAAAATGTTGGAGCATATAGACAGAATTGCTTTCATTCTTCTGCTTTTAGTACCAGAGAAAATTTTTTCTCTAAATACTTTACTGTTTTTTCATTCAGTTAAAGCCCTGAGTTGCTTTAAATAATGTAGTTTCCAATTATCTACTCAGTCCCCAAAAGCAATAAGGAAACTCTAGAATTCTAACTATAGAGAATTTTTTATAACTGCTACTTAATACCAGCCAACAAATTTAGTTTAAAAGTATCATAATTTTAAGTCATCCTGCTGGAAAATGCTTTCATTATCCTAAAAGACTCAATGTTTTAGAAAGCCCTTAGGACTGGACAGGAAAAAAAAAAAAGAAAAGAAACTCTTTATTATTGAAAGATTTTGTGTGTGTCCAAGCCTTCACATTTAAGAGAATAACTGCTAGAATTATATTTGATATAGAATTATAGCAAAAATACATTTGTTACCATTTGGTCACTTTATAAAGGGTTTCCCTAATGGCTCAGCTGGTAAAGAATCCGCCTGCAATGTATGAGACCTGTGTTTGATCCCTGGGTTGGGAAGATCCCCTGGAGGAGAGCATGGCAACCCACTCCACTGTTTTTGCCAGGAGAATCCCCATGGACAGAGGAGCTTGGCGGGCTACAGTCATGAGGTCGCAAAGAGACACAACTTAGCATCATATAAATATGTAGACCCATCTGTGTCTCCTTGTAAATCCTGCAATTGATTGCTGAAACATAGACATAACAATAGAGTTGGCATCACCATTAAAGTTAATTTAAAACCATCTCATGTGGTTTCATGTCTTTGATGATTCATCTTTAAGAAATGACTTCCAAAACCTATGCTGGTTATTAATTAGAGTTGATTTTGAATAAATTTCATTTTATTTATTGGAATATTTTTGAGGTTTTTCCCTTAGTGCTAATGAAAAAATAGTCATATCTGAAAAGTTAGCAGCATCATTAATAATTATTGTTTAAATAGATATATATATAATAATATTTAAATTGTATGCTACTGTCAACATTTATAATTAAGATTCTATCCAGGCATTCTTCCATTCTCAGAAGGCTGGCATTATCTAAGGTACTGTAGTTGTTAAGCCAGATAAAGCAAGTATTTCATTTGAATTCTGTTGAAATTAATTAAGTATGCATACTGCCTCTAATCATCTAGTTAAAAAACAACCTACTTTAAATGATTACTGAAACATACATAAGAAAAATTATTGTGGTATTTCTCAAGGCATATAATCTAATGTACCCAGTGAAAATAATGTTTACTCTATTATGGTCAACCACTGATGCTGAAGAAGCTAAAGTTGACCAGTTCTGTAGAGACCTACTGTATAATCATAAGGGATTTCATTTAGGTCATACCTGAATGGTCTAGAGGTTTTCCCTACTTTCTTCAATTTAACTCTTAGTTTTGCAATAAGCAGTTCATGATTTGAGCCACAGTCAGCTGCTGGTCTTGTTTTTGCTGACTGTCTAGAGCTTATGATTATAAAGTAAAAGTGACAAATAGACTCAAGGGATTAGATCTGATAGACAGAGTGCCTGAAGAACTATGGATAGAGGTTCATGACATTGTACAGGAGGCAGTGATCAAGATCATCCCCAAGAAAAAGAAATTCAGAAAGGCAAAATGGTTGTCTGAGGAGGCCTTACAAATAGCTGAGAAAAGAAGAGAAGCTAAAGGCAAAGAAGAAAAGGAAAGATAAACCCATCTGAATGCAGAGTTCCAAAGAATAGCAAGGAGAGATAAGAAAGCCTTCCTCAGTGATCAATGCGAAGAAATAGAGGAAAACAGTAGAATGGGAAAGACCAGAGATCTCTTCAAGAAAATTAGAGATATCAAGGGAACATTTCATGCAGATAGGCTCAATAAAGGTCAGAAATGGTATGGACTTCACAGAAGCAGAAGATACTAAGAAGAAGTGGCAAGAATATACAGAAGAACTGTACAAAAAGGACCTTCATGACCCAGATAACCACAATGGTGTGATCACTCACCTAGAGCCAGACATCCTGGAATGTGAAGTCAAGTGGGCTTAGGAAGCGTCACTATGAACAAAACTAGTGGAGGTGATGGAATTCCAGTTGAGCTGTTTCAAATCCTAAAAGATGATGCTGTGAAACTGCTGCACTCAATATGCCAGCAAATTTGGAAAACTCTGCAGTGGCCATAGGACTGAAAAGGATCAGTGTTCATTCCAATCTCAAAGAAAGACAATGCCAAAGAACATTCAAACTACCACACAATTGCACTCATCTCACACACTAGCAAAGTAATGCTCAAAATTCTCCAAGCCAGGCTTCAACAGTACATGAACCATGAACTTCCAGATGTTCAAGCTGGACTTAGAAAAGGCAGAGGAACCGGAGATCAAATTACCAACATTGAAACTGGATCATCGAAAAAACAAAGAGAGTTCCATAAAAACATCTATTTCTGCTTTATTGACTATGCCAAAGCCTTTGACTGTGTGGATCACAACAAAATGTGGAAAAGTTTTCAAGAGATGGGAATACCAGGCTACCTTACCTGCCTCCTGAGAAATGTGTATGCAGGTCAAGAAGCAATAGTTAAAACTGGACACTGAACAACAGAACTGGACATGAAACTGGTTCAAAATTGGGAAGGAGTACATCAAGGCTGTATATTATCACCCTGTTTATTTAGTTTATATGCAGAGTACATCATGCAAAATGCCGGGCTGGATGAAGCACAAGCTGGAATCAAGATTGCTGGGAGAAATATTAATAACCTCAGATACGCAGATAACACCACCCTTATGGCAGGAAGCAAAGAAGAACTAAAGAACCTCTTGATGAAAGTGAAAAAGGAAAATTAAAAAGTTGACTTAAAACCCAACATTCAAAGAAGAAGGGGACGACAGAGGATGAGATGGTTGGATGGCATCAGTGACTTGATGGACATGAGTTTGAGCAAACTCTGGAAAATGGTGAAGAACAGGGAAGACTGGAGTACTGCAGTACATCCATGGGGTTGCAAAGAATCAGACATGACTGAGCAACTTAACTGATGAAGACCTATTAAAAACTAAGATCATGGCATCCAGTCCCATCACTTCATGGAAAATAGATGGGGAAACAATGGAAATAGTGACAGACTTTATTTTCTTGGGCTCCAAAATCACTGCAGAAGGTGACTGCAGCCATGATATTACAAGATGCTTGCTACTTGGAAGAAAAGCTATGACCAACCTAGACAGCATAATTAAAAAGCAGAGACATTACTTTGCCAACAAAGGTCCATCTGGTCAAAGCTATGGTTTTTCCAGTAGTCATGTATGGATGTGAGAGTTGGACTGTAAAGAAAAGCTGAGTGCCGAAGAATTGATGCTTTTGAACTGTGGTGTTGGAGAAGACTCTTGACAGTCCCTTGGACTGCAAGGAGATCCAACCAGTCCATCCTAAAGGAGATCAGTCCTGGGTGTTCATTGGAAGGACTGATGCTGAAGCTGAAACTCCAATACTTTGACCACCTGATGTGAAGAACTGATTCATTGCAAAAGACCCTGATGCTGGGAAAGATTGAAGGTGGGAGGAGAAGGGGACGACAGAGGATGAGATGGTTGGATTGCATCACCGACTCAAGGGACGTAAGTTTGAGCAAGTTCCAGGAGTTGGTGATAGACAGAGAAGCCTGGCATGCTGTAGTCCATGGGGTCTCAAAGAGTCAGACATGCCTGAGCTACAGAACTGATGAAGACCTACAACACCTTCTAGAACTGACACCCCCAAAATATGTCATTTTCATCATAGGGGACTGGAATGCAAAAGTTGAAAGTCAAGAGTACCCAGAATAACAAGAGATGTGAATACCAGACCACCTTACATGTCTCCTGAGAAACTTGTATGTGGGTCAAGAAGTAACATTTATTAGATTGGTGCAATGTGATTGCAGTTTCAGACTGTGAACTTGAAATCATTTTAACTAGGCTTAAAACATCTTTATTAATCAAAATAATAACTACAGTCAACACATTTTTGCCAATGAGAAATAAATTTTGTTTATTCCTGTAGCATAAAAATCCTTGCTTCAGGATTCAATGAAATCTTGGAAAGCACTTTCTGTCTCTTGCTGGTTATGGAAGGCTTTTACCTGCAAAAAGTTGTCAAGATGTTTGAAGAAATGATAGTCGGTGAGGTGAACATGGCTACTGAGGTGAAACTTGAGAGCCCAATTTGTTCAACTTTTGAACCGTTGATTACACGACATGCTGTTGGGTATTGTCATGGGGAAGAACTGGGCCCTTTCTGTTGACCAAAGCTGGCTGCAGGTGTTGCAGTTTGCAGTGCATCTCGTCAATTTGCTGAGCATACTTCTCAGATGTAATGGTTTCACTGGGATTCAGAAAGCTGTAGTAGATCAGACTGGCAGCAGACCACCCAACAGTGACCATGACCTTTTTGGTGCAAGTCTGGGGCTTTGGGAAGTGCTTTGGAGCTTCTTGGTCAACCACTGAGATGGCCATCACCAGCTGTCATATAAAATCCACTTTTTGTCACAATCTGATAGAGAAACAGTTTGCTGTTTTGTAGAATATGAGAAGACACTTCAGAACGATTTTTTAAAAATTTTTGGTCAGCTCATGAGGCAGCCACTTATGGAGCTTTTTTACCTTTCCAATTTGCTTCAATACTAAATGACCATAGAATGGTCAACATTGAGTTCTTTCACAACTTTGATGATGGTTCTTGGTGGTTGTCAACTGCCGATGGCGGGCCACTGCACTCATCTTCATGGCTTTTGTCTCCTTTATAAAACTTCTGGAACCACCACTGCCCTGTCTGTCATTAGTTTCTGAGCCAAATGCGTTGTTGATGTTGTGAGTGTCTCTGCTGTTTTATGACTCATTTTGAACTTGAATAAGAAAACTGATCAAATTTGCTTTTTGTCTAACATCATTTACCTAAGATAAGTAAAACAGCAAATAATGTCATTAGCAAAAAAATGAAGCGAGAAAGACCCATTAAAATGATGTATAACATAACCACATATATTTAAGAATGTATTCTGATATCAAATGGTAAAGTTCTACAGTGCAAAACTGCAGTTACTTTTGCACCAACCTAATAGAACCAGACATGGAACAACTCACTGGTTCAAAATTGTGAAAGCAGTATGACAAGGCTATATATTGTCACCCTGCTTATTTAACTTATATGAATGGTACAACATGTGAAATTCTGGGCTGGATGAATCACAAGCTGGACTCGACTGCTGGGAGAAATATCAAAAGCCTCAGATATGCAGATGATATCACTATAATGGCAGAAAGTGAAGAGGAACTAAAGAGCTTCCTGATGAAGGTGAAAGAGGAGAGTGAAAAAGCTGGCCTAAAACTGAACATTCAAAAAACTAAGATCATGGTATCTGGTCCCATCACTTCATGGCAAATAGAAGAGGAAAAAGTGGAAGCAGTAACAGATTTTATTTTCTTGGGCTCCAAAATCACTGCATATGGTGACTGCAGCCATGAAATTAAAAGATGTTGCTCCTTGGAAGGAAAGCTATGACAAACGTTGACAGTGTATTAAAAAGCAGAGAGATCACTTTGCCGACAAAGGTCCATAAAGTCACAGCTTTGGTTTTTCTAATAGTCATGTACAGATGTGAGTTGGACCATAAAGAAGGCTGAGCACCAAAGAATTGATCATTTCAAATTGTGCTGGAAAAGACTCTTGAGAGTCCCTTGGACTGCAAGGAGATTAAACCAGTCAATCCTAAAGGAAATCAACCCTGAATATTCATTGGAAGGACTGATGCTGAAACAGAAGCTGCAATACTTTGGCCACTTGATGCAAAGAGCTTACTCATTGGAAACACCCTGATGCTGTGAAGGGTTGAAGGCAGAAGAAGGGGGCAGCAAAGGATGACACAGTTAGACAGCATTATTGACTCAGTGGACGTGAATCGGAGCACACTCTGGGAGACAGTGGAGGGCAGAGGAGCTTGGTGTGCTGCAGTCCGTGGGGTGTCAGAGTCCTGCACAACTTAGCAACCGAATAGCAATATATTTGACTACATTCTCAACACTGTGAATTTTACCTTAGCTGCTAGATATTTTTGCTTTCCTACAAATACTCTTGAGCTTTGTTCTGGAACATAACTAAATTAAACTTAGAAATGGTATGATCCTCTTGAGTCTTGCTTTTAAACATCACTTAGATGGGACCAGAACATTATTTAAACTAGGGTTAACTCTTTCATACTACTAACACAAGACCCTTTGTTTTTATCCTCAGTGTTTTTTTTTTTTTAAAAACTTACTTTGTATTGGAGTGTAGCTGATTAACATTGTGATAGTTTTGGGTGGACAGCGAAGGTCCTCAGCCGTATATACATGTGTATCCATTCTCCCCAAACTCGCCTCCCATCTCCCTGCCATGGGACAGGAAGCAGAGTTCCCTGGGCGGTACAGCAGGTCCCTGTTGGTTGTCCTAAAACAAGACCCTTCTGAATACTCTAGCAATCCCAGGAATCATGAGTTTTTCCAGTTTGGCTGGTAGAAACAGGTACTATTCCCAGCCCTGGATGGGTTCCCAGGAGTGTTTTTTGTATTGTTTTGGGACAGTTCTTTACCTGGCTTTGGATGGTTTCGATTACATGCACTTGCTAATCAGCATTCTGCTGCATACTTGAGGGAAAGCCCCTGCGGATCTCTGGAGTTTCTGTGATGCTGTCCCCTCTCTGGTTCTCTGACCTGGAGCTCCGGCTGCCCCAGCCTTCCCAGCCTGTCTGCTCCGTCTCCTCAGTTTGCTGGTTCCCCTCTCTGCCTTGCAGCTGTCAGACTCTGACCCAGTGCGCTGGGGCCCCTCACTGTTTCCCATCTCTCAGAGATCACTGTCCTTACTGCTGATGTCCAGTGTCTTGGGAACAATTGTTTCATATATTTTGTCCAGTTTTTGGTTGTTTCAAGAAGGAAGTAAATCCAGTACCTGTTATTCCAGTTTGGCCAGAAGCAGATTGTCAGATTAAGTCTTAAATGAATATTAATTTTTCAGTTTAATTTTCCAAAACATGGGTTAAAACTTTCTGATATTATCTCCAAGTGCGATTATTTTCCAGGAAGCGAGTCCATAACTTAATGTAAGCAGTACCAGATGATTTTTTAATCCTTTGCAGATATTTATAAAACCTGTTGTGACAATATCTTCCTGTTACATGTAAAGCTGTGTTCTAATAAAGATTTAAATTCATACAGTGTGTAGTTGCTGTACATTAATGACCAATTTTTTCCAACCTGTTATCTTTATCCTTCTCTCCCTGCCAACCAATGGTGATGATATAATGAAACTGGTAATGAGGCATTGTAAATAGTCCGTGCAGTCTTTTGGAAAACAAACTGGAACTATATATTAAAAGGCAAAAAAGAAAAAAAATGATTGTATCCTTCGAGTCATTAACCCCACTTATAGAATTATAGCCAATGTAAATAAGATACATAAAAGCTATCTCTCTGAAAATGTTATAGTGCTAATATAATGGAAAAGTTGGAAATAACATTTTTTAAAAATTATACTTGATTTACAATACTGCATTATCTTCAGATGTACAGCAAAGTGACTTTTTTAGATTATATTTCAAGTTATTACAAGATACTGAATTTCCTGTTATACCATAAATCCTTATTGCTTATCTGCTTTTTGTATAGTAGTTTTATCTGTTAATTCCATATTCCTAATTTGTACCCCCCTTCCCTCCCTTTCCCCTTTGATAACTATGTTTGTTTTCTGTGTCTGTGAGCCTGTTTCTGGTTTGTATATAGATTCATTTATATTGTTTTTTACATCCCACATATAAGTGATATCATATAGTATTTGTCTTTATCTGACTTACTTCATTATAATATTTCTCGGTCCATACCTGTTGCTGTAAATGGGAATATTTCGGGTTTTTTGGCTGAGTTATATTCCATTGTGTGTGTGTGTGTGTGTGTGTGTGTGTGCCACGTCTTCTGAGCCAGTCACGCAGTGATGGGCACCTCGGTTGCCACTGTGTCTTGCTGTTGTAAACGGCGCTGCTGTGAACATTAGGGTACACATATCTTTTAAAATTAGAATTTTTGTCTTTTATTTATCTCCAGATAATTATCCAGGAGTTGGATTATGGATCATATGCTAGCTCTATTTTAGTATGTTAAGGAACCTCCAAACCTCTTTTACCATTGTGGCTGCACAAGTGTACCTTCCCAACGAAGAGTAGGAAAGCCCTCTTTTCTCCACACCCCCTCCAGCATTTTCAGACTTCTTTAATGATGATCACTTTGAATAGTGTGAGGTGATACCTTACTGTGGTTTTGACTTGCATTTCTCTGATAAAGAGCAACGATGAGCATCTTTTCACGTGCACTTTGGCCATCTGTATGTCTTCTTTGGAAACATGTCTGTTTAGGACGTCTGCCCATTCTTTGATTGTGTTGTTTTTACAGTATTGAGTTTTATGAGCTGTTTGGAGATTTTGGATATTAACTCCTTGTTGGCCACATCACTTGCAAGTACTTTCTTCCATTCCTTACGTTGTCTTTTTATTTTGTTGATGGTTTCATTTCTGTGCAAAATCTTTTTACATTTGATCAAGTCCCATTTGTTTTTTTTTTTAATTTTTTTTCCCATTTGTTTATTATTGCTTTTATTTATTGCTTTGGGAGACTGATCTAAGAAAATATTGCTACAATTTATGTCAGAGAATGTTTTGCCTATGTTCTCCTCTAGGAATGTTATGGTGCCATGTCTTACATTTAGGTCTTCAAACCATTTTGAGTTTATTTTGTATATGGTATGTGGGAGTGTTCTAATTTCATTGATTTACATGTAGCTGTCCATGTTTCCCAACACCACATGTTAAAGACACTGCCTTTTCTCCAGTGTATATTCTTACCTCCTTTGTTGTAGACTAATTGACTATATGTGCATGGGTTTATTTCTGGGGTCTATTCTGTTCCATTGATCTATGTATCTGTTCTTAATGTCAAAATAGTACCCAGTAAAAGGTTTTAATATCCAAAATATATTAAAAAACGACTAAAACAGCAAAGAAACCCAAACAACCCAATTTGAAAATGAGCAAAGACTTGCATAGATTTTCTCCAAGAAGATTTATAGATGGCTAACAAATGAAAAACATTCAGTATCAGTAGCTATTAGGGAATGCAAGTCAAAACCACAGTGAGATACCACTTCATACCCACTGTGCTGAGTCGCTTCAGTTGTGTCTGACGGTCTGCAACCACGTGGACTCCAGCTTGCTAGGCCTCTCCAGCTTGCCTGGGGATTCCCAGGCAAGAATACTGGAGTGGGTTGCCATGCCCTCCTCCAGGGGTTCCTCCCGACCTAGGGATCGAACCTGCGTCTCTTCACGTCTCCTGCATTGGTAGGCGGGTTCTTTACCACTAGTGCCACCTGGGAAGCCCTCATTCCTGTTACTATTGCTATTATAAAAACACAGAAAATAACATCTGGTAAAATATGGAAAAACTGGAATTCTTGAGCATTTCTAGTGGGATTGTAAAATGGTGCAGCTACTGTGGAAAACAGACCCTCCAAGTGTTAAATACATTATTACCATGTAACCTAGTGATTCCACTTTTAGGTTTATACCCCAAAGAACTGACACAGGGACTCAGACCCTCGCACATCAGTGTTCACAGCAGCAGCACTCACAACAGCCAAAAGGTGGAGACAACCCAAATATCCATCAAGAGATGAATGGGTAAACAGTGTTACGTGGCTACATATCCATGGGCCATAAAAAGGAAGGAAATTCTGGTATATGTAACATGGACGAACCCTGAAGACTTCGTGCTAAGTGACAGAAGCTAGACACCAAAGACCAAACTCTGTATGAGCCCACTTGTATGAGGTACCCAAGCAGTCATACTCACAGAGATAGAAAGTAAATGGTGGTTCTCAAGGCCTGGAGATGGTATTGTTTAACGCGTGCAGAATGTCAGTTTGGGCTGAAAATAAATTCTGGGGATGGATGGTAGTGATGGGAGCACAAAACTGGAATTGTACTTAAAGCCACCAAACCATACACTTAAAAATGGTTAAATGACAAATTTTGTTACGTGTATTTTACCACAAAAAAGTGTACATCTTTATTAGATGTGTTATATGTAAGTATGTGTACACACATATGTACCTCGTTGGTAACTCACATTCCACAAGACAGTAGCATGAGGAGTGCTGATCAGCCATGCCGCCTGCCCCCCTTTCTCCCCAGGAGTGACACACGCGGCCATCTGGGCGGCCTGCATCTCTTATCTCAGTGCCGCGGTTCCCCCTGAGCTGAGGACGTCTGCTCAGGGCATCCTGCAAGGCCTTCATCTGGGTTTGGGGAGAGGCTGTGGTGCCATGATCGGAGGCGTGTTGGTCAACTTTTTTGGTAAGAATGGCTTGCTTTCTTTCCCTTTCTTCTTTGATGAAACCTTACCATTTTTCAGCAACACCTCCATAAACACTCAGATTATTACTGAAGATTGCCAGAGGCTAGGCTCTCGTTTTCACATTCTTTTTCTAGCTTTCACAGTAGTCAGAATTGCAAAGCATCATGCTTCAGCAGTTAAGGTGATTACAGCAGACAAACAGTTAACCGCAGTGCTACACAGACACCTCAGAGGAGCCAAACAAAGGAATAAGCCCACGTGCTTTTGGTTTGAAGTGCCCTAAACCTGTTGATGATAATGCTGGAGAAAAGATAATTCATCACTGTTTTTCCATCTGGCTTTGGTAATGTCCCTGCATCTGTGATAACAGTCTGTTTGCTCCATCAGTTCCCCCTTACTGGAAATACAGGGGCCGAGGTGGAGGTGGGATTATTCTGCTCCAGGATCTTGACTAGTCAGTCATCTATAGAAGGTAGGCTCAGAGATGTCTGAATTTATAGCACCTATTAAGCTTGGCTGTTTTAACTACAGATTAACAGGACTGTTTAATAGGTGGATGGCCTTTATGAAGAGGAGAGCCCAGTGCATTTTAAAAAGGCATTCAGAGACAGTCCATTATTTTATAAATGCAGTTTGAAAATCTGATCAATGACAGATATCCAATACCAGCCCTTGGGTCTCTCGACAACTCCGCAGACCTGTGTTTTTCCTTTGGTATGAAGCCAGTGGCCACTTGCCGTTCTCCACTCTGCTGCCTTTGTCAACTTTAGAACATCGACAGGTCTGGGTGAGGGCTACCCGCCTTTCCAGGAATTACTGTCTAGAGTGTCGGCTGTTTTCACAGGGGCTGCTGCAACCTTCCGAGGAATTGGCATGGCCTGCCTGGTGATCCTCCTGCTCTTTGCCCTGATCCAGTGGCTGGCAGTACCAGATGAGGAAGAAGGTAGACATGCTCATTGATCCTTAATGGTTCCAAAGGCTGAAGCCAAGGGGAGTTCTGCACATATCCCTGAGAAGCCCAGAGGGAGGAACAGCAGTGTGCCGCGGACCTGCATGGCCCTGAGGTCCCGTGCACCATGGCTGCAGAGACGCCACTTGCTGTGTTAAAAAGAATACCGGTTGTTTAAATAGCTTGGGGTTTTCTTCTTTTTGTTTTGTCTTATGGTACACGGTACTGGGGAAAGTATTGGTTTTGAATTTCTCTGGTATTCTAAAGAGATTTAAATTTTAAATACATAAAGGACTATACAGTAATTTTACTATTAGGGATAGGAAGTGGTATTAATCTCTGTGCCTTAACCTCCATCTGGGGGGGAAAAAAAGCCTAAACGTTAAAGTTTTCCCTTAATCAGGCATGAGTGAAAGTGGTAGCTGCTCAGTTGTAGCCAACTCTTTGCTACCCCATGGACTGTAGTCCACCAGGCTCCTCTGCCCATGGGATTCTCCAGGCAAGAATACTGGAGTGGGTTGCCATTCCCTTCTCCAGGAAATCTTCCCAACCCAGGGATTGAACCCAGGTCTCCTGCATTGCAGGCAGATTAGGTATGGACCTCATTAAAATTATTATACAGCAAGAAGGTTATATCCAATATAATATGTGGATGAAAACAAGTTTTCAACTTATTTGGGCAATCAACTTTTAAATTTTTTTTGGATGAAGAAGGCCAACCATTAAAACAAATATTCTTTCTCAGCTCTTGAGTCCTGAAACAGGCTTATCTTCTATGGTGTCTTGTCCTTTGAGGAGCATTTGCCCCAAGTACTCAAAGTGCTTCTATTAAGAGAAAAACTATCTTGTACAGAAACCCCAGAGACAGATTTTAATTCCAAGTTACTCAGAAAGAAAGACCAATACTGACTTTTCTCACTCTTTTTCTTCCATAATCCTAACCAGATCATCTCTCTTACAGAGCTTGGTCCACGCCTTCAGTAAAAGTCTAATAAAAGCATCTGTCATGTGATTTTCCTGTTTTGATGCTTATCTTTAAAATTTCAGTACTGTTAAGTGGGCCGAAGCTATAACCTATGCCCCACAAATATGATATACTGATACATTAACAATGTAGTTCATAAATATGTGAACGTCTATTAGGCTCTGTAAGGAGACCTGGAAGGCAGACATCACATTCATTTGCTCAGCAGTCTCTCCCAGGTAGAGAAGCCACCCTTGCTACGCAGCAACTTGCTGACATTCCCAAGCACACTAGAATGGGCTTATCGAGGTGGTCTGTTTATTTTTTACCATTTATATATACATACAGGCATCTGTTTAAATATGTGGAAAACTGACAAATGATTTAAATGCGATTTTCTCTGCAGACAAGACGATGTTGGCAGAAAGGATCCCTGTCCCCTCTAGCCCTGTTCCCATAGCAACCATCGACTTGGTCCAACAACAGACAGAAGATGTTCTGCCACGCACTGAGCCCAGGCTTCCCCCCAAGAAAACCAAGCACCAGGAAGAGCAGGAGGATGTGAACAAGCCCGCCTGGGGCGTCAGTTCGTCCCCCTGGGTGACCTTTGTCTACGCACTCTACCAGATTAAAGAGATGATGCAGCTCACGAGAGACAGCCGTGCTTCTGAGATACAGCCTCTGCAGGTACGGTCCTCTGCTGGCCCCCCGTCAGCAGGCCTGGTGGTTTCAGGACTTCTGTGACGTGTGCTATAGAGGTGTATACGAGGTCTCAGAGGGAAAATTCTGCCTTACACAGGTCAGAAAGGCCTCACAGAGAAGACAGTACTTGAAAGAAATTCATTCTGATTTTCTGTATTTCTTTAAAATGTCTCTGTTGATGGACACTAGTTACTGTGTGGATATACGGTTCTTGCTTTGGTGGATTATATATATTAATCTCTAATTTAGAAATTCTAGTGGGGCCTTTCTATATAGTAGTACCTTAGTAAACATCTGATGAATTAGTCAGTACTCTGAGCCACTGCAGGGGTCTTATAGGATACCCAACTGAGTGGACTGTGGATTTGCTGGTGGGCTCACCTGAAAGACAAAAAGTGTGGTTTTTCTTATCCTTAGAGTTGTGGTCTCTCCTGAGTGGAGTTGAATCACATGGATAAAACATTGTAGGTAATTGTCACTGAAGCTGTATTAATACTTTTGGAAAATGATTAAGTGTGACTTCTATGAACAGTTTAGCCAAAGTAACGAGTCTAACGACCCTGTGTGTTTTTTAAATCAAATCATTCTGTTTCATGGGATCAATCATGTCAGTTTTATATCTAGAGCAGTTTCAGAGGACACGGGAGGAAAAAAAAGGAGAAAGACTTAAAGAGTAATGTGATAATTTCTTTACTTTGAAATACATTAATTAAATTTATCACAACTTTGTAAACATAATACTTCTGTAGCTTAAACCAAATCTGATTCTTTGCTGGTAATGTCTAGTCCATGTATGATCTTACTGGTCTATCAAGATAGTAAACTCACGCACATCTTCTGCTCACAAGTCAAGAGGGAGGGTAAGAAGGTGGGAAGAGAGGATGGGGGGGAAGTCGGAGGAAAGAGGGGGGTTTCTGCCCAAATGGCAGTTTTCATACTTCAGACACTTAGCCTCATTTTCACAGAAGCCTGAGGCTTAAGCATCATTAAACATTTTTTTTCTGGTATGTTAAAGTTAATTAAAACTAGCTGGTATAACTTCTTATAAAGAAGTCATCATATGATTTTTTCTTTCACATTTTAGAATCAATTACAGAAATAAAAGTTTGGTTTTTTTCTTGGTCCTCAGCTATTTGAAGTGATGGGTATTAGTTCAGAGGGCAATCCATTAAAGAAAAACAAAAACATTATTTTCTGATTTTCAGAAATCAGGAATGCGGTATTTTACAGACATGGTGTAGATGATGTTTTGGAGTGATAGGTACTCCCTCAAACTAACTGGTTACATAGGTGCTTGTTTACTTTTTTTTACATGGATGTTCTGTCTTATTTGTTTAGTTAAATATAGATCAGGATTCTTCATTTCAGGACCTTTCTTTTCCTGGTCCTATCTCCAAGGCCGAGAATGCCTTCCTCACTCCCTGTTAGACAAGGTGCCTTCCAGCCTTGAATGCTCTGGCCTCAGCAAACGGCATGAGTTTCCATTCCATGCTGCTCACCCAGCGACTTGCCACAATGGCCAGTGGGGGCCCAGTAAACATTTGCTGATGTAGACTGTTTTCCTAGGAGTAACAGGCATTGTGGTAGTAATGTATCCTTTATCCACAAGATACATCTGCTTATAGTGTTTATGTTTTTCATGCGGCTTTGGCAGTTGCACATAGGAAAGGAGATGAAAGGTAAGCCGTTCCACCCTTATTCCTCCATTACTTGTTTCCTGAAGTGGTCGCTTCAGGATGATCTCCCCATGTTTCCTCTATCTCACCTGAAAGCTTATAAAAAGTCTGCTAGCACTGACTGTGGGGCATATCCTATCTTTACCTTCCAGGGGACCAGTGAGAATCAGAAAAATTCTCCAGCTGGTGGAGCCCAGCCTGGACCATGTGAGGCTCCCCCTGACCCGCCCAGAAGCCAGCCATCCCCTCCAGCAGCCGCATCTCAGACGCAGAGCAGCCCCGCTCACCCCAGTGTGGACCCGCGCGCAGAGGACAGTGAGGACCGCCAGGCTCCGCCTGCCGCCGGGGGTCACTGAGGCGTCCCGCTCACCTCACGCCCTGCATGGAACCGGGCTCCTCTGCCAGGACGCGGGGAGAGGCACCCCGAACCTAGGACACGCCTCACTTGAGGAGCATAGCACCACATACGCTTCTAAACACCTGAACTCATCACCATGGAGACACTCACACGCACACGAGCTACAGTACATATTGGCAGAAACAGGTCACCTCCCACAGCCCCACCGGAGTCACAGGAGGAGGACGGAGCTCAGTGAGGACTTTGTAGGTTAAGGACCACAGGACTTCCCTGCCAGGGCAGTAAGAGCTGGAACCAGCAGTTACACTAAATGGGTGGAGGGGAAAAAAGTGTTTCAAGGTGAATGCTGATATAAGTTCCCTCTTCTGATTCTTTATTCTAATTATTTGGTTCTTAATGCAAACTGGGAAGAAACAGAATACATCTATAATTTTGTTTCTTTTAAAAAGAACCATTTAAAAATTATAAGACTTATTTTTAAAATAACCAGATAAAAGTTGGTAGCATCTATGCTTTTGTTTAATAAGAAAAAAAAGGAAAAAGTTTCATCAGAAACTCGAGATATCTCTAGGAAATATATTTTTATATGTGTATGGTATATAATGAAAATAGTCAATTCTTGGAGCAGCAAAAGCTGTTACTGACCACTGCAAGCTAAGCTGAGCTTTAAAATGCCTTCTGTTTTAAATGGGCTTTAAGACCAGAGGAAGGAATATTTGAAATAAACCAACCAACTCAGTATGCTGTGGCTTGATAGACAAAGGTTTACTAAATATATTGAAACTGTAAATAGCCTCTATCACTATTTACAGCTTTCTAGTGATTTGGGCTCTAATTAGCTGATGGAATAAAACAAACACAAAATCAGTGAATTCCTAAGGGTTTCTTTTAATTAAGCAGTACTACTTACAAATAAGTGCCTGGGGGAGGGATAAAATTTTTTAAAATTACATAATGGCTCAGTTTTTGTTTTGTTTTTGGTGAGGGAAAAAGGTGGTGAACAGGAAGCCAGGAACGGAAAAGACAGAAATAAGAAGTACACTTTCCAATGACTTATGACACAAATATCAGTATATTCTTTCCCATGAGGACACAGTCAGACACTGGACAATTCAGGTATGAGCACACTACTGTAAATACTACAACTACAGTCAGGACCGTGGCCAGGTGACTCATGCATAAAGCTTGCTGCTAAAAATCAAAGTCGAGATTACAGGAAGCCTTGGGGGAGGGCTGTGGACCAGGGAACACTGCTTCAGCTGAAGAAAGGGCAGTTACGCAGTGCGTACGATAGTGTGGATGAGCACAGAGGAGAGGAAAGAAAAGAGCAGAGTTAAAAATGAAAAGCTCACCTTACTCTCTGACCCTAATTAGGCAGGACCAACTGTAAAGTAAGGGCTTCTCCACGACACCATACTTCTGCCCACAACAGCATCTGGGGGAAGAAACTCTACACTTGGATATCTAGCTTCACCACAGAACACAGCTTAAAAATAAAATAATGGGAAGGAATAGAATTAAGCAAATAGTTATTTTTGCACTTGACTGAAATGTACTGTACTGTAAATTATCATGGCTCATTTTAAGTGACCTTTAAAAATCAGATGTATTTATTATGCTTATGTAATTATAGAAATAGAGAGATGGGTGACAGGCTGAACCTCACCTATGAATATTCAGTATGTGGATTTGTGAAACTGACTGTAGGAAGTCAAAAAACTTCTACTGTATCTTGTGTTTACAGTTCTGATTTATTCTTCTGAAAAGCCTGCTGCTTTGGAAATGCACAGTTGACATGTTCAAATAAAAATAAATACCATTTTTAAATATTTCCTAAATGATAATGATGTGACCAAACAAATAAAAGTCCCTCGCTCTGTAACGAATGAAATCAAATTCTACAGGCCTTTATTATGAGACATTTACTGTGAGAGCTGATTCAACAATGCAGTAGTTTCCATCCTTTCAGAACAGACACCTTCATGGGTTTGTAGACTTTGTGACTTCTTCCTGTCCTTTAAGTGCCATTAAAAAATATATTAGCGTGCAAATTAAATTTTGATTTGAGAATTTTATAATGCCTTTTGAGATCCCCTGGAAATACCTAGGGAGGTCACAAAGCCCAGGCTGGCAATCACTGCCTTAATGACCTGTTTCACAGTTTTCCCTTAATTGTAGAAAAAGTAAATTACACAAAGCACTGAGCTCATGTGGGATCTGAAGAGGTTAGTTACGAATTAGTAAACTATTACTCAAAGCCTTAAGCAGAGTAAGAGATGACACTCACACATATATATCCAACCTCCCAAAAAAACCTCATGAAAAGTCTAAGGAATTCACAGGAAGAACATCACAGCCTTACTGGCTTATTCATCTTGTCATGGGCCACAGGAAGCAGAATGCTGGCCAAGTGCTTCCCTCTGATGTGCAGTTCCTCCAAAACTGCCAGGGGGAGGCTGCCAATGGCGCTGGGACCATTATTTAAGCAGTGTTCCTTGCAGTCGATCTGGAGTTAGGCAGTGATTCTGGGAGGTTAGTTACTCACAGGAAGCCACACCCATTGTTACAGTGTGCTTGTGTGCTGTGACCTTGTCGTTTTTTCCATACAACCACCCGAGGTGATAGGTATCACTGTCCCCACTTCAAGTAGGCGGATTCTGCAAGTAACTCAGCTTATGTTACGGGGCCCAGGTCACAAAGCCAGGATTCAAAACTCAAACCCACCTAATGTCCACCCAGGACTTTCCCTGACCCCAGGAGGCAGGGAGGCCGTCCCTGCTTCTGTTGTGGTCAAACAAGCCTGAAAAAAAGCCCTGGTCATTCTGAATGCCCCCTCATGTGCCTGGTACTCACATGGCATGTGGTTGTAGCTCCATTTAGGATCGCTAGATATTCCGGATACGTGGAAGTCCAGTGCCTTCAAACTCCGGCTGTTGGTCTCACCTGTTAGTGCCACCCTGGAGATAACTTGGAAGGTTTGGCAACCTGCAGAGAAAACTTGGAGGTCAGCAGGGATCCTGAAGACCGATGCCATGGAGTTGGGAAGGGCCAGCAGACACGGCCGCTGCTCAACGTCCTGAGGCAACAGCCTTGTCGAACGGCGCCCTCTAGTGTGGCAGCTGTTAGCCACAGGTGGTCCTTAAGTGGTTGCCACGTGGCTAGTGCATCCGAGGAATTCAATTTCTCCTGCTATTTAAGCAGCCACATGTGGCTCCTGGCTATTATGCAGAAACAGAGCAAGAAACCACCTTTGGGAGGTCTCTGGGTCTTAGTTTTCTCATCTTCACTGTGAAAGGCTGGACCCTAAAATTAACATCATCTTGTGAAGAGGGATTACGTTACACCACATCGGGTGGCTGTAAGGACAAAGGGACAAGGTCACCAGCACACAACAAGCACCCCGTAACAATGGGTGTGGCTTCCTGTGAGTAACTAACCTCCTAGAATCACCGCCTAACTCCAGATCGACTCTTATGCTGTGACAGAGCTGAATGGAGGGAAGCAAAAGATGATTTTCTCTTTAGAAATTCTTCTCTTCCCGGGTGCAAGAAACAGAGAAAGCTACTTCTGAAGCCCCAGGGTACTCCTGTGAACACCTGGCTCAAGAATCCCAAATCCCGAGGCAGATGGAAGAGAGGCTGGTATCTGGACAGAGAGAGAATAAAGCGGGGAGGGGAAGGGGAAGTGGGCTCTCAAATCACAAAGTGATTTACTTTATGCAAAGACAAACTGTGGTTTAAAATAAGACAGTAGTCAGAAACTTGGTGATGTCCAGAGGGGGAAGATGGGAGCCAGTCCAGGTGAGCAACTTACTCTCACTCAGCTCCCATCTCCATCAGGTGGCAAATGCAGGCCCACTTACCCCACTGTGGCTCCAGGGAGGTCCCCACTTTCTGACGGCCACCCAAGGACCTTAGCATGCTGGCCGTGGAGCCCCACTGTCTGGATGTGCATCTCACTGCTACCAGGGAGAACTTACTAAGTGACCTCCTAAGTGACCTCCTGTGGCATCCAGGGACCTCCTCTGTAAATTTAAGGTGATCACAGCATCTGCCTTACTTTTGATGTTTAATGACATACCTTACACACAGTACACACAAATGCTGCCTCATTTCTCCAATCAAGTCCTACCTCTCTGAGTATTTTGTGACATTTAAATCCATTGTATGCTCCCAAACTATAGTACCATGTTACATGCTTACCTATACCCAGTAAGCTGTCTAATAAGGCATTCAGTTCCAATATGCATTGTAAATATTAAGTAGTTACAGATATTAGTTAAGGGATAAAATTAATCAAAACATAAGTTGAAGAGGATGGGGGGATAAATGACAAGTAATGTTATACGCCAACAAACTGGACAACCTAGAAGAAACAAATTTCTAGAAACACACAGCCTGCTAAGACTGAGTCAAGAAGAAACAAGCAATTTGAACAGATCTATCACTAGAAAAGATAGAATCTGAAATAATAAAAACTCCCTGCAAACAAAAGTCCAGGACCAGATGGCTTCACTGGGGAATTAAGAGGAATTTATATAAAGAGGAATTTATACCAAACATATAAAGAGGAATTTATACCTACCCTTCTCAAAAAAGAATTCCAAGAAATCAAAGACAAAGGAACGCTCCCAAATTCATTCTGTAAGGCCACCATTACCTTGAAACCAAAACCAGACAAAGACATTCCAAAAAAAGAAAAGCAGAAGATAATCTTTGATGAATACAGATGCAAAAATCCTCAACACAATATTATAACAGCAAACGGAATCCAATAATACATAAAAAGGGTCAAATACCATGATCAAATTGGATTTATTCCTGAGTCAGAAAGATGGTTCAACATACACAAATCAATGTGATATGACACATTAACAAAAGGAAAGGCAAAAACCACATGATCACCTCAATAGATGCAGAAAAAAGCATTTGACAGAATTCAACATTCATGATAAAAACTCTCATCAGAACAACAGAACAGATACAACAGCAAGAATAAGCAGACACACCAATGTTCATGCAAATCAAGGTATTATTAATAATCGAGTCTCACAGGGAGAGGGAAGAATGAACTAAGCAGTAGACTTTCACACTCAGGACTCAGTAAAGGATCTTTCACTGGCTGAGGCGGGAAAAAACCTCTCATCAAAGTGGTCTGGGAGGGGATATATTCAAACATAATAAAGGCCATTTACTCCAAAACCTACAGCCAGCATAATACTCAATGGGGAAAAGCTGAAAGCTTCCTGCTAAATCCAGGAACAAGATAAGGATGTCCAAGATAGTACTGGAAGTCCCAGAGACAGTAATCACACAAGAAAAATAAAAAGTATCCAATTAGAAGGGAAGAGATCAAACTGTCACAATTCACAGATAACATGATACTCTATACAGAGAACCCTAGAGTGTCCACCCCAAAACTATTAGAACTAATAAATGAATTTGGCAAGGTTGCAGGATGCAAGATTAATGTAACAATGTAAAATGTTTCGATACACTAATAATGAAATATCAGAAAAAGAAAGTGAAAAAAAATCCCATTTAAAATCACATGAAGTAAAATATCTATGCATAAACTTAATCAAGAAGGTGAAAGGCCTATAAGCTGAAAACTATAAATATTGATGAAGGAAAATGAAGATGATTCTGAAGAAATGGAATGATATACCATGCTTTTAGATCGGAAGACTCATTATTATTTAAATGGCCATATTACTCAAAGCAATCTACAGACTTAATGCAATTCCTAACAAAACATCCAGGGACATTTTCCACAGAACCAGAACACATAGTCCAAAAATTTATATGGGACTACAAAAGATCCCATATAGCCAAAACAATCCTGAGAAAAAAGAACAACACTGAAGGTGTAACTCTCCCAGACTTCAGACTATCCTACAAAGCTATAGTAATCAAAACAGCATGGTACTGGTACAAAAAACAAACACTTAGATTAACAGAACAGAGAATCCAGAAATAAACCCACACACCTACAACCAATCGGTGAGAAAGGAGCCAAGAATACACATTGGACAAGAGACAGTATTCTCAACAAGTAGTGCTGGGAAAGCAGGACATCAATGTGTAAAACAGTGAGATTAGAACATTTCCTCACATGATATACAAAAATAAACTCAAAACAGTTATAACACCTAAATGTAAGACATGAAACCATAAAATTAGACAAGAACACAGGTGAAACACTCTCATAAATCAGTAATATTTTCTTGGATCACTCTCCCAAAGCAAAAAAAGAAAGCAATGCAGAGCACTGGAAACCATCAACAAAATGAAAACACACCTTGAAATGGGAGGAAATATTTGCCAATGATGCAACAAGGGATTAATATCCAAAATATATAGAAAGCACAACTAAGAAAAACATCGAATAGACAACCTAACTTTACACCTAAAACAACTGGAAAAACAAAAAGAAAAAAACCCCCAAAATTAGCAAAAGGAAAGAAATCATGAAGATCAGGGCAGAAATAAGTGAAAAAGAAATGAAAGAAACAATAGTAAAGGTTAATAAAACTAAAAGCTGGTTCTTCAAGAAGATAAACAACATCGACAAACCTTTATTTAGCCAGACTCATCAAGAAAGAGAGAGAAGAATCAAATCAACAAAATTAGAAATGAAAAAGGAGAGGTTGTAACAGACAATGCAGAAATACCAAGGATTATAAGAGTCTATTATGAACAACTATATGGCAATAAAATGGATAACCTGGAAGAAATGGACAGATTCTTAGAAAAGTTGGGTCGTCCAAGACTGAACCAGGAAGAAATGGAAATTATGAACAACCCAATTACAAGCACTGAAATCGAAGCGATGATCAAAAATCTCCCAAAAAACAAAAGCCCAGGACCAGATGGCTTCACAGGAGAATTCTATCAAACATTTAGAGAAGAGCTAATGTCATCCTTCTAAAACTCTTTCCAAAAATTGCAGAGAAAGGAACACTTCCAAACTCATTCTACGAGGCCACCATCAGCCTGATACCAAAACCAGACAAGACAACACACAAAAAAGAAAACTACAGGCCAATATCATTGATGAACATAGATGCAAAAATCCTCAACAAAATTTTAGCAAACAGAATTCAGCAACACATCAAAAACTAATACACGATGATCAAGTTGGGATTATTCCAGGGATGGAAGGATTCTTCAATACACACAAATCAATCAATGTGATACACTATAGTAACAAATTGAAAGATAAAAACCATATGATAATCTCAATAGATACAGAAAAAACCTTTGACAAAATTCAGCACCCATTTATGATTAAAACTCTTCAAGAAATGAGCATAGAAGGAACCTACCTCAACATAGTAAAGGTCATATATGATAAGCCTACAGCAAACACTATTCTCAGCTGTGAAAAATGGAAAGCATATCCCCTAAAATAAGGAACAAGATAAGGGTGACCACTATTATTCAACATAGTTCTGGAAGTCCTAGCTACAGCAATCAGAGAAGAAAAAGAAATAAAAGAAACCCAGATCAGAAAAGAAGAAGTAAAGTTCTCTCTGTTTGCAGATGACATGCTACTGTATATAGAAAACCCTAAAGATAGTATCAGAAAATTACTAGAGCTAATCAGTGAATTTAGCAAAGTTGCAGGATACAAAATCAACACACAGAAATCACTTGCATTTCTATATACTAACAATGAAAAATCAGAAAGAGCAATTAAGGAATCAATCCCATTCACCAATGCAACAAAAAGACTTAAATATCTAGGAATGAACTTACCTAATAAGACAAAAGAACTGTACACAGAAAATTATAAGACACCGATGAAAGAAATCAAAGACAACATAAACAGATGGAGAGATATTCCATGTTTCTGGGTAGGAAGAATCAATATTGTGAAAATGGCTATACTACCAAATGCAATCTACAGATTCAATGTGATCCCTATCAAATTACTAATGACATTTTTCACAGAACTAGAAAAAAAAATTTCACAATTCATATGGAAACACAAAAGACCCCAAATAGCCAAAGCAGCCTTGAGAAAGAAGAATGGAGCTGGAGGAATCACCTTACTGGCTTCAGATTATATTACAAAGCTACAGTATGGTACTGGCACAAAAACAGAAATATAGACCAATAGAACAAGATAGAAAACCCAGAAATAAACCCATGCACCTATGGGTAACTTATTTTTGACAAAGGAGGCAAGAATATACAATGGGGCAAAGATAGCCTCTTCAATAATTGGTGCGGGGAAAACTGGACAGCTACATGTAAAAGAATGAAACCAGAACACGTCCTAATACCATACACAAAGATAAACTCAAAATGGACTAAAGACCTTAATGGAAGACCAGAAACTATGAAACTCTTAAGAGGAAAACACAGGCAGAATGCTCGATGACATAAATCAAAGCAAGATCCTCTATGACCCACTTCCTAGAGTAATGGAAATAAAAACAAAAGTAAACAAGTGATTAAACTTAAAAGCTTTTGCACAGCAAAGGAAACTATAAGCAAGGTGAAAAGACACCCTCAGAATGGGAGAAAATAATAGCAAATGAAACAACTGACACAGGATTAACTTCCAAAATATACAAGCAGGTCATACAATTCAACACTGGAAAAACAAAATAACCCAATAAAACGTGGGAAAAAGACTTAAACAGACATTTTTTCAAAGAAGAAATACAGATGGCTAGCAAACACATTAAAAGATGCTCAACATTGCTCATTATTAGAGAAATGCAAATCAAAACTACAAAGATATCACCTCACACCTGTCAGAATGGCCATCATCAAAAAGTCTACAAACAATAAATGCTGGAGAGGGAGTGGAGAAAAGGGAATGCTCCTGAACTGTTGGTGGGAATGTAAACTGATACAGCCGCTATGGAAGATGGTATGGAGATTCCCTAACAAACTAGGAATAAAACCATCCATATGACCCAGCAATCCCATTCCTAGGCATATACCCTGAGGAAATAAAAATTGAAAAACACACATGTATCCCACTGTTCATTGCGGCACTATTTACAATAGCTAGAACATGGAAGCAACCTAGATGTTCATCGAAAGATGATGGATAAAGAAATTGTGGTACATATACACAATGGAACATTCAGTTCAGTTCAGTTCAGTCGCTCAGTCACATCCGACTCTTTGCGACCCCATGAATCACAGCACGCCAGGCCTCCCTGTCCATCACAAACTCCTGGAGTCTGCTCAAACTCATGCCCATCGAGTCGGTGATGCCATCCAGCCATCTCATCCTCTGTCATCCCCTTCTCCTCCTGCCCCCAATCCCTCCCAGCATCAGAGTCTTTTCCAATGAGTCAACTCTTCGCATGAGGTGGCCAAAGTATTGGAGTTTCAGCTTCAGCATCAGTCCTTCCAATGAACACCCAGGACTGATCTCCTTTAGGATGGACTGGTTGGATCTCCTTGCAGTCCAAGGGACTCTCAAGAGTCTTCTCCAACACCACGACTCAGCCATAAAAAGGAATGCATCTGAGTCAGTTCTAATGAGTTGGATGAACCTAGATCCTATTATACAGAGTGAGGTAAGTCAGGAAGAGAAAGATAAATATTGTATTCCGACACATATATATGGAATCTAGAAAAATGGTACCGAAGAATGGGCAACAATGGAGAAACAGAGAGGACAGACTTATGGACATGGGGAGAGGGGAGGGGAGAGTGAGATGTGTGGAAAGAGTAACATGGAAACTTACATTACCATATGTAAAATAGATAGCTAATGGGAATATGCTGCATGGCTCAGGAAACTCAAACATGGGATCTGTATCAACCTAGAGGGGTGGGATAGGGAGAGAGGTTCAAAAGGGAGGCGGTATATGTATACCTATGGCTGATTCATGTTGAGGATTGACAAAAAACAACAAAATTCTGTAAAGCAATTAGCCTTCAATTAAAAAATAAGTAAGTTAAAAAAAAAGACTATACTAAATGAAAAATGCCAGAAACCAAAGGCTACAAGTTGTATGAGGCTACTGACTGAAGCTACAGAGCATGCATGCATACACTGATATGAAATGTTCAGAATATGCACATATAGAGAGGCAGAAAGTAGACTACTAGGTGCTATGACTAAGGGAAAGAAGATGGGCAAAACAGTGAGTGACTGCTAACAGGCACAGTGGTTTTTTTCAGAGTGACGGAAATGTTCTAAAATTGATTATGGCAATGGTTGTACAACTCTGAATATATCAAGAATCATGAATTGTACACTCTAAACAGATGAACTATATGGTACATAAATTATATCTCAATAAAACAGTTATTAAAAATATTTATGTAAAAGAGGAAATAAAGAAAATACAGAAAGCATCTGGCTCTTAGGGTCAGCTAAAAATTCCTGTCTCACTGCAAGTGTCTTCAAAATTCCACATCCATTATGTTATTTTTGCATAGGATCCTTCTTTCAGGTGGACCAAAAAAAAAAAAGTGATTAAAACATTGTACTTCTCTAAACTCTGGAGAATAATCACATACAGAAAAATATAAAATCCTTTGTCTTTTCTTGATGCCATTCTGGGGGTCTTAACTCTTTCAAATGTTTAGATATCAACTATTCCAAACCTCTTAAAATCTAAAATTTCTTAAATTTCTAGATTAAAAAAAAAGTCATGAATTCAAATACTGCCCTAAATGTCAGATGGACACTCTCTTGTAATTCAGCCCCCTAAGTATTACTGGCAAACTAAACAACTAGTTCACAAAGCAATTTTTGTGGTATATGTTTTAAAACCTTTAAAAAATAATATAGAATGATACGATTATTTAAACATGGCCACCTATACTACATCTCACCCACATATGTTGGTGTCAAATAGTCCAATTTGCTAACAACAGTGAGCTTTTATGAGGCAGCTGGTGGAAGTAGGAACACAGCAAAGGTTCCCTTGGGCTCCACAACTACGCACCTATGGTCGCATGAGGCAGAGAACCCATGCCAACCACCTGTGAAGGGCAGGACCCCTGTACTCAACGCAGATGAGAGATGGGAGATGCCTTATTCTTTATGCTGCTACTCTTCACACACCCCCAACAGCAAAAGAGTCCATATTTGATTCTTAAAGAGAATGAATCCAACAACATCTTAACCCTTCGGTTGTTCTGCCATGTTCAGATCTTTCCTCAGACCTATCTTCTGGCCTCTTTTCCACAGGGTCAAAGCTCACGATCAGTCCCTCACTTCACTCCAGAATTCACACCATGAATCAAGAAGAAGAAAGATTTGTTCTCTATAAGGAAGAACACAAATCTGTTTTGTAGGAAATTGTTATATATAATTACACAATTTTTAAAAACAGGCCAGTAAACTTGAGGTTAAATTTCAACATACAAAGAAATACAAAACGTAGTTTAACAATTTCAACACACACACAAAAATTTAGAAAGTAATTCTAACTCCTCATCTTTATATATGTCTATAAAAGTCTTGTCAAAACTTTAAAATATAACCTTAGGAAATGTTTCTCTTTATTGCAGTCATCAGTTAGTTGGTATTAGTAAAAAGTAAAAAAATAAGTCAGCAATACTCTGAGACGCAAGGCTGTGGAGAGACGGCCCCTCAGCTTGCTTCTAAAGGTCTCGTCTTCTACCTGAACCACAGGAAACATCAGGGCAGGAGTTCGAGTCCCAGGGCTGCCTCTAAAATTCTCTGTGGTCTTGGACAAGTTACTTAACTTTTTCAAGCCTCCATTCCTTCACCATCAGCATTTTCTAAACATTCTGTCCAAGGAATATTAATCTCATAAAGAAGGGTTCTGTTTTCAAACTAAGTCAGAGACCGCAACACACCCTTTCTCCTCTTCAGGAGGTTCACACAACATGCATTAGCACGACTAAAGGCTCTGAGAAGTCCTGCAGGATGTCTGTCTAATCGTGTATCCATCTGGGTTGACCTCAGGATCCCTTACCTGCTAACACTTTAGCATCCTGTGGATTACACTTTGGAAAACATTGGTCCAGCATATCTCAGGTCTCTTCCAGTCCTTACACTGATAACATGCAGGAAGAGCAATGCACTATTTTGTTGCAGGTTCTGGGGTTTAAGAGTAGCTTTAATGCTCTGGAGTTGACAAGGAACTTATTCACATTAATTGGTCCTTTGAAGATCAACACGATTCCCTTGTTCCTGAGAGTCTTCATTCAAGGAAAGAGATGATGACCGTCACACAATCTCGGTGCCACCTACAGCACAACACACAGAACTGAACAAGAAGGATCAGTTATCTTCTATATAGTTTAGCTTTCCTTTCCAGTATGGTTTGATGTTTCTCTGTAGCAAATGCTTTGGCCACTGTTCCCTGGAACAGTTCTGCCCACCTTTCACAGGATCCCTGCCCATCCTCACTTCCTTGTCCAGGATGAAGTCACTGTGCAGGCAGACTGTCACGAGTCCTCAGGTTAAAGAGCTGCTCTTCCAAGAAGGCACCCCCAAGGCCATATTGTTCTTCATGGAGCCTCACTTCTTCAGGCGACAAGTGGCTTCCTCCGAGAACAAAGTCTGCAAACCTAGTATTTGTTTTAAATAAAGTTAATGTTATCACGGAAAGCTTTATTTGGAAGATAACATGTTCCCTGGCTACTTATCCCCTTTAATTAAATTTGTCTTTGCATCTGTAGAGGATGGCATTTGCACAGTGGGTGTAAAAACAGGGATGGCTTATGTGCTCCTCCAGACATTCAGGAAAGGATCAAGAAGTAGGCAGACTTGGAAGCACCAGGTGCTGCTAAATATACCCACTCCTGTTTCCTAATTCCTTTTCTCTCTTATTAAATGTATCATTTATTCATTACTTTAGTGTCTTCCCCGCTTCAATTTTTAAGTTGAGGGCACTGCTATTTGGATAAAGCAATGAAAAAGGAAAAACAGTAAAGAAAAGAGGCTAGGGCAGAGATTTCTTTCTTGGTGAACTTTATAAATGAGTTTCCACCCCTAAAGCATGAGAAGCAGATGACGCATCCCATTCTGTCTCCCTTCTCCTCTGAGTGGTCTTTATGGCCTTCCCAATATAATACATCAGATCAACATTTACTCCAGCCCTGGTCGTTCTACGCTGCATCACAGCGCTGAAGCAAAAGAAGCTCTGATAGCTTCCATGTCACCTTACCCAGGAAGTTGCCTGTTTCTAGCCTTAAGTACCTGATCCAAACTGTCATGTTATTTCCAGGGTAACTGCGACCCAGTTGTGGTGTGAGCAGTGGGGCGAGGCTTACTTTTTCGGCTCCTGGAGCCTGGAGACAGCCAGCCAGGACGGGAAGCCGGGGCTGCGGCAGGCCTGACGGAGCTCCTCCAGGCAGCAGGTTGTGGCGGCATCAGCTTGTTCCCTGTATTCGTCTTCAGTAAGAAACTTCACCGCCGGCTTCTCTGATGTAAACCATTTCTTCATTTTCCTAAAACAGGCAGCATTTGGTTGCTAGATTCCTGGCCATATCTGGTTGCTCAATTCAACTCTTCAGATTTATAAAAATACATTTCTTAGAAAGTAATAATTCTTAACTTCCTCTATATCATACTATACTTATTTCTATTGTTATCCCAATTGAGGTTTATAGAACGTGTAATTTGGGCTTAACTGTACATTCCCCCTCTTCCTGGACCAGCTGAAATAATATCTTAAGGCACTGAGGATCCTTTTTTTTAAATTTATTTGGCTGTGGCATCTTCATTGCAGCCCACGGGATCTTTAGCTGTGGCATGCAGACTTAGTTGTGGCATGTGAGATCTAGTTCCCCAACCAAGGACTGAACCTGGGCCTCCTGCATTCGAAGTGTAAAGCCTTAGCCAACTGGATCACCAAGAAGTCCTGAGGATCAATTTCTGATAGAGACATAATTGTATTTTTCTTCCTTGGTGATTTCAAATCAGGCAATTAAAAACCTGGCTTCTTTTTGCCTGCCCTGCTGATTTTCTTGGGCACCAACAGCAGCAAACCTTTGAGATGTCCTTTTATGGAGACCCAGCAGAATCACTCGCCACTGAGTCTAAATAGAGAAGCTGGGAAGATCTGTGGGGTATGGCCTCCATCTAGTGGTGGAGACGCTGACTAATCTCAGAGGAAGTAAACACACTTTACAAGGGTCACGTACACACAGTAATTCATAATATTAAAATCATTATTCTTTTGCTACATATGGAGGGGCTCACGATTGGAACTTTTTTCCAATCAAAAAAGTCCTAGAGTGAAGAATCTCATAAAGAGCGGTAATGATGAAGAGGTTTTAACACGTGTATTTATCAGTGAGTTTAAAAAAAAATGTTTTAGGTGGTTTAAAATTTAACCAGAGATTCCCAAATACAAATGAGCAACAAAATCACCAGGAGGTGTTTTAATATATGTTTTCTTGAGGTTTGGGGCCTGAAAATCTTTAAACTTTTACAGACCGTCTGGTGGTTGATAAGTTGGATTAGGGAACCACTGACATTATTTCCTCCTCCTTTTCTGAACACCTAGCCTGGTCTCCATGAAGGAAAATGCCGGGGCTCTGAGCAGAAGACGGGCATACAGTTTCAGCGGTGAGGTCCACCCACTGTGCGAACTGCGCTTCACAGTTCTGAGCCTCATTTTGCTCACATGGAAGAAAAATGAAAGCAACATCGTCAACCTCAGGAGGTCACTGGACAATGAAAAACATTACTTTGTGTTAGATGCTTAGCACAGTGAACAGCCTACAGTAAGTGTTCAACAGAGATAAAATAATAACTACCATTTGGTATCAAAATGTATTCAAACAGCTCTTTTTAAACTGGAAAGTACTATACAAAGTATTATTTCTTTGGCTTATTATTTAACCTATAAGTTCCTATTTTATTTCCTAATCCTTCACAAAATTACTCACCAGCAATATGAACAGTTGAGGAAGTTACAGTACATTTTGATCAGTAGGTCTGTGTTCAAGAGAATGCACAGCAAATGCATAAAAGGATCACTGTGCAGGTAACAGAACACACTTGGCTCTTGGCAGGGTAGCGGATGCTGACGAGGAAAGTGGGAGGAATTCTCTTGGGTTCCTCAGGCCACAAGCCAGACAAGGGACTAGAGGCCTGAAGGGTGTGCAGTGGCCAGTGCCCCCTGGCAGAGGGGACTCGGACAGCCCGAGTCCCGGTCTGCCTCTGAGACAGGGCAGAGAGAAGCAGCTGGCGTCAGCCTTGCCAACACCCTCTGCAGAGAGGCCCTGCCCTGTCTCTGGCGCCTTTTTAGCCCTGTGACGTCACCACCCGTGGAGTCAGCAGATCCATAAACTATCAGCTGTCACAGAGTCTCCCCTCTCGCAGTCAAGCTTACCTCGTAAATATTCACTAACTCCCTCTTCTAGCCTTGATCTCACCGCCCTGCTCCAGGCCCTCCTCCCCTCTTGCCTGGGCCACTGTGACATCTGATGACTGGTCTCCTGCCCCCCAACCTGCCCTTAACCTCCACCCTCTGCACCCGAAGACAGACGGGCCCCATCCCACCGCCCAATGAGTGACTGTGGTTTCTGCTTGGATTCTGGCTTGTTGACTGTGTTTTTATTTTCGTATTAGTTAGTTGCCAACATTTAAAAATCGTAAGACTTGACAAATTCCATCCATGTTCCCAGCTTTTCTAGAAAACGAGGAGATCTGGCAAGGCCCATGTTCTCACATGGCAATCATGAGCTCAAGCTGAGTGGTATCTGACCCCGTTTCACTGGGGCAATGTTGCAGAACTTTCCACAGTCCTCACCACTGCCTTCCCTCTGCTCAGACTCCTCACTCAGTGCCTTCTGCGGCCCCAAGCATTTGACTTCTAACTCCTGTCTGGGCAGCAGTCAGAGTGCACTGCTGGAAATGCAGAAAGGGCAGCGCCTCCACCACGTACAGGATCAGATTAGATTCTCCAGCACCGCCTGCGAGGCCTCCACATCCTGGCAGACACCCACCTCGCTCGCCTGCTCTGGGATGGTAGCAAACCGGGCTTTCTCCCTGTCAGGAAGGCCTTTCCTACATTTATTCATCTGGCTATTTTGATTCATTAGGATTCAGCCCATTAGTCTCTTTTCAAGAACTTTCCTGAACTTTTTCTACATGCTACACTTTCTGGGTGGGTTTCTCCAATGGCTCAGTGGTAAAGAATCTGCCTGCGTTCAGGAGACCTGGGTTCAATTCCTGGGTCAGGAAGATCCCCTGGAAGAAGAAATGGCAACCCACTCCAGTACTCTTTCCTGGGGAATCCCATGGACAGAGGAGCCTGGTGGGCTACAGCCCATGGGATCGCAAAGAGTTGAACACGACTGAGTGACTAAGCGTGCATACTTCCTGGGCAGGCCTATTTGAACACTTGCTCTAGCAACAATATGCCTATGTCTCAACAAGTACACCTCCAGGGTAGGGGCCATCTCCTTCACTGTGCACCTAGCACAAAAACAGGTGCTCAGACTCCATGGCTTAAGGACATTTAAGCCTTATCTTAAAACCTAAGAACAAAGAAAGTCCTGATTATATAAATTATAACTTTCAACAACTTGTTATTCAATTCTGTCCCCTTGTATCTCGTAAGCACAACAAATACCCCCAAAAGAAAGGAGATGTAGAATGAAAGTAGAAATGTTAGGTGACACCATGCCCAAGAAATTTTGTCACTGATTTTAGTGAATTCTGGGTGAGCTGTCATTACCTGGTAACTGGTGGCTCTGGAAGATTAACAACAGCTAGCAATGGAGTTTGGATCAGGTGCTTACATTCTCTAGCCACCCCCTTCTCAGAGGGAAATCTGAAATCTCCAGATGAAGTGGAGTGAATTGTGATATCAAGTAGGACATGTCCAAAAAATGCCCCCAAAGAATAAATAAAACCAGAGCTCAAAACATCAAGCTTATGACTTATGGAGGAAAGAAAGGAAGCCACACACCTCCCGACACAGGCGAGCGTGCTCCGCAGATAGCGCCGACTCCCGGATGACAGGATGAGGAGCAGGGCGGCCGTGTAGGCGAACTGGGGCGCGGACACCCCCGCGTACACCAGGAGCAGGGACAGAAGCCGCAGCAGCCACGCCAGGAGCACCACGCTCCTCTCCTCCACCAGGGGCCCGTGCTTGTAGCAAACAGCAAAGCTGACACACCCAAGTGTCAAGACGTAGCCTGTAAGAGCAGAAAGATGTAAAATAACATAACGCCAAATTTGCAAAGTTATGGGAAAAACCTGGCAGACTTAGAGCTAAGAACATATCAGAACACCTGCATTTTCCTTTCCCCAATGAAGCTGAAAAATGCATTTAGAGCTAGTTATTCCTCCCCTGTGAGCTGCTAGGTGGACTCTGCAGTACTTAAGGATGTATAATAATACATTATTATAATATATAAGTATACCTGTTTTCTGGCCCAGAGTCGTAGAGGACAGATGTTATCACAGCTGCTTTGGTCAGGAATAAGCCTTAGTGTACGTCACAGTCTGCCACAAAACCTGTTTTTAATTTTCTAATCACTAAATCACAGTGTGATTTTACAGTGAAGGGATCAGGCTGTCCCCTTTGCAATCTGGGGCTGTTTCTGTCCTACTAACAGAGGAACAAGTGGTGATCCAATGTTGAGAGCATGTCACCTCTTAAGTGCTCACCAAGCATTTCATTTCTATCTAAGCAAGTCTCAAGGCCTAATTTCCAGCTTATATAAGATGTAGGAGAGAAACAAGTTAAATTATACCACAAAGGAATAATCAGAGAAATCCAGAAAGTGGAACATTCTGTAGGACAACTAACCTGGTCTCTCCAGCATATCACTGAGATGGGGGAAAAAACCCAAAACCACAAACCTATTAAGGATTAAACGAGACTTATGGGACACAACATATGCAAAATGTCATTCTGGACTATATCCTACCTTATAAAACCAAACATCAAGGATGTTTAGGAAATTTGAACATGGCCTAGATAACAGATAATCTTATGTAACTATTAATTTTTTAAGATTTAGTAATTGAACTATAGAGGAAAATGTTCTCGCCTTATAGAAATGTTAAGTCAAGTACTTAAAGAAACACACCATAACAGCAATAATTTACTTTGAAAATACTTTAATATAAAGAGAAAAATGGACTAAAAACATAAAAGCTTCAAATGAAACAAAAATCGATTGCTTTTGCTTTGGGTGGGTGTACTTATATGAGAAATTGGGCACTAACAGGTTAGGAGAAAATGGATTCTCCCATTCTCTGTTATTTACCAATTAAAACACTCTAAAAAGTTGAGATATTTTTGTTCTTTTATAAGACAAGAACAAGCCTCTCTGTTTCTAAAAGTCAAGTTTTCATTGGTCATTTATATTTATAGTTTCTTACCTTTTGTAATAAATACATTAAGAAAAAGAAATAAAGAGCCACATTTTAGAGCAATTTTTTCATTACAATTTAGAGGTGGTTAGAGCTTAACTGCAATTTAAAAACATATGCAGTCAAAAAGGTCAAATACTGCTTTGCTCTTTTGATCATCAGAGTAGAAAACTAGGAAGAATGTCAAAGAGAAACAGTCTAAAATGATATCTAATGAACTGAAACCACCAACTATGGGAATAAAATATTATTTTTAACAATTCTTCTCCTTAGTTCAAAATGAAAATCTGAATGCTGGAGCGTATGTCAAGAGAAGGCCCCTGGCTGTATTTTTCACTTTACCAATAACAGACTGTATTTTTTAAATCTTTACCTACCTAATACATATATTCTGCTTTCATACCACAGTCTCTTCAGCTCTTCCATCAGTTGCCCCACAACATAAAGTGAAGCAAACCAACAACCAAGCATTAGCGCCCAAAAGGTGCTATACTGTGTGTGGAAGAAAATAAATCACATGGTTTTTGGTTCATTCACTCTCATAAAAGTAGAAGTAAACAAATAAAACCCTTTGTATTTGAAATCTGTATATCAAACTACACTGAAGTCAAGACAAGACCCTCTTCTCGAGTCTCACTAAAGGTATGATCCACGCACCATCAGCTTCGATGTCAGTAGGAATCTGGTGGAAACTAAGCCTCTCAGGCCCACAGCAGACTCCTGAGTCAGAGGCTGTGCTTCAATAGGACCCCAGGTGACTTGCATGTACATTACAGTTGGAGAAACATTGTTCTAAAGGATAAATTCATCTCAAAATAATGCTGGTGTTGTGAGCTTTCATCAGAGTAAACCCAACATTAGCATCATGAACTGATACATATGTATCCTCAACTAAGTGTAAGCCATTTTTTTATTGAAGGTGCTTTGTGGGAACTAATAATGGTGAAGAGATCCCCAGGTGTTGCAACGTTATTTGTCAAGGCCCTGATGGCTCAGCATCATGACATTCCTCAACTATGCCAAGAGAAATTTTCATTCAGCATAGGATGAGTCCCCACCACTCATAAGAAAGATGCACTATCTAGAAAATAAAAGGGTCTCAAAAAAGTATGGCCAAAATCTAATACTGAAACCTACACATTGTAACAAATGAAAATAGAATCTCTAAGAAAAGACAATTTAAGCCAGTTTATACAATGCAGAAATTAGGAACTGTCATAATAAACATGAATTAATTTTAATCAATTTTTCATGTTTATGAGATCATTGATTTCCATTTTTTAATTCATCTGTACCTGATATACCTACCTTAGGAATGAACTTTTTCACCAGCAACAGGACAAAGACTAATGTCATTAGAACACCTAGCACAGTCCCCGAAGAGTAGAAGAAAGCAGGGCTTCTGTCAAGACGACCAGAAAAAAGCCAGGTAAATGCCAAGTCACACTTTCAGTATTAGAAATGCTGAATTTGACAGAAGCCATAAAGAGTATTAAGAGGAAAAACTAAGATGGCAGGTTTAATTATGTCCTATACTTTTAAAAAGTGAAATCTCTACTTGAAATTTATGGTAAATAGCTTGCCACTGACTCAGAACAGAACGTCTGAGTTATCTTCTGTGTTCACAATCTGGTCCAATAGTGATTGCTGGAGCACCTATCATGTGGCAGGCACGTGTCCGAGAGCTTTACATGCATTCACAACAGCCCTGTATAGGAGCTACGTGTGTGCTCAATTGCTCACTCATGTCCAACTCTTTTACAACCCCATGGACTGTAGCCTGCGAGGATTTTCCAGGCAAGAATACTAGAGTGGGATGCCATTTCCTACTCCATGGGCAATAGCTATCCATGTCTCAATTTTACATGGCAGGAAAAAGGCACCAAAAAGTTAAAGACTTTCCTCAAATCTGTATCTGCCAGTTGGGAGGAATCAGGCTTGCAGCCCAGCTCCTTTGAGTCCAAGCTTTACTCTTCAGGTTATGCAAGCAACATATAATTTATTAAGACCATGGAGGACATTAAAGACACACTCTTAAGCTCTAACAAAAAGCTCAAAAATAAACAATGTCCAGAATAGCAAGTCAAGAAGTAAAATATTATTGAAAAGAAATTTTTCAAAAAAGAAGTTATAAGAAACAAAACATCAGGATAATATGTTAAATTCAAACTTCCGTATCAGAGTCACAAATCTAGAAGGTGTTACAAATGTCAGAGAGAAAGGCACGGCATCAGAAAACCTGAGTGTGAATTTCAGCCCTGGCAAGACTAGCCTTGTAATGATGGATGTTGGTTTTCTCATCCATAAAATGCGAATAATAATCCAGAGCTCACATAGTTGCTAAGGGAAACAAATCAGTTAAAATAACATATACTGATACATGATACAAAATAATGCATGTGCAAGCACCGCATAACCGGAACATACCATGTTATACAAATAACTCTCGCTGGTTTTAAAAACCTTTTCAAAACTATCTTGAGACCTGTTGTTGGCAAAACCTAAAGCAAGAACTAGAACTAGTATGGAAATATTTAGCACAAGGTCAAAAGGGTCCTACTCTTTTTTTTTTTTCCTTCCCAGCTATGCCTTGTGGCTTATGCCATCTCAGTTCCTTGACCAGGGATTGAACCCGGGCCCTTGGCAGTGAAAGCCCAGAGTCCTAACCATGGGATCACCAGGCAATCCTCCTGTTCTACTCTTTTTTTTGTTGTTTTTCTACTCTTTTTGACTCACAAAATTAAGAAAGTAAAAATGAATACTTACTGACTCAAGGTCTTTGCATAAAAGAAGAGGAGGATGCCCACCACAAATACAAAGAACAGTTTGAAATCCACAACTGGAGCAAAAAAAAAAACACAGACACACAACAAAGATTTTGTGTCAATGCAGTTAGTGAAAGACAGTCAACTTACTGAAATGTCACTCCAGAAAAGCTGAACCCAGAAAATCAAGTGTAATAAAAACAGACTTACTGTTTTGTTTCACACTTATTGTATAGATAAATGTCTTCCTGGCTGGCTTCACAGAGAAACAGACAGTCTCTCCATATGGATGGATGATTATGGTTATATCATTAGACTCCTCTGGTGTCCAAAAGTTATGAATCATACATTTGATGATGGATAGAATGGTTTCTGGATACTGGCAATTATACTTTTCTGTGATATATACAACACTGAGCAGGCCTGAACTGGTGATTTTCACCTACGAAAAGAGAATCAACAAATTCACAAACAGAGAAGTTAGAACTTCTTATCAGCTTCTTAAAATCATGAGCAAAGGAAGAGAGCGAGCCCAGAACTGGCTGAGTAAAGAACACTCAGAGAACTTGGTCACGTTCTGATCCCACGGATGGACCTGGCTTTCTGGGTTTAGTCAACACATACGGGAGCACAGACACTTCTGAGAGCGGATGTTTCTCCCCGAGTTGTGGTTTATTTAACACCCTCTTCCAGCAGGTTACTGTGACCAAAGGCCACATGCAAACAGATGAGAGGAAATAATGGGCAGCAAACCACTGGGTTATAAACCTCATGAGAAGAGGATTTATCTCTCCACCGTTTCCACTGTGATTGAGAAAAAACATTTCTATCTTCTGGATCAGCTGAGCATATGTGCTTCAGGCTTCTGTCACCATGTCCTCTGAAGAGGGACCCAACCCCAGGTCCTACTCAACTCTCTCAGCAAAGCGCCATTCATAATGCCAAGCAGAGGCCAACAGCCCAGGGACCATTAAACGACACTCTGCTGCTGCCTTTATCCCTCTTTCTTCTGTGTCCAAGGAGAGGTCGCGCCTGAAAAGGGGAGTGAGAGCACCAGCCCTGAATCTCAGGCATCAGGTGGTATCACCCACAATCTACCTCCACCCCAAACCTCTTGGGACTTCAGCTCCTGGCTCACCGTCGCTCTCCAAATACTACTTCCTGTTATATGTCTCTGGGATTAAATTTACACAATATACACATCCTGTCCTTCCAATATCCTGGCTTCAGCCCCTTCTTTTCCAGCTGAGTTCCATGATCAGTCACCATGAAACAATCCCTCACATGTATCCTTGTCTGTACCCCTCCTGCTCTGTCAAACTCACTCCCAAAATTCAACCCTCCACCGTTCCCACTTTTGCATTTGCACCATTGTGCTGGAAAAATCAGCAGAGCTTCTTCCCACCGTGTCTGGGAACCTGAAGTGGGGCCAGAGAGGGCTGCCTGCCCTCACACCACACATTCCTGTCCGGCCACTCGTCCCTTCTCTTCAACCCCAACCTCACAGCGTCTCTGCCCTCAATACCCCAATAACTCCTCCCCTCCTCACTCCTGGCTGAGGATCCTTCCAACTTCACAGAGAACGGAAGAGATGGAAGAGAACCCGACGGGTTCCTATCCCCATATCTCCCCACCTGTCAGCACTGCAGGCACATGCTGCTTCCGGCTTGTGCATTTCGGAGGAAATTCCCACCACAAGGAGACTGACATGCTCCATTCTAAAGATAAACTCCCAACCTGTGCCCTGGATCCGACCCACTCGGCTGCTCAAGGACCTCCCACCAGAACCTCCTCCCACTTTACTAGACCATTCCCGTCAGCTTACAGACACGCCAGTATTTTCCTCATTTAAAAAAAAAAACACACATGAAAACCTTCTATTGACTTCCCTTCACCCTCCAGCCATCACCCCTTTTCCCCGCTTCCCACTGCAATAAAATTCTTCTGCATTCTCCAGTTCCTCTCCCCTCTTTCTGTCTTTAGCCACTTCAATCAGCCTTTCGTTCCCAACAGGCTGCCCCTGACAAGGTCACCAGCGACCTCCATGTTGCTAAACCGAATGGTCAGCGCATTCCCTGTCGTCCTCTGATCTGTCCACAGAGTCCGGCACGCCTGGGCCCTCACCCCCTGTCCCTGGCGCGCTTCCTGGGGCTCCCGGGGTACCTCCCCACTCTGCTCGTCCTTCTCTCTCTCCTCTGCTGCATTCCCCTGATCTCCTAATAGCAAACTGGCCCAGTCTCGGTCATTGGTCCTTTCCTTTTCTCCATCTAAACTCACTGCTTAGACTCACGGCTTTAAGCATGATCTATAAATATGCCTCACTGCTTCTTTTGCAAAAAGAAACACAGGAAAGAGAAGAAAACTGATTCCCCACATGTATCGAGTAGGAAAGGGTTAGAGGGATGAGATGGAGGGACACTTCTCTGAGAACATCTTTGTGTAGGTTTGACTTCTGGGCCTTTAATATTGTACCCTTTTGACTTTAACATTGTACAAGCTAAAAAAAAAATGACAATAAAATCCACTAGGATGAGGAAAAACTCTGAAATGGTAACAAATAAGAACAAATGTATCCCAAATGAATAACATAACCAGATTTAAGGGAGATGGGTGGGAATGCATGAACCCAAGTAACTTCTGAGCACAGTATTTAGATTTGTAACCCCATTAGTATTTAGATGGTGCAAACTATGAGGATAAAACCTTGTAAACAAATGCTGAGTTCTTGTTACTAGTTCTTTTCACAACAGTATGGCTTAGCAACCCTGAAATTACTCTAGGAATAGGAAAATAAATCAATATATTGAGGATAATGGGAACCATGTTTCTCACAATCCGAGAAGAGAGCTACAGAGATGGAAAGGACAAAGACTAGAATGAATCCAGTGGTACTGGAGAGGTAAGAATGCATGGGGAAGGAAGGACGGAAGGATGAGTTATGTGTACAGGAGTACAGATGTGTATGTGTGTGTACACACACATTTGACAATGATACCCAGTAGTAATACCTAACACTTAGGCTCCTCAGAAAATGTATGACTCCAGAGCTGGGTCTAAGAAATCACAGGGTAAGCCTGGGAACATCTTATTTGCCAGAAGGTAAAGAACTGCTCAAATAATGATAAACACAAGGTAAAAGTCATAGGAGCTAGTTTGAAGGGGCTCTTACTGGCCAAATCCAGGACAAGATGAATATGAAAATAAACAACAGAAGTAATGAACTGTAGTCCAGTGAATGAACTGGCAATCCATGAGACTATATGGCTCTAAATAAATTGGAGAAGTAAATTCTTCCTTACAGAAGAATGCCAATGGCTGTCGAAGGAATAATGGAATTAGAAAAGCACCATTTGATAAACACTGATGATAACTGATTTAGGCAAGCATCATCAATGGATAATAAAACTAGAGGGTGAAAGTTTGACGAGCAACAGAATATATACCTAGTCTCAAATTATCCCCTCAAAATATTCATTCATCACAGAGGTGAAAATAGTCATTTTGTAGTAGTAAAACTGCAAACCGATAGACACCACCTTAAGCAAGTGATCAAAGTGGTGTTAAGTTATCAGGAACGGTACAAAGCAGTTCATGTGCCCACCAACGCAGATGATGTCCCAGCTCTGCCCCAGCTGAGAACACTTTCCTCAGATTTCCTGCTGGGTGACTCACATCACTGAAAGCGCACTCGAATGTCACCTTTCTGATGAGAACTCACTCCCCCAACCTCTCTTTTCAATACTGCAACTTGCTCCTGCTTCTGTCATTCTACTTATCTTACTCTACATTTTCTTTTTTCATAGCACTTACCAGTTTTATAATTTTCTCCTCTTTTACACACATGGCTAACCCTGCCCTACCACCCCAGCTACCCCCACATTCCTGAGAGTGTTAACATCACAGGAACAGAGATCCATTTTGTTCACTTATGGATCCTGAGAGCTTAGAATAATTCCTGGCACTTCAGTTTAGTTCAGTTGCATCCAACCCTTTGCGACCCCATGGACTGCAGCATGCCAGGCCTCCCTGGCCATTACCAACTCCCAGAGTTTACTCAAATTCATGTCCACTGAGTCAGTGATGCCATCCAACCATCTCAGCCTCTATCGTTCCCTCTCCTCCCGCCTTCAATCATTCCCAGCATCAGGGTCTTCTCAAATGAGTCAATTCTTTGCATCAGGAATTGGAGTTTCAGCTTCAGTATCAGTCCTTCCGATGAACATTCAGGACTGATTTCCTTTAGGATGGACTGGTTGGATCTCCTTGCAGTCCAAGGGACTCTCAAGAGTCTTCTCCAACACCACAGTTCAAAAGCACCAATTCTTCGGTGCTCAGCTTTCTTTATAGTCCAACTCTCACATCCATCCATGACCACTGGAAAAATCATAGCTTTGACTAGATGGAGATTTGTTGGCAAAGTAATGTCTCTGCTTTTTGATATGCTATCTAGGTTGGTCATAACTTTTCTTCCAAGGAGCAAGTGTCTTTTAATTTCATGGCTACAGTCACCATCTGCAGTGAGTTTGGAGCTCAAAAAAATATCAGCCACTGTTTCCCCACCTATTTGCCATGAACTGATGGGACCAGATGCCATGATCTTAGTTTTCTGAATGCTGAATTTTAAGCCAACTTTTTCACTCTCCTCTTTCACTTTCATCAAGAGGCTTTTTAGTTCCTCTTCACTTTCTGCCATAAGGGTGATTTCATCCGCATATCTGAGTTATTGATATTTCTCCTGGCAATCTTGATTCCAGCTTGTGCTTCTTCCAGCCCAGTGTTTCTCATGATGTACTCTGCATAAAAGTTAAATAAGCAGGGTGACAATATACAGTCTTGACATACTCCTTTTCCTATTTGGAACCAGTCTGTTTTTCCATGTCCAGTTCTAAATGTTGCTTCTTGATCTGCATACAGATTTCTCAAGAGGCAGGTTAGGTGGTCTGGTATTCCCATCTTTGACGATTTTTCCACAGTTTGTTGTGATCCACACAAAGGCTTTGGCGTAGTCAATAAAGCAGAAGTAGATGTTTTTCTGGAACTCTCTTGGCTTTTTTATGATCCAACAGATGTTGGCAATTTGATCTCTGGTTCTCTGCCTTTTCTAAATCCAGCTTGAACATCCGGAAGTTCACGGTTCACATACTATTGAAACCTGGGTTGGAGAACTTTGAGCATTACTTTACTAGCATGTGAGATGAGTGCAATTGTGCAGTAGTCTGAGCATTCTTTGGCATTGCCTTTCTTTGGGATTAGAATGAAAACTGACCTTTTCCAGTCCTGTGGCCACTGTTGAGTTTTCCAAATTTGCTGACATATTGAGTGTAGCACTTTCACAGCATCATCTTTTAGGATTTGAAATAGCTCAACTGGAATTCCATCACCTCCACTAGCTTTGTTTGTAGTGATGCTTCCTAAGGCCCACTTGACTTGGCATTCCAGGATGACTATCTTGACCATATGTGAGATCAGAGGTAAGTTCAGAATTTCTATAATATATATATATAGAAAGGTTTGAGATAGCAATTATTTTGGAAAGTATGTGAGAGGATGTTGTCCTGAGCCATGTCTAAACAGCAAGCACACTGCATCATATAGTATATTTACTTGGAGCAGATGGAGAAGGGCTGATGAAGAGTACGGAGAGTTTATGTTTCTACCACATCCCTCTGCTTGAACTACCGTGTGATTCTCCAGGCCGCTTTCCTATTGGTAATAGCTCTATGTCACACAAAAACTCTATGTCTATTTCTACTCTTGAAATAGTACCTTTAAACTCTCTGTTCCTAAGACATAATTTGAAAGTAGGCTCTTACCTGCACAGTTGACCATATATACTTCCATTTCACTTGGGAATTTTGATTGTAGCAGTAACAGTCTGACAGAGAAGCTTTAACTAAATCCATCTCCTTCAAAGCTTTACACCTAGAAACTGAGAGATGGAAAAGAGAATATATTTCCTAAATATATAATTGCCCCAAATCTTCTTTTTTATTCACAGGGTTAATGATGGCTGCTTTTATAGTTCATGAGCATTAAATTCTTCTATGCAGTAATTATAGTCCTTCAGTCTTTCCAGCCTAGCGGGAGACAAAAATATTACAGTCCATTATCAGTAGTCACATGACAGATGGAAGGACTGTAATAGCAAAGAGAACAGGCACGTCTTCAGTCTTGAAAGAGAGGACAAGGACTCAAGAGGCTTCCCAGAGAGCAGGAAATGTGAGTGGACCACTGATCACAGTTGGACGCAGTGACCTAGAAGTCAGGGGGTGGGGATGACAAGTGTGCACAGATCCACAGAGATGAAGGAAATGATGGAAGTGGTCTAGCCATTCACGAGGATGGAATGCAGGGAATCCATGAGGACATTTTAACACCAGCAGATAGAGAGCTAAGCAGCAGTTATCACTACAGTGAGCCACAGGGACTTCTGGCTGAAAGCGGAGCACTGAGGGATTTTAGGTAAACAAAGCTTCAGCAGGAAACTGCTGACACGCCAGAGGGTTTAACTGAGAAGAGTTCAGTGAAGACGTGGACAGGGTTACGGCATCAGCAACAAGGAACACGAAGTTCCCAGGCACCAACAACGGCAGAAAGCCTTCAACATTCCTAGGCCTGAGATGGCAAAGGCTGTCACTGGAGGTGTGAGAACTGCGAGGACAGCAATCCAAGGGAACGCAGACACTGCCCGGACTGCTGCCCACCACCTCCCGCCCATCACTCTCTCAGCGGCCAGACCCCGTGGGAGCCAGAGGGCAAAGAAGCCCAGAGGCCAGCTTCCTGGCACTGAGCAGGGGAGACAAGGGCAGAGAACGCATCTGTGGGAACAGAGAACACAGTCAGGTCTTGGAAAGAGCATTCTGGAAGCCATGTGAAACGTCAGAGGGGAAGAACATGGCAAGCAGATCTGTGGAGGCTCCCGAAGCAATCTGAATAAGAAATGAACTAAGTCGGAGGGAGAAAGAGCAGATCAAAGAACACCTAGGAAGTGGAATCAGATAGACTTAAGAGATTCAGAGGTAACCTGATGGTTCTGGTGAGCGGGGGGATGGTGAGGCCCCTTATCCACATAAGGAATACCAGAGAAGAAGCAAGTTTGTCCAGTGTAAAGGGCATGAGTTCAGTTCTAGATGTGCTGAGTCTTGGTTGATGGGACTAGGTAAAGATGACAGGTCTGGAGCACAGGAGAAGTCTGGCTCAAAACAGATGCAGTACATACATATGTGTGTGTTCTAGGCAATATATAATATATAGTATGTAAATATATAATACAGCAAAACACAGTAAAACAGAGAGAAGTCGAGTGCTGTGTTACAGATGGTAAATGACTGTAGTAAATTGCACAACCAAATTAAAAAGTAATGGGGTTCATTCTACTCTGCAGCTGCTGCTATTGAATTTAAATAAAGGGAGATGAAAATCAAAAGCCAGTCCTGGACCCAGAACAGGGTACCACCACTGCATCTGTCAAATATGGAACATCAACAGGGCACATAGAGAAACCACAGGCCAACCCCTGACTCCTCTAAGGAGAGTGTGATCAGCTGTTTCTCCAGGAAAATCTGAAATGAAGCCAGAACCACCTGCTACACCAAAGCTGGGGAAGGACTGGGTAACCAGTAATGACCAGGAAGGAACAGCGTGGAATCAGTCAGTTAGAGTGGAGATCTTTATGCTGGGAGTCTCCAATAAAAGAGGGGATCCCTGCCTGTCACTGCGGAGGGAGCACACTCGGAGGCGGGGGAGAGGCAGGTGAAGAGTGATCTGGAGTCCCCAGCAGCCCAGACCATCATGAGAATGTGAACCCCGGCCTGCTCTTTCCTCAGAGTTCCTCCTCAAACCACACGTGTGCCCACTGTAAGGCCTTTGCGGTGGTCCTCCCAGGGTCCTTGCTCTCTCTCAGAGAGTTCCACTGCTTCACAGGTTGAGTCAGTTCACACGAGTATGGGAACTGCTAGTGGGCTTGTTTGTGGGCAGGGGAAATGCTGGAGTCTGGGCTTCACAAGCAAACACTACCTTCCACTGAGGTTTTTTTTCCATTTTGGTCCTAAGACTGTCTCCTAAGTCATTTGATACCTGTAACTCTTCAGCTAAGAGCAAGATGATGCAGTCTGGGTACAGCGCAATAGCTTGACTTTAGGAGTAAATGCTCCTGTCGTCCAGACGGTGGCTTCATGCACCTGGATGAATGTAAAGGACTGCTAGCTGGTCGGCTCCAGAACCACCTCAATTCACACCCCCCCACCCCCCCGCCCCACAATCTATCCTCTTACCAGCACATGGACCTTTTAGAAACATCAATCACAGCGCATCGTTTACCTGCTCAACCACCCCCTCCCCAAACGACTTCTCAAAGCAAAACCTGCTCTCCTTTCCTGGGACCCAGGCACCTCTGGCCTTCCCTCCGGCCATACTGGTCACCCTGTCCTCAGGACAATGAGCTGCCCCTGCCTCAAGCTTTCCTGCATGCGGTTTCCTCCGCTTGCCACTGCTTTCCCCAGACCTTGGCAGAGTTTCTCCTTCCAGTAGGTAACGTTTGTGTGCTCAGACGTCCCCTTCTCAGCAAGGCCTTCTCTGACCCTGCTATCTGAAACGGCACACTCCAATCCCTCCCTTCTTACTCTGCTTTCTTCTCTTCGTATTACATACATATTTTTTAGTTGACACTCTCCCTTCATGAAGTTCAGGACACAGCATGTTCATTACTGGATCCCAAGATTGAAGTATTCGTCTTTTACACATGTGCTGTAATTCCAGAGGACTGGTGGGTTATTTGGGCATGCAGAGTTGACCTAGTGAAGGCAAGGCTGTCTCGCTCTATCTCACTGTGCTACTGTTTGCTGAACCCATGGGAGGCAAGGGACCAGCAGGGAAGCTGGAAGAAAACTCGAGGAGCCATAGGACCTGCAGACACGCCGTATTCTCTCCTCTGGCTGACCCAGCAGACACAGACGACATAACGCAGTGGACACAGACATAACACAGCCACAACGTAGCCACGAGGTCTTTTTCAGGTGGAGCTTATATATGCTTACAGAACAAAAGTAGCCCGTGGCTAACTGGGTACCTTGTGATAAAGCAGTGCTATAAGTGATCTCAGCTGTTACATCATCATCATTTACAAAACGCGGGGCAAGAGAGCCTAACTACGCCATCTCGGCTAGTTTGCTCTTTCCCTATAGTGGCCAGTCTTCATAAGAGCCTGGCCAGTACTGACCATAAGAGAAGGTGCTCTCCAGGCTCCCCTTGAAGCAACCTGATGCTGGACATCTGCCCAGCCTGCACCATGGTCATCCCACCCACAGAACCCGCAGGCTCCACTGCCTCTTCCCTACCCCAGCATCCATGTGCCTTGAACTAAAGGATGAGAGCTCCAACCCTTAATATCTCTCGAGCTGGGAACCATCTTATTTCTCCTCACCAGGCAGAGGAGGGCAGCGGGAAGCAAGCGGTGGGAATCCGCTTGCTGTCATTGGACTTGACATGGTACATCAGCGCATTCTGTGTAAGGGACCTCCCAGCGGGAGGACGAGCGCTTGCTCTGATGTCACCTGGTCTTCAACTGGATTAAGGAAAGCACAGATAGAGGCAGGCTGCCCTGCTTTCTGACACCTGCAGACCCACTACTAAGAGCATGCTGCAAACAGTGTCTCCCCTGGAATTCTCCAGAGCGACGTCTGGCTTTGGCCGTGAGACTGACGCTGACTTCACACAGCAGAGGAGACATCACAGACGAGGTGCTGGCGTTTCGTGATGTGCTCTGGCTGCTCTGTTACCACCTGTCTCCTGAGGCGACTGCATCTCAGTCAACCCACGCAAGAATTCCTAACTGTCTAAGGAACTAGAAACTCAAACCATGAGAAACCGCAACCCTCGCTCCAAGGGAATTCACTCCAAGGAGCCTTAAGTCATGGACTAGGTGGACCAGCGTAAGACAGCAACTTTGACAACTAAGGTTCTTAACATAGCTGGCCTACTGCCTTCCTAGAGGGAACCAGGTCTTCTCATTTTAGATCATTTATAAAGGTCATGTCCTAGGCCTCACCTCCTTTCAGTTATCTTCTAGAGACATTTCATTAGGCAGTTTCTACTTCCTCTACCTCTGCCTCAGGGTGGGAAACAAAAACTGTTGTAGCCAGCTTGACTATTAGCTGAACTCTGTCACCTGTTCAAGCCCTGACACTGAAGGCTATGAGGCTGCGGGCACGTCTGCAGGTGTCATTGATTCATGCAGCCTCGGTCTCTGCCCATTCATTCAGGTAACATGGGAACTTCCTGGTGGTAGACGGGGCAAATGGAAATATATCACAATAACAGCAACATGCCCTTACAAGGCAATCCAGAAAACATAAGGATTCTATTCTAGGGATTCATACAAATGTCATAACAATCATTCACTGAGTCAGAAGAGAGTAACACCTGCCCAGAAAGAGCTGCTGCTTCCCCCGGAGCTGAAACACATCTCCTTCCAAGCGGGTGTCCCCCACCCCCATAACCTGGGTACTAACTTCCTCAAGCCTAATTCAGGTCAGGAGAATGGTCTGCAAGTGTGGGCCGGCCCAGCCCTGCCTCAGTTCCCAAGCACTTGGGAGCATCTGCAAGACCGACCCCGAGTGCCATCCTGACTGTGACGACCCAGCAAGGCCAGCACCGAGCATGGCCCTCCTGAAACACCTGCAGCCCCCAGCAGGCTCTCCTGAACCTTCCGACAGCCCCGACTTCCAGAGAACAGTGGGTTTCAGGCTAGTCGTGCCCAAACCGCTGTGACGGAGCTCAGTCCTTTACATTACCAAACGGCTAGAGTCAGGGTTCCCTTTACCACTGATATCCCTTAGTTCACTTAAAATACCACTCAATTTGGAAATATTTAATCTAACGTTAGGACCACATCAAATATAAGAGACCGCTTCACATCATTTGCTTCAACCAATAAATTTAAAATTACTCTTTCGTACTACATCTGTCATTTATTAGTTTTCCTAAAGGTATAAGGATATAATTAAAGAGCTTAGTTGTAAACTAAACTTACCTTTTCTTTTAAGGTAAAAATATTCAGTCAAAACTTCAAAAAAGGGCAGGTAGTACTTAAACCTACTTATGGAATATGCTAAAAATAAAAAGCACAAACACTGTTCAGGTCTTTGCAGACTTTAAACAATCTCCAACGTAAAAATATTTCAGCAATGTTCCTTCTGAAAATTTAACCTTACATGCCCTTATGGGAAAAAAATATCTTCAGATGAAATTATAATAGAATAATAAAATCACTTATTAAATCAGGCTGCCACTTTCCCCATCTGGCCTATATGACTGCTTTTCTTTTGGGGTAAGGAAAGGGAGGGAGAAGAGTTAAAAAGCAATAAACTTGAACTCCTGAGAGTTCACAGGGTGGAAGGATTTTTGGGGGTATTGTTTTGTAAGCTCAAATTCAAACTAAATAGCAGGTAGTATCAAAGTTACAAAGGAACTTCTCTATTAACCATACTTGTTGTTTTTCTAACCTGGCTTGAATATGAATCTTGATTTTCATTTCTCCAAGAAGGTGCACAGAGAATGAAACTGAAACTATCACATGCGAATGCACATTCTGTTCTGATTTTAACTGCAAGTATTGATTTTCTTCCCCAGGGATGAATTGAAAGCTGTGGTTTCAAATGGCCTATCACTATGGTTCAATCCTGGAAATTCATTGCAGTGGTCTGAACTTCATCTAAGGACCTTGCCTGCTGGTTCCAAACTCCTGGTGACTTTTGGTTTGAAGGTCCTCTTCCTCTCAGGCAGACAACTATCTGCCCCTCCTGTATCAATTGCCTCTGACTTTCCTCTAAATGGGGAGCCAGAATCTGTTCTGGCCTCACTCTGGATGTTCTCCATTCCATGGAAGGGTATGTGTTTTGAAGACAGATTTCTAGAACAGGAAGTATCATCTAATCCAAGCATCTCACATTATAGCTGGGCCCTATTTTTTATAACAAAGTACCAGCGGTTTGATTTCAAGTTTCTCATAAAACTGTTTGAGCAGCAATGGTTCTCAGACCCAGACGGTCTAGTCCGGGGGTTCCAACACCAGAGCTGTCCAGGACGCTTCAGTTTGAGCTGTGAAGTCCATCTGAAACAGCAAGTGTTACCGTAACGATATAGAAGTTGCCATTTTTCTTAGCTATGGGCTAGAATTTTATCAGCTCAATGGGCATCCTGTACATCTTAGATCAAAAGCATTTACAGATGATCTGATTAGCAAAATAAAGTTGACAGTGTCAACACTAAAAGTGGTAACAGTAAAAACCTAAAAAATAATGGGTTCATTGAGGCAAATGAAAGTAAAGAAAAGGTAGCGCACGCAGTGTATGAGAGTCTGCCTGTCAATGAGGAGATGTGGGTTCAATCCCTGGTCCAGGAAGATTCCACATGCCTCAGAGTAACTAAGCCTGTGAGCCACAACTACTGAGCCTGCATTCTAGTGCCCACGGGCCACAACTAAAGAAGCCTACCTATCCTAGAGCCCATGCTCCACAACAAGAAAAGCCTTCACAATGAGAAGTCTGCACACCTCAACGAAGAGCAGCATCTGCTCATCACACCTAGAGAAAAGCCTGAGCAGTGACAAAGATCCAGCAAAGCCAAAAAAAAAAAAAAAAAATTAATGGAAAAAAAAAGATTTCCTTATAAAGAGAAAAAGGTAAGGAAAATATTGGAGAACATTCAGCAATAGAAGATTTTTGTTTTACTGATGAGAAAACTATAGCCCTTAAAGATTATCTGCCTGGACCAAGGTAATTCTACAAGTGAGTGGCTGAATGTAATGACCCAAGAAGAAATCAAAGTTCTGGATGCTGGTCCAGGCTACTTACAATGTTCTGGCTGCTGCCATGCTCCGAAACTCTTTCTTAGACAGATCTGTGCTTTATTTTTTTTATCAGTATATACTGGTTACCTCTCTTACTACCAAGCCCTCTTCTGTAAAATGGGTATATAAATGGTTCCTACCCTATAGGGCCACTATGGGTATTAAATAAGATAATGCAATCAAAGCACTTTTAACACTGCCCAATACAAAGTAAACACTTGACAAACTTCTATTCAATGAAAGCGGATCTAGAATAGACCCCCAAGTACTTCACTGTGAGATTACCAGGAGTTGGCAACTCCAGCTGAAAATCTGGTAATTGCCTTCATTCATACACAATCCGGATTTTACCAGAGGGGGGCAGCTTTCCCCACCTATAAGCCCAAACCTGGCTGCCTCCCTTGCAACCGAAGGTGGGCAAAGAGGAAGAGAAATTAGTGGACAGTGAGTCCTGGAGATCTTTTAAAGGATTTAATGGGGGAAATTAATGAAATAGAAATGTTAAGCTCATAGCAGAACTGAAGTTAGAACTCTTGCCCTGCCCAGAGTCAGGATCTTGAGAGCACTCCATAGATAGCCCACACCACCACCAGCAGCAGCTACCATTTCCTGTTTTCTCTGTACCAGGCATCGTGCACACGTTACATATCCCAACAATCCTGTGAAATATTATTATCCGTGTTTTTTTACACGTGACCAGTAGTGGCTTGACTGACTCAAGATCAAAGAACTAGTCAGGGCAGCAGAATTTCAGTGTAGTTCTAAAGCTAAGCTTTTACCATCCCTAATCTTGAGTCCAAAGTTGCAGCTAGACGGAGAAAGATTTTTCGACCTAAATTGATATATACAAATGTCCTGTGTTGAAAGCCTTGAGACAAGGATCATCTGTAACAATGACCTGTCCTCAGGTCCTTGGACAAATCAAAACTTCTCTGGGCTTTGCTCGCTTCTGTAAACCGTGGGCAATTAGCCTCCAACTAATAAAAATAAATGGAAAAAAAAAAAAAAAAACCGTGGGAACTGAGCCAGAATGACCTTTGCAGCTGCCTCTAAGCCTGAAATCCAGTCCCCGGCAGAGTCCAGGGAAGCCCAAGCAGGCGGTCAGGGAGGCCGCGCTCGCGGAGGGAGCCTTAACCCAGGAGGGAGACGCCGCCGCCGGGGAGCCTGGCTCGCCGCCGGAAGCCGGGCCGGGGTGCTGGGCGGGCGGGGACGGACGGGGAAGGGCGACGGGAGGCCGGAGAGCGAGGCGGCGTGCGCGCGCCCGCAGCCCGTGCCCGCGGTTACCTGAGACGGCTGCCGCCTCCTCTTCCCAGCGCTCGGCGCCCGCGGGCTGCGCGGCCAGAGGCGGCAGCCAGAGCAGCAGCCAGCACGTCTCGGGGCGCAGCCTCATGCCGCTCGAGGGTCAGCCGCGCGCGGCCCTGGGAGGAGGGGGACGGGGCTCCTCGGGCGAGAGTAGCGGAAATGGCGCGGGGCGCAGGAGGAGGGCTGGGGGCGGCGCGGCCTGCCGGCGGGAAGGGCGGAGGGCCCGCCTCCCCCGGCGGAGGAAGAGTGCGGCCGCCGCCAGCCCCCGCCCCGCCGGGCTCCGCCCCGTCTCACCCTGGAGGGTGCGGGCCCGAAGGGACCGTCTGTGGATTGTGCAGAAACCTCCCCTGACCCCGACTGCGGGGTTTTAGGGCTCCGTTTTCAGAGTACCCTTGCGTGACGTCCCAGGAAGGCTAAGGCCCTTGAGTTAAGTTCAGTCGCTCCGTCGTGTCCGACTCTGTGACCCCACGGACTACAGCACGCCAGGCTTCCCGGTCCATCACCAACTCTTGGAGCTTGCTCAAACGCCTGTCCATCCAGTTGGTGATACCATCCAACTATCTGATCCTCTGTCGTACCCTTCTGCCGCCAATCTTCAGCAACCCCCTTACTTTAAAAAAATAATAATAATAAAAATCAATTTAAAAAATAAAAATCAATTAATCTTTCATTTTCCGTTTTGTTTATAACAATAGCAAATCGGCAATTTGGTTGCTTAAATAGACTGACTTCTCATATTTCAGTATAAAGAGCATGTAAAACAGTCAGAGGAGACTCTTGAGAGTCCCTTGGACTGCAAGGAGATCCAACCAGTCCATCCTAAAGGAGGTCGGTCCTGGGTGTTCATAGGAAAGACTGATGCTGAAGCTGAAACTCCAATACTTTGGCCACCTGATGCGAAGAGCTGACTCGTTTGAAAAGACCCTGATGCTGGGAGGGATTGGGGGCAGGAGGAGAAGGGGACGACAGAGGATGAGATGCCTGGATGGCATCTCCCACTCGATGGACATGAGTTTGGGTAAACTCCGGGAGTTGGTGATGGACAGGGAGGCCTGGCGTGCTGGGGTTCATGGGGTTGCAAAGAGTCAGACACGACTGAGCGACTGAACTGAACTGAACTGATGCTGGGAAAGATTGAGGGCAGGAGGAGAAGGGGACGACAGAGGATGAAATGGTTGGATGGCATCACTGACTCGATGGACATGAGTTTGAGTAAACTCCGGGAGTTGGTGATGGACAGGGAGGCCTGGCATTCTGCGGTTCATGGGGTCGCAAAGAGTCGGACACGACTGAGCGACTTAACTGAAAATATTCTCTCACCAATGTAACATACCCCTTGAAATTAGCGTGTGTGTGTGTGTGTGTGTGTGTGTGTGTGTGTGTGTGTGTGTGTACTGAAAACATTCTCTCACCAATGTAACATACCCCTTGAAATTAGCTTGTGTGTGTGTGTGTATTTAAAAAGATACAGAGAATAGATTGGTTGCCCGAGAGTGGCTGGGGAGATCAGGGAACTGGGTGAAGGTGGTCCAAAGGTCTAAACTTCCAGTTATAAGTTCTGAGGATGTAACGGTGACTAAAGTTAACAATACTGTAACCTATATTTGAAAACTGCTGACAGCAGATGTTAGAAGTTCTCATTTAAACAAAAGCCTGCAACTGTGAGGAAGTGTATGTTAAACAGATTATATTTACAACATATACATATATCAAATCCCTCTGTTGTACCCCTAAAACAAGCACAATGTTATATGTCAATCATACCTCAATAAAACTGGAAAAATATCTTGAGTGGTTTTAATAGCAATAATGAGTAGAGAACTCCTAGTCTGAAACATCTTTAAACTGTATTTTTTTTTTTTAAGGCACAGACCCTCTTCAGGCCTTGGAAACCCATTAATGTGATTCAGTATTTCACACTAAACATTCAGTAGAACAACAGCTCATTTCCTCTTTTGTAATTTTGGGCTTCTGCTAAGGTACTCCAGAGAACCCAATTGTGACAGAAATCATCTTCTAAAAATAGTTTAACCTCATTTTCCCCAAAGGTCTGAGTGGAACTCACTAGCCCTTCAGTGGCTTCAAAGTAAAAGTTAAACCAACTGCCTTCAAACCCCTGGTGCCAAATGTACACCCAAATATTGCTTTTTGCAAATTCAGAAATCTTATAAAGAACTCTTGAGTTCAGAAATCTCCTTGTAAGGGGCTCTTGGGGAGGATGGTTTTTACAAACAAACTGTTATTATTTGAACTCCTACCTTGTCTGACCCAAGACTACATCCAGAGAAACAGCAGAGACCCTGACCCCACTTGCCCCTTGCACAACATTTTTTTCTAACCATATTTATTTTGATTTAGTCTAATTTTGAATGGCATTATGAAATGTGGCTAAAAGAAACAGGTATATTCTCAAATGACAGAAATGCTTTCCTATACCTGTATCAAGTAGAGGAATAAAAGAACAGGAAACAAGTGTGTATTAAATTAATATTTTAAGTGTTATTCATGTAGAATATCCCTAATAAATATCTTTAGCTTCTTATTAAGGAAGCTAAATCAAAACACCACATTTTGCTTTAAAGGATAGCAATAAATATTTTCCTAGAGATAACAGAATCTTAGAAGGTGACCATTTTATCACTGGGAGGCTATGATGAAATTCAACTAAACCTCCCCAAGCCTTTCTTTCTTATGAAAACCTCTCATGAAAATAGATAAGCTTTGTGGTGGCAATGAAGGGGGGTAAAGATACTGTGGAGAAAGAAATACAGGAAAACAGAATAAGGAGAGTTGTCAGATTTAGGAAAACTCATGGGTTCTTTCACATCATTATGGAACACTGCTTCCTTTTCATGAGAAGCAGATGGGATTAACAATCTGTGATTAGTGCAGTCTATTGTTCTTAAATTATATCAGCATTTGTGGTCCCTCTTTCTAGCAGACAACTACACTGATTAAACAAACCAAACCAAAACCAAATCCATATAAACAGGACTCCTGCAGAATCTTCTGTTCAAAGCTTTCTGGGATATTATGCAGGTTTGCTTTCTGTCTTTCTGTTAGAAAACAAAGAATATGTTTGCCTATCAGTGGATCAGTGAGGTAAGAAAGTTGTAGTTGGGGGTTGCCATGATACTTGCCCAGGTGATGTAAGACAATTAACTGTACCTGGATTTTAACACCAGCCAATACTTTTCTACCCCAAAAGAGATGCTTGAAGAAGGACAAAATTCATTGTCTATTTGAAGAAGTTGCCCAATTGTATTGCCTACAGATTTCAGGTATGGATTTCCAGCAAACACTCCGTGGCAAACTCTAAGACAAACGAAGCACTGCCTGTCTGGATCTCACAGGTAAGGAAGAAGTTGGAACTCTTGGCAGAATGCTATTGGTGTGGGTAATATGTAAATGTTTAACGCTGTAAAGGCAGATTCCCAGGACATACCCTCCTGAGACTGAGTCAGTCCACTTGGCATAGAGACCCAAATGTCTCTTCTTAATATTTACCCCAAGTGATTAAAAAATATTAAGACTATGAGTTTTACAAGTTTCATGCTTGAATGGAAGTAGAATTTTGGGCAAGTTTGTAATCATAGCTAAAATACTCTGTGCATTTTATGTAATTTATATTGCTAGAATATAACATCTACTTATTTTTTTCAAAAACCAATGCATAATAAAGAGTTTCCTTAATATTATTTTGGTGACCCAAGTTCTTTAATTCCATTTGACTATTTTCACATGGTGTGTTAAAGATTACAATTCAAATTTCAGCCTCTGCGTTTTTATTTCTGGAGTTCTCTCGCTCCTGTAACTAATTAATTTTCTGTAACTGTCACAGGGTTATAATCAGTCATTATGAATCAGAAGTAAAATTTAGTTCATGTCAGAAATTATTTAGGAGCTTTCACTTGGTTTCTAGGTTGGTAGAAGGTTTAATTAAATGAATTAGAAGACAACAGGCAAAGTTCTGTTACTTTGGATTCTTCCATAAAAGAGGATTTAGAAAGACTGTAATGATACCCAGCAATGCCACAAAGATTACAGAAGCTGTATGTCACCATTTCCTTAACAATTCCCACTTTTAGAATTTTGTACATCAAGAGAAAAAAACAGGTTGTTCAAGACTTCTCATAAAAGAAAAAAAAGACATTGACTTGTTGGATCATGTTTTTTTGTAGCATATTTCATGTAGAAAATACTTTGAAATTGACTTGCCATATCCTAGCTCAGTAACTTTAATAATTCACATCAGATAGGTAGCTTTTCAGTATGAATAAATGATGTTGGGAGGGATTAGAATAACTATAATTTATTAAGAAATACATCATATGTTCTCTAAACTAAATTGCTAAAGACCTTGATAAAAGATAATTGGTCAAATTCAAATCTTTCTGTTCAAATTGAGAGCTGTAGAATTCTTTAAAGTAGTGGTTCTCACATTTTGGTGTGGCTAAGAGTCACATCTCCAAAGATCTTTATTTATTAGGTCCGTGCAATGACGTGGGAATCCACGTTTACAATTCTGAGGCAAACAGTCTTCTGACCATACTGTACAAGTCGTGGGGAAAAAATATTCAAGTGATTGATGATTAGTTGATGATGGCTGGAAAATAGTTATCTATGGGAAACGATGTTCTTGGTTAATCTGAGAAAAAGAAGGTAGAAGAGTTGCAGTTTTCTAAGAGTTAACTGAAGGAACTAGGATATAGAAAAATAGTCACCAGTTATCTGTTATGCTTTCAAAGAAATGAGCAAAAAAGAAATAGGTTTAAATTGCAGTGAGTAAGCTTAAGATTGCGTGTGTTAATAGATACATTTTCCCAGCACTGGGATCCTAGTTTATCTCTTACATGGATACCATCCAATCCCGCACTCCAGTTGACTTGTTCCTAAAGAATCTCTGCCAAAGTTTTCTTGTCTGCCAATTCACCCTTAGGACACTTTTTTTCTTAATCAGCTATTCTCTACAGTCTAGGTGACCAAACCCCCTCCACCTCTCTGGAGTAGTCACTATGAGAACAATTTATAGTGAGATAATTAAATGTTGAAAGGCTTTTCTTCTTTCAAGGAAAGCTTTAAACTGCAGATATCCTTTCAGATGGGTTTCCTTGGGTGGCACTAGTGGTAAAGAACCCACCTGTCGGTGCAGGAGACATGAGAGACCCGGGTTCGCTCTCTGAGTCGGGAAGATCCCCTGGAGGGAGATGGCATGGCAACCCACTCCAGTATTCTTGCCTGGAGAATCCCCATGGACAGAGGGACCTGGCAGGCTATATAGTCCACAAGGTTGAAAAGAGTTGGACACGACTGAAGTGACTTAGCACACATGCACCCATCCTTTCAGTTAAGTTCTTTAACTGCCTTTATTAGTCATTTATTGACAATGTAGAAGATCTGTGTGTAATTTAAGGAGCATTGGTGGTATAGTGGTGAGCATAGCTGCCTTCCAAACAGTTGATCCGGGTTCGATTCCCAGCCAACACAGCAGGCCAACCTTTGTGACTTCTTCTCGTGGCTCAGCCATTAAGGAGTCTGCCTGCAATGCAGGAGACCCAGGTTCAATCCCTGGGTTGGGAAGATCCCCTGGAGAAGGAAATGGCAATCCACTCCAGTATTCTTGCCTGGAAAATCCCATGGACAGAGGAGCCTGACAGGCTACAGTTCATGGGGTCTCAAAGAGTCGGACATGACTGAGCGACTTCATTTCAACTCAAACAGAGATTTTCCTCTTGTTTTCAGTTTCCCACTAGGTACTTCAGAACATCCCCAGTGGTCAAAGCCTACTCAGAAAAATCCTTCAATCAATATTCTTTCATGTGTTTTTGGAAAGAACTTAAATCTTTTGTAAAAAGAGTATATGGGGCTGGGACATGGAGATAAATAGTCTCAGATTCTGTTCTTCTGCTGTTTCTCTCCCCTCTCTGAATCAGACCTCAATAGCCTCTATTTCCAATATTTCTGTCTGTCTGTATTCTGTATCTGGCTGGACCCAAGTGTATGATGGAACTGTTACACAAATTTTTGACTTTATTTTCCCAGGATGTTATAGTGACCGTGGGCGTGGAAAGACAGTGTAAGCAACTGCTAGGAAGAAATTTATGTATAATTTATAATAAAATAATACTTTATTTTTTGAAGAAAATTGACATAAGAAAGTCTATCTCTTCTGAGTAGTCTCTATAACAAAACCATAATTTCTAGGTTGGTCACGTTTCAATAGAGTTTGTGGAAAGTATAAATAATTCAACTAATGTACTTCTAAGTTTTGCTAATGTTATTGATCATATTTTGCTGATAAGGGTCTATCTGCCTGAAATTAAGTAAAGTCTGTAAAACTGGATGAAAAAAGTAATAACAATTCAGGACATTTTAGCAAGTTTTACCCTAACTTAATTACATTTGTTTGCTTTGATTTACACTGTGTCCTTATAGACTGGTTCAAGAAGTCTATATTATTAGAGTATGTATTAGTTAGGATGTTTCCGACTACAAGTTACATAATTTCCAAGTAAAAGTGTCTTAAAACAATGAAGATATTTATTGGGTCACATGGAAGTCCCATGACAGGTTGATTCAGCAGCTTGAGGATCCCATCAAGGTCTCAGGTTGTTTTCAGTTCTCTACCTCTCAGCTTGTTAGACTTTGCTTTCAAGCTCTTCTCCTCAAAATTGAAAAAAAGCTGCCATTGTCCCTGACATTGGGTCCTCACACAACTGTAACCAAAAGCAGGAGCATGTTTCCCCTTCCACCTCTTGAAGAAAGAAGTAAAGCCTCGATGAGAAGCTCTCACCCTCACCCTCTCAGCTGACTCTCTTGCTGGTCCCATCAGCAAGCGACTGGTCCCATAAGCAAGGCCGATACCCTTGCTAAACCTGAGTGGAGTGAACATTTGCAGCCTTGATGGTGGGAGGCACTTTCATAGAAGACAAAAACTGGAAGAGCAACAGATAGGAAAAATTTATTACAGTGATATTTCTACAGTTTCCAAAAGCCCTCATAAATGTCTGACAATGGTAGTCTGAAATTCTATGCTGACTTAATAAGTGAGTTTTACACATTATCCTCAACTTTAATAAATGTGTTTTCTTTTTGAAATTTACACACTAACTCAAAATGGGAGTTGCTTCCCCAAACCATCCCCCTTCCTGATCCATGGAGACGCTGTCTTCCACAAAACTGGTCCCTGGAGCCAAAAAGCTTGGGAACTGCTGTTCTATACAAATCACGTGTTTTTCCTTCCACTGGTCTTTTTTAGTGGACTTACATAACATCCTCATTCTTAAGCATTCAGTTTCCAAAATAGCAAATATTTTCTGTTAGAATGATGAAAAAGGAAAAATTAGACAAAGGAGTGTGGGTTATAATGGGGAAAATGAGGAGAGGATAATAGGAATGGTAGGAAATGAAGAAGGCAGGGGAAGAAAGGAGGACTAGAGTGACGACTAATCTGGATGGTCTAATGTTCAGTTAACTAGGTCACTTGAAATGATGGGCAGGATAAGCCAATAAGACGCTGCAGCAAATGGAAGGAAAGTAGAAGGAATCTAACTCTTTTTCCAGGAATGCATTTTGCAAGTTAGAATTTGCCTGACCTAACCATACTGCAGGTGTGTCCCTAGAAATGCATGTTCATGTGATTTGGCAGTCGTATTCTGATGACACTCCTTTATTTTTTCATTTAAAGATAATTTGCTGAACAATGATGTGTAAAATAATCCATCTAAATGTTTAAAGGCTCTTAACTTGTCTCAGCAATAGTTAAAGGAAGGAAATATTTAGGCTCTGAGTCTCAAAAGATCAGAATTTCCAAATGATTCGGGCTTTGTGACGATTTATTTTTCTGCGTAAAACCTAAACCCACTTTAGAAAAAACAGCTCACCTAAACCTATCAATACTGCTTGGGTTTCTTTTAGGATTAAGAGGTTACTGTCCTTGCCTTTCATTTCACCATCTTGCCTGGTTCTTTATTAACTTTTCCTTGTTTTCCCTCTATCTACTTGTTACCAGATATAATAATCACTGGAAATATTATAGATTCTTTTTGATACTTTATCAATCTTGAATAATATATGTGAGAGGATCTTGTTGAAATTCTCCTTTTTGTGTAATGGGTATCCTTTATGTTAAACAGGTTTTCTTTTTATTACTTTTAATTCTTATATCCACTGTAAAGTAAAAAATTTAGAAAGCAATGCAAAATAAATGTATACCCCAACGAGTTGTTATAAGGCCAATACTCTCGTAGCCAAGACCTGAAGAAATAGAAATTTTCATGTATTTCAGAAGTCCTCCATGTGCCTCATTCCAAATTCAAATCACCTCCTGCCCCTCAACGTATTCACCATCCTGATATTCATAGTGATCATTTCCTTTGTTTCTTTATGGTTTATGACACCCAAATGCAAATCCATAGACATTTTTACCCATTAAAAAGTATTTTTGGGTATGTCTTTTAAGTCTCTCTTGTACTGTTTCACTCTTCCATCCTTGGTATTTCCTGCAAACTGGCACCTGGATTCAGAGACTTCACTGGATTTGCTTTTATTCCTTTGGGTAAGACTAGAGGTGTGTTGTGCTCTTTCATGAGGAGTCATACAATGTCTGGTTTATTCTTATTTTGTGATACTTCTAACTATTGATATCTAGATCCATTGGGGGTTATAGAATGGTGACATTCAAATTCCATCATTTCTTTTTCACTATGAGCTGATACATTTTGATAAGGAGACATTATCTCTCATCTACTATTTGGTTACCCAGTGATACATTTCACATGGAAAATGTAGGATAGGTGCTCAGGTTTTTTTCTCCACCAGTTTATTGTCCTCCTCTGAAGGTCACCAATTCTTTTGTTTTTAAAAATATTGTCATGAACCCATGATTTCAACATATCTGATAAAATTTCAATCAATAGCAATTATTACTTTTTTTTTTGCTCATATTGTCCTATCTTGGCCAGCAGGATTCTCTTGAGGTTGGCCTCTGAGTCTTTTCCATATGACTTGATTTGATAACTTCCTTGATTTTTAGTAACAGATATCTATGTTCATCTTATATGCATCCTGCGTCAGACAAGAACCCAGTCCTGTTTCCAAAAGTCTTGATTTCTTCTGTGATTTCTAGACCACAGTCTGGGTGGTAATGCTTATTGCTCCTGAGTTGGCTGCTTATTGCTATTTGGCCTTTTCAGTGGCAGAGTTAGGGAATCTATTGATTAGTATACCTATAGGTATAATTTTACAAATAAAATACTGATATTTCCAATTAAAAGTCAGTGCTGTGTTTAGTTGCTCAGTCGTGTCTGACTCTTTGCAGCCCCAGGGATTGTAGCCCGCCGGGCTCCTCTGTCCATGGAAACTTCCAGGCAAGAGTACTGGAGTGGGTTGCCTTTTCCTGCTCCAGGGGATCTTTGGGACCCAGGTATCGAACCTACATCTCTTGCATCTCCTGCATTGGCAGTCAGGTTCTTTACCACTAGCGCCAGCTGGGAAGCCAAAAGTCAGTACTGTGAGATTTTAACCTAGCCAATTTTATACTTTTACTTCATCTATATCTCTCTTCCTCCATAACAAGATTTCTAGTTCCCAAGGGTACAGCAGATGATGGAATTGTAATATCCCATAATACTTATTTACAGTATTCCACACTGTATACAGAACAGGCTTAGAATAACTATACACATATTAACACTACCAATATAATTACAAAGAACAGTTCAGGACTTCCCTGGTGGCCCAGTGGTTAAGACTTTATCTTCCAATGTGGGAGATACTGGTTTGGTCCCTGGTTGGAGAGTTAAAATCTGACATGCCTTGCAGCCAAAAAACCAAAACATAAAATAGAAGCAATATTGTAACAAGTTCAATAAAGACTTTTTAAAATGATCCACGTTAAAAAAAAAATTTTAAATAAAACAATGGCTTAATTTTTTTTCATAAGCTCTCCTCACCCTCATCCTGTTTTTATAGTTATACTATATGTACATTATGTGAAAATATAGCTTTTACATATCATATTCTTTTAACTCTCATTTAGCATTAGTTCTTCAGATAACTGTTTTAATGTCCACCACCAATTCTACTGATGTCTATCTAATCATTTTGATGGTTTAAAACTCATCCTCCTCTAGATTCCTCAGGAAGGGTTAATGAGAACAATATTCTCTGAATCCTTGCATACTGATAACTGTTGTTCTGTGCCTTTTATAGTTGAAAGTCGGTTTTGCAGTACATAAAATCCTTGCTTTACATTTTATTCCTTATGTCTCTTAAATACATTATTCCATTTTTTTCCTGGCATAAAGTATAGCTGTCAAAAAAACCTGATGATAATCTACATTTTTTTAACTTTTTAAGTCACTTTCGGTTTTGATTGGATACTCAATGAAAGTTTTTTCTTCAAAGATCATTCATTTTGCTAGACATATGTCTTGGTGTTGATAATTCTGGGTCAACATTCTCAGCTACACAGTATTTTTTTTTTTAATATGTGACTTCATATTGTTTTTTATTAAAGAAAATTTATCTTTAATTATAATTTTTAGTATTTGTTTTGTCCCCTTATTTTGCATTTCTTCTTCAAAAATCAGGGATATTATCCTGCTCATTGTTTCTCTTAGACATAACTTTGCAAGACATTTGGCCTCAATACTTTTCTGTTCCTCATTTTTATGTAAAAATGGCTTTCCAGAACTTTTAGCAGGAGACATGGCTTTGAGTAACTTTTCTAACTTCACAAACTCTCTCTTCTGGGTTTTCAAGAAGTATTAAGAAGGGTCACCTTGCTTTACGAGATTTCCTGGTTCTGTTCCCTTCCACCACTGTTATCTGACCTCCTCCCTGTTGTTCTTTGCCCAGTTCAGTTCTGATTCCACTCTCAGCATTTCCCTTCAGTGCGACACTCTGTCCTGGCAGGCAGCTCAGCCTCTAGGCAGCTTAAGTGCCTTCAGGCTTTGTAGCAGACCCCTTGCACTCACCACCTACTGGACAGGGCAAAACCTGCCCGCTCGCTGTGAAATAAACAGTCCTTGCTATCTAGGGATTCTCTTTTCAATTCCACCAAAGTCCATCAAACTTCACTGCTTCTTTCGGCTTTTCCTGCCCACATGTTGACAGGATTCAGGTTTTGCAATTGTTGGTGGTCTGCCCTCGCTCACATGTATTTTGAAGTTTGTATGGATGCCTTGTAGCCAAGCATCGGTATAAATGTTGTCCATGGGATTTTAATTTTTGCTAAGTTGTTGTTCTCTATGATTTTATGTTAAGATTTAGATTAAAAATTACACTGCTGCTGCACTCATTTCCCTAGAGCCCACCAAATAGATTTAAACTACTCTCTTTACGTAAAGCCCACATTTTCACAAGAATTAGAAACAAAAATTATTAATAACTTCCTAAGCTTTGATAATTTCATTATAACTTCAGCAGGGTTTAGAAAATGTATGCTCCATGTTATAAAATCCTAAGAACTTTGGAGCAGTGTGATCTTTGTTTTACTTCTGGTGCAATTAAAGAGAGAACATTTCTTTGCTCCTGAACCGGTTAAAAAAATTAGGTGCTCCATGTATTAATGAAAACCAACTTTATATAAACCTTTGGTATAAGGCAAGTATAAGCTGATGATCAAAAAAATGATAATTTTCATTGTAGTAAAAGAGGAGGTGTGTTTGCACAGTGTTTTCATGTATGTTATCTTATTTCATCCTCAAAATAACTCTCTTAGGGAGGTACTGTTATGAGTCCCATCTTTCGGAAGAAGCAGTTGAGTTTAGAGGACTTAAAAGACTTGTCTCAAAAAAAAAAAAAAAAGACTTGTCTCAAGACACTGGCTTCGGGAATCTTAGCCCGTCTATGTGTTTACTCGTCCCCTGAGGGCTCGGTTTGGGAGAGATCCCTGTGCAGCCACGTGGGAGGAAGTGGAAACTGCCTGGCAAGCTCAATGGTCAAATACTTCTTGAGGACCCACGGGTGACAGGTGCTGCAGGCAGATCTCCCTCACAGGCTGGCTAAGAGCCTTGTCTAGCCCCTTAGAGCCTCAGGAGACAGAGTGGCATTTGAACCTGAGTTTCTGAACTCTAGCACCTGTGGTTTGCTTTTGCCTGCTGGCGAAGGTCAGGGCCAGCAGGGCGCTTTGTGTGACCCGCAGCGCTAGGAGTGGCTCCATGTGGCATCCCAATACCTGCATGTTGCTGGACATGAGTTGCTTCACTTCGTGGTAGATGTGAAAGGACAGGGTCAGCATTTCTGGAGCTTGCAGCAAAGCTCTTCCCGGGTTTACTTGGCATACTCTGAACAGCAGAGAGGAGAATCCTGTCCCAACCTCCAGGCAGCCTCTTATCGCGTGCTAATCTCTTACTGTAAAATCCATGCACTTTTTATTATTATTTTAAAAATTGTGTTTGTGCTGAGTCTTCACTGCAGCTCACGGGCTTCTCTAGTTGTGGTCCTTGGTCTTCTCTTGGTGCCCAGTACAGGATCTAGAGTGTGCGGGCTCAGTATTTGCAGCGTGCTTGGGTTTAGTTGCCTCGGGGCATGTGGGATCTTAGTTCTCTGACCAGGGATCAAACCTGTGTCCCCTTTTAATAAATTATCCTAGGAGAGAAGGGGGCAGGCTGCAAGAGAATGAATGGTCCTGAGGGGAGCAGAGAAAATCTGGCCCCAGGGAAAGGGTGTGCAAGCTCCCAGGAAAACAGTGGTAATGGGTCCTGGGAACCTCATTGCCTCATCGCCTGGAAGGCAGATTCTTAACCGCTGGACCACTAGGGAAGTCCCCCTCGTGCAACGGTTACATTCTACTTCACAATATATTTGTGCTATTGACTACAAAAAGCATAGTTTCCATACACACTGGCAAGTAAAAGTTTTGTGAAAAGGAGACACAGGCCGTTCTCGATGGCTCTCAGTGCCTCCTGGCACATCACATACTCTGAGATGCTCCTCGGTTTGAAAGCATAAGAAGAAATACAGACATGTAGACTGGGGCTCCATCATGGGAGTTTGAAGGTTTTGCTAAATCTTTGGACTCTGTTCTGTAGACACGGAGGATCCAATAAAGCATTTCAAGAATGAAAGGGAACAGATCAGTTTTGTCTTAGAGGAATGGTTCTGAATTTCCTTGATCACCATCTATAGTAAGAAATACATGTTACATGCCAATTCATATGCATATTACATATTATACATAATATAATGCATGTGTAATATGTGATTATATATCTACATATATAAATAAAAATTTGATGAAACTTTACTTACCTTTATATTGTCCACCCTAACCTCGTTCATCTAGGAAAAGTTAATGCAATCCACTAAATTGGTTGCACAACCCCTACTGCACTGCACTTCAGGTAACCAGAGAATTTATATACTTCATTAATATTTCAAATGGAACAGAACTGTACTCATTAAGAAACACTTTAACGCTTCTTCCAGGAGGGTTAGAGACATTCTGGGAAGGAAGAGGCAATGAGGTTCCCAGGACCAATCAATCCATTCCCACTATTTCCTGGGAGCCTGCACGCCCTTTCCCTGGGGCCAGATTTTCCCTGCTTCCCTCAGGACCATTCATTCTCTTGCAGCCTGTCCCCTTCTCTCCTAGGATAATTTATTTCAAACAGAACCTTCTCCAATCATCCCACTTGAGGAGACCCGATAAGTGGGAGAGAGTAATCTCTGTCTTGAACTTCAACCCCCTCCCAGAGAGAAAACACCTGAGTGCAAAATGTAGCGCAGAGTGAAACCGTATGCAGTAGTCTGCTGAGGCTGCCGAGACCAAGTACTGGGGACCCGGAGATCGACACAACAGAAACTGATTTTCTCGCAGCTCTGCAGGCTACAATTTAAGATTAAGATGTCAGCAGGGTTGGTTTCTTCTGAGGCCTCTCTCACTTGCTTTAGACGGCTAACCTCTCCCTGTGTCTTCATGGGATCTTCCTTCTGAGTGTGTCTCTGTGCTAATCTCTTATAAGGAAACCCAACTGGACTGAATCAGGGCCCACTCATAAGACATCGTATGCACTTAATTACCTCTTTAAAGGCCTGATCTCCAAATACAGTCACATTTTGAGGTACTCGAGTTCAGGACTTCAACATATGAAGGGGAGACAAAGTTCAGCCTGTAAAACATTAATGAACAGAAATCTCAGTTAAGTAGAATCGAGAGACCAGAAGGGGGAGCTCTCATGCCCTCGGATGAGCCCAGTAGGAAGAAAAAAGGCTTCTTCCCCCGTAAGAGCCCAGCCTATGACAGTCAGAACTCACCCGGTGAAAAGCCGTGGACTCTCTGTTCACTATACCTGCCTCCCCCCGCACTTCTTTCGCCTCTATAAAAGAGCTCTCCTCTCCATTTCTGTGGGGCACTTGCATGCGAGGCTCACCATGGTTGCACACTGTGAACTGCAACTCATTGTCAGTACTAAATTAGCCCATTTTTGCTGGAGAAATAACTAGCAGTCTATTTGTTTTAGGTTAGTCCATAGCACCATTTATGTTTGTTTTTTATAAAGGAATCAAATACAGTCATTTTTATATTCTACAAAATAAATGCCAAAATACCAGCATTACAAACAACATCGCGGCTATTCTCATAATATAATGAGTTCAGTTACTTAATTGTATTTTAGATAGATAGATTTTCTATTTTAAGTGCCCCCCCACCCCCACCCCAGGAGAGTCTTGGAGGCTACCAACTTAACTTTTTAAAAAATAAGGTCTTAGTTTTTTATTTTACTTAAAATAAAAAAGTACTGTATACTTAATTGCTGCCCAACTGTTTCATCTTACCCTTGACTGGATGTCCTCAACACATTAAAAAAAATTGCATGAAAAGCTGATAAATGGAAATTAAAGGATTTCAGTAAAAGAGAAGAGAAAGACAAGAAATCTTTTATTTGGGATTCACTGGGCTGACTGAAAAGAAGAAAATCTGAGAAGCCCTTTCTCTCTTTGGGAAGTTCAGCAAGAAGCAAGCCCAGCAGATGGGAATCAGCTCAAAGGAAAAACACAGGCTAAGGGCAGTGGAAATGGGACATGAACTCTTCAGCTAAGCTCTGGTCTGCTAAGGCCACTCTCAGCCAGGAAGCTCTGTGACTCCAGATGGACAGGGTGTCTCCTGCCCGGCTCTGTGGTCCACAGACGTGCCCCGGAGCACCAGACGGGGCTCTTCCTAGTCTGATCCTGCAGCACCAGTCCACGTGCCTCTCCTCTTGCCTCTTACCTTCTGCCTCTGAGCTTCCCATTTAACATTTATTTCAGGAGGCTGCTGTGGGTGGGGGCCAGTGCCCTTGTTTCCGATTGGTTGATTGATTTATCAAACTTTCTAGACTCCTCACTCTATGCCTTGGCCGAGTCCTTCTCAGCTCTCTGAATCTGTAATTCATTCTAGAGATGTGGTTGTTCATCAAGATGATCGCTGTGATTCCTCTTCACCCTAATGTTATATGAGTCTATTCTTCAGTTTCACACTTTCATGCAGATCAAAAAAAAAAAAAAATCCCATGTACAGTTACAAAAGAAACTCAATATAGATGCCGTTGCCTAACAGATAGGAGGAGAAAAGTACCCCCTTTCTTCTTTAAGCTTATTTTAGGCAGAAAATTTAAGCATATCTCACAATTACCTATGGGTCTTCAACTTGCTCCTCTGTTCTGCCTTGGGTCACTCATTTATAGAGGCAACTCTGGGAGAGTTCCCTGCTGGAACTACAGGTAAGCCGAAACATTTTCCTTCAGTGACACTGGCAGGTTCACCACTAATTATCAGGCTAATTCAGTTCAGTTTAGTTGCTCAGTAATGTCAGACTCTTTGCAACCCCATGGACAGCAGCACGCCAGACCTCCCTGTCCTTCACCATCTCCTGGAGCTTGCTCAAACTCATGTCCACTGAATCAGTGATGCTGTCCAACCATCTCATCCTCTGTTGTCCCCTTCTCCTGTCTTCAGTCTTTCCCAGCATCAGGGTCTTTTCCAATGAGTTGGCTCTTCTCATCAGGTGCCCAAAGTATTAGAACTTCAACTTCATCATCAGTTCCTCCAATGAATATTTCCTTTGATTGACTGGTTTGTTCTCCTTTAGGATTGACTGGTTGGATCTCCTTGCAGTCCAAGGAACTCTCAAGAGTCTTCTCCAGCACCGCAGATCAAAAGCATCAATTCTTTGGCACTCAGCCTTCTTTTGGTCCAACTCTCACATCCATATGTGAGAAAAACCATAGCTTTGACTATATGGACCTTAGTTGGCAAAGTGATGTCTCTGCTTTTATATATGCTGTCTAGGTTTGTCGTCGGGCTAACACATATATAATTCTGAAAAACATTTAAAAAATTCAAAATGATTATCTGTGAGATGGCATTATCAGCAATGCGTTGTTTTTCAAAATTAGAATTGCTAATGAATTGTTTTCTAATGCTTTTTTGTACCATCCTATGGATATTTTCTTAAGATATTCACATTTGCAAAATGGCCTGGTACTGTTTTCTCTGTGCGCCCACTCATGGCCCACACATACCTGGCCTCCTACTCTCTGCTGACTCATGGGCCCAGCCTCCGCCCACACTCATCCTCAGTGACCCAGCACCCACTCTCGACCCTCTCCTTTGTTCTCCTACAAGCCCACCCACGCTCCTGCTCTCCTTCACACAGGTAGACTCATTCACGCTTCCACTGCTCCGCAGCCAAAGCACAATCATGGCTTAAGGGAGGGGAAGAATAATTTTTCCAATGATCAGTATGTTTTATTTAATTAGCAAGCTCTATCCACACATGAATAGTTGACAAACAGTTCTTTGATTCTTAAACTACTCTTCCAAAACTCCCTCATACACAATAATTGGGTTTTTTTATTTTAAAAAACCCTACCAAAACATAAGTGTATTTTCATGTTGCAATTTTTTTTCACTGACAGTAGCTGTCCTTATCTTTTGTCCACACTGAAATATTCTACCCACATCTTGAAGTGAATGGGTATACCAATGAGACAGTGGCTCGTTGGGATGGTTATTTATAATGCCAGTACCTGAGCTAAAGCTGGAATCAACAGGCTGCCTGATAAGATTAATTGGCCTTGGATCATGCCAGAGCAACTCCAGAGCCAACACCCGAAACAAGGGTCAGCCCACTCATTAAAAATCTGCCAAGGCATACTCTTGGGGAGGCAGGCCCTAGAGGAGGCGAGGAGACCAGCCTGTTCTCCCTGTGTGTGTTTATAAGGCTACTAGAAAGGTCTTCCTCAAATCGCCCTCAACCTGATGTTGCCACGCCTACAATTCCAGCATTAGAGAGTCATTCCTGAACCTTCTCAGTATTTGAAGTATGAAGAATTAGAAAGAGGCTGTTGGAGTTTCTTCCCATTTGTGATAACTACTTTTATCTTTTCAAGGAGCTCAGATTATATGCCACATGGTGTGAACAGAATCTATTCTGCAATATTACGAATCCACTCTTTAATAGGAAATATGAGCATTAGGGTGGATTTTAAGAAGCACACAATTGAATTTGTGCTGATATTTTTTGGTTTTGGCTTGTTGTTTGGCTATCTCTATATTAAATTGAAGTGCACTCCTTGAAGGAAGGCTAGGACCATTTCTCTTTCTTATTTATATTTCTGAGCTGTTGTTGAGTTGCTAAGCCATGTCTGACTCTTTGTGACGCCATGGACTGCAGCACGGCAGGCTTCCCTGTCCTTCACTGTCTCTCTGAGTTTGCTCAAACTCATGTCCACTGAGTCAGTGATGCCATCCAACCTTCTCAACCTCTTTCGCCTCCTTCTCCTCTTGCCCTCAGTCTGTCCCAGCATCAGGGTATTTTTCAGTGAGTTGGTTCTTTGCACCAGCTGGCCAAAGTACCATGCCTAATAAGGCTGGAAAATTGCTACCTATCCCTGGTAATTTCTCTTATCAATACTAAACCTTTAGGGTCAATTTTATTTTACTTTTCATCCACCATTATTTTACTCTTTATGTTGAATATAACTACTTTTTTCCTTTAAATTTCCACAATGTTGGGTCTACTGTCTTACGTATTTAATCACTTTCTCTCTTGTATCATATTTAATGTTAGAGCTCATCATGGCTCATAAGGACTTTTAAGTTAATCTCTATATGATTTATATATCCTATGCAAAGATCCCTACATAAAAAAACTCCTCACATAGAAAGATGCAAGCAAAGTATGAAAAGCAAGAAATAAATACCTCCTAGGCCATTGCACAGCTACAGTGGAGATTTGACTGCCACCAAGTTATTCCCAGCTGTGAACTTCTAGCTAAAGATGGCGAAATGAACACAGGCATATTATCTCTTCTCAGTAGAGGTCAGAAGAGGGGTTATAAAGAGATGCAAGATTTCAATACATATTTGGTGGAAAGAGAATGGAGGAAATTTAACTGGCCCAATGGGAAAGAAAGTCACAATCTAAAGTATGTGTACTTGGGGATGCTAAAGATAAGCATGATATTTCACCTTGAAGAACCTGAAAGAGGCTAGGACTTGGAGTCACCACATTTGGCAGAAAGTGAGTGTAAGGCGTGGGATGTAAAGCAAAAGAGTTGAAACCTTATATATGGGTCAGTCACCTACTCTTACAACCCCAGGCACAGAAAATCAGGAGTCAAGCTACTCCTTCCTTCTTCGAGGAGGAAAGTGAAGTTGCTCAGTCGTGTCCAACTCTTCGCAACCCCATGGACTGTAGCCTACCAGGCTCCTCTGTCCATGGGATTTTCCAGGCAAGAATACTGGAGTGGGTTGCCATTTCCTTCTCCAGGAGATCTTCCTGACCCAGGGATTGAACCCAGGTCTCCGGCACTGTAGATGAACACTTTACCATCTGAGCCACTAGGAAAGTCGAGGAGGAGGAGGGATTTATTTCCTGAAGACACTCAGTAGGAAAGGCCTGGGCATCAGAGAAATCAGGTCTCTAGAAGACATGGGTGAGGCATGGGCATGTAAGCAGCCAAGTGACCTGGAGGCCTGCACTGGAAATGGGTGGATCACCTCTCTCCACTGCCGTACCATCAAAGCCCTGCTAATCAGGAGACTAACCCTGAGGCCAGGCTTCTTCAAACTGTGGGTTAGGAAATCAGTTATGGTGAGTGGATTGGGAAATCAGTTTAATGGGTCATAACAAACACTGTCATTGGTTGGGCTCCCCAGGAAGCAGATTCTGAGACAGAACTGAGAGTTTAGAATATTCATTGTATGCTAAGTCATTTCGATCATGCCAGACTCTGCAACCCTACAGACTGTAGCCCATCAGGCTCCTCTGTCCACGGGATTCTCCGGGCAAGAATACAGGAGTCTGTTGCCATACCCTCCTTCAGGGGACCTTCCTGACCCAGGTATCGAACCTCTTACATGTTTCCTGCATTGGCAAGCAGGTTCTTTACTACTATTGACACCTGGGAAGCCCAAGAATATTCATTAGGGAGAGACTTTGGGATCAGAACTTGTAGAAGGAAACAAGAAGTAGACAAAAGAGAAAGTAGAGTTGTGATTCAAGGTCCAATGACTACTTCAGCCACAGGGGACACAGAAGCTAGAACAGCTCTTCAGAATTGTCCCAAGTCAGGCCAAAGTGGCCAGCCTTTATCCCCTTTATCCTTGATTGGGAGACCAGGTCTTTAAAGAGGTGGTTAAGCTAAACTGAGGCCCTCAGGGAAGAGCCCTAATTCAATGTGACTGGCATCCTGATAAGAAGACAAGGAAACATCCGGGGGTGCGCAGAGAAGAGGCCATGTGAGGACACAGGGAGACAGCGGCCATCTGCAAGCTGAGGACAGAGGCCTCAGGAGACAAGATCCCACAAGCAGTGCGGTGTGTCCAAATAACAAAAGTAAGGAAAGGAATTCCGTGCTGGTCCAGTGGTTAAAACTCCGTGTTTCCATTGCGGGGGCATGGATTCGATCCCTGGCCACAGTACTGACATCCCACATGTCACACAGTGCAGCAAAAAGAGAAAACAAAATGCTGACATCTTCACCTTGGCCTTTTAGCCCCTAGAAGGCTGAGAAAATAAATTTCTGTTGTTTAAGTCACCCAGTCTACAGTATTTTATTATGATAGCCCTAGAAAATTAATATATTCCTCCCTTATTGAACGTATGACCTTGGGCATGTCAACTCTTTGAACTGGGGGGATCCCTGGAGGGGCTGACAGCTGAAGCCTGCCCACCAGCAGTACTCAGCGACTGGGGCAACCAGGCTGTCATTGCAGAGGACATGACTGGTAAAACACAGGGTCTGTCACAAACATTCAAGAAAATAAAATTCAATAGACTAAATAGAAAATATCAGAGTGCATGTAGAAGAGATAAATATTGTTTCATGAAACTTTTCTGCATAAACACACACACACACATATGGGCATGCCTTGTATAAATGTACATATATATATATATATGTGAACTAGACATGATGAAAAATGATTTCTTTTTGTCAAAAATGTTTAAAAGTCACTTCCTGAGGCAAGAAATTACAGGAATGTTTTTCTGAAAAAAAGCTAAACAGACCCAGAGAAGAAACAAAATGTTTTCTCTACCACCCAAAAGTGAACTATCACCCTATAAGCCCCATCCACACACACAGAGTTCCTCATCAGAGCAATGCCAAAGAATGTTCAAACTTCTGTAAAACTGTGCTCATTTCACATGCTAGCAAGGTTATGTTCAAAATCCTACAAGCTAAGCTTCAACAGTACATGACCCGAGAACTTCCAGATGTACAAGCTGGATTTGGAAAAGGCAGAGGAACCAGAGATCAAATTGCCAACATTCAATGGATCATGGAGAAAGCAAGGGAATTTCAGAAAACCATATACTTCCGCTTCATTGACTATGCTAAAGCCTTTGACTGCGTGGATCACAACGAACTGTGGAAAATTCTTAAAGAGATGGGAATGCCAGACCAGCTTAGCTGTCTCCTGAGAAACCTGTATGCAAGTCAAGAAGCAACGGTTAGAACCAGATGTAAAACAACAGACTGGTTCAAAATTGGGAAAGGAGTACTTCAAGGCTGTATACTGTCACTCTGCTTATTTAACTTATATGCTGAGTACATCATACGGAATGCTAGGCTGGATGAATCACAAGCTGGAATCAAGATTGCCAGGAGAAATACTGACAACCTCAGATATGCAAATGATACCACTCTAATGGCAGAAAGCGAAGAGGAACTAAAGAGCCTCTTGATGAGGGTGAAAGAGGAGAGTGAAAAAGCTGGCTTAAAACCCAACATTCAAAAAACTAAGATCCTGGCATCTGGTCTCATTGTGCCCGTGTGCTTAGTCGTTCAGTCATGTCCAACTCTTTGCGACCATTTGGACTGTTGCCCACAAGGCTCCTCTGGTCCATGGAATTTTTCAGGCTAGAATACTGGAGCGGGTTACCATTTTCCTCCTCCAGGGGATCTTCCCAACCCAGGAATAGAACCTATGTCTCCTGTGCCTCCTGAATTGCAGGCAGATTCTTCACCCACTGAACCATCGGGGAAATCCCACTTGCCATGCCCTTTCATCGCAAATAGAAAAGTAAAAAGTGAAAGCAATGACAGTTTCTTTTCTTGGACTCCAAAATCACTGTGGATGGTGACTGCAACCATGAAATTAAAAGACACTTGCTCCTTGGAAGGAAAGTTATGACAAATCTAGACAGTGTATTGAAAAGCAGAGACATCACATTGCTGACAAAGGTCCTTATAATCAAAGCTATGGTTTTTCCAGTAGTCATGTACAGATGTGAGAATTGGTCCATGAAGGCTGAGGGCCAAAGAATTGATGCTTTCAAATTGTGGTGCTGGAGAAGCCTCTTGAGAGTCTCTTGGACTGCAAGGAGATCAAGCCAGTCAATCCTAAAGGAAATCAATCCTGAATATTCATTGGAAGAACGGATGCTGAAGCTGAAACTCCAATACTTAGGTCACTTGATGAGAAGAGTCAACTCTTTGGAAAAGACCCTGATGCTGGGAACGATTCAAGGCAAAAGAAGGGGCCAACAGAAGATGAGATGGTTAGATAGCGTCACCGACTCAGTGGACATGAATTTGAGCAAACTCCAGGAGACAGTGTGGGACAGGGGAGCCTGGCATGCTGCAGTCCATGGGGTCACAAAGAGTCAGACACAACTCATTATATAAAAACTGAATAGTAACCTGAAAAAACATCATGATATAACTATATTGGGAGAATTAGAGGAGGGTCTAAGAGGCTAAACCCACATCTTCCATAGAAAAGAGTCACAGATAATACCCGGAACTTTGAAAACTCAAGAAACAGCTTTAGAAATGTGGAGATAAATACCAGAAGAAACTGCTGAAAGTGAGTGTGGTTGCTTTGGGGGTGGAATTAGAACTAGAACTTGCAGATGATTCAGGGAAAGGTGATCTCTTTTTCTTTTAGACATTGAAGAGAGATTTGGCTTTTTAAACTCTGTACATTTGTAACTTAGATGAAAATAGAAACAATTTTAAAAGAAAAATAATAATATAGGCATATTATTTTTGAGTTATGGAGGCAACCATTTTAAAAAGCTCCAGGGAGTCACAGGGATGTAATGAATGCACAGGGAATACAGTTAATAAGATTTTAACAACTTTGGTGATGGACGGTAACTGGACTTACTATGGTAATTATTTTGTAATGTACAAAGTATGAAATTATTATGTTGTATACCTGAAATTAATATTGTATGTTAAGTATAACTTAACAAATAAAAACTAAAGGGAAAGTCTGAAAGTTTTTTCCAGGGGGTTGGGGGAGATGATAGAACTGGAGATGATTTTCACTATTAAAACAATTTGATTTTGTAGACTTGTGACAATATTACACTGAATAAAATTTTTAAATAAAAATAAAACAATTAATTTGCAGGAATGATTTCAGGCATGCAGACACTTAGGAAGGGCTTTGATTCCTAAGCCTTGCTGCTTGCAGGTTCCTCATCTTTGAAATCTTCCACATCTTCTTTACGCAGTGTAAGGAGCTGATGAGAAAACATATTCTGGAAGCCCCTGGTGGATTGAAAATGATCAATAAAGGTTCCCTTTTTCCTCTTATAGATGAAGAACTCAGGCACTAGTGTTCAGGAGCATAAACTCACTCTTTGAAACCCCTCTTTGCTTGGACTCACAAGGACCCTCCCATTACACTTTGGATATAAAAGGAATACTTAGTGTGAACATATATAATGAAGTCATTAAAAAAATATCCTACGTGAAATAAGAACTACCCTTTGTGTAATCTGACTAGCTTTGCAATGAATCTATTTTTTTAAACAATAAAGTGCAATACATACTTTACTTAAGTGACGTTTCCCAAACCTTGCTAATTTTTGAAAAAGTTCCAGGTCCAAATTTTATCTAATAGTAATTAGAACCAATTTATCCATTGTGGTTTCCCATTAAAGCTCAACTTTAATGCTTAGGAAGGGGGTTGAGAAATTGATCCCCGCATTGCTTAGGGTAGGCAGGCACCCTGAATTAGTAGCCTCTGACCAAGAATAGCCTGTTTTATGCAGATCTGAATGCTTATTATAATTTTTCTTTGAGTGCCCTGTCATGAAAAAGGTTGGGAAGCATTTCCTTAACAGGTGCCATAAAAATGCATTACAAGGGCTGACAGCTCTTTAAAGTCTGAAGAAAGTTGTTTCCTTATTAAATTTATAAGAATCGTTTGATTTGCATGACTTCAGATGGTTTTCAATGTCTTCCACATCTGACTGGAAATTATGTAGCATTAGGTTTATGTATGATTTTTAATTATTAAGTTCAGTTACAAGTAACTTAATAGAGACCCCAAGATAGTTGTTTAAACAGTCAGATTACTCCCTCTTGCAAAAAGAATTCTGGAGAAAGTAACCCAAGGCTAGCACGGTGGCTTCATAATCATCAAAGGTCCTGCTGCTTTATTGCTAAGGCGCAGGGAATGCCAGCCAGAACACCCACACCTCAAGGAGCAGGACGGAGGAGGAAAAGGGTGTGCCCTTTCTCTTTTAGGAAGACTTGGTAGAAATCACTGTCCTATCCCCACTGAAGTCTCCTTATGCAGAATGCAGTCACATGACCAATAGCTGGAAACTCAGTTGCTAGTCATGGTCTTTCAGGTAGGTGACATGATGTCCAGCCTGAGCTAGGAGTTTCATTAATTTGACAGAGGAGGATGAGTATTTGGTAGGGAAACAGCAGTCTTTACAGCATGCTTTTAGAAACTGCTGTGTAACTCATTCCAAACAAAAACAATCTGTCAATTCATTATTTCATATATACTGCCAGAAAAGCTGACACAATATATATTAAGGAAGACTAATTAGCAAGTTCATTATTTGAAGTTTTGATTATATATTTTTGTTGGATTTAATAATTCGATGATTAAGGGAGAGTAGCTAGGAGGTAAAACAGATTCTGAGGCAACTGCTTGACTTCCATCTATTAGCTGTGTGAACTTGAGAAAATTGCTTAAGTGCTCTGTGCCTTAGTCTCATTTTCTGCACAGTGGAGATAAAAATAATCATACCTATTTAATAGGAATTTGGAAGAATTAATGAGTTAAAATATATAATGTACTTGGAATAGCTGGCATATAGTAAGTGATCAGTAAATGATAGCTATCAATATATTTTTTGCTTTGTTTGTTTTACCTGCTAAGTCATATCCTACTCTTCTGCAACCCCCTGGACGGTAGCCTGCCAGGCTCCTCTGTCCATGGAATTTCCCAGGCAAGAATATCAGATTGGGTTGCCATTTCTTTCTCCAGGGGATATTCCCCACCCAGGAATAGAACCCATGTCTCCTGTGGGAGCAGGCAGATTCTTTACTACTGAGTCACCTGAGAAGCCCAACATATCTTCTACTTAAATTAAAATCTTTTCCTTTAAAACCAGAGGTAGCTATGACAATCTTCTCTATTAAAGAATTTCCGGGTTTGGGGGTTCCCTGCTGGCTCAGTGGTAAAGAATCCATCTGTCAGTGCAGGAGACATGGGTTCGATCCCTGGTCTGGGAAGATCCCACATGCCACTGAGCAGCTAAGCCTGTGCACCACAACTATTGCATGTACTCTAGAGCCCCAGACTCGCAACTCCTGAGCCCATGCACCCTAGAGCCCACACTCTGCAACAAGAGAAGCCAGCACAAGCCCACCTACCACAGCCAGAGAGCAGCCCCTGCTCACCACAACTAGAGAAAACCTGTGCGTGGCAACAAAGATCCAGCAAAAAACATAAATAAATAAATAAAATTTAAAAAAAGAATTCTTCCAGGTATGCAAAATTTGCCAGGTTTTGCATTGGTAGATAACTTAAACAAGCCGATCCCTGGAGACAAACCACAGGGCTTTGAGCTAATAAATGCTACATTCCACAGTAGCATTATGAAAGGAAAGGCAACACAGTAACACTGAACAGTAACTAGCATTTCTCTTTTTCCCTCCCTTTCTCCCACTTTCTCCCTTAATAACTTGTACTGATGACATCACCGCCTCTCCTCTCCCCGCCACTGCCTGACAGTCTCACGTTGCCCCAGGGTAGTACAGATTCTTGGAATCTTTACCCCTAACACTGCGGCATGCCTTCTGCAACCATAATCCTTTCTAGTCATTCCTGGTGGTTCAAAATTACAAACTGCCCAGACTGAAGCAAAAACGTCATTTACATGCATGCTGAGTCGCTTCAGTCGTGTTCAGCTCTTTACGACCCCATGGAATGTACCCCGCCAGGTTGCTCTGTCCTTGGGATTTTCCAGGCAAGAATACTGGAGTGGGTTGCCATTTCCTTCTCCAGGGGATCTTCCCTGATGCGGGATTGAACCCTTGTCTATTATGTCTCCTGCATTGGCAGGTGGGTTCTTTACCACTAGCACCACCAGAGAAGCCACTAGAAGCCACCTGAAACAAGTTTCCTCAAACAGCTCCACAAATATGAGATCTATTTTCCTTTTAGAAAGGCAATATTTAAGTTTTGATTATTAATAACATTAAGACTATAGCTAAAACACCTTCTTACCTTCTAAAAATAACAAAAATTATATTAAAAGAGGTTTTCAGTTCAGTCTCTCAGTCATATCAGGCTTTTTGTGACCCCATGGATGGCAGCATGCCAGACCTCCCTGTCCATCACCAAATCCCGGAGTTTACTCAAACTCATGTCCATTGAGTCGGTGATGCCATCCAACCATCTCATCCTCTGCCGGCCCCTTCTCCTCCTGCCCTCAATCTTTCCCAGCATCAGGGTCTTTTCCAATGAGACAGTTCTTCACATCAGGTGGCCAAAGTATTGGAGTTTCAGCTTCAGCATCAGTCCTTCCAATTCAGGAATTCAGGACTGATTTCCTTTAGGATGGACTGGTTGGATCTCCTTGCAGTCCAAGGGACTCTCAAGAGTCTTCTCCAACACCACAGTTCAAAAGCATCAATTCTTCAGCGTTCAACTTTCTTTATGGTCCAACCCTCACATCCATACATGACTATTGGAAAAACCATAGCTTTGGCTAGAAGGACCTTTGTTGGCAAAGGAATGTCTCTGCTTTTTAATATGCTGTAAATTATATTAAAGAATTTTACAAAACATAAAAAATTCCTATTTCCATTAATGTGTTACTTTCATTTTTGAACCTAAGGCAACTGCTTCAGTTGTGACCATTTCCTTCCTAGAGAGGGGGTAAATAAGGGATGGAGAACATTTCTGGTCAAAATTGGGGAGTGTACACATATCTTCGGCTTATGTTCTACTGGTAAGAACCTAGTCACGGCGCAATACCTAGATCCAAAGGAGGCTGGGAAATGTCTTCCATGGCTGGGACCAGCTAAAGCTGGAGGTGAGGTTTCTTTTACCAGAAGGAGAAAAGAGAACAAATGTGGAGTATGTAGCTTTGTCACACAAATGTATCACATAGTTGTGATACAGTAAAAGCAATTTTACTTTGCTTTTTATTTAACATTATATCAATCAAATGCTTTTCCCCCATGTTATTACATGGTCTTTAAAATTATAAAGCAACAGCTTTATCATAATTAATGTGTGTATAATCAATAATGCTTTGACTCTTTCTATTATTGAGAATATAGATTCTTTCCAGTTCTTTACAATGCCACAAAAGATTTTTCCATAAGTATATATATTTTTTAATCTTCCTGGAATGATTCCCTTAGGAAAATTCCCAGAACTGGGAATACTAGGTCAAAGGGTATGTGAACAGTGTATGACTCTTAATGTTTTTGTTCCAAATTGGATTCTAAGAAGGCAGTATCAATTTGTTCCCAAAGGAAATGTGCATATTTTTCTATGAATGTGGGGAGGAAGACATATTCACACATCCTTGTAGGTAGAACATTTTCCGTTTTCAGGGTCTGGCTGGAATGATCAGGAAACACAAGAGTTGGGTTTGAATCTCTTATTCTGCCACTTCCTAGTTAAACAGCTGTAGCCAAGTTCCTTGTGTCTCAATTCCTTATTTTAAAATTGACGATAAAAAATTCCTCATAAGATTGTCATTCTTGACACAATCTTGTTTTTTAAGGTTGTTGACAAATATTGTTTTATCATCTGCTATGCACAGGGTAAAAATGCCATTTCCTGCTCTACTGAAGAGAGAGATAGCCATGTGACTTTCTTTAGCCAGTGAAACAGAAGCAAAAGCAACAAGTGTCATCTCCAGGCACACATTTCAAGGACCTGTGTGTTATATGCCACATTCTTTTTTGCCTTTGCCATATGATTGGAAATACTTCGGATCATTTGTTGTTGTTTAGTTGCTAAGCCATGTCTGACTCTTTTGCGACCCCATGGACTGTAGCCCGCCAAGCTCCTCTGATAATGGGATTTCCCAGGCAACAATATTGGAGTGGGTTGTCATTTCCTTCTCCAGGGGATCTTCCCAACCCAGGTACAGAATCTGCATCTCCTGCACTGCAGGTGGATTATTTATTTCAGATCATACCAGCTCTTCAAGTGAGCCCTAGACTAAGGGTGGCACAGAGCAAAGTCTTAAGCCAACCTGTGATGGATTTGTGAATTCAGTAAGAAATAAATCTTTGAGTTTTTTTTTAAGCCACTGAGATGTTGACATTGTCTGTTACTGCAGTATAAGCAAGCCTATTCTGACTGCTGCACATTTTCTCAGGATTAATAAAATAACATGAATGAGATGTTGGGCCCATGATAGGGATTCAATATATGTCCTTTACAATAATAATTACTACCCTCTATTCAATAATTCAATGCCCTCTATTTGCCAGGCAATTCTATACATTATGTCTAATCTTCAGAATAACCCTGAATATTATAAAAAGCCTCCATTATAAAGGAGAAAAACAAAGCTTGGAATGGTTAGTATTTTGCCTAACATCATCCAGCTAGAAAGCTGCAGAGTTGGGATTCAAATCTGGTGTGTTTCCTTCATCTTTTTCTCCTTGCCTTTGGAAGTCTATGGCACAATTTTTAAATTACTTACATCATTACGTGAATCTTTTTTTACTTGTTTTCTAAATTTTATATTTAACCCTGCAACAAAACCTCTGTTTTCTCAAACTTATTGAAAGATACACAGAAATTGAATCAAAGACACAGTAGCTTGCTATTCAAGCCCCTGTTTGTTCTGCAGAAGAAACAACATGAACTCAGATACCTTCTACATTTTTCCTGGCTTGCCCACACCTGACAGAAGTTAAGATTTATATACTTATAAAAAGAAAACGATGGTTTCACCAGTATCCTATCTACACGGTAGGAACAGAGATGCAGATGCAGAGAATGGAAGGGAAGCAGAGGCTGGGACGCGCTGGGGGAGCAGCGCTGACATGCACACATCCCCACACGTGGTGCATTCAGCCAGTGGGAAGCTGCCTACAGCGCAGGGAGTCGGCTCCGCGCTCTGTGATGACTGCGGGCAGGGCTGGGGGAGGCTGGGAGGGAGGCTCATGCACACACACAGCATATTCACTTGGTTGTACGGCAGAAAATAACACATCACTGTAAAGCAATTATACTCCAATTAAAAATAAATTAAGAAAGAAAAGAATGGTTTCAAAACTGGAGTGGAATGAGTCATTAGAATGAGTTGGATCAAATTCTCAAACCAAACACTGACTTTGTCTGTCTCTCTCTGTTTTTTAACAATTAAGATACAATTCACATACCATTCAACTCAACCATTTAAAGTTACAATTCAGTGGCTTTTAGAATTGTCACAGAGTTGTGTTATCTATCACCCCCATCAATTTTAGACAGCTTTCATTACCTCAAAGAGAAATTCCACACCTCTTAGCCATCACTGGAATCTCTCCATCCACCCCACCTCACCCTCCAGCCCCAGACAATTATGAATTTACTTTCAGGACTCTGGCTCTTTTTACAGTGCTTCCCAGAATTTCAATTCCCCTCCATCCCCCAAAAATGGTTCGCCCTACCATCTCACCACTCTAGCCTCACACCTAACTCTGCAAAGCTTTATTCAATTATTTTTAAATTGAAGCTTAAGTTCTTAGACTTTCTGTTTGTATCAGTCATTAAAGTCCTGCAAGGTATCCAGAGTTCTATTGATCTTAGCTGTACAGACTCTTTCAGAGATCTGACATGCTGCTTCAGATGTACCTCCTGTGATCGACAGTGGATCACATGGAGTGAAAGGCAAATCTTTCTGCTTAATGTAGAAACTTTTCCAACAGGAAGCACTGCTATCTCTAATAAATATTGCTGAAGACAGAAAAAAAAAACAAAACAAAAAACAAAAACACCAAAGTTTAAATTCTAAAGTATCTGGTGTAAGAAACTAAAATTCTCTTTATTTTGCTGTTGTTGATCAGTTGCTTAGCTGTGTCAGACTCTTTGAGACCTCGTGGACTGCAACACACCAGGCTTCCAGGGAAGCCTTCACCATCTGCTGGAGCTTGCTCAAACTCATGTCCATTGAGTCGATGATGCCATTCAAGCATCTCGTCCTTTGTCATCCCCTTCTCCTCCTGCCCTCAATCTTTGCCAGCATTGGGGTCTTTTTCTAAAGAGTTGGCTCTTTGCAACAGGTGGCCAAAGAACTGGAGCTTCAGCTTCAGCATTAGTCCTTCCAGTGAATATTCAGAGTGATTTCCTTTAGGAGTGACTGGTTTGATCTCCTTGCAGTGCAAGGGACTTTTTACTTACTCTACTAAAAACTCAGAATTTCCTTGTGATGTATTACCAAAGATTCACAAAATACACAATTTTTTAAAAAGCTCTCATCTGTTCATGACCTGATCATCTAGTTCGTAGAACTTTCAAAACTTTTTCTTCTCTTTCATTATTCCCTTATGAGCCATTTCACAGTTTGTAAACACCTCTAACTCATGACATAAGGTGGTCAAGTAAGTGAGATGAAATTAAAATTGCTCTCTTATGATTCTTATTTTTTAAAAGTGTTGGTTAGGAAAAGGCGAACGTTGACATTAATGGTTAAAAAGAGTACAGTAGTCCCCCCTGACCCATGGTTATGTTTTCTGTGGTTACCCATGGTCAACCAAGGTACAAAAACATTAAATGGCAAACTCCAGAGATAAACAACCCATATGATTAAATTGTGTGCCATTCTGAGCAGAGTGACAGTCTCTTGTCATCCAGCTCCATCCTGCCTGGGACGGGACTCATCCCTTGGTTCAGCACGTCCCTCCTGTCTGTCACGGAGAGGCCACCGGGGTGGTCAGACCAACAGCAGTGGCTGCTGCTGGGGGTGTGCCCCTGCGCAAGTGGCCTTTAGTTCCCCTGATGCCCCAAGGCGCCAAAGTGGTGACGCCCGCAACTCGAGTATACCGCAGAGTGCTTCTTTTCAGTGAAAAGGGAGAGTTCTTGACTTGATGAGGAAAGAAAACAATCATATGCAAAGGGTTCTGACACCCACGGTAAGAATGAGCCCTCTACCTGTGAGATTGTGAAGCAGGAAAAGGACATTCATGCTAGTTGTGTGCTGGCTCCTCAAACTGCAAAATTTACAGCCATGGTACATGATAAGCACTCAGGGAAGACAGAAAAGCCTTAGCTGTTTTGAGAGGGAGACCACATTCACGCAACTTTTACTAAAATATACTACTGTAACTGTTCTATTATTAAATCATCTTTAATTTCTTACTGTGCCCAGTTTATAAATGTAACTCCATTATCGGTATTAAATTGATAAATATAGATATTAAATAAAACAGGAAGCAAAATAAATAAATAAAACAGGAAGCAACAAAATGCACCAAAGCATTAAGAGGATGGGAGAGATGAACTGTTCCCTTGGCGGGAAGAAATTAAGAAAAAGTGAATGCTTAAATACCCCTGAAAACAGTGTTTCTAGGATGGACGGAATTGAGGGTGAATTAACTAGTTTGTGGGGGTCTGGTTCCAGTCTCTACTTGTACTGTGCTGAGTTGTTTTCTGCGTGTTTTGGATACACGTGGCGATAGCAACCTGTTAAGTCTCTGGTAAAATCCAGTCCAAAGATATGCGAAGCCTGGACATGTGGAGCTGAATAAGCACATATTAAAGCCATGAAATGTATTAACATTATTGGGCAGTTATGGCAACGGAAAAAAACAGTGTTGGTGAGTAAGAATGCTTAAAGGGCGATGGCTTAATGTAAGGAAACAGCACGCACTATGAAAGTTCAGAGGACATGACGTACCTTTCTTTGACTCAAGGAGCTGCAAGTTCTACTTCCGCCCCCCCCCCCCATATACAACTGCACTATTCTCATGAAGCTTACCTTCAGCAAATATTTATTCAACAACTATAAAATGACTTGTGACTTGGTGGCCGGGAACTGTGAGGGATGTAGAAACAACAGGACCCCAGGAGTGTGTGGGCAAGCACAGATGATGTTTATGAAGCAATGAGTCCAGTGTGTAGACTACTATATTGGTGGGGAAAATGGAAGAAAGACAGAATTGAAGAGCGTGGGACTCAGATCAGTAGGTTCTTGAATACCAAATTTATGTTAGGACTTTATTCTTTGGAAAACACAGACTCATGATTTTTTTCCTTTTAATGTGAAAAGAAAGTGATCAAAGCTGTTTCTGCCTACTTATTCATATTTTTTTGTCCTACTGATATCTTTTTTTAGACAGTAAATTTTCAGTGAACAAAAACAATATCTATTTTACTTGCTTGTTTAATGTCCAATGCAATGTGGTAGGCTATTGCTTAATATTTAGTTGATGTAAACACCAGCTGTTATTAAAAATTCAAGAGTTCTTAGTATAGAAGGAATAAAGGATGCCCATTGTTCTTAACATTTATTTAGCTAAACTACCATCTGCCTCACCAGGAAAAATAAGAAACCTAAGCAACTGTGGCAAATCATTTGCCCAAGAATGCCACTAGTGAAGATATCAGGTACTACAAGCATAGAAGTTCTGTAAACTGATACATTTTGTATTGCATTGATTCAGCATTTCTTTCAGTATTATAACTGTAGGTAGATTCCAGAAGACTAGCATATATTTAAATTATCTAAAGATCTGGTTAAACATGATCAAACTAATTCCCCTCTTTCATTGCCCTTTATAACCTCTGTAGGGTCTCCCACCCTGAGTGATTGTTTATAATGGAAAGGATGTGACAGATGCCACCCCCGGGCCCCATAAGGTAAGGGCATCTGAAGGAGGGTCGGGAAAGCCTGCGACAGAGTTAGAGGGAAGGAGGGACGATGCTGACTACAGTAGAGCCAGCACTGGTCCCTCCAGTAATTTCAAGAGGGAAGACAAGAGCTCTTGCAGTTTCCAGAAACAGGACTGACTGCCAGCTCCTTGCCATCCTCCGTCTTAGACTGGCTATGGGAGAACAGGCAGGCACACGCAGGCTGACTACTCTCTTGCCTGTGACAGCTCCAGCTGACACATGTGCGGAACAAGAATACAGTGCCAGCCTTCCCAGGCCCTGGGAGCCAAGTGGGGTGAGCTGGGATGAGGTGAAGGAAAATCCCGAAGTAAAACAGAGATGATGTGAGAACTGGAAGTAGGGCTGGTAAGTGTGGTATACAGTGCCCTGCGGAGGCTGAGGGGAAGCGAGGATGAGGGCGTGAGACAGAAAGCCTAGGGCTGCCTGGTGTGCCTCCTAGGGGGTGTGGGCTGTTTGCAGAGGAAGCTGTGGGGGCCTGTGTGCGTACAGAAGGTATGTGAAGGAGGGGTTTTATTGATGTAAGAGTGGGAGGGTGTGTGCTGCAGGGTGTGGAAGGCGGGGGTGGAGAGAAAAAAGAGTGTGGAGGGCGGGAGGACTTTCATGGAGTGCCAGGAACACCCATTTCACAAAGGAAAACTGCCAGCTGCCAGAGAGTCAGATCTCCTTGTGGGAACGGATCAGCTCCCCAAGCTGGATTCTGGCCACAGATCCTACCCCAGGGTGGCTGCCAGATTTCTGACCCCAAAAGGGAGGGACACAGTTCTGGATTTTTACCACACCCTGATCCATGATCTTTCCCAGGGACTGATGTTTTTGCTTGCGTTATTATCATAGTGTTGGTCACAGAGCAGTATTTCTTGGCAGACAGTCTGGTGAACAGAGCTATAAATTAGAAAGAAAGGAGAATTTCTTGTCTTGGTTTCTTTCATGTGTTTTTTGATGGCCGTTGGAACCGTGCTATAATAGTTCTGTGTCTTGGTTCCCAATTTTCTTAGTAACAAGAAAGAACACATCAACCATCTTAGGGAAATACAATGTAGAATTAATAACTGCAATGAATAAATAACCATAAAGACAACTAGATAATAAATTTTAATCCAGTATGAGAAAGAACTTTTATGAATTACAACTATTCAAAACCAGGAGGAGGTGAAACAGGAGGGAAGGGGACAGAGCATAACCTTTAAAAGAATAACATAGTCAAAGATTATATGACATATTTTGGTTAGAACCAACTAGGTCCAAGACGGTGGAAGATCTGACTTCCCAGTGGACCTTGAGCCTCTTTATATCCTCATTGTATGTAACGCACTAGCGTGCTAAATGACACAGGCACCAGGGCCATGACAGTTCTGACCGCAGGATGCCAAATTCCTGCAAGTCCCTGCCCCTTCTCCTAAATAGTTGGGATAATCCTCCCATTCATTAGCCTATGAAATTACCCAGCTCACAAAAACTAACCACTCCATATTTCAGTGCTACTTTTACCTTTTGAGACAGACTGCATTCTCTCTAAGGGATGTGCATCTCTGTAGATAAATCCACTTCTTAACCTATCACTTTGTCTCTCACTGAATTCTTTCTTCAATGAGACATAAAGAACCTGGGCTTCATTAAGTCCTGAGACCAGGTGTATGGTTTCAACTAAAGGACAGGGGATTCAAGGCTCAATCTGAACTGTGCAGTTTCAGCGGTATTTTTCTGTTATGTCATTACAAATGTTCAAACAAAGGGAAGAGGACCAGTTGTTGGGTGTCTAGCAGCAAACAATATATGTATTTAAGATATCCTGAAGACTTATGTAAAAACCCTGAGATGTTATGATTCTAGAACTACACAGTGCTTTAAGCAATACAGAATTATTTCAAACATTAAAGTGCCTTAGATATGAAATGGTCATGGTATTAAATGTTCAACTAACAAAGAATGTCTCTGTGTGATTAGCACTGTTATTGGACAGGCTGTATGTACAGCATAGAAATGCAGAGAGAACTTGAGGCCCAAGTACTCCACAGTAACCCTGAAGCAAACTGAATATAGACAAGAAGGCCCTGCGATATACCAGGGAGAAGTAGTCAATGCAAACAGGCTGTAACTCTTATCAGTCACTCCTAAATAGCCTCGATTCTCATGAGCCTTGCACTCCAACGTTGTGTAGGACTGAAAGAAGACCAGGTGGTGTCACCGGTAAAGAATCCTCCTGCCAATGCAGGAGATGCCGGAGACAAGGATTTGATCCCTGGGTGGGGAAGATCCCCTGGAGGAGGGCATGGCAACCCACTCCAGTATTCTTTCCTGGAGAATCCCATGGACAGAGGAGCCTCGCGGGCCATGGTCCACAGGCCTGCAGAGTCGGACACAACTGAAGCGACTTAGCAAGAAAGAAGACCACAGGCTTCTCTTCAGTGACTAAAAACTGTTCAGATGTCTGCAAAGCATCAAGTACAGATACCTACGAAGTGCTCGTTTGAGAGATGGTCAAGAAGTCCTTAGAGCTTCCTTAGCTTTCCGAGTACTGCTGACAAGTCTCCTCAAATGTCAGTGTACCTTTTAATTACCTGGGGATGGATCAAAATGCAGATTCTGATTTAGTGGGTATGAGGGGGGCCTGAGATTCTATTCAGTATATGAAATACTTCCTTTTTTTAAAGTATGCATGAAATGATGTGTTTTAAAAATAATTAATTCATTGTATCTTTGGCTATGCAACGCAGGGTCTTTTTGCTGCTGCACCCAGGCTTTCTCCAGCTGCGGCAAGCAGGGCTCCTCTCTAGTCGCTGAGCACAGGCTTCTCATTTCAGTGGCCCCTTGCCGAGCAGCATGTGCCCGGGGCACATGGGCTTCAGTAGTTGCGCACCTGGGTTCTAGAGCTCGGGCTCAGTAGTTGTGGTGCTTGGGCTTAGTTGCTCTGCAGCTTGTGGGATCTTTGTTTCTGGATCAGGGATCAAATTCATGTCCCCTGCATTGGCAGGCAGATTCTTGACCACTGAGCCACCTGGGAAGCCCCTCAGTATATTTCAAAGAGATACCAATGATACTTGTCCACAGGTCACTCGGAGCAGCAAGGCTGTAGAGTCTACAATGTAGCTGAAAGCGCTGAGGGAACTGCAGGTATTCGCCTATTTGCCTAAGCAAGAGCACACACCACATTAGGAGTGTAAGATTCAATACTATCCCAGGCATGGAATTCATAGTATACAAGGAAAGGAGCCTTGTGATGCCATTTGAAAACCGTAATTCAGCTTTATTCACTGGCCAAAATTTATTATGTGAGGGAGTATGAAATCTGTGTGGAGCTGGATTGGCATCTCCTTTCCCTGGTGGCTCAGATGGTAAAGAATCCACCTGCAATGACGGAGACCCAGGTTCCATCCCTGGGACAGGAAGATCCTCTGGAGAAGGATGTCAACCCACTCCAGTATACCTGTACACAGAATTCCATGGACAGGGGAGCCTAGTGGGCTACAGTCCGGGGTCACAAAGAGTCTGACACATTTTCAAATTTTTCATCTAGAGCAGGGATAACGTGGTCTCTTAGGGTAAATGTCAGCAAAGTCTTGAGAAAGCCAAACTACACTGACAAGGAAATGATATGTTTTAGTCCCTTCTTACCTGTCTTTTCCCTTCTTAGAACATGCTTTTCCCTAAGAGGCTACTTTGATCTTTTCTCTCAGGGCTTTGACCTCAACTAATTGTCTTAATAGCCTCCATTGAAATAGATGGTAAAGAATTTAAGGTGCAACCTTTCCCCAGGAAATCTGTAAGACTCCACATTTTCAGGACACAAAAGGATAAGGCGCTATCAGGAAAATGTCAGACCCTGTGACAGGTAGAAAAATATATTTTAATAGGTGGACTTGCTTTAAATGGCCTTTTCATATCTCTGCAGATTGACATTACCCAGGATGAAAGGAGTGGGGGAAATTACAGTGCTGGGAAAAGTCTCGAGAAGGGTCTCAGTCTCACTCTGACTCCTCAGGATTGAGAAGGTCAAAAGATTGAAGCTTCAGTCCAAAGGAAAGACATTTGAGCACATGAACTAGCAAAGGTTGTTAACCATCTTCTGAATGGTGACTGATTTATTTTGCATCAATGAATCAGAACTAATTAGATTCCACCCTGTTTCTCACCTCAGAATAGACAGTAACTAATGTTGTACCATATATTTTTAACTATATTATAAATGTAGGAATTCTTTGCTTCAGCCATCCACAACTTAGCTCCCCAGCAGTACTGTCCATCTGGAACACAACTATAAACCAAAAATTATGCAAAAAGTTCCTCGAGTAGGCAAACAAATGTCATTAAATTCATATGGAAGCTCATAAGACCTAAAGCTCTTAGAATTTACATAATCGACATCTCCGCCCGCACGACAGTAATTCATTATTGACAATCAGCTATTGTACATGAAACAAACTGACTGGACTCCTGTTTCCCATTATTTCAAGTGGGAAAAATTATAATGTGTCACACATCAGCCCTGAACCACCAACAAATTTCTAAAAACATGATGAAACCATAGTAAGATGTGTCTATGTAAGTAACAAATGACATATGATGTAAAATGACTAAGCAAGCTTATTGATTATAAAAGAATGGACACAGAAGCTACTAGCTGCTCTTAATTTCACATCTCAGTACCAGTGACATAGAAACTCATCTCTATTGATGCACTGTTAAAAGTCTGTGCACATGATTCTGACTATCAGTTATTTTCCCTTCATATTTGCTTTTTAAGAATGTTCTACTGAGGTTTGAGTATGTAAACATATATTTTCCCCATAAAAATATCAGCCCCAAAATGATACACTGAGAGTGATATATGTTCTGTGAGGTTGGGTGTTAAAAACTAAGAGATAGTCTATGAGAAGATATAAATGGGGAGGTTTGTAGCATATGTCTGGTGGCATGCTGGAGTCCACTTATATTGGTTCACAGGATTCAATTATTAAATTTGCTGGCATTTATAAAGCTGGTTGATGTCACATTGATAACTCAAAATTGGACATGATGGAGTACTTACACCACACCACAAAAACAGACGGATACTAGACGTTAAGAACTCCTCTCACCCCCGTGAGTGCTGGCTGTTGAGCACTTGCACACGGAGTATGCCTGGACTGCATCTCACCAAGTGTGAGCTACCACTGGTTATTATAGGTTATATTACAGTAAGGATATGCTAGACTCAGGGTGCAGTGAAAGCAAACCCCACACATCAGGGGCTCACGCAACAAAGGTTTGTTTCATGCTACAAGGAGGGTCCCTCGAGGCTTCTGTTCGACTTGGTCACTCAGGAACCATGAGTGATAAAGGCGCCATCATCTCTATAAGAGGTTCAGGGTTGACTAGGTGAGAGAAAAGTGACCAGCAATCAAGGCCTAGTTTTCCTATGCTTGAACTGCAAAGGAATGCAAGTCATTTTCCAACCACACCCTCTGGCCAGAACTAGTACGATGCACAGTCTCCTTAAAAAGAGCACGAAGACTGGGAGACAGACAGGCACATGAACCATTCGTTTACGTGTCTCCAAGCGGGGAACACTGTCAAACCATGACTTCAGGCTTTCGTATAAAACAGAATGAGTTACTTGAGACCACAGATTTTAAAAAATCTTTTGTCACTTTTTTGCATGCTGAAGAGGGTAAATTAATCAAAATAAATCAGGTAAAGTATTTCATAGGGCTTCCCTGGTGGCTCAGAGGTAAGAATCTGCCTGCCAGTGGAGAAGATGCAGGTCTGATCCCTGGGTTGGGAAGATCCCTTGGAGTAGGAAATAGCAAGCCACTCCAGTATTCTTGCCTGGAAAATTCCATGGACAGAGGAGCCTGGCAGGCTACAGTCCATGGGGTCGCAAAGAGTCAGACACAACTAAGCAACTCAGGGTGCACACAAAGTATTCCATTAAAAAAAGGAAAATCAAAACTACAATGAGGTACCGCCTCACACCAGTCAGAAAGGTCCTCATTAAAATGTCTACAAATAACAAATGCTAGAGAGGGCATGGAGAAAAGGGAACTCTTTCACAATATTGGTGGGAATGTAAGTTCATACAGCCCCTATGGAAAACAGTACGGAGGTTCCTCAGAAAACTAAAAATAGAGTTGCCATATGATCCAGCAATCCCACTCCTGGGCGTGTATGTGGACAAAACTATAATTCGAAAAGATTCATGCACTCCTATGCTCATGGCTGCACCATTCACAAGAGCCAAGACATGGAGACAACCTAAATCTCCATCAACAGAATGAATAAAGATCATGAGGTCCATACACACAATGGAACACTTCTCAGCCATTAAAAATGAAATAGTGCCATTTGCAGTAACATGAATGGACCTAAAGATTATTATGCTAAATGAAGTAAGTCAGAAAGAAAAAGACAAATATCATCTGATATCACTTACATGTGGAATCTAAAATATGACACAAATGAATACATCTATGACACAGAAACAGACTCACAGACGTAGACACCAGACCTGTGGTCATCAAGGTGGCGGGGGATGGAGTAGGGGGTTGAGATTAGCAGATGCAGACTATTACATACAAAATGGATAAGCAAGGAGGTCCTATCATATAGAACAAGGAACTATATTCAATATCCTATGATAAGCCACAACGGAAATGAATGTGAAAAAAATGTATACATATGCACAAATGAACCACTTTGTTATTCAGCACAAATTAAAACAACATTGCAAATAAACTATATTTCAGTAAAAAAGTATTCTCTGAAACATGTGCAGAAGGCTTATTGTTCTGAATCACTTTTGAAATAGTAACTGGTATCTGTGATTTTCTACAGACACCGAGCCACCAAGAGCATGGGTGAGGCAGCATTTCTTAAAAGTGTTCCATTTTTAGCTCAACAACTTTTCCCAAACCAGTAACACCCATTATGCATGTTTTAAATGTGGAGCTTTATGAATCCTCCTGGGAGTTGCTGGAAGGTTTTCAGACAACAGGTCTGTACTGTCTCAGATAGCCTCAAACAATTTGCTGTCTGAAGCTCTGCAGTTGTCCAATCAGGCCTGATGGGAACAGCCAAGCCAAGATATTTTCAGTAGGCTCATTTTTTAATGGACTAATTTCTCATGGATGTAGGCAACTATGTCATGACTGCTTTTGCCACTGTTTGGCAAAGTGTGGTTGTTAAAGTGTGACTGTCATAGATTGCATCCTGATTTCAGAGATATTGAAATGTAAAAATTAAAATGAATAAGATAAAATAACTGTGTTTTAGAATCTATTAAAAGACACTTACCTAAGGGGGAGATTGCGCTAAAACTTAACCTTAAAGATCGTTGAAAACTTGATGGACAGAGGATGGAGAAAAGGGATTTAAAAGCTATAGTCAGTTTTTTCCTCCCTAGAGACGACAGCTAGAATTCACCTTCAGGGTAGACTGTTCTCTTATTTTGGGAAAATCAACAGAATGAGTCATTTAGGTGTCAAATCTAAGCAAAGGCCTTATTCTGAGCTGGTGATTTTCAATCAGGGTGACTCTGAGTTGCTAAACATCTTTGTTTTACAACTCAACAGCAAATGTCTGTTTTGTAATCTGAAGAATTACATGTCTGCACATTGTATTTCCCTTGATAAATGTTTATTATCATCAAAGAGTGAATTTTGGCTTTATTGTGCCTATAAAGTATCACTAAATCATTTGGAGATCTGTGTACACCCTTGTTCAGAAGCAAAATCTGGAGACTGTGTGGAGGAGGAGTAGGCAAGTTTGCATGTCACTAGTGGACAGTCCTGCAAAGGACAGAAATGCCTTTGGTAGGACTCAACCGGGCCCAGACTGTTTATGTCTGTGGACTGTGTGTGTGCTAAACTGGCTTCAGTCGTGTCCCACTCTTTGCAACCCCATGGACTATAGCCCACCAGCTCCCCAGGGTCCATGGGATTCTCCAGGCAAGAATACTGCAGTGGGTTGCCATGCCCTGCTCCAGGGGATCTTCCCTACCCATGGACCGAACCTGAGTCTCTTACACCCTGCATTGGCAGGCAGGTTCTTTACCACTAGCGCCACCTGGGAAGCCCTGTCTGAGGGCTACATAAGGTCAAATAACCTAGAATGTATTGATATTGTACTGGTGTGTTTTGATGCATTATCCTACAGGGAACCATGAGACAAGTTCATGATTCTGTTGGTATGTCATCTTAGGAAAAGTAATTGGTCACTGGACCAATGATAACTGGAGAAGTGGGCTCCAAACTGGGGGAAGGAAACACCTCCTTCCCATGTCTGGAGCTTGGCAGCGGGCTTGTGCTTGGAGTTGTGGATACCTTTAACCCGCCTCTGGGGTTGGCCTGAGCAGGACAGGGATGGGAGCTACACAGGCATATCTTTGTGGAGGACTCAGAATGGCTCTGAGCCTTGCTGGGTTTGGGGTAAGCTCATCTGGTAGCTCAGGGGTCCCCAACTTTCTTGGCACCAGGGATTGATTTCGTGGAAGGCCATTTTGCCACGGACCAGGAGGCAGAGAGGGTGGTTTCAGGACGATTCAAATGCATTACATTTATCGTGCAGTTTATTTCTATTATAATTATATCAGCTTCCACCTCAGATCATCAGGCATTAGATCCCGGAGGCTGAGGACCGGGGAGCCAAATCCAGCAGCGGTGCTACGATGTCCTTCTCTTCAGTCACTCCCCACGCTTCAGTTAAGCTTGTTAAAGGTGCAGCCTGGTCTCTGAGTGCAGTGAGTTAAGGGGAGGTCTGTTGCACAGCCGAGATGACAGGATACAGAAGGGGGTAGGGTGCTTTGCTCTGAAGTCAAGGAGGTGGGAGCTGCATATTATGAGTGAAAGGGTTTTCCCTGCAAGCCCACTCACAAGGCTGAAAAGAGAAGCCTGAAGAACAGAAGATTAAATCTTACATAAAGTAAGCACAAATACTGAAAGAAATGAAAAAAACAACCACAATAAGTCTGTGGGTCTAGGTGAGAGTCAAATAGTGCCACACATCTGAGTTGGGTCCTAACATAGCACTCTTTTACAGCCCAGTACAAAATGCACATTTGTCACGACAATTCCAAGTTAGCAAGGAAAGGTTTAAGATCACACGAAACTTCACACCCACCATTGAGAAAAATGTTTATGTAATTTGTTAACGTAAAGAAAATCCTTATGATACAGAAGCTTAGCCCTCAGTTACTTAAAATCTAACCTGAGTACTGTGGGTGCTAAGAAACTTGGGGAGTCAGAGAGCTGCCTGTTCAATTCATGGCACTGGTACTCCAGGACATTTCGAAGACAAACACGGTGATTTCCCTGAAAGCATTTGGAGACGTTCCCTGTGTGTTTCTAACAATGCTCTAGCAGCTCATATGAATCTAACAAGCATGAATTTATCTAAATCTTTCTTTATCCTATTTATATTTGTGGACTACGCAACATCTTGAGGATAATGAGTTCCATATGTTTACTACCCACTGTATAAAGTAATGCCATCTTTTATTTGTCTTTAAACTACTTTCATAGAATTTCAATGGATGCCCTGAAACATTCCAGGCTTTGAGATGCTCTCCCTGGAGAGCCACAACTAGCACAGCCAGGGCTTTGAGCAGGTAAAGAAAGCCATGCCCTCTGGGCACTCCGGGGGAGGAAGGGGCTCTCCCTTTTTGGAGAGGTGCAAAGCACAGTGAACAGGGTTTCTGTCCCAGCTGGGTCTCTTCCCGGCTCCCTCCCCCTCACCACGCCCTCACCTGGTGCCCTGCTGGGTGCAACTGGTACAGAGCGATACAGCGCTCCTGGGCTTCGTCAAGATTGTACACATTTTGATAAAATCCTTTCTCAGTGATCATCTTTCTAAGGGATCTTAGTCTTTCCATTAATTCTTAATTTAGAGCCTATTGACCCTTCTCTGTCTTTATCCTGGGATATGGTGTTGTGGCAGCCATAAAACAGGGGTCAGAGGAACAGGGCAGTAACGATTCTATTTCCAGGATTTCTAATGATTTCAGTAATCTAGAGAGGCCCATTTTATAATCATAGGTTAGGTTAATTTTCTCAAGACTCACTTGCTGTCTGCTGATGGCCCATGCAGAGAGTTACTATCTACTTTTCTAAGCATTTCCCAAGCTTGATGAGGTATCATTTTGTTTCAGACCTGTATCACCTGTACATGTCCCCTTTCAGATTTCATTCTCTACTTCCTTTCTGTAAATATGTTTAAATCCTAATCAAGAACTATCACAATATAAGGATAATATAATTTTAAGAAAAATACTGAAGATGATGAGTTCACTCCCCTTCTCTTAAAAAGTAATCTTTAAACCTGTTCTCTTTTTTCAGATAAACTCACCAAGCCCAGTGATGGTACTCGGTTGATACTCAGTGAAAGAACGAATGACTAGACTCCCCCCACAGTCAGTCTGGTTTTGCTCCGTTTGTTATATGGAAGCAACCTCTGCTGCAAGCATTTGCAAGTTCCTTCTTCTCCTTGTTCTCAGTGAACACCGAAATCTTGGTGATGTTTGGTTTAGATGCCAGATCACTTCAGCAGTTAAGTCTAATAATAAAATTCAATTCTTCAATTTTCTTTCATCCCAGATCTTTGTCCCCATGTTTAAAATACTTCAAGCATTTCTAAAACTAAAATTTCAATACTATCTATAGATAAAATACATACTTTTCTTCTTCCTACCACAGTAGATATTTTCTGGTGGAGAAATATTCTATACCAACTTCAACTATTAAGAGGTTTTTATCTTGAGCATTTTCTCTTCAATGGAGAATTCTGTTATTTTCACATTGTTTAAAGAAATTCTTAATTAGTACAAAAAACTTTAAAGCACATAGTTATAAAGTGACCAGTAAAAAGCATCCCCAGATACCTATCATACTGCTTCAGCAATTTTCAATAGCTCTTGAGTTTAATCTAGTATAAAAAAACCACCTTGACTTCTGATGTCACTGCGATGTCTGAAATTCTCAGATTCTTCCTCTTCTTGTGAGGATTTTTATTTTATTCCACAACCTCTTGTGGAAGGTTGAAAATTTATCTGTGTGATCATAAGCTCCCAATACCTCCAGGTATATAATCCACAGAATGACCTGAGCTGTGGACCTAATTCCTAGTCACCAGGTGTTTTGAGTGCCACTCCCCTATTGTTGTTGCCGGCTATTTCTTTTTGCTAATGGAGACAGTTCTCTGAGGGTTTCTCATATTTCTGCCCACCTGTGAGCAAAGCACTGAGGTACCCTTTGTTCCTTTAAAAGGATTTTGTACAGCAAGCAGCCTTGGAAGTGAAGGTAGTTTCTCTCTCCGGAGCAAAGGGCAGGCATACTTCTTGGCATTATAAAAATATCCTGGTTCCCTGAGCTTGGAGTCCTTCTGTAACATGACCTACTGCATGGGCACATGTCACCTGATCCTATTCTCATCCCCCCATGGGAAGTGGGAACTGATATAAAAATGCTGATGCTCAGGTTGTTGCTAGTGCTGTAATAAACCTCATCTTTGACCTAGGAATCTCAAATCTCAGGCTTTCATCATGACGCTATGACAGGCTAACTTTTTGGTTTACAAGGAAGCCAAATGTCAGACCCTTTAGGGTTCTTGAGAGTTTTGGCAATGATGGTGGGATAATGACAAAGACGTGGCTTTCTGAAACAGAAAGCATGAGGGCCTCCCAGGCCAATTAACGGGATGTGAGGAAAGTCCAAGGGAATCAGTATTGAACTGCAAATAGTATGGCCAACTGGGAAATAAATTTTTTTGCTTGTCTTTTTTTTCTTTCTTTCTTTCTTTTTTACTTTATTGCCTACTAAATTGAAGGAATTTGGTAGGTACTTGCAGGCTGAATAATCAGGAAGGAGTTTCAGAGACAGTTCCTGACCAGTGAGTACCCTGCTTGTTGCTAACTCTTCTCTGGGTGAAGGAACTTCCTCACCAACCCAGGGGTCAAACTCTAATCTACCCCATTGTAATAGCCAATAGATGGGAATACAAGACCACCTTGTCTGCCTCCTGAGAAATCTGTATGCAGGACAAGAAGCAACAGTTAGAACTGGACATGGAACAATGGACTGGTTCAAAATTGGGAAAAGAGTACTCAAGGTTGTATATTATTACCCTACTTATTTAACTTATATGCAGAGTACATCATGAGAAATGCTAGGCTGGATGAAACAGGAATCAAGATTGCTGGGAGAAATATCAACAACCTCAGATATGCAGATGATACCACTCTAAGGGCAGAAAGTGAAGAAGAACTAAAGAGCCTCTTGATGAGAGTGAAAAAGGAGAGTGAAAAAGCTGACTTAAAACTCAGTATTCAAAACACTAAGATCATGGCATCTGGTCCCATCACTTCATGACAGAGATGGGGAAAAGGTAGAAACAGAGGCAGATTTTATTTTCTTGGGCTCCAAAATCACTGTGGATGGTGACTATAGCTATGAAATTAAAATATGCTTGCTCCTTGAAAGAAAAGCTATGACAAACCTAGACAACATATTCAAAGCAGAGACATTACTTTGCAGACAAAGGTATGAATAGTCAAAGCTATGGTTTTTCCAGTAGTAAAAATGTAAAGATGTGAGAGTTGGACCATAAAGAAGGCTGAGCACTGAAGAATTGTTGTTTTTGAATTATGGTGCTGGAGAAGACTCTTGAGAGTCCCTTCCTCAGCAAGGAGATCAAACCAGTCAATCCTAAAGGAAATCAACCCTGAATATTCATTGGAAGGACTGATGCTGATGCTGAAGCTCCAACACTTTGGCCACCTGATGTGAAGAGCCAACTCAATGGAAAAGACTCTGATGCTGGGAAAGATTGAGGGCAAGAGGAGAAGGGGGCGGAAGAGGTTGAGATGTTTAGATAGCATCACCGATACAATGGACATGAATTTGAGCAAACTGGGAGATAGTAAAAGGACAGGGAAGCCTGGCGTGCTGCAATTCATAGGGTCACACAGTTGGACATGACTTAGTGAACTGAATAACAACAACACTAAGATTCATCTCGGTTGGCAGAATGTTCCACTTGCATTCAGACAAGTTACAGGGACCCATATCCATACTGAGCATGAAAGGAAGAAAAACTGCTATCATTATGGGCAAAAACCAGACAGTTATAGAGCTTTGGCTGATTTGCTTAGGAGTTGAGGACGTGGAGTGTGTAATGCTTATTAAGGAAGAATGACAACTAGGCTTTCTCACAACTCAAATCCTCCTGCAACCTCTAATGCTAACTTTCGATCCATTTGGAGATGACAGTAAAAGTCTCAAACTTTTTCTGCAATGGTTTCTGGCTTCTATAAGAGAGCACTGGCCTTCATGGGGACATTTTTTTTCTGACACAAACAAACTCCATGGGAAACCATAGATGTGGCATTGACAACGAACCAGTACTCTGGAGTGGGTATCTAATGTTGATGGATGAGGAAATGATGTCCTCCTACCTCTTCAGACCTCAGCCACACTGGGGAGAAACAGTTAGAGATGGGGGTCAATATTTCCCTATCCCTAAGGAGGGTTGAAGGCCATACACATCTATCTCAGTAAGCTGGGAATCTCGGAGTGAATCAAACTTTACGGCTCTGTTAAACACAGGAGTCTGAGACACTGTTCTACCTGGACATGTGGGAGGAAAATGCACACAGATTCAGCCAATGGGGTTTGGGCAGCGTTCACAGAGGGGAAGGAGAAGCTAGTCTGACTTTGTGGGTGGGGCACTTTGAGTCGATTCAATGTATAGATGTTGCTGCTTTTACATCTTTATGTCAATAAGAATTGATGCTTTTACTTCCCTCTCTCATAAGTGCCAGAGAGGAGTCTCCACAATTGAGAAGAGCTGCCTGTAGAGAATGCTAATAAGACGTGAGCAGTTTTAGTGGTGCTGAGGGGACTCTGGTATCACTGGAGAAGCACTTAACACATATGGAGCCCTTGCCACACAGATGAGACTGATGCTGATCTTCAAGTGCCAGTGGTGTGGGCGCCTTAGTCTGTAATGTGCCACCAACCTGTAAAATGGATTCGGGTGCAGTCACAGCGTCTAGCAAAGTTGATGCTGTGGGGCAACACTGCTTTCAGTTGCCAGGACATTTTTCAGCATTTAGTGAGTGCCTCTACCCTCTGATGTCCAAAGGTTTCAATACATAAGTCAGTAGTCCCCAACCTTTTTGGCACCAGGGATAAGTTTCACTGAAGACAATTTTTCCACGGACAGGGGCGGGGCTGGGGGGAGAGGGCTGGGGGGGCAGGCCAGGGGGATGGTTTCAGGATGATTCAAGTGCATCACATTTATTGTGCAATTTATTTCTATTCTTATCACATCAGCTCCACCTCAGATCATCAGGCATTAGATCTTGGAGGGTGGGGACCCCTGTTATACATGATGCCTTGTCAATGGGCAAGTCAGAAGCCTCAGGTCAACTACTCTTATTGCAGTATATCATATCCCTATTGACAGAAGTGGCAATTTTATTGATAAAGTGGCAATTTATTGATAAATCCGGACAAAAATTTAGGAGTCTGATGACCAATTAAAGTTTCTTGAAACAATGAGGGTAGATTAACAATACTCAGTATCTCCGGCAGAATAAAACAAAAGAAAAGAAAAAACCTGCTGTCTCTTTGCCCTTCTATCACCAAAAAGGTGGCCCATATGGGACAGTTTGAGTATTGGAGATACTATCTGCCTCACCTGGGGATTCTATCTGGTTCTTTACATGAGCTAACTTGCAAATTGGCATCCTTTGGATGAGGCCCAAACCAAGAGACTGCATTGGAAGCTGTATGGAAAGTCATTGAAATAACACACTCTCTAATCTGGAGGCCCAAATCTCTAATGACCCCTCTGAGTTACAAAATTCTGTGACTAATGGTTTTGTTGACTGCAGCCTCTAGCAAAAGGAGGCTGTCTCCACCCAGGGATGCTCCAGTGGGGTTTTAGATTCATTATGTGCCTGATGCAACTACCAAAGATCTTCTTTTTAAAAAGTAGCTATTAGCTTGCTACTGTGCTCTTATCAAAACTGAACGCCTGACCCATGGAAACCTTGTGACTCTCTGATGGGATAGTCCTATTTTGGGTGAGTCAACTCAGATTCAATGACTAACAGAGGGGGATAGTCCCAATAAGTTTCACTTGTCAAATGAAAACAGCACCTTCAAGAACACAACCAGCTTGGCCTCCACAGCACCTAGATTTTACATATAGAAGTGGTACCTTCTATAAAAAAAAGACGCTATTTTTAAAGGAAACTTCATATATATATTTTATAATTTTTGTGACTTTGTTTTTTGTTGTTGTTGTTTGTTTTGGTTTTTTTGTTGTTGTTTTTAATATTGTAGTTTTGAGAATCTAACCTCTACTCTAGATTTTTAATCTTTCCTTTTTGGTATTTGTTATCAACTTTGTACCTTTAAGAACCCAATCTCAGTACCCATTTTTACTTGGGAGCGAGATCACTGGCCTGATTGCTCTCTCCCCCTTTTGACTCTCCTTTTTCTCCACCAGGTTGCCTCTATCTCCCCCCACCCCCTTTTCTTCTCTACCCAACTTGGTGAATCGCTTTGTGTGTTCCAGGCTGTGGAGAACACTTAGGGAACTGATTACTGGCTGGATCTGTCTCTCTCCTTTTGATTCCCCCTTTTATCCTCCTGGCCACCTCTGTCTCCTTCCTCCCTCTTCTCCTCTCCGTGTAACTCTGTGAACATCTCTGAGGGGTACAGACTGTGGAGAGCATATAGGGAAGTCATTACTGGCTAGCTTGTTCTCTCCCCTTTTGATTTCCCCTCGTCTCCTAGTCACCTCTATCTCCCTCGCCCTCTTCTCTTCTCCATGTAACTCTGTGTACCTCTCCAGGTGTCCCTCACTGTGGAGAAACTTCATCATTAACCTAGATGTTTTATCATTGGTGCTATATAGATGAAGAAGGCTTGAGGCTACTGTAAGAATGAGACTGAAAACCAGAGGCAGGAGGCTTAAGTCCAAATCCTGAGAACACCAGGGAACTCCTGACTCCAGGGAACATTAATCGATAGGAGCTCATCAAACGCCTCCATACCGACACTGAAACCAAGCACCACCCAAGGGCCAACAAGAGCCAGAGCAAGACATACCAGGCTAATTCTCCAGCAACACAGGAACATAGCCCTGAGCCTCAATATACAGGCTGCCCAAAGTCACACCAAACCCACTGACATCTCAAAACTCACAACTGGACACTCCATTGCACTCTAGAGAGAAGAAATCCAGCTCCATCCACCAAAACACAGACACAAGCTTCCCTAACCAGAAAACGTTGACAAGCCACCTGTCCAACCCAACCCACAGTGAGGAACCTCCACAATAAAGAGGAACCACCAGACTGAACTGCCAGAATACAGAAAGGCCACCCAAACACAGCAATGTAAACAAGATGAAAAGGAAGAGAAATACCAAGCAGGTAAAGGAACATGATAAATGCCCACCAAACCAAACAAAAGAGGAAGAGATAGGGAATCTACCTGATAAAGAATTCTGAATAATGACAGGGAAAATGATCCAAAATCTTGAAAACAAATTGGAGTTACAGATAAATAGCCTGGAGAAAAGGATCGAGAAGATGCAAGAAAGGTTTAACAAGGACCTAGAAGAAATAAAAAAGAATCAATATATAATGAATAATGCAATAAATGAGATCAAAAACACTATGGAGGGAACCAACAGTAGAATAACGGAGGCAGAAGATAGGATAAGTGAGGTTGAAGATAGAATGGTAGAAATAAATGAAACAGAGAGGAAAAAGAAAAAAGAAGGAAAAGAAATGAGGACAACCTTAGAGACCTCTGGGACAATGTTAAACACCCCAACATTCGAATCATAGGAGTCCCAGAAGAAGAAGACAAAAAGAAAGGCCATGAGAAAATACTTGAGGAGATAATAGTTGAAAACTTCCCTAAAATGGAGAAGGAAATAATCACTCAAGTCCAAGAAACCCAGAGAGTCCCAAACAGGATAAATCCAAGGCGAAACACCCCAAGACACATACTAATCAAATTAACAAAGATCAAACACAAAGAACAAATATTAAAAGCAGCAAGGAAAAAACAACAAATAACACAGAAGGGGATTCCCATAAGGATAACAGCTGATCTTTCAATAGAAACTCTTCAGGCCAGAAGGGAATGGCAGGGCATACTTAAAGTGTTGAAAGAAAATAACCTACAGCCCAGATTACTGTACCCAGCAAGGATCTCATTCAAATATGAAGGAGAAATCAAAAGCTTTACAGACAAGCAAAAGCTGAGAGAATTCAGCACCACCAAACTACCTCTCCAAAAAATGCTAAAGGATCTTCTCTAGACAGGAAACACAGAAAGGGTGTATAAACGTGAATGCAAAACAATAAAGTAAATGGCAACGGGATAATACTTATCAATAATTAGCTTAAATGTAAATGGGCTGAATACCCCAACCAAAAGACAAAGACTGGCTGAACGGATACAAAAACAAGACCCCTATGTATGTTGTCTACAAGAGACCCACCTCGAAACAAGGGACACATACAGACTGAAAGTGAAGGGCTGGAAAAAGATATTCCATGCAAATAGAAGCCAAAAGAAAGCAGGAGTAGCAATACTCATATCAGATAAAATAGACTTTAAAACAAAGGCTGTGAAAAGAGACAAAGATGGACACTACATAATGATCAAAGGATCAATCCAAGAAGAAAATATAACAATCATAAATATATATGCACCCAACATAGGAGCACCACAATATGTAAGACAAATGCTAACAAGTATGAAAGGGGAAATTAACAATAACACAATAATAGTAGGAGACTTTAATACCCACTCACACCTATGGATAGATCAGAAAATTAACAAGGAAACACAAACTTCAAATGATACAATAGACCAGTTAGACCTAATTGATATCTATAGGACATTTCACCCCAAAACAATGAATTTCACCTTTTTCTCAAGCACACACGGGACCTTCTCCAGGATAGATCACATCCTGGGCCATAAATCTAGCCTTGGTAAATTCAAAAAAATTGAGACCATTCCAAGCATCTTTTCTGACCACAATGCAGTAAGATTACATGTCAATTACAGGAGAAAAACTATTAAAAATTCCAACATGTGGAGGCTGAACAACATGCTACTGAATAACTAACAAATCACAATATCAAAATATGCATAGAAATGAATGAAAATGAAAACACAACAACATAAAACCTGTACTGCACTGTAAAAGCAGTGCTAAAGGGAAGGTTCATAGCAATACAGGCTTACCTCAAGAAACAAGAAAAAAGTCAAATAAATAACCTAACTCTACACCTAATGCAACTTGAAAAGGAAGAAATTATGAACCCCAGGGTTAGTAGAAGGAAAGAAATCTTAAAAATTAGGGCAGAAATAAATGCAAAAGAAACTAAAGAGACCACAGCAAAAATCAACAAAACCAAAAGCTGGTTCTTTGAGAAGATAAATAAAATTGACAAACCTTTAGCCAGACTTGTCAAGAAACAAAGCGAGAAAATTCAAATCAACAAAATTAGAATTGAAAATGGAGAGATCACAACAGACAACACTGAAATACAAAGGATCATAAGAGACTATTATTAGCAACTATATGCAAATAAAATGGACAACTTGGAAGAAATGGACAGATTCTTAGAAAAGTACAACTTTCCAAAATTGAACCAGGAAGAAATAGAAAATCTTAACAGACCCATCACAAGCACAGAAATTGAAACTGTAATCAGAAATCTTCCAACAAACAAAAGCCCAGGACCAGACGGCTTCACAGCTGAATTCTACCAAAAATTTAGAGAAGACCTAACACCTATCCTACTCAAACTCTTCCAGAAAATTGCAGAAGAAGGCAAACTTCCAAACTCATTCTGTGAGGCCACCATGACCCCAATACCAAAACCTGACAAAGATGCCACAAAAAAAGAAAACTACAGGCCAATATCACTGATGAACACAGATGCAAAACTCCCTAACAAAATTCTAGCAAACAGAATCCAACAACATATTAAAAAGATCATACATCATGACCAAGTGGGCTTTATCCCAGGGATGCAAGGATTCTTCAATATCCGCAAATCAATCAATGTAATACACCACATTAACAAATTGAAAAATAAAAACCATATGATTATCTCAATAGATGCAGAGAAAGCCTTTGACAAAATTCAACATCCATTTATGATAAAAACCCTCCAGAAAGCAGGAATAGAAGGAACATACCTCAACATAATAAAAGCCATATATGACAAACCCTCAGCAAACATTATCCTCAATGGTGAAAAATTGAAAGCATTTCCCTTAAAGTCAGGAACAAGACAAGAGTGCCCACTCTCACCACTACTATTCAACATAGTGTTGGAAGTTTTGGCCACAGCAATCAGAACAGAAAAAGAAGTAAAAGGAATCCAGATAGGAAAAGAAGAAGTGAAACTCTCACTGTTTGCAGATGACATGATCCTCTACATAGAAAATCCTAAAGACTCTACCAGAAAATTACTAGAGCTAATCAATGAAAATAGTAAAGTTGCAGGATAAAATTAACACACAGAAATCCCTTGCATTCCTATACACTAACAAAGAGAAAACAGAAAGAGAAATTAAGGAAACTATTCCATTCACCATTGCAATGAAAAAAATAAAATACTTAGGAATATATCTACCTAAAGAAACAAAAGACCTATACATAGAAAACTATAAAACACTGATGAAATAAATCAAAGAGGACACAAATAGATGGAGAAATATAACATGTTCATGGATTGGAAGAATCAATATAGTGAAAATGAGTATAGGACCCAAAGCAATCTATAGATTCAATGCAATCCCCATCAAGCTACAAATGGTATTTTTCAGAACTAGAACAAATAATTTCACAATTTGTATGGAAATACAAAAAACCTTGAATAGCCAAAGCAATCCTGAGAAAGAAGAATGGGACTGGAGGAAACAACCTGCCTGACTTCAGACTCTACTACAAAGCCACAGTCATCAAGACAGTACGGTACTGGCACGAAGACAGAAATACAGATCAATGGAACAAAACAGAAAGCCCAGAGATAAATCCACGCACCTATGGACACCTTATCTTTGACAAAGGAGGCAAGAATATACAATGGAGAAAAGACAATCTCTTTAACAAGTGGTGCTGGGAAAACTGGTCAGGCACTTGTAAAAGAATGAAACTAGAACACTTTATAACACCATACACAAAAACAAACTCAAAATGGATTAAAGATCTAAACGTAAGACCAGAAACTATTAAACTAGAGGAACTCAAAGGCAAAACACTCTCCGACATAAACCACAGCAGGATCCTCTATGACCTACCTCCCAGAATATTGGAAATAAAAGCAAAAATAAACAAATGGGACCTAATTAAAATTAAAAGTTTCTGCACAACAAAGGAAACTATAAGCAAGGTGAAAAGACAGCCTTCAGAATGGGAGAGAACAATAGCAAATGAAACACCGGACAAAGAATTAATCTCAAAAATATACAAGCAACTCCTGAAGCTCAATTCCAGAAAAATAAAAGACCCAATCAAAAGGTGGGCCAAAGAACTAAATAGACATTTCTCCAAAGAAGACATACAAATGGCTGACAAACACATGAAAAGATGCTCAACATCACTCATTATCAGAGAAATGCAAATCAAAACCACAATGAGGTACCATTACATGCCAGTCAGAATGGCTGCTATCCAAAAGTCTACAAGCAATAAATGCTGGAGAGGGTGTGGAGAAAAGGGAACCCTCTTAACACTGTCGGTGGGAATGCAAACCAGTACAGCCGCTATGGAGGACAGTGTGGAGATTCCCTAAAAAACTGGAAATAGAACTGCCCTGTGACCCAGCAATCCCACTCCTGGGCATACACATTGAGGAAACCAGATCTGAAAGAGACATGAGTACCCCCAGTGTTCATCACAGCACTGTTTATAATAGCCAGGACATGTAAGCAACCTAGATGCCCATCAGCAGACAAATGGATAAGAAAGCTGTGGTACATATACACAATGGAATATTACTCAGCCATTAAAAAGAATACATTTGAATCAGTTCTAATGAGGTGGATGAAACTGGAGCCTATTATACAGAGTGAAGTAAGCCAGAAAAAAAAAAAATCAATACAGTATACTAACGCATATATATGGAATTTAGAAAGATGGTAACGATAACCCTGTATGTGAGACAGCAAGAGAGACACAGATGTATTGAACAGTTTTTTGGACTCTGTGGGAGAGGGCGAGGGTGGGATGATATGGGAGAATGGCATTGAAACATGTAAATTATCATATGTGAAACAAATCGCCAGTCCAGGTTTGATGCATGATACAGGATGCTCGGGGCTGGTGCACTGGGATGACCCAGAGGGATGGGATGGGGAGGGAGGTGTGAGGGGGGTTCAGGATGGGGAACACATGTACACCCATGGCTGATTCAAGTCAATGTATGGCAAAACCAATACAATGTTGTAAAGTAAAATAAATAAATTAATTAATTAAAAAAATAAACAGCACCCTCTGCCCGCAGCACTAAAAAGAAAGAAAGCAAGCAAGCTGTGGTACGTATAGACAATGTAATATTTAGTCAGTCAGTCAGTTCAGTCGCTCAGTCGTGTCCGACTCTTTGCGACCCCATGAATCACAGCACGCCAGGCCTCCCTGTCCATCACCAACTCCCGGAGTTTACTCAAACTCATGCCCATTGAGTCGGTGATGCCATCCAGCCATCTTATCCTCTGTCGTCCCCTTCTCCTCCTGCCCCCAATCCCTCCCAGCATCAGGGTCTTTTCCAATGAGTCAACTCTTCGCATGAGGTGGCCAAAGTATTGGAGTTTCAGCTTCAGCATCAGTCCTTCCAATGAACACCCAGGGCTGATCTCCTTTAGGAGGGACTGACTAGTTGGATCTCCTTGCAGTCCAAGGGACTCTCAAGAGTCTTCTCCAACACCATAGTTCAAAAGCATCAATTTTTTGGCACTCAGCTTTCCTCACAGTCCAACTCTCACATCCATACATGACCATTGGAAAAACCATGGCCTTGACCAGATGGACCTTTGTTGGCAAAGTAATGTCTCTGCTTTTTAATATGCTATCTAGGTTGGTCATAACTTTCCTTCCAAGGAGTAAGCGTCTTTTATTTTCATGGCTGCAATCACCATCTGCAGTGATTTTGGAATCCCCAAAAATAAAGTCTGACACTGTTTCCACTGTCTCCCCATCTATTTCCCATGAAGTGATGGGACCAGATGCCATGATCTTAGTTTTCTGAAAGTTCAGCTTTAAGCCAACTTGTTCACTCTCCTTTCACTTTCATCAAGAGACTCTTTAGTTCTTCTTCACTTTCTGCCATAAGGGTGGTGTCATCTGCATATCTGAGGTTATTGATATTTCTTCTGGCAATCTTGATTCCAGCTTGTGCTTCTTCCAGCCCAGCGTTTCTCATGATGTACTCTGCATATAAGTACTCAGCCATTAAAAAATACATTTGAATCAGTTCTAATGAGGTGGATGAAACTGGAGCCTATTATATACAGTGAAGTAAGCCAGAAAGAAAAACACCAATACAGTATACTAACGCATATATATGGAATTTAGAAAGATGGTAACGATAACCCTGTATGAGAGACAGCAAGAGAGACACAGATGTATTGAACAGTCTTTTGGACTCATTGGGAGAGGGCGAGGGTGGGATGATATGGGAGAATGGCACTGAAACAATGTAAATTATCATATGTGAAACGAATCCCCAGTCCAGGTTTGATGCATGAGATAAGGTGCTCAGGGCTGATGCACTGGGGTGACCCAGAGGGATGGAATGGGGAGGGAGGTGTGAAGGGGGTTCAGGATGGGGAACACATGTACACCCATGGAGGATTCAAGTCAATGTATGGCAAAACCAATACAATATTGTAAAGTAAAATAAATAAATAAATTAATTAAAATAAAATTTTTAAAAATGTCGTTTTGAAGTGTTGTCTTCTCTTATTCTATGCAACATCAAGAAAACATTTCTCCACTGGATTGTGATATGTGACAAAAAGTGGATTTTATATGACAACTGGCAACGACCAGCTCAGTGGCTGAACCAAGAAGAAGCTCCAAAGCACTTCCCAAAGCCAAACTTGCACCAAAAAAAGGTCATAGTTGCTGTTTAGTGGTCTGCTGCTGGTCTGATCCACTACAGCTTTCTGAATCCTGATGAAACCATTACATCTGAGAAGTATGTTCAGCAAACTGATAACTGCAATGCCTATAGCCAGCATTGATCAACAGAAAGGGTCCAATTCTTCTCCATGACAGTGCCAATTGCATATTGCAAAACCAACATGTCAAAAGTTGAATAAATCAGGCTATGAAGTTTTGCCTCATCCGCCATATTTGCCTGACGCTAACCAACTACTTCTTCAAATATCTTGACAACTTTTTGCAGGGAAAAGCCTTCCACAACCAGCAGAATACAGAAAATGCTTTCCAAGAGTTCATCGACTCCTGAAGCGCAGATTTTTATGTTACAAGAATAAGCAAACTTATTTCTTGGTGGCAAAAATGTTTTGATTGTAATGGTTCCAATTTTGATTAATAAAGATGTGTTTGAGACTACTGTGGCCCTTGAAACTAATCCAGGTGAAGTTTTTGACTCTCTGGACCATCTACAGTCTGACAACAGTGTGCTTTTTACCACAAGCCACTCAACAATGGGCCGACAGTCAAGGTATCTGACGGACCTTCCATGCTTCCTGCCACCCACAGGCATCTGGTATTGTTAAACTCTGAAATGGGCTCCTAGATAATTGACTCAACAATATTTCCTACTCTACTTCCCTCACCTCCTCCTGGTCCACACATTTCAGGAAGATAATTAGATCACTAAATGCAACTCTCCCCAGAAAGGGATTACTTTCTCTCAGTTTCCTTCCAGGATAATGATTAGGATGAAAGGGGTAGGAAGTTATTAGGACTTTTGGGCTTCCCATGTGGTGCAGTGGTAAAGAATTCACCTGCCAATGCAGGAAATGCAAAAGAATGGTTCGATCCCTGGGTCAGGAAGATCCCTTGGAGTTGGGCATGGCAACCCCCTACAGTATTCCTGCCTGGAAAATCACGGACAGAGGAGCGTGGAGGGCTACAGTCCATAGGATCACAAAGAGTTGGATACAACTGAGCATGTGCACACACACACAGAGTCCTAATTAAAAATTTTAGGACTCTTCCCTGACCATTCCCAGGTAAGATGCTTTTACTTTTCTCCTAATGGCAACCCCAGGCCAAAACAGTTGGTTCGCCCACTACTGCTATGAATAATAAACTGTCCTTTGTCTCTGGTTTCTTCTTTTCTTATTTCTTCTACCAGAACACCTGAAACTATGGCAGGCTAACTTGTCAGCTCGCAGAGCACAGTATCAGACTCTTCAGACTTCTTGACACCACGCCAGCACTGAACAGCAATCACAGCGCAGAGCTCTACAGAAATGAGGCCGACTTTCTAACTTACTTCCTCGTGTTGTCAAACTGAGAGTGACAACTCTGTTACATGCTCTTGTGGACTCAGCAAGATTGTACAAAGGACATTTTGACAAAAAAATGAAAATGAGTAGGATCCAGGCACTACTTGTTCCTTTTGCATTACCATGCAGGGGAAGAAACCGTGTATTTTCTTTGCCAGTTGCCGTCACGTATATTGGGCCCAGGGTGTGATTACCCATGGGAGAGTGTGCCTCTTAAGGACCTTTCCTCAGTGGCCACACAATGTGTACAACAAAGAACCTAATTACAGTGAAGATTGTATGCAGCACAACTCAGGGTGGCCTAATTAAATCTCGTATCATGGCTGACAGCTGTGAATTTGTTTAAAGAATTTGTTGTGAAAGCTCCTCTGATGTTTACTATTGTTGTTCAGACTTCATGCAGTGAGATACTGATACTGGAGGGTTAATGCTAGCTCTCACTGTGTGTATGGATGTGTGTGTGTGCACATGGACTGCCTTTCAGAACCTTTTAATACATTAAATCAAGGCAGAGGGAGAGAGCTCTTTTCTCATTTACTGAGAAAGGTTTCTGCAGTTACCATAAAACACAACTTCAAGAGGCCTTTGTTTATACTACCTGACGTGTAACAATTCTGACACGCAGTGCTTCGCGTGTTTTCACACATGTGTGACAGCTGCTAACTCATGGAAACCTTGAGGCTTTCCTCAAGGCTTAGGGGCCTGGGTTGAAGATAACTCAAAGACAGACCTGAGAATGGTCATGGACAACTGGATGATGATACATCATTGCTGCTGGGGAATCTGTTGATGCTTCAGTAAACATTCATTAGGTACCTGCTATCTGCAGGTATTGAATGAGACACGAAGAATACACAGATGTCAAAATGTTTGCCTAAATGTTTGGTGTAAAGCTGTCAGTCTATGGGAGGCAACCATGAATAGGTCTGTAAACCAATAATTACTCTACGTATAAGATATATAAGATGTTAAATGGGGGCTTCCCTGGTGGCTCAGCAGTAAAGAATCCACCTGCCAAAGCAGGAGACACAGGTTCAGTCCCTGATCCGGGAAGTTCTCACATGCCAAGGAGCAACGAAGCCCCTTCGCCACTGCATTGAGACTGTGCTCTAGAGCCTGGGAGCTGGAACTGCTGAAGCACGCGTGCCGTAGAGCTTGTGCTACACAGCAAGAAAAGCCATGCAACAAGAAGCCCATGCACTGCAACTATACAGTGGCTCCCACTTGCCACAACCAGAGAAAAGCCTGTGCAGCAACGAAGGCCCAGAACAGCCAAAAATAAATAAATATAAACAAAATTAAAAAAAGATTTTTTAAGATGTTACATGGGAATACAGAGGAGAAAATGATTAATTGCGCCTGGGATTAAAAAAGAAAATTGAGAGTAGAAAGTGGTTTTGGGGTCTACTACTACATTTGGGACTGGTGCATACAACCCTGCATTCTCTGCTCTGTGAGGCTCAGACACTACAGAGGTGCAGACAGAAAGGCAAGCTTTGGAGCCACATAGCTCTGGGTTTGAATTTTAGCTCAATGATTAACAACCAGTTATCAGTTATATGATTGAGTAAGGAATTTATTAACCTCTGTCAAACCAGGTTTCTTTATTGTTAAAATAGGAATGGTGCTTAACACTCTGACATAAATTGTAGCAATATTTTCTTTGAGCAGTCTCCCAAGGCAAAACAAATAAAAGCAAAAATAAGCACGTGGGACCTAATCAAATTTAAAAGCTTTTGCACAGCAAAGGAAATTCATTTTAAAAAAAATGAAAAAACCTGGGGGATGGGAGAAAAATATTTGCAAATGATGCTACCAACAAGAACTTAATATTCCAAATATACAGACAGTGCATACAGTACAATATTGAAAATACAAACAACCCTATTAAAAAATGGGCAGAAGACCTAAACAGACATTTTTCCAAAGAAGACATACAGATGCCCAACACACACATGAAGAGAAGCTTGACATCACAAATTATTACAGAAATGCAAATCAAAGCTACATTGAGATAGCTCCTCACACTGGTCAGAACGGCCATCATTGAAGAGCCTACAAATAATAACTGCTGGAGAGGGTGTGAAGAAAAGAGAGTCCTCCTACACTGTTGGAGGGAATGTAAACTGGTGCAGCCACTATGGAGAACAGTATAGAGATTCCTTAAAATCCTAAAAACAGAGCTATAATACAATCCAGCAATCCTAGTCCTGGGTATATATCTGGAAAAAACAAAAACTGTAATTAAAAAAGATAAATGCACACCAGGTGTTATAGTGGCACCATTGACAATAGACAAGACACACAAACAATCCAAGTGCCCATCAAGAGATCACTGGATTAAGAAGATGTAGCATATATATATTAATATATATAAAATATATACACACACCATGGAATATTACTCAGCCATAAAAAAGAATGAAATACTGCCATCTGCAGCAACATGGATGAACAGAGAGAATATTATGCTTAGTGAAGCAACTCAGAGAAAGATAAATAAGATATCACTTATATTTTGAATCTAAAAAATAATACAAATAAATGTATATACAAAACAGAAACAGGCTCAGAGACATAGAAAAAAAGAGGAAAGAAAAAGAAAAGGAAAGAGAGGGAGGAGAAGGAAGGGAGGGACAAATTAAAGAGTATGGGATATGATATTGTTTATATGTGGAATCTAAAAAAAAGTACAAATGAATTTATTTACAAAATAGAAACCGTTACATACATCACAAACTTACGGTCATCAGTGGGTAAGCAGGGGGTAAACCAGGAGAGTGAAATTGCCACATACACACCGTGCCGGGCTGCACTTAGTCGCTCGTTGTGCCCGACTCTTGGAGACCCCCGGGAGTGTAGCCCGCCAGGCCTCTCTGTCCATGGGGATTCTCCAGGCAGGAATACTGAAGTGGGTTGCCACGCCCTCCTCGCCATATACACACTACTATATATAAAATAGATAACCAATAAGGACCTATTATATAGCATAGGAAACTCTACTCAATACTCTGTAATGATCTATATGGGAAAAGAATCTGAAAAAGAGTGGATATGTGTGTGTGTGTGTGTGTGTGTGTGTGTGTACATAAATCACACATATATATTACATATATATATTCACTTCACTGTATATCTGAAACTAACATAATATTGTAAATCAACTATATTCCAATAAAAATTAAAAAGCACTTTTAAAAATATGAGATTAACAGATACAAACTACTACACATAAAATAAAATAAATGAGCAACAAAGACTTACTGAAGAGCACTGGGAACTACAATCATTATCTTGCAATAACTTTTAATGGAATATAAGGTGAAGAATGTAACTGAATCACTTTGCTGTGTACCTGAAACTATACGTATTGTAAATTAACTACACTTCAATAATCTACAAAAAAAATGATGGTATCACCACACTGAATTATGAGAAGCAGAGGGAATAACCAACCTAAAGTGTCCACATGGCAGATGCTCCATAGATGTTACTGTCCCTACCCTCTCACCTTTCACTCCAATCCTATACTGAGAAATGCAGAAAAGCCAAATTACCAGCTTACTGGGAATGATCATTCTTTCAGGGATTCATGGCAGATTTCAGAGTATGTTGGAATTTGAAAGCCAAATAATTTAGTACGTATAGGAAAGGGAGAAACTAACAACATTTTTTGCTGGTTGCTTAACATATACTCTCTTTTTTAATTCTCAAAAAAACCCTCTAAGGGAGCTTGTGTTTCTTCCATGTTGAAGAGTATTTCCTTACCTAATGTAATATCAGTATTACTTAATTCACTTCGTGTGCGTGTAAAGCTTCATAATCTTGATATAGGCTTTAAAAAAAAAAAAAAAACTAGTAAGGTTCCAAATTAAGGTACCCTACACTGGGAAGACCCAGAGGAATCGGGTGGAGAGGGAGGTGGGAGGGGGGATCGGGATGGGGAATAAGTGTAAATCTATGGCTGATTCATATCAATGTATGACAAAACCCACTGAAATGTTGTGAAGTAATTAGCCTCCAACTAATAAAAAAATTGAAAAAATAAAAAAATAAAAAAATAATAAAAAAAAAAAAATTAAGGTACCCTGTAACCAGATGACAACAGTTGGCTGCAGCCACCCGGTCCAGACGCAGGAATAAGGGCTCATGTGGAAACATGCTCCATTGAGATAGAACTTGGTGTATTTTCCATTTATGTGTCATCTATACATACTTCTTCACTTGGAATCATTAATTCAAAATGTAAAGTTTCTTTAAAATAACTGGTAAAGAAAACAAGCCTATTTTATTTTTCAGATTCTTTTTTTTTTAATCAGTTTATCATAATTTTATACAGAGTTCATGACTGGAATGTTCCATTATTACTCACCCTAAATCTTAGCTGGGAGTCAGAACTCTCCCAAGGCTTGGGTATAGCCCTAGGGCTTTGGAGTAGATGGAGTAGACTAGTATCTAAATATAGTTTTCCTCATTTGGTTATGCTTTCTTCCTATTCCAGACAAGAGGGCACTGATCAGCCTAAAGACATATGCTTTCTCTGATTTCCCTGATTTCTCTGCTGTAAATACTTCTTTTGGCTTCCCCAAAGCTCCCCATTTACTGAAGGTACGGGATATAAACCTTTCTAGCCAAAACACCCTAGAATACAGAAGAGCTCTAAGAAGAAAAAAGTGTCTTTCGCTCATGTGATGCAGATTGAAGGCGAGCGCTGAGGCCAGGCAGAGGGCTGTCCCATGAGGTCACTCAGGGAAGTCTGTCCTTGCAGCTGGTGCTGTGCCCCGCACCAGGGTGACATTCTCACACTCTGGGGTCACGCCTGCTGAGTCACGTCTGAGTTGCAGCCCACGGGAAGAGCGAGGAGTTTACCAAGGGGCTGTGTCCTTGAGATAAGCTAGGCTGAGCACACATTACTTCATTTCCCAATGGTCTAAATGGTCAAGGTCCCTCCCAGTAACAAGGAAAACTGGGATATGTAGTTGACAACCCAACAGACATGTGTCTACCTGGAACTCAGGGCGTTCATAACAAAGTAGAAGAGAAAGGATACCGCGAGACGACAGCAATCTCAGCCACACGCTGACGGAAGTCCAAACAGAAGAGTAGCTATACAGTGGTAGAGCACTTTTTTTGTTGTTGTTGTTCCAACCAGGAGGTTGCTGTTGTTCAGTTGTTAAACCATGTCTGACTCTTTGTGACCCCCATGGACTGCAGCACACCAGGATTCCTTATCCTTCACCATCTCCCAGAGTTTGCTTAAACTCATGTCCATTGAGCTGTGATGCCATCGAACCATCTCATCCTCTGTCAGCCCCTTCTCCTCCTGTTTTCAATCTTTCCTAGCATCAGGATCTTTTCCAATGAGTTGGCTCTTTGCATCAGGTGACCAAAATATTGGCACTTCACTTTCAGCATGAGACCTTCCAATGAATATTCAGGGCTGATTTCCTTTAGGATGGACTGGTTTGACTACCTTGCTGTCCAAGCGACTCTCAAGAGTCTTCTCCAGCACCACAGTTTGAAAGCATCAATTCTCTGGTGCTCAGCCTTCTTTATGGTCCAACTCTCACATTCGCATATGGCTACTGGAAAAACCATAGCTTTGACTACACATACCTTTGTTGGCAAAGTGATGTCTCTGCTTTTGAATATGCTGTCTACATTTGCCATCGCTTTTCTTTCAAGAAGCAAGAGTCTTTTAATTTCATGGTCATTGTCCGCAGTGATTTTGGAACCCAGGAATATCTGTCTGTCATTCTCCCATTTGAAGTTTTTAGTATCTCTCCTCCACTATTATCCTTAGGCAGCAACTTCTAGCTGCATCCTCAACAGCACCTGGCCACCACTTCTGCCTCCCCCAAATTAACTGTTAACCCAGAAGCCAGCAGGGTCTTTCTCAAATGTAAATGAGGCAACATCACTTCTCTAGTTAGAACTTACCATAAACCTCTCGATGCAACAGAGAATAACATCTAAATGCTGTACTGTGGCCTGGAAGGCTGCCCTATTGGCTTCAGCGTACATCTCTTCCTTCTCGGTACTCCGTCAACTTTTGTTGTTTTCCCCGAACAAACCAAGCTTGCTCTCATCTTGGGTCTTTCCCTTCCACTGTTCCTTCTGCTCAAGGTCATATCTTCACAAAGCCTCTCCTTCTAATATTTAGCTTCAACACAAACATGACCTTTTCAGTCACATTTGGGCTGAAGGCCATCAGTTGAGGCCTTCCACAAACCCTCAGCTAAAGCAGCCCCACCCTCCTAGTCACTATCTGTGATATTACCCCCAAATGTTCTTCATAACATATGTCTTGGACACTATGATTTATTATCTGTTTACATGGTTATAGCATATAAGCTCCTGGAGACAGAATACTGTCTTGTTCACCACTGGATCCAGAGCTCCTACTGGGCAGCTATGAACACATCGCAGGTACTCTGAATATTTGTGAGCTGATGGGCTTGGGTTTTGTAAAACAGCAAAAGTATCTAACAGCCATTAGCACACGACCTTGAACATGACAGGTATTCATTACTTACTGAATGAATAGGTACAAACTCCAGTGAATCAGAGACAAGGAAGGCCATTTGAAAAGGCTTTACATAAACATTTTGTGTTTAATTAGCAATTTTCTGAATATTAAAGAAATCAATAATCCTTGTAAAAAATACAGAAGAGTATAAAGAGAACTCATACATACTATTGAAAGAAAACCATCATCAACATCTTGGTAAACACACATATAGACTTTTTTCCCCTATGTATGTGCACACACACACAATATTTTAAAATTGGTATCATACATAACATGCAATTTAAATAGAAAACTTCTCAAGTATACTCTCCAAGAAATCATGCTTATTTTAAAGCATGAAGATGAATATTAGGATACATTAGACTGTGGTGTACTTTACTTACTGATTTCAGATGGTGATTATAGAAAATAGAGAATAAGATTTGCATGGACACATTTTTCACTAGTCTAACTCATGTCCCATGTTAGGGGTTCTCTGCAGAGAAGGGAAAAAAGAATTCTTAGAAAATCTTGTCAAGCCTGAGATGCTGCTTATTCTTATGTAGGTCTAACTTTCCTTCCTTTCTACAGAAAAGCATTGATTGCTTGTCTTTGAAGGTTCCTCTGTCCATGGGATTCTCCAGGCAAGAATAATGGAGTGGGTTGCCAGTTCGTTCTCCGGGGGATCTTCCCAACACAGGGATCGAACCTGGGTCTCCCACATTGCAGGCAGATTCTTTACTGTCTGAGTCACCAGGGAAGCCCTTCCTAGCAAATGATGATGACAGCGGGAATTCCTGGCGGTGAGGGCTCAGTGCTTCCACTGCCAGGGGCCCAGGTTCAAGCCCTGGTTGGGGATCTCAGATCTGGCAAGCCTTGGCACAGCCAAAAACAAAACAGTAAGTTTTTTTTTTTTAAAGATGATTTGTATCACTGGAAGAAAACTATCAAGACCTAATATTTTTATCTTTATCATCGACTTATATATAATACAAACTCCCATGGTGGAACTGCTATCAAAATATCAGGACTGGTGTCTTCCCTGGAGGTGAGAGGAAGCAACTAGATTTGGAAATCTGGTGTACAAATGTATATGAATATACAAATGACATATATAATCCATATCCACCCATCCTCCCATGAACATATGTAGTTGGCATAGATTGGAGCAGCCCTCATTTTCAACAAAAGAATCTGAAATGAAGTATTTGGGTGCAGTCTAAAAAATGACAGAATGATCTCTGTTTGTTTCCAAGGCAAACCATTCAACATCACAATAATCCAAGTATATGCCCCAACCACTAATGCCAAAGAAGCTGAAGTTGAATGGTTCCATGAAGACCTACAAGATCTCCTAGAACTAACACCAAAAAAAAAAAACAAGAAAAAACAAAAAAGATGTCCTATTCATCATAGAGAACTGGAATGCAAAAGCAGGAAGTCAAGAGATACCTGGCAAGTTGGGCCTTGGCATACAAAATGAAGCAGGGTAAAGGCTAACAAAGTTTAGCCACAGGAACACACTGGTCATAGCAAACACCCTCTTCCAACAACACAAGAGACAACTTTACACATGGACATCACCAGATGGTCAAAACACTGAAACCAGATTGATTACATTCTTTGCAGCTGAAGATGAAGAAGCTCTATACATTGAGCAAAAACAAGACCTGGAGCTGACTGTGGCTCAGATCATTAGCTCATTATTGCAAAATTCAGGCTCAAACTGAAGAAAGTGGGGAAAACCACTAGACCAATGATCTAAATCAAATCCCTTATGATTATATAGTGGAGATGACAAATAGGTTCAAGGGACTAGATCTGGTAGACAGAGTGACTGAAGAACTATGGACAGAGGTTCCTAACATTGTACAGGAGGTGGTGAACAAAACCATCCCCAAGAAAAAGAAATGCAGGAAGGCAAAGTGGTTGTCTGAGGAGGCCTTACAAATAGCTGAGAAAAGAAGAGAAGCAAAAGGCAAAGAAGAAAGGGAAAGATATACCCAGCTGAATGGAGAGTTCCAGAGGATAGCAAGGGCACATAAGAAAGCCATCTTAAGTGAACAGTGCAAAGAAGTGAAAGAAAACAGTAGAATGGGAAAGACTAGAGATCCCTTTAAGAAAACTGGAAATACCAAAGAACATTTCATGCAAAGATGGGCACAATAAAGGACAAAAATGGCAAGGACCTAACAGAAGCAGAAGAGATTAAGAAGAGGTGGCAAGAATATACAGAAGAAATGTACAAAAAAGCTCTTTTAATGACCCAGATAACCATGATGGTGTGGTCACTCATCAAGAGCAAGACATCCTGCAGTGTGAAGTCAAGTGGGCCTTAGGAAGCATTGCTACAAACAAAGTTAGCAGAGGTGATGGAATTCCGGCTGAGCTATTTCAAATCCTAAAAGATGATGCTGTGAAAGTGCTGCAAATTCGGAATACTCAGCAGTGGCCACAGGACTGGAAAGGGTCAGTTTTCATTCCAATCCCAAAGAAAGGCAATGCCAAAGAATGGTCAAATTACTGTCAATTGCTCATTTCACATGCTAGCTCAAGATTATGCGCAAAATCCCTCAAGCCAGGCTTCAAGAGTACGTAAACGGAGAACTTCCAGATGTACTAGCTGGATTTAAGGCAGAGAAACCAGAGATCAAATTGCCAACATAACATACAGTGAATCATAGAAAAAGAAAGGAAATTCCAAAAAAAAAAAGAAATCTACTTCTGCTTCACTGACTACACTAAAGCCTTAGATTGTGTGGATCACAACAAACTGTGGACTATTCTTGAAGAGATAGTAATACCAGGCCACCTTACCTGCCTCCTGAGAAACCTGTAAATAAAACAAAAAGCAACAGTTAGAACTGGGCATGGAACAACAGACTGGTTCAAAATTGGGAAAGGAGTACGTCAAGGCTATACACTGTCACCCTGCTTATTTGACTTATATGCTGAGTACATCATACAAAATGTTTGGCTGGATGACTCACAAGCTGGAATCAAGATTGCCAGGAGAAATATCAACAACCTCAGATATGCAGATGATACCCCCTAATGGCAGAAAGTGAAGAACTAAAGAGCTCCTTGATAAAGGTGAATGAGGAGAGTGAAAAATCTGGTTTAAAACTCAACATTCAAAAAATGAAGATCATGGCATCTGGTCCCATCACTTCACAGCAAATAGATGGGGAAAAAGTGGAAACTGTCAGATTTCATTTTCTTAGGCTTCAAAATCACTGTGGACAGTGACTGCAGCTGTGAAATTAAAAGATGCTTACTCCTTGGAAGAAAAGCTATGACAAACCTAGATGCCATATTCAAAAGCAAAGACATCAATCGACTGACAAAGGTCTGTCTAGTCAAAGCTATGGTTTTTCCAGTAGTCATGTGTGAGCTGGACCATAAAGAAGGCTGATTGCTGAAGAATTAATGCTTTTTAAGTGTGGTGTTGGAGAAGACTCTTGAGAGTCCCTTGGACAGCAAGAAGATCAAACCAGTCCATCCTAAAGGAAACCAACCCTGAATATTCACTGGAAGGTCTCATGCTGAAAGTGAAGCTCCAATACTTTGGTCACCTCATGCAAAGAGCTGACTCATTGGAAAAGACCCTAATGTTAAGAAAGATTGAAAGCAGGAGGAGAAGGGGCCGACAGAGGATGAGATGGTTGGATGGCATCGCTAACTCAATGGACATGAGTTTGAACAAACTAAGGGAGATGATGAAGGACAGGGAAGCCTGGCATGTTGCAGTTCATGGGGTCCCAAGAGTCGGACACAACTTAGCGACTCAACAACAACAATCAAGTCACAAAACATAAAAATGTTGTGGGTGTTTACAGCTTCTTTTAAAAAGGCATTGTTTGCATTAAAAGTATGTCTTCTAATTTCCAAAATATGGAAAATTTGGGTTAAAAGATAATGGGGGAAACAGGAAAGCACTGGAAGCAACTGGAAAAGTATGTATATACATACCACAGTCTTTTTTGTTTTCAGACTTTTAAATATGTGGAAGAACACGCACATTGTGTTTCCAGTTCTGACTTTGCCCAGATGCCTATGTGACTTTCACAAGTCAGTTTCCCTCCCTGGGTCTTCAAGTTGTCATCACCAAAATAAAACAAGAGAGTAAAAAAAAAAGCCAGCACTTGTTACACCAGGGAGCCTACCTAAGCAGCAAAGAATGTCCCTTCCAGCTCCAACATTCTATGATTATTACTGTTAAAAAATACATTGACTGTGTTATTTTGTACAGATTAATTACATAGGGTGTTGCTTTTTTCCCCCTCTTGCATTTTTGTTTGTTTGTTAAAAGGATGTTGGTAGGTAGTTTTGCTAAATGGTGCTTTATCTGCTTAAAATTTCTGGTGTGAAGTGACTGACATTTCTAGTGTCTACCAGTTAAATTTTGAAAGGCTCTGATGCTGGTTGACGTTTTAGTTGAGTCAAAACCCTCCTCAGGTGGGTTTACCATGGGTGGTCATTGTTCCTAAAAGGAAGTTATGACTTGGCTCAGCAAGCCCGTAGTAGAGAACACAGTCATTTCAGAGCTGCGGCCAGTGAGACAGGGGACTGGATGGGGAAACAGAAGTGTGCTATATGGTTTTCAAGAGAGAAAAGGAACTTGCCGTAAGGGATTGTTGATATGTGAAGATAAAATTATGCTGAAGCCCTCCAAATCCTGTGAATGCTAAAGACCCCATTGCTATCCGAAACTACTCTCTGGAAAGGAAACGTGACTTGAACTCTCCTGCTGTCTTGGACAAGGGCCCAGAGGGTGAGAAGGAAAAACCAACAACTGAGTAAAAGGGATGAGAGAGAATGCCCCCATGGACGCCACTGTAAAATCCTCGGTTAATACTTCCAGGACAGAAGCAGCAAACTCATGAAGGTGACCCATGTAGAAGTAGAGAATTCCAGCCTAAAAGGTCAGCCACCATGCTAAAACCTTACAATAAAGTCAACAGGTTTATCATGGGTTGAACCTTAGAATAAAGCAGTTCCTTGGCTTGTTTACCACAACACTTCTTTCAGAGCTTCTACTTGAGGAATTGGGGTGGAGCAAAGAATAAAAAATATCCTTTCTGAGCTTGCCTCACATCTAGCTTGAAAGTAGAATGTATTTATTGGAACTGCTGACTGGTAAGGCCACCAGTTTACGCGGTTTTCGGCGAGCTTTCCGAGTCCAAGCAGTCCAAGCAGGGGTATGGTCTACTTGTCTGTGTGACAATCCTGCACAGACATTCACACACACACATGAACACACACACACCTGCCTCATTCATCCCTCTCGGTCAGTGTTTCTCAGTCTCCGAACTCTCGATATTTTGGTCTAGATAATTCTTTGCTATGGGCCTGTCCTGTGACTTGTAGGATGGTTGGCAGCAGCCCTGTACCCCTTCCTCCCCTCCTTGCCTCCTCCCTTCCCCCACCAGATATATTAATAAGAACCAACAATGTCTCCAAACAGTGCCAAGAGTCTCCTGGGGAACAAAATTTCCCTTGGTGAGAATCACTGCTTGAGGCTGAGATGAGGACATTTAGCGAAGGGGAAGAGAAGACTGTGACCTTTCCCGTGGAAGAGAGAGTGAGCAAAGATGCAGATACTTCTTTTTTAAGCCATTCTGTTTATGGATGTTATTCACAGATGCCTACAAGTGTTTTCAGGAAACCAGTCTTATTCTAAGCAAGCCAGTGTTACAAATACCATTTTAAACTGTAACTTAGAACTGCTTTTCCAGAGAATGTCTTATTGGATTCAAATATCTGTCTTGAAGAATGCTACTGATTCAGTCATCGTTTTTATCACTTGTGGTACTTCCCCGTGGAGAGCATCAAGTGATGTTTTGCTTTTGTCCCCAAAACTTTGCAAATTACTCTGAAACACTGTTGAAAACACATTTTAGCAGAATGACTTTTTTTTTTTTTTTAACTGTGATCCTCAAAGAATCCACCTTGTCTACTAGCTAGGAGAGCAATTCTCTTTATTCTGAATGTAACTGAGATAGAGTTATCTAGATCCATTTTACTATGTGGCTATATAGATGTAAACTATTTTGCCACCAGCACAACTGTAACTTGCAGGCAACAATGACCTTGCTGAATAAACTTATGACCAAAGCTCATAACTTCAGAGTGACTAAGAAGTAATGTATCTTAACCTGAAGCTTAAGGATACACCCTTACTTAGGGTTTACTTGTATTTTGCTCCTAAAGAATAGGAAACCACCATAAATGGTGAGGTTGTGTGTGTGTGTGTTGGTAGCAGCACTCCAAGCCCCCTCCTTCTACAATTTATTTAAACCATCATTTACTGAACACTGATTAGGGGCCAGGATTTGTGCCAATTTTAAGCAGATTTGTATTTTGAAAAAAAAAATCAGCTGTATATCTTTTTAAATTGTGTTGTAATGAATACTTTCTCCATTATTTTGATATTAGTGAAGATTACCACAAAATTACTGTTTTTTTCCAGCTATAAATTTTAGGACAGAAATCAAGAAATAGGAGAGGGACTCTATAAAAGGAAGGCTGGGTTTTTATAAAGCCAAACATCCAGCTTTATCAGATTACAGTATGTGGGGAGAATTCTGTTCCCTATTGTTTCACTATTTGTAGACAAGTAGGCAAAAAAAAAAAAATGCTCTTGAGCTAAATTTTTATTTTCAGCTGGATGGATGGCAGGCCCAAGAACATTGCAGGTAAATTCTCAAAACGTGTAATTTCAGAGAGTTTCTGGGAAAAAATATATACTTTCTGGCCTATAAGTGAGTCATCATCGTTTTCTGAATTTGCTACTGATTTACAAGAAATATGTTAAATATAAGTAAATAGGGATAACATGAATATTGCTAGTGCATTTAAGCGTCTTAACTTTAATTCTTACTCGCTTTTAGATTCTATCTTCTGTGTTAGGTGCTGGGCCTCTAATCTGGTGTCAATTTACTTGGCTGCATAGGAGTTATGTAAAATCATCCAAGTGATATAGGCCAGGTGTTCACAACTGTATGCATCAGGGATTACACTGAAAGCTTTCCAAGAGTAGGTGGCTCTGACCTATAGCAGGCGGGACAAAGACAGTGCGGGGGCCTACTCTCAGTGTCCCTTAGGCGAGTTTTCTCCACAGACTCATCAACCTCCTCGAGGCTCCCTGCACCCCCGGGGCCCAGTCACGTCCCCTCTCCCCAGTCATCTGAAAGAACTGTCCCTGGCCCCCAACGCACTGAAATGCAGGGTTTGAGGCCACACAACGGCCTTCACGCTCTTCCACTGCCGAGCGCCCTCCTAGGAGCTGCTCTGTGGGCCCCCTCCTCCAGCACCAGCTCGTCTGAGCAGTACAAAGCCCCTGGAAGCTCAGAACATGACTTCTTGAAGCTTTCCAACCTCAGCTCTACGTGTCACAGAAAATAGTACCTTTGCCCCCTTTACCGGTGTTATTTTTAAAACCTCCCTTGCTCTTCCTCTCATTCTTTTCATGCTGTTTCAATTCTCATTTCTTGGTTATTGTTTTCTAAGGAGGGAGAAGAAACAGATTGAAAACCAATTAGAGGATATTAGAGAAGCAAAGACGATCCATTAGAGGCGAGTACAAGAGGAGGATGATCAGTATTAGTTCTGGAACAAAGCTGCTGCTGCCAGACAGAAATCATTGTTTGGGGTGGGAATGCATGGCTGCAATCAGAGCCACGGAGGGGCCCGAGTCTCAGCAACATGTTCCCAGCACTGGCGCCAGCATCCCCGTCCTCCTGTCACTCATGGCTCTCGTGCCTTCGTACAAAGGCTGCTCAGACATTAGTTGAGGAAGCACAGACAATTGTTATGGGTTGAAACATGCTGAACTCCTAACCGCTAATATCTCAGAATATGACCTTATTTTTCTATTATTAAGTGCAGATGTAATTAGTTAAGATGAGCTCACCCCGGAGTAGGGTGGGCCTGTGATCCAAAATGACCTGTGTTCTTAAAAAAGAGGAAATTTAGATATGGATATTCACAGACAAGAAGAATACCACTAGAAGGTTGGAGTCACGCTTTAATAAGCCAAGGAACTATCAGAAACTAGAAGAGAGGGTTGGAAAAATCCTTCCCATTGCCTTCAGAGGAATTAAGGACCTGCTGACACCTTGATTTCAGACTTCCAGTTTTCAGAACCACGAGAGAGTACATATTTGTTTAAACCACCTAGTCTGTGGTAACTGGTTAAAAGACAGGCCAAGACAACTAATACTACAACGTAGCAATGATGGAGCTGTCTTGCTTTTGACTAGGGATCTCCCTGCATGGGTACTGGCTTTGATGCAGCTAAGAAATGTGCACCATTCAATCCAAACACCTAGAATGAAACCCATGTGTGTTGATAACAGACATACACATGTAGGGACATAAATAAAAACACACTGCAACAATTTCTAGGAAACTCCATAAAAATAATAATTGCTGAAGCTACCTGTTCCGGCTCTCATGTGCATGTGCACTCAGTCATACCCGACTCTTTGTGATCCCATGGACTGTGGCCAACCCGGTTCCTCTGTCCATGGGATTCTCCAGGCAAGAGTACTGGAGAGGGTTGCCATTCCCTGCTGCAGGGGATCTTCCCAACCCAGGGACCAAACCCGTGCCTGCTGCATTGCAGCAGGTGGATTCTTTACTGCCGAGCCACCAGGGAAGCCTCTATGGCTATCATAACCAAATGATAAAAATCTGTGGTTTTCCTGGTCTTTTTAAATGTCAGAGGAGCTATATTCCCACGTACCTGGACAATTTCATGAGCTGAGCCCTCCAGGTCACCCCCTTCTATAACTCAACACTACCGGCAGATTCTTTACAGTCTGAACCACCAGGAAAGCCCATAAGTCAGCTCAACCAACATTTATTAACATGACCATGTATCAAGAATTCTTAGCAAGGGCAGTAGAATAAAGCATCAGACACAATCTCAGTCCTTAAGTAGCTTACTGTATAGTAACTAATAAGGCAGAATTCTAGAAGAATCCTTCATCTATCAACCTATAAGACACTCTGTCCAATCATAGCCAAGAATGTTCAAGATTCTTAGTTATAGGCGATAGAAACACAACTCAAGTTGGCTTAAACAAACAAAACCCTGTGTTTTTGGAGGGTGAAAATATGACTTGGTGTAATAGTCAGGATTCTTCAGAGAAAGAGAATCAACAGGAGAGAGAGAAACAGAAAGAGAAAAGGCAGGGGAAGAGTGGAGGAAAGGAAGGCGAGAGAGACAGACAGAAGAGATTTCTTTAAGGATTTTGCTCATGTGATTGTGGGGTAATTTGTAGGGCAGGCTGGCAGGCTGGAAAATGAGGTAAGAGTCTTGAATCCAAATTCTGCAGGGCAGTAGTCTGGAAACTCAAGCAAAGTCTCTGTGTTGTAGTCTTGAGAAGAATTCCTTCTTGGGAAACCTATTTTTGTTCTTAAGGCTTTCAACTGATTGGATGAGGCCCACTCATATTATGGAAGGTAATCTGATTTAACCAAAGTCTGTTAATTTAAATGTTTTGTGGTTGTTGTTCAGTTGCTAAGTCTTGTGCAACTCTTTGAGGCCCCATGGACTGCAGCACGCCAGGCTCCTCTGTCCTTCACTATCTCCTGGAGTTTGCTCAGATTCATGTCCACTGAGTCAGTGATGCCATCCAACCATCTCATCCTCTGCCGCCTCTTCTCCTGATGTCTGTCAATCTTTCCCAGCATCAGGGTCTTAGCCAACAAGTTGGCTTGTTGCATCAAGTGGCCAAAGTGCTAGAGTTTCAGCTTCTGAATCAATCCTTGCAATGAATATTCAGGGTTGAGTTCCTTCAGGACTGACTGGGTTGATCACATTTTAAAGATACCTTCACATAGACATCTAGACTGGTGTTTGACTAAACAACCGGGCAAAGCCTAAAGAAGCTGACAGAAAGTTAAGCACCACAAATGGAGTGCAATCCAGGGAGTGTCCCAAAGTTATCAGGAAAATCCACCCCTCCCATCTTCCTTGGTGAAGACTTTGACTGGCTTATCTTCCAGTTCACTGGGGAACCAATCACTGTGACTGTGGGGAACGGGGAGTCAGGCTGCTGTGTTTAAGAAGGGGTGTTGAGCAGGTATCAGGAGCTGTTCAACTAGAAGTACCTCACCCATCAAGGGCATGGGGAGTGTGGTTTTGAAGCAAAAGAAAACATTTTGTGCAAATCCAGTCCTTGGGTACTTAAAGGTATGAAGGAGAAGGGAGAAAGAAGAGACCCTTTGGGAAAAATGAGTGGTTCTTGCAGGATTGTCCTATATGCTCCTGCCACTGGAGGTGGGTAGTTATATCAGTGCTCTCACCAGAGACCATATGCAATTAACAGACTTACATTACATTAGCTAGATCTACACAACCTTTGAATCTCATAAAATTTTCCTTTGAGGAAAAATTTAATTTTTCTCATTGATTTGAAGTCAGTAATTTCTGTTCCTCCGAGCACAGAATTGCTTTTAATTATAAATGCATGACATTTAAAATTATTTAAATACAAATATTTTTACACCAAGGGGTGTGGAATGCAGGGTGTGGGATGTGGGGATGGAAGCAATGAATTTTTTCCTGTGCAGAAACTCTGCTGGAAAAATATTTTCCCTTAGTCATCGTTCCGAAAAATTATTCCTCTCAGGGATGCTTGTTATTTAAAATTAAATGGAATTGGCATTTAGAGATTCTTTGAATAATTTAGCTGGACTTGTTTCAGTGATTACATAATGGTTGCAAATGGGTCAAGGTCCCAGTTACATTGGGGAATTAATAAATGTTATCTGTTTATGTGGTCATTATTCACCTGCCTCCCCTCACCCTCATCTGCTTTCACCATCACGGCTGTTATCCGACTCCTCTCCACACTGGAAGCTCCTTGAGGACAAAAACTCTCACTCCCAGGGTGGTCTCTGAAGAGTGTACTGCCTAGGTGCATGGTGAGCTTCACTCAACATTGATATCTGGGCAGCCTGGGCTGTTAGGAAGTCAGAGTTCTGTGAATCCTCAGGGAACAAAGCTCCTGTTTTTTTAAGAACAAATGTCAACAACACTGTAACAACAGCTTTACAAATTTCTTGATGTACAACCGCCACTGTTAGCAGCCATGGACAAGTCTTACATGCAGCTAATGTCTGCCTTCCCTTGTAGCTCAGTCGGTAAAGAATCCGCCTGCAGTGCAGGAGACCCGGGTTTAATCCCCTGGGTTGGGAAGATCCCCTAGAGAAGGGAATGGCTACCCACTCCAGTATTCTTGGGCTTCCCTCATGGCTCAGCTGGTAAAGAATCCGCCTGCAATGCAGGAGACCTGGGTTCAATTCCTGAGTTGGGAAGATCCCCTAGAGAAGGCAGAGGCTACCCACTCCAGTATTCTGGCCTAGAGAATTCTATGGACTGTATAGTCCATGGGGTCACAAAGAGTCAGACATGACTGAGCGCCTCTCACTTCACTTCACTTCACTTCACCATGTGCCAACCCAGAATAGCATTGTTAGGAGTTCGCAAATGCCATTGCTAATCTGAATACAATGCTGCAAAATGGGTTAATATTGTTTCCATTTTACATGTGAGATTTCCAGAGGCAAGGTAACATCCCAAGGTCACGGCACTAAGAGACCAATCTGGAAGCCTGAGTCGTTCAGCTCCAAAGCCCATACTGACCCCCTGATGTGTTCCAATGTCATCTAGCAGTTTGGCATTCATTTCTCAAAAACTGACAATATTTCAATTCTGCCTCCCTAACCTGACAACTTGGATCACAACCCCGTGCTTCCTATATTATTTCTGCCCTCACTTCAGTATCTCTGGGGTACCTCACATTCCACCTGAGCAAAACTGAATTAGACACGGCTCCTGAGGTTCCAGTCTTCAACTCAATCAAGTTAGTTGCTTAGAGACGTAGGATCCTCGATTTTTCCCTTTATCTCTCTTTTCCAAAAATTGGTTACCAAGTCCTACAGATCCTTTCTGTCACATGCACACACACACATACAGTGCAGATCTACTCCAGGATTTTCATTTTGTCAGAGTTCTAAGTGTTCTCTCCTTCACAGCTCCAGCAAAGTACGTTTTTTCTAAAATGCATTTTTAATCCCATCACTCTTGCTTTTAAATTCACAGGATAAGGTCAGATCCCTTAGCCAGGCATAGGCGACCCTGTGCTCCTCCCACCCCACTAGTCCCTACCATAACCTTGACTCCTTAACCCATTCTCACCTACTATGTGTTTGGAATTCTTGCTTTCACATCTGCTGAACTTCCGTGCTCTTTTTCCACGTGGTCTTTTCCATTCACACAGCGAACCCAAGTTCAAATGTCAGCCGTGCTGTAGAACCTGCCCTGACTTCTCTGGAAACCTTGGTTGCCCTGCACTTCTACGGCTGCAGACACACACCTTGGAAATAAAAACACACACCTTTGCACTTGGAGTGACTAACAGTGCACCTCTTTGCCCTACCAGAGCGAGAACCCTATATGAGCAAAGATCCAGCATCATCTGTGCTCGGAACGCAGACCTCGCGCACCGTTTGTCTCTGGTGTGGGACAGATCCTCAGTGAACATTGCTGGGCTGAGCTTAACTGAAGTGCATCTGAGGAATGAGGGGCCCACCTTCCAGCCGTGTGCTTGTCATTTAAAAATCTCCTCGCAGTTAAGCTGAGGCCTGAGCAAAAGAGGTAAGATTTCAACATTCGTCATTTCTGTGACCTCAATTTTTTTTAGTTCCCTTTTCCTACCAGTAACAGTCTCTCTTCTTGTTTTAGATTCCCAGTGACCTCCTACATTTCTGTTCTGATTTCGCCAAATCAGGAAAGACCTAGAACCATCACTTGTATTCTAGCTGAAACCCCCAGTTCTGCGGTACACTCACTGGGATCCTGGGCAAATTCTTTCTTTTTTCTTTTCTTTTGTGAGCTCACATTCTTCGGAAATGTTCTTCCTAAGCATGAGGCTTAGGTTTTAAGAGACATTTTTTCAGAGAAGATTTGCATTTCTCCTATCGAGGACCTGGGAGACTATGAACTTGCTGCCACTTTTAAACTCAAAATTTGCCCTTTTTTTGATGGCTACAATGGGTTACCTGGTAGGATTGAGCTTAGGCATTTTTCAAAAAATAATTTATTTTGGGTGCGCTGGGTCTTGGTAGTTTCTAAAAGGCTGCACAGGCTTTTCTCTAGTTGCAAGGATCAGGGGTACTGTAGTCTCGGTGCACGGGTTGGGTTCTCATTTCAGGGGCTTCTCTCGTTGCAAAGCACAGGCTCCAGGGCACGTGTGCTTCAGGAGCCGCAGCGTGTGGCCTCAGGAGTTTGGCGCCCGGACTCTAGAGCAAGGCTCAACTGTCAACACTCAGGCTCATGGGCCCAATTGCTCTGGGGCACGTGGGATCTTCCCGGACCAAGGATCGAACCCGTGTTCCCTGGACTGGCAGGCAGATTCTTAACCACTAGACCACCAGGGAAGCCCCTGGGCAAATTCTTGACCTGTCTGAAATGGGTTTCTCATTTATAACATGGAGAGGATAGTACCTGCCTCCTAGGGTTGTCACAGAGATGCAGTAAGAAATTCTAAGTAAAGCTTTAGCACAACCCCAGAAACATAGTAATGGCTCAATTAATGTTAAAAGAAAACTGCCTTATTTACACTGGTAGTTCTTCCCAAAGCATTTACTTCAGAGGTTCAAAAGCGAGGGGGATATATGTATGTTGAGGTTTGACAGAAAACAACAAAATTCTGTAAAACAATGATCCTTCAATTAAAAAATAAATTAATTAAAAAAATAATGAAGATCAGATTCTTCAAAAGGAGGAAGGTTCCTATTTCAAAAAGTAATAAAGTAGCCCAAATGGGTATCAAAGTTATCATTAAAATGTTTTGTAGTGGCAACGAAAAAAAAATGCTGTTCGACTGTGGGATGAATTACCTATTAAAGAAATCTATTTGTTCAGCTGATGTGTACTGTTAACTTCCTTGGTGTCTTGCTTCACACGTGGGAACAGAGAGGAAAGACTGGCTCCCGGACCGGGGTGGGGTGGGGTCTCCCGCCTCTGTGGTCGGGGCAGCGGTAAGGGGGTCTGCACAGGGTTTAGAGGAGGGCAGCTGGTACGGCCTCAGGAGGGTGCTGAGGGCAGGTTTCTCAAAGAAGGGGCCCGCGGGGGCTGACAGCAGTCAGATGAGGGCAGGCTTGCCAAGGAAACTGGAGCAAAGGGATGGCAGTCAGACAGGCTCTGATGGAAGAGGACAAATGACCAGTTGTTGGGCTCAGCTGTACCCCGGCCACGTGCAAGAGCAGGTGAGTTGGAAAGATAGTCTAGAAAGATATGCAAGTGGCCAAATCCTCAGGAGCAAGAGCAAGTGGGTGGGGAAGGTGTGGGCTGCAGTTCTTCTCGCTCAGTAAATCTCAACTGAGTTTTGCATATTGGAACCACCAGAAGCTTTTAAAAATACCCAAACCTAGGTCCCTAGACAATTACACATAAATCAGTATGGAGGTACTGAAGCATCGTTTTTTTAAAGCTTCCAAACTGATTTTCGTTTGCAGTCAAAATTGAGAACTACTCTATAATCTAGCCCCTGAAACCACACCAACCCAAACTGGGCTGGAAACGTAACTTAAGAGAACTGGAGTGAAACTGAAACCATATCTGATCCTACCCCTCCCTGTATTTTCTCAATTAACTTAATGATTGACTTCTTATTGTGGTAAAATGCATGTATCATAAAATTAATCATTCTTACCATTTTCAAGTGTACAGTTCAGTGGCATTAGGTACACTCCCATTATTGTGCAATCATCTTCATCACCATCCATCTCCAGAAATTTTCATTATCTCCAAATGAAACTCTACTTCCATTAAACAGCAATTCCTTGCCACAGTGAAGCCGAGCTAGACCTTCAGAGAGGTTCATTGTTTGTTAGGGGTGAAGGAGTGGCCTTTGATTCTGATCAGTCACTGGATACAAGGAACTACAGGAAGAGGCTATGACTGAGGGCGGAGACAGCTCCCTTCAGCCCAGGCAATTCTAAACAAGGCAGACAGTGGAAGGCTGCTGGCTACCAGCACTTCTGGCATTTGGAGAAATAAGGCCTTTACTCCTACAAGGAGATGTGGGTGACATGTTGCACCAGTCACCACATCCCAAAGAGGTCTCCTCCTGATTGCTTTGGCCTCCTGGTGCTGGGGTGCCATGGGCACGTTACTATAATTAAGAAAGGAAGCAACCTACACTTTCTAGGCCCACCCCATCCCTTCCCTTCTTCACCTTCCACTTTGCCATCCCTGGTCCTTCTTTTCCTCACTCACAACCTAGTAACAATCCTGTTGCCCTTCTGTTGAAGACGGCAGTTTAAGTCTTAGATCAGAGTTCCTGCCACTTCAAGCCTCTTGCTGCCCAAGACACAATGAGCAGGAATGGAAGTAGAAAGCGGTTGCCCAAATCCTGGGGACTGGGTGGATGGGGTGAAGGTATAGCAGAGGGATGCTGGGATAAAATACTTAGGCACAGAGAACCCCAGGCCAGGAGCGTGGATTCAGATACCGAGGGGCAGATAACAAACCAAATAAGCAGGTACATGATGAGAAAGTTAGGACCAAAAAGGATGATAGTTAAATTATACTTGGCATTAGGGACATAAGCATTGACCTTAGTTTTCGCATGTTGAAGAAACGGCAAAATGAGAAGACAAAAATACAAAGTTAGTATTTATGTCAGTGGCTCAGAGGGTAAAGCCTCTGCCTGTGATGTGGGAGACCCAGGTTCAATCCCTGGGTCGGGAAGATCCCCTGGAGAAGGAAATGGCCTGTATTCTGGCCTGGAGAATCCCATGGACAGAGGAACCTGGTGGGCTACAGTCCACAGGGTCGCCAAGAGTTGGACACGACTGAGTGACTACACACTACACTATTACGATGCGCAATAGTTCAGTATGTAATAAAATGTGTTAAATATGTTAAATATTTTAAAATATGTTAAAATTAAATCCTATCTCAAGCTTCATTTGATTAGAACAGCAAGTGCTTATATACAAATGAAGGGCTTCATAAACTGTAAGATAACATGAAGACACCTATAACTTGGAGATCTGCTCACATCCTCAAAACATCAGAGGGTATGTCTTGCCGTGCGTCCTCTTTTGGGCTGAAGGACACTGCACCTTTGGGTCCTTCCTGTGGCCCCCTTGGCTCTCACAGATGCACAACCCATGTATTGAGTCCCTAACTCTAAACTCCGGGACTTCTTTCTCATAAAAACTTTTTCTTAATAACCTAACCTGTGCATCGTAACTATATTCTGTGACTTTTCTCCTACAAATAGTTTTTAGACAATTTGAATAATTGGATTTATGAACATTTCTATTCTGAATCCTTAGGTAATCCACTCCACTTCAGCTTTAACTGAAGTCCACTACCTTAGGGTCTTCCCAAGGTCTTTACGTCATCTGAAGTTAGACTCCATCTGGAAAGCTCAGTAGTTCTTCTTTTTTTTTTTTTTGCTGAGAAGGCATGATTTATTTGAAAATTGTTTAATATAATCCAAATGGAGGAACAAAAGGTATTCTTCCTTTCCCTTTTGGGTCCTGTGGTTCTAAAACACAATTTCTCCCCAGCCCCACCCCACCCATCGCATCCCCACTCTCACCTAAAACTAAATTACCCCATCAGAGAGATTAGGAAAATATACTAGTGATTGAAAAATATTTCACCTGCACAGTATTTCCATTTGGGCCCTATTTCATTTCTGAGTGTCATTTCCATTTCTGGTTCTGACACTGTCTGTACTCTCTATATCCTCAGAGTAAGGGAGCATAACACTTCTCTGGGGAAACTCACTCAAAATAAACCTCCAAATGCAAATTCTCTGAAAAAATAACAGGATTATGCACTCAAAAAAAAAAATAAAGTTTTGATATTTCCTCTAGGCTAGAGTCTCTTTTCTCTTAGGACAATCATATGGGAATTGAATGACTTCTTTGGTTGGATTACAGTCTTTATCCTCATCACCATGATTATCGCTATTAAGTTTTTAGTGTACATTTTTGTAATTCAATCTTGGAAATGGTTCTTAGAGTTTTCATGATCATTTCCTTAATTATTTCCTTTTTTTCGGGCTTTTATGAGGACATTAGCTTTGTCCTTTCTTTTAACTGCCTGCAAATCAGGACTTAAATTTTATTATCAAGTAGCTGAGTGGAAAATCCCTCTCCCGGACTCTTGGTGAGGCCACATAAGAAGCCTCTGAGGATGCGCTATGTCATCGCAGAGCTAAGTCGGAGCCCGGGATCTGAGCCGGTTCTCCTCTTTGTGCACACATTAGTATAACAGCTCATAAAGACTTTAGCAAACATCACCCTACCTTTCCACTGTTTTGCCTCACTGTTTCCGTAGTGTGGCCCAAACTACAAATCGAATCTCATCTCCTCTTGTCTATCAGTTCTTCACCCTTGGCCAGCTGTTCTGGGTGGTTCCTTAGTTCTTACCGTCAATCTCTAGCAGTTCTTGGGATGCTCTGAGCTAGCATGGACCACTATAAACACATTTCTCATAGGGATCAATGGCATTTCCCAAGAAACATGAAACTCCTCCACGGAGAACCAAAAAGGTAAAACACTGTTGTGAGTTTTCATGCATCCCAATCCATTTTTCTTCCATCATTCTTTCTTCCTTTCCCTCCATCAAGGAGAAGTTATTACATAGAGATAAATAATGTCATCCTCAGAAGAAACAATTCCCAATTACCTAACTTCTAACTTACTCTGTGACTGGGTTACAGTTTTATCTGAAAGCAAAGGAAGACTCTTTGTTCTTTTAAAGTTCTTTTTATCCAGACAATTCTTGCCTAAAACGATGGGAGTTGGCAGAATGGAAATAAGCATAACACAACATTGCAAATCAACTACAATCCAACATGATAAAAATAAATACATGAGAATGCTTTAAAAAAGAATGAAAATAAGCAAGAAATAATCTCTCTTCTATCAGAGGCAGCAAAGCTGGCTCCCAATTCAAACAGCAGAACTGGTCTTGCTGTTAAGATTTAAAGAGTGCAACACTTTTGTTACTTGGCTCTGAAAGCACATGATGTGGACCGTAAAAACTTTTTTCGATGTTATGGCTTGCTTTTCAGATTGTAACTGTGATACAGAAATCATGCAAGGTTAAGCAAAGTCAAACCTAGGGTGCTGCAGGGCCAGTTCCACCCAGCTGTTCTGGGTGGTTCCTTAGTTCTCACCGTCAATCTTTTTTAGCACAGGGCTAAAAGTTGACAGTGAGAGATTAACACTGATAACTAGGGAAAACGGCCATCTAATAGTCAACAGGAAGTTAGAAAATAGAGGATAGACCCAGAGCCATTCAATTAATTCTGCCATACGGGTCTTCCCTGGCTGTGATTGCTTTCATCTGGGTGGCCAGTGCCGCATTGGTTCTCTGGCTTCAGCTTCTTAAAGGTACCACTTAGCACCTGGCAGTTCTTATACAGTAAATTGGTGCTTCTGCATCATCATCACCTTTATCACTGTCAAAATCATCATCAAATCAGCAATTCTTTTTCCAGGATGCAAAGCAAATCCTAATTTGCCAGATCCCATGAGACCTAAACTTTCAGTTGGATTTGATATCTTGTTTCCTTAGAAGTTTGTTGAGACAGTTTTCTGGAGTTGATACTTTACTGACTTTTCTGTAGTTTATTTCATATACCATCCACAGACTGTCTGCTATTGAAATCTGGGTACAAATACACTGTCCTACAAGCAGAAGGAGAGTATGGAGAGAAGCTAGGATATTTACTTGCCACAATCAGTTTTTTGCTCTCATGCAGTGGGAGGTAAGGAAGATGCTTAGGGCAGCGATCCCCAACCTTTTTGGTACAAAGGACCGATTTTGTGGAAGACAATTTTCCACAGACTGCAGGGTGGGTGTTAGGGGAAACGGTTTCAGTTTTGCTCACCACTCAACTCCTGCTGTGTGGCCCAGTTCCTAACAGACAATGAACCGGCACCAGTTCATGGCTCGGGGGTTGGGGACCCCTGGGTTAGGGGATAGGAAAACTGAAATATAGAAACCACAACAGGCAGCCTTTTCCGGGGGGGGGGGGGGTGCGGGGAATAGATAACTTGGCTCCAGTGGGCACTGTTTCCATATCTTATTACACCATTTAAAAAGACATAGAGTCCCAAAGAACTTTCAGATCTCATTAGTTTTAATTATTCAGTCCTGCCCATCAATGGCATTAAAAGAGAGCTACACAGGGAACTTTGTGAACCTGACAAGGGTCAACTACAAAAAATCCACAACTAATACCATATATGATGGTGAAAGGCCATATGCGTTCACCCTAAAATTAGAAAATAGACAAGGCTATCCATTCTTACCACTTCTGCTCAATACTGTACGGGAGACAGGAAAATTAGGCAAGAGAAAGAAACAGAGGCATCTAAGTTGAAAAGATAAAAGACATGCTCTTGTATATAGAAAATCCTAAGGAAGTTACTAAAAAAAAATACTAGAACTAACAAACAATATTAAGGTTATGGGATACAAGATCAATATACAAATGTCAATATATTTCTATACACTGGCAATGAACAATGTGAAACTAAGAAAATTTCATTTACAGTAACAGAAAAGAATAAAGTAGGAATAAATTTAACAAAATAAGTAAGAGATTTGTACACTGAAAACTTTTAAAACATCACTGGAAGAAATTAAAGAAGATCTAAATAAATGGAATTGACACCCTAGGTTCAAGGATTCCAAGACTTTATATTGTTAAAGTGGTGGTACTCCTTAAATTGATCTACAGATTTGATATAACACATATCAAAATTTTAGCTGGACTTTTTGCAGACATTTTCTCACACTCCTCCCATTTCAAAACTTATCACAAAGTTACAGCAATCAAGACAGTGTGATAGTGGCATAAGGACTGACATTTGGATCAACAGAACAAAACTGAGAATCCAAAAACAAACCCTCATGTGTATGGCCAACTGATTTTCTACAAAGGAGCTAACCAAGACAATTCAAAGGAACAACTAGATATCTACATACAAAAGAATGAAGTTGGATTCTGACCTTGCATTATATAGAATCATTACCTCAAAATGAATCAAAGACCTAAATATAAAAGTTAAAATTACAAAATTCTTAGAAGAAAATATAGGAATAAATCTTTGTGACCATAGATTGGGCAATAGTTTCTTAAATATGACACCCCAAAGCACAAACAACAACAAAAGAAGATAAATTGGACATCATCAAAATTAAAAATTTTGTGCTTCACTTCAACAAAGTAAAAAGACAACACATAGAATGGAACAAAATATTTGTAAATCACTTATCTGTTAAGGGACTTATACCAGAATACATAGAGAATTCTTAAAATTTAACAATAAAAATAAATCACCCAATTAAAAATAGGCAAAGGACTTTCTTCAGAGAAGATCTACAAGTGACCAGCAAATGCATGAAAAGATGGTCAACAACATTTGTCATTAAGAAAATGAAAATCAAAATCCTTTCATTCTGGAATCACTTCAGACTCACTAAGCCTATAATCAAAAATTTGGACAATCACAAGTGTCAGCAAGGATGTGGAAAAATTAGAGCCGTTATTCTCTGTGAGTGGAAATGTAAAATGATGAAGTCTTCTGAAAGACAGTCTCAGTTCCTCAAAAAATTAAACATAAGACTTACTATATAATTTGGCAATTCTAGTTGAAAATACACATTCACACAAAAACCTGTACACTAATATTCATAATAGCTAAAAAGTGGAAATAACCTAAATGTCCTGATGAATGGATAAGTAAAATGTAGCATATCCATAAATGGAATATTATTTGGCTGTAAAAAGAATGAATATGAATGAAACTTAAAGCATTATTCTGAGTGAAAGAATCCAGACACTGAAGGCCACTTCTTATATGATTCCATTTATATAAGACGTCCAGTGTAGGCAAATCCACAGGGATAGGAATTTGCTTAGTAGTTATTTGGAGAAGGGACACTGGGAAGTAACTATTATTGGGTATGGGGTCTCTTTGAGCTGATAAAAATGTTCTGGAATTTTGGCTGACAATTGTACAACTTTGTGAATATACTAAAAACATTGAATTGTATGCTCTGAAAGGGTAAATTTTTTGTTATGTGCATTGCATCTCAATAAACCTATTATAAAAAAGAAAGAAAAAAAGAGAGAGAGAAAGGATGAAAGGAGGTAAGGAAGGGAGGGAAGGAGGGAAGAAGAAAAAGAGAGCTACATAGATACTAATCTGTGATGGTTAGGTCACCATCATCCTTGACAGCTTCAATATTATCAGGTATTTAGATTTATTAGATTGTATTTAGTTGTGCTTTTTCTTTCTCTCATTCTTTTTTTTTTTTTAATATTGAGGTTTCAGTCCAAGTCATCCAGCCAAATAGATTCTCAAACATGTGTTTCCAACATATCAGAGTCCCTGGCCAAATGATCTGGATTCAGCTAGGAAATCGTAACCCAATTCATTTTAGCTACAGATTAACAAGCACACGAGCCTGGAGAGAATAGATTCCCTTTAGTGCCAGGTTAATTGTAATGGTGACTGCAGCCATAAAATTAAAAGATGTTTGCTCCTTGGAAGAAAAGTTATGACCAACCTAGACAGCATATTAAAAAGCAGAGACATTACTTTGCCAAAAAAGTTCCATCTAGTCAAAGCTGTGGGTTTTCCCATAATCATGTATGGATGTGACAGTTGGATCATAAAGAAAGCTGAGCACCAAAGAATTGATCCTTTTGAACTGTGGTGTTGAAGAAGACTCTTGAGAGTCCTTTGGACTGCAAGGAGATCCAACTAGTCCATCCTAAAAGGCAATCAGTCCTGAATATTCCTTGGAAGGACTGATGTTGAAGCTGAAACTCCAATACTTTGGCTACCTGACGTGAAGAATTGACTCATCTGAAAAGACCCTGATGCTGGGGAAGATTGAGGGAGGGAGGAGATGGAGATGACAGAGGATGAGATGGTTGGATGGCATCACCAACTCAATGGACATGAGTTTGAGTAAACTCTGGGAGTTGGTGATGGACAGGGAAGCCGGGCGTGCTGCGATTCATGGGGTCGCAAAGAGTCGGACACGACTGAGTGACTGAACTGAACTGAATAATAATAATCAGTGTAAAAGTTAGAATGAATAACAAATGGAATGAAACACACAGACATTCAAACATATCTTGAGGAATATCCCTTTATATCACCATATTAAGAGTTCAGTTCAGTTCAGTCGCTCAGTCATGTCCGATTCTTTGTGACCCCATGGACCGCAGCACGCCAGGCCTCCCTGTCCATCACCAACTCCTGGAGTCCACCCAAACTCATGACCATTGAGTCGGTGATGCCATTCAACCATCTCATCCCTTGTCGTTCCCTTCTCCTCCTGCTCTCAATCTTTCCCAGCATCAGGGTCTTTTCAAGTGAGTCAGCTCTTTGCATCAGCTGGCCAAAGTATTGGAGTTTCAGCTTCAACATTAGTCCATCCAATGAACACTCAGGAATGATCTCCTTTAGGATGGACTGGTTGGATCTCCTTGCAGTCCAAGGGGCTCTCAAGAGTCTTAGGAATATAAAAAAGGAAGTGTACCTGTATGGTGATTTTGGGTGGTTATGCTGCACCCTTCTTTCGAATTGCTCAGACTGCTTAATAGCATTGACTTTAGCAATTGTCACAGCATCCTTTTGGGTGGCAAGAATTGTGCTAATAGTACTGTTCAACTGCAGGTCAGACAACCAAGGGACACAGGTTATCACAAGTCTAGAGGACAGGTATGCACGAAGTTCAGATGGCCCATCTAAAAACACTTCACCCACACCTGACCCAAGTGGCATCTTCTTGGACTGATCATCTCTCAAACCAATGGCAGTTCTGAGTTCCTGTTACTCTGGATTTTCCGAGTGTATCTGCCATTTCCTAAACAGATGGTCAGTATCACACTGTATCACTGTTTTTGATGGTAATAGAAATCACATAGCTAACACTTCCTGAAGAAACTGGATTAGATATTGAAAATTGGACCCTGGGCTTTTTTAAAATTTGATTTCCTGTTTCATTTCCAGAAAGTCACAGGAATATTGAAAGTCTATCAAGCATATTTTGAAATAGATTAATAGCTACATTTGTTACCCGACATATACTCTGAACATTTAGAAGTACCTATGGTACAAGACATGCTTCTTTTTGATAGCAAAAATAGAGAGGCCAAGAGTATAGTATGGCTTATACATTTTGGGGTTCAGTTTCCTGTGTAAAATAAAAGTTAGGACTAACTCACCTCTTAGGTCCCATGCAGCTATTTGATTTGGTGACTGTGATGGTGATTTTCTCTGGTTAGCTCAAAACTTAGGCAGCAATACCTGTATAGGGATAGCATTCAGCTTATTTATCAGTATATTCCCCATGCTTAACACAGTGCCTGGCACATAGCACATGCTTAAAAATATCCTTTGAGTAAACACACATCTACAGTATTTTGTTTTATAAAATTTTCTCTGACTGCAAAGCACTACAGTTGAAGTTGAATTTATCATAACAACCTCTCCCAGGAATATATCTGTTGTATTGCTAATGTGTTTTTTTCCCCCAGATTTCTTTCATTCCTAATTACTCTGACTGACCATTCACAAAAGGGTATTAAGCTTTGAAGATTTCCAAACCCCTCTGGTGAGGGAATGTCTATAAGTGTTCATACGTTTCTCACTAAATTTTAAAAGGTTATTCATATCTGCAGTATTTTTTGGCATTTTAACGAATAATAACATATTCATATTACATCAACACTTACTTCATTGTTTTTCCTTTAAAAATTCTTTTTAAAAAATGTCAACATCTTCCCTGGCTTTATTTCGTTCATCTCCATTAGTTACCAGTGCTGACTCTTTTTTATGGCCAGTCTTTCTCCAGGAAACTTAGAGGAAGGAGATGACCTATTTGTCTTTGATTTTTGCTTCTAAAGATGCTCCACCAAAGAACAGAAACTCCTTATAGAATGCATACGCTTCAGGGGCATCTGGCTCTGCCTTTAACTTGACAAAAATAAAATAATAAAGTTACGTTTTTCCTTCACACATTTAAAAGCCAGAAATAGATTCAGACGTACATTTTTCAATCCATGTGCCAACCTAACAAGCCGAATGAAACAGACTGCAGTGAGCAGGGCCACCTCCAACCACCCTCGCCTACGCTCTGCCTCCCTCCCGGGGCCCAGCCTCCCGCAGCCCAGCCCCGAGCCTGCCAGCTGCTCCCGCGGCAGACGCACACCCGCCTCTGGGGCTGCTCCTGGGAATCATTGAAACCAGAGCATCACGGCATGACTGTGGACCAGCTCCTTTGACACCACGGCATTTCTGAAGATTATTTACTCTTCAGGCTCTTCACACTTGTCAAGAATGGATTGGGGGATGCCCTGGGACAGCTGTGATGGGCTCAGTCAGTCTCCTCTGAGAACAGAAGTCAAGCACGTGTTCTAGGTTCCCAGAGAGACGGCCCGATGTGTGCCCGGGGACATCTACTACTGTTTTTTCACCCTTCCAAGATGTTTTTCTCCCAGGCTTCTGAGAATTTAAAGCCCAGCAGGGTAACATGGTTTTAACTAGCAACATATATGATTCACATTTTTTCCTTCGAAAATATAAAATCAGTTCTATTAAGTTTGTGATCACACGAGTTATTGAGCGATAACTCTGGCCCGAGCTGGGCAGATCAGTCTTCCTCACTTGAGTTTGAAATCAAGACAAAAATGTTCATCTCAGTCTGTCCTGGTTTCTCCAACAGAAAAGATGCGCCAAGGAACTGTGAATCAACTGTGCTTGGGGCTGTGCACCCTGAGTCAGTAAAAATACCTGCAAAAAAAGAGGAAAGAGACATCTACAGAGAGAGAAAAGCAGAGAGGAGAAAGGCAGCATGCTCCCCAGCTTCCTACCAGCTCCCCGGTTCTTGATTCTAGTCCCTCAGGAGACAGGGCTGCCTCCACCCTTGGCACACTTCTCTTAAATGCAATGTTAAATCTGTGACTGTTGTGTAGTCACCAAGTCATGTCTGACTCTTGGTGACCCCATGGTCTGGAGACTGCGAGGCTCCACAGTGTTAATAGTCATTCTTAAAATACTGACTGCACAAGTTTTCTGACAACAGAGCATAATTATAGTCCTTTTTATCAAATTCAGTTATTCAAACTCTCCACAATTTTACAATACAGACATAATCCTACAATATATCTAAATAGAAAAAGGTATGTTTTTGGTTAAGAATGATGCCGAGCATCACTTGCAGCCGTGCTAACCTACCAAATCTCACCTCCTGAGAAAAAAACCACTTAATTCACCAAGTATTTACTGGGCAGCTGCTATCCACTCTATACCAGGTCAAAGGTTGGAGGCTTGAAAACCATTCAGACACAGAGCTCTGGGTCTAGGGTAAGTTAAATAAGGGAAGTGTACCGCATTGCCCCGAGGCACACTGGAGAAAGGATTCATTCTCTTTTAACTTTGTTTTCAGTGAACGTCTCAGTGTTAAGAAATGATAATCCTAGTTTGCAGATTTTATTTGATTCCTATTTCAAGAAGCCAAGCATGAGCATCAGCTATAAAAATCTCAAGAATGTTTAGGGTTTGACCAAAATTCCTTCAAAGATGTTGGATGAGTGTTGTAGAGTTCTGGATGAGGAATAAACAGCATCTTCCAAGATGTTTAATACCCAACCAGATGAAATAGATTACACACAATTTAATTTCCGTCCTCTGATTGTATAGAATCAGCAACTTTGATACGAAGTTGAACTTTTTAACCAGGCTATGTTGACAGTAAAGCAAAGTCCTATTTGTCAAAATTCATTTAGACACTGTCAAAGTCCAGTTATAATATGTTATGTTCAAAGATTAAAGTATAGAAATCTTTATATTAATATTTTTACCACTTTTATGTACTTTTATATTGATTATGCATTGAGGATTGTATGTTACACTCAAGTTAATTTAGTGTTTGGAATAGAACTCATAAAAGTAACGTCTAACTATAAATTAACACATACTTAATACATAACATTTGCATAATACAGATGAAAATTTTCTGACCTAACCCACAAAGCCATTTTATTGCTAGAATCATATCTTTATTTTTATAATAATTTTTTTAGACCTTTACTTCCTCTCTTAGCAGAAGGTTTAACATAGGCTCTCCTCAAATTATCTGAGACCTCAGGACTTAGTCCAAAGGAAGACAAGGGTGAACTGTGTTTCCAACGCTAGGCCTAGAGGGAAAACTCTAGATTTTTTCACTCGTACATAGTCCATTCTGCAATAATGCCTTTGCTGGTTTTGGCCCCTGCCCAGCCACAGTGAGGCCTTGACCTAGGGATCTGTAGTTACAGTTCTGTTCAAGTCCTTCACACACTCCCCAAAAGGTAACCATCTTCCCCTAAAGGACAGAATTGGGCCAGGGTGGCTGGGACCCAAGGACTATACATCAAATTAAAAGTCTTTGGCACAGTGAAGGAAACCACCACAAAACAAAAACAGCCTGCTGAATGAGACAAGATAATTGCAAACACTACGTCCAGTAAGGTGTTAGCATCTTAAATAACTCATATAACTCAACATTAACAACAAGCACCAGGCTGGGCAAAGGATCTGGGTTGATATTTTTCCAAAGAACACATACAGATGGCCAACAGTCACCTGAAAAGACGCTCAGTATCACTAATGACCAGGGAAACGCAAATCAAAACCACAGTGAGATACCACCTCACACCTGTCAGAGTGGGTATCGTTAAAAAGACCACAAATAACAAATGCTGATGAGGATGTGGAGAAAAGGGAAACCCTGTGTGCTCTTGGTGGGCTTGTAACTCGGTGCAGCCACTATGGAACCCAGTAAGGAGGTTCCTCAAAAAAAAAAAAAAAAAAAAAACAAAACTACCATACAATCCAGCAACTCCAATCCTGGGTATTTACCCAAAGAAAACAAAAATACGAATTCTATAGGAAATACACACACTAATGTTCATAGCAGCATTATTTAAAACAGTCAAGATATGAAAGCAACCTAAGTATCCATTGACAACCGAATGGATAAAGATGTGGTATGTATACAATGGAATACTACTTAGCCATTAAAAATGAAATCATCTGTGACAACATGGATGAATCTAGACGGTACCAGGCTATGTGACATTAAGTCAGACAGAGAAAAGCAAATACTGTATGATCTCATTTTTATGTGTAATCTAAAAAACAAAACAAACAAATGGAAAACAGACTCATAGATACAGAGAACAAACTAGGTGGTCGCCAGAAGGGAGGGGAGGTGGGCAACATAGTGAAGGGGATCAAGCAGTAAAAGCCTCTAGCTATAAAACAAGTAGGTCGCAGAGATGTCATATACAGCATAAGGAAGACGGTCAGTAATGCTGCAATAACTTCATATGGAAACAGATGGTCACTAGACTTAACAAGGGGATCATTTCTGTAATGTATGCAAATGTCAAATCACTATGGAGTATGCCTGTTACAGTACACTATGTAATATTATATGTTGATTGTATCTCAATTAACAAAGAATACTCAATTCTGCTTAAGAAAATAAGAGAAATGAATCCACAGGGAGAAAAGTAAAATGAAGAATTAAGGCAAATAGCTTATGAGACAGGCAAATTTTATAAAATATGTAAGATAAGTCAGGAACTTGAGATGTTAGATATACATAAAGTAAGTAGAGTGCTTAAATAATGAACTATAATGAACATACCTGGAAACGGATGGAAAGAGCAAGAAATACTTAATAGTCACAATACGCTAAATACGTATGAGGCTGTGAATCATCAAATACCCACGACATACTTAAGATACAGGGGGCAATCAGCAGACGAATAGATAAGGAAGCTGTGGTACATATACACCATGGAATATTACTCAGCCATTAAAAAGAATTCATCTGAATCAGTTCTAATGAGATGGATGAAACTGGAGCCCATTATACAGAGTGAAGTAAGCCAGAAAGATAAGGATAAAGTATACTATAAAGTATACTAACGCATATTTATGGAATTTAAAAAGATGGTAACGATAACCCTATGTGCAAAACAGACAAAGAGACACAGATGTACAGAACAGACTTTTAGACTCTGTGGGAGAAGGCGAGGGTGGGATGTTCAGAGAGAACAGCATTGAAACAAGTATACTATCAAGGGTGAAACAGACCACCAGCCCAGGTTGGATGCATGAGACGAGTGCTCAGGGCTGGTGCACTGGGAAGACCCAGAGGGATGGGATGGGGAGGGAGGTGGGAGGGGGGATCGGGATGGGGAACACATGTAAATCCATGGCTGATTCATGTCAATGTACGGCAAAAACCACTACAATATTGTAAAGTAATTAGCCTCCAACGAATAAAAATAAATGGAAAAAAAAAAAAGATACGGGGGCACATGAAGCGTTCACTATTTACGAGGTTTTAATTCAGCCGACCACTGGCTCCTCACATCCTCTGCACAATGGATGCAAGATTAAATCCATAACTGCTCATCAAGCTAATTACAGTGCAGCTGTCAGCCAGAAGCACTTGCTCCCAAACCTGTAGAGCAAGTGTGTGTTTTGACTCCAGGCACCTTCTATGAATTGGGTCACTTTGTTCAAATCTCAATTCTGGTCCATACCCTTATCAAGGAAGATATGGACAGGACTGAGTATTCAGGTAGTGTCATCTTAGTAGACTCCTACACTAGACTCTAAAATGTACTAACCTACCCCATCTCTTTCACCTTGCTTCTTGCTGTGTGTTTTCAATTGATTTAATAAGCCATGGGATTCAAGCATCTCGTTTTGGTCTGTAAGCCCTTCTGATTTGTGAGCTCCTGGACAGCTTGCCTGCTGTTATACTTACAGGCCTCCGTTGTAGCAAGGTAATGTCCCAAACAACAATAATATTTACAAGTTTTTAGCCTGGATAATAAATGGCATCATCTTGTACACATTTATCTGCCACTTGCTCTTTTATCCAACATCATATTTGTGACATTTTCCCATGGAAGAGTTGTAGATCTATTTATTTTCACAGCTGTATCCACTGTATGAATATATCATAACATGCTCATAAATTCTCTTATTGATATAATGTATGTTGTTTCCAGTTTTTAAGTACAGCAACCAGTGATGCTATGATCATTCCTGGGCACATGTAAGAGAGCCACTCTCAGAATACACCTGGGAGTGCAAATTCTGGGTCAAAGAATTTGCACACCTTTAACTTGATTAAATGTTGCCAAACTTCTCCAAGATGACTGTATCAATTTACACCCTTACAAAAAGAATATGAGTCCCTACGCTCTTAATTCTAGCCAACACTTGGTGTTGTCAGACTTATACACTTTGCTGATCTAATGAATCAACAAACAAACTCTGGTTACAAGTAATAATTCTGGCAATTTAAAAGCCTTGTGGCATTTCCTCATGAGAAAAAAATCTGGACACATTTTGTGTCATATCTTTGGACTTTCCTATCCTTTGTTTAAGGCCAAGTAAAGTTTCCTCTTTATTTTTCCAACTCTGTGAATACCAAAGGAAAAACAACTCTGCAACAGAATTTGTTTTTTTTTTCCCCATAGGGATTAGGGTTTGGAAGAATACCATGTTGGCTGTTTTATATCACAAAAATAACCCTCTGATTATAAAGGGGCACAAGAGAAAGAATTTAGCAGCACCCATGCAAATCAGTCATTGCTAAGTACATGACATAATGATGGTGGGTCAGTAGCTGGACAACTATTACTCATAGGCTGAGAATGCACTCATTTAAAAAATTCTAGAAAGTTGCTCCTTGCCTCAGAACAAGGGGCTTGTTCCATACGTTAAATTTACTATTTGAAATTAATTGTACTGGGGTCGAATTTTTTTCATATTTAAGGAACACCCCCCAAAAAATCTCCAAAAATACAGTTAGTACTTATATATTAGCATCACCTTATTTGTCACATTTTTTTTCAAAACCACAAAGGGAATGGGATATAGGACCTGCAAGTACTATTGGGTACAAGATGGAAGCCATCCTCAACGTACTCCTCTCCCTAATCCAGACATTCGGACAGGCGAGTCTGTGTTCTTCATTTCTCGCTTAAACCTCTTGGATGACTTCACAAGAGCCCCAGAAGTGTTCTCAAAGTGTGGTCGCAGGGTCCCTTTTGGCTTCAGATGCTCTAAACTGTTTAAAAACAGATTCCTTACACTCAAGAGTGTGAAGCCCTAGAATCTGTGTTTTCAACAAATTACCCAGTTTGATTAAAAAGAAAACTCTTTTACAATTGAGATGGATAGCTCACATTAAGTACTGAAATCATAGACATTTAATGATTTAATAAATAATTACAAAGTGAACAGCCATATAACCACAGCCTAGAACAAGACAGCCAGCCTCGCCAGAACTTCACAAGTACAAGGCTCCTTTCCAGTCACCTCCCTCTTCCCTAACTGGAGCTACTCTTCCAAAGGTGAGCACCACTGGCTTGATTCTTGCACCCAGTGAAGATGAGGACTGCGGCAACAAGATGAAGCGCACGTTGCTTAGAGGATCGTGTGCGGATGCTGCATAATTTGTTCTCTGCAACCTCATCTTCTGCCTCTGCCCTCTTCGCATTTCAATCGGAAGCCATTTGGAATCAGTTAGGTTTCATTGTACAATTACTGCCCTAATTCACTGCTCTTGTTTCCTGCTGTTTCTCTGTCTCAGTACTTGCTGGGGAGTGCCTGTACTTCCCGAGTCTTTCTATTAAATTCATCCTTCAAGACCTGCTCACCTGTCACTTCTGTGTAAGCCTCTCCTGACTTTCACCCCTGCGCCTCATCCAAGGCAGAGAACCTCACTCCTTCCACTGTGTGACGGAGAACACCTTACAATGTGGAATGACTATTCTTTTACATGTCTATTCCCCTTCTTAGACCAGGAATTAGGGCAGAGGTTTATTTACATATTTTTAAAATTCTCTTTGGTACATAATACAAGCTTCAGTAGGTGATCAATTGTTGCTCAAACAATCTCCAGGTATGCACATCTTTGGAAAAGTAGCACACTGCACAATTAATGTCTCCAGGTATACTTGGATTAGATTATATTCTTCCTTTGCTATTCTTGTTGTTCAGTTGCTCAGTTGTGTCTGACTCTTTGCAACCCCAAGAACTGCAGCATGCCAGGCTTCCCTGTCTTTCACTATCTCCTGGAGTTTGCTCAAACTCATGTTCATTGAGTCGATGATGCCATCCAAATATCTCATCCTCTGTCACCCCCTTCTCCTCCTGCCCTCAGTCTTGCCAAGAATCAGGGTCTTTTTCAATGAGCTGGCTCTTCACGTCAGGTGGCCAAAGTATTGGAGCTTCAGCTTCAGCATCAGTCCTTCCAATGATTATTTAGGGTTGATTTCCTTTAGGACTGATTGGTTTGATCTCCTTGTGTCCAACGGCGCTCAAACCCGCATCTTCTGCATCTCCTGCATTGCGGGCGGATTCTATATCCACTGAGCCATCCACTTGTGAGGAAACAAACCAAGCTCAGACCTCAGGAGAACCCTGGGAGCCTGAGATGGGGGTGGGGGGTGGTGATGGTGAAAGCAAGCAAAGGAAGCGGAATGAAATGCAAGGTGGGGCAAGCGGGGGAGCCAGAATGATGTCTAGACCTCAGGGTGGGGTGGGTCATGCAGAGAAAGGAGTGGTCATGCTGCTCCAGCCGGCAGCGGGGAACCTGTCTCACCAGAGTCCTCCTTTCTTCCTCGGACAAGACACCTAGCTGTCAGACTGCCCCGCTGCATGGAAAGCCCAGACTATTCTGACTTCTTTACAACATCTTGTCATGCCTCCAATAGCCCTCCCACCGTCCATCTGCTTCTGCGTGTCCATTCTTGTGTGCAAAATGCCCCTTATAAGTAACCTGCCTATTTCTTGACCTTAGCATACAGGGAAGGTGGAGCATTCAGTTCTTCAAAACTCCTACCCATCCACAGTATGTGTGAGGAGGAGTGGAGGGCGACCAGGAGGGACACAGAGGGGCCTTGCGCAGCGGCCCTGGCACAGAGGATCTGGATCAGAAGCATCTGGGCAGCCTGCCACGGTAACCTTCTCAGCAATGTAAATAGTCCTCACGCAGATGAACCTCGGCTGTTAGGCAATCTGAGAGGCTGGGAGGACAGGCGTGAGAAGAATGACTCAAAATGCATATAATCCAGAAAAGATACTGTAAGACAAAATTCAGACCTGTTGTATCAGAAAGTAGTCTGAAAGGGAGCCAACACTGCCAGTGTGATCCCTGGGATGGGGGCAGGACTGGCTTTGAGCATGGAGAAGGTCAAGGTCAGTGTGGAGGCAGCACTCTCGGGAGGTTTGCTTGTGAAATGAAGGAAGAGGGGAGTCCTGCGAATGGCAGACTTAGGGAGACTGGGCTCCTCTTTCCTCCCCTAAAGGACCACACAGTCTGCAGAAGGGTCTCAGCAGTCCTGCACCAGTAATGTGGCTGGAGGGCCCAGTTCACTGCAACGAAACAGGGGCAGTGAGACCCGGGGACACCAGAGGCTGCCCAGAAGCCAATTCTGTCCGTTTGGCTGTGGAAGCCCAGTGGAAGAACTACAAAAGTCCCGGAACTGCATCCGTTTCTGGAGGAGGGGCACCTTCCAGAAGATACAAGTTTATACCTGCCTTAATGATTAATCAGAAAAAGAAAAGAGGTATGACTGTAACATCAGATTAAAGCTGCTCCTAATGTGTTGGGAAGATCTCCTGGAGAAGGAAATGGCAACCCACTCCAGTATTCTTGCCTGGAGAATCCAACAGACAGAGGAGCCTGGCAGGCTACAGTCCATGGGGTCACAAGAGTTGGGCACAACTTAGCGACTAAACCACCACACACACACACACACACACACACACACACACACACACACACATACACACACACACACACACACACACACACACACACACACACACCCGCCCCAGTCTGGGCTTCCCCAGTGGCTCAGAATATATATCATACATTCCCATCTCACACATGGTAGGCTCTCAATATACAGTTCAGTATAGATAACTAACATACGAAGTACTCCATACATATATATTCACTGAATAAGTTCCTGATTTTTGTTGCTCTTTTCAAATAGATAAACATAGAATTTTGTTTTCATTTTTATTTCATTGTAAACTGCTTTTGAAGCAAGATCTTTTTTAAACAAATAACAGTGCAATGTTCCCTCTGATTCTTAAAGTTAATGCATGTTTATTGTTGAAAGTTCTGATTAATAGAAGGATAAAAAATGATCTATAATACCGTCATCTAGAGATAACTACTGCTAAGATTTGGTAAATTTCCTTTCATATTTAGCTAGAGTGATTATAGTTTGTTCAGTTTTGTCCTATTTTGACTACTACTATTGTATCATGATCATTTCCCAAGGTTATTAAATATTAATTAAATGTATTCCATCACATCGATGTACTATAATTTAATCAATTCATCATCTCAAGTGTCTTGGTTTTTCAATTTTGTAAATAAAGTTGTGATAAATATCTTCTTCTTAAATGTTTATAAACTTGGATAATACCCTAGAAATGAATCTGCTGGATCTACTTGTATGATTACTTTGAAACTCTTGGCTCAATTTGCTGAGTTACTCTTCTAATGCTTGTTTACCTTTTGACCAGCAATTTACATAAGAACTCCTAAACTTACCAATACCAGAAGTATTTGGAAAATTTTATTTAAGAAATATATTTATGGTCGGAAAAAACTCACACTCTGTCACTATTAGAGAGTGTTGTTACAGTACAAGATGAAAAGAAAAGGCAGCACTAGTTTCTATTATTAAGAAGTCAAGGTCTTTAACATTCTTGACTCCCATATACTATTGCCAATCCTGGGCAGGCTGATGAGTCATGATGTATAAATCCCAGTAAGATAACAATAAATCCAAACTGTAACTTGGCAATTGTATGTGAACATGATTTACTTTTATGTCAATAGCTCTAAGTCTCTTATTGTACAATACATGCATTGTCCTTTCCAAGCATCTGCTCCTAGAAGGCAGTGTTGAGTAATTTGTTGTGACAATTAGCCCAACTCATTAATATTAACACATTCGCTTTCCTCATATCTGAACCACGGTGTAGTGAAAGCACTTGGCACAGAGGGTGTTTTTTGAACCCATTCTGCTTTTCTTTCCTTTTCCTGATATGCACTTCTACCTGATACGCACTTGTGTCTGATACATTCACCACCTCTTCTAATCCAACTTAAAGGGAACGAACGTACAGGCTCTCTGCAAGTCAGGAGAGCAGGACACCAGCTCTTTCTCTACCCCTTCTTCCTGCAGATCTATCCCCAATACTCCATCCATCACTGCCATCCATCCCAGGTCAAGAGCACAGCTTTGTGGTGAGCTTAGAGGAATTTATGTTGGGGTGATCACTTTTCTGTCCCTTCTTTTTTTCTCCTTTAGGAGAGCTATGGATTTGGGTACTTCTTCCTTGGTTTTTCACTTCTTCCAAGAGTTATGCCCCCTTTAGTTAACTTCTCACAAGTGCACTTAGCTTCTTTTTGTCTCATCTCCTCCCACTTTCTTTCAACGCTTGCCCATTTACTTCAAGAAAGTTCTCTTTCTTACATGCTCTTTTCCTATTGCTTTGGTTAACCTATTGTCTTGGTTAACTAGTCATACACCTTTGTTAAGGGAACAAACAAAGTCTTCCATCCACTCTCACGGCGAATGCTTTAAAAGGGGGACTTGAACTGGTGGGTCGTTTACCTGCACGGTGTAGACCTGAAGAGACAAGGTGGGAGAGTGAGCACCGACTTGCTGTCAATCTCAGCAAACCGGGGGGAGAAGAGTAGAAGCCAAACATGGGACTGTGAGCAACAAGAACAAGAATGGAGTGTGCGAATGGAAGATGGTTGGATTAATTTCAGAGGCTGAGCAGAGTATTTTTTTGACCTACTCTCCACTTGGCCTTGTGTAGTTAGCTGAGAGCTATTAATGGCCAGAGCCTTAGTCCATTAGGCTGCCACAACAAAAAGTACCATGACGGCTTAACAAACATTTATTTCTCACAGTCTGGAATCTGGGAAATACAGGATCCAGACACTGGCAGATGATTCTGTGTCTGCTGATGGGCCACTTCCTGCTTCCTATATGGTTGTCTTCTCACGATGCCCTCACATAATGGAAGGGTCAAGAGAGCACCCAGCAGTCTTGTTTATAAGAACACTAATCCCATTCATGAGGGCCTCACCCTCATGACCTAATCATCTCCCCGTGGCTCACCTTCTAACAGCATCACACTAGAGGATGGCATTTCAATACATGAATATGGTAAGGAAACAAGCATTCAGTCTGTAACAGCCAGGAATGAGTGGACAGTAGGTAGTGTGATGAGGCCTGAAACAGTGTCATGGAACAGTTAACTATACAGGGCGGACACAATGGAGGCCAGAGAAGGGGAAAGACGTGTTAGTCACTCAGCTGTGTCCGTCTCTTTGTGACCCCATGGACTGTAGCCCACCAAGCTCCTCTGTCCGTGGAAGGGTAGCCAGTCCCTTCTCCAGGGGATCTTCCCAACCCAGGGATTGAACCCAGGTCTCCCACATTGCAGCCTGAGAGGACCGAGGAGGAAGACAAACAGGGCACTAACCCCTATAAAATGCCCATAAATTCTCTGTAGCTGTCTTTTCAATAGTTTCCATTTACATTATCTTCTGTCTTAAAGACAAACTTTTAGCTTTTATTTTTTAACATTTAATGCTTTTTTCCTCTCATATTCCAAAATTCTTTATTTGTAAAATGTGAGGACTATTGTCCCTGAATGCAATATTTTTTATATTTTAATTTTTATATTAGAGCATAGTTAATAAAACCAGAATTACTCAATTAAATGTTTGGTTGTATCTACTGCCTAATATTATATTAGTATTTTTCTGCTCTTATATCAGCAATGTATAGCATAAATGTCCTTATCTGTAGAAGTCAATTGAATTAGATGACTTCTAAGATCCTACTTGGCTCCCCACTAAGACTGTAATTGGATGTTTTCATTTGCATTCTATAAGGACTTATAGCCCATCCTGGGAATCTAACAATTTTCTTTTCTTTTCCAACAAGAATTGCAACATGAGTTCAAAATAACCAACTTATTAGAAACTAAACTAGTTGTATGTTGAATTTCTGAAAATCATTTGAAAATATTTTGAATGTATAAAGGCGGTTGAACTAGGTGAACTTCATAGTCCTTTACATCTTAAAATTCTATATTAGCCTGTGGTGAAGATTTGTTTATTTTTAAGAAGAGCAAGTGTCTTTAAAGTCATGACTCTTGAAATAATCAGCTATATATTAGCATACCTTTAAAAACTTGTTTATAATCTTCATATATTTTAAAATATTCAAATCTCTACACACTAAAAACACCAATTTAATCAATGTACACATCCAAAAGTTTAAATTTCACATTGCAAAATAAGGGAAATTTAAATTATATTTCTTATAATATAAATATAACACACGACTCAGTTAACTGTAGGGCCACCACCACATAGAGTAGAAAATTAGGTATGGAATGGAATGGTTCTGGGCTTCCCTGGGGGCTGAGAGGTAAAGAATCTGCCTGCAGTGCAGGAGTTGAGGGTTTGACCCCTGGGTCAGTAAGATCCCCTGGAGAAGGAAATGGCAACCCACTCCTGTATTCCTGCCTGGGAAATCCCAAGGACAGAGGAGCCTGGCGGGCTACAGTAAATGTGGTTGCAAAAGAGGCAGACATGACTGAGCAACTAAACAACAATGGAATTGTTCTAAGCAACCACAGAAGAAAAAGAGGACAAAATTATACAATATTTCAGATCTTATTGGTCAGAAGCCATGTTATTCCTTCTCTCCTCTAAGAACATGTAAAATCATTTGTTCTTTTGTTTTGAATCCCTGAAGCATTTTAAAGGAATCTTTCTAAAAGTAATAGAGTAATGCTCTTCCAGGGAAATTTTCATTCTAAATGTCAGAACCACTATCAACTTTCTACATCATTTTTTACTCAAACCTTTTAGTTTCACAATGCAGAAATATTTTTTTGTCCAAAAATTCATTATTTTTGCAAATGCACTAATCATTCTAAAAATCATTTTTTAAGATCCTATTAAACATACATTTACTGAATTCAATGGATGTGTAAAACACACAGAATAGAATGGAATATAGGATAATACGAAACCAGAATACAATGGAATATAGAATAATCCAAAACCAGAATTGTTACCTTAGGGGATGGAATGCTTTTCCTTAATAAACTACCAGGACTGGGGCATGGCAGAAGACCATGCTTTGTGAGGGAGATGTCAAGAATGGCACTAGCAATGAAAATGGTAAGGAGATGAATTTATTTAGAATCGATGCTTCTTTATCTGAGTTGTCTCAGGTACAGGTGAATGTCTCAACTCTCTTTTTGAGCAGCCATATTAACTACAGTGTTGTCATACAGATATACAGAATTGGAAGCTAAAAGCTTAAAATATTTTCTTTTCTTCATTTTCCTTCCTCCCACCATTTCCCTCAGCATCATGGGTGTTTAAAGCAATGCAAAGTGGGCCAAAAATGCCATTCTTAATGTGGGAAGAACATACTATCTAAATGTGCTCAGAAAACAAACAAGGAGAGACTTCCATGTTTAACTGTAGAAATAACCAGTTACAAGTCAGAAGAAAAAGTATCTGCCCTGACACATTTCCTTTTCAGCATTGTGTTCTATGCTGGCCAGAGATTCACGTTTGGGAAGAGGATTTCATGTCATTTCTTCCAACTCTGGAAACAATTCTACTGGGAGGCTCAACAGTTCAGGTAAGACTACTCATTTCATGACTGATGAATCACTGATTATACACCTTTAGGGAAGTAAATCATTTTTCTCTAGCTGTTCAGAACCAGTAATGTGTGTAAAACATCAAGATTCTAGAGAGGAACTGGAAGAAAATAATCATGCAGATTTCATTTGAAAACTGAACAAATTTAACCTATATCTTTACCTGTATCTTTCCATGAAGTTGTTTTTACTACAACCCAAGTTAACTTTCTCTTTGGAACAGGGTCCAAAACTGCAAATCTGAGACAATGAGGCTAAGACACACTTCCCGTAGTGATTCTTCAGTTGAAGAAAAATTTAAGGAAGCATGCTTATTCCTATGATACACTAACACAACTATTCCAGACAAAACCTTCCACTAATAAAGGAGATTTAATTATATATATTCCATTCTATCATTACTCATTCCTATAACATGCTTTTGCAAAAAGAAAAAGGTTCAGTACTTTAATAAGGTCTTTCTCTTTCAATGTCATCAGCCAATCCATTGCTGCAACATAAAGATGTGGTATGAAGAATTTCCCATCTCAAAGAATGCCTTGTATAGCCATCAGCAAAGTAGGCACACTCTGGGAGGCCAGCCAGGATGTGGGAATGGCCTCCTATAAAACCGAGTTTGTATATGAACATTAAAACGGAATTTTACCTGTATTTGCAGTCGTTCTATATTTACTAAACGCTCTCCAGCCTTCAAGAACACAATCCTAAAATTCGAGGAATTCTTCCCTTGTCCCATTTCTGCAAAGAAAGGAAAAATAGATTCTAAAACAAATTTCCGAATTTTTTGGCAATAGTTTAAGTACATTTTTGGAGGTGTTTTAATACCTTCCTTTGGTTAGAAAAAGTTCACGCAAACCAAATTCAAAAATCCTACAGCGTGACCTGGGAGCTCAATTTTAAGACATCCCAGGGCTGTTCTAGCGCCGTCGGATTTTTACAACATGGAAATAGAAAATATTAACCAGTAAAATAATAGGCAGGTTTTCAGGAGAGTTGACAAGGTTGGACTGAAGCTACCCAGCAAGCCTTGTCAAAGTCGCACTTCAGATTCGTGGGTTCCCATTCCTTCCCACCTTCCTATGCCAGGGCGGTGGTGGGGAGGGGGCAAGATGGGCGAAGCAGAGATTCACAACAACTGCCAGTTTCTCTTCCAGGCCCGCGCACCTGCCAGCCCTCCCCCCTCGCCCCCGGCTTCGCGGCCGCGGCCAACTTCCCGCAGGACCCGGGGGCCGGCCGACCGGGGGCGGGGGCTGCGGGCGGCACCTGGCCCCCAGCCTCGGGCCGGCGGGGGCGGGGCGAGCCAGGCGCCCAGATTAGTGGGCCGAGCGTGCTATTTCTTTCAACGTCAGCCTCCCGGGGGATGCTGGATTTGGCGGGGCGTGCTCTTTGAAATACTATATTGGGAACCTCACACATTAAACCTTTTTTTTTTTTAATTGCAAACCTTCCCAGTTCACTCGGCAGCTGGCAAGCAGGCCCGAGGCGGCCTCCCTTCTCTCCTGCCCGCCACCCCCGTTTTCTTCCTTCCCGCCCCTCGCCCCGCGCTGGGCTCGCGGGAGCCGCCCCCTCCCAGGCGCCCGTTTGGTTCCTCCCAGCTGCCGCGTGAATGGGCCGCCCTCCGGGTTCCGCGGGGCGGGGGCGGCGGGAAGAGGCCGAGCCCGGGCCCCGGCGGCCGCCGCCCCCGCCCCCGCCCCGCGGCGGCCCACGCCGGGATCTGCGTCACTCGGCCGCGCGTGGGCGGGAGCCGGAGCGGCGCATGTAGCAAGAGCGGAATCTCCCCGTGTGACAGCGCGCGGGGGGCGGAGGCGGCGGAGGCGGGCGGGGGAGGGGGAGCGCGCGAGGGGCGGGGCGGGGAGTGGGGGGAGGCGCCGCCGCCCCAGCCGCCCGCGCGCCCGAGTCGGGAGGAGCCGCCACCGCCGCCGCCGCCGCCGCGGCCGAGCGAGTGCCGTCGGGGCTCGCGGGCGGGAAGGAGCCGCGGGCCCGAGCTGGAGGGGGGAGTAGGGAGAACGCGCCCACCACCTTCCCTTCCCCCCCTCGATGGGAGCGGGGGCGTCCCGGCCGCCGCAGCCGACTGAGGAGACCGAGCCCGGGGCCGTCACTTCGGAGTTGGGGCTGAGGCGTCCTCTGGGGAGAGCGCGCCAAGACCGCTGCAGCAGCTGGCCGCGTACGTACCGACTAGCTGTCCGCCAAGTGCCAGATGCCTCGGTGCTCGGGCGAACTTGGGGCGGCGGAGTCTCCGGGCTGCGCCGGCACTTGGGGGGCGGGCGTCCAGGGCAGCGGGCCCCGCGCGGCCGCCTCCGGAAGGAGAGGGCGGCCTCGGGCTCTCGTGGACGATTCCCGGAGAGAATCGGTGCGCAGGGGCAGCGAGCAGAGGGCGAGCCGGGCCGCGGGGCCGACCTGTGCTTTCCGCTCCCAGAAAGCCGGAGGTGCGGCGTCCACTCTTCCCACCCGGCTTTGGCCGTCGCGCGCGGCGCGGAGCGCTTGTGGGTTGTGCGCGGTGGGAGCGCGCGCCGGCCCCGGAGTTTTGCAGCGTCTTTCCGCAGAGGCAGAGTCTTTTTGTTGGTTTGTTTACTTTAGAGTCTTAATTTTCGTCCTGAGTGTCCTCTCCTACGGAATGTAGTCGTTTTCTTTTTAAAGGCGGAAGGAGAGTTTTGCTTGAAAGTGGCTTACAGAAACTTGGCACCGAGGTGAGCTGGAAGCGAGAGACTCATTTGTGCTCGCTAAGGCCGAGTGTGGAATTTGCCAACACATGTGGGACATACAAGCCTTGGATGCAGAAGTCTGTGACCTTATTTATGGAGAAACGGTGCGAGTGCAGTCAAATGCTTTGGGACTGCAACTTCGCGGTTCACAAGGCTCAAGATGTGAAAGGACACTTCGAGTGAGCCTAAATTTTGTAAGATCTTGGGCGAAAGGATAATTGAATTGAAATATGCATTTATAGGTTCTGCAGACCAAGTTTTGCAGCAGGTGATCAGGAGGAATCCTTGACTTGCATATACTTAATTCCTCAGAGAGATTCGGGAGGCAGGGAAGATTTGGGGGTAGCTGTCAATTTAAAATTTCCTTCAGAGTTGATTTGGAGTAACCTGTCACTACCAGTTGGTTTGCCGGTGACATGTCTGCAAACTTAAGGAGTGCAAAGATCAGAGCTGAGAGGGAGATACTCAGATCTTGTTTTAAAATATTTTGGCAGTTTTAATAGATAATATTAGATAGCATAGGAACAGTGAAACAGAATTTTAAAAAGACTAGTCACGTAGGAAATGCTAGGCTGTTTTGTTAGAGAAGTGTGCACACAGTGAAATACTTTCTTAGATTTTCACTTTTTTTGAAAAATTTCCCTGTAAACCATACCAGATTATGACATGTCGGAATTTATGTGTGGGTTTTAAGAAGGAATAGTGGGAGAAAAGATGCATAGGATTTACTTTCTCTATTTTGGATGGGAGCTGATGTTTTCCAGAAGACCTTAAAAAGCTGCTTCTAGTCTAGCCTAAGAGCCAGTAAAAGTGTCTCTTAGATTCAGGGGTAGCCTTTTTCCTCCACTTTCCAGTACTTGAAACATTAAATACTGTCTTTTCGTTAAGTTTTAAAAATTATATTCTCCTTGTAGGTATTATTGTGCATGTTAGGATTCTTTTTGGAGAAGGAAATGGCAACCCACTCCAGTATTCTTGCCTCGATAATCCCATGGACGGAGGAGCCTGGTGGCTGCAGTCCATGGGGTCAGAAAGAGTTGGACATGACTGAGTGAGCAGCAGGATTCTCTTGAGAGTTTATATATATCTGCAAGGTCAACCTACTTTATTTCTGTTTGGGTATTAGTTATTGGGAAATCAGGTCATGAAAGAAAATACCAAAGAACCATTGGAAGGTTTCTCCTTTTAATTTTATTATTTTTAGCAGCTTGCATAAAAGTTAATATGCCAGCCTGGTATTAGGAAAATTTTGTTTTCCTTGGCTCTGGTGATTTCCTATTATGTGTGAGTAAATCAGTGATAATAATAATAAAAACATTGAGGCATTGTAGATTTTTATTTCACTCTTCCTGCTAATTATGGATGTAGCAAACATGACGGAAATCCTTAGGAATACTGTAGCCGATACAAGGAAATTTAGTGAGCTTATATAGCTAATAAGTAATTTGCTGTATTCAGTGAATATATCTTGCCTTGTTTGAGAATTAACAAAATTGAATAATCTCGGTTAATGAAAAATTTTCCTTTTTTGTTGACTAGTAACATCCATTGCCCTGTAGAAAGTTAATATGTTTTCATTCTCCTTGTTATTTGGAGAATCAGTTAAAGCTTTAGGTATTTTCTTTTGATCACATTTTAAGAGCATATTGGCTTATTATTAAAGATTTTGGGGATTTGTACCATGACTGTTTTGAAAGAAAAAATTATAATGTATGACAAAGTGGTGGAGACCTTTGAAGAATTTATTGCAGGAACTTTAAATATTTAAAGTAAAGAATGGTTGCATGGAAACAGAAGTATGTCAGGTTTTTGTATCCTAGACTCTGTCCTGATACTTGGGCTTCATCTGGTCCATTATAAGTCTAACTGTTTTTGTTGATGCTATGCATGTACGTTATTGGGAATAAAAGCTTTGTAAAATTTACCCTTAAATGTGAAGCCGAATTCTGGATACCACAGAAGTATGATACATTTTATGTTACTTCCACAGAAATGACCATTTTATAATACTTTTTAAGCAGGTTAAGATCTTCCTTAGCATAATCGTCTATGTATGCATATTTCATAAAGTTTATTAAAAACAATGAGGAATACATAATGCCCACTTAAGGATAATATAAGGTTCCTAGCCCCTTTGCTTTGGATTTAGTTTTAACTGTTTTGTTCATTCCTTTTAGTAGAATGAAGAATCGTACAGTTATTATATTAAGGGCAAATTTACTTTTTGATCTGACATTTTCAATAACTAGTACAATAGTAGAATATACTCTCTTAAACTTAACAATGAAACAAGTGGGAAGTTGATGTTGGGGAAAAAATAGTAATCCTTGTCAGAATTCTTACAGCTAAAATATACCATTAAGCTTTCAAATAGTTTGTCATTTATCAATACATTGTGTTTAGAGAGTTGCATCTTAATTTATACAGTATGTTAATAATTTTTAAAGAGGAATTTCTGAAATAAAATTTTATATGTACTGTGTGCACACCACATGCTCAAATGGCACTTAATTTTGCGGACTAACTTGACTGTTAGTTGATTGAAGAATTTCCAGTCATATTATATGAAATACTAGTGTTTACCTGTTGTTATCACAGTTAATGCATACTTATTGTTTAATTGCAAAAAATAAATCTGATTTTCCTAATACTGATAAATACAAGCTTACACCTTGAATAATTAAAATTTTAAGAGGTTTATAAGAAATTTTTTCCAGCTTCATTCAGAATTCAGAAAAAAATCAGGCGAGAACATTTTAAGTTTGCTAAATTATTGTTAATGTGTTAGAAGATATATGTTTACTTCATAGATATTACAGTAATAAGATCCAAAAATATCTTTTTTTGTTTCGGCTTTTTAAAAAAATATTTATTTTTAACTGGAGGATAATTGCTTTACAGTATTATGTTGGTGTCTCAAAAATATCTTGCCTTAAGATACATTCCTGAATGCTTAATAATAAATATGCCTGGTTAAATCATTTGATACTTGAAACACATACATAGGAGTTAGTTCCTGGACCACCTTGCAATCTTAAATAACCCATGATGTAACTAAGCCACACTTGGTTATTTTAGGTTGAGCTCTGGGACTAGGAAAAAAAAAATGAGAATAATTCACTCCTAGGCTTAAGGGTCATGCAGATTCTGGCTTGCCATCAGCCTTTTCAGTCTCAGCCTGTGAAGTACCCGTTGCACCCTCTCCCAGGCTCCCATACCTCAGGCTGTGTGTGCCTAGTCACTCAGTCACGTCCGACCCTGCGACCCTGCCGACTGTAGCTCTCCGGGTTCCTCTGTCCATGGAATTCTTCAGGCAAGAATACTGGAGTGGGTAGCCATGCGCTTCTGCAGGGGATCATCCAGAAATCAAACCTGCGTCTCCTGCGTCATAGGCAGATTCTTTACCATCTGAGCAACCAGAGAAACCCATACCTTCAGGCTACATTCTCCCAAACCTGGCCATACCTCAGAGGTTTTAAATGTAGCCACCCGCTTCAGATTTCCTGTTTCCTTTCTTGCCATTTCCTGTCTCTACCTTTCTTTCCCTTGGTGTGTACCTGATCTCATCTAGGTGTTAGAGGAAAACAATCCGGTGGAACTAATTCACCTTACTCTGTAAATGACTCATGAGCTAACTCTTCCCAAGTATTTTCACATTTTCTTTTTTAGAAGTCTGGAAGAGATTGGTGTTAACGTAGATAATTTCACAGTAAAACTTTCAGGCTGTGTTGGGAGGAATTGATAGTCCTCTCCGTATAAGTCAGATTTTACTAGATTTTTGTCCTTGGTTTCTACCCACTCCTGGAAGAGGCTCTTCTTTGGAATGCCATAGACTTGATAGAAGTGTGTGTATACATGTTTTTATTTCCTGCATCATGAAGAGGAGGATTCAAAAGTAGTGTTTGTGAATCCATTTGAATCTAATGATCATTAATAAGATTGATATTTGTTATCTGGAGATGACATTTTAATTCATAGAAATCAAGAGGGAAAAGACCTAGGATCTCTCATGGTTGAAATTGACTTCTTAAAATGCTGCTATTGGGGCTAGGCTGATAATGATATATTCTGGTAAAAGGAGCCCGTTCGGCCATCTTACAGAAATCCACCATATGATTAAAAGGGAAGTACTGAGGATGAGGGAATGAGAAAGGTGGGAGATAAAGTCGCAGGATGGGCTCTTGTTAGATTGGACAGCAGTCAACACAGAGGGGATCCCTTTTGGAATACAAAGTGAAAGTCCCTCAGTCGAGTTCGACTCTTTGTGACCCCATGGACTATACAGTCCAGAATACTGGAGTGGGTAGCCTTTCCCTTCTCCAGGGTATATTCCCACCCCAGGGTCGAACCCAGCTCTTCCACATTATAGGCGAATTCTTTACCAGCTGAGCCACACGGGAGGCCCAGGAATACTAGAGTGGGTAGCCTATCCCTTCTCCAGAGAATCTTCCAGACCCAGGAATCGAACCAGGGTCTCCTGCTTTGCAGGCAGATTCTTTACCAGATGAGCTACCAGGGAAGCCCTGATATATAAAAAAGGAGGCTGCTAATCAGATTCTGACTCAAATGTTGGGTTTCATTCAACAGAGGCTTTTAACAGAGATGTTATTCCTCTTTGAATACTTAGATTAGAGAGGGATATAAGCTGAATGCGACTCAAGTCCCTACATTTTGTATGCTAAGTTACTTCATTCGTGTCAGACTTTTGCAACCCTGTGGACTGTAGCCCTTCAGGGTCCTCTGTCCATGTGATTCTCCAGGCAAGAAGACTGGAGTGGGTTGTCATGCCCTCCTGCAGAGGATCTTCCTGACCCAAGGACCAACCCACCTCTCCTGCATTGATTGGCAGGCGGGTTCTTTACTGCTAAACCATGAGTTGATTCTGCCATCGGGGAGCTTAAAGCCTGCGGTAATCTGTCCCACAGAGCCGTGTAAGTTTGCTTCTCTGTTTCACGGCTCCTTATGTTTAATACTTAGCGTAGCATTTAGCATACTGTTTAAGTGTGTGCTTATTTCTCTGTCTCCTGGTTCTTAACTGTCTGTGAAGAACCACTGGAGCAAAGTCCAGTGTTTGGCACAAGCATCAGGGGAAGGTTAAGGGCTACAGAGGAAGATGGATAGGTCTAGGATACCTGTATGAGTTGTTTGGATTTTTTCCTCCATCCAGTGGGGAAATTTGCATAAGTGAGTAAAGAGCCACATCTGTACTTTAGGATGATGAAGTCGACATTGCAGTATGGCGTATATTGAAGGTGAGGAGGCTGTTTTCAAAGTTGGGGCAAGAAGCAAGGGGAAAATTATGATTAGGTGCTTTTGAGGCAGAGAAAAAGGTTGGTGATGTGGCCTAAGGACATGTAGATTTGAGGAAGGAAGAGGAAAACAAAAGCATGAGTGGATAAAGAAGATATATATACATACACACACACACAATGGAATGTTATTCAGCCATAAAAAAGAAATTCTGCCATTTGCAACAACATGGATAGAATTGGATGTTATTCAGGCAGAGGATGACAAATACTATATAATATCACTCACATGTGGAATTTTAAAAATAAAACTAGTGAATATAACAAAAAAGAAATAGACTCACAAATATAGAACAGACTAGTGGTTACCACCTGGAAAAGGGAAAAACGGACCGGCAAGATAGGAGAAAGGGGTTAAGAGGTACAAACTGCTATGTATAAAACAAATAATCTACGAGGATATATTGTACAGCACAGGAAATAGAGCCAGTATTTTATAATGACTATAAAAGAAATGCTGTGCTGTGCTTAGTCGTGTCCGACTCTTTGCCACCCCGTGGACTGTAGCCAGCCATGCTCCTCTGTCCATGGGATTGTCCAGGCAAGAACACTGGAGTGGGTTGCCATGCCCTCCTCCAGGGATGTTCCCAACTCTGGGATCAAACCCATGTCTCCCGCATTGCAGGAGGATTCTTTATTAGCTGAGCCACCAGAAGCCCAGAAAAGAAATACAACCTTTAAAAATTGTGAATCATTATAATGTACACATGAATCTTTTGTATAATATTGTACATTGACTGTATCACAATAAAGTTAAAAAAAAAAACAAACCCCTACTTTTATTAATCCAGAAAACTGGAAGAGTAGTGGTGCAACTAAAAGCAACGAGAGTTGGGAAGAGTAGATTTGGGAATCTGGAAGAAGGGAGGAAGATGGTAGCACATGCTTGCTTTTGGGCTTACCAGATTTGAGAAGTCTGACAGTCTCCATGTGAAATGCTGAATTATCAGGAAAACAATTTGGGTTCTCACATTTTTCAGGTTTGAAGATCACTTTCTAAATTAAAAAAAAAAATAGCAAGTACTCATTGATTTTGCTTTTAGTGTTTTATCAATAGAGAATACTTATAATGACAACTTGAATTTGATCACACTATTAAATGAGATTAAATCACAAAAGTTTTTTTTTTTTTACTTTGCAAAGTAGATGTATATGTATGAGTCAGCACTTGGTGTGTGTTTGGGTTTGAGAGCACTTGGCAGTGACTCCATAAACCACTGGTCCAAGCTACAGATAGCGGTTTGGAGGTCAGCCTGCTATAGGGAATATTGAAGCCTAGGACATCATCAGGGGAGAATATGGAAAGATAGTAGAAATGGGATATAATATAAAAATTTGGAGAACTCCTGCAGTTAGAATAGAGTAAGGGAAGGCAGCATAACATAGTAAAAAGTCAGGTGAAGAGCATTTCAAGGAGTGATGTCAAACTGCAGAGAGGTTAAAGAGAAAAACTGATGATCACTCAGTATTTACTTGGGAGCTTTGGTGGAAGAGTTGGGACAGAAGGCAGGCTGAAGCTTCTTGGACTAGACTGAGGCAGGTTTGAAGGAATGGTTCTTCTTTTCCCTTGTGACCATTAAAGATCTCTGTCTTACCCTAAATCCCCACAACCCAGCTTGGAGAAAGAGAAATTTTGTTTCCCATATTTATACTAAGTTCTGTTTTGTGGTTCAAGGACAAAGCAGGAGTTGACCAGTAAAGCTTTTGGAGCCAAACCAACTCCTTACTTCACTTAGCATAGTTTAAATCTTGGCAGATGACTGATCCTACCCCAGAAGGAGCCAAAGTGAGTTTGTCTTTAAAAGATTCTGGAACAAATTATTACCATTTAAAATAGATCATTGAATTAGCAAACAACAACAAATGGCCTTAAATGAATCACTGTTTTATTCCTCTTCCTTTGGGACTAACTGGACTGAAGAACATTTAAGCTGGTGCAAGTGGAGGTTTGCTGTATATAGGCAGCAGGCCCTTGGTTTAGTTTTTGAATGCAGTAAAAATGGATAACTGATTTCTCTTAATTGTGGAATTCATAAAAAGGTCAGACTCAGCATGGTTGTTCCAGCATCTCTTGCACAGGCCAGGTAACTGGAGTTTTCAGCTGAGTAGACTGACTGTGCTGTTAGCTGCCTATGATATGTTGCATTGTATTAGAATCCTTTTGTGTTCACTTCCGATTAGAGAGATGCAGCTTTCTTTTGATTTATTTGACCTTCATGTTGAAGCGTGAATAGACAGAGTTTGTAAAAACAGAAAATCTTGTCTTATAAAAATTTTCTTTTAAATCAAATTAAGTTAATGTATGAAGTGGTGGGTGTTTAAATGATCGCAACGGGCTTTATGAGAAACTGAAACGTGCTCTTAAAGCAGAAAGCTTAGGAAGAAAAGTCCTTTCCCAGCAGTAAGTGTGGGCCTTTAGCAAGTCTCCTGGGACTCTAAATAGTTCACTTATTTATCTTTCATCTGGTATCTTGACTTCGGAAACACACACTTGGTCTACTGGTGGAGATGTTATAATGGTAACTACTTTCTTACTGGAACATAAGAGCTTTCTCTTAGGAAACTAGGGGGTGTCTTTTTTTTTCTGGGTAAAGATGAGAAAGGATAAAAATTGAAAATTAAGATTTTCTAAAACCATTGACTATCTCAGGAGAATAAAACCTAAGTGTGAGTTTTGAATTCTCTTTTTCTTAAACTTCTCTTTTATATTTGTCCATGATATATTCTTTGTTATTGCTCATAAGAAGACTCAAGAACTCTGTTCTAGATTTTCTCAGGTAATTTTTAGCTTGCTCCATAATTGGGGGGAGTATAGATGGTGAGGTCATTGATGACGCCATGAATCTTGCAAGGTTACAGCCCTCTTATAAAAAAGCTTTCGCGTGTGTATGTGTATACATATATGTTTGTGTATGTGTATACATATATGTTTATGTATGTGTATACTCTGGAGTTGAAAGCCTGTGGAATTACTGCATTAAGTGTGTGAAGGGAAAATGGGTTTCCTTCCCGCTATCTCATATGCTTTCTAGAAACCCTTCTATTTGGTATAGTGTTGTTCAGTATAGACTTGAACTTGCGTCTGTAACTCCCCGGAGCTTGTTTTTGTGTTAGTGTCCAGCTGGATGATCGATTCTCTCCCTCAGAGGTCTCCCTGTGAATGGGAGGATAGAACACATCCTCTTATGAGTGATTCAGAAGGTGCAGAAATGTTTCTATCCAGAGAACTAACATGACATGAACACAAAGGTGGTCTCAGAAGCTGTAAGAGTTTGTGGTGCCCAGAGGGTACACTAAATAGGGATCTTCCAGTGTAGTTTGCCAGTTTTGCCAAATCACAAGAGTCTTCTGAGATGCAACACTAGGAAATTATATTTTTCAAAGGCACCCCAAGTGATTTCCTGGCTGTCAGCAGAAGTTTAATGGTCCCAAATTGAATTTTTTAAAAAATATATATCTTGGGAAGTCATCAGGTCATGACTTAAAAAGGGCCATAAAATTTGAGGAGGTCAGTAGTTGATGAGAGCAGATTGTGGATGACACAGGGGTTCCAGGAGCTGGGGTTTCCTGGGAGTCAGTCCTTAAGGTGGTAGGGAAATGCATTCTCCTTGGATGGGATGACTGAGACTAGAATTTGGTATAGCAGTCTGCCCAATGATGTAAAGCAGAAGTCCCAAATTTGTTGATCTGGCCTTCAGGGCTGTTCCCAATATTCCTTAGCTTGCCGAATCTCCCAGTTAACAATTGCTCCTGACTTTCTTGAGTTGAGAGTGTACTTGCATTTTCTTCCAATGTATGTATTCTTTTGGCTTTCTATAATTTTTGCTATAGAGGGCTGTAGGAGCCTTTTAATCCTAAAGGTGCATTGATTACAAGTTTGTTTCTCTTAACTGGAAGTACTTGGCCAGCTCCTCTATATATGTGGGAGGTCTCCAGGCAACTGTGAATGACTTTTAAATAAAACTGCGAAGAGGTCAAGAAGTGCTTTGCTGGTTCTTGTTCTGTCTCTTTAAAGGGAGACTTCTCTGCCTTCCTTGGGCTCTAGGAGTATAACTTCCTTGGCTCTGTCTTGGGCTCTTCCACACCCACTGGCTTCATCCTCTCTCTTGAACCCTGAGACAAACTGAGTTTCCATGCTGTTATTTTGCAAACAGGACAGCTCTGCTTCAGCATTATGTCTTGTGCTACATTCTTAAATGCCATGTGTTTGAAAGGGAATTCCAACATCCCTAATTTTCTGTATCCCTGATGCCTGTTGCAGTTCTAGACTCTCGCATAGGTAATCCCATAGTCACCTATTAGTCTGTTTCTGGAACCACAAAAAGTATTTCTAAAAAAATGGTAACTGTTTCCTCTCTCTTCATCGCTTACACCTAAGTGATCACCAAGTCTTGCCATTTATTTGTCTGAATTTTTCCTGCCTCTTTTTTCTCCATTCCTAAATATACCACCTTGTATCTTATCAATTCTAGTTCATACTGAAATCTCTCATCTTCTGCCTGCCAAGCTAATCTTGCTACTTTTTCTTTATAAAATAAGAACTAACTATACCCATCTCACAGGCTGTTGCGAGGATGAGATGTAACGTTAAGTGCCTGTTTATCACGTGGTCTGACACAAGTGTTCGGTGCATAGTAGCAGAGTACACTCTTACCTCCTTCAGAATTTTGTTATCCTTCACTTCACCTCTGTGTGTGCACCGTGGAAGCAGCAGATTGAATACTCAAAAATACAGGATACAGAGCCCTGTGGGCGTGTTTGGCTTAAGTCGCTAGACCTGTTTAGCTACCTGTGAGATCTCAGGCAAATTGCTGATCTTTGAGCCTTCATGTTTTTTTCCTTTACAACGGAAACCATTACTGACTATTGATCATTATGATTGTTAGGAGAGTAAGATAACTTGCAGGTACAGAGAGGCTTCCCAGATGGCATCAGTGGTAAAGAATCCACCTGCTAATGCAGGAGACACAAGAGACTGAGGTTCGATCCCTGGGTCAGAAAGATCCCCTGGAGTAGGAAATGGCAAACCACTCCAGTATTCTTGCCTGGAAAATCCCATGGACAGAGGAGCCTGGCAGCTACAGTCCATGGGTCGCCAAGAGTCAGACACGACTGAGTGCACGCACACACACACACACACACACATACACACACACACACACACACACACACACACACACAGCATAGAGAGAATGCTTCCTTAACAGTCAGTTGCTGTGCAAATGCTCCTTGTTTTTTATTCTTCCCATACTGCAATCTTAAACCCTGTAGTGTCCGACAGAGAGGCTTAAGAAGTTTTTTAGCAAGTGTGATGAGCATTTCCTCTCTCCTTTTTGCAGGTTAAGCCCATCCACAGTGATGGCCGCAGCCTTACCCAGGACCCTGGGGGAGTTGCAGCTGTATAGAATATTACAAAAAGCCAACCTGCTTTCTTATTTCGATGCCTTTATCCAACAAGGCGGTGATGATGTCCAGCAACTCTGTGAAGCTGGAGAAGAGGAGTTCTTGGAGATCATGGCACTCGTGGGCATGGCTAGCAAGCCCCTTCATGTTAGAAGGCTGCAGAAGGCTTTGAGAGACTGGGTTACAAACCCTGGCCTTTTCAATCAGCCACTGACGTCTCTGCCTGTCAGTAGCATACCCATCTATAAGTTACCAGAGGGCTCACCGACATGGCTGGGAATATCCTGCAGCAGTTATGAAAGGAACAGCAGTTCCCGAGAACCTCATTTAAAAATCCCCAAGTGTGCTGCCACCACGTGCGTGCAGAGCTTGGGACAGGGGAAGTCAGACGTGGTAGGCAGCCTAGCGCTGCAGAGTCTCAGTGACTCCCGACTCTGGCAGGGCCACCACGCCTCCGAGAGCGAGCACAGCCTCTCCCCAGCTGACCTTGGCTCCCCGGCGTCCCCAAAAGAAAGTAGCGAGGTGCTGGATGCTGCTGCCGCCCTCTCTGTAGCCGAGTGTGTGGAGCGGATGGCCCCCACACTGCCAAAAAGTGACTTGAACGAAGTTAAAGAGCTGCTGAAAACCAACAAGAAGTTGGCCAAGATGATTGGTCACATCTTTGAGATGAGTGATGACGATCCACACAAAGAAGAGGAAATTCGAAAATACAGTGCAATATATGGCAGATTTGATTCGAAGAGGAAGGATGGGAAACACCTCACACTTCATGAGGTAAAAAAGCTCACATTTTTCTTTGTGTGTATGTGGTGTGCTGTCTCTTAAAGAGATTAACTTGATAATAGCTTACAGCAGAGATGATACACTCCCTGGCTTAAAGACATTTAGGTTCAGCAAAATGTAACTCTTTAGTGAAAATTGACTGTATTTATGGTGTTAAGGTATTTCTGTGTTGAATTCAAACATGTTTAACTTTAAAATTGTAGTGTAGAGTGACTCTTAGAATACTATCAGTTTAAGTAGTGAAAGCATAAAGTCTGCATTTACAAGGCAGTTTGTCTTTTAATTAAGAATTAAAATGAAATTTTAAATCTAACTTAAATATCATTTTTGTAGACTTTTTAGAAAAAAAAGTTGTAAAAAAAATAACCAGAACTTAAAGTGATTTTCACATAGCATAGAAAACAAAATTATATTAGATGAATGTTAGAAGAATTATTGTAGCTTTGAATATTGTTTTGTTGTGACATTTGACATTAAAAATCCTCATTTTATTTTTGTAGCAGTCTATCTAGAAATATTTTGCTTAAGTAGAAGAGTACATGTATGTATATTTCTTTCACATTGGCTCCCTTTTTCTTGTCTGTCTGGCCAATACATCATCTTTAAGACTCAAGCATGAGCTTAAGTCTTTTATAGTGTGTTTTCCCCTAAGTAGAATGACCTTTCCTTTCCATTTTTACCCCTATGCATACTTCTATCACAGTAACTTCAACACTTTATTGTACTTTTTAATATATTGGTCTGTCCCTCACAGTGTACGTTGGGATTCTTCAAGGTAGAAATTGTATCTCATTCATTTTTATATCCTCTGAATCTAATGTACTGAATAAATATTTGAAAAATAAGTGCATTTAAAAATTACCTTTTTTAAACAAAAGCTGTTTCATAGCTAAAATTTATAGCCATTTATCCATTAGAAGAAAGAGAGAAATTCTGCTTGAAAAAAATTTTCAGTTGAATGCAGTATTTCATTACTTACAAACATAAGATCATTCCCCACAGACTTGTACTTGAAGAAAAAAATAGTATATACTCATTGAAAAAGTACTCAGTACCTACAGAAGGATGTGAAGTAATTGAATCTGTAAACATCCAGCTACTTTCCTTTACATATACAAATGTGGGGTCATATTTTGCACACTCTTCTCCAAATTCTTTTTTTTTAAACTTAATAATATACTCAAAGTACAGTATACTATTATATTTTCAAACGGTTACATATAGAGCTACTGTATTCATTTATGGATTACATTATATTTCACAGTATGTATGTGCTGTTATCTGAGCCATTCACTTTTTGATGTCACTTAAGTTTTCATTTTTTAAAAATGTTATATATTTTAAATATATATATAGTATATATATAATTATATATTATATATGTATGTAATTATAGAAAATATTTATATTTATATAAATATATGTTTATATATTTTATATTTATATAAATATATATATCTAGTTTAAAATTTTATATATTAAAACACTATACACATATACCTTTACAGATTTGTACATCTTTTCCTATAGAATAGATTCCAACATGTAAAATTATGGGCCCAAAGAATATGTAGATTTAATATTATAGTAGATAGTGCTTAATTGCCATCTAAAAAAGCTGGAACAATTTATATTTTCTTTATCATTATTATATGCAAATGTCCATTTTCCCACACTCTTGCTAATACTGCATTTGTCATTTTTAATTTTCGTCAGTCTAAGAAAAATTTCCATTGCTCAAAGTAACTTTCATTATTGAGAAAGAGCATCTTTTCATATGGTTAATAGACATCCAATTTTATGTTCATATCCTTTGTTTTATTGTTGGAGTTGTCTTACCTTTAAAATATTGATAAAAACTTTTTATGTTGTAAGTATATTAACTTTTTTTCTTAGATTGTAAATATTTTTCCAAATGATCATATGTCCTTTGACCTTTTAGACTGGTTGCCATGTGGAAATTTAATTCTGTATAGTAATGGTCGTTGATCTTGTCCTGTGTCCTTTCATTCATCTGATTCTGTGTTCCTTCACCAGTGTAAAGTTACGACAGTTACTGTAGCAAAATACTATATTTTATATATGGAAAGGCAAGTGCCCCTTCAATAGTATTCTTGTGCAGCGTCTTTTTTTTTTAGGTAATCTTACACATTTCTCCTTCTCAAATGAAGTTTTTAGTGTATTTGTCAAATTTCCCCAAAATTTCTGCTGGTGTTTGATTAGAAATGCCCTAAAGGTATAGGTTAATTTGGGGGGAAAATGATATATTTACAATAATGAAAACTCCCATATAGTAACATAGTATGTGCATTTACTTAGCTCTTCTATATTCTTCTGTAATTTTTTAGTTCTTTATTCACAGTTTTGAACATTTCTTGTTAGGTCAAATACTGTGTATTATACATGTGTATATTAAATGTTTGTATTATAAACATTTACATTTATTTTGCTTTTATACATACATGAATAAGATATAAAGGGGATATAATTGTAAATGAAATTGTTTCCTTTTTAAATTACTATCACTGGCCGATTTTTATATATTAATCTTCTTTTCAGCAGTTTCACCATCTGATATTTTTAAATTATTATAGATATGAATGTCAACTGATGCTTAATATCAGAGAATTGGTTAGCAAAATTAGTCACAGGGATTCTATGATTTGATCTCCTTTGGGCATGTCCTTGTGTAATTGTTATGTATTGTTGCCATACAATAATAAATTCACAAGAACTTGTGAATAGATCTAGAAAATACAAGTAGCATTATAATTCAGCTGCACTTTGACACTTTCATTACCTGTGGCCCAGTGTAGAGGAATCTGCTAAAGGCTCTTATGATAGGAAACAGAGGGCGAAACGTGTTGGCAGTTTTAGGTTCATGCTTTAATCTAGCTTTCATATAGTTCTTAAAACATGGCAGATGAAACATAGTCAAGGACCTGTACTTTTATTAAAGCAAAAGTATGTTAAAGAGATGACTTCAATAAACCCTATCAATCTCACTTAAAAAATTTCTAACCTCCTTTTAAAAAATCCAAAATGAATTATTTCACACTTGACTTTTCCTAAGGGGCTCTTTGCTTCTTTGAATAAATAGGCACAGGTGGTATTTAAGTAATGAGCCCATTGTGGGTTTCCCAAAAGAAGGAAACAATCAAAATGAATGCTAGTAGGCAGAGATGTGGGGGTGGAGCTTTGGAAAATGTGGCTTGTGTTTTTGAAACTTAACTTAGACCACTTATTATTTGTAAGTCAAGTGTGTGAATCTGGTCCAATAATATATTTTAGGATAGAAGTTTATGCATCAGAGCACTTTCTTCAAACTAGTAACCATCCAAGAATTTGGTAGAAATTATGAAATCCTGAGGGAATTAAAGAAGCTACTATCAAATGTACTGTTTAGGTATTGTGATAATTTTACATTTTTTAATTTGACTGTTTCAAATGAGGGAAAGACTTGAGTTTTTCTAAATTCCTAAGACTAAAGAAGGTTACTAGTTTGTCCTCAAGTTCTAAATAAGGAAAGATATGACTTATTCTTAATCCACTTTTAGTGGTATTTCTGACCCTGTGTATAGTATTACAAAGTCTGTGGACACTATTCTTTTCATCTTTCAAGACATATAGGTAGGTCACAAGTAGATGAACATCAGGAAGTTATCTATACCTGAAAAATAATTTTCAACTCACGAGTACATAAAATTCTCATTTTTATATGCACTTTATATTTGTTTCCCAGTATACATTGTAAAATTTATAATCATTCCATTTTATTGTAAAGAATTGTAGAATGAATCATTGTTACAGACACTTTCTTTAAAGCTAGAGAATCAGTGATGGTCTTAGGACATGGCTAGGTATGGCCTGGTCATAGGGGTCAGACCGTGAGCATAATAATGTAAGAGGCTGAGGCCTAGAACCACACTCGTTAACTGGTGTGGGGCAGGTGCTAACGACAAACCCAGGAGCAGGATTACAAAGAGATCCAGGCAGGCAGAGTTCCATCTGTCCAGATGTGTTGGTAGAGTAGGTGGTAAACTAGGTAAGCAGAGTGCATCAAACCTTAAAGCAGTAAGTGGATAAAGAGAGACACTGAAAGTTGGGAAGAGCAAGGCCGTGGAGAATGTAGGGGCTTGTAATATGGAGAGATAGAAGCACAGACAAGTCGGCATTATAGAGAATGTTTGTCAGCAGATAGCAGCTTCCAGCCAAAGAGCTCTGGGACTCAAAGACAGGAAGGACAAAAAGAGGAGAAAGTAGAGTTAGTGGGTAAGTTGTAGATGTAATGGAAATGCTATAGAAGGTGGAGTGCCAAGAAGATTGCGAAAACAAGGACCTAGGCCCATGGGATACATGGTGGTGTCAGGTTTAGGTCAGCTACCACTATAACGTTAAGAAGGCAAGGCTGAGGGTGTCAGAGAAGCCCAACGGTTTTAGTTTTGAGAGACAGGGATTGTCAGATCAGGGAAGCTGGTAGACCTGAACATACTATTACTAGGTACAATGCTTTATTCTGAACTCTGAGCTTGAGTGGAACAATTTCACCATCTCATACTTGAAAGAAATGCTGGACATTTCCTTTCGATCATTTTAAAAAGTAGATTAGACTTTGCTAAGTTTGGGGTTTAATGAAATCTGAAGAAATAATGGAAATATATTTCTTTCAGTTCATTAATGTTTAAATACTATCTCATGTATAATTAAAATGATGTTGGTTAATGAAAAAAAAAAAGTAGATTATAGGGCTATCAGGTTAGTGTCCCTTCTTGAGTCACTTTTGATAATTCACAATTTTTCTGAGAATCTGTCCATTTCATCTAAGTGTTCAAACTTATTGGGATAGTTTATAGTTTTTAAGACCTAATATTGTTTGTACCTTTGTCTCTTTTCCCCTGATCAGCCTTGCCAGAGATTTGTCAGTTAGATTAATCTTTTCAGGGATCTGCAGACCGAAGCCTGTGGGCAAAATTTTGCCCACTTCCTGATTTTGCAGATAAACTTTCTTTGGAATACAGACATGCCTTTCTGTTTATGCATTATCTGTGGCTGCTTTTGAGCTATGGTGTAGGGTTGGGTTTTTGTTAACACAGACTGGCCTGTAAAGCCTAAAATATTACTAGCTGACCTTTTACAGAAAAGCTTTCCAACTTCTTTATTGGGAAGCACTTTTGGCTTAATTGAACTTTGTAGTTATGTTGTGTTCGTTTACATCTGCTTTCGTATAGTTTATTGTTCTAACTTACATTTTATCCTGAGTTCATTAATGTTCAGTTGTTCTTTTCTAATGTAAGCAATTAAGGCCATGAATTCTCACTATGTATTGAATTAGCAT